>NW_027173353.1:5000000-6250000 GCF_018151085.1 Drosophila tropicalis
ATTTCATTTGTTGATTAAATGTCAAACTAGTAAACACTATTAAAACCCGAAAACATATGATAAACAACATAAAAATCAAAATCAAATTTATATTCTATCGCAATTTATCGTAAATATCAAATATAAAATTATTTGAAATAAATTTCAATCAAAATTTATTCATCCATTAAGTCATTTTGAATGTGTAATCACTGAAAATTGATGGCAAAACAAAAAAAAAGAAAAACAACACTAACTAATGAAACATTCTTTTATGAGGGAGATAGAAAAATCAACGCCAAAAATATTTAATAACAAATGAAAGGAAGAACAAACTGAAAGCAACCGAAAAAAAACACCTGCACAAAGCACATCATCATCAGAACACAGAAAAACAGCTGAGAGCAGGCCAGGCTGGGCTAGATCAGACCAAAAGACCCGTTTCCCCGTTCCAGATCATTTGGGTTTTATGCATTTCAATGGGTTTTATTAAAGAAATATACATATACATGTATGTATATATAAAATATTTCGCGCACTTTGATTCACAAAATATCAACAACAACAACAATAACCACAGCACCCGTCAAAAGTACCGTGGTTTTCTATTCAAAACTGAAAGAGCACTTCTAGTATATGTATTTTATTTATGTATAAAATTTAATGATTGTTTTGGGGCTTGCGTCATATTAAAATTAGCGGCGCCTCGTATTTTTTGTTTCTCGTCTGTGTTATAAATCAAATCTTTTACTTTTATTCATTTAAATTTAGATTGTTCCAATTCGCATATACCAGAACAAATTTCCCCCATGTGAGGTTTCATTTAGAGACTAGAAATTACTCGAAAAAATATTTAAGACTCTTGCAAAACATTTTGATATTATTAATTGTTGATTCTCGATCACAGCATTAGAGGAGAATATTGAAAATGAAACATATTCCATTAATTTATTAATTTATAAAAAGGAAAAATTGATTTCTTTTTACATATTAACTTTTTGCCTCTTGTTTGTTCACTTGATACCATTTTGCAAGGGTATTAAAAAATTCGGCATTGCCAAAAATAAAACTGTTAATCTGTTTTCTTTAAACATTTTTTTGGTTTTTTTTTGTTTTTGTTTTCGTTTTGTTTTTTATGCCGGTTTTCGAGCCATATGACAGAAATTGTGTGTGTCGGGGGCATCAGTTTATTTATAACTTTTTTTTATCACATGGTTTTATTTTATTATTATTCTCTTCGTTTATTTATTTTTGTAATTTTAATTTTTTTATAAATTTACACTGTTAATTTTTTGAGTTTTCCCTTAATTTTCACCAAAAAATTTCAGAGCGATTTTGTTAATCTTTAATTTGTTGATAACCATAAATTGTTTTAAATCAAATGCCTCATGCATATTTATAGTTAAAATTCATGAGAAGAAAAAAAAAAAAACCGAAAAATATTTCAGTTGAAAATCCAGTTTTTCTTTGTTTTGAAATTTTTGTTCATATTTCTGTTTTCCGTTTAACGGTTTGTTTTTTTTTTTTTTTGTGTTTTTTGGTTTTTTGAGTTGTGGTTAATTATAATTTCACAGATCTTATAATTATAGTTAATTTTTTGTTAAAAATTTCTTAATCATTTGGTTTGAAATTCTTTGGTTCAACCTTTTTCTATTTTTTTTTTTTTTTTTTGTATTTTTGCTGAATGAATTTGGTTAAAATTAATGCGTCAAAAATCACGTGGAAAACGACAAGTTTTTTTTGTGAGGGAATAAACGTCTGAATCAGCCGGCAGTTGGAATTGAACTAAAAAGGCAACAACAGCGGCAGAGACAGCGACGGCGACGGCGACAGCGACAGCGAACACCATGTGGCCAATACAAAAGTACTTGAGAGTGAATATCTGTCGGAACGTACCCAGTTGGAGCTGATATCATGAGATGGGGGACACAAAGGCTTTCAATATTCGGAAGGGGTTGTTGAACACCTTAATTCTTATATTTTATTATAGATAATTCCGAAAAAGGATATTCCAAATTACATGACTTTGAGTTTCAGTTTACTGGAGGAGCTGTTTGTGGATCTCTGGATGCCATGCGTTCCATTTCCTACTGGGTACCCATGTCGTATATATACAATGTGCGTGTGTATGTGGGAGAGTTTATATAAAACGTTTATTTCAATGTGTATGAGAAACCGGCAAGGTGGGTCTGCTTTAGTGTGTATGTGTTTGTGTGTGTGTAAATATTACAGAAAAAGGTGAGCACAACAAAAAATCAAAGGAGAGAAAGGTTTAACAAAGCGTAGACAGCGATAGATAAGACCAGCGAATCAACGTAGAAAAAATAAAAAACACACACACACCAGAATAAAGGGCGGCTTGTTTTTATTTATTTTTTTTGTCTTTTGTAAGGGCGTGGCATGATATAGCCATATCAGCTGACTAATTAGCAAATTAATCAGACATTTTGTGTTAACATTTTGTTCAAATACCTTGATTTATGTTTATGTATTTGTTGTTCACACACACACACACACATACACAGTGTTTTGTTTTAAATTTTTCAACATTTTACATTTTGTTGTGTTATTGTTCTAATGTTGTTCTTGTTGTATTTTGTGTGCCATTGCTCACGTAGGCCAATACCCCAAATTCGCCCTTAACATTAACCGCCCTCTCGCCAGTTGCTCTCTTGTCTTACGCACCTCTCTCTCTCTCTCTCTCTGTGTTATGTTGCTCCACTTACCGTTACATATACGTATATGTATGTATACACTCTCTTGTTGGCGGCTTGTTGTTGCTGTCGTGGGCGGCATTTTTCGCAGTCATAACAAATTCCAAATTAGAGCTACAGACAAGGCTGAGCCTCCACAACATCCCCCTCCTCCTCTGCTCCATTGCCGCTCCATCACTCCGCCACCCCTTCAAAATCAATGCCATGTCGCCTGTGGGCTTTATTTGAACCGCTTGTTTTCTCTATCTTATTACGTCATTTTTATAAGACACTTGATATAACAGCAGCAGCAATAACAGAAACCAAAACAACAAAAACTGCAAGGCTCAAGCAGGAGCAAAACAAGAGAGAGAGAGAGATAGACACAGAGGAGGCGAGAAAGGGACCAGGTAAAGCGGCATTGGTGGTGGTTGTTTTTTTTTTTTTTTTTTTGCTTGACATTGAAAATGCAGCTCAGCATAAACAACAACAACAATAACAAGAAGTACAAACTGCAGCCTGTACAAAGATTTCAAGGTCAAAACAAGGGTAAGCTCAACACAACTAAAAACAAAAGGTCCTCACATGCACAGCAACAGTTTGTTTCTTGCAAACTTACTCTCACTCTCTTCGCTGCCACTGCACATTCTGCTCTCACTTGTGCATCATGCATAAGCGTAAGCAATTGATTATACCCTAAACTCATAAGATAAGAGAGAGAGAGGCTATTCTCTACAAAATGTAACTAAGAGCAACTACTTGAATGTAATATGGCATGTCTAATTATCTAAATGCTGTAGTTAAATTGTCTTATCTCTTGGTTATGTTAAATATTTTATCCCCAGTTCCTAAAGGGTATTCTGTAGTCTTTGACAATTACAAAATTTTGTCTTTGGGGCTCGTCTTGTTCGCATTGTTGTTGTAAGAGTTGTTGTCTCTTAATTCATTCAAAGTTGTTTTCTTGTTATTTCAGATTGACACACTCGAGACCGGGGGATAGAGAAAATTTGTATTTCTTTTTTTGATGTCGTTGCAAATTCTATATAAATATGTGTATATAAGTATATACATATGTATATATCACATGTGTATACAGTTGTTGTGGTTTATTTTGTAACAATTATCAAACTGTGAGAATGTAATAAAGACGAGGAAAAGAAAATGGGGACAAATGATGAAAATAATAAATTAGCCAAAATGTTTTTGGTAAACAATATGTAGGTGGAATAGAAGGATAAATTAATTTATTGATTTGTTTACATTACAAATCAACAAAATGTGAATTTGCAATCTTAAATAGCTCATATACTTAATAAAACCCCAAAGAATCGTAAATTTTAAGAAAATCGTTTAAAGAAAAAGCTAAAATAAATCGATCCTATCTGAACATACGTAGATATAAAGTAATCAATTTGTTTATCAAATGTAATACAAATTGATTAAGGTGTTCACTATTAAGTGTAACAAGATTTGTTGATTGATTTCAGTATTAAATTGTATATTCAAATCATGTGAAGAAACAATTTCAACAAAATCCACGATAATCTCATTGAATGGACAAAACAAACAATTTCCGCACTCAAAAGAGTCGCTTGCCTAGTTTCAATTAATTCAACGCGAAAAAAATAAAAACTAAATTATTTACCACTCGTATTTACATATGTAAAATGCATGACAAATAGCTGAAAAACATAAAAATGTTGTTTATCTACATATTTGCCGAGCAAAACCTTTCCCCGTCTTCCCATTGCTGCTCCTCAGCAGAGCAGAGCAGCTCAAAAAAAAAAAAAAAATGTTGCGTTCGCCTTTTAAACAAAATTACCTATGGCATTTTATTTATTTATTTTATTGTTTGTTTTGCTTTTCGCATATTTACTTTGCTGTTTTGTTCGTGTGTGTGTTTATGAGTTTTTGTGCTTTTATGTATTTGGTTTTGGTTTTGTTATGCTTTTTCAAAGTCAAGGTTAAGCTTATGATAACGATAAATAGGAGGAATTCACTATAGATTAGACCTGGTACTTGCTGTTTTTAGAGTAAAAAAAAAAAAAAATTTTTAAATAAGAATGGTTCTACTTACTTGTTGCAGCCAACTGTTGTTGATGTGCCGCAGCTCGCTGTAAATGGAATAACGGGAAATATGTAATATTAGTTAATGAGTATTTAAACAGTTGTAGTTGAAGTAGAAAGTGTAATTGAAACAAAGGCTACGTTGTATATCAAAAAGTTTTGTTTTTATTTTCTGTTTTGTTTACCCATGACTTTTGCTTTTGAAAATATTCTTAATACCAAAGAACACACAAAACTACTAACTACTACTTAAACATTTTATGTTTAAGAGATACCGTATCAAAAACGTCCTCCCTGTCCTCCTCCTTATATCCTTATATAAGTTTTCAGTGTGAATGAACGAAAACCAGTCGAAAACGATTCGCAAAGATAATTTTATTTTTTATATGATATAGTCATCCGATCTTGATCAAATTTGGCACAATCGTTTAAAGGTGTAATAAACTCACCAATATTAAATTTCATGACAATAGCTCAGAAAATAATAAGTTATTGATATATGTAGTGTTAACGTGATTTTAATGCAGATAGGAAGACACTACTTTTGAATATAGAGACATGAATTATTTTATAAATACTTAAAAACTTTGCTAAATTAGAGCTTCACAAAATTCAGGTTTACTCAAATACTTTGCTAGTCTTTACTCGATTTTTGTATCGCTTTAAAAGATCGTAGAATTATTAGCGTGGTTAAGATTTTGGTACAAATTTCGAAATAAATGCATTAAAACAAGAAATCACTTTCGAAAATCGGTTAAAATTTGGCAGATACGGCAAATTTTTAAAGAATTTTCTTAATTTTTCATATTAAGTGTTGGTTAGTTTAAGTATTTTGCTCAGAACTATATAATCCTATATATGTAAGTGGTCAAAAATCGGGAGGCACTCAACTCAATCATTCTGGCCTATTAATTTCTATAACTCAGATTCGCCAATGATTGCATATACAGTAAAAACTGGTTATAAAAATACTAAGATTTTAAAAAATCATAAAAGCAGCCAATTTCCTTTACAACCTAATTACATATATGAGTTGTTTACGGCATCTAGGCCTCAAATTGTCTCTAAAAAAAAACTGTTTTTAATTGCATAAGATCCCTTGGATTAGATATCTTACATTTGTACTTAACATCAGTGATCTTATGCCACTATTTTGTAATGACTGAACATCGAGGGAATGGCTACGACCACGATTGGTTTTCACTGTTGGCGATGTTGGAGGTGATGTGGTTGACGAGGCATTTGTAGAATGCGTGTGACGATAGATCCAACGTTTTACAGCTGACATTTTGTTTTAGATTTTTGTTTGAAACGGTTTTTACTTATATAATTTTGTTGTTTTTTTTTGGGTTTGTTAATGGGTATTCAGTCTAATTTCTCATAGTTCTTGCTGTCTTTTTACAGTTTATGTTTCGCCCCTACTCGACGCTAGAGAGAGTAGTTGAAACTTTAAAGCTTTCGTTTAGCCTGGACATACACCCAATTTCATTATCACTTTTCATTCGATATAAGCAATAATTATGTAAATTTCTTTTTCTGTTTTAAAAAGAAAATTTATGTATATTTTTTTTAATTATGTATATATGCCGTGTTGTTATTGTTGTTGTTATTGTTATTGTTTAAGGAAGCTTAAAAATAAATTTATAAATGAAATAATTATTGTTGCTATACTGTCAGAAGGTGTTTTCTCATATGAACATGGATGATTTTCCTTTCCAAAATGGAACAGAGCCATTAAGTTTAATAGCAAGAAATATGTAGCCCGCATAAATTAAACCTTGACCCGGAACACCCAGCAAGATGCTTGCATTTAATTGATAAACCGATGAAGAAGATGAAGATGATGTGTAATGATGACGCAGTCATTTCTTAGTTGGAACGTGTCACTGCCCCTCCACCACTACCAATTGTTGATTGATTTTGGCGTGTTGCAGTTAAATTGAAATTGACAAAAACTGATTGAAAGGTAGTCAAGTACATCCATACATATGTACATACATATGTATATAAAAAAGGAAGATAGCATGAAAAACAAAACAGAAACTACACAATTGAATAAAAACTAATCAGGAAAACTCACAAATAGCGGCCAAGGTCAACAAAGACACTAACAATAAGTGGCTTACCCTAAAACTCAAACCAACAAAATGCAATAAAGGATGCAATTTAATTTAATTGAGAGAGTAACTAAGAGTAAAACATGAAAAGGGTTAAAAGCTTTCAGAGTCCGTTCTAGAGAACAGTCTTGAAACCATTGACCATTTCATTCTAGTGACTCGACCCGATTTATGAATCTAGTCTACCTATCTAATAATTAATCTAAATACTTAATCCTAATAAGACTTGAATAAGGGTAGTGAGTTTTTGTGTATACCATTTGCAAGGGTATAAAATAATCTGTCAAATCGAAATTATTTTCAAAAGCTATTAATTTTAGTTAAAGTTTATAAAATAGCTAAATTATAAGCGGAACATATGACTATACTTTAAAATGGATTACAAAACTTCCGATTATTTATATCGCGGTCTAATCTAGCTAATACGACAAACTAAACTGAAGAAGCACCTCTAGAGACATGGAATGTGTAATTTTTTAGGCAAACATGTCTCTTAAATAAACTCAACTCATTTATTAAATTATATACAATGTATTTTTTTGTTTGTTTGTAATATTTTTTGTATCTTGCAACTTGCAACTTGCATTCGCTGGGCCTACAATTTAAATATTTATACAATTTTATTGTCAATATTTGCAAAATGTTGGAAAATATATGAACGAAATAGGAAAAAATTTAGAGAAAAATATGTATACATATATAAACAGCGAAGCTAAAAACAAATAGATACAAAATGAAAAAGTCATTAACGTTAATTAGCTACTTGAGAATTTTTACAAACAATTCAAAAGAGAGAGAGAGAGAAAGAGAAAGAAATGGATGAGAGCTACAATCTAGAATAAAATAAAACACGAGTTATTATTATCAGGGTAATAAAAATGAAAATCAGCTGAGACATGTCTAACAGTTTAGATATACATATATATAAACAAATCATGATTTAGAATCAACTTGGAAGTAGATAATTAGTTAAATGCATATAAATCTCAAAACATTGTCTCCACTTCTAATTATATCAACAAACAATGTTCTATATTTGTCACAGAAATTTCACTTTCAATTGAAATTTTCAAATGCAAAAGTTATTAATATCTTTAATATCGTATCGTACTTTGAAATTTAGAGTCGAACTTATTTTTGAATCAAAGTAAAGTCATTATTTAGAAACGAAATTTTAGCTATTTTTCATTGCCTTTGAATAATAAATTAAGAATTAGAAAAGACAACGAAAAAAATAAAACAAAATTTCTTGATCGGGCGACACTTTAAGTTTTTTAAATTCTTTTCCACTATTCACAACAATAACATGGTCATAACCAGTTTTTGTTATAATTGTTAATTAACAAGTGCAAATTATGTTTACGTTTTGTTTTGTTTTTTAGGCATTTTGTTTGTTGTTGCATTAATAAATGCGTCATTTCATAAAGAAACGAGTAGCAGTCCACATTGTTTTTAGTTGGATCAAAGTCAAGTGGTTGACCTTATATAAATACATATATTTATATCTTATTTATATATGTAATATTCAACTGTACCAAAATAAGAACGAAATAAATAATAGAAACAGCTGACAAATGATTAATTAGCAAACAAAAGCACAGAGTAGAATACAAAGAGACAGGCCGGCAAAAGTGTTGGTGGAATTTCACTTCCTTAAAGAGCCCGAGATGAGTAGAACTCACTTTCGATTAACTGTATCCAATCAAAGTATATTTATTTATATATGTATATCTATGTATACTATATGAAGAAATAGATTTGGCAACTTATTTATCTGTCACTGTTATTGTTTAGTTGAATTTGTTTCAGAGTTTTGCCGACTCTTCAACGAACATACATATATGTATGTATGTATTTATATATACGAGTATTCTTATCTTATCGTCAGTCTGTAAATTAAATTTCGTTGCCTAGATGGGAATTATTCGACAGAGACTTCTAACTTCCCCATCCCCTTCCCCTTCCCATCACCTTGAACTGATGAAACCTGATTTCCTGATAAGTTTTCTTTTGCAGTTTTGCAAAATAGGTAAATAATTTTCTTATCTCATTGTTATCGAAGGGCCCAGCCAATGTAAAGTTAAATAATCGCTAACAAAAAGAGTAAACAAACTAACAACAAAAACAATGTCTCAAAATTTTCCAACAGCTGTGTGGTTTTCAAAAAAAAAAAGCACGGAAAAAATGTCGAATTATTTTGACAGAATTGAGATGGGATAATTATGTTCTTGGCAAATTAGATAACTAAGTAACAAAAATATTTAAAATAGAACACAAAAAATGTTCCATTAGTCTAAGAAATGTTTAAAATTTAAAAATTACAATTCATTTTAAAACTTAAATCAATTGGAATTAAAGATTTCTTTAAAGTTTGCATATCAGAAAGGAAAAGGCAAAGTAATTGGCCCCAGTCTTACTTTAGACACTTAACAAATTACTAACTAAAGAAATGGCTTAAAATATTAATGGGCATACAACAATAACAACACAGTATAATTTAAGAAATAACAACAAAATATTTAACAAATTTTCATAAATAAATGCGATAATAGAATCGAAAGAATAGCAGCAACAAAACTGACACATCACATGCCTGCCATTTATTTAACCGACAGCATTTTGGCTTTGTTTTTGTTGTTATTTTTGGGTTTTTGTTGTTGCTGCTGCTCATTTCCATGCAAAATGAATTTTTTAATTAAATAAATAAATAAAAGTGTAGGTGGATTATAAAGAAATTAATTTTATTAAGCAAATGAACTTGAAAATTAAAACGAGTGACGAAAGAAAGTCAAAGGAAGGAAAAACTTTGATAAATGCATTTTGAAATTTTCTTATTTTTGGCAACAATTTATCAAATCTATTCACTTATAAATTTGATTCATTAGCCAAACAAATTAAGAGGCATTGCCTAATAATTTGTTCATCTTTATAATTTATTTTATTATCACAAACATTCACAACACTCTTCACTATTTTATTCTTTGGTTTTTCCGTTTTTTCTTTTATTTTTCTGTTTAAAATTTTACATTTTTCGATTCTCTGCGATAAACACATAAATTAATGTTTATTTTTTCTCTTGTCTTTTTGGTGTTTTGAATATGATTTTTGTTGTGGTGTTTTTATTCAAATTTTCTGTTTCGAAACTCAGAAAACCGGTGCAAAAATAAACGGAACGTTGAAGAAAGGCAAAGAGAGACGCGCGCGCTTTGTGTTCAATTGGAAATGCAATTGGAAATAATAACAGAAAACGGTAAAACAAAAAAATGAAATGACGACCGAACGACAACAGCGACAACTGTGGCGTATACGTAATTTCTATGTGTTTGTGTTTTTTGACTTTTCCGCAAAGTCCAAAAACTGTAAGACTAGTGATGAATGCATATGTGTGTGTGTGGGTGTGTGTGTGTGTGAGAAAGAGAGAGACATGGAGGAGAGAAAGCTTTCTCGTATTCGCACAGCTGTCGATCACCTGTTTCGTTGAAAGCTTTCTTGCTCTCTCACACAGCCATTAAGTACTATTCTTTCTCTCTTTGGCCTTGTTAAGGATATGGCGTCACTAAATTTACCAACTTTTATTGTTCTTGTTTTCGGCATGTGTATGGAATAATGAACAATATTTTCATACCCTAGATTAGTCGTTAAACGGGAAGATTACTTTAATCCAAACCTATTAAGTACTTGAATGTTTTTAAGAGGTATATGAGAAGTTTAATTCGTAAAAAAGAGCTTGTACTTGGATAATCCTAAATCTTTTGATGATAAAGTCGGACTGAAATCCATGCATAAGTTTGCTTTTATTTAAATCTAAATGGTAGACGGATTATTCCAGAATTTGTGAACTAGTTTTTATTGAGAATAAACCATTTTATCATCTAGGGTATATTAGAGTCATTTACCCCGACATTTGGTGGGTTATTTGTTCAACAAGTTTGGTTATCAATCATATCAATCCCACATATTAGGGCCTGTCGTTATCGCTTTTTGCGAATCGTTCAAAATGGCTCACAATTATTTATAGACCATCTGTGAGCAAGCCAATTGAATATAGGTAATTACTAATGACGATCGATTGATTGCAGAATCAAGTTTTATGATTATGGAATTTACCATTCCTTTGAGACTGCTTGGCTTGTCGATTATTTATAATGTTATGAGTTCTCTTAATATGTATATTAAATCATCATTAATATTATAGGTAGTTGAGTTTGAATAATACAAAGGAAATGCCCACCTTCTATTTGAAATGGGAGACAACTCGACACACTTGTTTCATTTGGCAAAGTCATTGTGACCCTTATCGAAAGATTATAATTATAACTTCATCGTTATGGAATACTTTACCAAGATGTTATTTAATTGTCTAGTCACTAAGCAGTCTTGTAAACTCTTGAAATAACCAATCTGGTCATTTTAGACCATTCAATGCTACGATTTTTAACCATTATCTAAATGACATGTTTATCGGTAATCGTTTAATCTTAACCTTTCTAATCCTTTTATACTTTAGAATCCTATTTAGCATGGAAGTATGCAAAATTAGACATATCTATACGTTACTTTCAACGTAAGCAAAACGACGTTAATAAAAAGCTTTTGCGGTGAAAAGCTCGTGACTTAGCATAGACACTTACCGCTTTACGCTTATCCGCTTCACTGACAGCTGAATTTGAACGATGCCGGAATAGATCCATTACTTTGGTCATTGGAGAACGCTGTGTGGCATGTGGACGCCCTGCGGTCACCGTGTGGTAATACTGCAATGATTAGAGATTAGATCTATAACTAATTGAAAGAGAATGTCATTGTCTTTGTTCACCTGCGCATCGCTGCCCTGATGCAAATGGGCACTGCCATCCTTGTACTTGCTTTTGGCCGAGACAGTGCCATCGGCATTGGTTATCGTTACAGCGGGATGTTGCCGGTGTCCAAAATGTTGCATGGCCACTTTCATAGAATTCATGATGCCACCAGTTGCTCCGGCCGCCGTTATGGTCGCTGCGCCACCTGTAACTGTTGTATGTGGGGCAGTGCCCCCCAGATACCGAATATGTACTACTTGTGGCGCTACTATCGGCCGATGATGGATCTAACAAATGTTTATCCTTATGCCGTTTCGCATCCGATTTGGCTCGAGGCCTAAACACATCGAATATGGTCGGTCGCCGATTTGGTGAGGCAATTCCATGAACTGTTGACTGATTAAGTACGGGTGAATCTTCACCGCTGCGTCTTCGTTCTAGGGAGCCGGAACGTGATCCACCACCGGCCATGGCCATCCGTTCAGTGCTGCGCGATATTTTCTCGCTATGTCGGTTGAACTTCTCCAATTTGGCGGCCTCTCTCTCAATACGGCGGGCCGTCTCACGCTCCAATTTGCGGGCCTCCTTTTCTCGACGCGTTTGTTCTTTTTCCTGGCGCCTAAATTGCATATGAGAGGGAGAGAGAGAGAGAGTTAATAGAGTTTCTGCCGTAGTTTTAATAGCTGAACTTACCGTTGTTCCTTCTCCATCTTTTTGTAGGCCTTTTTGGCTGCCTTGGCATTAGGTTCAGCCGGTGCACTTGACGGTCGAGACCCGGGAATACGTCCACCACTGCCGCCATCCTGTTCCTGAAATCGTACATGACGTTTTTGAGTTTGTGTTTCAGTATTTTGCATATTTCTCTATTTGAATTTAGGTCTCTTTCTTTTTTTGTTGCTGCTGTTTGTGCGTTCTTTGCTGGCCAAGAAAAAACTAAATGTAAGGCAAAAACACAAAACCATCCGACCGACCAATCAACTAACCAATCGCATCAACCTATCGTCGATTATTTTGTTCTATTCTATCCTTATATCCCAACAATTATGCCGAATTGTCTACAAATACAATTTATACCCAGGACATGGCGTAACAGAGAAAAAGAAGCACTAGCAAATCGTCGCCCCCGATGCGTTTCCATTGTTTCCATTAATTGGGGCCACTTGGCCCACTGAACTCAAGGAGCAGCTGATCCTGTGGCGTCTTTAATCGAATGTAATCAATTAATTTATGATTACGTAAAAATTCCAACATCAAGGGAAGTAAATGGTAGATAGATTGACTCCTCTAGCAGCCTAAAATTCAATTAAAACGGATGAAATAATATACATTCGCTTCCATTCATTTGATTACGTACAGCGAATGGAAATCTTAGAGCATTTTTCTGTTAGGTGCAAAAAGTTTTGTCATATAATGAACAGATTTCTTTATTTGATATTTCTCTATATTTCTTTTATATATATTAAACCACGATTACATGATTACTTCATTAAAAATATTCAATATAAAGGTAATTAGTTTCTTTATTATAAAAATTCTATTCAAAATAGTCAGGAAAGGCTTAAGATGGAATTTCAGGGGAATATTTTTCATGAGTTTCTAAAAAACATATAAAATTGAGTGTAAAATATTATTTTATCTAGTATTTGTCGCCATTTTGCCTCTTCCCAATACCGACTTTACTATATGAAGCCCTTAACGCCGCCCTTGCACTCCTCTAAGTGCGGTCCTGAACTAAGGCTCTATAACTAAATCTTATTCAAATTCTATTTCAGTTTGATTGCAATGCAAATAGAACACGAAACTGGCAAATGATTAATAAAGAAATGCATATAATATTAATTAATTAATTAAAATAGAGGCTTTAAGACTTTAGTTTGTTTAAAATGTAGAAGCTCAATGTTAAAGAACTTTAGTAAACAAAAGTAAACTAATTGTCTTTGTTTAATCTTCAATTAAGACTAACTGAAATCAATTATTATATACATAAGTATGTAATCTCTTATATATGCGACATTTGCCAAATAAACAATAATTTTCCTAGTAAACAATCAAATCAGTGAAAAATAGTTAAATAACGGTTTATTTGCCTTTTTTCTAGGTCTCTAATCCAATTCTGTTTTCGCACTAAAACACCATTCTAAATCTATTCCATTCCAAGTCCGATCTGCGTTGGGAACTGGAATTTTAATTGCTTTCGCCTTTTGATCTCAACAACTTTCACAACTTAAAGTGAGTACTAGAAAAAAGCTCCTAGACCAAATAGACAACTAAATGTAGGTATAAATATATATATATTTGATTATTTTGATGTATTTTTAGCAGCAAATTCAGAGTCAACAGGTTGCTGATGGGTTTCTTTTTTGTTTTAGGTGTTTTTTTTTCCCCCTGTTATGTGTGGTTTTGCATTACCAAAACGCCAAGTCACGTGCCCAGGGGCGATGTCTGTATATCTATTGTTGGAATATATAAGTACGAGTTGTATTTTGATAAGCTAACAACAAAAAGACAGATTAATAGACAGACAAAGTGGGTTAAAAGAGTAAATGAGAGAAAACCAGAAGCTCTTAGTTTTGGTCATCAGCTGTTCGACATAGTCTAGTCTAATATTTGTCTAAGCCCAACAAACCAACACACAGAAATACACACCGATTGATTTGCAAATGTGTGTGTGTTTTTGATGTTCCTAAGGTGTGGCTAGAGACTTGAATATTGACGTCATTGTTTGTTCGAGAACCCGAGGTTTTTTTTTACTTTTTTACTAAATATAACTAAATATCTATATGGAAATTTTATATAGTATAACGGCATTTCGTCAAAATAAATAAGAAAGGCGGCCAGCCTGTTGACAAACTGTGTCAAGATAAGGAATCAACGAGTGTAAGAGAAAGAGAGAGAGAGATGGTAAAATAAACCCCCATCAAGCCAACAAACGATAGCAATAATAATTCTATATATAAGTACGTATATATTCCTCCACACTCCTCCATGTCATATAAGCCGATAAAATAAAAAAAAAAAAAAAAGTTCACACAGATTCAGAGCTAAATTAGATTTCAGCATTATATTTTACTTCTTACATAAAACAATAAAAACCACGTAACATTTTCAACAAAACATAGAATTACGATTTGATTTTATATTAAGTCAAGTCTATCACAATAAATAGAAACAACAAGATAAAAGGCTTTAAAATCTTAATTATAACCATCAAATGATATTTTTCAGAAATGTTTTTAAGAAAACACAAAGTCTAAGGGTATAGAAACTTCGTTGTATAGGGCAAAAATTGACTCATTGCTTTTTATTTGTTTACCTTTTGCTGCCACAAAAGGCAGGAAAGAAAAGAAAGAAGAGAAATACGAAAACACCCAACTGATTTTGGTGGGGCTATAAATAAATATATGTGTGCTTATATAGGAAAATGTTCATATATATATATATATATAGGTATATGTAATTGTAGTAAACCCGACAGTCAGACATGACCTGATAGACAGACCTCATTTAAGTGCAAGTGCTTCAGATAGACAACTTTGGAGTAGACGCTTCAAGAGAGCTAACACGAGAAAGTCAAAATCAAAGTCTTTGTTGAAATGTTTAGAAAAAGAAAGGACTTTCAATTAACTAAACATTTTAATTTGTTTAATCTAGCTATGACGTCAAAGAGTTATCAAGTTCGTATGAAATATATGCGAATTTCTTAGCAAGTTCCAATGTACCTAACTTATTTGGAGCTTTAAACAAATTACTTGGCCAAATAGAGCCTATTTTCTCAGACTCTTAGGGTGAGAAGATCCGTTTTTCTATTTTTATTACTTACATCTTCCGATACGGATACCGATATCGAACCGGAAGCTCTCAACTGTTGCGAAGGACTCGTATTTGTGGACGCTTCACTCTCATTGCGCTGCATTAGACGCGGCATTGTTGAGGCTCCTGGCAAAGTGGCTGCTTTAGGTCCTTCATATGGACTTTCGATGGAATTGCCAGGCGGTGGAGTTCGTCGTATCCAAATCTCATCCAGCTCACGTTCGCTGGGTGTTTTGGGCTTATTGGCTAAGCTATTTGTATCACAATTTTGATTTTGACTTTGGTTGTTGCTGATATTGAGCGAGTTATTACTCTGATCCGAAGTGCGTATTTGGACAAGGGATGTGTCGAAGAACTGCTTGGAAAGATGCGGAGCAGCCGAGGGATGACGATTTGAGCCATAACGTTGAGAGAAAAGGCCCTGGACCGAGGAATAGCCACCGAAACTTGAGGGGAAACTAATGGTTTGCGAATTTGATGTGGCTTTTAGTTGACTCAATTGTTTGGCCTCAACACGCAACTCGGGTGTTTCCTGGGCCAGGCTAACCTTGAACTTGCCTTTGATAATCAATGGTGGTTCATTCGGCCGAGGCAAGGGGGAAACAGGGGTATCCTGGGCTAAAGGAGCTGCTGTTGCTTGTTCTGTAGTTGGAGATGGTATTTTTAAACTAACTGCAGCTGCCACCGGCGGTGCTGATTGCTCTTCTGTGTGCAGTAGTTCTTTCAGAGCCTTTGGTAAGATGGTGGCCGGTATCGGTGGGGGTGGTGGCGGGGGTGGTGGCTTGGCCTTCGACTCCTCTATATTTTGTGTATTTATCCTATCAATTTTATGCATAAACTGTTGACGCAAACGCTCGAGATCCTTGAATTTCTCTTTGGATGCGGCGTCCTGTGGTGTTGGCGGTCTCGGTGGCAATGTTTTCGACGAGCGAGACTCAAATTTGGGTGCTTCACCATTACCTGGTTGCGGCGATTTGTCACCCTCATCTTCATCATCTTCCTCTTTGCATTGCGAGAGACGTCGACGCTCGGTGAAGGGTGGCAACAGGTAACCAGATCTCTGTGGATGATATAGATCATAGCCTCCAGTACCTCCACCGCTGCCACTTCCACCTAAATTCTTTGAAAATTTGCTACTTAGATTCAAGCAGACGTCTCCCCCATCCCCATCATCATCGTCGTTGTCGTCGAACTCATCGTCGGAGCTGGTGCCGCTGCTGCTGCTGTGGAAATCAAACGAGTTGCTGCGAGGTATGGACTGGAGCATCTGCTCATTTATATGCTGTTGATCACATTTGAGAATCGATAGACCTTCTCTTTCCCGCTCCCTTTCTCTGTCTATATTGGGACAGAGACTGGCCGCCGATGCTGAAGCCGAGGAATGATCGTTGGCACTGGCCTCCGAATCAGATTCATAGCCATCTAATAGATTTTGCTCCAAATCATCCATTGTCGTCTCAAAGGCGCACTCGAAACTATCCTCATGGTTATAGGTGGAGGGGGTGGTGTTGGTGCCTGCTGGAGATGGATTTGATGGAGAAGAAACCTGCTGTTGCTTCTTCTCTTTAGTCTCATCCATTTTCTCATCATGCTGGCTGCTATTCAAGGCTAATGCTGATGATGTTTCTGTTGCATTGGATGACTTTATGCCACCTTGTTCAATGTATTCACAATTTGTGGCCATCTTTGGTTGGGTTTCCCGTAATTGAACTTGATCTTCTGTATCCTTCCTTTGTGCTTTTTAGCTTTTATGGTTTCTTTTTTTGTGTTTTTTTTTTGTTTGCTAAGCCAAATTATATTTTCTCTTGAACGACATTTGAGTCCACATTTGCTGATAACCTGGAAAAATGTAAAATTCGTATTGGATTTTATGGTTCTTATGGTCCATGGCATTGATTGATACCCTTTAGCTTTCGGTTTGTGTTGATATGAAGAGAGAGAAATGTAGAGCGAAGGTGAAGGCCGACAAACATTTATCTCAAAGAAAAAGAGAATATAAATTTCTCAATACATTTGCTTGTACATATATATTTATTCGATTCTCGAAGGCAAAACTGTGGAAAACGAACAAAACAAAAACGCGAACAAAGCTAATTTAATTATTTATGCCTTTGCTTTGGCAGAGTCCGTTGTCAACAAACAAAACAGAAAGAGAAAAAATAAATGGATACATACATACATACATATATACACAATATTGTGCATATGTATATATGTTTGCCTGTATATATATATATACATATAAACATTGCCCAATGTTAACATATGTCGCAAAATTTATGGTTAAACATCGCATGAGACAAGCTCAACAATATCGGAATTCCCTGTCCGACACTTTCAATGCCCATTAAAACAGTTTCATTGCAGTAATTGACTGCCAAACATGAGTATATATAGAGTAGATTTTGAATTGAATTCTATATTCTCTAAACCAACTTTTCAGTTTGAAATTCCAGTTGCAACGATGAAGTTATTAATGATGTTTGTCAATACTGTAAGTGATTAATTTGTCAGTCTTTAAGCAAACTATCATTTTGGGTTCCTGACTATGAATATATGTATAAGTATGTATGAAGGGACCATGCCCACTGACAAGTTAGTGGCGATGTAATCGAATAATATATGAGACTGAATATTGTCAAGAAAAAAGGAGGGGGATTACTTCATCAACCAAATTCTGTCTGTTCTAGTTTGAATTTCTTAAAAATGTTTTCTATTTATGACATTCATTAATTTATACATTTTTCACTCTTTTTTGTAGAAAAATGATTCAAAATTTTAATCTAATATTACATATTATTTTGAAAAGTTTAAAAAAAAAGTTTACATATTCTATAAAATGCCTATCTTTACATTTTGGCATGGAAAAAAACACATACCAATGTTGAAACATTTTAAAAAAAAGTATTCTTGAAATGTGCTTGTTAGAATTCAAACTCAAATTGTTCGAATACAAAATCTTGGGTTAGATTCAGACTCTGGACATCAATACGAAGCCCCACATACACTGATTGTGGTCCCTAAGTGGACCTTAGGTATTATTGACGTTTATAACTGACAAAAACTACACTTTTAACCAACTTATTTATTAATTTATATACTCAAGAATAAAGAGTTCAAATTCAAGCAGATAATTGGTATTTCAGCAAGAAAAAGATGAAGTTTTAACAACTAAATATTTTAAAATGCAGTTTTATAAACTACGAGTTGAAATCGAAATAGTATAAAAGATACGATTAGGGATAATCTTAAGGGAATCGTAAGCTGCATTATACGCATAAGGATAAATAATTATCAATTGATTCTTCTTGTTATTTTTCTGTTTAGGAGTTATACACACAATCGATACTTAAATAATTGCAAATATAATCTAAATATAACAGTTTAATTATAGAGTATATATATTGTCGTATAACAGTGTTATCTAGTAGTTGAATATGACAATATATTTATACCATTTTGATTAAAAAAAACCCTTTGCACTACGACAGCTGATACGGTTAAAGGCAAAGTATTATCTGACAGTTAGGATATACATAGAAACCTCCTGATAAAACACATAGATAAACTAAAAATACACGTTTTTGTATTAGATGAGTAATGGGTATTTGGAAAGTCTCCTTAGCATTTGTCTTTTTGAACAAAAGTGATGCAATAAATTATATATCTTTAAGAACCATAAAATTTTCAGATGTTTAAAATCAAAAATTATATCGAAATGTTGAACAAGGCCCCTCCAAAGAAAGTGATTCAACAGGCAAACAAGATACGATATGACAGCGAGCAAAAACCCCCTTAAAAGTGAACCCCTTCCCACATCAAAAAGAGAAACCGCAAATTGTGTAATTGAGCGGCTGGCAAAACGCGTCCAAATAAATATATATCTACTTATATATGTATATACAAACCGATAGACACAGACAGCCAGTGAGCAGCAATTAATGGCAATTAGGTATGAATACCGACAATATGTTTCAGATCTACATATCTACGTAGATATACATATATGTTAATGCAGGTTCAGTTTAGCATAGTTTTTATTGGGGAGGAGTACTTTATCGATGACGCAGAGGGCACTTTTATTTTCCAGGAAAATACAATAATAAAACATTTAGTTTTTTGTTTCTACCTTTTGGTTTTGTTTTGCTCACTTAATTACCACAACACGAACACGTTTCTCTTCTCTGAGTCAATTCCAAGTTCCAGTTTATCTATCATATGACTGACTGACTTGTAAATACAATTGTCAGTCAGTAAGTCTTTCCGTTTGGGGCGGCGTTTTAATTATATAATATAAAATTGTTGCCAATGGCAAAACAGCAGTAGAGCAAAACTCAACTTAACTTGTAATTATATCCAATACCGGTATAAATATGTAGATACAGCTAACAGATACAGATACAGATATATCAATTGCTTAAACTGGCTAGACTTTGCGGCGACAAACTAGCATAGATGCTAGTTTTTGCTTTATTCAACATTATAACTCAGATTCTTCATTAGAATTCACTCAAGTGTTCGTTGCATTGTTTGTTCTCCCGAAAGGCCAACAGATATTGAAACATTGAACTTTCTGTATTATAATAAATAATTTTAATGACAATCACGTAATTAAAATGATTGTTTAATTGAAGAAAACCGCTTACAATACAAATGCAAACAAAAATACGTCATATGCTTGGTATAAAAACGACATTCAAACCATTTTTGTATTGTTTCATTTGGGTATATAAAATGTCACCTCTCCTTCTCCTGTCGATATATAAATAAACATCTCTTTCTAACCCACTCTGTTTCTAAATGAAATGCAAATACATACATTAAACATGTTTAATATACACACACTCAGTCCATAAAATGACATAAGGGGTACTAAGGAGAGATTACAGTAAGTGATAAATTGCCACAAGTTCAATTAAAATGCCATACACTAAAGCGATAAACGACTTTGGCATACTCTATGTATATAGAAATGCATAGAAATTGCCTCCATAAGGTAGTCATCATACCTTCTCTGTTTTGTTAGTGTATTCCAAATTGTGTAAATGCAATTGCGGTTGACTTTGCCCACTTGATATGATGATATCAAGTCTATCCAATGAATGAGTGGGCTTTAATTGCTGCTAAATGATGTAGGATAAATGCCAACTGTTTCTCTCAGCCGTTGTCCTCGAATGCAACGGTTAAGGTTTCATTTCATTACGATTCGTTTCGTTTCAGTTCGCTTTTCATTTCAATTCATTTCTCACGTGACAACACAAATTGAAATCAAATGCCCACCACTTGGCTTTGCCCATGACTTTTGAGGGGCGGGCAGGGAGACACCACTGGGCATGACACTAGGGTAATTCATTATACATCATATCAAACGATGTTGTCAAATTGACATGTGTGAAAATATAATTGATATACCAATCAAAAAAAGATTCCTAACAAAAACAACTCCCCAAATAGAAAGCAAAGTGCCACTAAGAGTGGCTACAGATTATCGTGGGTGACACCATCCAATATATTAATTAATTTTTAAAAATTAACAGTATAATAAGTGAAACAAAATGTTGTAGGCGCTACCTAATGAAGATTTTTTAGCAGAAAGTTGCTAATTACTTAAATGACACCGCCATCGTTGGGTGTGGGTGGAAAAGTTTTCGAGATTCTATAAAAAATTGCAACTAGAAGCAGTTTTTAAATTAGGGAAGCGATAAAGAGCTTTAAAGATCTTCATTTCTTAACTCATGACTTACAATATAATTTCCTCTTAATGTCAACAATTTACTTTGAATTTTTCAATTTTGTCAACTGAAATTGTTAAGCAATTTTCATTTGCTCAGCAGAAAATTGTGTGTCATTTAAAGGCCTGGCTTTTGTATTGTTGTCAAGCGTATCTAAAATTTGCCTTAGCTTACGCTTCTTCTGCTCATTTTAATTTTGTATTTTTCTTTTTACTCAACTCGTTTTATATGTGTCGACGTCAGCGTCACGTGTCTTGAGTTTTGCTATTGTTTTATTCATTTTTTTCTTCTTGTTTGTAAATTTTTCATGTGCAGTTTCGATTTCTGTTTATGTCAACAGATCAGAGAGCGAACGAGGGATATATGCATACAAAATGCAAAGACAATGCGAGGTGTGGCCAGTCAAGGTGGCAAATGTGGAAAATATGATATAACATTGTTGTAGCTGAACAACTAATGCAATAACTAGACAAAAGTGCAAGCATTTAGTTTAATCCCAGACAGACAGAATTTGCAGTCATGGAAGAGCTCAACAAATGTAAAAAAAGCTAGTTGCAATGTCTAAATTAGTGACCGTTAATATATGTCAATAGTTATTAGTTCAGTGGACGTTGACGTAGAAGGCTAAAAAAACTAAAAGATGTTTTAAGTAAAAGAATAGAAGACTTTAAGCAGATTGGGTAAGGAGATTGTAATCAGAGGTGTATTTTGTAGGTGTAAACTAAATTAATTAAGAGGGTGAATGAGCAATGCCTTATTATCGCAGAAAATTAGAGTTCCTTATTAGAATCTGCATTGTCTAAGTTCTGTTTCAATTAAATTCGTCCAAGTAAACTAGCAGCAGTAGCTACAATGCCAAAAGATCCAACACAAACTAGTCCTCCCAATGAAATAATGTATCCTTTAACCCAAAAATATAAGTGGATACTGTTTAAAGATTTAAATATTCTAAACATACGAAACAAATAGATTAATCAAATATTTATATACCCTAAATTTTTGCTGTTTCACAAACAAACACGATCTAACTCTAACATTGTTTGTTCAATCCCTTCCATTACGACAATTGAAACGATATTCGCTTGTTACTGTCTATAATTTAAGGTTCCAACAAATTTATGTTTTTTGTTTGATACAAAGAATATTTTTTTCATTTTTATCATTAATCCTTAGGTTTAATGTTACAACGTATGATATGGAGATATCCAAGTCCCTTTCGAAATCAAATTTCAAATATGCAATTTATAACTGTTTTAAATTAAGCCCATTTACACAATTAGTATTAATACACAATCGGTATCGTTCTTATTGGTTACGATATTGAGATGTTACGATTTTTTATATGGAATATTTTAATTTAATATATTTATTTTTTGAAGTACATACATAGTAGAAGTAGCACGTTTAACCCACAAAAATCTAGACTTTATTCTCTCAAAAGACAATTTTCGTTGTTTTATGCACAAAGAGGTGAACTTTGTAGGCTTTGTCTAACTCTTTTCGTTTTACTCAGGTGCAATTCTCAACTAGTTTTAGCATAATGATAGATTTGTATACCCTTTGAACTCTGAAGTTTTATTGTAAAGATTGTTGAAGATAGAACAGACAACCTGCATTACCCTGAGAGATGAATTAAGGATTCTTTGGTGGTAAAGTCCTTAAAAGTGTTTATCGTTTTTTAAATTAACCATATTATTCTAGAGTATTAGTTAGAGGGCTAAATAAATGTTATTTTTAAACGCACTTTGTTAAGGACTTGCAAACGACCTCTTTGCCAACGCCCAGTGGGGTAACAATTCTTGGCGTATTGAAATGTTAACAATGTGTTTTTTTTTTTTCAATTGCTACGCATTATTTAGCCATCCACCGACACTTTGGGTCAATGGTAAGGTTTTTATTTGAATCAATAATTGCTACAATTAAATAACTGCCATTTCTATAATAATGGAATACCAGCCAGGTGTCGCCGATAAGGTCATAGTACAACTAAGTAGCAGATATAGAAAGATGTGCAATGGGGCCGAACCATGTGGGAGGTAATGCACGAATGAATCGACAGGGTATTTTGAAATGAAAATGAAATTTATCTGTAAAAATATATACATTAGATTCCCTTTGCTTTTTGATAGAACATTTTTATTGGTTTTCAACTATATTCGGGATGAAAAAGATCATTATATGACATACAGATCGTTGGCTGAATTTATAATTTTCGAACAAGTTAAACAAGAATTTTATTTGGGCAACTGCATAACAGAAGATGTATATACATCTTTTTATATATATGTACAATCAATTATTGATTTTTATAAGTAATGCCATGCGTCTAAGATTGCCGTTTTGTTTTTGTTTTTAATGTCTTGGAAGTTCTCCGGCCTGTTGACTATTATAAAATTCGCACGTATGCCATTTGGTATTCGCTTGAACGATTCGCGTTTTGCATTGAGACAGAACAATTCAGTTGCGTCGCGACTGTGAACGTATCCAGTAAACGCTAGAAGATATATAGATATACACATAGAATTCGAAATCTATAACTAGTATTAACTTTCACACAATGCAAGTGCATCGAATGAAACTGCTAATGGGCTCGGGAGGTGGCCTATTATTTGGCATTATCTTTGGATGGGTTATATTTCCCAAAATTCTAAAATTCATGATATCAAAGGTGTGTGTTTGTGTGTGTTTGTGTATGCCTGTGTGTCCTGGTTTAAACATTTTAATACTTTTGGATTGTTTGATAGCAAGTCACCCTGAAACCTGGCACAGATATACGAGATCTTTGGTCAGCTACTCCATTTCCCTTGCATTTCTACATCTATGTGTTCAATGTCACCAATCCTGATGAAGTAGCCCGAGGAGCACGGCCACAACTTCAAGAAATCGGACCCTTTGTATTCGAGTGTGTAAATTTTTAAGCCAATCTGTTCAGTTTTTTGATATTTTTGAATATTTCATAGCGAATGGAAGGATAAATTTGATTTGATTGATGACGTGGTCGAGGATACAGTGTCCTATAATATGCGGAATACTTTCATTTTCAACGAGGAGGCGTCAAGTCCTTTGACTGGTGAAGAAATTATAACATTGCCACATCCTTTAATGCAGGTAAGAGGCTAAGATGAGAATTAAGCTTATTATCTATTATCACTCAAGGATGTTGTTAAGGTTTATATGTTTGTTTTTCAATTTTGAAAAAGAAGCTTTAAATGGAACTACAATTTTATAGTATTTCTCCGTATTTCATTCTCACACTAACCCTTTGACAAGTCACATTTAAGAACCTCTAATGACCCCATTGTTAGATTATGCAAATCACTTGAGCCAAGTTCCCACGTTGTTGTAATGAAATTAAGTTATCAAAGAGAAAATATAATGAATTACAGAGAGACGTTTTTCGTTTTTCATTTTTTTCCTTGAGTGAATAGCAAATGAAATGCAATTACAGACATATCCACTCAAATAGAACTTACTTATATAGTATGTAATGTAATGTGAAATGTTTGTACATTTTGACAGCCCATCGGTATTACGGTGCAACGTGAGAGAGCCGCCATGATGGAACTAATTTCCAAGGCTTTGACATTGGTATTTCCGGATGCATCAGCTTTCTATAGTGGTAAATTTATGGATATATTTTTCCGCGGCCTTGATGTCGATTGCTCATCAGAGGAATTTGCTGCCAAGGCTCTTTGTACAGTGTTCTATACAGGAGAAGTGAAACAGGCTAAGCAAATGAATCAAACTCACTTTCTATTCTCATTCATGGGACAGGTAAGAAGAGGATGGGACAATTCTTAAGTCTTTTTTAAACTTCTATTCCTTCTCTTAGGCAAATCATTCGGATGCAGGACGCTTTACGGTTTGTCGTGGGGTCAAAAACAATATGAAATTGGGCAAAGTTGTCAAGTTTGCCGATGAACCGGAATTGGATGCATGGCCTGGTGATGAATGTAATCAATTTGTGGGCACCGATTCGACAGTCTTTCCACCGGGTCTCAAGCGTGAAGCTGGTCTCTGGGCATTTACACCGGATATTTGTCGCTCCTTGGGCGCCATGTATCAACGTAAGTCATCGTATCATGGTATGCCAGCAGTGAGATATAACTTGGACTTGGGTGATGTACGTTCCGATGAGAAACTGCATTGTTTCTGCGATGATCCCGAGGACTTGGATACATGTCCACCCCGAGGTACAATGAACTTGGCACCCTGTGTGGGTGGGCCATTGATAGCTTCATTGCCGCATTTCTATAAAGCAGATCCAACACTTGTGGCAGCTGTCGATGGTCTTAATCCGAATGAGAAGGATCATGCAGTCTACATCGACTTCGAATTGGTAAGAGCAAAGGTAGAATAGAATCGGCAGATCGATAAATCTCAATCTTCTCTCTTTGTAGATGTCTGGTACTCCATTTCAGGCTGCTAAACGTTTACAATTCAGTTTGGATATGGAACCAGTTGAGGGCATAGAAGCAATGCAGAAATTACCAAAATTAATACTCCCACTATTTTGGGTCGAAGAGGGAGTTCATTTGAATAAGACCTATACCAATATGGTGAAATATACATTGTTCTTGTAAGTACAAAATAAAAAGAAACCTCATTAATACATTTAATCATCATTATCATTTGCTTTTCTTTCCCAGAGGTCTAAAATTTAATTCAGGCCTACGTTGGACGGTCATCACCATGTCTCTGGTGGGTCTGATGTCTACGGCTTATTTATTTTATCAGCAATACGATAGTCTCGATATAACCATGCCACCGAAAATTATCAAAGAATCCAACAAAGTGGCCGATGAAATCGAATCGAATAAGAGCAAATCTATTGAACAGAGTCCACCAATAACAACGTCGTTACCTGGAGCCAATCTATCGCATCACAAAGATCGCTATTAATTATAGTTTATTCGGTTCATATCATATGATTATTGTTATTCTGTAGCAGCGCACCTGTAGTCCAATCCAAAAGTAATAAAATGAAAACAAAAACAAAAACAGAAACATGACATAAAAGCGAATTAGAAAAGATCCGCCAAACTTGTTTAGGCCCAGATCAATGCACATGACTAGCTCGCTCTTGAATGGCATCTTGGGTGAGTGATCTATATATTGCTAATGGTTGGCTCTGCTGATCGTTGCTGTCACCATGACACCAATAATCGCACTGATCGACGGTGAAATCGTTCGGCGACAACTGCCATCTCATGTCAGACAATGCAATAAATGAACTAAATTGCTTTCCATTTTACTATTGTTTGTCTTCTATTGGGCCAATGTCCTCAAAATGGCAATGCAATTGTAAAGACTTACTTGGGCGCATAATAATTTTTTTAAGTTACGATGTACATATTGCTTGGGCAGACCATAAACTATTAAAAACTCGCTGCATTTTATCTTAATGGTTATTCTATGATATTTTAATTATTTAATGTTTATTTAACTGTTAGATTCAAAAACGGAAACTTAATATTAATAAGGAAATTATAGGTACTTCTTGTTGCATTCAAAACGAAGCTCTTTTTATGGTCTTATATATGTACGTACTAACTAAGTTTATTAATAAATGTCTTGGTTGCTACTTTGAATTTCCATTATTCAGCTTCCGGAGAGCTGAAGCCACAATAATTCACCTCTTACCAAGTTAGGCAAAGATTCTTACCAAGTTAGATTCACGTTGTTCGCAAGAAAGATCACTTTTTAAAAGTGTCTGGGAATTTATGATCTTGGCAGATAATTCGACAGACATACAGTCATTAACTGGTGCCATTAACATGGGATTTTTTCCATTGTATCGTATAAAGAACCTGTATAATTCTTTAGGAACCGAAATTTATAAAGTTCTTGTAAAGAATCGTGACTTTAAACATTGAGAAAAGGAGAAAAAAGAATTAAGTTACTGGAATTCTTATTCCCTTATATTTTAGAGCTGCAATCCTATTTTTCAAGAAACGAACGATTCTACACAGTAATTCTAAAAGGCAAAAGTCGCCAATACAAAACATTTCCTCCTTATATCTATTAATGGATTGATTAATTAAAGCATCTTCAAGTGTTACTAAACGTTTTAATATTCATGCAGATGGACAAATGGCTTCTATTAAACCAAAACTATTACCAGATGGACTTTCAAAGTTATTTCTAGGGGGCCAGTTGACCCAGTTAAGTGGCAAAATTATCTTTTACATTATTCACTCATCAGTCAAGATGCATTTTTTCCCCTTGTAGCGATCTTATCGGGCCTTAGCCTAGACCCACTGTAGCCACTCAACCAGACAGCGGCACTGGCTGATACAGAGCCAGATGTCATAAACAATAAAAAGCAAAAACATAAGAACAAACAAACTTTTTATGAAACAAAATTTGACTCTCTCTCTTTCACCCTCTCTCTTCCTCAAAACGTGCTTATCGATAAAAAAAAAAAAAAAAAAAACTTTAAACTAAATTATCGTGCAGAACTATAAATGACACGAATATTCAATGGAGTACAATCATAAATTTTGATTAGCTTCGAACCGGGTGCCGAGGCGGTGTGGACTTGATTGTGAATTTAAAACAAAACAAAACAAAACGAAGCAAAAACAAAAGCAAATTCAAGACCTGTTCACATTTTAGGGTTGCGTTTTGAAGGTCATCTTTTCTGAGCTTTGAACGAGTTTTAGACATTTGATTTTTAGTTAAATCTATAAGCTAGACTCGAAATGTTGTCGTTGCCTTTCTATATCAATTTGTGTTTGATGCTTCTCATCAGAAGTGCAAATTCAGAGACACTTGAAGAGATTCCCATCAATAGTTTGCAGTGTCAGGAATATTTTTGCGAAGGACTCAATTATCCCAACAGTTCGCAAGTGGCCTACTTCATGGCAAAGGCCACAAAGGATATAAAGGACTCTAAAACTCTTCTACTGCACAGTTCTAATTTGACAAATTTACCTTTAAATATATTCCACACACTTGTCGATCTAGAGGAATTATTAGTCTGGGAATGTCAAGTCAAGCGCATCGATCGAAAATGTTTTGAAAACGCAAAAGCTTTAAAGAAAATCAGTTTGGCTGGCAATTTAATAGACAAATTGGACAAGGAGACCTTTTCATTGGCCAAAGAAGGACTAGAGGAATTGGATTTATCTGACAATTTATTGGAAGATCTATCATCGCAAATATTTTCAAGTCTAACACAACTCAAACGACTTCAATTGGCCAACAATCGTCTGAGGGCGATTTCGCCAAACGCCTTTCCATCGAATATGCAACTTCTGACCATATCGCAGAATAAGCCATTGAAAAATCTTCATCTCTCTGTTAATCTAACTGAGCTGTGGGCCATCAATTGCGATTTGGAAAGAGTCCAACTGGATGGTTATGTTGTCAATGTTCAGCTGGAGGATAATTTCCATTTGGATATGTTGAAAGTGAAGCATGCTCAGGTCTTGAGGCAATTGCACTTGGCCAATACGAAATTAAGGAATTTGGATTTTCTCTCGAATGCCACTCAGCTGATTGAATTGGATTTAACGGGCATGGATAAATTATCGACAACACCATTGTCCTCCATATTCCCCAAACAATTGCAACGATTGAGCATATCAAGTACCTTTTCCTCCACCATGTTACCACACTTGAAGAACCTGAGTTATCTCAACATTCTCCACAACGATATGCACGAGATCTACCTAAGAGATAATGACTACGATTTATATGTTGAAGACAAGGCAGTGGTGTGTGAACCCCTGGATGAACAAGTCGAAGCTGAATATAATGACTTCCAAATGCATTGTTCCTATATATAAGAACAAAGAAAGCAAGAATAAAGAAATTCCTTTGTAATGAATTAATTACTAATACTTGTCAAATGAATTGCAATAGTGGAGCAACGCAGAAAAATTTTAATTGAGATAGAGTCTCTTCTCTGATCAGGCATAAAATCACATTAGATTTCTGTTTCCTCTTTATTTGCTTTATGCATTTATGTATATACTCAATCCAAGGCAAATCAAAAGTCTCAAGACTTTGTTGTTATGGTCTCTTTGGGAAAATTTATCATTATTATTAAATGAAACAGAAAGAAACACATTATGATTCAAGATATAAACGCATAAAAATTTAATGTTGGGCATAAAAAATTGATTTATATTTCAATTCAAAATGTTTGATACTCTTAAAATAACAAAACCACATTTTCCATAGAAGACTTTTTAATGCGCTGCATTTAGGATCCATGTGAGAGATTTAGAAGTAGAAGTCCAAGACCTACATTTTGGAGCTATAAAGAGATGAATGTAGAGTGGTGGATGTCGAGAACACCGGGCTGACCCCCTTCGATCCGTTCATGATATATGTATATTATGATCCTTCCAGGACTACAAAACTATTGAACTTATGAACCTAATAGGTCTTACTAAGGGACTAAGAAAAAATTGATAACAGAGAGAGTTATATGATAAAACTTTTATCCAATATATGTATCCAAGTTTGACTATATTTCGATTACTTTTATCTCGAACAAACAATATAATCAAATGCAAGTTCAAATACATTCAAATGAGTATGAATTGAAATGAATGAATGTCGAGTAGCTAATACATTGACTATTAAAGACTGTGGAATAATGTAATAAACAAAATATGTATATAACAGAGAGAAAGTAGGTATAAGTGGAAGTGAAGTTGGGGATTCTAGAAAAGGGATTCTAGAAAAAGGTTTCATTTGATTTGAAGCATAAATGCAATAACATTAGTCAGAAGGTAACCAGGAGTGTATCTATTAGCATCTAGATTTAAATCCTCATCCTCAAATGAAAACATCGATAGGACAATTGTTATGGAAAGAAAATACTTTATATAGTGTATATTTGCCTACTAAAATACTATTCTTAGAGGACTTAAATACATTTATTGTAATGATTAATAATCCCTATTTTTATATTATATGAACTAAAACAGAATGAAAAGGTTTAAGGCAGACAAAAGTAATGGATAAGTACTTGCACTTGGTTGTACTCTATTTTGTTTGATGTTTTGTATGATTTTCATTCTATGTACTTTACATGTTTTGTTGAGTTCCATTATTCTTCAAGTAAATGGAAAAATGTGCCGACCAAAGCAAAAATAACATTCTTTATGCATACTCATATCAACAAATTCTTATTTGTTGTATTTATTTGAGTCTACGCATTTGTTTACACAGCAAAACTATTGAAGAAAATTTGATTTAAATTAAATGCTGGCTGCCCAGCCAAAAGGGATATGAGGGAATGTCGGGGAGCAGCAAGTTGAGGGGCAAAACCAAACAATGAGAGTATCGAATCGGTTCAAGCGAAGAGAACAAAGTCTGCCCCTTTATGGGGGTACATAGAATATATATACATATATATATATATATATATATATATGTGTGTGTGTGTGTTGTGTATATGCAAAGTAATTGCGGCAAATTGAATTGAAAAGAAAAGACGAGGGGCAAGAAAAAGACAACAAAAATTTATCGCTAAACGAAGTCATGCCGTTTCAATTGATCGTCAGCAAACAAACAAACAAACCAACTGAAAAATTTAGTTATTTCTACATACATATACACGGTATATACATATAGTATGTATATTTACCCTGCGACAATTATAACTAGTAATAGTAATAGTAGATCAATTATGATTTATACAAAAACAAATTCCATTATTTATTTACCCACTTAGACTTTAGCTTAAAATGTTCTTACCGCTTCAAGTTAATTAGATTCAACTGGCAAATAAATTTGTTTGCATACAAATTATTTTTGGCTTACTTTTTGAGGCTCTCTTTTGTTAGTTTATTTAACAAAATCGAAAACGAAATCAAAAGCTGGTCGAACGTGTTTTTTCGAAAACAGAAATTACTTTTGCATTTTTGTTATGGAAAATTTTTCTTAACACCTTTTTTTTTTTGATTTTGTTGTTGTTTTTTTGGGTGACAACAGCCGGCAAAATGGTTTTTGTTTACTATATGTAAAATGCTTTCGACAGCCAATTATTGTGCACACAAATATTGTGTTACCCTTGCAAAGGTTCATTTAGAATTTATAAGCAACTTGTAATCCTCGAAGCTCGAAGCGAAACTTGGAGGTCCTTCAAAGATTTCAAAATAAAGTAATATTTAGTTTGTTTCTCATATCTCATTTCCATTCGGCAACTTTTAAACAAAGGATATATTCAATTGGATGGCTAAAACAAATCCCTTTTCTATTTGGCAACTTTTCAACAAAGGGTATATACAATTCGATGCTTAACTATAAAATCTGCATAGTTTCCGGGATCTTTTCTTCTCTCTTCTGTGTTGAACAAATGCCAAAATAAAAACAAAACAATATTTTTACTATACATATAAAAATATGTAAAAATATAAAATCCATACGTAAACAAAATCAAATTTTACAATCGTAAACAAGCCGTGCAAAATGAGGCAGAAAATTTGTTCACAGTCCATATGAAAAGTATGCATCAGTAAAGAATATTACTTTATTTTGCTGTCAAAATTTGTGAAACAATTAAGCTTTCTTTTGATTTTGTCAAGTTGGCCAGAGAGAGAATAAAATTTGCATAAATTTTTCATTCTATTAACCATGTACAAGTACTTTTGCCATAGAGTGTAGAAAACAGAAAATTAACATTTAGTGACTCAGTTTAATTTAACAACACACAAAGGGCTACCGATTTATATATATATAGTATATAGTACATTATTCTAATCATTGAAACATTTTGTCAAACAAAAACTCATATGAATCATTTAAGAAAACTGATTAAGAAATGAAACGCAAACATTTTTCATAAACTATTACGTTCTAAATTAGTTTAAAAAGGCAAACTAAAGTTCGTGCTAAGTTATGCCGACTTATATAAATTCAAAAAACTTCTAAGGTTAAGATTTGCCTGAATGTCTGGTAAAGTATAATTATAAGTATTTTATATTGTTGTTACTTTTCCCTTATCAACAAAAGCATTTTGTTCGTTTTTCTCTTATGTTTGTGTGTGTGTGTGTGTGTGTATGTTAGGTAAATACATACACACATCAGTGGAAGATAAGAAAACTCTGGTATTCGTAAAGACTTGACTTGAACTTGCTTTTGATTTTGTTTTCGATTTGGGCCAAACTGACTCTGGCTAGCTGGCTGACTAAGCCCATATGTTATTGGGAAATCATTGAAACGACATTGTACTCAAAGAATCCATTATATGGTGCGGATGTGAGGCTTCAATTAAATGCTAGTGGCAATTCCCTGACCTGCTAGACCAAATCCACAGCAACAACAACAACAACAATGAATGAAATTATAATACATGACAACAATAAATGTATATATTGTATATATATGAACATTTGTATGACTATATACATGGAAGATGATGTATAGTTATAATATAAATTTTGATTTTCTATATTTTCATTTACTCTTAAGTATGAACAGAGAGAGTCCATGGACTTTTTAATCGAGTATGTGTTTGGAAAACCCGAAATATGTATTTCTAAATCTATTTACTATAAACTATAACTTTATTAAATCGTTCATTGAAGTAAATAAAATAATTTTCTACTGTATTTCTGAAATAAATGTGCCAAAAGTTTAATTCGTTGTTTTATTATTTACAATATAGAACGTTTTTGAACTGCTCAGTTTTCGTTTAATATATTTAATATTAAAATAAACGATATCATTGTTAAAAGAATGTTCAGAATGCCTCTACTGAGTTAATGAACAATTGAGCAATTCAACAACTGAACAGAAAAGTGAGCCAGTAAACAACTAAACAATAAAACTGAACAACTGATCAGTAAAATGAACAAGTGAACAATTGCGATGAGTAAGTTGATTCGATTCCAAAAAATGAATAAGTGCACATGTTCAATCAATAAAAGTGATCATGCATAATGAGCAATGTTTACCCAATATTAATGCCAAGTCTCAAAACATTTCATAAAAGTATTTCCTTCTATGTTTTCCACATTGCTTATAATAAAGACTTTATTTTTTATCAAAACTACATAAAAAATGGATAAAATAATTTGCAAGAAATCATAAACAGCTATACAAATTTTGATAATTAATATATATTTTCAGAATCACCGAATAATGGATTAGACAAAGTCTCTTTAGAAATTCAAGAACCAATTTGCATGGAAATGGCCATCTTTCTATACTCTCAATAGAGCATTTAAAATTCTATTTGTTTTGTGTTTCATGAGCTTTTGTTTTGAGTTTTTTTTTGTGTTTGTGTGTCTGTGTTTTTTTTTGTGTTTGCGAAATCAAAACACCATGAATAGAATAGAATACGAAAATTATATATACAAAAAGTAATATTATAGAGCTTATCTCCGCTTCGTAATTCGTTTGGCAAATTTCATGATCGCTTTTCAGTTGCAATTGAAACGTGAACGAGCCAACGAGTAGAAAGAACAATGTTGATTAAACAAAAAAAACATTTTGTGTATACGGTGGCAATAACTTTGCTCTTGGCCCTGGTTCAAGCTAATGATGATGATCAGCAACAGCAACAGCAGGATGACGATGGGGACTATGTCCAACAGGATGTGGATATGAGCAAACGTTTGATTAAAGTCGAGACGATGGCCGATAAATGTATTTTAGTGGAGGCTCAACAGAATGTGAAACGTTGTCGTGGTTTTACATTCGATAAAGAGAATGAGGTGGCCTTTTTTTGATTTACAAACCCCAGTACGTATATCACCGGATCGTGATACCTATGAGGTGGGCAATCAACCGCGTTTAGATGTCCTGATATTTCAAAATTCCACCTTTAATACATTTCCATTGCATTTGTTCTATTCTCTGGAATTGAGTGAGCTGGATATGCGTAATTGTGAAATGGAACATGTGACATGGGAAAGTTTCTTAATGGCCAACAATTTGAGAATTTTACTATTATCGGAAAATAATATTGAAGAGATCGAAGAGAGCACTTTCAACTATGCCAGTGAATTGCAATTTCTATTTCTTCGCGGGAATCGACTGAGTCGCTTGAATGGCAAAAGTTTTAAGGGTTTGAGAAACTTGCAACATTTGGATTTAAGTGGAAATCGTTTAACAGAATTAACTGTGGGAATATTTGACGATTTGGAGAGATTACAACATATTGATTTATCTGATAATCAATTGAGTTTCTTGGGCAATGAACTATTCGGCCAGAATCCACATCTATTGATCGTCCACTTGAATACGAATCGTTTGCGTGCCATTGAGGAAAATGCCTTCCGTCGTTCCACGAATTCACCTCCACTCTTAGCTGTGGATCTCTCGCACAATAATCAACTGAATGTTTTGCTATTGAATTTGAATGCCGGCGATTTGCGTGCTCGGAACTGTTCACTGGACCGTGTCAATTTATATGGCTCGGTGACGAATGTCGATTTAAGTGATAATCGCTTGCGAGAGCTTTACTTCGCTCAACCAGAGATACTGGAACGTTTGATTTTGCGTAATAACTCATTGGGACAGTTGTCCTCATTGACGCGAGTGCCACGTTTACGTTATCTGGATGTTGGCGATAATCCCGCATTGGGTGACTTGCCCGAGAATTGGCAGACACCGGCCCTGCAATACCTTGACATAAGTAACACAGGACAGCAGCAATTGGATATTGATGCCCTCAAGGGCATGCCACAATTGCGAAAATTGAATATATCCTCGAATAATATCAGTCAAATTGATCCACAATCCTTTATGGAGCTCTCTCACCTAACACATTTCTATTTGCATGCTAACAATTGGAATTGCTATAATCTCAATAATCTAATGAATATTCTAATACGCCCGTTTGGCATTACCTATACACCAGATCGATATGATAGTGATTATCCGGGTGAATATGTTTTTGGTATAGCCTGCATGTATCGTCTGAATGAACCGGAAACCGAATCGGAATCATCTTCCGCATCCGCATCCTCGTCATCTGTGGAATATGTTAGCCTCGAGTCACAGTCGCAAAATCTACAACATGCACAGGATCAAATGGAAATCGATAAATTACGGCAGGAACTTAAGTCGGTGGTGCAACATTTTGATGCCAAATTCGATAATGTCTTTCAGCAATTGCATCAATTGAATCTTAAAATGAAATCGATTGAGAATATAAATAATACGCTATGGAAAGATATGACAGTATCGGTTTCAAATTAACTTTTCTTTATATCCTCACCATGTAATTGAAGTTATTTTCTCTATATGTTTAAGCAACAACTTTGAGAATCTTAATTATTAAAATGTTGATAAATTACAAACAATAAAAACCTTTAAAGGTATTAAGAATTCTGTGTGTCTCTTTCTTCTGTCTATCATCTTTACATAATAGCTAACTGATAGCCAATGTAGATCCTTAACTGAATAGAAGGATTATGCCATCTTTAGACCTAACTCTCAAATGATAGCCTTGCTAAGCGACTGATCTGTAAGCTCATATAAGAGTAAACCAAATTAATGGGTTATATAATGGTTTTCTTTAAGTTTGTAAATAATCTTCCTTCTCCATCTTTATACACAAACTTCCAGTAGATAAAAGAGACTCTCCTGAGCTATTGAACTAGTTAAATCTATCTGTACCCTACCTCTATCTCTGTAGACTTACCTCTATCGTTGATTTACTCTAAGATTTGACCAAAACCTTCTTTACCCCGATATGTCCTGATGTCCTGGTATCGTAAGAATTACTTCAGGACGTTCCAGCTCTCAGATCATCCAGAGACTACAATACAAGCTTTTAGAAAGGTTTGAAAGGACCTCAGTCACTTGCAGAGACTCAAAATTGGCATCCATTAAACATGAAGTTTGGAGATTTAGCGATCGTTGGAGACTAACTCTTAGAGTTTTCACCTCGATCTACCATTTGTCATTCTTATTGTAAAGTAATAACAAAGTGCATTACGGTCAATTACTGATAGCAACAAATGGATTGTTCCATGTTAATAAGATTCCTTTTTCCATGATCCGCATTATATTATTCGATTTGTGTCATTAATAAAACATTAAACATAGCAATGCCATGACTCATATCCCTTCTGAGTCAACTGTACATACGAGGTAGAAGAATTGAAACCAACATTTTCTTTATTTTTTTCTTCCCCATTTTGAGCGCACATTTTGTAAATATTTTTCTTAATACAAAAAAAATATTGATTTTGTCCAAGCCACGCCAAATCTGAGCAAACAGAATGGACTTAAACAAAAGGGTTCATTCAACTTGGCAAATTAAATGTAATCACTATATAATTATGGGAAAGAAGCTGGAAACGAGCTGGCTATGCAAATAAACAATAATTTTAATATAAATTTATTTATGTTCAACTGCTTTTTGCCACCACATCACTTGCTTCCCCCCCTTCTGCACCCTTCCAAGGCAATTTATGGCTAACTAATTGTTAAGATAAACAAATAAAATTCAATTCCAACCCGTCGACTTGTTCCGATAGAGCATCAGCATTTCGTGTATGTTTACTGGCCAAATGGCTTCAATATCTGGCTGGCATCTGGGTTAAAATTATTCGTGTATTTACTTTTTGCAAAACCATGTGATCGATTCTATATACACACATATATATGTATGTATATGTAGATTCCGTTTAACGGTAATTGTTAGAAAACAACTCGTGCCAATCGCTGCAATACAACTCAATACAGACAAATTTATTGTATTTACGTGCACATTGTATACAAAAAGTATTAGAACTTTTGATTTTCATACACTTTCAAAAACTTATTTTCCTTTAGAAATTAATAACTTATATTCTTGATCTGGTAGATATCAAATAGATCTTATATAAAAAGTATCTCTTAATATTGAAAGTCTAAAAAAGACAAATCTAGATCATAATTTCAGTCTTGGAAATTGAAATTTTAACAATAAGAGGTAATATATTCGTTTTGCCCTTAAAGTCTTTTATGACTTGGTTTCTACAAACAAAGAGAGAAAAACTGAAATTTATGAAAGACGTGAGCTTCAATTATAGTTTATGGCAAAGGGTTGAGTGAGTAGAAAATTGTTTTTTCAAAAACACACTTAAAAGTTACGTCTATGTACATATATGACATGCTATATTTAGATATATTTGATTTATAACATTTTATTTACGCTTGTTACGTATCATCTTTTTTTTCAAGTGAAACTGGTTAAGTAACTAATTATTCAGGTCTACATATTCTCATTTTGGATTCCCAGTAAAATTGACCAAACCAGAATTGATGACATGTCAATAATATCTCATTTTAAGGTTATATTGATTATATGTATATAGGTATGTGAATGTATAGATCCTAAGATCCTAACCTAAACCCCGAGGACGTTCTGCACAAAAAATGCCGCTTCAACGTCAAACAATGTTTCAAATCTTTCAATTTTCCCAAACAACCGAATATATTTTATAAGATTTTAGATTTTTGTTTTTTTTAGAATATAGTATAGGGTAAAATCTTTAAAACTCCATTAAAATAATATTCAAAAAAACTTAAAAAAAGAAAGGAAACGAAATTTATTGCTTTAAAAATTGTTGTAAAATTAAAAAAAAAACTTTTGATACTTTTTTTAAGTTTGAATTTTAAAACATTAATTTAACAGTTAAAGCTCTTAACCTAAAGAAATCGAAGACTAAGAATCTTGCCTTAGCATCTAAATAAGGGATCTTGAAATCTTAATGGTCTGCGATGACTTCAATATATACCACATGAATTTGTATATGAATATATCTTATTTGTTTAAAGAGTATACCAATTGTTAAGTATACACACACACATACATACATATGTACGTATGATATTTGTAAACACATAATAAGAAAGCGAACTTTTCATTTGTATTAAGAAAATGGAAAACCTTGCGATTTTTTGCGCCTTTATTGATCGATACATTTAATTTAATAAACAAAATCTATGATTTAGCCCAGCTAGACTTCTCTATGTCTATGCAAAGGTAAATTTGTTTAAAAGAAATTGTATTAACCGAATCCATTGGAGTGCCTTCTCTTCACGACTTGTGTAATCATTAAGAGATAAGAACGAATAAGAACAAACAAATAACATTTCTAAACTAAACAATAAAAAGAATTTCAAATGACTTTTGTATTTCAATGTGTTTAAGGAAAAACCAACGAAATAAACACAAATAAATCTTCTTCATATCAACACAAAAAGAAAGTAAGGCATTGAAAAATATAATGATTAACTTTTAATCAAATGTATAAGAAATAAAAACAGGAAAAAAACGAGTAAAATAAATGTCAATAACGAACCTTTTTGTTGTATTAAGAGTATTTAATCAATTCTGTTTGCTATATTTTTTTTCTTTTTGTTGTTGTTGTGGTACTTGTTGTTTTTGTAATTTGTGTTACTTAATTGAATTGTGTATTAGCTTGTTTTTGCCACTTTTGAAACACAGCAAACACATTGAAGAGGATTTTTTTTACACACATATATTTTTTTTTTTTTTTTTGTGTTAGGTACAGATGTCGGCGTACATACAGATTAAAATTGAATTATAATAGTTGAAAGATTAGATTAAAAAATAATATACACTTTGTTTTCTTATTTCTTTTTTCACTTGGGCAACAAGTGAGCACAACAACAATAACAACAACGATTTCAGTCAATAGAATTAAGAAAATGTGAATAAAAACGAAAACATAAAAATTAATTATTTGCTCCAACAACAAATAAAAGTGTCGCGATCTATGGAAAATTTCCAATAAAAAAAAAAAAAAGGCTAGCCATTGGCTTGTATGAATGTATCTTTGTGTGAGTATGTGTGTATGAGAGAGACTTTGTACATGTATGTATATGAGCAGCAACAGCTGATTTCGACAGGCAGCTGATTTTGATTCAATACAAGAATTTTGTTTTTGCATTAATTTAATGAATTTTGCAACTATTGTTGTTATTGTTGTCTTTGCTGATTATTATTATCATTGCTGGTTGTTGTTGTTGTTGTGCTTATTGGAGTTGTAATAGCAATTTCTCTGGCTTTGGTATTCGCTTACAATTAAAAGCTTTGTACGCCAAGCAGAGTTGGCTTATCACAAAAAAATGTGTTAATAATATTGACACACAACACACAGAAACACACGCACACACTTTGACCCATATATATAGGCGGGTATACAGATTTTTTTGCTTTTTTATCCAAAAAGGATATCAACAGGTAAACACAAACACACACACACATTTATCCACATAGACGTTTTCCGCGCCTTTTTCTTTTATTTATTTTGCGCTGCCCTTACAAATTGGGCCCGCTCCTTTGCCCAAAAAAGCTTTCACATTTAATTTTAATAAGTATCCACCGAAAACATACGAATTTGCAACGCGAAAAGCGACGACAAGAGTACGTTGTATTATTAAGCGTTTTTTTCACGAATGGATAACGGAAAACACATCACGACAACCGCTCTCTTTGAAAACAAAAACAACAATAAAAAAACAACAACATGGCGAAATCAATTCGCTCAGCGTGACGAATTCGCCTTTAAAAATATGAATATTCGCCCCAACTATTTGCGCACTCGCCGCAAAGACAAACAAAAACAATGAAAGACAAAATTACATCGAACTCGAACCTCGGAGTCGAACTGCAACCGATGTTGCGAACATTGGATGTCAACATCGAACATTTAATGACAACATCGAGCGATTCTCTTGAATTCGCTCTCTCTTCGCCGTAAAAATGAACAATCGATGCGTGGCGCAATTATCGAAAGAGTTATCGAAGACAACACTGGAAAAATGCAAAAGCCAGAATTACAGTAATCGATAGTTTACTCATTTAAACCTACTATTTGAGTAAATAGCGGCAACAGGTGGGAACTAGTTATCGGTTCCAATAAGCCTCGCAATTCAAATTTTAATTCAATATTAAATTGACTTTTATGAAAATAGAAAGGTAAATTTAATAATAAAAAAAAAGAAATATATACTTTCAAAACTAGAGGGAAACAGTATGCTCTTGAAACATTTACTCTACTTTCTTTTATGTAGTGTATGTGTTGTAAGGTGATGCGCTACTATATTTTTGAACACAACTGTAAGTACTGATATGTTGATTTGGGGTAAATTAGTTTAAGGTTAGTTAACAAACTTAGCTGAACATATGCTAGCCTGTCCTTCAGGCATCCCCAACACTAGCAGGCCGAGGCCCACACTACAACTCCAACTCCGAGGCAAATCAAAATCAATAAAAATGGCGCATTGCACAAAGGCCGCACGAAGTGACGCCACCAGCGCACACAGCAGCAACCTTTTCTTAAACTCCTACTACGCTAACCAAAGTAAATGCGACTCACCTGCTCGATGTCGAAATCCCATTCAGGTGAGGGTGAACGTCCCTCTGCCCTGCCCTCACCGGCACCACCGCTACGACCAGCAGGCGGCGGGGTGCCCAAAGCCGGAGAACTAGCCTGCGGCTCTTCGGGTATGACGGCAAAACGACCGCGTTGCAAGATAGGCGAAATGGCGCCATAATTAGCTGTAAAGCAAGATTGATTGTTCATTGGGTTTGTTCCTTTTCTATTTAACATTTTGATTTGACTTACATGTGGGTATTAGACGAAAGCGTCCCAATGTCGTTTCCGGCGGTCCTTGTGGGCTAGACGATGTGACACGAAACCGCCCACGGCGAGCAGCAGCCACATCTTCATAGCCACCACCGCCACCCGCGCTGCTGTGCATTGCACTATTTCAGTAACTCAAAACTAAACTGCAATGAAAGAAAGAGACGGCAAGAAAATAAAGCAAAGTACGTAAGAGAGCGACACTTGGAAGAAGACAGAGAGAGAGAGAGAGAGAGAGTGTGACAGAGTGAGGACAGGAGAGGGGGCGTGTAAAATCAATAGAAATGACCAACTTCAGTTCTCGGGCCTTTGCACGCGAAATCTTTTATGAACCCTTCTAAGCATGCAACACTTTTTTCCATGTCTGAATCCCATGCAAATGAGAGAAAGCTAAATAAAAAGAGAGAGAGAGAGAGCGTGCATGGCCACGCGACAATGCGGCGTATGTGTAATAATTTATTATTTTGAATGCTCCGCGTTGTCAATTGAAACGTTTTGTGTGCTCTTCTTCCATTCATCTTCCATTTGATTTCATCTTTTTACCGCTTTGGCCTTATTCTTAATAATATTTTTGTCTCTGTTTATTTATGATGACTAATTATAACCATTTTGTGTACCAAAGAATTCCTAGAATCATAACAACACTAATTAATGAGAAACACATAAAGAGATATACACAAACAATGAGAATACGTTATAATTATGAACAAAGATGAAACAGAACTTTAGGACTAGAATTTACTAGACAATGTTTACTATTAGATACAATAAATTTTACCCTACTCGAGATTTTCTATTTCAAGACCCATTAAAACGAATTGACTAGAAGGAAACATCGAAGAATATACAATTGGAAACAAAAATCACACATAAAATACTCTACTTATTTTAATTAGAAGACACGCTGAGACAATTAATCGACATGAAATGAAAAACGTTTTTCTTTTCAAAACAATTTAATTATTTCTTTTTCAACATTTTTCCAATTAATTAACCGTTCAAAATCACACTCTTGTGTGTATTGTTTTAAACATTATTAAAAGTAACTTTTAGATTATTTCTACAGCTTACAGAATTTTTTATGTGTTTTGTTCCTTTGCTCTTTTTAGACTCTAAAATGGTAAAAGATAAACTTCTGCTTGGAATAGTTGATATATTGAACTTAATAACAAAAACTCCGTGAAAAAACAAAATGCACAATAAATATTTGAAAACAGAACGAACTTGAATTTTTCAAAGCTACAATTATACTTATTAGTATTTGAGCAAGTGGCAAATTCACGATGATGCTACAGTAGTACCAGGCCTAAGACGACCAATTAGAAAGAAATCTACAAATGCGCAAATCCCAAATACATACAAAGTTGAAAATTAAGGCAACATATTTGTTTTTTTACTAGGTAAATATTCAGTAGAAGGATAGGCTGAATTATAAAGTTGCTTTTGGGGACTCAAATCAGTAGATTATATATGATAACGAATTTATTAATGTATTTCTTCGCAACTTCTCTTGGCCACTTGCCGCAGTCACGGTAGAATCAATGTGGATAAGAGTTTACCCTGTTCATGCTAAATAATTTGAGACTGAAAGTATTTGAAACCACATTTCATTTATAAACCAAAAATATTCATATATACATACATATGTGGAGTCTTCGGAGTCTAAGTGGCCAAGTCAATTAGGCAACTGGAAAAACCAGGATCCTGGTGTGAATGCCAGGCTAGTGTAAGAATATAGTTTTCGTCAAAGTTTATAGCTAACAACTATATCCTGATACTAATAATAATAATAAATATATATGTATATTAAATAATTCATGGTTGAAATTTTAAAGGGATACCATATACACATTTGAAAATAACTCAAAAACAAAGTAAATTTATTAGGTTTATTTTAAACCTTTTTCAACGAAATTTTATTCGCATGGACAACGAGTTTAATTCAGTTATTTTGCTGACAATTTTTAGGTTTTGAACGTTAACTTATCAAAAATATATGTTTTCAACTTATGCCATTATTTACATATTTATTACAATGATCGAAACATTATTTTAAATGTTACTGGCTGTCACACTGTGCGTATACGTTATTATCGAAAACATGTACTAGGTCGGCCCAGACAGCAAATTAGCCATTGAAAGCGACAAAATGGTAGATGGGAAAAGCAAAACAAAAGTAAATTTGAATCAAACACATTTAAAATCAGGTTAACAGAAATACTTTATCCAATTTGCAAGTACTTATCCTCGGGTATCACAGAAAATGGGTGAAACATTTCAAAACTGCACATTTTGATTATAGCTCTCGCAGTTATTAAAGTTAATTCGAAACTAGTTCAGTAAATGTTGGTACCAAATGTAGATTACGCCAAACGAAAAGGAGCAAAACGTCAATTGAATATTTTCGGTTTGAATATTTACCAAAAAAATTTGTTATATTTATTAACAAATTGAAAACACTTTATTTGAAATTATTATTAATTATTGATGAACAATACAACTTTCCCGCTTATAAGCAAACAAAAACAAAATGTTTGCATAACACGCACAAAACCAAACTTAACACGAGATGAATATATAGAAGAATTTCTCTATATACATACATATATGCAGACGGTTTAGACAGATGTCTGTATATATACGAATATATATAGTATAAGCGATTTCGATATTGACATCTTGTCTCTTATGTGTTGTTATTTTATTATTTTTTTTCTCATTGCTTTATTTTCTTATATTGATTTCCCTTTTTTTCACTTGTTCTTTGTTGTTGCTTGATAAATTAACACCGAAACACTAAAAATACAACGAAATAAAAGAAAAGGAAAAACCGAAACAAATTGAATACAGAACAACGGAGACTCAGCTGCTGCAGCAGCAACAACAACAACAACAGCAAAGAGCGCAGCGGGTCGAGAGAGTGGAATTTTGCAATTTTATGCAACTGCCAAACTGCCAAAAATGAAATTGGCTTGGCCAAAACAGCAAACAACAAAAACGAAACAAATGGTGCACCCAGTTGAAGAGAAACAACAACAAACCGAACCGAAACAAACTGCAAAAGAGACGAAAATGCGACCAAAAAGAATGCAGTACCAAAATAAACCGAAGCAAAATGCATTTTTTTGCTTTCGTTAATTGGCGAAGAGAGAAACAGAGCGAGAGAGAGAGAACGACATACTCATGTGGTGGGAGAGCACAACACAAAAACAGAGACACAGAGAGAGAGAGAGAGCTGCAGTGCAACGATGCCACACTTGGGGTTCATTTACTTTCTGCAGCAATGAAAACGAAAACAAAAAATCCAATGAGAATCCAATAAGACGACTTTCAGTTACACTATTTATAGAAAACTCTTCATCTTCTTTTAGCTTTAGTATTCCACACAGAATTAGTTAATAATTGAAATACTTTTTGTTTATGTATTTTTGCAAATTTTCTTATCAGATTAAATTGCATTTTTTTTTTCATTTGGAATTATCTTAAGGATCGTTATAAATTATAACATAAACAATAACAATAAAAAAGTTAACATTTTTCTTTCGACTGGCAATGATAAAGTAACCTACGCGTATTTATTTTCAAGGCATCAAATAAATAAATTTAAATTAATTTCTAACCCATATACATAAGTTTAGTTTGTAGGGTAAAAAAAAAATGCTAATAACAAAAGGGGGTGCGAATGGGAGCGGAAGCACATGTGCCTTATGATGGTGAGAGTGAGAGAGATGTCACTCACATTATATTTAATTCATAAAAGCACAAATAGCAACAACAATAATAAAATATTGCATTTTGCAGCTAAGCTTTTAGTCATTTGTGACATATTCTTTTTACTCCCCCATCCGATTTTTTCTTTTTGCTGACTTAGAAACTCTATTGAGATCAAATGCCTTTGATTTATGACCATCCAACAGACTGCAGTCCTTTTAGATTGATTATCAGATCTTGAAAATTTCTTTTGAAAATCCTTCAAGAATAGATTGGATATTAATTTTAAGGAGTAAGATCGGTGGATGAAATTGGGCTTTCTTCCTTCCTACATTAAATACAATTTCATATCGTTTGGGCATCGATTTGGGATAAAATAAACACGTGAACTGAAATCAAATGGTGTGCTAATTCGAAAAACTGAACAAAATGTTTATGATAGTCCCAATGAAAAGTTATGCCTGATGAGATAATTAAGTGTTCTGGACAGCCAAGAGTTCTGACATTTTAAATAAAAATGATAGATTGAGTGATAGCAAAGTGTGAGTCATAAGACACATACAAACGTATTTATGTGTGCGTGGGGGTGTTTGTGTGGGTGAGGGGAGGAAAGAACGAAAAATATTTTCCCTTAATATGAAAGTAATGCAAGCATAACTAATTGGCTGGTCGCATAAAGAGAAGCCAACAATTATCATCGTCATTATTCATCATTGATTTCAACAGTTTGTAGAAATTTTCACGATTTGCGCACAGGCAGAAAATCAGAATTGTTGGCCACCTCAAAGGAAATTGTATTTTCTTTTTGTTTTCCTTTTGTTTTTGGGCGCACGTCCAAACATGTGACTGATGACATCATTTCGGTGTGTGGGTGTGAGATGTTGTGGGATGTTGTTGGTCGGATGGGCAACAACTAGACAGTTGGGCACAAAAACCGAAGGGGCAACAACACAAATTGAAATATGAAATAATGAGAATGCTCACAACAACAACACCGACTGTTTAAAAATAGCCAAATTGTCGTGAAAGGAAAGTTTAGAATGGAAAGGAAAGGAAAGCAAATGTCAAGCGCGTTTATTGGCCTCAGGTGTTGCATGCAACAGCTTTTTGTTGTGAGATTTATTTACTTATTTACTTTGAACCTTTTCTCAAAAGATCAGATGATTTTTTGCTTATCTTTTGGCTTATTTAACGGTCATTAGACGTATTTTTGTTAGCAACTGGCCATAAAATAATTTGCAGATAAGAAATCCAGACAATTCTCAAGTCTTTCTCTCAGTCTCTCAGACTGTTCGATTGGCGATGCTAATTAGTGGTTTTTTTTTTTTTTTCATTTCTTTTCAACTGTCTTTTCTCAATCAGCAGTTTTTTTTATTATTATCAGCATTAAAAACTGTTCCAAAGGACTTACCCTTGAAGAAGGTACCAGAAACGATGCGAAATGAGCCAAACTCTATTGTTTTATATAAACAGAATAAAACTATAAATATATAGTTATAGATATTTCAAATAAGTTGGTTATGAATCTTTGTGTGTACATACATCATACATATGTATGTAAATTATAGATACATGCATATGTATGTATGTCTATATGTTTTACAATATTATTTATGCATGTCGGCCTTTGTTTTGCTTGGGATTTCTTGATTTTGTTTTATTGTACAAAAAATATGTTGATAACGCGACGACATTGGGCGTCGGGGATCGGTCGCTATCTCTGTCCCCGTTGTGTGAAAAGTACATACATACATATACATACATATATGTACATACATACATATGTATATTATGCATATAAATCACTAGCTAAATAGATAAGTTTGGCTAAAAATGACAAACGAAATGAAAATTTTACATAATTTTCGAAACGGGCGAAAAAAGGCATTTCGCCGGCTTCTACAACAACAAAAACAACCGGCAATTGTTAACGGTACCCTTAACCACCACCATTTTGCCTTTGTGAAGAGAGAAAGAGACCAAGCAAGCTTACCTCCCGCGCAGGTGCAGGGGGTGTCTCTTTTGCTCATTCTTGTCTATTGACCAAAAAAAAACAAATTTTTCTTTTGATTATAAAACAACTAAAAATTTATTGTAAAAATACGTTCTTCTCTTACTCAATTCGAATTTGGTTAAATATGTGGCTAAATTTAACTAAATACAAAAACACACTCTCTCACACACACCGCCATTCAAATAGACGTCACCAGGGGCAGTTGCCAATACACACACACAGGGCGAAACAGCTGGCAGCAACAAAAACAACAATAACCATAACTCACCCAATAAGAAATTATTTTCTTTCTTATTTGATTTTATGTAAAATTCTTTATTTTTCCACTGAATACACTTAAAATTGATTTTAGCACTTGTTATGAGAATTATTTTCTCTTCAAATTTAGTTGCTTTGCAATTTTGATAACTTTAACAGCAATGCGCAAAGCATTTTCACATTTTCCTAAGGAGGGGAGTTTTTGTATAATCCCGCACTTTTAGCCAATTAAAAATACATTAATTATACAAAAAACGAACGAGTGCGAATCTTAATAAACAATTCTTGTAACAACCGAGCTGAGTTATCAGCATTCTGCAGGTATATAACGGGAAAATAACGGAAAAAGCATCACCCACGACTTTCTCACATGAAAACAAAAACAACACTGCCAAAAAAAAAAAAAAAAATACAAAATACAAAATAATCGATTATAATTTCTTTGGCGCAATTATCGAATGATATTTAACTTTGAAAAAACACGTTAGTAAAACGCTCGAACATGTTCGAGTTGGTGAGTAATGTTGTGTTTATGATTTTTGGAAGTAAATATTTATTATTTTAACATGCAACAAGTGCCTTTTTAAATAAAGTTACAAGTGTTAGCAGTTTTTACACATCATCCACAAATGCAAAATAATGTTTAGTAACTATTTGGGGCTTAGTCATTCGGGGTTTCTTATTGAAATTCCAGCTGGCAATCAATAAATAATCCCCAGTTGGAATGGGAAATGGGAGCAGTTCTGAACGCAAATAAAAGTCTTTAATTACCACATCACCCTGCAAAAAATACAAAGAATATTAAGGTATAGAACAAAATACGTAATTTTGGCAACGTTGACACTAAAATGGCCTTACTTCAACTGGACAGGGATGAAAAAAGTTTGAAAAATCCTTAAACATGCTAAAAATTATTATAGCAATTGGGTCATAGGATTTGTTCATAAAACGGCACACATCTATTGTAGCATTATAATTAAATAATGTATAGCCATTCGAATTTTTAAAGACCTGAAGTTGAACACTTGAATAATTTACGGGATGTAAGAGAGTCGCATTAAAATTAAGTGTTATGTGATTTCGCTTCACAGCTTTTAAACGACACTGATTTACATGAAGCCACAACTCGTCACGGTTTTCACACACAAGATTTGTAAACTTAAAGATGACAGCATCCTGGACAAGTATAAAGATAATAAAAGCAACTCTCTGAATTATATTTTTGAACTTACATTATATTCTGCCTTAAAAGCAAGATAAAAACCCATCAATAAAACTACGTTAAACTGCATAGTGTATAACAATGACATGAAATGCTGTTTATGATAATTTAAAAAAGTTCAAATCTTTACGCTTGACCAAGTCAAATTTATGTGTTTTATATCTCTTTAGTAATTACGCATATAATGAGCAATAAATATTTAAAACGTTTTCCTGTGTTTAAAATCGACTCTATTTAACAAAACACAAAGAGGGGAATGTGGTTATGAATACAATTCCAATGTTAATTTTACATTAGCAATAGATAGTGTTTATATATATAATTTTACAATTAATTCAAACATTTAATGTCTGTTATTTTGATTGTTTAGTATTTTCTGGTATTTTTAATATGTCACCAAATAAATTGGGGTTTTCACTATATCAGCTGATTACAGTGTATTTTGTGTAGGGGGCGCTGTATGAATTTGGTCAACGTAACACTGGTCACACAAACCGCATAATTGGCGCCAATTATGTCTTATTAGTCAATGGCGTCACCAGAAGTAGGAGAGACCGTTGAAATAGAGCCAAATGTCCAACTCCTCGAAGTGGTGGATATGGAACCAATGGAGGTAGAGCACAGGGAAACCGGCTACAAACGACAAACTTTGTCATTCGAAAAAATGAAATTTTTTTTGAAAGCCTGGGCGGAGATATTTAAGCGCCCAGTGATATTTTTAAGGCATATCCCATACATATTTATATAATATAAAATACATAAATATCATACAATATGTTCACTGGGTTCAGAATCATAAACATACATACAAAATAAATAAATATCATATAATATGTTCACTGGGTTCAACGTCGTTCAACGTATGGTCACACTGTATGAATTTGGTCAAAAATTCTTAATGGCCCAAGGAAGATAAATTAACAATATTCAAGGCGCAGCAGCACATCAAACACAAATGCCAGCTACCAAGCTGCTAAAGTAAAGAATAAAACTGCAGAAACTCTTAATAGCACGTGCCATCGCGCAACTAGCTAATGAAAATAAAACGCAATTGATTTGACTGCTCCAACAACAGAAGGCAAGGTGGCGAAGGGGAAACGCAAAGAAGAAGTAAAAAAACCTCAGATAAAAGTGGATTAAAAATAAAACGCAGCCTATAGAAATCCCCACAATACGTCCCCGAAATCAAGTGAGTCGTAAAAATCTATCAGGAATAATTACAACAACTGAGTTTAAAAATCCAATAAAGAAAGGAGACAAGAAACAGATGCTGCTTTGTTGTGGTTTGCAGTGATGTTAATTAAATACACATACATACACATATACAACCACCCCCCTAAAAACACACGCATAAACATACCCACAGATAAGCTTAACAGAAGCAGAGACGATTGACACACACATGCATATATGTACCTTACCTTATACATATGTATGTGTATGTATGTTGTATATAACAGTATTTTTTGCTCTTTCTGCTCTCTTCACCTGTTGTCCTTTAAAAGATTTTGTAAAAAACCTTCAAGTTTTGTTTTTGTAAAGTTCAAGGTGTGTGTGTAATTGTAATCAAGTGTAGGTGAATCAGAGGGCGGTTACCTGTGCGTGTGTGTGTCTGTTTTGTGAATTTGATTTAATTAGCTTTCGCTGCATATCGATAAGGATAATCGATCACTTGCAGTTTGCAATGAAATGCGCCCCCCTCACCCTGACTCCTCATTCTGTTATTCTATCTCCACACGTCTGGATTACAGTTGTCGTTGTTGGTAGTAGTTATTAATTTTTTGTATGTAATTTATTGTATGTATTTGCTTTACCCATAAAAACAAAGTCACGTTCTCATATTTTTGATTTCTTATTTGTCTATTAATTTTCGTTTGATGTGTTAATAGGAGCTTGTGACGTTTTTTTTCCAGTCGTCTTTCTTATTTAATTATAAATTTAATACATATTAATGACATTTTTGCACACATACATGTGGTCGACAAAAAAAATTCCATGTTTTTTTTTTTTAAACTTTAGTTTTAGTCTTTACTTTTTAATTTGTTGCTTTGGGGCCAATGATTCATTGTTTTCCTTAGCCGGATAAGTAAAATGTGATTTGTTTAATATTTTTTTACATATAAAAAATTATCTCATTCGCGAGAGCTATTGTTTGTTTGTTGCTTCAATAAATAAACAAATTAGTTTAAAGAGAAATCATAGTGAAAGATAATAAACTTTATAAACAATTATGTATGTAATTGAAACTTGTGGAAACGCATTCGTATGTCCAACTTTAATTGCATTGTGTTTCTGATTTCAATTTCAATTGAAGACAAAAAAAAATTAAGTTCAATTTGCTTTAAATAAAATGCATTGATCGATTGTGGACTACAAACAATTCCATTCCACCCTTCCCTAGAAATATGTCAAACAAAGTGTCCCATATAGCAGATTTTCCGATAAGTTAACCACCACATGCACAAAAAGCAGTAGAAAAAACGAAACAACTAAAGAGGTTGGGGAGGGAGGGAATCAGTCACAAGCTATTTATCTTATCACTTTTGTTTGTTTACTTTGCTTTTGACTTAAACCTGCTCTGAAACTCCTTTAAGAACTTGCTATATCTTTTATTTTTCAGGCCGGCAACACAGATGAGACATGCAAATATTGCCAAGGGCAAAGATCAGCGGCCACAGACAACATCATCCTCATCATCATCATCAACAGCAGCAGCAGATAAAACAACAATAACCAAAATAGTTTAATATCAATTCAACTAATCACAGCTGTAACTTGTTTGTCCCACAACAACAAAAAAAATTAAAACAAATAAGAGATGATTCGAAATAATTGTCATATTCTCACATTTGTGGGTCTCTGTTTAATCTGCCATGAACTGGCTGTGGTCAGTGGACATGTTTTGGTCTATCGGCGTTCCACAAATCAGGTAATTACTTTGAACCTCAATTAAAATATTTGAATTATTGTTTTAATTATTTTCCTATCTATTTGTTTGCCAGTTAATGGAGGAACTCAATGATTTGCCAGCACAATTTGGTGGTAATTTACCACCGAATGGTCTTAAAGTGTTTGTGGTGCCCGCCGAACCCTCATTGTATGCTTGTGATAAAATAAATAAACCGCCGCGTACCATATATCCAGTTAATGCTAAATTTGTGTCCCTTATATCCCGGTGAGTTTGAATATGATAATTAATAATGTGAGTATTACTTATTTTAAAACTGAATCTATTCTCTTACAGCGGCGGAGCGTGTACCTTTGAGAAAAAGGTTCGTGTGGCTCAAAGTGCAGGTTACTTTGCTGTGATTGTCTACAATAATGAAGGTGATGATTTGGGTAAGTATTCAAATCGAAAAATATATGTAAAATGATCAATTTAATTTACCTGTGTTTATTTTCGTAGAACAAATGTCTGCCGATAATTCAACGGGTATATATATACCAGCTGTATTTGTTGGACATACGTCAGGGAAGTTTTTAGTATCACTTGTATCAACTGACATTGTAATAATTATCAACGATGAGCTGCCCTTCAATATTAATACCCAATTGATATTGCCATTTTCCATACTAATTGGCTTGTGCTTTCTAATAATGGTAAGTAAATTGCTTTATATGTTTCCTATTTTGGATATTTTGTTAAGTCTCTTTTTCGTTTCTTCTTGCAGGTGATCTACATGATATACAAATGCATACGGGAACATCGTCGTCTGAGACGCCATCGATTGCCGAAGAGTATGCTAAAAAAGTTGCCCGTATTGCGTTATACCAAAAATAGTGTTAACAATAAGTACGATACGTGTGTTATATGCTTGGAGGAATTCGTGGAGGATGATAAGCTACGAGTGCTGCCCTGTTTTCATCGTAAGTGTATATATATTTTTAAGGTTTTAAGGAGTCTATAACATTTGATGATCCTTTTTTGCTTGCAGCCTATCATACACATTGTATTGATCCTTGGCTAACAGAGAATCGGCGTGTTTGTCCCATTTGCAAGCGTAAGGTTTTTACGAAGGGCGAAGCACGTGCAAATCGGAATCGACAGCTTTCTTTGGATAGTGTCACCGATACGGACGATGATACCACTCCGCTGTTGCAACAGCAGCCAACGAATAGTCGACAAAGAACAGCAGCAGGTGGACCTGCTGGCAGTAGTACCAGTGCGACACCAGCAACTACAGCCGGTACCACTCGGCATGGGACATTTAGTAGAGTGGATGGCGGTGGAGGAAGCGCCAGTGGTAGTGGAAGTGCCAGCAGGGCTGGAACTAATCCGTTTGAAACGGAGGAGAATCAAAGCTCTGATGAAGAGAATGGTAAAAATAAAATGGAAAGAGATATGATTAAACCTATAAACTAATAAGCTTAATTTATGTTTTTTTAGCACTACTTGTATCCCCTCCTTTGCCGACTTCTTCATCATCCACACGAGTCAATCCTTTTGATCGTGCCCCGAATCTACCCGCACATTTGGCTGTCCAGCTGAACGAGAATCGTCCGTCAATCTGGTCGCGCATCGGCTTTGGGTAAGTGTTATCTAGCATTCTCCTTCAAGATCAAAGATTCATCTAAAAATATATTTCAGTTTCCTATTTCGCCAACCTCCTACGGACGTAAGCGTAGCGGCTCCACCGTTCCTAGATCATATAGAATCAGGACTTCCAACGACCACAGGAACAACGACGAGTCCAACAGCCTCTGTATCCATGTCGCCCGCATCAAATAACATCCTAAATCCATATTTAAGCGGCTCCTTTAAAGATGATGACGATATGCCACCGCATCGTTCCATTTACGAACCCATTGCAACAAATACACCATCTAGCCCTAATGTGGAGACTGATGGTGACGAAGCAACTGCAGATTCAATATTCCTGCAAACTCCCACTCAGGGCGGCATTGGAGTAGCCGCATTACCACATAGCGGTTCGTCAAATCGACTATTTCACATTTGAAGCGTCTGCTTTTGATTAATCCAGCCGATAAGATCTAAGATGATACAAGATGTACTGTTGTGTGGTCTCTGCTCCCGGTTCTCCCTTCCAAAAAGGACATGTATTTGTTTTGCGAGTTTCTGGTTATTTTAGAGTTTTGGCTGCCAGCTACAGCTTTGTTTTTTTTTTTTAAACGATTAACTAATGTTTACTCTTAATCTATATTATACCTATATATATATACATACAAATATCTATAACTAAGCTAATATATACATAAATATGTAAACCATTCGCAGCGTTGGCTTTGTGAGTTGTGTCACCTACATAGATATGCGTATTGTAACAATTGTGATTTATTTTATATACATTAAATAACTATCCCCAACCGATTGGCATAACCAAATCAAAAAACAAAACGAAACGAAACGGAAGAAAAACCAACCATTAAATAAAATTATGTAAAAATACGTTTACCTGATTCTTAATTAGGCTTCCTTTTTATAAATATACGATTTGTTCATTTAAGTATATAAACATTATATACCTAAATAATAATTGGGCACGAAATTATTATCGTTACATGTATGTATATTGTATAAAATGTAATTTAAGTTTGCAAATCCACAGAGTGTAGAGCATGTTCATTCATTAAATTTTTCCCAAAATAAAACCTAATGATAAGATATGATCAAATAATATATTTCAAAATGTGGCCACCAATTCTTCAATCCACCACTTAAAGTAGTGATTTCAATTAAAAAATCAAAAACAAAACAAAAGGAAACATAACTATAAGAGTGTTAGTTTGTGATTAATTTCTCAAAAAAAAAAAAAAAAATAATAGTAAAAAATGAATATAGAAACGTATAAAATGCAACTGATAAGAAAAACTGTTCACAACAATTCATATTGTAACTGTAATACGAAATCAATTAATTGTAATGGATAGCGATTTGAAATACATGCATATATAAAAATGCTGGGGCAGTGTAATTTTAATTTAATTTACATCAACTAATAAAAGTAATTAATATATAAACTATTACTTTTTATTAATGTTGAAAATGCAATTGGAAAATGTGGACCCTTCATTTAGTTGCAATTCTCAACTGGTTTTAGCATTGGCCATTTTAATTCTCCAGTTCTTTAGTATAGAACTTGGCCAGCTAAACAGACAATCTGTTCAACATTTTCTTTGTGCTGCCTTTAAAATAATCTTCTTTTGAAGTTTGACCTCGAAACGACTTAAATTTGAAACATTTTTCGATATATTAATTTTCTTACCTTTTGTTTATACTCTTCAACAATACGTTCAACGAATTTAAAAGAAAGTACGTTTGTATATACATATATTTATATATTTATTTGCTCGTTTGTAATTTAATGCAATTTTAGTTGATTTTATTTCGTTTCTCCATTCCATGCAAAATAATTTTGTTTGGTCGCTTGTCGGGTCTCTGTTTTTTGTGGGATTGACAGCAGATGGTTTTTGTTTGTTTTTTGTTTTGTAGGGTAGCGGTAGCTTGCCCTATATACATACATACACTTTGTAGTTATACATCTATGTACATACTTAAACCAGTATGCGTTTTGAAAATATGTCTACACAGTTTTACGAGTTTAGGCCACCTTTAATAATTGCTAAGTAAATAGTTTTATCCTAGTTAACTGCGTAAGCAAGCAGTGTTCAGGAAATATAAATACAAACATTTTCATTTTCAGGATTTTATACAAATTTTTCGACTTTATAAGATATATATTTATATAAGTATATAATTAAATGTTTAGTATGGTTCTAGAAGGGTTACACATATAACATATATGTATGTATATGTATATGTGGGTTCAGATTTTGAATTTGAGTAATGCACAGTATTAGCATTTTCAAAGTAATTAGAATAGAATTTCGCTAAATGGGGAGTAAGGATACATATAGAATTAATGAGTATGCAGTGTTTGTACAAATTTGTTTTGTAGGTGATGTAAGTGTGTATAATGTATGTGGTTTATGGTATGTATGTATATGTGGGTATCTGCTTGCGTGTATGGATGAGCCTTTTGTCTTCTTTGCATTATTAATTAGGCTATTTACAATTTTAATTCCGTTTGTTTTTTCAACTTAAACCTAAAACTAAACCAACAAAGTAATGTATATGTGTGTGTGTTTGTGTGTATGTGTGTATGTCACGTTCAGTTCACTTGACAACCAGCGATTGCTTAAGATGCCGCACTAGGCCAGCTCCAATATCTTGAACATCCGGCCATTGTCGTATCACAAAGATGACAAAACATATCGATAGAAATGTAGTCAGAACGCGTATTCTATAAAAAACAATGGATTAAAGCAAACTTTTTAACCTCTTTCTCCGGTATATATTTACCTCGTTTTAAGAAACGGCATTATAATGCCCGCTGCAGTTGCCACCAATAGTAGAACCACTTGCAATATTGTTAATACCACATTAATGAGTTTCACAACCAAGGCTCGTGCATATGAGCTAAAAGAAAACGAAAAAACCAAATCGATTTGAATATACATATGTATTAGCAGAAGATTAAATACAATTAAATGCATACCAATTATCAATGCCCTCAATGGTTACATATTGTTGCTGTGACATGTGCTCCATTTTTGAGATCTACAAGGATGGAAACGGGAAATCAAAAACAAAACAAAGAAAATTGAATTTCCCTTCCAAGTACGAGCGAGTGTGCGACTTACCCTAGTTTGACAATTCTCGAGCACTTCATTGACATCACGTAGTCTTTCATCGCTTTGGTATTGTACTTTCTCCTCCATGTCGGCAATCGTTTGCTTAAGATTCTCAATTTCATTCTGTGTCAGCAAACCAGACAGTATAACAAAAAAAGGATTGGGCACATTGCCAAAAAGAAGAGGGAAAATAAAACTTAATCATCAGCAACATCATTATTATTATTATGTAGAATAAAACGAACCTGATGCAATTCTGTCAAGTCATTGATTTGCTCTTCAAGTCCTTCGGCACGATAGCGTTCGCTTTCGAGTGTTGATGTCAAATTGTTAAATTCCTTTTGGCTTGTCTGCAACAATAAGCAACGAGAAGAATGTTAACAAGTGTTTCACAGGTGCTTTAAATATTATTAACACTAAGAGCGTTTGGGTTTTATAAGAGTTTCCAAGCACGTGATTGATGATTCTTATTGATAAACTCACCTCCAATCGTTCAATGCGCTCTTTGAGTTTCTCATTTTCGTTTTTACGCTCGGCTAGCTCAGTTAGTAATGTCTTGAGGACTATATGATATTGGCTAGCACCCGATTGACTCTTTCCCGAGCTGTAAAGAATAAAGGACTATAAGTAATCAAAGGACGATATGGAATCTGGAATATGAGGAATCTTACCCTGCTGGTATACTTTCGCTGGTAACACTACTACATTCGCTGCCATTGTCGCTATTAAATTTGCCTGTACCACTGCCACCGCCGCCGCCGCCACCACCGCCCCCAGTGTGATTGCCACCACCGGAGCCTGTTGAGTTGCCGCCTTGATGAAGACGCTCGTTCCCGAGGACATCCATTTGCTGCTGCTGTTGTTGTTGTTGCTGCTGGTGTTGCATTCCCTGCAATTCGGCTTCACTCATTTGATTAATATTATCGGCACTGCCAAATTTATTCTTAATCAAATGAGCAAATTCTCTTGGCTTGGACATAACCGATCCCGAAAATCCAGTGATCCCATCACGTATATTGCCACCAACATTACGCAATCCCTGGCCGACATCGCGTAAGACTTCACGTGGCTGACGATGTTGGCTTTTATTCTGATATTGATGATTCTGCAGATCCTTGGCCCGTTTCGTATAATTGTCCAATTTCTTTTGCAACTGTGAGATACTATGAGCGCTCTTTTGATTCTTTTTCTCAAAAACGGCCTAAGAAACAAATCAAAATTCAAATTTCTCACAATTTATTCCATCTCTGACACAAAACTTACCTTGATGCGCTGTAATTGCTGTTTATCGGCACTAGCCGCTAATTTCAGATACTCATTGACATTATCTATAAACATAAAAAAAAGTAATAATTATTTGGTAATGAAATTGGAAATCTTAAGAATTGTTAGAAATCGTGTGGCAGCAATAAAAATTTTTTTAAATAAGGAGTTTAATTTTTATCTTTCGAACAAGCAGTTGTTGCGTTTTTATACCATACACCCATAGGGTGAAATGGTATATTAAAGTCGCCAAAATGTATGTAACAGGCAGAAGGAAGCTTCTCCGACCCTATAAAGTATATATATTCTTGATCAGGATCAACAGCCGAGTCGATCTAGCCATGTCCGTCTGTCCGTCCGTCCGTCCGTCCGTCCGTCCGTCCGTCCGTCCGTCCGTCCGTCCGTCCGTATGAACACGCAGATCTCGGAGACTATAAGAGCTAGAGCCACCAAATTTGGTATGTATACTCGTGTAGTATGCACATGTTCAGAGTAATTTGGAATTTCGGCCACGGCCCCTTACGCCCCCAGGAATCACATAAAACTGTTTTTCTTAAAAAGTATGACAGCTAGAGACATCAAATTTAGTTTGTATACCCGATTAGTTAGTGCGCAGAAATTAACTGTTCAAACTTTTTGCCACGCCCCCTTACGCCCCCAGGAATCACACAAAACTGTTTTTCTCAAAAAGTATAATAGCTAGAGACATCAAATTTGGTTTATATGCTCGTTTAGTTAGCGCGCAGAAACTAATTGTTTAAACTTTTTGCCACGCCCCCTTCCGCCCCCGGAATTTACATAAAAGTTGTTTCCTTCAAAACTATGATAGCTACCGACATCAAATTTAGTATGTAGACTAGTTTAATAGACGCGCAGATATTGGCTATTTAAACATTTTGCCACGCCCACTTCCGCCCCCGCAAATTAAACAAAACTGATTTTATCAAAAACTAACAAAGCTAAAGTCACCAAATTTAGTATGTATACTGGCATAGTATGCGCGGAGAATTTAGATATTTTCACATTTTGCCACGCCCACTTCCGCCTCCATAATTTAGAAAAAAACGATTTCCTCCTTTAGTTTTTTGACTATCGCATTTAAATTTGGCAGACTAATTTATCTTATCTATTTCTACCAAACTACCAAATTTTATTGAAATCGGACTAGAAACATGTAAAATATGCGTATGAACGTATTTTACTACGCGGTCCACAAGGCCAGAATTGGACGTTGGCTAGTAGCGGCGCTAGAGTGCTCGTGTGTTTGTAGAGTGAGCGAGATAGCACATAGTATAAGACATGTAAAAACAATTTAATAGACATACATTTGGTCTTCGAAATAAGAAATATTTGTTTCACCAGGTGTATGGTATACCCAAGTCGACGAGTCGACTTACTTGCTTCATTTATAGCATACTTTTTGGCATACTTTATTTTTCCTTTGCTTAGGCTTCACACAGATTTCAGTAACTCATTCTTCCCACTTACCATCTCTGGCAGTTTGCTCTTGTCTTATCGACTCCTTGGTGCATTGTATTTTTGTATTTAGACGATCGATGGCCTGAACACTGGAACTCCTTTCGTGCGTGCAGCGACGATGCAATTTTTTGCTCGAATCAAACTCATCGGAAACAAATGACGAATAGTAATCCTCATTGCCCGATAAACGTGAATCCTCTAGGCCGCTGCCTGTGCCAGCACTTCCACCTCCACCACCACCACCACCTCCACTTGTAAATTCCGTCATATCAACAGGATTGCCAACGAGACCGCTATAGGCCAAGAGGCCGCCCTGATCCGAGCCATGGGTGCGTCGCTGGCGTTCCCGACTGCGTCGACGATGGGTGGGACTGTGACTGCGAAAGCCACGAATCGCCACACCACCGCCAATGCCGCCGCTACCTAAGCTGCCGGTCACCGTGTTGCCGCTACTATAGACAGCCGCCTGTGCAGCTGCCACTGTGCTGGATGAGGCTGAGGAATTGCCAGCTGATGAAACTGCCGCTGTAGCTGCTGCTGCTGCTGCTGATATTGGAGCTGATGCTGCTGCCTCAGTGGCACGTTCCCGGGACACTGGCGAATTGTGGCGCATAGAAAATATGTTACTCGATTGGCTTGACTTGTTTTATTTTCTTTTTTGGTGTTAATGGATGACGATGAGGCCTGTTGCTGGTGTTATTTAGTTATTTCTTAATTGTGAAATTGGCGTAGGCGCAAAATATATTCCGCACATCCAAACCAAGCGCAATTTGAGGATAAGAAAAACAAAAAAAAAAAAAAAGAAAACTAAAAAAATGGAATACAAAACGAAGGCAGAAAAAAATTCGTTGCATGCACTTAGGCGCACTCAGGTGTTTATGTGTGAGTGAGTAGGTGTATGTGTGGGTGCGCGTTTATGTGGGTGAACTATTATTCCTGTCTTTATTTCATTTGTTTGAGCACACAGAAAGCAACAGAACGTCACAGTGACAAGGAAATAGAGAGAGAGAGAGAAAGAGAGAAATGTTTAAAAATGCCAAACAATTATATTTATAAATGTATGTGTGTGTGTGTATGTGCATGTGTCTACTTTATATATGTATGTATGCATGCAGGTAAGAAAGGAAGGTACCTACAGATTTATAAATAGTTTTTGGTTTTTAGTTGTTTGTTTTGTTTTTGTATGCAACGTTTACAACAAAGCTGAAGACAAAGAGAGAAATAAATAAATTAAATAAAAATCGTTTCTCAAGTTATAATGCAACAAAAAAATTAAAATGCATTTCAATTATGCAATGCAGGATCAAAGAAAAGGGTCAAAACAATCAAAGCGGAATCGATTTATAGCAAAACTGGCTTCTCAGGAGGAACAGGAAAGAGGTGCAAGCATGACATACAATTGCAATAATATTATTATGATATGGTGACACATAAATAATGAGAAATAACAGTTTGCATTTAACGAGAATATAAATATATATCCCATACCACACACTTTCACCATAAGCTTGCTAAAGTTTCTAACTATTTTGGTTTTTAAAAACAGTAACAACTATATGAAGTGTATTTTAAATTGAAAACTATTCTAACTACACGAGATCTGTGAAGACTTCTCCATGGTTACAACTAATATTGTCAGAAATGTGATAAATAAATTAGTTTTTTCGAATTCTAATTCCAAAATCATTAAGAGAAGATTCATTGTGGACAAAAAATAGAAGCTAATTTAAGTCATAGTCTAGACTAGGCAAATACCTAAAGAGATTCCAGATACTGTGAAAGCTCCCGAGGGTGGACAGCCACGGGTCCCGTCTGCTATGAGAGACGTTCGCCTGCGAGAGCCTTCACTGTATTTGTAGTTATTATTTCTCCATACTTTTGGGAGCAAATTTCCGCCAAAGTCACCACCCTAGATCTGCTTTTGACTACTAGTTCTCAACTAAATTCTTGAATGAAAATCCCATTAAAATTAGGAAGAAAGCAATCCATCTAGACGGAAGTACTAATTTAATGAACAAGCATCTATTTAGCTTAATCTAGCACTTGGCAACCAAAAAAAGTTCACTTGATTATACTAGCTGTCTTCCTGATAAGTTTGAAAATTAAGGCAGGGTGCTGCTTCAATCTAATAATCTAGGCCGTGTATACATATATGTACATATATATACTTAGTAGACAATTTATAATTACTTTGCTCGCTGCTTCTGGTGGCTGATGGAGAGCGACTTGTACGCAAATTGGAACTGGAACCACGTGAAGTGAGCAGCTGCTGCAGAGGCTGCAATGTTAATTGATCCCGATTTTGACCGCTGGCCACATGCGGCATATTATTATCCATTATGACATATTTGTAGGCTTCACAAAAGTTAACTGCAAAACAAATAATATAAATATATATAAGAATATATTAAAATGAATATTGTTATTCAACAACAACCAATAAACATCAAGGTTTCCGCTTGGGTACAAAAGTCAATAAATAATATAATCTCTCAATGTATATAAAAGGTGAATCAACTCTCGGGTTTAACTGATAATGCCAATCTCGCACTACTTTTTTAATTTCAATAAGTAGAGCAAAAATATACGTCTATATAATTTAAAGAGTTTATTTATGGAAATTTAATATTTTCTGTTCCATTAAGTGTTTTATTTTTTAACTGATAGAAAACATGTGAGAAAAATAAAGCTGGCACTTTGTCTTACATACAACTATCAAGTGTTTGAACTTCCAATGTTTAAAATTTCTATATTCTACTCGCAGACATACACATCTTAAAATGCAGCTGATATAGACAGTTGTATATAGGATGTTGGCCTCCAAACAATTATCGTTTATATACATACATATGTACATATTGAGAGAGTTACTCCGCACTCAAGTGACTCAAAGCAAGAGGCATGATCTGAGGAACAATGTTTAGATAAACTTTGTTTATTCAACATTCATCAATAGTATATAGCTAAAATGCTTATCTGTCCAAAACGTCTTTTCCCCTTTGAAAATTGGTTCGCTATTTCATTTAAGAATAAAAAAATAAAATAAATGTATGATTCTGTCTCAAGATGTTTATTTATCAAGATGGAACAAATTTTAGTAAATATTTTCGCAATCTGTAAACTAGAAAATTTAATGACTTAACCTTCGATTCGATCTATTTCTAGACGCAATCTACAAATCTAAAAAAAGTATCTGAAAACTATTTTCGACAATACTTTTCATATGTCCCATATTTATACTAAACTTCAATCAGTTTGTTTAACTAAAATATAGGTCTAAGCAAGTCAATGTAAATATTTGGCTATATTCGCTATATATGTATTTACGACACGTTAGACACGTTGGCATTTACTGTATTCATTCATTAAAGATCTGCTAGTTTTAACAATATGGAAGACAAATTTAGTTGTATGAAATATTTTTCACTTTGTCAATGAAACTGAAACTAGTTAGAGGCACATTTACTCATTCCAAATTAAAGAAAAACAAAAACACTTTTCACTTTTTCACATTGGTTAGTTTTCCCATTTGATATTGTGTTTATTATTACTACTTGAAGGTTCCTTTTGAGCTTGGATATGGTACATTGACTCTGCGCTTTCAACCCAAATAGTCATTCTGCACTTGACTGCATGCACATTACCCTTACACAAACACACCACTCGCCCCCTCTCTCTCTCTCTGAGCTTTCAATTAGGGAGGGGCGAACGGACGGGCTTAAATAATCATTTTCTTTGTCCCCCTTTCTTTTTGTTGTTTTGGATTTTTTTTTTTTTGTTGTTGTTGTTATTTCTTTTTAATCAACATATAAAATATTTTGTAACCTTTCTTTTGTTACTGCTGCGGCTCTTTGTTATGCTGTTTGCTTTGTGTGAACATGGAATTTGATACAAGTTCGTAATACTCTTTTTTTCATGATATGTGAAAGATTACACAGAAATTAATAATAGAGAGTGAAACTCTCTACATCTACTTTCGAGTCTAGTAATTTGGACAAGAAAAACGCATTTTAGGTTCTTTTGTCAGTCAAGTGCATGCTAAAACAGAATTCGGGGGCATTGCACTCGTATTATCATCAGTCGCACACGCGTTTAAAGGGGAGTAAACATTTTAGTACACACCTTCTTATATGGTCGAGACTTCCAGCTTACATTTTAAAACAAAACGAGATAAGAATTTTGTAGACACAGCAGCAGCAACACGCATTCAATTGATGATAGAAATTGGAACTCGAACCCGATCTATTTCATCTATCAGTCAGTCGAGTGGGGAACTGACTTCCGCATCTATCTTCACATTCCATTTCCTCCCAACTTCCCTCCCTCCGTTCCTTCTGTCCCTTTCGACGATTTACATTTATCAGCAATTCAGCATTTATGGAAGCCAAAGTTCAGTTGAGATAATTTATAATGTCTAGTTTGTATGTAAATTCAATTATGCCCGATCTGAGTAAGACAAATTCAATTGGAATGCCTCAGTCTATAAGACTGCCCCTTCAACGAACCTAAGAGCTTATATACTCAGGGGTTTATCATTTGTGAAGGTCGCCGCGCCGTCATCATACTTGGTTTATAAATAATAAAGAATTGTTCAGTAAATTATAAGTACAGACTCACACACACACATGAGCGGTGAGCTCTGAAAGTAATTATATGACTAACTAAGTAACACGAGAATAAACTGAACCCACAATTGTATTTAGTTTAGCTTCATAACACAATATGCACCTATATATGTATATTTATAATTCTAGTTGTTGTTCTATCATTAGAATAATAATAGTAATTTCATTTGGTTAGCTTAGTTATTGTTGATTTCAATCTATAGCTTAGTCAAATGTTTTAATGAATGTGTGGCTTATTTTATCTATCAACACTCTACGTTGCCTTTGATGCTTCAAATCAAAAAATATGCCATACGTTTTCAATTTTCCAACATCAAATTTTCATTTGGCACACACGTATTAATAAATTATTAAAACGCAGCATAAATAAACTACCTAGACGTATTATATATCATTTTTTAACAAGCCAAGTTAAGTTGAAATATCAAGTCTCATTTAATGTCTCTTGCTATTTGATTAAAACGTAATAAAGATTGTTGTGTTAACATCTAATTTGCATAACAACAAATACCAAGTATGAATGGAAATTTTTCTTTAAACAAACTTGTCAAGTCACTGTTTAAACATAGAAAAAGACATCGTCAAAGTTAATGTTGCCTAGGTCAAGACAGAAAGAGTCAGCGAAACAAGTCACAAAATAGAGAGAACAATTCTTTTAATAACATTAACAAAAAGTGACACATTTTTATGGTTTGCAGGTGACAAAAATTATTTCGTCGATTTGCGGCAGCAACCTAATATTATTTGGCATTCTGATATTCTCTTAGTTTCGCCGTAGAGGCAGACAGAAAAGGTGAGAAGTCTGTTGTGATTCATGCCGTAAAATGTATAAATACAAACAAAAAGTAAAGAAAACATGAATATGGAATTGAAAGCGCCGACTTAGAAATACTCTTGTCAAACAAGGAAAGATATAAACCAACATATAGGCAATCAGATCTGTTCTCAAATCGTTTGCCTTCGAGTCAGTGAAATGAAAGGTAATTTAAAATGTTCTTTTATGTTTATGAAAACGACGCCTTCTGAATATGTTTCTATTAATATTGAAAACAATTTTAAGTATTAGATAGTAATTTCGGTCCAACCATTAATTAACAAGAATTATTCTTAGCAGGCAACCAAATAATTGATGGAAAAATAGACATGGAATTGACCTGTTCGTTGTCAATCGAAATGCTTTTGCCACTTTTGCTATAGAAACTATATAAACATGTGTAAAAACTAAATTAATTTCTCATGACTAGAATAAAATTAGTTTAAGAACCATTCACAAATGAAATTCCTAAATAATTATAGAGGTTGATATAGTAAGCGAAACAATAAAGCTTCGAAAACGTTCAAAATTTCATTGGGAATTGAGAAAAAAGTTTTAAATTAGTCTCGATTTATATTTGAAATCGACTGATGGTTACCAAAGATTCACTTAACATCATTAATTTCCAATGAATTGAATTGAATTTCTCGAACTATTGAGACTTATCCTAGAGGCATTTTAGGTGATTGATTTTTAAAGAGCGGCAAGTTAAAGAAGGATTTCTTATTTGTGATGTCTATCTGAGTATACGAGGGACCTCCTCTTTTAGCTTTTATGTAACTGATCTTAGCATCAAGAATAAAGCTAATCTCTTGTTTTAAAGCCTCCTCAGTGGCATTAGGCTCTAGAATTTCAACGGGGTCAAAGGGTCACACCCAAAGCCCACATCTCCACGTGGTCTTATGTCTCGATCAATGGCTCAGCTTCTTAGTTTGGCCTGATTGACCTGTCTAATTCGGAGTTCTTTGTTCTCTTCGCTTCTCTTCGAAAATTTGCCGAGTTTCGATAATTTTAAAATAGATTATCCAACTTTGACAGTTTTAATGAACCCCTTAATATTTAGGGTACAAGAAAAATGAAATACAAATAAAGAAATAAAAAATTACGCAATTCACTTTGGCTTTGTTTTGTTTTTTTCTCGGCTTTTAGATAAGCAGCTGGGTAGTGAATGTATGGGGGAAAGGTTGGAGCTGCTGCTGCTGCTGCCATAAACAACAAACCACAAGTCAAACCAGCATAGAAAGAGAGAGAGAGAGGAGGAGAGAAGACATTGTTGTTGTTTTTTAATCCTATTATCAATGTATCCTATATATGTGCATATGCAGACTTACATATCTATATATAAGTATATGTGTAGTATAGTATATATCTAGTCTTGCTAGCAATTGGTTTTTAATTACATTCCAGTAAGTCAGTTATCAATCATACAGAAGGCTAAATTCCCTCCAGCCTAAAGTGCGAGGGAAAAAACGTTTTAATCATAATTATTGGGTTACACAAAAAACACAAAAAAAGTGATCAACTGATAAGAAGAAGAAGTATGTTGATAAGACTTAAGGAACTGAAACTGAACAATAACAGTAAAAGTGATTCAGTTTCAGGTAAATAATTAAGGCTTATGATTTATTTCAGGCTCCTTCTGCTTCCTCTCTACCCCGCTTCCTCTTTTTTGTTAGTCTTTTCTTAATTACTTTACAATTTAAGCCTAAATGAAACAGCAGTTTGCAGGTAAAAGAAGAATTTGTATTTGCCTTTTTGTTGTAAAATTTGAGAAAGAAATGTTAAGAGTGTCTCAGGTATTGAGTAACAAAAGTTTTAGAGAAAGGTTTTCTGGTAATCGTTTCTGGAAATTTGTGGATTTGTTTTCTAATTAAGGGGCTTCTTAATGAGAATTACTTCAGGTTCAATTGATTGTAGATTATATTTTCACTTTAGCTATGTATAAAAATTGTAATGTTACATTTGAATGCAATTTATTGCATTGCCTTAACTTTACACCATCCATACCTATGTATATTTGTTCTAGCTCAGGTCAAGGTTCTGTCACAATACGCCTTTGCAATTTATAGTCAAGATATATAGAAGAGACAAACATAACAACAACTACAAGTACAACAACGAACACCCACACGGTCAAACCAATGGGTTTTTGCTGCCAATGTCTGTCTAAAAATACTCGTAAACATTTCCTAAATGTGCCATGGGGTTATGGTTTATGGCCAATGACTTTACGAGAGCAGACAACAAAAAAGACCACTACCACAAAGATGAGATATCTAGCAAAGAGTGTAGACAGAGGAAGTAGAAAGTAGCACAAACAGTCAAAACCTCAAAACCAATTGCGCTAATAGAGCAAGAGAAAAAGAGAGAAAAGGGGAGCATTAGATAACTGTCATAGAGGTATTTATGACTAACTATATATCTCTGACTATACTTTTCTCTCTAACAACCACAACAATTTGTAGAAGTGGACAAGTAAACAAAAGAAAACAACGTTTTCCATGTGTTTACAGTGAAAACTCGTTTTGATGAACAATTTCTCTGGCCAAGTGTGTAATATCCCTGTTCAACCTCTTTTCCATTTCCCCTAGGGCTAGTTATATTGAGCAATATTTGTTATCTTCTAACAATTGTCAGGTGTCCAGTCAAAATTATCTAAAAACTTCAATGAATTGCTCAATTGATTCAATTAATTTTTTTTTGATATAAATTTCATTGATATCATGATTAACCAGCAGAAAATGACGACACAAATACAAACAAACGCACACTCTTACATCACACACACACACACACACACACACACACACACACACACACATGTATGTATATTTGTATGCATTCCTCCCATACATGATGCATTGTGAGTCAGAACAGGCCATGTGGGTAGGAAGGTGGTAACATGAGTACTTCCTTGTTCCCCTTGCCTTCCTCTCAATGTGCTTATTCATTGTACATATATAAATTTTTCTCTGCGCCATTTAAAAACAAACAACAAAAAAAAAAACATTTCCTGCAAAAAAACAATACATGCATATCTTATGTGTACTCATCAGGCTTTTTAATAAACCTGACCAAAATAGGTAAAAATTTCAGGTGAATATACCCATGTAGAACGAAGCAAATGATCGGATATATATTAAATAGCCAGCAAAAAGATAAAGGACTAATTATCATGCACTATATCAACTAATATATAGTATGTTATGTCCAATTGTTAATACTTTGTCACTTTTTGGGCCAACAGAAATGCTCTAACTTGTTTGCAAGTGATGGAAAATTAAAAAAGTGAGAAACAGACAGTCAATCAACAGAAAAGTGTCTTCTTTGTAGCTCTAAACAACATTAGATTGTGATTTGTTTAATGCAATTGCTTTTCACAATCAATTAAGTAACATTTGAAACCATTAACTGTCATTTTATTTAGCTACAAATGGGAAATCAAACTATTAAGTGCAATAGACAATACATTAAATAATAAAATAATTAACTTTACTAATGACAGTTTACTGCAATTTATTGCCCAATGAGCTACCACTTCTACTTAATGACTTCGATAAGTTAGACTTGATGATGATGAAAATGTTTACATAGACCAAATTATGCATAATTTTTCAACACTCTGTGCCACTCCCAAAAAGCGTTCGCGTAATTTACAAAACAAAACAAAAATTCAGTTTCAACATCTTTCCGCTTAATTGTTGACACTTTGAGGCATGTCAATAACATTTCCACAGAAGGGTAGGTAGTGGAGGTGGTGGCAAGGGTTAAAAGCATTTCATAAGTCATCATGATGGCATTTGTCAACTGAAACGACAGTAAATGAATTCAAATTGTCACTGAACTTGGCTCATTTTACACCTACAATCTAACAACGAGAGAATCGTTGAACTCATGTGAGTGTTAGTTGAGAAATTGAAGAATATTAATCCTCGAAATATAAGAAGTTAACAATTTTCTCATCAGAATCATTTATGCCCTTATGTATCATATATTTATAAGAGCATTGCATGAATACATTAATGAGTAAAGTGGTATTCATTTAATGCTTGAACGAATGAAACGAATGCCTCAAGACATTAACTTACTTGGTAGCCAAGAGAATCAGAATCAAAGTTCTGAAACCAAACACGTGCTAACCTAGTGGCCACTAGTGTAATTGTATCTATTTATGACTAAGCTTTGTAACCTTAAAAAGGTTCAATTACATTTAAGTATTTCGACATAGATCTAGACGATTTTTAAAGCTGTTGTTTCCTAAACAAATGAACAATCCTTGTTTGATATTTCGTTAAAGATTGACAATAAACACTTTGTTTAGTAGGTATTTAGAAACTCCAACACTAATTTTCATTTCGATTTTTAATAATAGTTTTCGTAAATTCACAAACGAGCTTCATTTGCTTACTTAAAATTCCTCATCGAGTTGATAAGCTGTATCTTTCTGTTTGTAGAATTATTAAGCAGTTTGTTTAATATCTTATTCTTATTATCACTCGTGATTATATATGTATGTGTCTATGATTCACATGTCTATAAAACGCTTTGTAGATCAACAATTTCATTAGAACTAACAGAAAAAATCATTGTGTTTCCTCGAAAAAAAATTTAGTGATGATTCTTCACTTTTGTTTGTCATTCATTTCATTTCATTTTTGCCAATTTGAATATTCATGGGACAAAGATCAACCTGTTTATATATTTTTTACACCGAATGCTCAATGAGTGACGACGACGTTGTGGCGATTGGGGCATGGCATGTGGGATGACGCGACACACCTCTCTGGGGGGATGGGAGGTACGGTATTCTCTCTTCGCATGACTAAAATGCAAATGTAAAAATAAATAAAATTGAATACCTAAAACGTAATAAGAGAATGAAAGCAAGATGTTTTGGTTGACAAAAGTCGTGCATGAAATACAAAAAACAAAACATTTTAACAAGAAATCCGGAAAATCAAATAAAAGTCTTGCTTATGTAATCAATTTAATGTACACTACATATCAAACGTAAACATTTTTGCTTATTTAGTTAATATTGTCATTTGCCTTTTGCCCACCAAATCAAAACAAAAGAAGAGAAACGAAAACATTCGCCGTGTATTTACCTTGAACTCTCGAGTAAATTGAAATACATACTAAAAAAATAATAGAGACGAAAGACAGAACACAAAAAACAACAAAAAATAGTTGATGCATCAATTTCAATAACATTAAGTTTAAGTCGGCACAGTGGTCCACCATTTGATCAATGGGGTAACAGATCTGCCAAATGAAGCAATTTCTTTAAGGTTTTTCCTTTTTAAATATTTATTACAACATTGTATAGTTGAGTCAGTCAAAATAATAGTAAACAATCCTTGTTTTATTTTAACAATCTTTGTTTTAGTTGATTTTTAATATCCTTTTTTTCAGAGAGTATCAAGGATCTTAGAATTTTTGCCATTTCTAGTTAAATCACAAACCCCTTGACACGTTTTTAAAAGTTCAAATGGTTTCTCTTGAGAAAATTTCATTTTGATTTGTCTTGGACAGAATTACTTTGGTCAAAATATGCAGAATTTGTAATAAGTAAACAAAAATGATTTGTTTTTTATTATACAAATTGTGAAATTATTTCTTCGTTTGTTGTTGATATTCTGCATCAGTGTAAGCACTTCACAATGAACAGTTAGGTTTTCAGGGTTCACTGGACTAAATTTTTTTTTACTCTTTATATTTTCATCGCGCTCAGCCTTCTTGAGACTGAGAGGTCTTTAAAAACTCACAAAGATATTTGTTATGAAAATGTTACATTATTAATTGAGTTTCATTTGGAACCCCTTCCCATTCCACAAATAATGAAGCAAGTAAGTCGACTCGTCGACTCGGGTATACCATACACCAGGTGAAACAAATTTTTTTAAATTTCGAAAACCAAATGTACATATGTATGTCTATTAAATTGTTTTTACATGTTTCATAGTATGTGCTATCTTGCTCACTCTACGAACACACGAGCACTCTAGCGCCGCTACTAGCCAACGGCCAATTCTGGCCTTGTGGACCGCGTAGTAAAATACGTTCATACGCATATTTTGCATGTTTCTAGTCCGATTTCAATAAAATTTGGTAGTTTTGTAGAAATAGATAAGATTAATTAGTCTGCCGAATTTGAATGCGATAGTCAAAAAACTATAGGAGAAAATCGGTTTTTTCTTAATTATGAAGGCGGAAGTGGGCGTGGCAAAATATGAAAATATATATACTCTGCGCGAATACTAAGCCAGTATACATACTAAATTTGGTGACTTTAGCTTTGTTTGTTTTTGATAAAATCAGTTTTGTTTGATTTGCGGGGGCGGAAGTGGGCGTGGCAAAATTTTTAAATAGCCAGTTTCTGCGCGTCTATTAAACTAGTCTGCACACCAAATTTGATGTCGGTAGCTGTCATAGTTTTTAAGAAAATCAGTTTTATGTAAATTCCGGGGGCGGAAGGGGGCGTGGCAAAAAGTTTAAACAATTAGTTTCTGCGCGCCAACTAAACGAGTATATAAACCAAATTTGATGTCTCTAGCTGTTATACTTTTTAAGAAAAACAGTTTTATGTGATTCCTGGGGGCGTAAGGGGGCGTGGCCGAAATTCCAATTAACTCTGAACATGTGCATACTACACGAGTATACATACCAAATTTGGTGGCTCTAGCTCTTATAGTCTCCGAGATCTGCGTGTTCATACGGACGGACGGACGGACGGACGGACGGACGGACGGACGGACGGACGGACGGACGGACGGACGGACAGACGGACATGGCTAGATCGACTCGGCTATTCATCCTGATCAAGAATATATATACTTTATAGGGTCGGAGAAGCTTCCTTCTGCCTGTTACATACATTTTGGCGACTTTAATATACCATTTCACCCTATGGGTGTATGGTATAAAAAGGTGAAAGTAAGCAATTTTACACAATTTCTGTGTGTGTGTGTGTGTGTGTTATGTTTAGTTTGTTTGCATAAAATTTTGTTGTTTTTTGCAACGGAAGTTGTTAAAGTTAAGTTGTTGTTGTTGTTGCTTGTTTGTTGGGTCCCAGAGACCAGAGAGCAAAAACTTGTTTGTCGTTGTAGTTGTTGTTGTTATTGCTGTTTTCATTGTTTTTATTTAGCTTTTTAAGGTCAGTGTCATATTTGGTCTTTGTTATGAGAATTTCCCCCTTTTGATGAGTATGCACAGTCATGTGTGTGTGGATTTTTGTGTGTGTGTGTTTACGATGATGAGTCAGGGCAAAACTTTCAACAATACGAAAATGACTACAAATTGATAGAATCAACTAGGAAAGAAAACTCGAGATGAATATGTTAACTTGCTTAAAAATCACTATAAACACGAAATGTGTCTGAAATTTTTAGCATTTGATGTCATGAGAAACTTAAGGTTCATTTTAACTTTTGCACATAATCTTAATTCTAATGTTTATAAAAGTAATTAAGGTAAAGTTTTGTTTCAGAAAGCAAATGACATCATGTATGTACATACATACATATCTGTCTAACTCCATAGATATTTTGGTAGTTCCTATGAATTTTTGCTATATTTTAAATGAAACATATAATTTGCTAAAAATAATAATGACTAAAACCGAATGTAATGTTCAAATAGGTAAAGAAAAAAAGGAATATAAAGCAATACACAGAAATAGAGCCGACAAATCTAATCGGTAATAAATAAAAATACGATCAATGACCAAGCAGCTAACCATAGTAGATTAGGCCAACGTTTTTTTCTTTCCCCCAATATCAGTTGAATAAGTCCATAAACTTACCAATATGTAGATAGATAGTATGTGGGACATTTTATTAGCTAGGGGGATATACAAGGGGATAATCCCAAGTATCACCATAATAATAATAAAAATAAAAAAACAAACAAACTGCACTTTATTTTTGCTGATCAGCTAAAAAATAAAAGTAAACACAAAATATCCTCTCAGTTAATTATTTCTTTATTAGGAAACAACAAAAAGAGCTAGTGAAAGAGTTTCTTGTCCTCCCTCACTCTCTCTCTCTCGGCCTTTCTTGCTGTTGCCAGGTCGGCAAAACACGTGTAGCATTCCTCTCCCTCTCCCTGTTGTATTAATTCTCACTCTTTCTCTCAATTTGGGCACACGCCCAAAAAGAAAAGTACAAAAACAAAAACAAAATATCCAATGGTTCGAGAAGTTCAAGAACATTTGAGTATTTTTTGTTTTCCTTTTTGGCAAACGCAAACTTAAATTAAATTAATTAAATTATGCAAATATTTGCGTGTTTTTGTGTGGTTTCTCTTCGGTTTATTTTTTACTGTTTTTTTTTTTGGGATTTTATGCTCTGATTATATTGCATAATGCACGAAACAATAACAAAATTTATTTATTATGCGAATCTGTATTGAATCGGCCGGGAGAATAAGCGTGAGAAATGGAAAAGGCGGCTTAAACGACCAAATTAATTAAAGCAAATACTAAAAGTTGACCCGAAAGAGAATAAAAAACCTTTTGATGGCAAAACAGGAGGTAAAAAAATGTTAAGCAGTTTTTGAAGGCAAAAAGCCGTGAAGGGCTTATAGAGCGGAAGGGTTCTTTTTTAATTTACCCCAGAGGCATTAATCAATGGAACATTTAAAAGTCATTTGGTCAACAGTTACTCCACTCAAGCCTACGCTTTTACAGCTGCTTAATCTATAAAAATTTCTTAAAAAAGAAAAAGAAAAAATCATTTTTACTATTTGGACTAGAAAAATATAATCTACTATCCAGATTACAAGTTTTTTACGATTAAGTCTTTTTATATGGTCAGACAAAATTTGGCACCACTGTTAATACTATATTTGTCTGACGTCATTAATCAGCCACTTATGCTAGATATGTACATATGAGTCCAAACATCTGGTCGCTGGTTGGTCTCTCTTTCTTTGTCTCTTTCTTGCTACCTTCCTTAATCTTATTCTCCTTGATAAGCCATCAGAAACAATTTTTAGGCTGTCTGTTGGCAACCCAAAAAAGTAAAACATTCCATGCCCACTCAGCAGCAGAGATCGCACTCTAAAACATGAAATTTGGTCAATGAAATAATAAAATATATGAAAAATCTACGTAAATGGCCGCCTACAAAACAACAACAAACACCCCCAAAAATGAAAAAAAAAAAAAAAAACAGAAAATAAAATGAGAAAGCCGACATCGAAATACCTTGTTTAAACTGACTGAAAATTTAACAAATTTAATCAAATTAAAAATCATTATACCTTCTTTTAGATTATACACATATGTATGTATGTATTTACAGGGTATAAATATCAAAGAAGTTAAATTCGGCTATGCCGAAGTTTATATACCCTTGCAGTCCTTGACAATAATAATTTCACATGTTCAAAATTTGTTTTCTGCAACTCAATTCATTAATATACAAACAAAACAATTTTACTCTTCATACTATGTACAATTTGTTCTTCTTCTTCCCTCATTCCCTAAGCAAAGCAACGCACGCATACACATACAGTTTATGTAGCGTTGCGTCTGTGTGTGTATGCATGTGCTCTGTTAACAGATGGTGACGTAGTAGGCAGCAAGCAGAGCTGCCGGCAGCGATTGAACCGATTTATATAGACTGTAACTTGTGTTCTATTTATCCGATCAGGGTCAAATTTTGGGATCTGAGATTTTATATCAAATTCTATTATATTGGTAAATTTCATGGGGATACTCCAATTTTTGCAAAAATTTTTGTTCCAGAGCTATATGATATAGTAGTCCGATCCCAAAGATTTTCATACTTTATCTCACCCGGGTAAAAAAAAAGCTCCCAAAAAAAATTTCATCCCGATAGCTCTTAAGATGGCTGAGTAAAACGCGTACGCACCGACGGACAGACGGACAGACGGACAGACGGACAGACGGACATGGCTATATCGACTTAGCTTCTCATGCTGATCAAGAATATATATACTTTATGGGGTCGGAAACGTCTCCTTCTGTGCGTTACAAACATCTGACCAATTTTATAATACCCTCTGCAAGGGTATAAAAAAAGCAAAACCATCATAAATAAAATCATCAGTTGTCAGGCCAAAGCACGAAAACTGTCAGAGAGGGAGAGAAAATAAGTGGCCACACGAGGGGCATAACATAAAACAAGAGGGTGGAGGGATGGTAGAAAGCGCGGGCATACATTTGTATATAGAATATGAAATTAAATAAATAATATACATTTTGCCAGAAATAGCCAGAGAGTCGAACAAATTATTCTTTTCACTACACATTTTAATTCAATTGCAGACATTCTTTTCACTTTCCCTCTCTCTGTGTCTCTCTCTTGGTCTATTAGTTTTTGTATATCTCCCCCGCTTGTGGTTTGCACTGTGCCGATGATTACCGTTATTGTTGGTGCCTGTCGCCGACTACTACAGCAGCAACAACAACAACAACAACACAAAAGAAGAAAACTTGCTTAAGACGGCAGCAGCAAACAACAACAACAAAAACAACTACAGGAACACAGTAAGAGCAAGAGCAACAGCAATAAAAAGTGCAACCAATTTAATTGATTAAGTTAAACAGCTGTGTGCGTAACAGAGATAGAAGCAGTGCTGAAGAAGGGAGAGAGAGGGAGAAATTTATCCCCTATTATTATTATTTTCATGAATTGAAGTTATGTGATTAACTTTAATTGCAACGGATGGAAGTTGTAAAAGCCGTCGACCCGCAGCAAACATATGCAGGAAAAAACATACATATGTATGTATGTATGTACATATATTTCAATTCATACCGCAGACGTTTAAAAAAAAGTAAATCTTAATAACTTACTTTCCCTGAATTTAGTTGCCCGCTTAGAGTAAACCGCTCCTGCCACACATACACCCACACAATTACATTTGCAGAGAACACAGTCTCTCACGTAAAATATCTGCAATTTAAGTACGTGAGTAGGTGTTGGTTTATACATACATACATGTGTGTGTGTGTGTGTGAGTCTGTATGGCGCATACATAACAATAAGTATAAACCAAACTAAAATAAGCCAACTATAAACAATATTCGGCACGCACTCACCTTTGGCCCCGGCAGCGGGTTGCAGCAGAAGAAGCAACAACAAAAATTAGCCCCCGTTACACACCTCACGTTCTCCTCTTCACACTGCTATTCTACTCTCTCCTCTCTCTCTCACACTTTCACGGGTTCTTTTTGTTTGCTTTGCTGCAGTTTGTTATTTTTTCCCCTGTTTCGTTTTTCTTTTTTAATTTTATGCACAAATGAATTTTTCAAACAACTGCGACGCCCTTTTCATTTATATATGTATGTACATACATACATATGTATTCATATATACGCGCGCGTGTAAGTGTGTATGTGTGTTAACAACTATTTTCCACCTTCTATGTATATTTCGAGATTTTCTTTCTTTGATTTGATTATGATTTTCGTTTTCGCTTTCCTTGGCGCACATACAATACACAACATGAATTTTCTCACAGATTTCCAAAAGTGCACATTTATTTTAAATGCTAATTATTTATCTACTTTTCACATCATTCAATTGCACTTTTTCCTTATTTGTTTGCACCTTTGCGGTTTTGTTCTTTTATTTCTCGCGAAAATAAATAACACAACCGCCGACTACCGAACCAAAACAACACAAATGCACCGTTTGTAGCCCTTTCAATTGTTTACTGACTCGTTTTAATAAATAATATTAACTAAATAACCACTGCGAGACTGCGGAACATCCGCACACCGAGAAAAACAAAAACAACAATGAATTAGAGCTGGGAAGTTTTTCGATGGCTCCATCGATAGTATCGATGGAAATTAAAAAGTGCGATAGATCGATGGAAATTTTTCGATTCATATTAATTTCAAAAGTAAATTAACGTACCATTACCACTGAGAAAAACAAAAACAACTTACTAGAGCTGGAAAAAACATCGATGGTACTATCGATAGATCGATGGTTTTGTATTTTTATAAAACATCGATGTTTGGGCAGCACTATCGATGTTTTCTTTCTTTTACAATTCAATTAAGTTACTCGCGAGCTCGAATTTGCGCGGTCAATTTTTTTTTAAATTTAAATGAGACGACACATCACCGCCAACGCTCCAGAGGTATACAGAGGCTACATACTGTCTGTCAAACAGTACAATGTCTACAATTCTGTCAAAGCTCAAGGTGTATATGACAGAAATGTAGATTGGGACGTAGTTGCAAAAAGTTGCAGTCTTTTATGTTTTCCGCCCGAGGAGCTGAAGGATTTGTACTCCTCACTCAATAGTGAGGCACTATTGGCAAAACTCGGAAGCCGGTGTTGCTCGGCACTCCAGTCTGCTGGGACTGGGGGGAATACATATGTCCTTATAATAGAGGCGTTCGGTAAATATTTACTTAGGCTAAGCTTAAGCTTGTCAAACGGTATTGTTTATTTGGCGCGTTGTTTGACCGCCCTGGCAGCCGAATATTTATTCTAAACTATATTTGTTCTATAAAATCAAGTAATATTGTAAACTCAACAATACTTTCGTTTGTTGAGAATAGTGCGAACAAAAGATTCAAAAAGCCCGCGTATTCGAGTTTCCAAAATTCGGCATTTGGCAACACTTTCGCAAATTTGACAGCTTTTTTCAGCCGGAAACAGCTACTTTTAGGTATAGTCCCGCTAAAAATATTAATTTTCTTTTGTTAATTACTCAAAAACTACGAAATAAATAGCCAAGACGCACCTGAGGTAGTGCTCGTGGAAATTTTCTCTTTCGTTTGATATCAAATTTATGTAGTTTAAGCGCGTTTTGGGCCCGAGTACCGTAAGTAAATATTTACCTATATAATAATATAATTCATAACAATAAGGTGCATCACAAATATCAATATATCATATAATATGTTCACTGGGTTCAACGTCACCCTGGTCACACTGTATGAATTTCTTTAAAAATTGAATTCAAAAATTCACAAATGCCAGCTACCAAGTTGCTAAAGTAAAGAATAAAAATCCAGAAACTCTTAATAGCACGTGCCATCGCGCAACTAGTAAATGAAAATAAAACGCAATTGATTTAACTGCTCCAACGGCAGAAGGGACGGTGGCCCTCAGATAAAAGTGGAACAGCTGATGTTTTAAAGATGAGAAATTTGTTTGGAAACCGGCTTTAACAACATCTAAGAAAGAGTTTGCCAAAATGAGCGGCCTTTTAAGTGAAATACATCGCATTGCCGCTGAAATACGTTCAGATAAGGCACCCGCCCGTAATAAGGCCATTGATCAATTTGATCAAAAACTAAATAGCTCCAAAGAAGCCCTAAATACACTGTTGCAGGACAAAAAAACTGATTTGACTTGGACTTCTTTGTTCGAGTCGACCAAAGAGGCAATATTCAAGGTAATGAATGAATTCTTAAAGGCGCCATTTATTTGCAATACCAATACGACGTATTTTTATTGTAGCATGCAGCCAATTTACAAGATGCTAAGGAAAAGACCTTTAAGTCTCTGGCAGACAAGAACTATTTGTATGGAAATGTGCTGGGAAAGATAATTGACTTTAATTTGGAAGGTAAGACCACCAAATTCATTATCTTCTTTGTTTTTTAACAATCCCCGCACATAATAATCCCCCTCAGTCGGCAGAACCAGTGGCGGACACTTTCTAGCCAAGACGACAGTTTTCAATGCCTTCGAGGAGTTCATCAAGACACGCATTGTGGTGAGACATTTTGGTGAACGCATTCTAAATATTTTGGACAGAGGAATTTACCTCTCCCCCAGCTATGTCCGTGAGCTGAGGGTCAACGAATATAGTCGTAGGTGACACAAGCAAAGCTGATTCTTTAATTAACAAATGTATTTACAAAATCTCATGATTTTTACATTAAGGAATACTCTCTTATTTGTTTGAGCTCAACATTGAGAACGATGAGTTTCTCCGCTCAAAGCTGTTAAAGTGCATCACAAAGACCTTACACTTGGCCAAGGATCGAGTGCAATTGCACAATGATTTAGTAGAATATCTGCCAGGACTAGCATACTTTGCACAGACAGCAATAAACTCTGAAAGGAAGATAGAAATCCTTCGTCTATATTCTATTTTTGTATCGGAGGTGAGTCCCAGCAACTATAACAATGATATTGACGAGTTTAATATATATTTTGATTATTTGTTTAGCTTTCTGTGAACTATCATCATCGTTTGTGCCTGCATATACAAGAAATTTTACCAAAACTCTGTGAATTTCATAATGATGATGTTTTTCGCGATGATACAAAAAACATATTCTTCAAATCTATCATCCATTCGTTGCATTCAATGTATCCAAAGCTAAATATTTGCGATTTTACCACATTTCAAGTGCCCATCATTGAAACTTGGAGGCAAACTATGTGTAAATTAAAGTCAATCGTTTATATGGAGATTAGAATGAACTCGTTGCAGCGCTACAAAACGGCGCAATTAAATAATGACAAATTTAGCGAATCCTTTATTAAAATGTCTGCAATGATAATGTTTATTGTAAGTTTTAAATAGTTTAGCCATTGCACTATTGCTAAATCCCTATAATTTTTAGGTTCTCTGGCATGTTGAGGTCATTAAAGGTACTGCCCCTGAGCGAGGAGATGTGCCTAAAAAAATTCAACGGCAAAATGACCAAATGGAGACGATATTTAAATTGATAGATAAAAAAGAGGCGACTTTTAGTGATATTTGGTAAGTAAAAATAAGTTAAGCCAAGTGCAGAGTCCTTATGGTAACAATTTTGTCTTTATAGGTTCGCCATTTTTGCCGAGTTATTGCAGCTAAGCGGTGGTATTTTAAATTTGGCCAATTACCAACAGGCTCTGACAACAACACTGGATGTCTTGCAAATGTACGGTAATGCCAGAAATTTGAAAAATATACGCCTTTGCATTGTAAGCTTACTTAAGAAGGAGCAACATTGGCTCGACACACAATCATTACAACCAAACACATTTGGTGATTTGTGGACTCAGATAACAACCAATCTAATATCTGATACCACGTCCAATGGTGACGAGATTCGGGAGAAACAAATCATATTGCAAATGCTAATCAGGCATGGCAAATTGGATCCCAAAGTGGTCAGAAACTTATTGCAGACAATCACCTCGAATGATGTTCTGAAACGCAACGAATGTATAGCCACCATACGAGAGATTTTTATTCATTCGCGACAATGTGGTCTGGACAAAGCCTCGTCTGTAGTGTTTGAACCCATTGTTGAGTGGGCCTATGCCAGTGGGGAGAGAAGCAGCGCCACCCAGGCGATACACAATATTGCTGCCATTGACGCAAAACTTTTAGCGGATACGTTTAGCATCAGTATAATTAACTTTCTGGATGAGCAGCAGCTGCAGCAACTTTGCAATCAGAATGCAGACGGTATTGAAAATGACTCCGAAACAGATCTAAAGATGTTATCTTACAAATACAACAGAAAACTAGTTTGCCTGGATAAAGATTTTCTTCAGAATTTTAAAGCAAAGAACAATTCAGCAACTGAATTGAATGGAGCGGCAAAAAACTGTCTTTACCAAAACAATTATGAATTCCTGATGCGGACTCTCAATTTTCAAAATGCTAACGATAATCAACCAAGATCCATGCTCAAGAACTTGATTAGCCTATATAAGCTTCTCTGTACAATGGAACGTCTTTTAAATTATAAAGTGTTCGATGATGCAAACTTTACCACATGTCCATTGATCAAGAGAATTGGCTTGTTCCTTAGCCATATTGAAGTAGGTGTTTCGTATTTTAATTACTATTGGATTAAAGTTAAATCTAATTTCTTTAGTTCCAATACAAAGCTAATACGCCAGAATCGATAAGCGATGTAGATCTACGTGATATTCTGCGACTGCAGATTGCTGTATTGGATGTTTTTCAATCAAGTCATGTACTACTCAACTATCTGGAGAATCAGCCAATAGAAATGTTAATTGAGTTCGTTGGTGCCACGCTAAAACAGAATTGTAAGACTGTCTGACTTTGATTGCGCATTTGATTGGTAATACATTTATTATGTTTCCTTAGCAATTAAAAGGGAGCGAGCTGAGAATCACGACTTTGACACCATAACAGGGCTATGCCTACAAATTTTAAGTGGTTTATGTGCATCCAACTCGCATCATGACGAAGCCTTTGATCATTTAGAAAGAGTAACAATGCGTTGGCGGCCAAAGGATGTTTTAATTGTCACCAAGGTGGGAAAGAAAGGCAATAGAGATTTATTTATAATTGCATTGATTATTCTTTATGCAGATGTTTTGCAGTTGTAACAGCTTATCTGAAGCTTCCTGTATTTGGCTGGTGGATAAACTGAAACCTGTCTTTCAGCATCATTACCAAGACTTGGATATTATAAGTGAAGTTGTTGATTATTTGCCAAGTGAGTTTAATTTTCTACAAAACCACAAGTTTTCTTAACTCATTGCTTCATTCTTTGGTAATTTTCTATGCTAGAAATTTTTTATTTTGTGTATAACATGGAGCATCAATTGGATGATATGTTAATGGCGTTAAATTCCTTGTTAAAAATTGCTCTAAAGAAGTCCTATACAAGTCAACTGACAGCCAAAATCTTGTGTTGTGTTGGACAAATTGCACAGCGTTGTCGCAATATATATGCCATGGAAAATTTTGGTGTTATTTGCAAATCGGCAGCGAAATTTATTACAATGCCAACGCTGGATGTGCGCTACGCAACTCTCTGTACTTTAACCATATTGCTGAATACAGAATGCATAGCTAGCGATGCCATCAATGATGCCCAAGATCATTGGACATTCTGCGACGAACTGTACACAAGCATTGAATTTAAAAAGTTCTCGGTGAATTATAACAAATGAGATTTGTCTAACTAATTGCAAATAATTGACATTTTTTTTTAATCCAGTTTGACGACGAGGATATGATGCAAAACAGCCACTCGGCCATGTTTCAAATTCTGTTAGCCACCTTTGCATTTAGTTCGTTTCATCAGGAAACGGCTTTAAAGCAACTATTACATTTTTGTGCTCTGAGAAAATTAACCGAAAGTATGTGTTACGAGAACATTTAATTTAAACGTGAAAACTAATGATTATTTTTAAATTCTAAAAGCTGAATTCTGTGCCCTAAATTCTCTTGTACCTTGCCATAACCAAACAATGCGGGATCTTTTACGAACCTATGCAAATATGCTGCTTCATAGGTGGTGCTCAAAAGGATGGCCTGTATCCAAGTAAGTTACTTGAATATACATAATTAATTGGAATTATTTATAACTATTTATTTTAAGATTCCCCTATTTTTTATGTTACGATACAAAAACGGATTTTCGCAAAGCAAACGCCAAGAGCATCATGGCATACACATTTTTATATGCCAAGCCTGATGATATTCAGAGATATAGTAAAATAATTAAAGAAGAAGTAAATTTGATTTGTCATTATCAAACGATCTTTGTCATTAAAATTCATACTTCTTAGGAAGCTCTTCCCCTTCTCGCTGCATATGTTATTCCTGAATGCAGTAAGTGTGAGGAATTTGAAACTTCTGCATATCGCCAACATCATCGGAATCTAGTTAACAATCTGAATGAGCTTGGACTCAATGCCAAGGATATTGAATGTAATGCTATTACAATTTATTATTTAATCAGTTTGCTATTTGACGCTGAGCAAATGGTTAAATTATTTGGTGATTCGGTACCCTGGATCAACAGTCGGGAATGGTATAACCTGACAACAGATTCCATGTTCCAATGCCTAGATTGGCACATTGTAAGTAATACTTTAAATCTGTCCTTGTAATTTTTGAAAAAGCTTTTTAATGATATAAATTATTTCCTTTACTTTTTTTCAGAGTCTAAAGAGTAATAGTCTCAATAATAACATTGAGGATCTACGTGTCCAAGTTATGGCCACGCTTCAGACCAAACATTCCCTTGTATTAATTGAACTTTTTGGCATATTGAAAACGAATTGTTATACTGCAGTTTTCACCAGTCAAGCTTTACATTCCTTATTTCATTATTGTCTCATTGCAAATGCCGTCTACGACTCGGCCCGAATGCTAGAGCAGCAAACTACCAAGGATAATAGTTATCATATGCAAAGCTCGTATTTTGTACGAGACATTTGGTACTTTCTTGTCAGATTTCTTAAACATAGTGAGTATGATTCAGATGAAATTGCTATCAAAGAAACCTAAGAAAAACGGCTTCTAAAATTTACCAGGGCATGCCTACATGCATACAGATTTATCCACAAATGCAGCTCAATGTCAGATAACCACGCTGGACTTTTTGAAAGTGTTGCTAGAAAAACCAATGTTTCGAACGGAAAGGTTTTCCTCACACATGGGTGAAATTGCCAAACTATTGGTTAATTTTATAGTACAGAGCAAACAGAAACATGTGACTGACAAGGCCGTGGTCATTTTGGAACATGTACTAGAGACATATAAAACTCAGATCAATACACAGTCCCTGCTGGAGGAGTCAACAGAATGTGAATTTTTGAAATCGCTACGAGAGCAATTTAATGGAAGTCTTCCAAAAATAGACAAGGACAATGTAACCGAATATATTCAATCATTCCTAACGAATACCAGTGTGGAACGCTTAAATGATCTCAGGGAGTATGTAAGTGATTGTAGCTTACACTAAACCCTCGATCGTCCTTTAAAGCTAACACTTATTTCAGATTTCTGAGCACAAGGATAAGCTGCAGTCTAATGAAAGTCTTCTTTTTGATTTAATTAATCGCCTTTTGCGATTAGCAAGAGACTGTCACAATAAAAACACAAGTCTGGATGCTGTTAAATGTCTCGCTGAGATTGGACCCATGAATTTAAAGCAGGTCTCTTATTATTTTCAAACCGAATTTGATACACTCCAAGAGGTGAGATTAGAATGCTTTATTAAAGCTGGAAATAAATCACTCTAACCACTTGAACCGATTTCAGTCAGAAAAATTGCCAATGGAACAGTTTCTTACCATCATCTGTGAATCGTTAGAAAAATATTTATTTCAATTTGATCCCAAAACCCAAGAAGCGCTTATCACTGTGGCTCAAAATGTAATAAATAGCAAAGCAGGGACCAAAATAAAAGGCAAGTTAACTAACTCCCTAGACCTCAATTCTTGATTGATGACTATAGACTGTGTTGTTTCATTTTCAGGTTTCTATAGTAATCTTCAGATCTTTGTTGGCAAATCCAAGTATGTCAACTTCTTAAATAGACCAATAAGTACCATTGATTGGTTAGCTGCTTTAGAGGCCACTAAACATTTGTCCTATGAATCATGGATTTCTGCATTCATGTCCCGAGTTTTCAGAGAATGCGGTTGGCAAGGATTTGATAACTTGGCTGCAGGATCATACACTTTTGCAGAAATCTGTATGCAACCATTCGTAAAGTTGTTGCTAGACAACAAAGAGCAACACTTGGACAGTTTGTGCCAGATGCTAGACCATTTTTTCCAGAGTTTTGTTAGTCAACAATCTAATCATGTAATATTCCAAGAAAAGCGGGCTATTAAAAAGCTGCTGAATATCTGTGAATGCATCAGAACTACAAACAATTGGTAAGAAATTATAATCGATTGCTAGGGAGATTTATTTAATTATCTTTCGATCTTTTTAGGTGCATTCCCATCGAACTTAGTAATGTTGTGTTGGCCAGTAATCATTGCCAGGCCTATTTCTTGAGCGTTCTTTATTTGGAATTGTGGGCCTGCTCAATCAGCGAGAAGTCAACTGCCGAAATAGTAGCTAATGAAACCTTTCAGGCATGTGCAAAGAAGGTAGTAGTCCCAAGAACGATGATAAAAAGTTTATTGTCGATAAATCAAGATTTTTTTCAGAGTTATGAATCAATTGGTTGTCTGGATGCCATTCCTGGTTTTCTAAATCCACTTAGTTCCCGCGTAGACTTTCTTAACCATGACAATAACTTGTGTGGTATATTGCTGGAGTCTGATAATTCCCATAGGCAGCTCTGTGTAGATATTATGAAAAGCAATGGCATGTGGTCTTGGGCCCACTTACGACAGCATCATAATAAAGAGACAGAGCAAGACTATGAGATATTCTGGCGGCTAGGACAGTGGAATGAATTGGTCGATCATCACAATAGTCTAGGGGATATTGGACGAGCATCTGTTAATCTGGAGCAAGAGTTCAAGAAGTATCACTACTTGGCTCTTAAGAGCATCCACAATCGTGAAGAGGAGAATAGTCGGTCGGCCATTGGAAGTGCCTATCAATGCATATTGGACATTTTGCAGGACATCAGTATGGAGTGTCTACAAATTGTGTACAAATACATGACATGGCTATGCACACTGACACAAGCAGAAGATTTTTGTCAGGTTGGCATGCGACTCAATTTTGGAATATGGCTTCTTTTAATTTTAATTCAATATTTATCCTGCATACAGATTCAGTTTGCAACTCAATTATCCAAGTCCAGTTCGGAGCAACTGTTTAACAAATGGCAAGCGGAACTGGATCTGAAATATGGTAATTTCGCTTGCAAAGAGTACATAATCTCACATCAAATTGCCTTATTCAAGATGGCCGGGACGCGGGCTAGTCGTAGGATGCAAGGGTTTTACAAGGAGAATCCCATAGATATGTATCTGCTAAAAGGAATTGCCGAATGTAAGAGTGCTGGGAGATTAAATCTTGCCAGCAAATATATAGCCATGCTACGCGATCTAACTGGAATAAATGAATCGTCCAAGGTAAGTCTAAGTTATATTAGTTTATATTCTGAGTAACTTAGTCGATGCCCTTGTAGATAAGCATGTTGTTAGAAGATGCTGATGTGAATATAAGGACTGGTAATCATAGGATAGCCAAGGCCATTCTAAACAATATGGCCACAAACAATGAGTTTGACTATTGCTTACAACGTGTTCCAGCGTTGCGCATGCAGGGCGAATTTCTCATGGACTCCAACGCAGAAAGTCTATCATCTGTGCTTCATTCAAAATTTAATGGGTCTCTCAAATTGCTTAACGATTTTGTCGAACACAAGGATACGTTGCAGGAAAAATATCCACATATTTTTAAATGGCAAGAGTTTTCTTCTTTCGAGAATGAGAATCGTAAGGCTGCCTATGCGGTAATAGCCAAATATGCGGATCGAGAATATCAACAGTTGCATGACTATCGTGAATCGCAGGACTACCAGACGCTTGCCGAAATTATTGCGCAAAATCGCCAAGTGGCTGATAAAGTGACTACTCGGGAAGATCGCGACCATCGCATAATTGCTGTACACATGAAACGTTTCGCTAATCTCGATGAGCAGGAGCTCCAACGTATTGACGATAATATCACCAAGCATTTATGCACAGCTGTGCAGAACTACATGGCCTATTGCAAATTGGATAGCGGCCTTTCTAGCGCAGCCATTTATCGTATTATTTCCCTGTGGTTCACCAATGCCCGTAATCAGGTCCTTCTATCAAAACTCGAGAGTGAAATCCAAACTGTACCCAGCTATAAGTTTATATGTGCGGTTAATCAGTTGATTGGCCGTTTAAATTCAAAAAATCGCGAACTGCTTAAAATACTTGTCGATCTGTTGGTACGCTGCGGTCAGGAGCATCCTCATCACACCTTCTATCAATTATATCCTTTGGTCTTTGCCAAATTGGATGGTGTAAATAGTAACACAGAACGTGAGGGTATTGCCAGTAAGATAATTGCTAAGATCCGTGAGAAGAATCCAAGTATTTTTGAGACTAGCAAGCAGCTAGAGACAATGTTTCCAGGTATTTCAGAATACTTTTATAAAAGTAACAACTTAATTCATACTTATAATTTGCAGTTCTAATTGCATATGCTAACCATGATACTGAATCTGAGAACAATAAGCCCACAGCAAAGTCAATATCAGAGCGCAATAAGTTGCGCGATTATATTCTCCGTTTAAAGAAACTTAATGCCGTACATTGCCCCACATTGGAGCTCCCTGTGATGCCTAGCAAGGAGTATAATATAACCAGTGGGTATTACTTATGATCTAAATAATTTAATTTATTTCAATTTTTCTATGTTTCTTCCTCCATAGGCATTGTCAAGTGGACAAATGAGTTTAGTGCTTGCGGTGGATTAAATGCACCCACTAAAGTGATTTGTCTCTGCTCCGATGGACAGATGCGATCGCAACTGATCAAAGGCAAGGACGATTTGCGACAGGATGCTGTTATGCAGCAGGTGTTTGGCATTGTTAACGAACTTCTTCAGCAGGATTCGGAATTTATTGAGCGTAATTTGCATGTGCGCACATATAAAGTGACGCCGCTATCGATGCGCAGCGGCATCTTGGAGTGGTGCTCCAATTCCATACCTGTGGGTCGCTATCTAGTTGGCGAGGGCAAAAGTGGCGCCCATATGAAATATCGACCGAATGATTGGAACAATAACAAATGTCGAACTCTATCGCATGTAAGATAAAGCAAATAGATCGAACAATATGATTTCGAAATTTGAAGTATTTGCTTATGCATTTTCCAGACTCATCTGCGGGCGCCTAAGGATAAACGATTTGAGATCTATAAACAGATCTGTGAGCATGTTAAACCTGTTTTCCATTACTTTTTGCTGGAAAAGTTTCCCATTCCGGGTATATGGTTTGAGCGACGCCTAGCTTATACCAATAGTGTGGCCACCACTTCTATTGTTGGTTACATCCTAGGATTGGGTGACAGACATACTCAAAATATCCTAATTGATGAGCAAACCGCTGAAGTGATACATATCGATTTTGGTAGACTAGATTTGAATGTTTATATTTATTTATAACTTATTAATATTTACCTTTTTCATTTAAATAGGAATTGCATTCGAACAGGGCAAAATTCAGGCCACCCCGGAGACGGTTCCGTTTCGATTGACCAGAGATTTTGTGGCACCCATGGGTGTTTGTGGTACAAACGGCGTATTTGCAAAATCATGTGAGGCTACAATGCAAATTTTGAGGCGTTACAAGTCTGTTCTTATAACCATACTCGAGGTTCTTTTATATGATCCCCTGTTTATATGGGGCATACTTAGTAGGAAGAATTCAAACCAGCCATTTGGTGAGGAATCGGTCAATCTTGTGGCACAAAGAGCTCTACTTTTAGTACAAAACAAGTTGGAAGGGCGCGAGGCTGGCACTCTTGGAAACTCGAATGTAGAGGCCCAAGTAGAACGTTTGATAAATGAAGCCACACTTCCCAGCAACTTGTGTATGCTATTTCCCGGATGGGATCCGTATTTGTGATTTCAATTGCATCACCATACAAAATACATCACACCAGTTATATATGTTTGTAAGATTTAAAATTAAACGAATGTTTCTACTTCGCATTACAATTGTATTTGATTTTGTCATTGAAATAATTGTGAAACTTCCTTTTAAAGCCCAATTATTAATCAAATCTATTTCGCAAGGTTATTTAGTAGCTTATACGAGTTAGAGGCAATAAATCAATAAATTGTTATAAAAATAACAACGATATCAGGACCCCCACATTGAAACGGTTTGAGAGTGTGCGATCTGGGACGTTATCGGTATCGTCAGCGTGTGCACATACATTCGTCCAGATAAGGACTTGAATGCAAATTGGTTTTTCATAGCTGCTCGACAAATAAGTTGATTGGTTATCAGCAAAAAAGGTGTCAGATTAGTGGCTAAAAAAGTATAAAGCCATATAAATATAATTGTTTTTCGCTCAACTTATCAAAATGATAGGGATAAACACGACTAACACGTCAAACGGTTCATAAATTCATATTAATTGTAGCATCAAGATTCCTATCAATTTTATATATATACATATATGTATGTATAAAATATTATACAAACTAAGTACTTTAAAAATTCCTTTATGTGCAATGTTCACAAAGTTCAGTCTTTACAATTACGCTCAACGCCATCAAATATGGGCGTGCCTTCGCCCCCTGATCCACTTATAATTTTTATAACATCCAACAAGGTATAATTGCCAAGGAAATTATTAAGGGCCTGCAATGAATAGGTAAGTATAATTAAATTAAAAAATAAAAGAAAAAATGTCCACCTACCGTCTGAATTGTATCAATAACAGTGCCTTGTTCATAACTCCATATATCACCCAGCAATTCCACTCCCATTTGATTGATCAAATCGTGAAAAAAGTCATTGACACGTTTTTCCGCTAATAAATTGTCAAAATTAATGTACAGGTCACCCAAACGAAACTCAATATTCAGTGCAGTGATTCCAAGATTGAGTCCAGGTTTTAGCCTGAATTTAATCAACACTGAAAAGTCCTTTATTGAAGTTCTGGGAAAAAGAAAATCATGGGAAATGAATAAAAACGGAAATGAATTTAACTGAAATATACTTACTCAGCATTGCCATCGCCTGATAGATTCAATATATATGCCAACGAACCCTTTGCTGTATACAGTGATTGGAAATATGTGTAGGGTAATGTGACATTAATGCTACTGCTTCGAAGGTAACCCGTTTCAAGTTTTAACACATCTTCAGGTACATCGAATTTAGAGAGACCATGTAACTGAAATCCATCAATGGATCCAGTAAAGCTGTGAACATATTAATCCTAGGGATAAAGTTTTTGTCTTGGCAATAGCTGCATATACTATTTTGCTTACTCCACAAGGTATTTATTATCCGCTGAGGTCGATGCCGGTCCAAGCTCTAGTGGGTCTAATTGAGGTAAACCTAAATTTGGTATGGGATGACACATACGTAGACGAAGTTCTTCTAGAAATGCCTGAACTTCTTCCTCATATCTGCACTCTGCCGGTGCCAGGCAACTGTATATTAAGGCTATAACCAAAAGAGCCTTCTGAGTGTATCCATGGCTCGACATCTTGACTTGGATCTCTAGTGCGTTCTGCTTGCCAACGCTTAAGCGACTGAAGACTCAAACCATTCGCCAACGTGTTTTGTTTGTCAGAAACTCAAGTGGCTTCACTTCCAGGTCCCATTCTGTGTGTCAAGATACGCGTAAACAATTTAATTTTAATGTTTTACCCCAAAAACGCTTATCGCCCACCAGTCAAGCACTGTTGTGGGGCTTGAATAACTTTCAGCTATCAATTTAGCTACTACATTCGATTAGCTTTACAATAACTCTTTTATTTTCGCTAGCTAACGACAAAGCGACTAATCTGAATTCGATTGTCCGTTGTCAACAACATCTTATCTTCCGTTCCAACCTCTGCTCCTACACTTGTTCCGGTGGTTGTCGCAAGTGATCTGGTATTTGTTGTAGCTCTGTTTTTGCGACTTGCATTGCGACTCCTTCGGGCAGATTACGTTCAATGTATTCCAAAAACGTATCCAAAGTGGATCCAGTCAGCTTGTGAAAATTCATATAACGAAAATGTGTACGCACTTCATACTGGACTCGATGTTTCTTGTAAATGTGCACCGACTTCAAAAGGGTCATGCGATCATGGTGGGCTTTACGTGGTGACCAGCTATCAACATTTAGATATTATTATTGACTGCTGTATCAGAGGAATCCTTTACTTACCACTTGCCGGTCTCAATGTTTAAATGACCTGCTGCTGTTGTTGCAAACCAGCTATAGCTTTTAAGAACTGCAGGATCAATGCCGCGCAGCTCTATTTCCAGTTTGCTATAGAGTTTGTCTGTCTCGGGTTCCAACTCCAGTTTTGTGTTATTACTAGTCAAGGCTGACAGCGCCCTTGCCGGCTGAGAGCCGCGTAATGCTTTCCACACCTTAGATATTAGATAAGTTATAAATGTTTGGACTTTCTTTCATAAATTCATTTAAAATTACCTGCAACATGTTTTTATTTACAATTATGCAATTATTTGAATTTGGCCACACTTAGATTGCTGTGTGACCCAAGATAATACGAAATACCAAATTAAATAGGCAAATACCTAACGCGTCCACTAGGAGTACCGGTTTGCACGTGCTAGACTTGACGTAAATAAATTCAAATTTTTACTTCAATTTTATTTCGCCCTGAAGCTCTTATTGTAGGCATAGATTGGCAAGGAGCTGTATTCAACTTAAAAATGAAGGAAACCGATATCAAAAGTAAGTATCAGATACTAAAAAAACAAAGAACAAGACAACAAAAGCGACTTTTGCATTTCATCTGTTTATGAATAGTAAATAGTGACGCCAGCTCTGGTGAAGATGAGTACGAGGATATTGCTGACAATGAGGACGAAGATGATGAGGACATGGGTGCCGAGGAAGAACCTACCACATGCCTCTTCTGCCCGTTAGTTTTTTCGAGTCTGCCGCAAGCCATTAAGCATTTGGACTCCGAACACAAAATCAAATTACCTGAGCTACAGCAAAAGTTCCAAATGGATGAGTATGACTTTATCAAGTTGATTAACTATATACGAGCGGAGAAGATTAGTCCAGATGATTTGCTCAAGAGCGAAAAGTCTAATTGGGACGATGAGAAGTACTTGAAACCACAGGAATATGAACCATGGCTGTGCATTGATTTTGACTCGCTTAAGCCGGAAGGTCAAGTCGGAGAAATGACAGTGGCGGAGATGAGGCAACGTCTTGTGGAACAGGGCAAGTTATTACAACAGGCCAATGATGACATGGAACGCATGCGTCAGGATTTCAAGGCTCTATTGGCAAAAGTGCATACCGATGATAGTGGTGGGGATGCGGATAGGAACAGCAAAAGTAACGCTTCGTCCTTGCGAAACAATCCAAAATTCGATAAGGAATACTTCAACAGCTATTCATATTTCGGAATTCATCACGAAATGCTTAGCGATACCGTGCGCACAAGCAGCTATCGGCGTGCCCTGATCGACAACTCCGACATTGTAAGCGGCAAGACTGTTCTGGATGTGGGATGTGGCACCAGCATCCTCTCGATATTTGCATCACAAGCAGGAGCAGCCAAAGTGGTAGGTGTAGATGATTCAGAGATTGTCTACACTGCTATGGATATTGTTCGGTAAGTCTCTCTAAAGTTAATAAATACCATTTAACTAATTTACTTTCATTCAATTACTGTAGAAAAAATAAACTCACAAATATTCATCTAGTCAAAGGACGTTTGGAGGATACAGTTTTACCCGACGACAAGTACGATATTATAATATCCGAATGGATGGGTTACTTTCTTCTTTATGAGTCCATGCTTGATAGTATTATTTATGCCCGAGAGAATCACCTTAAGTCCGGTGGCCTTATACTTCCAAATCGCTGTACACTTAGCTTATTTGGTCATGGCGACGATAAGCTCTATGGAGAACAGGTTGAATTTTGGTCTGATGTGTATGGCGTTGATATGACTGCTCTGCGTGGTCGATCCATACAGGAGCCCCTTATGGAAGTTGTACAAAAGAAGTGTATGCTAACTGAACCGGAGGAAATCGCCAGCTTTGACATGATGACTGTGGACTTGGGATACCCCAATTTTACATATAACTTCAATCTGAAGTGCACACAATCGGGCAAACTATCTGCCTTTGTGGGTTATTTTGACACATTCTTTGACCTGCCTCATTCCGTAATGTTTAGCACTTCTCCTGTTCATAAATCTACTCACTGGAAGCAAACTATCTTCTTTTTTAGAAGCGCCGCAGGCGGTTAACGAGGGCGATGTAATAACGGGCACTATCCACACGCGTCGGAATTTAGAGGACATCAGATCACTTAACGTAGAAATCAAAGCGTTTGGCAAATCAAACAAGTATAATGTAAATTAACTATGGATGTCATAACCATGCGATATTTGAAATATACACAGAACCTTTTTTAAACCGTTTGTGATACTACAACATTGTTTCCGAAATCGTTTTTAATTAAAGATTCGTGTTGGGGAGGGGCTGACAAGTATGAACTTAATTATTGACCTTTAAAAATATTATGTTATATATATATATAAATTAAAATGAGTCCGCACATTTGTGGATAACCTTGACACGGATGCGTGGCCGAAAACATTTCGCGATTGGTGTCGGATGCTTTAAGCGGTGTTGGTCTCCAACTCGGAGGCGGGTATCTCGGGTTCCTCATCGTTGTAGACATTTTCGGCCATTTGCCATACCTGCATGATGTTGTCCTCTGATACAGAGCAAATAATCCACGGCTCGTTGGGGTTCCATGAGAAGTCACTGATCTTTGCCGTGTGACCACCATGGATGAACAGCAATTCGGGTGGGCCATCTTCAGCATCTTCGGAGCTCTGCTCTTCACCAATTTTGGACAAGTCCCAGACATGTAGGCGACGATCTGTTCCAGATGAGGCAAGGATTGTCTCATTATGCGGCGACCATTGTACTTGGAAAATTTCATCCTTGTGCGACTCAAAGGAATGTAGTTTTAATTTTAAATTACGTAAATCCCACAGGGCCACGGTCTTATCCGCCGATCCCGTGGCTAGAATAAACTCTGAATAAGGATTGAAGCTCAGACAATTGACTTCAGCTGTGTGGGCGTCTACAGTATGCGATGGCTTGGATGTGTTATTGTTTCGCGTATCCCAGATCATTAGCTTCTGATCATCTGCTACAGAACCGAAGAGAGATTCATGCAGCAAATGCCAGGCCACATCCTCAACAACGGCGGTGTGGCCAGTGAAAATGTTTTTGGCATCGATCACTCGATGTTCTTTGGGAGTAGCGTTGATATCCCATAAGCAGATAGTATGATCATCAGAAGCCGAAAGTAAGTAGCCTAAAAATGAGACAGGTTAAAAATAAAAAAAACAGAATGGCATACTTTTACACATACCATTTAGATTTGGATTCCAAGAAAGGCCATAACCTTCTTTTTGGTGGCCACGCAGGCGTAGGTCCGGTTGGCATTCACCTGAAGGTTCCGGTTTGCTGGGATGTTTAGTATAATCAAATACAAGCACATCGCTAGATGGGGTCTTAGTAGCAATAACGCATGCATTCTGCGGCATATATCTGGCCCTGTTCACCTCGCCTTCGTGATTGATTTTGATCTCGATCTCGATTTTGCCACACACCGACCCAAAGCCACCAAATTCGCCCTTCTCATTGTCATAGTGGGATCCATCAAACTGGGCATCCTCACTGGGAAGTTGAACGCTGGCAATAAGCAAGTGATTCTGTTCGTCGGACGTGTGAGTTCCTAAGATGAGGCGATGCACCGAATAATCCTTTCCATCTTGCTTTGTTACATCGGGAAGCCATTGTGCCGTTAGAGAGGGCCATTCCAAGGCATGCGTCATGACTAAATCGTACAGAAACGGCGTGTTTTTCTTCCAAATCTTGTACTCCTCGTTGATTACCCGCTCCTCTACGGCATCGTCAAACGATTCGGCTGAATTTCATATAAAAGAAAAAAAAATACATACATATATTAAATTTCAGGTTAAAATAATTAGTTTACTTAGAAAAATGCATTTACTTACCATTATCACTGCGATCCACCATCTTGGACTCTTTTGGCAGTTCTCGATCAAAGCGTCGTAGTAATTGGCAGCAGAAAAAAATTCGGGCGCCAAAACAATAAAAGCCAAGTCGGCGGCGGCAAAGCGCGTGCACAGCAGAATCGGCGAAAAAACTTATAAAGCCTACAACTAACGGAATCAAACCGCAATATTAATATAAATACAGTTAACCAATTCGAAAACAATGAACAAATACTTTTCTCGTAAACTCACACTTTTAGCAAGCGTACTGCCAGCGCAAATTTGCAAAATTTTCAATCTTTTTTTATATGCAGCGTCGGCTTCTTAACGAATAGAGATGGGAATTAAAAAGTGCGATAGATCGATGGAAATTTTTCGATGACGACCTATCGAAAATTTTCCACGGTAAATGTTTACTGTTACTACTCGAGATTTCAGTGTTTAAAAGTGGAAAAATCGGGTAAAGCTAGATTTCAGTGTTGTCAAACGCTATTTTTTATTTGGCGCGCTGTTTGACCGCCCTGGTAGCCAAATATTTTAATCTAATTTTTAAAGTCGAGGAATATTTGGCTGCTCTGGCAGCCGAATATTGTATTCTAAACTATATTTGTTCCATAAAATCAAGAAATATTGTAAACTCAACAATATTTTCGTTTGTTGAGAATGTTTACTATTACTACTCGGTCCCAAAACGCGCTTAAACTACATAATTTTGGTATCAAACGAAAGAGAAAAATTCCACGAGTACGATCTCAGGTGCGCCTTGGCGATTTATTTCGTAGTTTTTGAGTAATTAACAAAATAAAAAATTATATTTTTAGCGGGACTATAGCTAAAAGTAGCTGTTTCCGGCTAAAAAAAAGCTGTTCAATTTTGAGATGGTGTTGCCAATTGCTGAATTTTGGATACTATTTTGTTCGCACTGTTCTCAACAAACGAAAATATTGTTGAGTTTACAATATTTCTTGATTTTATAGAACAAATATAGTTCAGAATACAATATTCCTCGACTTTAGAGTTTAGATGGTAAATGTTTACTATTACTACTCGGGCCCAAAACGCGCTTAAACTACATAATTTTGGTATCAAACGAAAGAGAAAAATTCCACGAGCACGACCTCAGGTGCGCCTTGGCGATTTATTTCGTAGTTCTTGAGTAATTAACAAAAGAAAATTAATATTTTTAGCGGGACTATAGTTAAAAGTAGCTTTTTCCGGCTAAAAAAAGCTGTTCAATTTTGATATGGTGTTGCCGAATGCCGAATTTTGGATACTCGAATACGCGGGCTTTTTGAATCTTTTGTTAGCACTATTCTCAACAAACGAAAATATTGTTGAGTTTACAATATTTCTTGATTTTATAGAACAAATATAGTTTAGAATACAATATTCGTCTGCCAGAGCAGCCGAATATTCCTCGACTTTTGAGTTTAGATTAAAATATTTGGCTACCAGGGCAGTCAAACAGCGCGCCAAATAAAAAATAGCGTTTGACAACACTGAAATCTAGCTTTACCCGATTTTTCCACTTTTCAACACTGAAATCTCGAGTAGTAATAGTAAACATTTACCGTTTAGATTAAAATATTTGGCTACCAGGGCGGTCAAAAAACGCGCCAAATAAAAAAAAAAAACCCGAAAATGCCTTTTATACCGAAGCCAGTGTTGCCACTTAGCTTGTTTTAAACTAGATCTGGATTATTTTAAAATGAAATAGCTTGGAAAGTGGTTTAAATGCTTATAGCTTGAAATCTAGCTTATTTCAAAATTTTGGTAAATGTTTACTATTACTACTCGAGATTTCAGTGTTGAAAAGTGGGAAAATCGGGTAAAGCTAGATTTCAGTGTTGTCAAACGCTATTTTTTATTTGGCGCGCTGTTTGACTGCCCTGGTAGCCAAATATTTTAATCTAAACTCAAAAGTCGAGGAATATTCGGCTGCTCTGGCAGCCGAATATTGTATTCTATACTATATTTGTTCCATAAAATCAAGAAATATTGTAAACTCAACAATATTTTCGTTTGTTGAGAATAGTGCTAACAAAAGATTCAAAAAGCCCGCGTATTCGAGTATCCAAAATTCGGCATTCGGCAACACCATCTCAAAATTGAACAGCTTTTTTTAGCCGGAAAAAGCTACTTTTAGCTATAGTCCCGCTAAAAATATTAATTTTCTTTTGATAATTACTCAAAAACTACGAAATAAATCGCCAAGGCGCACCTGAGGTCGTGCTCGTGCAATTTTTCTCTTTCGTTTGATACCAAAATTATGTAGTTTAAGCGCGTTTTGGGCCCGAGTAGTAATAGTAAACATTTACCAAAATTTTAATTAAATTGTTGCTCAATTTGCAAGACTTCATTTCATAAATTGGGAGGAAAGAGAAAATACTTCCCAGTCTTGGACCGAGGTCCATAATTATAAGGATGCTGGCAGAAACAATGCTTCTGTTGAGCGCGTATTTAGCCAAGTTAACATCGTTAAAAAGTAAATTGCGAAATCAATTAAATGTTAAAGGTTTGAACACAATTTTACGCAATTTTACGTATTTAGTGTATATTTAAGAGATTCCTTTTAATTTTACAGATATGGATTACGACTTCATGGCAAATGTTGTGTCAATTATAATGTACCTGTAAAGTACTTATCTTTAATTAAAGGCTCTGACAAATATGAAGAAACAAATAATGAAATTGATGACATAGCTTCACTAATATAATTTGATATATATCAATAAAATAAAATTTATATTAACTGTTATACACCAAGTGTTTTCATAGTTAGCTTATTTTTAAGCTTTTTTTTTTAAATGTTTAGCCTATTCTAGCTTATTTTTTCCTTAAATCTAGCTTATGGTGACTCTAAATTTCTGCCAACAATGGCGGCGGTGGCGTTAGGGTTGTTGATAATATATCAATGTAAAATATATCGATCTTTTTACAAAAATATCAAAGAAGCTAACATCGGCTATGCCGAAGTTTAAATACCCTTGCAGTCCTTGGTAATAATAATATTACATGTTCAAAATTTGTTTTCTGCAACTCAATTCATTAATATACAAACAAAACAATTTTACTCTTCATACTATGTACAATTTGTTCTTCTTCTTCCCTCATTCCCTAAGCAAAGCAACGCACGCATACACATACAGTTTATGTAGCCTTGCGTCTGTGTGTGTATGCATGTGCTCTGTTGATTTGATGATGACGTAGTAGGCAGCAAGCAGAGCTGCCGGCAGCGATTGAACCGATTTATATAGACTGTAACTTGTGTTCTATTTATCCGATCAGGGTCAAATTTTGGGATCTGAGATTTTATATCAAATTCTATTATATTGGTAAATTTCATGGGGATACTCCAATTTTTGCAAAAATTTTTGTTCCAGAGCTATATGATATAGTAGTCCGATCCCAAAGATTTTCATACTTTATCTCACCCGGGTAAAAAAAAGCTCCCAAAAAAAAATTTCATCCCGATAGCTCTTAAGATGGCTGAGTAAAACGCGTACGCACCGACGGACAGACGGGCAGACGGACATGGCTATATCGACTTAGCTTCTCATGCTGATCAAGAATATATATACTTTATGGGGTCGGAAACGTCTCCTTCTGTGCGTTACAAACATCTGACCAATTTTATAATACCCTCTGCAAGGATATAAAAACGCCTTAAATTGTGTCAAATTTGATCAAGATCGGATGACTATATCATATAGTTCCCATAGAAACGATCGGTAGAAAACAGTTACTTTCGAATTCAATTGCCACGTCCCATACGTTAAAAATAAAACTGATTTTCTCAATGACTAACATTTAAAATTTTTGACACGCCTCCATAGTTTAAAACAAACCGAAATTGTATTAAAATCAGACGAGAAACACGCGAAATTCACTAGGCGGTCCAAAAGGCATGAGTTAGCCGTAGGCACGTGGGCTTGTAAGAGTGAGATAGCATATGTTATGATGAGACATGTTAAAAATTTTAGCAAACTACATTTGGTCTTCAAAATTATCTGCGGACATTCGCACACAGATTGAAAGGATTTCCTGCGGACATTTATCACACTAAATTTTACGTTTTCGGTTCTGCATTTGACCATCTAAGTTTAAGTAGGGCTACATTGTCACGAATCTTCGTGGGGAAAAAAGAAAATGAATACCAACCAACAAATTAACCAATTAAAATGCACTCTCTTATGTATTTGACAAGAAGTGGGCAACTAGTGGCCGTTTTCCAATTTCGATGAAAAATTTAAAGAAATTTAGTATAAAGAAAATATATACATGATTAAGTCACCTGGCACTTTTGTTTTCCGGGTTGGAAATTCCTTCCCAAATTGCCACGACGGAAAAACGATCATATGCGTGTCATAGACCTGTCATAGACCTACGACATTTGAAGAATTTTCATCTCCTATTTCTACGTCCAATGGAAGCCTCAGCCACTTAAGGTACTTTGATTTTCAAATAAAATAGACTGAAAAGAATTTGTTCTTTGGCATATCAATCCTTTGCAATAAAAGAACAAAATTAATCTACAGGCGGCCTCGTAATGAGCACAGCAAAACATTAACGAATTTGTTATCCTCAGACTATACGCAAATTGCGATAAAATGGAGAAATTTCTCAAAAGTTAAATAAAGTCAGCAAAATTCGGCGTTTAAATGCGAAAAAAAAAACACTTCAGATTGAAAGTTAGCAGAATCAGTTTTAAAATGCAAAAAACGTTTAAAATTTAATGCGAGTAAATTGAGACGTTGAATTAAAAAACGCTTTAAATTTAAAATGAACAGATTTGGACATTAAATGTAAAAGCGCTTTAAATTTAAAGGGAGATGTTGACAGTACGACAGTCCACAGATTTCTAATTGCCAATGCACGTTTCACAGATGTTAGTACTATTGTAATAATGGAACATTGGAATCCCAAAAACGATAAACATGTTATGTGGCCCATAACAAACCCAGCTACCCAGCTGGAGAAAAAATTTAAGATTTTAAATATCAAAAAGTCTTAAATTTAAAGTGAAGAGTTTCGGCTTCTAAATGTTTAAAACGCTTTAAATTTCAAGGGTTTTTTCAATGCCGTTAATTCTAAGCGATTCTTTAATTTAATTTAAAATGAAACGGTGAACAGATGTCATAAGAAAGAGGAAGGAAGACAACAAATTTCGGTTCTTTCAATGTGTTGCCGTTATGTGCATCGCGGCAAAGCTGTCATTCAATTTGCAAGGCGTGAGTGTAAGAGAGAGAGAAAAAAAAGGAGAATACCAAATCCACAGGAATAGAAGGAAGAAATGAATTGGTTTATTTAGGTTCCTCATGTAAAGAAACTCAAAATGTCTAAGTCCACCATGTTAGATACAAAAACATTTCTAGGGTGCCAAATTGAAGTAGCATGGAAAGTGATAATAACCTAAATTGACCATGACGTCTCCGAAATAGTTAATTTTTTGTTTACCATTGGCAAAGAACGGGTTATATCTGTGGATATATGTATGTACATACATATGTATGTACATGCACGATTTTATTGAATTCCTTACATTTTTTTACAGGGAAGGACCATCCAATAGCATCTTTGATATTTTATATTTTTCTCCTCTTTGTTTCGAATCTGCATAACATTTAAGCTTATGCAATTGAACAAATTATTAATTGTTAACAAATAATAAGTCTTAAAAATATCAAAGGCCACACACGCACATTTAAAAGAGGCGGGAAAAAAGGGCAGGGCAAAAGAAGTTAGACGGAGATTTTCAATTTGTCCGCTGATCTAGGCCAACTTCACCTCGGGGGACGAATTGGTCACGGAGTTCTGAGTCTGTTTACGTATAAAGTTTCTTCTGCACTGACGCCCACAGACAGTCATCCTGTCCTAGAAAGCTTCTTGGGTATGATTGACTCGTTACGGATCACAGAGACAGAGTTTCTGACGATCTTTGGCTTTCACTGTGGCGCTTAAGCCTTACGAAGTCTTTGCCTAATTTGTTGAACATTTTCTTACCCATTTCAAAGTTAAAGATAAAAAATATACTAAATTAAATTCTATTAATAAAATAGAAAAATTACCGCAAAGGCGTCCACGTTCCCGCATTTTTTTTTCCTCAATGATTTTCTGAAACGCGAGCCCAAATCCGTGGCGTGCCTTAGAAGTAAATATCAAAGATACTAACTTTTACCCCTAACTACCCTTGCAGTCCTTGGCCATAATATTTTTCCTTGTTCCAAATTCTTTTTCTGTATCAATGCACAGACAAACTCTTCCAAATATAATTTCGATTTCTTCTTCTTCCCCATGCTGCTTGCTGCGATTGGCACGCATACACATGTAGCGTTGCGTCTGTGTGTGTATGCGCGTGCTCAGCTGTTTTTTGGATTTCAAGCAATGACGTATGTAGTAGGCTGGCTGTAGTGCTGTCGATTTATATTGGCTGTAACTTGTGTTCTATTTATCCGATCTGATTGAAATTTCGGAATCTGATGTTTTATATACAAAACTATCAAATAAGTAAATTTCATAGAGATACTCCAATTTCTTCATCTATGTTTCTTCTAGAACTATATGATATAGTGGTCCGATCCTAATGATTTTACTTTTATCATACTTTATTTTACCCGCGTAATAAAAAGCCCAATAGCGATAGCTCCTAAGATGGCTGTGTAAAATGAGTACTCACCGACGGACATAGCTATATCAACTCAGCTTTTTATGCTGATCAAGAATATATATACTTTATGGGGTCGTAAACGCCTCCTTCTGTGCGTTACAAACATCTGATCAATTTTATAATACCCTCTGCAAGGGTATAAAAAGTAAATAAAAACTGTATCACAAAGTATATAATGAATGAATGCACAGCAACCTCTAAAGTGGGAGAAATATGTGCATGCGAAACCAGATTGAGCAATGGAAAAACAGTTTTAATTGTGGCAATTTATATTTCACCGAATCAATCAATAAATAGCATCACGGAATTCATTCATGAAAATTTAAGAAAGTATACACCAGAAGTATCGCGGATACTTAGAAAAGAATACGATAAAGTTCCAATGATTTTAAGTGGCGATTTTAACGTAAATTTTTCATTGGACACAGCGGTTCCTTTAATTGACTTTCTCAATACAACATTCAGTTTAAAAATGTGTAACAATCGTACTGAATCAACAACACGATCAAAAACAACAATTGACGCGGTATTTCAAAGATATGTTGACAACATCGAAACCAAAGCATTTGTATCATATTTTAGCTATCATAAGCCACTCGTATCATTTGTTGAAATTGAAAACATTGAGGATGAATAATAATAAAATGAAGAAAATAAAATATGACCTTTATAGCAATATTATAATGAACCTATAATTATCCCGATGCTGCTTTCGTCTCATTCTCTCTCAGTTTGTTTTACGGAAGGTTTCACTTCTATCGTGTCTAACCGTTAGACGCCCTCTTTTTTTAAATTTTCAGCTATTTATTAAATTTTTTGAAACAAATAAAGCCTTAAATTATTAAGAATAGATTAAATTTTTGTTTTAATTCAGTTTTGAGGGTTTTTGAGCATTCCATGTATTGACAATTTCTTCACGAAAATGTCCTTTTTTCGTTTTCGTATAGCTCCAAAATATTGCAACGGCTCAATGAAGATTGAATGCCAGAATTAAGGTATAAATTTCAGCAAAATTCCTCAAAATCTTCGTTCAAAATCTGGAACCTTTTTTTGCGAGAAATGATATTAAATTGTTTAAAAAACGTCAAAAATTTTCATAAAATGAAATCTTTTTGAAGTCGAAAAGGTTTTTAACTGGAATCTTCTTTAACAAAATGCAAAAACATGCATGAACAATTAATTTTATAACAAATTGTTAAAAAATATATAAAAAGTATATAAAATACTAATTTGAACTTTATTAATCTTTATAAAATTTACTTCGATCTTTGAACAATTTAGTTTAATTAATTTTGTCGAAATGTCATTCATTCATAATATAAATATTAACAAATTTCAAAAAGTTAATTTAGAAGGGGTTGTTTATGTTTGATGGCGCCACTGCAAAGGGGGGGGGGTCACAACTCGATTCGCAGCTCGATCCAACATGCAACTCCATCCAACAAAAGAGCGCTGTTCATGCAAAAGAGAGTAAAAAGAGAGTAAAAATCGTGAGAAATGGTTGGAATCGAGCAAAGGAGTCAGACTCCGACCACGCTGTCGAGCAAAGGAGTCAGACCCAACCCCGCTGTCGAGCAAAGGAGTCAGACCCAACCACGCTGTCGAGCAAAGGAGTCAGACCCAACCACGCTGTCGAGCAAAGGAGTCAGACCCAACCACGCTGTCGAGCAAAGGAGTCAGACTCCGACAATTAGAGCTGGAAAAAACATCGAATGTACTATCGATACATCGATGGAAATTTTTCAACACTGAAATCTGAAAAACATGGTGCTGACTAGAGCTGAAACAATCGGTTCAGAGTTGCACTAAAAGTGTTATCGATATCGATACAGGTTTACCAACACTGCACCATTAGCCACCGATAACTGCCACTTTTGGTTTTATCGGTACAATTCGAGCGCGCCGAAGTTTGTATACCCTTGCAAGTTTTTTGTTACTCATTTCTTACCAATAGCCGTCGAAGTGGAAAAACGTTTTATTTATTGATCAAAGTCACTGTTTACCACCGATCGTTTAAATGTTTTTAAGAAAGTTATTAGGAAAAATCACTGTTGCCATTTCCATTTGTATAGTATAGTGGCCCGATCCGGCTGAATCCAAGTTATTACAAAGCAGTATAAACAAGCCCACATTCAAAGTCGCACCCCCTGTAGCTTTCTAGAAGGATCAAGAATATGTATACTTTATATAGTCGGAGATGCCTTGCACACTTTTGACCAAAAAGAAATATACCCTCATTGCAAGGGTATAAAAATAGATTTTAGATGTTTCAAAACCTGTTGTGGGCGCCAACAAAATAGAGCTTTTGCTGTCAACATCAGTTGAAGTTTTAACGGTTGCAGTGATGCCACAACAAACGGAAGAGCTAAATTAACTGCCTTGTTTGTTTACAATCAAACTGGTGAAGTTTTCCAATAATTGCAGCAGTCAAACATTGAATTGTGAAGATGTCTCTTGGTGCTGTAACAGCCAAGGCCGAAACAGGTAAGCGCAAGTGAAATCCCCCCGAAGAAAAACTTTCACTTAAGCCCTTTTACTTATTTGCGGAGTTTCTTTGTATGTTTCTTATTTACTTGCTGATTAACATTAATTATATACAAATATCTTTTGCAGCGGACGTAGACCATTCTGATAAGGATGAATTGGATGCGGCAAAGAATTATTTAAATCATTTGCTCAATAATGGTAGCCAAGAAGGCGATAGCGGGACCGAATTGGAATTACCGTCATGGTACAATGAACAGTTATTTAAAAGGTAAATTGCGATAGTGAAACCTACCCATAATTAATATGTACACAAGACATACCTGCTAAAAAGTCCCCGACACCGTTAGTTAACTGCTAAACTAAACCTTCTGAATGGAAAACGATTTTACGAAATTGACGCTCTTAGCATCGAAAACTAATTTTTCTTTTTAATTTATTTGTTCTCAGGGGTCAAAATTACTTTTACAAATATCGCTTTGTAATGTACACTGGCATGCTGTATGGATTGATTTCTGTGCTTGCTGTGCCTTCTATCCTGCGAGTGCTTAGCTGCTCTCACCAATCATCAACTCCTTTGGATGCTTATCGTCGCTATGTTCGCACAATTTTTCATGCCATTTCCTGGTATACCTATCCGGTCGAAGACAAGTCGAGCAAATTCTGGAAAAGCATAAAAGCTGTGAGGCAGGTCCATTTAACATCAAGTCGTGCATGCAGCCGACTTGGTGCAGGCCAAATTAACCAAAAAGATTTGGCATTGACCCAGTTTGGATTCATTGGCTTCATTACCTTAGGAGCCCATCGAATTCAGCTATATGATGAGGATTTTTTGGAAGCCACCGCTCACATGTGGCGGGTACTCGGCTATTTGCTGGGTATCAAGGATGAGTACAACATTTGTGGACGGAACTGGGCCGAGACCCGTCAGCGTCTGGATATAGTACAACGACGAGTTTATGTTCCGGCATTGGAGAAAACCAGCGAAGAGTTTGATCGCATGGCGGAGGCTCTTATCAATGGATTGTGGCATATAAATACTATTCTTTCCGTCAATGCTCAGCTCTTTTTTGCCAAACGTTTGGCCTATGTACCAGGCTATGAGTACTTTAGCTTTGACTATCGCCCAGGTGAGAAAAGGAATCCACAGCAGCGATTGTATTATTATGATCTGAGTTGGTGGGATCGTTTTGTTGTTAGCTATGGATTATTTATAGTAACCTATCTGCACAAATATACAATAATCCGTTTATATTTAAACTTTCGTGTATGGCTAATGGATCTGCTGACCTATTACTTGCCATACGTAGCCATTTGGAAATTTGGCGTCAAGGCAGCCTATGTACGCATCTTTCGGAGCGATGGTCAGACACTTGGGTTTAAATTCCATTTTAAAAATGAGTAAATCTCTTTGTTAATTATTATTACAAACATGTCGCCCTACTTTTGTTATTTCTCCACAAGTCATTCTCCATTATAATTGTTATTACCTACGTAAACATTCAACATATTAAATGTTTAAAATATTATTACACATTCTGGCTTTATAGAAACTTATCACGTCAGACCTTTGTGCAAATTTTAGCGAAAGATATATTATAGAATAATTTAGAAACAACTATCTTGTCAAAAGTAATACATAAGAAAAATTGTTAAACTATTAAGGAATCAATAACAATTGATTAATTTATTTAATTAATTTGTACATGCTTTTTGTTGAGATTGTACGATTTTATTTCGGTCCATCTATTAACCAATAGGTTTCCATTTCACCTTTACCCTTGACTTTGACAAATCCTCGCTTTTCGACTTCATAGCCCAATTTGTTCACCTTCATAGCCGTGTAATTGGATAATTGTATTTTCCATGGGTCACAGCTGCTCTCCATACGGGAAGCTGTGTTTACGGTATCGCCAAACAGACAATATCTCGGCACCTTTTGACCCACAACGCCCGCCACTACGGGACCCGAGTTGATGCCCACTCTTATGGCCACATCAGGTAATCCATGATCCTTTACCTTTTTCATTACCCGAAGAGCCAAATCGCAGGCATGTTCCGCATGCAGAGGATTGATATCAGGAGCCCCGGAGACGGCCATATAGACCATGCCCACAGTTTCCACTTTGTAGACAAATGGGGAAATGATTTCTTCATCCAATGCAGAGAAAACCTTGTTTAATGTGGTCACCGCTTGCATGGCATCCTGAATGCTATTCGAGCCACTATCGTAGACATTTAATACCTCAATAAAGATCACGGAGACCTCTTCGAAGCTCTGACACACATGTTCTTCACTCTTTCGCATACGCTCAGCAATGGGCCGTGGAATCATGGAGTATAACAACTCATCGCCCTGGCGTTTCCATGAGTCAGCCAATTCCAAAGATTTCTCCAGCTCATCTGAACGCTGCTCTTCCTTTTCGAACATTATCTCCAGTTTGGAGCAATGTTGCCAACCGGCCATAACTAATTCTCGACTCAGACCATGGGGATTGAGATCATTTAAATACAGGCCGATGCCATGCAACTCATCCAGATTCTCTATCAACGGACTACACAGGAAAATAAGCGAGTCCACATCTTTGATGTAAAACATTTGTCCCTTCAGCAGAATGGAACGCAATCCATCAGAAGGACGACGCTGTTTTCCAGTGGCCGGATCGATTTCCTCTTTCTCCTCTACCTTTTTGGGCTCATCATTGAACTCTTGGGCCTTGGCAAGTGCCATGGACTGGGCCTCATTCAGACTAATTTCATCGTAACTTTCGAGATCTATATTTAAGGCTGCATCATAGGCAGCCCGATTGTGTCCCGTTCTTATGAGTTCGAATTCAAAGAGCACTGTGCGCATCTGAAGGATGGTATCCCAATTAATGCTTGTGTCTTTTGGACGTCTGCACTTGAACAAATCCATGATGTAGCTGCCTATGAAAGCCTTTGGATTCGCCCCTGGATTGTGTAATATCCATGTCTCAATAATTTTCTCCCCAGCCAATGTAATCTTCATATCATGATTTAGCACAATTGTGAAGGGAAACAATTCCAGAAATATATCCAAATCCACCGATGGCATCTTTAGCTGTGTGGGATGAGCCACCACATTCACCCGCTGGGCCATGTAGTCCCGATTATCGAAATCAAATCGATACTTGACAATTACTGTCAATGGACCATCGGACAGCTTAATGGGACCTGTTGTACCGCCGCATATATCATTCTGGCTCTCCAGGACATTGGCTTTCAGGTCTAGGCCGTAAAACTCTTTGGCCACCTCGGTCATTTGGCCAATTAGATACTTCGACATGCCCGTCCGTCCGCTACGATAAAGCAGAACTGCTCCATTGTCATCCACAGCTGTCAGCTGCATGCTTGGTGACTTCATTTTCGGATATGTGAACTTCATCTGGAGATGGATATTATCAATGGATTGCAAAAAGTCACAAAAGTAACGACCTGTCGAACGTATCATCTTGTCGTAGCCAAAATTACTAAAGAATCTAACGAAACAGTGGCCAAAAAAGTTCATACAAAAGTCAAAGGTCTCTCCGGTACATGCTGCCAATGCGGCGGCAAAGTCCGGCATAAGCTTATCCGGATAAATCTGATGGGTCTTAAAACTGTTGTGCTTGCAATCAACAATTTTGCAAATTTTCTTCCATGTCTCCATGCCATATTCCTGTTGTATGTAATGCTGGACACTTTCATACAGCATGCCATACATGATGATGACCGGATGTTGTTAGTAGCTGAGGGTGAGGTCAGGTCAGATCCGAGGTCAAGTTCAAATTACTTTCAAAAAAGTTTCTCTCTGAAACGAGAAAATTGACAGTCGACATAATTAGGCTGGAACGATATAACAAAGTTTTTCCATTTATTCCCACAGTAATTAGGTTTACTCTCCCTCTATGTGTGTGTGGGTGTATCTTTCTACGGATTGACAGAGCTACTAAAGTGATTGATTAACATTTAAGGAACTGAACTGTTTCCACTCCTTTAACTAACAACCATCAAATCAATTCGTCAAGCGTAAAATTAAGTTAGATTTGTGACATGTTCCATATGTATATCTATCTGGCTAAGTATATACAGTCAGGACTAAACTTGGCATAGACACTCGCCTACGTTAACTTCCCCTCTTTGGCCTGAGATGGCTTGTCTTTTGATTTATTGCCTCGACAGTTTAATTTGGCTTTCTGGGGACCGGCACGCGCCTCCCTTAGAGGCTGCTTGTCACGTCCCCGAAATAACAGTCGTGCGTTATGTTCCCGGACTCATTTTTGCCCCATCCTAAACAGAATTTGTTTCACCAGTTTTCTCTTGTTAATTTGTTAGATTGCGGTTCGAGTTGCGGTGGATACTTTTCAATTTCCTTGCCAGTGAAAGCAACTAACAAACTGTGGCGGTGCACAATAAATTTGTTTCCAAATTTAATATTTCGCTCCGAGGATTATTGAATTTTGACCAAAACAAGTCCTAAACATGCATATTTTTTGTTGTTTCTCGTTTCCCCAAGTCGTAAAGTATAAGCCACAAAAATAAAAAATAGACAAGGACAAAAGCCGAAGGATATATACTAAGTATTCCGGATACACTTCTACACAGAATTCACAGGTCCAGGACTGGGTGAGTGTGATTAATGTTTGGCATGTCAAAAAAAAAAAAGAAAGGAGAGTTGGGTAATTACAACACGTTGTATACACAAAATGTATGAAAGAATGTATACTCAAATACATATTTGTCTTAATTACATAAATGAAGTAAGCAAGTCTTAGGAAACATTTTTTTTCAATTCATAACGAAAAATTATTTTAATAATTTCTTTTCACATGTCCATTGAAAATAAAAGCTATCTCGTTGAGTCTTATAAAGCTCTTCGTATAGGATTAAAAGCAAGACCACTAAAAACAGAGGCTATCCCATTTACCTCTATAAGAATAGGAGCATTTCAGGAGCACTTTTTATTTCCTATATAACTTGGCCATTTCAAATAGGATTTTCTTGAATTTTATATGTTTTAACACTAGATATTTGTATAAAAGGGATCTATTTAGACCAGAAAGAAGTTTTGGCGTCCTTTACTTTCCACCTTACGGGTGTCCAATACTAAATAAATACTGATCAAAATAAATAAAACCTTTTTATTGTCGAAGCATATTCGAAAAATGGAAAAAATTCAATCTAAAAATAAGAAACGCTTTGGCCTACTAGATTGGATTATAGAATACTCTCGGATTAAATTTGATTTATTCCGACTATATAATCTGAATCAAACATAAAACTCAAATTAGCATAATGCTTTGTTATTTTGGCTTACATCTGTTGTTGACTCGAATGAATGTATGCCCGGAAGGCACACTTGGGCATTAAATTTACTCTTTTGCTTTCAGAATTGAAGTTTTAATTTTATCCGCGCGGCATTTGTACTTTATTTATTTATAATTTTCTTTGGTTTCGCGTGGCAACCAGCAGCAGCAGCATCAGCAGCAACATGAAGCAGCAACAGCATATGCTACATATACACACAGTTGCCGTGTGTCCCGGATTTTCGTTATTTCGTTAACACTTAATTCTTGATGCGGGGGGCACACAGTCTCTCTTTTGGCAACTCCGAATCCGACGCGGTGTCGTCTGTTGCTATTGTTACACTAATTTTGCTTTACCGCCTGACGATGGCTTCTGGCCGTATTGGATTGGTAACATGATTTTCACATCTGTCGGAACTTCGTGCTTCGGTGTCTTGGTGTCTCGGTGCTCGTTTAGTTAGAGTCGTGCGGAGCTTTTTTTGTTTTCCTTTCCGGCAGGCACTTGTCGTTCGAATGGACGTATCTTGTTGGCGGTCAGGTCTTTTATAGTCACCCAACCAGCATTGAGCGTTCTTTATGCCTTCATGCCTTCCGTGTTTGCGCTTCGACACGCACTTTTGTTTGACCACGGCCATCATTATCATCAGAGAGTCATCATCATCATCATTGTCAGTATCTTCATCGATGTCAGTCAGTTAATGCGAGTGCATTTGTCCCTGCTGTTTCACGCAAGCCAAAAAGGAGTAAATTTTTTGTCCTTCTTTTCATTCGTTTTATGGCGCTTACACATACATACATACAATCATATGAACGTGTTTGTTTTCTTTGCTTTCCGTGCGAAATATTGTCCTTTGGAACTTATTGCTTTCCATTTGCCTTAATAGGGTTGGCAAATTCTGTTTCTAAAATATATTTACGATGCCTTCTTTCAGGTTCATTTCATTAGCATTTTTCACATTTCTAATTTTCCGTTATTTTTACTACTATTAAGCCATTCCAAAAATAAACTACGAACTGGTTCCAGTTCTAGGACCATAAACTCTGCATCCCTAGTTGCTGCTCGTCAAATGTATCATTGTCGTAGCCTTTCGCTTTTGCCTTTTTCCTCAACTTGTGGGCGGGCAACAGTTCGAATGAGTGATGGGGTGGGGTAAAGAGGGGGCGACTTCCGTATTTAATGCCACTCCATTTTCACGCATACTTTGTCCATGGGAATGTGTATATGTATGTATGTTGTGTGTATGTGTGTGTGTGTGATTTTGTGTGCTTGTGTGTGTGTGTGTATATTTCTCCTGGGTATTTGTGCTCTTTATAGCTTACATACTTTATGTGATGTTTTTAAAGCAATTTAAAGAAGATTCCAAAATATATGAAAGCAAAAGTTCCCTTTTAGCGTAACGGATTTTCGTTTGGCAAGCTTTTGAAATAAACGTTGACAATTTTATGGGACAGCGCATGAATTGCCAAACTGATGATAATGGGCTAGGACACACGGAGCGAGGCAGAGAAATGGAGACGGAGACGGAGGGAAAGGACACCTAAAAGGATATTTCTATGTGCGGGTACGCTTAAAAGCCACTCAAAATGCCATCAATAACAGCTATGACAAGCGCAAGTACAATGGGAATTTATGCAAAAAACTAACGGGAAGGATAACTTGTAATGGACTTTAAGTGCTAGTGTCCTATGGCAAGGACACACGCAAGTAAAACGAACAACTTAATTAGTTTTTGGGTTCTGAAATTAATTGACAATGTGCCAGTACTTGATGCGGTTTTCTTGAGCCATCTTAAGGACACGCGCAAATGCGTAATTTAATGAGTGAATTCTACGACCTTATGAGGGGGGACTTCCCCTTTATTTTGATGAGTCTTTGGTGTGTGACATGCTATCAGCTCATAAAAGCTATTAAAAAAGGATATTTGAGGGAAGCCACGACTTGGCTTGGGTTTCAGTTTCTTACATTTAGGGGAAGTAGACGTTAGGCTTCAACGGAGTTTCCCTTATCACAAGTGCTCCACCACTCCATGAGAAAAACAACAAGAATAAAACTCGAGAAAATGGGAAAAATCTTTTATTTTGTTTTTTTTTTTTATTATTGCAATTACTACGTGTTCAAGTTATAAACAAATTCAGTGCACGGTGCTCTCAATTTTAACAAAGGAATATTAAAAATTTATTTGAAATACACAGCTCGTTTAATTCTCTGGACCGTCGAGCAGCCAATAGGTTTCCATTTCACCTTTGCCTTTAACCTTAACAGTGCCACGGCTTTCAACTTTATAGCCAACACTGCGAACCTTTTCCGCCGTATACCTTTAACACAAAAGCACAGAAAAAACTTCAATAAATCTGGAAAAATAAGTGAGATAGATTTGAAATGCTTACTGGGACAATTGGATTTTCCACGGCTCACAGCTGCTCTCCATGCGGGAAGCTGTGTTTACTGTGTCCCCAAAGAGACAGTATCTTGGAACCTTTAGACCCACAACGCCAGCTACCACAGGGCCAGAGTTGATACCCACTCTAATGGCAACATCCTCCAGTTCATCGGTTTTTAGTTTCTTAATTACACGAAGCGCCAGATCGCAAGAATGCTCTGCATGCAGAGGATTGATATCGGGAGCCCCGGAGACGGCCATATAGACCATGCCCACAGTTTCTACTTTGTAGACAAATGGTGAAATGATTTCTTCATCCAATGCAGAGAAAACCTTGTTTAATGTGGTCACCGCTTGCATGGCATCCTGAATGCTATTCGAGCCACTATCGTAGACATTTAATACCTCAATAAAGATCACAGAGACCTCTTCGAAGCTCTGGCACACATGTTCCTCACTCTTTCGCATGCGCTCAGCAATGGGCCGTGGAATCATGGAGTATAACAACTCATCCCCCTGACGTTTCCATGAATCAGCCAATTCCAAAGATTTCTCCAGCTCATCTGAACGCTGCTCTTCCTTCTCGAACATTATCTCCAGCTTGGAGCAATGTTGCCAACCGGCCATAACTAATTCTCGACTCAGACCATGGGGATTGAGATCATTTAAATACAGGCCGATGCCATGCAACTCATCCAGATTCTCTATCAACGGACTACACAGGAAAATAAGCGAGTCCACATCTTTGATGTAGAACATTTGACCCTTCAGCAGAATGGAGCGAAGACCTTGCGATGACCTTCGCTCACCAGTTGCCGGATCGATTTCATCTTCATCGTCTGCATTTGTGGCCTGTTGCTGTTCGCTAAACTCCTGGGCCTTTGTCAGGGCCATGGTCTGTGCCTCGTTGAGCGTCATCTCGTCATAGTTCTCAAAGTCCATGTTCAGAACAGCATCATATGCTGCTCTGTTGTGACCCGTCCGTATAAGTTCGAATTCAAAGAGCACAGCACGCATTTGAATCAAAGTGTCCCAGTTAATGGTGGTATCCTTTGGACGACGGCAATGAAATTTATCCATAACATAGCTGCCGATGAAGCTTTTTGGATTTGCTCCAGGATTGTGCATAATCCACGTTTCTACAATCTTTTCGCCTGCATGGGTTATCTTCATATTGTGGTCAAGTACAAAGGTAAAGGGAAACAGTTCCAGGAACACATTCATATTGACAGTGGGCATCCTAAGCTGTGAGGGATGCGCAGCGGTATTCACACGCTTGGCCATATACTCTCGATTGTCAAAATCAAGGCGATACTTTACTATTACAGTCAACGGACCATCAGTCAATTTAATGGGACCGGCTGTGCCGCCGCTAATATCATTTTGACTCTCAACGACATAGGCTTTTATCTCCAGACCATAGAACTCCCGGGCCACCTCTGTCATCTGTCCAATCAAATACTTGGACATACCCGTCCGACCACTGCGATAGAGAATAACAGCTCCATTGTCGTCCATATTGGTCAACTGCATGCTTGGCGATTTCATCTTGGGATATGTAAAACGCATAATCAAATGGATATTATCTATGGACTGTAGAAAGTCACAGAAATACCGTCCCGTTGAACGAATCATCTTGTCGTAGCCGAAATTGCTGAAAAATCGCACGAAGCAACGACCAAAAAAATTCATGCAAAAGTCAAAAGACTGTCCCGTACAGGCAGATAGTGCGGCTGCGATATCCGGCATTAGTTTATCCGGATAGATTTGATGTGTCTTGAAGCTATTGTGCTTGCAGTCGACAATTTGGCAGACTTTCTTCCAAATCTCAACTCCATATTCCTCTTGCACATAGTGCTGGACACTCTCATAAAGCATTCCATACATGTTGGGTGAGATATATTTAACCTAGTTCTTATGCAAAAGCTACAGGTGGTAACTATTTAAATTTGAATCTTTTTTTAGTCCTTTGCTCTTGTGGTTCACTTTTCTTGTTCCTAGTTGAACCTTATTTATTTATAATTCCAAGGAAATTCAATTTCACACACACACACAAACGCACACACATACACTGTGGGGTTTCCCACAGTTTCTTGGCTGCCTGTTATTATTACACTAATTTTGTTGTTGCCTTATGTTGCCCGAGGATGCGTGGAGATGAGATTTAGTTCCATGATTTCCGGGCTTTGTGCGTCGTCGTTGTTGCTTGTTAGGTGGCTTTCGTTTACGTTTTGCGAATGAAGTGGCTGTAGCTGTCGGCCAGGTCTTTTATAGTCGAAGAACGAACCCTCTTTTCATCACCGCACCCCCCCTTTCAATAGAGCAAACCAATTGCCCCAACTCTCCTTCCCTGCTGACAATGTTTCATTTCATGTCATTGCTCCTTGTTGATGCCAATTGACGGTTACTTTTCGATAAAAATATAAAAATATTGAAGTATATTTTTCTATTCTTCTTTATTGCTTTTATAATAGCAACAACAACAATAACAACAACTCACACGCACATAATGCGTTTCTTTCGGCAGTCCCAAGATAAATGATAAGGGTTGGAGGCTAACTGATATTCTTACTTCCTTGTATTTTGGCCAAGAGTATATACTTTTTAATGGCATGATAATATGATATTTTGAATTTTAAACAAATTCAGTTGAGCGAAGTTACAGTGAGTCAGCAACCCTAGTTTCTGTTGGTGTTTAACCCTTTTATGTGGTATCATTTGACATATTTAGACCATTATTCAAGAAAGCATGTTTGTTACCCAAACATTTAAGCGGATTGTAAATAAATTCCTTTGCAAATTCTATATGTGCAAAAGGATTTTTGTGCAAACAAACAACCACACTCACACAAATACATACACTCAGATGTGGACAATTTAAATAAATTCTGTCAAGAAGTGACAAATTTAAGGTTAGAATTGCCACAATTGTTATTTGCATTAGCACCCGCTCGTTTTCGGATATATAAACGTGACATCGCAGTTAATTAGCGCTTCCACATTGAATCCCTCCCTCATTTCACTCCTCTCCCCCTCTTTTCATAACAATTAATAGCCTCACGAGCTGGGGAGCTTTGACATTTCACTTGTGGCTTATTCATTCCCAAAAAGTATGCTATGTTTTTGGTCCTGTCACGCAATCAAATGATAAAAGTTATAAAAACACGTTTATCGTTATAAATGATGAAAGGTTGTCCATTGATTGATGAGCCGGCATTATTTAATTAGAAGAAGCTTGTTGTCAACCCAATAAGAATAAAACACCACTTTGGTTCTTCATTTAATTGGTAAGTTCAATAAACTGCTTAATTTTCTTTCCATTTAAGTGCTAGAATATCGACTGTGATGAAGTTTCCCATAACGTTAATAACTTATTTCTGTTTGTAGCTTTAGATTTGTCTTATTTTCTGTCTTTTCATAATTTCTCCAATAAAAATAAAGATCAATTTCATTTATTCCTTCCGCAGTTTCATTTTCAGATTTTACAAGCACTATTTTATAATTTATATAAAAATTGAATGATTCAATCGAAGCGACAGGCTTACTTGCCCAAACCGACCTTATTGAAGAGCTTGTCTTTGACAATTTGCGCCATTAGGCCATGTATAAGCTCAATGGTAGAACGACTGCAATCACGTGTAGCTTTGGATAGTTTATCCTCCGAACGTTTCTCATTAACATCGGTGCCTGTTGAATAGAATAAAATTGTAAATTATAAGATACAATACAAAATATAAAAGTTTTTCATAATGTACCGCGACCTAAAAAGTTTTCACTTTGCTCCAACTTCTCCGATAGATCCATAATTTGTCCGGTAGTGTACTCGGTGTTGGTTAAAAGCCCTGAGCTGCCCAATGTATTAACCCAATACTTGTTCCACAAGGAATCGAGCAGCTTGCGATCGAGAGCTGATTTGAAATAACTAATTTCGAGCGGATAGTACTGCTTGCAGTGAACGCCGAAATCCTCTATTTTATTTAGTGGTATAGTCTGATACTCGGAAGGCTCTTCGTTGGGTGGCTTATAGCCTTTGGGATAAGTGCGGAAAGCACCGAGACAAACTTTTCCGGCGGACACAGTGCGCACGGGATCAACCACAATGGCCACGAACGGCTCTTGATAGGTCTGATTGAGCATTTGAGTGGACACATCGATGCCAGACAACCAACAGCCGTAACCTGGATGGCTGTGATACCAGCCAACTGCATGCTCCATTCGTCCCACCTCCTTGGCGGCTTCCATGTAGGCTGTCATGTACTCGTAAGCTTGGGCCTGAGCATTAACTCGTGTCTCAGTTCCCTCAACGGGTAGAGCAAAAGCATCCATAACAATCTAAAATTTGCATGTCATTTAATTGCGTATTGGTCACACACACAGAATGTTCAACTCACCATGGTGTTGTCTTCAACTTTGCCGAGCATCAGACCCATCACTTCGAGCGTGCCACCTGAGCGGGCATGCATAACCATTTTGAGCAGAGCCAATGCTGATATCTTAATGTCCTTAAAGAAATGGGGGTCCTTCTCCCATGGTTTGGCATCGATAATTTGACGTTGTTGCTCCGCGTCGTAGCGGAAAATTTCATCGCAGCTGGGCAAGGTTTGTATATTGTTCTCCAGCTCCCAAGTCTTCTGTGCGGCATCGACGTCCATTTTTATCTAGCCACAGCCCAATTCGAGGGCGTACTTGTATACAACTATGGAAATGCCGAGGAAGTTTCTAAATTTTTCTTCTTGATTTGTGGTTATGTTTATTAATTGCTTTTCTATCTTTTGTTGCCTTTTATTTTATTTATTAAATGCCAATTTTATACAAAGAACAACAACACTGATGATAAAGCCGCAATTGAAAATTATGCAACACTGAACATTCTGAACCAAATTCGGATGGACTCTGAAAATAACGGTAGAACTGGTTCCTTAGTAGTCGGAACGTTTTAGCAAGTGGCAGGCCCAAAATTTGAATTAACGCTTAAAAGAAGGCAGGAGAGAAGGAGGTTGGCATGACCAAATTGCGCGTCCATTGCGAAAAAATGCCTGTACAGATACAATTAAAGTTGAAAGATTTGCCGAAAAGTCTAAATTATACAAAAAGATAAGCGATTAAAGCACTAAAATATAGATAAGTGGAAAGTGTAGTGTAGTGAAAAACATTTTGTTTCATTATAATTTCGGGCTGGACACAAAAAAGCCGGATTTGTTTTTCTTTTGCTTTGCGGCTTCGCGTCCCTTTTTCGTTCCCTTTCTCTGTCCTCTCTCGTTTTCTCTTTTGTGTTTCGGCACCCAAGCGAACATTTTGCACCACTCACACTTTTCATCTTTTGGTGGCAAAAATGTTTTTGGATGGCGCCCAACTGTGCTACGTGGACAAAGATGGAGTTGCTGTGTCTGTTGCCGCCAAAGGACGCACTTTCCAAATTGGCTCGAGCATGGGATGCGATCTTCTACTCACAGAGGACTATGTGGACAGGCTGCTCTGTGAAATAAATTGCGACGCCTTTGGCAGGGTAATTTTTTTTCTTTATCGATTGGCCTTAGATTAATATTACTGATGATTGGATCTATATCTACTATATCTTATTCGAACAGGTGACCATTCATAATCATTCCAAAAAGCACACCGTTCAGTTCAATGAAGAAAAGTTGGAAGGTAAACGTCCTCTCTTGCATGGGACGCGTCTTACCATTTTGGATATAGTCTACACCTGGGAGTTTCCCAATTCATTGGAAGCGGAGCCTGACAATGGAGTAGAGCCGAGTGGGACTCCTAACCGCAATGCTCCTCTTGTCGAGCAAGCTCCCAACTCGTGTCCATCGTTGAGGGTAAGCTATTACTTTTGTAACTATGTAAAAATGTAATTATTTAATTGTTTCTTCTTCACAGACTGACCAAGAACCAATCGAGAAGCGTTTCACAGTCCATAAGTAAGCAACTTCCAACTATCATAGCCTTCAATATGATTCTACTAATTGAACTAATGCATTTTTTGAGTCTAACTGATCGAAACTATGTTTAAATGTTTTTCAGCTTTAAATATGCAATTAAATCCGATGATGAGGGGAACACTTCGCTTGGACTCAAAGATTTGTCAGATGTATCAGAACGTTGCGTTTCACCCTCAAATGAAACAGATTCCTCAATAATTGATGACGATACACCTAAAGTGGATCTCTTGGAATCTACACAAAATAAGGAGAATACAAGTAGCCCACCGGGCAGCCATAAGAAGCTTCTGCAGCTTTGTTCTCGCTCAGATGTGGTGGTAACTTCGTTTTCTCCTCGAACAACTGGAGTTCGAATTGAGAAGTCGTTCACTTGCGTGATGAAGCCTCAAACACCTAAGAGTGTATACGGCACACCGAAGAGTGTACTCTCCGAGGTCAATGAGGATAGCTGCAGTCGTGATCTAGTGGACTTTAGTACACCGTCCACATCAAAAAATGCCGGTGTCCGACGTATGTCATCTATGTATCTAATTGATCTGACCACTCCGCAAAGACTGAAATCTACGCCCAGGCAGACGACACCCAGCACGTCCTCTGACTCCTCTGAAGTAATTGAAGTAAGCAGTGCATCAACGCCTCCATCTGTGGCCAAGTCCAGAATAGGCAAGAATTCCAAGCTGCTGGCAGCTGTTGGCTCTGGTGCAACACCGAAACGTACCCCACAATCTTTAATGAAGAGAGCATTACTTACAAGTGCAAAGAAGAAAATATTGGAGAGAACTCCCATTAACCCTAGCTTGTCTAACCGTTCATCATTATTGGGGACAACGCCCCGACGATTGCCTTTTGATGAGCAGCGCAAATGTACACCTGAAAAGCGAGTGCCATTTGTAGAAAGAAGAAGCCAGTGCCAAACATCCCCTCGAAAACGTAAACCATCTCTATCCTTGTCCATGTCCTGCCCCCGCGATAATAAACTCTCGCAGCAAAGGAAATCTCTGGCAGAATCCAAACGTAATTCAACCACGTGCCTGAGCAATAAATTAGTAGCTAAGGCAAGACGTTCTCTTAGCTCCCGGACACCGACTTCACCTAAAGTAAGGACATCACAAACGCCGAGTAGAGCAAACGTCGTATGCTCGACTCCAGAACAAAAAGATTCTTCTGCAGCTGAGTTGAGTCGGACATTCACTATTGATGATGATGAGGATGAATCAATGAGCGATTCGAGAGGAAAGGAAAGACTGTCCTTCTTAACAGCGAAAACAGTTAGAAAAGATTTAAATCCAAACAATTCTACTGCCAATCCAATTGAAGAAAATGGAGGAGGAGAACAAAGTCGAAGCAAGATATCAAATAATACATTCAACGCTGACGAAGACGACGCAGCTCCAACTGCCAATCCGATTGAAGGAAATGGAGGATTGGAACAAAGTCAAAGCAACAAATTAAATGAAACATTCAACGCTGACGAACATGATGAAGCTCCAACGACAAATGAGGAATCAACAGAAACCAATAACAAAGAAGGAATTATTGAAGACAACATGGCAGATGAAGTTCTAATGCCAATTGAAACAAACCATGATCACAAAGGCGGTGAGTTTAACGCAAAAAAATAAAAAGACAAACAAACGTAAAAAAAAAACAATTTATGTTTTTAGATGAAATTAATAAGAGTCTCAATTCAATGAACATTATTGAGGACACCATTTGTGATGAAGTGGAGCACATAGCCTCAGAAGATGGTAAGTTTTTTGTAAAATATTTAATTATTAAATTTATTTCTTTAATTCGTATAAAACTGTAGAGCTGAATAATGTGGAGGAGCCAGCCCCTCCAGGTGAAACTCCCATGCCAAGACGAAGTTCTCGTCGTTTTTCTAGTGAACTGACTGCGCCTTTGACCCCTAGGCGGAGTGTTCGTCGTGCCTCAATGGAGGCTAGCCAAAAACTATCACAGCCAAAACGTCGGGCTTCATGCTCAGCAATGGATCCCGAAATTCAATCAGTCCCAACACCAAAACGGCAGCGTCGTGTTAGCGAGGAATTCTCAACACCAAAGCGACAATCCAAACGTCTTTTGAGCACACCAAAACGAAACCTTCCTGTGGATGATGCTGTTGGCGACATGGCGGTCATTGTCGAGGCCCAGGATGAGGGTAAGTTGAATGCATTCCATTCGGATATGTTTATATCTAAATTGCATATCTTTAGGTGAGGGTAATACGCCAGCCATAGCTGATGAAGATTACGGAACAGAGGTGCCAATGAGTACCGCATCAGACGAAATGGACAAAGTTGATTACCATGGACTCAAGGACTTACTTAAGACCCCGAAGATGTGCAGTACACCTCGGTATAAGGGATTGCGAGAGATGATGAAAACTCCGCGAATGCCTGCCTCACCAATTTTGGACAATATCAATGAACTTATGGAAGAGAAATCGTCCGCAACTATTGTGAGGAACATACGACTTGAAGTAACTGCTGAGGGCAAGGACTTGGATAAAATCCTCAAGACTCCCAGCGCAAAGAACATAATGATTCCCAATGATCCAGCTAGTGCCATACTAAAATCACGTGAAGATTCTTTAGCAACAGCAACCGAATACGACTTAAATGTGACAAACACAACTTTACATCTGGATAAAATCTTTGAGGACATTCCAACAAAGTCGTCGATCCAATGTCCGGAGGACAGTGAGAATGAGTTGAGTTTGGCTGGACTGAGTGCAGTGACTGCAGGAGCTGATCCCTTGGGGACTTCCCAAAAAAATACAAATGAGACTGTCTCATCGGAGATTCTGATGAACATTAGCGTGCCACCTGTTGGTAATTCATTAAAGGATCCGCTTACTAGTACCGCATACAAGTCGACATCTGGACGCGACGAACAAGATCCCAACGAGCGAGAACCCTCTAGACCTCAGTCGCCCAATGTTAGTGGCATACATTATTTAGATGAGACCACTGGCTCAATGTTTTCAGAGCCCTTGATGGTTTCCTGCGCGGACACAGTGGAAGAGACAAGAAACAATACTTGTGTTAAGGAGAAAGGATCCTCTAGACTTGAGTCTGCCAATGTAAGTGGCGTACATTGCTTAGATGAGACCACTGGTTCGACGTTTTCAGAGCCATTAATGGTTTCCGACGTGGACACAGAGGGGGTGACAAGAAGGAATACGACGATCAATGTGAAGTCTGATGATTCTATTCACGTTGACTCTGATACAGAATCTACGATCGGCTTGTCAGAACCTTTGGTGGTGAGTGATGATGAAGATGAAGAGGTTAATAAGACAGCAAATGGAAAAGTCTTGCCTGCAGAGGAATCAATCATCTTTCCATTAGACGAAAAGACTGTAATTAATGATTCCTCTAATACAAAAGATAAATCTCCAATTGATTTGGATACATCTCTTGAGAGTTTGCCTTTAGATGAAAAAGAAGTTGTGATTGAATTGGATGACTGCAGTGAGAGTGACTTATCAGCTGTCAAACTACCCACAGAAAGCGACCAGTCAACATCGCAACCACTGGACCAAATTAAGGACGATAGTTCCATTTGTGCATTGGATTCAACAATTGATAGCGAAAGAGAAATACAATCTGCTGGAGAGCGTCAAACATCGTCTACATCAACAACTAAACCATCGCCAGCTATTGTCATTTCAGAGGATGCAACGTTAGACAAAGCTACAGAAAATGACATCGATTTAGAAATAAAGAGTGCACCTCAAAGGGAGAACGACGCTTTCAATAATAGTCAATCTGCATTAAAATCGCAGAATGAAAAAAATTCGGATTTGTCTCATCATGGTAATGGTGTGGAAGAACAGTTGTCAGTTTCTGTTCTCAATGAGTCAACACATTCAACTAGTGAAGTAAATGCGCAATGTCAGGAAACGAACCTATCTTCAGCGGTTATCAAAGTGGCTAGTGAATCGTCCGAGGAATCCCTTATAAAAGAAGTTTCAAAAGATATAAATGTTACTGTAGAAAAAGAATCAAATGAATTACCCACAACCTCAATCGATGAGAAGACAAAGCCGCAGACCTTGGAAACTGATAATTTATCGGTATTAGAAGACGCGTCTCAAGATACTTCAGCTATTATAGATACTGCTTCCACAGAACTATCGACGTCTATGCCGTCAGCCGAAGAGAGCCTGAAGGAGACGACGAAAGATATAAAAACTACTGACATATTGGCTGCAAAGGACGGCATTCAAACTGTTTCACCTCCTGTAGATGCAACTTCCAGAGAATTATCGTCATCACCACCCTCAACCGAAAGAAAGTCGATCTCGGAAAGCATATTTCAAGAGGGTACTGAAAATATTTCGCATACTGTGTATACCGCTTCTAAAGAAACAGAAGACTTATCGATATTGGAAGACAACACCAAAAATATTTCAACTGCTGCAGGTTCTGCCCTTTCAGAATTATCCACATTATCACCAGCCAAAGAGACTTTGAAAAAAGACACAGAAGAGGAGAAAGAATCATTTGCATCACCAGTGTTAGCCGATGACTTAAAACTCGAGACAATGGAAACAGTGTCCGAATCAAAGACACAGCCTGCTGAGACATCATCAATGTGGGAACCGGACCAACTTGAAAAAGGGTCTGACGAAGAAGTTAACGAGGAATCTCCGAAAAGCGAAATTATTGCGCCAAATGAAATGTCAAATTCTGATGAGGCAATTGCATTGAATGGCGCAAATGACAACCAGATGATTCCAGCTAGTACGGCGAACGCATCGTTTGAATTAATTGATAAGAAACCAGTAGTCATGAAACTTGCCTCTGCTGAACGTAAGGCTGAAGATCAAGAAATTGCACAAGTAACGTCGTCTAATGCAGATCTTGAAGGTTCTATCGTTATTGACTTAGATGAGTCAGTTGCAAGTGAAGCCAAAGTAGAATCCAATCAAGTCGAAACCGATCTGTTTCCAGAATCATCAAACGAAGAAACTGTGTCTTTGGATAAACAGAAAGAGGAAATGGCCAAGGAGAAATTAAGTGCTTCAGTTGCATCTCTAGATGTTTCCACTTTGACGGATCAGCCAAATGATGAATCTGTACACCCATCAGAAGAAATCGTTACCACAACCATATATCCAGCCCTAAAGGCTGCGAACTTGCCATCTGCCGATGATGCTAAAGATCTGCCAAGGGATGCAGACTCAATTTGTTTCGATGATTCTATAGTCGAAGAAGAGAAAAAGACGCCTGAGGAAACATTGGACGATATAGCGCTTGAAAAAGCATCAATAAATAGCACCAAAGAAAGCATAGAAACTTCAATCAATTTGCTGCAGGATGTGACAAAAGAGAGGAAGATGATGGAAGAAACAAACGAGAAAGTTGCAGATAGTTTAACAGGAGAACTGACATTGGACAAATCTGCAATTAAACTAATTTCATCTAACGATATTGCGGAAAACGTTTTGGAAGGACCAGTCACTAGTTGTCAAGAGCAAGAGGAGAGACAGGAATCAATTGCTGAAAAAACTGTTGGGCCACTGGATTCGTCAATACCATATGATGTGATCGACAAAGATGCTTCGGACGACAAGCGAAGGTCCGTGACGTCAATTTTTGATATATCCATTATGGAGACTTCTGCTATAAGCGAAAATGTCTCGGTCTGCAGTAGTCAAATCGTTCAGAAGACTCCACCACGTCCATTATCAAAGGAATGTGTCATTAATGAATCGGTAGCTGACTCAAAAAATGTGTCCTCTGTAGATGAAGTAATTGATTTGGATGCTTCAAGCATATGTAACGAAGCCTCAATGGGAGCGTCGCCGACAGACAACGATTCTGTAGTCATAAAAGACAATTCTTCAACCCAGCTATATCCTGGCGAAGATGGCCAATCATCGGAAGCCTCAGAGAATAATAAAACAAAAGCAGAAGTAGAAGATTCATTTGTGAATAAACCAATTCAAGCGCCTCTTGCCCAACTCCAAGCAGTAAATGGTGAAGTTATTCAAGATGACGAAGTTGCTATAGAAAGCGAATTGCCAGTTGAAGAGTCCGCAGCAGCAACAGTTGACTCCGAAGCCAGTAATGAAATTAAAATTGCCACTTTAGAGGAGGATAAAAAGGTCACCGAAAAACCTGACTTGGAAAACAAATCTAATTGTGTAAACGAAAAGCAAGACAGTTTGGATAAATTTAAAATGAACAGCGAGCAAACGTCAATCCAGGCGACGGAAAATGAGATACAAGAGATAATTGACAAAGCTGAAGAGACAGAAAAAACAGATGTGTCTTCGACCGAAAAGGAGTTGGAGATGGCTGTTCTGGACGCAACACCAGAACATGTCGAAGAAAACATTGAGAAGGAAAAGCTACGGCAAGTAGCAGACGAAGAAAAAGAGCTAACACTCAATGTCATATCAACAGAAATGGCTGAAACTAAAACTGAACCCACACATGAACCTGCAAAGGAAATTGCAGAAGAAGAAACTAAATCTAAAATAGATGAGCCGCTAGCAGAAGAAAAACCTATAGCCAAATTAGATGAGATATCAAAGGTAGAGGAAACTGAAAGCCATGCATCGTTAAACAACGTCAAAGTACCAACAACTGAGGAGAAAACTGATGAGTCGATAATTATTGAAGAGCCAAACAGAAAGACATCTTCAGAAAAGATAATGTCTGAAAGGGAAACATTACTTGAATCGGTGGAGCAAACTCAAATAGAAGCACCTCCAACAGAAGGTAAAAATAAATCTAATTCTAATTCGGAAAAAGAAAAAGAGCACGAAAGAGAGACATCCTCAGATAAAGCTGTGACTGAAAGCGAAATATTACATGAATCGGTGGAGAAAACTCAAAAAGAAGCAGGTCCTACGGAAGATAAAAGTAATTCGGAAACTGAACAATCAGACACAGAATCCAAGGATATAACAGAGCGAGTATCTGCCGCTATGGCGGAAAAACGCACAAGACCTAGACCAAAGTCCGCAACCGAAAGAAAGGATACTCTGCATGGAGAACAAAATGCCAAAGAAGAAGAACCTTCAAGGGAAATTAAAACAGAAAATGTCGCCGAACTTAAAGCAGATGGAGAATCGTCGGTGGCTCTGCAATCTATTCACATTGAAAGTGAGGAACAACCCAAAGGGCTTGAAGGAAAACAGGCGAATGAAATTAAAGAGCAAACTAAATCTGGAATTCTGGAAGAAGTGGTTAATATTACAGAGGAGGAATTTAAACAAAAGGTTGAAACAAAAGCAGTCGACGAAGAAGTTGCTGGGCCTGCTAAAAAGCGAAAAGTACATGCAGAAATAGTAACGGAACCAACGGCAAATGAATCTGATAGAGAAGTGTTTCCATTAACAACGCATAAAGCGGAAAAAAGCAAAGCAGATGAGGCACCAGTGCCTCCTGAAAACGACAGGCCTAAGCGACGAGAAAGGAAGCCTTCAAAGAATATTCGTGACTATGAAAAGGAATCCGGTTTAGAGCCAACGTGTACAAGCCCAGAAATAGTTGAGGCAGAGCCCAAGAGACATGCAAGGAAACCTTCAGAAGATACAGCACAAACAAATGAAAAAACAGCCATGGAAGCAATGCCAGAAATTTCCGAAGAGGCAACCGAAAAAGATTTTGTGGCGACATCTAAGCGGCGTGTCCTAAAATCATCAGAAGTTGAGAGCAAAAAACCAGACACAATTGTGGCAGGCGAAGAGGCAGCAGGGTCTGTTCAAAGCGAGGATAAGCCTAAGAGACGGGTAAGAAAGGCGTCTTCAGAAGTGCGTGAGCCAGCACATCCTCTTTCTGATGTGCCAAAAAGACGCGGAAGAAAACCCTCATCGGATGTACCAGAATGCGATAATGAGCCAACACAAAAGGCCATACAACGAGTTGCGGAAATAGCGAATGTTAAAAGTGTTGTTACCCCTACTAAAAGACGGGGACGTAAACCATCGACTGAAGTCTCTGAACCTATTCAAGAAGATTCTAATCTTAACGATGATGAGAAGCTATCAGCGATAGCCGAGGATACGGATGAACCAATCAACGCGAAGAATTCGGAACCGGATAGACACACAGAGAAGGCAAAATCACGACGAGGACGCAAACCATCGTCTGAGGCCCCTGAATCAGTTGATCTTACTCAAGAAGATGTTAATCCCAACGAAAGTGAGAAACTATCAGCGATAGCAGAGGATACGGAAGATCCAGTCAACGTTAAGAATTCAGATGCATATAGACACGCAGAGAAGGCAAAGACACGTCAAGGACGCAAGCCATCAGCTGAAGCCTCTGAATCAGTTGAAGATATTTCGGAACATCCTAAACCAAAGGATGATGATAAGCTTGCAGCGATAGCAGAAGATGGGGACGCAAAGGACTCGGAACTGGATAGACACCCAGAGAAAGCAAAAACACGACGAGGACGCAAACCATCGGCTGAGGCCTCTGAATCAGTTGATCTTATTCAAGAAGATGCTAACCCCAACGAAAGTGAGAAACTATCAGCGATAGCAGAGGTTACAGAAGAACCAGTCAACGTAAAGAATTCGGATGCGGATAGACACCCAGAGAAGGCAAAGACACGTCGAGGACGCAAACCATCAGCCGAAATCTCTGAGGCAGTTGAAGATATTTCAGAACATCCCAAACTAAAGGATGATAAGAAGTTATCAGCAATAGCAGAAGATGGTGATGTAATGAACTCGGAACCGGATAGACACCCAGAGAAGGCAAAAACACGACGAGGACGCAAACCGTCAGCCGAAATCTCTGATGCAGTTGAAGATATTTCAGAACATCACAAACCAAATGATAATGATAAGATGTCAGCGATAGCAGAAGCTAGAGATGAACCAGTCAGCGAAAAGAACGTGAAATCAGATGCACATCCAGAAAAGGCAAGGACACGACGAGGACGCAAACCATCGGCTGAAGTTGAAGAAAAAGATTCACAGGACTTACCCGTACCCAAACTGAGACGTGGACGCAAAGCATCTGCAGACATTGATGAAATGATCCCGCCTAAAGATACAATCAGTAAACGGGGTGTCATCAAGGAGACAGCAAAGCGTCATGCAGATGAGGCCAAACATTTGGATGAAATTCAGGAGATCGATGAGCCAGAGGCAAAGAGGAAATTAGTAGTTGAAAAGGAAACTACAAGCAGCATACGCCGCCGTGGAAACCAGAGTAAAGAGGAACAAGAGGAAAGCAAACCAAAACGTCGTGGACGCAAAGAATCCGCCGAAGAAGTCCGCACCGAAGCTACCCAAGTAGAACCTTTACCTCAAACGCCAAGTGTAGAAGTAGAGACAAGGCCAACACGTCGAGCTCGAAATCCTTCAGTAAGTGTGGAGGAAGCACCCCTCAAAAAGACAACCACTCGACGTGGACGCACTCCCAATAAGCAGGTGTATGAGTCATCAAACGCCATCGTAGTCTCACCTGCTATTCTCATTACTGAGCCACCGTTGGAGAAACCTCAGACTATCGTCAGTGATGGTAATCAGATATCATCTGAAGATGAGTTAACTCCACGTCGCCGGGAGCGGCGCAATTTAATGCCGAAGAACTACAATGAGACATCAGATGAGGATAAGCCAAGCTCACGTAAGACCCGAAAGCCGGCGGTCAGCAAATCGGCATCGAAACCCTTGGAAGCGGAACGGGAGCTTTTGTTAAGTACACCGCAGCCCAAGCAAGCATCTACCGCCGAAGAGCCGTTAACACCAGTCAACGCGAAACCTCCTGTTGAGCCATCAACTTCAAAGAAGCGACAAGTGCGGAACACGCCGCGCAAGGATTATAAAGAGGCATCCGATGACGAAAAACCTGCCACTTCCCGTACACGTCGTGTAAGAAATCCCACACCAAAAGCATTAGAATTAATTGTAGACTCCAGCCCAAGACCTGGCACACCGAAACGGCGCAAAGTTGCAAAGGCTATAGCCGAAGAATCGGAAGAGCCGCCGGAGAAGAAGGCTGTCACAAAGGAGTCTGCACTTTCACCAGAAATCCCAACAAGCATCACTGCAGAGGCAGCGTCCGTTTCATCCAAAGCACGAGGAACACGTCGTAAAGTAAACGATGTGAAAGTTCCAGACGTCGTAACAGAAGAGCCAATACCAGCGGCGGCACCCAAGAGGAATGCACGGGCACGCAAACGTAAAACGGAAGAGACTGAACCGGTAGCGGATCAACCGGTCAAATCCCGTCGCGGAGGCCGTGCGAAGACCCCGGCATTCGCTGAAGAGACAACACCTCAACTCGAAGCTGAGCCAGACGCGAAGAAACCTCCAGCCCGTGGACGTGGCGCTAGAGCAGCAGCAGCCAAAGAACCCGAAATTATTGTGGCACATGTTGTAGAAGCCGAAACGAGTGCGTCCACCTCCTCCTCTTCTCAGACTCACACCGCACCCGTGCGCAGTGGACGAGCCAGAAAGGTTCATTTTGAAGCCGAACCGACCACAAATGAAGATGGTGCTCCAGCACCCAAGCGGGCGACGCGCTCCCGTCGCAAATAATTTTGTTTATTTTCGTTCTACTTTTCTTTCTTTTTTTTTGTTTTACAAATTTTATAACTACATAACGAACTACTCAAAGAACTACCTTAACAATTATATATATAAATTAGAATATGTTTTCTGTTTGAAATTGAATGAAATGTTTTCAGTTTTCTTATTCTTATGTATAAACATTGTTCACGGCATTATTTTATATTGCCTTGACCCACTTTGTTATTATCTATCTCAATTGAATAAATACCATGCGACTGCCGGAACAGGAATAATTGAACAAAACACACAAATATCGTTATATTTAAGAGAAAATTATCCATAAAGAGATGAACGCTCAGTAATGAATTGAAAATATATTAAAAATTTTACCTTAAGATCGATTTATACATATATGGCATATTTTTAGTTAACTCTGTAAGTCTGTCTATCAATAATTACTCCCACTAATAAAGAAATTTTCAAATACATACATAACTAGCCAAATATGGGACTTTTGAAAGCTATAGAAAATGTATTTCATGAACATTTTTCAATGCATGTTTTTCAAAGACAAAAAGACATAGTTTATTGCTTGACTTTCTGTCAATATCTTTTATTTACTCAAATTCTTTAACCATACATTATATAGTTTTTGGTAATTTTTGTTCATATACATAATGTTCGTTTAGATAGTTCGTATGCTCTTTAAAGACTGGATCCTTGGATCCTTCAGCTTACATTTTTTGTTTTCTTTATTTGAAAATAATTACAAAACCGCTTCTTGGCAGATTAATAATAATAGGTAAGGTATAAAAGCTTTTTTGTGTATATGTATACTCGCTTCAAAAGAAACCCCATTATTATAATAAAAATATCGTAGAGTGTATATGTATATATGTGCGGATGTATACAAACTTTGAGAACTTTTCTTGGGTAAAATAAAGCTATAAAGGGATAACAAATAAATATCATAAAAATCATAATACGCAGTATAGATAGGACGTCAAAATAAGTATGAATAAATAAAGCACAAAACTTATACGTAAAACTTCGATCTGGTTTCGGATCGCACTGGTACACATGGTGGATTAATACTTTGTAAAGCTTCTACAAAAGTTAAAAAAAATGTAAAATAAAACTGAGGATCGGGACAATTTCGAACGTGCCGAAATTGTTGGTATACCTTTGCAAATTCTAAGGTTTCTATATAGACAAGGTTGGTAGAAATGAAGCAAGAGCTACATGTGAGTATGTGTAGTAGGTACATATATGGGAGGTATTTTGAATAGAATTTCCTTATAGCCCAATTTGCAAAGATTTACAAAACATACACATCTTAAGTGTATACCTTAAAACTAAAGCATATTGGTTAAATGCATGCGATTTGTTTCTTTTTTTCTGTGTGCGCATCTGAGTTTTGTTCATTCTAATTCTTTGGCCATGTGTCGCTCATTAGGCCTTCATCAGTAGATGCGGTTCGGAGCGTAATGAGTCCGTAAGATATTGTGTTTTCATGGTTTTCTGAAAATAACGCTTTTCGTTGGGCGAATTGACCATATAAACAATTGGACGTACGCCAACATTACGCCACAAATCAGCAATGTGCCTGTGAAATTAAAATGCATTTAAATGACTTTATCTCATAGGTTAAGCGATAGCACTTACAAATTAAACTCATCCTTGCTAAGAAACACAACACTAATGCCTATTACGGGGGCAATAATGTTGCGAAAGATTGCACCATAGATCGAGGTAATCAGTGTAGAGGATTTAAGTATGCTTAGGGACAAGTAGGTCTCATGCCACAGTCCACAAATGATGTCTGGCTGCAGTTTACGTAACTGATAAATGGCCAGGGGCGAACGGCTTATGACAATTGTGCGCTGTGTCAGTGCCTCATTGGATGACATGAACTTTTGCATCTGATCGATCATACGTGGACTGTTGTCGTGCAGGCGAAGAAATAATGTGGCTGAAGGAGCTTCAGCTTCCAGAAATTCAGATAGCTGCTTCAGAGTGGCTACATATTCGGTCTCAAACTGGCATCTGCGAATAGCGCAAAGTTTAGAATAGAATTCTATAAATTTTTATACATTTACAGTACACTAACCCCATGGGATGCTGCTCTGTGATGCTTTGCTGCTGTAGATCATTTAATGTACGATGAGCAACATCTAGTTTTTGAGGATTAGCTATGACAATTTCACCGCAAGATGTTAAACCGGCATCTAATAGCAAATTTCGATAACCACGTGCAAGGCACTACACATGTGTCAGGAATAAGGGGGCGGGAGAAATAGATATACAAAGGGGATGTTATTGATTATTTTTTTTTGCTAATAATCGCCGGTAATAGCCCGCTGACGTCACCTTTTTGATGGCTGCCTTAGAGTTTTCGGGTGCATCATAACCAGCTCCACGATTAGCTATCGGCCAATAGCTGGGCCAATCATCCGGCGTACTCAACAGGCTGAGCAAACGTTTCTCGTTGGGACTCCGTTGCAGTTTCACAAATTTTGAGGCCACACACACGATGAGCAATGTCAGGGTGCACCAAGGTATGGCCAAATTGCAGAAGAACCATAACACATTGAAGCAGAAGAAGATCAGGCTCATGGAACAGCAAAGCAGCTGATAGATCATCTTTATGCCTAACCACAACCAGCGCCAGTACATTCAGTAACAGACAACTATGACACTCCTAAGATCCAAATCCGCGTTGATGATAGGTGTCTGTTGTGTAGTCTATTTTTAAACCAACTATTTGGTTTTAGTAGGTGATTCTTTGCCTTTTGCAATTGCCCCAAATACACAACCCCCTTTCCTTCTTCCCTTTTTTGGCTTAGCACACAATATTATTTCCTTGCCACTCCCACACCTAGTTTTCTCTCCTTCGTAAAGATTGTCTTATCTTTTATATTTAATATCTTCCTGATTTAAATTGTTTAATAATTGATTTGGTTTTGTTAATGTAGTTTAACTCTTAACGGACGGACACTTGAAATAAATAAATAATTATTTGTTATGGATCAAATAGACAAATATAAATCTGTATCCCTGGTCCCGCGTGAGCTATCGACGGGCTAGCCCCGGCGAGTTATCGACTTGGGTCGTGAACACAAAAACCCACCCCTTACAAACGCCACAATAAATAAATAAATGAAGGTACTCCACACAAACCAACACGGTCATGAATTGCACTTGTCTGGAAGGTTCCCGACACAGACATAATAACATAACTAAATGGTCAGAAATCGAAAACCAATCTGACGAACCTGACCAAACAGGAGTAGAAGGAACATGCAACGTTGCCTCAATGGCATCCCATATGTACTAGGGACCAGGAAACGCGTCCAAGAGGGAACACGCCCGATGCATGTTTTACCGCTGGACTCAGATAAGTTTTGAGGTATTACAATAGACTTCCTCATTATGGTAATTTTTCTTCTAGGTAATTTTTTCCACTTCCTTTTTGCTAGTGAAGCTTTTGTTTCCTTGATTTTATCACGCAATTTGTTTATTGACTATTAGTTTAGTTTCACAATTTTGTTAATAAACGAATCCAACGTCTAATTGTGGGATGAGCCAAGCGAGTGTAGACTCCCGGGTAATACGGATCCGCACATCCCACACCCCAGGACACAATGCCGATAAGGGTATTTTGAGCACTGATTGGACCACCACTGTCGCCTAGAACGTTAACGTGACGTTTCTTAAAAATTCCATTTGATAAGTAAAAACTAGTTATTATTCTCACCCTGACAAGCATCCGTGTTACGAGCTGCCGCACAGAACATGCTAAAATTATAAACGTTATCATTTTGGGATATTAATTAGTAATTGTGCTTCTCGTTTCGCTTACGCTTCAGTCACGCCTCCATGAAATTTCAGGTCGTTGTGGCATTTCTGCTGATTCACAGTTAGGACAGTGGTACTTTTTAAAACGGAAGACAGTATCGGATCTGTTGTGCTCATATGTCCCCATCCGGAGACAATGGCAGGCATACTATCATTAATTGCTTCTCCTATTGAGGGCAGCTGAATGGGAGCCACTTTGCCATTGTTGGAGGTTAGGGTTTCAGCTGCAGTCCGAAGAAGAGCAACATCAAAGTTCATGTCCTTTGCATCGTATGATGGATGTTTGTATATGGCCAAAACTTGTTGGACATCTCCACCCACGGATCGTAAAACACTTCCCAACCGCAGAGTAAATTCCTGTGGACTTCGTTCGTGTCCATCGATGCAATGAGCCGCTGTTATGGCCCAGTTTCCGCTTATTACAGAAGCCCCACATATGTGTACCGACTGGCGACGTAACGATAATTGATATGGAAACTCTCCGTCCCCAGCATCTCGGCCATTGACAATGCGACTGTCTGGCTGACGTTTAACCGACGCCGCCTGACATGTTAATACCAGTGCAAAAAGGAGGAGTAATAGAAGCTGCTGCATGACTCCGCTGACTCTTCAAAACTAAACACTTTGTTTCACATAAAACTTGATATATTCTTGAAGAGTTTTGCACTTGGCCGTCGATTCGTTATCAGTTGACGCTGTTATCTCTTCTTGTTAATATTTCTATAGAAGTAGAAGCTGCAAGCTGTGTAATTAGGCATTGTCGATACGCTGGGTTTTTTTTTTCGGTGATTCTATTATTGTTTACAATATTGACGGCATTGAACTTCCGTGAAAAACATGGATGAATAATCGGGACTTCCTAATGGGTGATAGAGTTCTAATTAGTTCTAGATAGAGTTCTATCTTTAATTCTTTTAAGATACTCTTTACATGTTGTGTATGATTCTTTCTTCTATAAAAACTAAATTTGTGTGCATCATTTTAACCACCAGAAAATATGTTTTAAAAATTTCAAATTTGAAATTGTGTGCATTGACCGTTATATTACTGCAGCCCTGTGAATCGATAAGTAATTTTTACCGGCCGTCATCGGGCAAATTATCGAGGTGAGTTCTAGAGCTGTAAAATGGTTATTGTTCACTATCGATTGTGGCATATACATTGCGCATTACTTGTTTTGGCGCAACATTTGAAATATATTTATATGTAAAAGGTATTTAAATATTAAAATAAGTGTTTATTTGTAGGTAAATTTTCGTTGGTGTTGGTGGCGGAAGGATGGACAAATTTCTCTTGAAAAACTCACAGGGTAAGTTCCATTTACTGCTCAGCAACGCAAGTAACTAATTTATGTTATGTTTGCATGTGCTTTGTTAAGATGGACAAGACAGCAGCATTGAGGCAATTGAGGAAGAGAACCAGCTAGCTAAAAGGCAGCGATTCGGAACATCATCGGTATGTCTGCAATTGTCGCTCTTGCGGCAAAATGTATAAGACGAGCGGAAATACCTCAAATTTGTTTGACCACCTGAAGCGTGCGCATCCCGGTCAGCGTGTTAACGATATGCCAATCACTTCTGGTAAAAAAGATACATACATATTTAAACACAACATATGAATCTACGTCAAAGCGCAAACAAGAGCTTGATTTAGGACTCATAAAATTTGTAGCTCAAGGCATGCAACCTTTTTCTACAGTTGAGGATCCTGAGTTTCGCGACTTTATCAAACTATTCGACCCACGCTACAAACTATCGTCGCGGATTACCCTCTCTAATGTCATGATGACAAATTTATTTGATGAGCAGAAACCTATATTAAAAAATTTGCTCAGCAAAATAAATCACTGTGCCATCACAACTGATATGTGGACGTCCCTGGCAAATGAATCTTATATGACAGTCACATGCTCGTTTATTACCAGATAGTTACTGTCTTCGCTCTGCTGTTTTATCAACAAATAAGCTAATTGATGAAACAAATCATACTGCTAAGAATATAGCAGATACCCTGCAGGCTGTTTGCAACGAATAGGGAATTTTTGATAAAATAACTGCAATTGTGACCGATAATGCAAGCTCAATGATCAAAGCGTGTGAGGTGCTTAAAAAAAGGAATTTACCCTGCTATGCACACTCACTTAATTTGGTGGTGCAAGATTGCCTTAAGCTGGATTGCACAAAAGAATTACTTAAAAAATGCAAGTCCATTGTGTCGTTTTTTAAATGTAGCACGATTGCTTACAAGAAATTTAAAGATTCTCAATTGACGGAAACTAAATATAGTCTAATACAGGAAGTTGCCACCAGATGGAACATAACTGTCGACCGTTTTCCTTCTTGCGTTCTCGTTGCGAACACAACCGAAAAAGTTCATACTCTCTCGCTCTCGCTCTGAACAAGAGACTCTTGCTGTCTTGATTTATATTTTCTGTTGAGCTCTTTTCGTTGAGCGCTTTGTATATCGGTCTTTCAATGAGCAGTGCATAAAGAGCGAAACGAGAAACGCTCGCACGATGTGAGTCAACAAAAGACCGATTGACCGAAAAACTCAACGCAAACGGTCTTCACATTTATTTTTGTTGTTGTGAAAAATAAACATAATTTTTTGATTTTTTCAATTTAAATTTTTAACTTAAATTTATTTTAAAATTTTTTGGTCTTTTTTTCATATTTTTTTTAGAAAACCATATTTTATTTCATTTTGATTTCATATTCCATTTGCTTGCCTATGCGTGTGAATGTATACCAATACATACGCAAAAGACTTTTTGCTTGATTGAACACGACGAAACGGTCTTGGAACAACCAGAACAAAACAGTACAGAAAAAAACGGTTTCGCTCCGAGCGCGAGCGAGCTCATTTAAGAACCGAAAAATCGGTTGCTCGCTGAGTCTTTTCGTAGAATGTCGGGAAAAGACACTTATTTACAGACAACGAGAAACGGTCGACAGTTATTTGCGAGCTATGGTGCATTCCTAATGATTTAAAGAATCTTAAAAACACATGAAGCAATCAATATAACACTTCTAAGTTTGTCGAAAGCGCCACAGCCTCTCACAGCTGACGAAATCAAGACTTAAAAGACTTTTAATTGAAGAACTCATTCATCCGAGCAAGTCTTCAGCTCCCACCTCAGAGCCACCAACACCAATTGATCAACCAAAACCAACATGACATCCTCTTTATGAATTTGTAAAAATCAACATAGAAAATTTGCCTAGGACCAAGCGCTCCGATGCAATAATTGATTTACACCAATATATTGGGAAACATCACACCTTAAGCGATGTTGATCCCCTCAAATATTGGCAGGTATGTAGCTTTACAAAAATTTTTCAAAAATGTTTAATGTTTCTGTATTTACAGCATAACGAAAGTAGTATAAAAGACCTTACTACGAAATATTTTTGCATTCCTGCTTCATCGACAGAGTCGGAGCGATTGTTCAGCAAAGCTGGACAAATTATAACGGAACGAAGAGCTGCCTTAAAAGCTAAGCATGTGGACATGCTCCTTTTTCTTAGTCACAATTCTCGGATCTTGGCAGAAGACTGATCCTTAATTTTAATTTTATTCAAATTTGTTTTGATTTACTATGTCCATGAATGATCTCATTATGTTAAACATATGAAACATATGAAATGTTTATTAAAATGTTAATTTTTATTGTTAAGTATGCGTTTATTAAGTTTTTGAATTTAAAAATATTTTCGATAGTACTATCGATACTATTGAATATTTGTTGCCAAACCATCGAAACTATTGAATGTTGCAACCATCGATAGTTTTGCAGCTCTAGTGAGTTCTCTCGCGGTGGTGGGAAAGAAACAAATGAGTGGAGGAAAAAAGCGACGGAGTGGCGGAAAGCGGTGTTGGCGTTTTTTCCGGAGATATATAGGCTGAGATAGCCAAAAAAAGCCAAAATAATCTAAGTTACAGAAAAAAACTGCGGTAAATGTTTACTATTACTACTCGAGATTTCAGTGTTGAAAAGTGGAAAAATCGGGTAAAGCTAGATTTCAGTGTTGTCAAACGCTATTTTTTATTTGGCGCACTGTTTGACTGCCCTGGTAGCCAAATATTTTAATCTAAACTCTAAAGTCGAGGAATATTCGGCTGCTCTGGCAGCCGAATATTGTATTCTAAACTATATTTGTTCTATTAAATCAAGAAATATTGAAAACTCAACAATATTTTCGTTTGTTGAGAATAGTGCGAACAAAAGATTCAAAATGCCCGCGTATTCGAGTGTCCAAAATTCGGCATTTGGCAACACCATCTCAAAATTGAACAGCTTTTTTTAGCCGGAAACAGCTACTTTTAACTATAGTCCCGCCAAAAATATTAATTTTCTTTTGTTAATTACTCAAAAACTACGAAATAAATCGCCAAGGCGCACCTGAGGTCGTACTCGTGGAATTTTTCTCTTTCGTTTCATACCAAAATTATGTAGTTTAAGGGCGTTTTGGGCCCGAGTAGTAATAGTAAACATTTACCAAAACTGCTATTAGATTGTCGACGAATGTTCCTCAGTTTATAGATTTGCGCAATATATGTAGGTCGGCGCAAGCAGGATCTAGAATTTAAAAATATTAGTTCTTGTTTCTTATGGTTAATTTTGAATTTAACGTATCATATTTCATATTTTACTTTTTATTAAATTCGGTGGTGTTTTTTTAATTTTTAAAACATTTTCAAGACTTTAATAGTTGACAGACTGATACTTTGTCAATCAATCAGTATTTAAAAATCTTTATTCTGACAACTAAATCGAAATATTATATAAGCTAGAAATTAGCTGCATCTATTCTTAAATAAGCCAGATTTTTAGCTATCCGCATTTCTGAATTTTATCCGCAATCGCCCCTATTCGGCCAGATCTGGAGGAAAACAAGCCAAAACAGCAACGCTGACCGAAAGAGACACAAAAAAACTAAAAGTTGAATGGTTCGGTTGTGTGGGTGTGTGTCGGGTGTTTTTGATTTGATAATTTTCGAAAATTGTGCGCGTTAAATACAAAAATCAGACTAAATACAAAATAGTATAATAAAATATTAATAAAACTAAGCATTGTTGTTGTTCTATGCGGTCGTTTAAATGACGAGATTTTGAATATTCAAATATTTTGTAACAAAGTAACAGCAAAGAAGTGTTTAACTAGTGCATTAATAATTTACAGTTGTTTATTTTATTCGTTATTGATTGGCTTGTCGGTTTCTATTCACCAGTTACATGAACATTACATCGGGCGCTCATAATTTTTATATTGATTTTATTCAATTAAGATTAAATGCAATTTGTTATAAAGAAAAAGGAATCGAATTAACCTTCCTTATTTGCTAAATTTAAGAAGGAATTGTGTGACAACTTTTAATTAAGCAAAACGAACAAGTGAAGTGAAGTGCGAGTGAATGCAAGTGGAGGCGAAAGGACTCTTGGCCTAAGGATAAGGATTAAGGTACGAAAACACAGACATAAAAGTAAAAGAATCTTGCATCTGCGTAAATCAATAGAAATCATCCCGCTCCCCCCTTCTCACACTGTGTGCAGTGCTCAAAAACCGGATTTTGTTTGTCCACAGTGCGTCGGAGGAGGGATGAGGTAATGGTAGTTATGGTGGTGTTAATGCGTGTTTCGGAGACGGGGGTGGTTGCATATTATCGTTGCCCAATTTTGATTTCAAGCTAATCAAGAACAAAACAAAGAAGAGGAAACTGTGCAGACAAAGGGAGCGAGAGCCCGCACCTGAGAGTGTCAATTCCCCATCGCTGGCCAAAAATAAAAGCGCAAACTTAGAAAACAAATTGTTACAACATTGTGGTGGTGCCTCTCCTCTTGCCCTCCGGTTGAAAGTCTTGTTTCCTATAAATTATGCAGCTCATCTTTATTTAGCTCGTCTCCTCTGACTGCGCTTTCATTGAGATTCTTTTCATCTCGGTCTCCGTCTCCCTTTTCATCAACATCGTTGTCTTCCCTTCTTGCCCCAGCCAAAAGTTCTTTTCTTAAGTGTACAAACCCGTTTGCCTCCAATTCCAATCCCATGCAATTTTTTTATTTGTTGTTTAAATTGATTTTCTTCTCTCATACATATATCTCTTTCTTTCTCTGTGTGTGTGTGTTATTTGCCTTTGTTTCACTTTTCATTCGTGAGCTTTCATTTGGCCGTTTCACACACTGTTGTTGTTGCTGTTGGGGTCGTCTGTTTGCTCTTGAACCTCAATTTCTATTTTCTAAACCTTCTTTAGTGTATACTCTTAATGCACAAAGTAAACGGGTAATTAAGTTAGTTACTTAAGTTAGTTGGTCAAGAACTATGCCACAATGGAGAAATAATCTCAGTCTTTCAATTTAATTATAATTCTTCTTTTCCTTCTATTGGTATTCAAAGTACCCAGGGCAAGAGTATTTACAGATCGGTTAGAATTCGTGGTTGTAATCTATTTGTGTACATCTTACTACATGTTCGCATGCCTGTTATTAAGTTTGCTGTTATTTCTTTTTTAAGTTTGTATTTATTTTTTTGGTTTCTTTTTTTTTACGTTACTATGCATACTAAATAGGAGACAACTTATTTATGTACATGTGTTTGTATATGCATGTGCATACCTCATAGATTGCGTGTTAATCTTTCAGCGTTCTTTGGCCAGTTTGAATAGCCAAGAATATTTACAAAGAAGGCGGCTCCAGCAATTCCAGACAAATGTTAACCTTATAAATCAGCAGTTTTGTTTTTGGCTGAGATTCGGAAAGAATTTTCTTTCAAACAATAAAGAAAATCATACACTTGGGTGGCCTCATTTATGACTATTGTGTACAGTGAACACTCGCCTATTAGGTTATCAATACCACAAAGTCTTTTCTTGAACTTTAATTACAAATTTTAGGTGATTGAAGTTGCACGTCTTTTGCGGTCTGCCAGCAATTGTCCCCCCAAACGAGGTATCTACTTAATATGGTCATTCTTTTAGCGAGTGATCACTGTGTTTTGTTTTTATTTAACATCCATATGGATAATTAGCATAGCACCAATAACAAATTGACCAAAGTAGGTGATAAGCACAGTCTAATTGGTCAAATGTGTATACTAAATATAGAATAACGTTTTTAGCTAGCTGATAAGAGTTCGTAAATGGACATAGATTTCATTTGTTTTTCCCTCCAATTGGCAATCCGAATACTCTTTTTTAAGTGGTACATTTTATGCTCGAATTTTTGAATTTTGAATGCTAAATATTTGATAAATCTATAGTGATTATGGCATGTTAGAGCTTCCTCTTCTCTTAATTTGAAATTCCACAGTCTTGTGTTTCTTAAATTTACTAATACATACGAATACATACGCAATGATTTAGAATTTTTTGCCTTTTTGGATCAATAAAAGTTCCATGAAATGTTTAACCATAACAATTGATTAATATGTAATAAAACGTAATGACCCCAAATTGTGGCATGTTAATGTTTCCTATTCTCTGTTTGTATTTTTTTTGGCTTTGTCTGGCCAATGGGTTGAGCGTTTGGTCAAGTGGACAAGTGGCCAAGTCGGTTCATTGACTTGTTTCTGTGTATGTATGTATCCAAACCAAAACCAAAAGTGGAGACACGAATGGTGATGATGATGACGAAGGGAACAAAACCGCAACAGTTACAAACGACAATGTCACTTGCAGGCGAAAAAACAATAACAATAACCGCAAAAAACGACATAAAATACCTACAAAACAACAACAAAAACAAATAAGAGGAAAACTGAAACTAACTAAACGAAACGAGATTTCAATGCAGGAATTTCCATTTTCATTTCCATTTCCATTACCATTACAAATGCAACACAGAGTGGATGCTTTTGGCGATGGTTGGATGGATTTTGTCAACTGGCAACTGGAGGAGACTCTCCAAATGGGACTGGAACTGGGGAACCAGTAACTGGGGGGACTGGCAATTTGACAAACATTGCACGCACTCAACTGACGACTATAACCGACTTTTCTACCGTTACATTTACGTTTGAGTGCCAACTCAAATGTCGCTTTTGCCTCTCAAGTACCTTTTCGAATGCAATTGACCCAAGAGTAGTATATACAGGCAAAAGAACGAGGCCGATGCAGAGAGGACGGAGGAGGGAGGAAGAGAGAGGGTGGAGAGAAGGGATCTTTGGTCTCGACATCAAAATGCTGATGATGCTGCAGAAGTTTTGGACAAGTTGATTTGGCATCTTTGTGTGCCATCTTTTTTTCTTCTTTTAACTCTCAATTCAAACAAAAAAAAGAAGAAACCCAAACCATGGCAAGTGCAGCACATTTGGGGCACATCTGCCCCGTCTGCTACTTGACAACGTTTTGCATCGTTTATTCAACCAGAAGTCATTCCCGACGCCTCCATCATTGAATAAGCAGTGGCAAACGAAAGGGTATTTTGTTGAGGAGAGTATGATTAATCCTAAACAAAACAAATCAAACAAGTGTCAAAGTTTCAGAAAGCTTAAATAAATCTACAAATATTACGTAATCGGTACTGGAACTCAATATACCCAAATTGCTCGACTCATTTAGAAAAATGTTTTTAATGGAAATTACATTTTTACAATCGTCTTGAAGCTTATAGTAAACAAAAATTGTTTTTCAGTCAAGGCAAATTAATATAATACATAAAGATGGCTTTAAGTCGAGAAAAAGTCAAAACTAACATTATATACAAATTCTTACAAAAATCATTCAAAACCTCTTAAAATATATACTTATAGTAAGTGTATCTAAAGTTCTGTCTGTCTGCTTTTAATTAGTCTTCCTTTTACTTGCACTTAAGGTCGCTGGGCAACGTAATCATCATCATCGTCAACGTCATCATTATCATCATTGCCGTTGTCATCTTTCGCTGGCTTCGCATTTGCGTGGGCTTAACAACTTTTTCAAGGGCCTGTGCCAATTCTGGTGAATGTTCTCTTTTCTTCCTTCTGTTTCTATGTGTTTTCCGTTGTCTTCTTTCGCAATCAATAAACAACGACCTTTCCCCCCCATTTCTCTTCTACCCCTCGCTCTTGGCATACGACTAAAAGTTGCTTAAAGCTTCAGTTCTTTGTCTTTTGCACGACAACGTTTAAGTATTTTAGGGCTAAGCTGTTTGCCACTTCAGTCTCTTCCTCCTTCCTCCCCAAAAACCACTTGAGTTGCAACCTCGTTTGTGTTTAGGTTCATCCCTTTTTGTAACTTGCGATTTGTAGTTTTTTATCATTTTAGTCGGAGGCATTCACAAACAGTTAATTACGGAATTGAGGTAAAGATGTAGGCGAACTAGACGCACTCTCCAGTCTTGTAATTCACATTCAAAAGACACGGGCAGGCGCCACTTGTGGTTCGCAGATAAAATGGGTAAAGATTTCCACATTGTTGTCGCAGTTTTCCTTAAAACTTATAAGGGAACTTTTGGGCTATAATGTTCAAGAACTTTACCACATGAATAACATACAAGGAATCCAAATCTGTGGTAAAACCTATCTTAGTTTGGTCAGAACCGGTTGGTTATTCTTTTTTAAATCTTTAGACTATATTGGAATATTTTGCACTATTTTCAATAAATAACACTCACTTTTGAACTAAAATGATATTGTGCCATATTTTTATACCATACACCCATAGGGTGAAATGGTATATAAAAGTCGCCAAAATGTATGACACAGGCAGAAGGAAGCTTTTCCGACCATAAAGAATATATATTGTTGATCAGGATCAACAGCCGAGACGATCTAGACATGTCCGCCCGTCTGTCCGTATGAGCACGTACACAGATCTCAGAGACTATAAAAGCCTACGGTGGTAAAGTTTATTTCAAATTTTTTGCACGCCCCCTTCAGACCCCGAAATTTTAACGAATTCGATTTTCTTAAAGACTATAATAGCTAGAGACATCAAATTTGGTATTTGTAGTTAACAAATTTTTGCGAAAATAATTTATTATCTAAATAGTCAACAATTCAAACTAACTGTATACTCTTCTTTGATTAAAATATTTTCTAATAATATACAGAATTTTTAAAAACATTTAAAATTTGGTGTTCGAAAAGTCGAACAACGTCTAGTAAATAGTAGTTCTTATAAATGGCAATTTTTTACGCTGTCAGGTTTTGCTCTTCTCTTTAATAAATCAAGGCTTCAAAGGTTGAGGCCATAATTCTTCTTCTTAGTTAAGGATCTGTATTGTGATGAATATCCTATTGCACGAACAATCATTATTGTTGTCAAACACTTTGCGAAAACAACAAATTAACCAACTTTGACATGGTTGTAAAACAAAAGCTAATACAGAGGCGACCGACGACAGATTCGTATCTTTACTAGTGCAGCCACTAAAAATAAAAACCAAGCACAGTACGTTGAGATGAGAAAGAAGTGCAAACAGTGAAGAGAATACTCAAACACCTCCGCATTCCTTGTGCCCGTGTGTGTGTGTGAGTGTGTCGATGATGTTGACGGCGCCGACAAAGTGAAAAACCAAAACGAAAAGAATCAAAACAAAGCCCCAACCACAGACCTCCACAACGGGCTGCTTCTCTTATCCCCACTCTTAGTCCCTCTCTCTTTGCACTTGAATCAAAGTAGAAACAAACTCCCCCGAATGAGCAGCTGTATTTAAAGCCGAATGCACTACGACGACTCCAACAACGATGACGAGCGAGCGAGCGCGTTAAGGTTTTTGCTGGTTCCTCCAACAATGGTTTCGGCTGACAAAGCGGCGCACAGTTGTGTTTTAGTAACGAAACTGCCGCGCGCTGAGAGGGACTGACTAAGCTCCTGAATTCGCTCACACACACGCTCAGAAGTCCTGGACGCGAGTGGAAAAATCCCAAAAATAAGAAGAAAACCAAGTAAACGAACAGAGTGTAAGGGAGACAAAATAGAAATCAAAGTGAAAAGGTCTCGCTAGTTCTGTTTCTCTCTTCTGCGGGCGTTGTTTCTAATTACTTGTATCCTGGCAATGCAATTAAAGGATTCATTCCATTCATTAAGGAAACCCTTTCAGCACAACGTGCCGGAGTGTTGCATTGTTTCGTTAATTTCTATTCTCCCGTTCCGTAACGGTGTGTGAAATAAACGAAAAACTTTTCGCCCCCTCAGTCACCTAAACATTTTGCCGGATACGTGTCCTGGGTCCGGTGCCGTGTCCTTTAAGGACACACGGCCAGAAAATTGCATTGAAGCTATTTGTATGTAAGTTAACAGGAATTTTCATTGTCTCTCTCAGTAAGGGTTTTATTTAAAACTTTATTATTAATTTCTCGCCCCAGTTTGGTTGCCTGCCACATGCCACATGCCGCATGTTGTTGCTTTGCTATCGATTACCTCTAGAAGTGTATTTTTTGATTCGTGTGACTAAAATTAGAGTTCCTCTAGCATTTAATTGTCACACAAGACATTTAATACCTCGACTTCAGACATATGCTGTGTGTGTCTGTGTGTCTCATTTATTGGCTTGGCGTGCTGTCAATTTATACGGTGGCGCTTGTTTCCCTATCATGACATCATGCAATCAAAGCGATTTACCACACAAACTTTACTTGCACAATATTTGTACAATCATCAGAGATCAGTTTACCCAACTCCCGATCGATCCCCATGCCCCTCCTCCACCTCCCCCATACACATACACACAATTGTTGGCAACGACTAATGAGGCAGAACAAAAGCATAGCAAGAGGAAAAGAGGGACAATAAGTTGACCAAAACCTATGATGTGGCAAATGTTTTGATAGACTGCTACCATGGCAATTATTGGAGTTAGTAATGCTTATTTAGTTACACATTAGTGACTTATAAATAGACCAGAACGTCTACTACATACATATACATACATATGTACATATACATACATACATATACATATGTATTCCCAAAAATCTATGTTTGTTATGATTGTTAATGAACTGAATTCGGTCCAAGTGTAAGCAAAAATCTGTGGTAATCCAGCAAACAAGTTTTTACAGAAATACATATATTCGACTTATTGCTTCATTTATTCCTATAAATAACAATGAAAATAAATAGATTTAAATTAATTAATAAAAGGGAAGCCAAAGTTGGGGTAAAACCATTTCTTAATGAAATTTCATTTTGGGTCCACACAGCTAAACAGATGTGTTCTTCATAATTATGCCATGGTTGGTAACTGTAAACCTGTTCCACATCTATATATGTATATACATGTAGTATAACCAACCATAAACATTGTGTCTACTGCTTTCCCACTATTTAACTGCATGAAATTGAAACGAAAAAAAAAAACACATTTCATAATCAATGCAATAAGTGCTCCCATTGTTGTTGCTTATGTGGACTGCCCCAATACCCCTCAAGTCCCGTACATACATGTGTCTCAACGCAGAAAAATATGATATCTCTCTCTGTTTCTTTTCCGCCAACTGGAAAAGAGCTTTCCCTCCTCCCCCCTCCGCCATCATAGAGAAAAGAAAAACATTACTTAGTCCCACGTTCCAAATTTTTATGACCTGTCATTTGGAGCTTTATCAGCGTTTTTCGCCTTTATTATATTTGACACAGAGGGCAAAGAAGTAGTATTAATAACTTGTAGAAATATTGTTAATAAACAGAGCTACTAACTTGTAAGATTTAGTAGAAACTTATTACACACAAAGCTAAATAAGTTTATAAATTTTTCTGCTGAAAGTATTTATTCTTAAGTAAAAGAATAAATACATTTTAACCCTCAAATCAAGTCTCTATAAATTGTTAAAAGAGAGTCTACGCGAATCATAATTATTGTTATATGATTAAATGACAAATTAAAATACCGCAAATACTTATCACTCGACCGTCATTAAAGTAGAAAGAATCATAGACTTTCCATTTAATTAAACTCAATTTCATTAGCAGTTAAATGGTCGCAAATTAAGTACATGCAATTTCAATGAATTGACGATAAATTGTACTTCCACTTCCAAGTTAATGATTTTATCAAACGATAATGATAATAACTCTTAGTGCTTTATAATGAAGGCTAATAAGTAAAACCGCAAGACTTCAAGAGTATGGAAGGAAGAAAACTTTCACTATGGCAAAAACAATAGGCAAATGTTTCCCCAACTAGCTGAATAAATGTATGTACATGTAGAAATATGGTTTGACATATCCAATTTGGTTTGCTGACATTTAATCAACAATACGTGCGGGGTGGTGATGGTGGGAAGGGGGTGGTGCACTTCCATTCATTCTACTTTATTTGGCATCGCATTTTTTTATGGTCTATGATGCGTCTCTATGCTTCTACATGATTTGTGTGTGTGCAAATAAACTATCTGGTTGCTGGACTCGTTTTGTAATATGTTTTATCTAACGGCTACCAATGTTCTATGTTTGTCAAATACATACAACTATGATGCCGCCCGATCCAAGAGGGGTGGGGAAGTGTAACCAAATAGTATTTGCTCTACCAGTTGTTTAATGTGGGTGGCTTATGTCAATGGGGACGAGTGCTTTTCAGCTTTATTGCTTCTATCAACATAAAATTGCTATAAAATGCAATTATACTATAAACATATTTTGCCATCTGCTGCCCCAGCTAATGGAAAATTTACCAACTAACTAAATGAAAATCACACAAAACGAACTAACTTTGGCTGTGCTGAGATTTTTGACAAAATTTACATGAAAATATGACATTTTTCTCTAAGAAACTAAAGACTTTTCAATTGTTTTAAATTTGAAAGAGTTCGGTCCATGATTAACTAGAAATACTTTTTAATATTAAAACAAAGTAAGTTTTACATGGGCCTTATTTTGTTTACTATTCATTTTTCAAATATCCAAAAGGCAAATCAAGTTGGCATATTTTAAAACGGAACCGAGTCTAGACTTTCATTTTATTCAGACAAAATTAAAGTTGAAGTTACTTTTTTCTTTAAATTCTGTATTCCATATATAGGTTGGGTCCAGTTGTTGTTTTGTTTTTTTGTTAGTTGTTATATGCTGGCTTGTTTATTGCTCGGCTGCCTATGCTAATGGCCTAGGCTCAGCATATTATGGTTTTTATTTATGATTTGTTGTTGTGCCTTTTTGAGTTGTTCTTTTTTTTAGCCTCTGTTTTGCTGGCTTTGACGATATGTCGAGCACATGCCAAAACCCACACGCTCCACTGGCAGCTTAACCGTCGCATTACTCATGCTCATCTGCTCTAGAAAATTGCCCCAAACCAACATAGCGGCCATAGGGCGTTCTCTCTCCGTTATTTCATTTGGTGCTTCGCTAGTTTCCTTAATTAAAAGCGAAAAAAAGCTAGAAAAAACTTGAAACTCTTCCTCAAAATTTCCGGGAACTTGTTGTTGTGCTTTGTCACCTCTTGAAGTCAAGGAGAGAGGAGAGGGAGGGACTAAGAAGAGAGCGGACATTGAACCAGCTGCCATTCTGGTGTCAGAGTTGAAACTTCTTTCTTTCTTTTTTTCTCGTTTTCGGCAAACGTTGGGCAACTTCCTTCCGCACTGGCCAAAACAGAAAACAGTTTTAAAGCGTTCAAAACTTCTTGCCAACTGCAGCTGCAATTTCCGCGTCATTAATGCAAATTGTTGTGGCTTGGCCCAGAGACGCTTCTTGTGGTTCTTAAACGAGCCCAAGAGGGGCTCCCCCATAATTACTGACTGTCAATCTTATACTTGACTCTTTCCAAAAGGTGAACTTAAATTGAATTTTTCCTTCTCTTTATTGAAATATACTTGAAAAGTATTGTATTAGTGCGTTAATAGAAAACAAAAAAAGTTTACAATTGATTTAGACGGCTTTCAAAAAAGTTTTAGCAAAACTCGAACTGCTGTTTTTTTCTGTTGCGTTAGCATGTGAACTCTTTGTACAATCAAGACACAAACAAAGGAACAAGAACAACAACAACAACAAACATTGATCAATTTATTTTGGAGCTGCAGTACTTCATGACTTTGTTGCCAATGGAAAAGTTAACCGGAAGTTAACACATTTAGACAACGAAATATGAATACTCTATCGAAAATATTGTAAAAATGTTGTAATCCTTCTATATTTATCAAAGATTGTTTAGCAACAATAATTCTAAAAATAACAAGAATCAAAATTTATATATAAAGATTTTCTAGGGCAGGGAAATTGACTGCAGCTGCGTATTTGTTAATATAACATAATGGCTAAAATTATACAAAAATTTCCACATTTAGATATTGATAAAAAAAATATGAAAAAAAAACTTAAGCTTGAGGGTCGGCAAACTTTTGTGCTAAATAAATATAACCTTTTTGCTGGTGTAAGATCTGACAAGAACAGCCTGAAGTCGAGTCAGCTTAAAGTGTGGAACTTCCTGGGGGATTGAGCGGAAGGATAAGGCGAGAGACCCAAACATTTTGAGTTGGGGTTTGTTACGATGCCGGAATATAAAGCAAAGGCAAATCAAAGAGGCAAAACAGCAAAAATGAACCATGTCATGAAAGGAGGGAAACCCGACGACGATGTAGGCAACATGTCAAAAGACCAAACCGAGTCAGGTTCCTATGGGAACAGCTGCAGCAGCATTGTGAGATGTGGAGAGAACGTTTTGCGATGAAATCAAATTTGCCAAAAAAAAAAAAAAAAAAAAAAAGAAAGGAGAGAAACTTTTTGCGCAAATTTGTCGACAGCTGATGGAGCACAGCTCTTTCATTCAAATATTTAAAATTTAAATAATTTGTAAACTACATAAAGTGTTTCTGTCAAAAAAATGTTGTCACCTGGACTAAGGACAACGACTGACTGCTTGTTAGATATGTATGTATGTATGCATGCAAATCCCTTTACAGTGTATTTAACATCCGGAGGATATTAGAATGTTCTCTGAAGTCGGAAGCTAACGAATATTTTGACAAATTGCGGATGAAAAAAAAAAAACAATTTTAATTTTACCACAATCATTTTATCATTTTAGAAGTCAGCCAACTAGTCTAGCTCTAAAAGTCTCTGATATGTATCTTAATAGGTGCATGCATATCGATGCTGATCAAAAATATATATTCACTTCATGCAGTCGGAAAAGCTTCCTACTGCCTGTTTCATACATTTTGGCGACTTGGTAACCGTTTCAGAATTAATCAATCAAGGATCGGCAGCTTGGCTAGTTGTAAGAAAATAATGCCTGATAAAGTTTAAGGGTTTACTGTATTGCCTAATTGTGTATTTTTCTAAATAAGTGAAGCTATAGGATATAATTATTTGATTCTAATCGAATGGAGTGCAATTATCTAAAACAAATGAACATCTAATTTGGTCATAAAAGCTTCAATTTATTAATCTAAGCCCTCTATAGCATCTAAATTTGACTAGAATGAAACATGCAATCATTTGCAGGATTGATAGAAATTGTTAATATTTAAAATGCGATTTAATCGTTCTCTCCCTCTTCCTTGATTTGACTATGGCAATGGCGTGACTTTAAAATGTTGCCAGACAAATGTTTTTACATTTGAATCTGTCATGCAATGTGACTACCTCTTCCCCTCGCTTTGGATGGCTGTCCTAATGAATTTAGGCATTAGTTTCACTCTTTTTTCTCTCTGTGCGGTGTTGTGCGATGTAGGAAACACAAGCGGGAAAACGTTTTAAATTAGCATGCGAGCGTGTCGAGTAGAAGAGGAAAGAAAGAACGAGAGAATGAAGGGGTAGATATTTGCATGTGGCTTGCTTCTGGTGACAGGTGCGGGTATCGGGGTGTCACTTAATGGACCGCTGATTAGCATGCAAACTAAAGCCGCCGATTTCAGGGCTATATATGTACATACGCTAGGGGGAATCGGCTTCTCGTAATTGAAACATTTGAAAGGCTGGAGGAGAGGCTCCTCTTTTAAATTTATGCATAATGCTTGAAAATTATAATGAAATCGCTCTCAAAATGCAAGATATGGATATACATACATATATATGTGTATCTCACCCACTCACTTTATTCCTCTCTCACTATCCACGTTGTGCTAAACAAACACTTTCGCGTGCAAATTAAATAAATTACACTAAAATTGAATAATGCAACAAATAAATTTTACATTAAGCGTTAAATTTTCAATTGTTTGCTTACTTTCCCCCCCTCTCGTGAGTCTTGCTGGTGTAAATATGCACATAAAAGTTTCACATTTTCCCATTAAATTGTTTGCCTCATATAAATACATAGTATAAAGTACGCATACGCACTGTAGGACAGCTGAAGACTGCGAACTGGGAGTGGGTTGGGTGGTGTGGGTGGGTGGCATCGTGAATGGATAACAACTTTTTGCAAAACTATGCATTAATTTCATCATTTGCACAGGAAACTTTTCTGACAGCATGTGAAGAGTTTTTGATTGAGTTTTCGGTTTGTTCGCTTCGTTAGCTTGACTTGACTTTTTAACTTATAAATATACATACATGCATATCTATCAATGCATATATGTACACATACATACAAGTATTGGTTTATTTGTGCACAAAATTGCTGCGGAAGGACTTAATTTGACTTTAAAATGCAATATTGAACTTAACAAGCAAATATTTAAAGTCTAATGAAAATGAGCTTTAATTCTGAAAATATATTTTGTTGATTGTTTGGACAATTGAAACAGGTTAGTAGTAACACTCCTTTGAGTTCTCTTAATTGGAAAGGTCTTAGCGATTAGATTCGCTTATAATTTGTTTAATTCTTCGACGTTGACTAATCCTATTAGACTATACAAGACGGTATATAATATAATTTAACAGTGTATAGCTTGATCTAATTGTAATTATGTATTTTCAATTTGTTTTGTTGCAGATGTAGAACGAATTTCATTAGAAGATTCCAAGTAGGATAACCTAAAGATACCCAGTCCCGAACAATCGATCAGTTGCTGAAGGAGAAGAGTTGGCTCTGGGTCCTGGGTTGGGATGTCTTTCAAATTATTTCGACGCGGTTCGGCCCGCTGTATTGGACTGCTGTCGGCATTTGTGACCATCCTATTGTGCCTGTATTATATCTCAATTGGACAGCCCAATCCAGCGCCTGCTACGGAAGTGGGTTCAGCCACTGCAGCAGGTCGTGTTCAATTGCCCAATAGTCAATTTGGTGGCTTTGGTGGTGTGGGCGGCGTCGGTGCCACGCGTCAGCAGCAAGCCCATAAGCAGCAGCAGCACCTGTCAACATTTGCCAACCAGAAGAGATTGTCAGAGTTCCCCACGGCCAAGCAACAGGAACAGAGTATCCAAAACGAGGTGGAACATGATAATCCCGACTGGGGTGATAAATGTTATGTACTCCTGCAAAGCAATACGAATATTACTGCCACGGAGGAGCATAGCAAATTTGATTTCCAGCCAGAATGGATGCGCTCCAAAGAGTATTGGGATCGAGGGTTTGAGGAGCGATTTGAAAACCAAAAGAAAGATAAACAGCGACCACCGTTAAAGGTTATCGTGGTGCCACATTCTCACAACGATCCCGGATGGTTGAAGACATTTACAAATTACTTTCAATCGGATTCGCGACAGATTCTCAATTTGTTGGTCACCAAAATGCAGGAATACAAGGACATGACATTCATCTGGTCGGAGATTAGTTTTCTGCAATTGTGGTGGGATCAGGCCCATCCGACCAAGCAGAGAGCGTTGAAGCGTTTGATTAACTCCGGACGAATCGAAATCACTACCGGCGGTTGGGTAATGACGGACGAGGCCAATGTACACATCTATCCAATGTTGGATCAACTTATCGAAGGACATCAGTGGCTAAAGAATAACTTGAATGTTACACCGAAAGTGGGCTGGTCGATTGACCCCTTCGGGCATGGCAGTACAGTGCCGTATCTGCTTTCCGGTTCGAATTTTGAGGGAACCATCATCCAGAGGATACACTATGCGTGGAAACAATGGTTTGCTCGGCAGGAGAGCGGTGATTTTATCTGGACACCGTATTGGCGTACTCAAAAGGGTCACATGCTGACTCACAATATGCCCTTCGATATCTACTCCATCAAGGGCTCATGTGGCCCGCATCCGTTTATATGTTTGAACTTTGATTTTCGAAAAATTCCCGGCGAATACACCGAGTATTCGGTGAAAGCTCAGTTCATCACCGACGAAAATATCGAAGAGAAGGCTCAGCTTTTGCTAGAGCAATATGCTCGCACTGCTTCCCTCTTTCCACACAACGTGGCTCTGATTCCCGTGGGTGATGACTTCCGATACAACAAAGAACGCGAGGTGGAACAGCAATATACGAACTACAAGAAGTTAATCGATCACATTATGAACAACAAGCGATTATACAATGTGGACATTAAATTTGGTACACCAAGTGACTATTTTAAAGCCATACGCGAGCGCATGAAGGAGAGATCTCTTAGTTTTCCCTCCTTCAAGGGAGATTTCTTTGTCTACTCTGATATTTTCTCTGAGGGAAGACCAGCCTATTGGTCCGGTTACTTCACCACACGTCCATTTTATAAGCTTCTGAGCTCCGAATTGGAACACAATCTTCGCGCGGCTGAAATTCTATTCACCTTGGCCTATAATACAGCCCGCCAGGGTAGACATGAGAATGCCATCAAGGTATACGAAAAGAATTACGAGCACATTATCGTGGCTCGACGCAACTTGGGTCTCTTCCAGCATCACGATGCCATCACGGGCACTTCGAGGGCCTCCGTAATGCGTGACTATGCCATGCGACTGTTCGAGAGTATTCAGAGTATGGTAAAGATGCAGGAATCCTGCTTGGAATTGCTCCTGCAGAAAGATGCGCCTCATCAGCATGGTTTTTTGCTTAGCGAATTTGAGCGCGATTATTTTAATAGGATGCCTCGCAAGATGTCCATCCAGATGGTAAGTGCGGGTGATGAAACCACTGTTCCATCATCTGCCGGCAACGGAGCTGGAGAGCCAGTTGGCACCTTTGTCATCTACAATTCTCTGGCCCAAAAGCGTATGGAAATTATCACACTTCGAGTTCCGCAGCCCAATGTGAAAATTCTCAACGATTTGGGCGAGGAAATGAAACATATACAAATCAACCCAGTATGGAATATCACCGAGGAAGCCTATAATATGGGCTTTGGAGGTACTACAGGAACAGCTGGAAATATCCGAATCTCGACGCGACGCTATGAGGTGATGTTTGTGGCCGAGCTGGAGCCTCTATCTCTAACCACTTTCCGTGTCCATCCTGACGAGGTAAACTATAAGCGGAGCATTGCAACAGTTTACTGTGATGACTGTACGGAGACGAATACAGGTACAGGATCGACGTCTACTCCTGAACGTCCTGTCACGGCAAATGTCACTGCATTGCCAGATTTTGAAACGCGGGCCAAACCAGGGGGTGAGTAAATCAGATTTTGCTTATTTTTTTTATTTTTAAAAATAGTTCTCTTAACATTAATTGTTGGGTTTTAGAAACATATCTTCATAGCGTATGGTAGAAAACCTGTCATTTAATAGTTTTGTCACAATTTCATTACTTTTTTTGGCTGTTAATGGTTCAGCATCTTGGAATAGTTCCGCCCAGTTCTCATTGATCCATTCAGTGACCAGATTAATAAGATCTGTATTCTCTGAATCAATATTTTTCAAATCAATTATCCATCTTGAAGAATAGAAATTTATAAGCGATAACAATTTGTTTATCAATTCGATCATGCTGGAACTTACCGATCCCATTTGGCGTTTATAATCACTTTATAAACTTTTACATATCCTCGATTATCACGCACAAATGACATTTTTAATTTTATTCGAATGTTTTGCGTATCCAATGTGGAAAATCCCGAAAGCATAATGGGTATATTTAATATATTAACTTTGAACTTAAATTTGCTGGTTGTAATCGTACTAGGAATACTGATATATATCTCACTATCACCAGCACTTGGATCCTCTCCAAAACCTCGTACTTTGGTAACAGTTGAATTCTCAAGTCCTTTAACTAAAGTATAAAAAATATCACCCTCATACCAGATGGGTCTATTATGGTCGTCCTGTATAAAGCTGACAGTCGATACATTTATTAAACTCAGAGATGGCCATTTCAATGCCGGAATTCCTGTTTTGCCGTAATGTTTGATAACATAATTCATGCTCCTGGCTAAGCATTTTGTATCTCCATAGTGACATTTCTCGATATCAGTAGCTGTATATACATACAAACATCATACATATTATATTTAGTAAGGTAATAACAATTATGGAAATTCTATTGAATCGACTTACGTAATTGATTGGCAAAGGCCAACAATGTGTGAGAAACGAGAATTAGATAAACGCAAGTGTACACCATGATCTCCAATTGTTGACTGTCCACACTGAATTCGATTTCAAATGAATTGAATGAATGAATAGAAAAACAAAAAAATGTCGTGATCTAAAAACTAGTTTTTGCATCGACCTGCCTTGCATTTTATTTACTTTCTACTTAATAATCCTACTTAATGACATTCTAACTGTGAGTCAACTTAACCTTTTTAAAACAATTCCTCATATTTCAGGTGATATACAACTGGAGAACCCGCATATGCGGCTTCTGTTCGATGAGAAAAGCGGTTTCCTCAAGACCATCACGAGAAAGAATCAAAAGAAACAATTGCTCAAGCCAATGCAATGCAGTATTAAATTTGCCGCCTATCGCAGTGCTCAATTCCATTCTGGTGCATATCTATTTAAGACAGATCCCGAACAGAGCGAGGCCGAGAAAGATGTCCTTGAGCAATATACGGATGTCCGGATTATAATCACTTCTGGTCCCATTGCCAGCGATGTCACAGTGATCTATGGTCCATTCTTGGCCCATACGGTGCGCATTTTCAATACCCGCACCCATCTGGATACAGGAATTTATATTGAGAATGACATTGACTTTGAACCGCCACCCAAGAATCGTGAGACAGAGTTGTTTATGCGTCTAGTTACGAACATAGACAATATTGCTGCAACGCCACAGCAACGAGATGTGTTAAAAGAGGCTGCCGAAGCTGGCACTATGCCGGAGCTACCTGTTTTCTATAGCGATCAGAATGGCTTCCAATATCATGAGTAAGTCACTGTATAAATTTCTTACTCACTTTAACTAAATGACGCTTGTTTTGCAGACGCATTAAAGTACCCGCCATTGGAATTGAAGGCAACTACTTCCCCATTACATCTGGAGCCTTTATGCAGGATTCTCATCTGCGTCTTACGCTGCTGACCACCCATGCTCAGGGTGCAGCTAGTTATGAACCTGGCCAACTGGAGGTCATGTTAGATCGACGCACACTCTACGACGATTATCGTGGCATGGGCGAGGGTGTTGTGGATAGTCATCTAACCCGGCACAAGTTTTGGCTACTGGTGGAGGACATGCCAGCGGGACAGCATGAGGTCAAGCCACCGAACTACAAGATTCCCAGTTTACAAGCTCAGCATTTGGCCAATGGCTTGCGTTACCCGCCGAATATCTACTTCATTAGCAATTACGAACAGCCGCAGGCGGCATTGCACAGCCACGTGCGCCTTTTGCCCCAGGGACAGCTGCCCTGCGATGTTCACTTGACCACCCTGCGAACTCTGTCCGATCCAGAGTTGCAACTATTTCCGTCCGCTTCGGCTCTGCTGGTCTTGCATCGGCAGGGATTCGATTGTAGTGTGAGTGCTGGACATGAGTCGGACCTCTCCACTCTCTGCCCCTTGTCGGTCAAAGGTCTGGGCGCCGTCCAATTGGGCCAACTGCGTTTGGAGAGCATTGAAGCTACGAGTTTGACGGGACTACAAACAGAGCCGGATAAATCCCAGTCCCACTCGCGCCTTAAATCCCTCAGTCAGATCAGTTTGGAGCCCATGGAATTGCGCACTTTTAATCTCACGTTTCGCGGCGAATTGTAAAGCGATTCTATGACGCCCGACAAACGAAACCCCATCGAATTTTATTCGAATTTTGTTTTAAGTGGAATATTTATTGTATTTATTTTGAGCTTTTTCTTTTAGTTTTGTAAGCGCAAAGTGCAAAGTGAATTTTCTTAGCTTTACTTAGTTGCTCGTTTCCGTTTCTATCTCAATTAGTTACATATATTAAGTACAAACACATATGCTTGCAGACAGCAAACACGACTTAATGCAATAGCCATTCCATCCCATGTTTAGCCAATTTCTCCGCCACACCCACATCCACAAACACACACACACACACACCCACGAACACACCAAGATACACTTTGTACAATTATTTCTTCTGACATCCCACGGAAACTAGACGATTATACATATACCTAATATGATATGCAAATATTTAGACCTAAAGTAATATCCTTAGCTTGTTTTTTTCTTCTTATTTAAATAGCATGCAAATATTTAGACGCAAATATTTAGCCAGCAAATTAGATCAATTTACCTTTGTTTTTGAATATTTTTTAGACTGATTAGCCTAAAACGTTTTGCAAAAATTATATTAGAGTTTTCTTTATCGAACGGTTCTACTTCCAATTCCATTTTATATATGGTAATTGCGAACAAACCGTTTACATATTTATTCTCGTTCATAACCAATCTCAAAAAGTATGTAGTATAAGTTTAGGAGAAAAACAAAAACAGATAGCAAAAATAAAAAAGGTTAAGCCAAAAATTTATATATATATATATTATATGTTTCAAAGCAATTACACACTGTAAATAGTTAATCTCACAACAGCACGGTAAATTATAGCTCTAATATATAAATGTAATTCACCTTATTATTAAGGCATACAATTCTAGTGCTCTACCTTTACATATACATAAATATACCGGAATTAATCGAAAATAGTTACTACTTACGATAGACAGACAAAAGCCTCACATTTAAACCAAGCTAAATGAATATATATATATATATATGACGATAATATATTTATACATATAACTATAGGTTATGACAACTGATAACAAAGGCGTAAAGAAACACAAAAAAAGACATTGCAAAACTGGTTTTATGTAACGATTTTACAATTTTTTAGTTGAGTATTTATTTATAACAAATTAGAGTACATTTAATGAATTCAACATACATAATAAAGTATTAAATGAAACCAAAATGTTTAACAATATTTTATTTCACATACTTTTGGGTGCCAATTGTTTTTGTCGCAATTAAAGGTAAGAAAGTATGAATGAAAGAGGCAATAGTATGATAGAATATGAGATTAACTTATGAACATATTGAAAATTATAAACAATTTCTGTGTACTTTCTTAGCCCCACTAATTAATACTCTAATACAATGTATAAATTGTTGTATGTATATTTTTATGATTTGGTGTTTTAAATTAATTTATTCTGGAACCAATTCATAAATGTCAGGTCCCTTTTTGAGTATGTGACCGCCCATGTTGGCGATTTCGACAAGTTGGCTAATGCCCGTCAGGATGCCAGCACGTTTAGCAATTTCCTTTAGCTCATCAAAGTCGAAGATTCTGCGACAAAGGGCATCCGAACGTAAGTGCAGCATATGAATGAAATTTCGGAGCTGAGAACTGCGACTACCGCCTGCACTTGGTGCAACCATTGGCTGACCACGACCCTGAGCCATGCCTCCACCTTCAGTAATTAGGCTAGTTTGGGCGATGCTTTCGCTTACCAGAGCGATGATATCGCGTACGTGAAGATTTGTAACCGTATTGGATAGATCTAGACGTGCACGTGCCTGTGACAGATGAATTAGGCCTAAAAGCTGTCTGCAAAGAAGACGCAAAAGAGCAAGATTAAGAATCAAGTTTGTTGTCTAAGTCTTTCGATTGTGTATGACAAAAATTTGTTTTTTCCTTTTTCTCTCTCTCTTTTGGGCATTAATAATTATAGTTAGCTAATTAAGGTGTCCGCTATGACCCTTGCCTAAAGACAAATATTCATATATGTATGTATGTATTTGTTTATTTTTTGCTACGCACATTTTCGCGGTTCTGAGATATGTAATCATACAAAGGTATATTCATACATATATAGACATTATGGCCAAAACGTGTTCTATAACACGCCAGAACTTCTGCTGTTTGACCCAACTTCAATGTGAGGTAATCATAATAATTTCCATAGAGCCAAAATCCATAAATCAGCTGCATGTGGGCGATAGCGTAGGGCTCCGGCGGTATCAAACATGTTCCAACGCATTTCATTTATTTTTGTTTTTATTGTTGTTTTTCCTGTTTTTTGTTTTTGTGAAAACCAACGCACTCGAAAGTTTTGAAACATCTCAGTGCAAGTTCATCACATCACATCATAATTACAACGACACTGACATCGAACCTGAAACAGTCCCATTAGCTATCCACTGGCACGCATCTTCGCGAGACTCTAACTCAAATGATATTCATTCTCGGCCTGAACGTTGGCGCGCACAGATCATTCGAATAGCGATCGGAAGCTAGCAAAGAGTGCAGTGTGGAGTGCATTTCCTAATCAACGAAAATTTGGCATTGGAAGCGCAGCCCCCGTCTTTTTGTTTTTTGTCTTTTGTATTTTCATTCGTGACGCGTTGATGAAATATATTTTCATTCCCTCTTTTTCTCTCTGCGTCTGAGTGTGTGTGTGTGTTCATTGCATTTTCTGTGCACTGCCCACAGCTACTCGGCGATTATTAGTGCGTGTGTCGAAAGTTCAAAGACTTATTCCCGAAAACATATTAAATTAGAGTGAAATATTACGGAAATCAACGATTTGGCAATATGCTGTGGCATCGGATCTTATTGGCCCTAGGCTCGTTTTTAACTGCAGCACAATGCTTTCAATTGAACCGTAAGTCCAAATCATTAGGAAACTCGAATGCTAATTTAATGTTCACTAAATGATGTTCTATTGATTCACATAACAATATCTATTTCCTTAGGGTGGGGTAGGGTCTTTTTTGTTAAATATTCTAAATACTCATCGGTACTTGGGCGAATGATGAATCGTAGAATTCAAAATCGAATAAAAAACAAACAAAAATTAAACAAATATTGCGGATAATTACAGCATATAATATGTAGATATATGTACTTATTTATTTATACAAAACTTTTTCCGAAGTTTTCATGTAATGAGTGTGTGGGAAATAGTTAATGATTTCTATCATCACATAATCAATTATCAACTCCATTTCGTTGATTGTGACAGTTCAATTGATTAGATATTTTGAGCTAGTCAATAATTTTCCATTTGCGTGTTCTGTGATCAAAAATTCCCCCTTTCGATATTATAAATACAAAAAAAAAAACCAACTCGAATAAGTCTCGGTCACTTGAGACAGGTTACAGATGATGTAGCATTATTTGCTTATGTACTTTGGGGTACTGAAGAAGAACACAAAAACAAGTAAACATCAGTAAAGAAGAAGACGATTAAGATGGACTCATCCTACTCGTAGGTATTTGTATTTAGCACTTTATAATGAGCAATTATTTCATACCGAATGCATTTGAAATCAATTCGAGAATCTTCAACTGGACATGTGAAACCAGTTTAAGACTCCTTTCGCTCGAATGAAGATGGCAATGAACTTGTTCTAGAGAAAAAGGATGTAATTGCCAGGCAAAACGAGTTTGGTCTTTAGCTGATTAGCTGATTCATCTGGTTTTTTATGTCGTATTTACATATGTAATTTATATACATATGTATGTACATATGTATCCACATTGATGGGCTTTTCTTATTCTACCTTTTATTTCCGCTCTGACCGCAGTGACGCAATTCTATGAGATGCCTCAGTTATATGACTTGGATGACTATGATCGCTGTATGCAGGAATTCGATCAGGAAACATCCACCTACTGCTTTGTGAGGGCCGAGGTGCAGCCAAATGAAACAGTAGCCGCATGGCAAGCCATTGCAGAGATCTCTCGCTTCGATCGTCATCACTTCGATCATCGGCAATTATATTTTGGACTTTGTCTGAGAGAATGCGAAGCATCATTGGCCCAACTGGATGCAAATGAATTGAAAGCCCTACAAGCGGGCCTATTGACAGACAATCAAAAGGTACGAAAATGATTAACTTGCTGCAAGGTGAGACACCAACACTTTTAGCCACCAAATACACGATTTGATTCAATAAACTAAAACTGATTGCTGCCAGATTTCAAAACACAATGGGCCATAACAAAAAACGTGGTATAAAAACAAAAGCGTCAACAAATAGTGATAACAAGTGGAAGAGTTTATTCAACTCAAATTATTGACTTGCCCAGAGCTAAGCAAGTCAGAGGCGTCGTAAGCAAAATCCATTAGCCTCGCAAAGAAGAGTGTTTTGATTTTTAGTTAAAGAAACTAGTTAACCCCCTTCAAATAATTGAAACCAACGCCCAGTGGTTAACTAATCCGAGAGTTTGCTGAGTAAATAAAACGCATCGCATGGGTAGGAAAATCCGCTGATTAACAGATTGCTGATGGGCTGCTGTTGATTGTTGGCTGACGGTGGTTGATGGTGTGGCCGATCCCATTGATGCAGTCGCCATTAAAATGCATTTACGATTACAGATTACACAAAATTCCGATTTTGATTGTATGGAAAGCGAACTACAAACAAACACATAAAATCACACGCATTCTCCCCAAGGCCAAGGGCATCGCTATGGAGCTGGGACTTGGCTAATAAATTTTATTGATCCTCAACTTGTTTGCAGGTTAATGTCTATCTGGATCTATTCGCCATGGAGGCCGATAATCGCGAGCGACACCAAAGGCTGACCAATATCTGTCTCAATTGGCGTCTTCAGCAACGGGGCTATGGTTTGCAAGCCAAAAGCGTTGTGGAATACTGCGATGAGGCTGGGAAATCTGTCGAGGATGGTGGGTGTATGCACTTGTCTGTGGAGTATGGCATTATTCTTTTGATTTTCCAACAGATGTATGGAACTTCACCTTCTACACAATTATATGCGCCCTGCTCATCCTTGCCTGCCTTGGCAGTCTCGTTGATCTGCATCTAAAGTATAGACGTCACGATAAGATGCTCAAGGAGCGAGATCACTACAAAACACCGCCAAAAAGCCGTGCACAACAATTGCTACTCACATTCTCGGTGGCCCGTAATTGGTATCGTCTCAATCAGGAGCCAAGTGGTAAAATTGGTCGTGAGTTGCGTTTCCTCGACTGCTTTAAGTTTTTTGCCATGTTCATGGTGATTTTTGCCCACACCAATTGGGTGATCTATGAGAGCGCTATCAGTAATCCTCAGGATCCAGAGCGCCTGCTTCACACGGCGGCTGGCACATTGCTAGTCTCTGGTTCTCTCATCACAGTCACCTTTTTTGTTATTAGCGGATTACTATTGACCATCAATTGGCTGGCTGTTGTCCGTTCAATGCAGTCCAAGTCCAAGGAAGTCTGGAGTTCTGGCCAATATTTCCTGCTCTTTGTCAAATTTAATGTATTTCGCTATATTCGATTGACTGTGCCTTATGCCTTTGTTCTGCTTGTAAGTGGCGTTTATTTTGACAATGCTGGCGGCCCACTCTGGAGGCACATCTATGAGCGGGAACAGTTGTCCTGTCGTCGCAATTGGTGGGTCAATCTCCTGTATATTAATAATTTTGTGCACACGGATCAGCGTGTAAGTAGAAGCAACGCAGGAGGAAGACCGAAGATATGAACCATATAATTTCCTTCCTTTTGCAGTGCCTACTCCAGGGTTGGTACCTGGCCGCCGATACGCACTCTTTTGTCCTCAGTTTGGTCGTGCTTATGCTGGCCCATCGCTTTGCCCAATGGAGCAAGCATTTGTATTCAGTCATCTTGGCAATTTTTATGATTCTTCCAGCTGTTATCACTTATGCTGCAGATTATTATCCAATATTCATACCATCGCCACAGTAAGTAGAAATGTGAGGGATAAAAATGGGTTGGAAATTGTAGCGTTTCTTCCTTCTTCGTCTAGGACACAAAAGGATTCGTTTATTGGTGATAGACAGTTTACAGAGTTCTATACATCATCCCATATGAATTTCGGGGCATATTTCTGCGGTGTTTTGGCTGCTTTGGTCTACGATGAATTGTCTTCGAGGCAATATAAGCTACGGGAGTTGCGTAGCTTTCAGATTTTCTGGTTCTCCCTCATTCCAGTGGGCATTTTGTGGCTATTCTCGGCTCATCCCATATTCCAGCATTATTATGTTGCGCCATCGGCAATTTGGGGTGCCATCTATGCAGGCGTTCAAAGAAATCTCTGGGCCTTCGGTTTGGGCATCTTTATTATAGGCATGGCCAGCAAGGTCGGCTGTAAGTATTACCTATTTCACTTGTGTGACCCATAAATATCTTGACGTGCTCTTTTTTAAGGGATCTTTCGTAAGTTTGCCTGCTTGCCCATTTTCCGTATACTGGGACGTCTGACTTATGGAGCATTCATAATACATCTACTCGTGGCGCGCATTGTGCTGGCCACTGTGAGGAATCCCATTTATTTTGGAACTGGCATGATGGTTGGTTGATTTACGATTTCTATTACCAGTTACCTAATCATTTTTGGAAATTTTCCTTTGCAGTTTGCTTTCATTTTTTTCACTGTGACAGTTTCGTACTTGTGCTCCTTGGTTCTGGCTATATTTCTGGAGCTTCCCGTCTCGTCTTGTCTTAAGCTAATGCGTTAGGCAACTAAATATTATTCTAACTTACAATATTAGTCATAGGTAATTTAAATAAATCTTCTAATCTATACTTACCCAGTTCCAATCTGGCTTTGGCCATGCTCGGACTCACTGAGCTCGCGCAGCTTCAAGAAGAATTCGCTAATCGACTCAATGGCCTGATCATTTAGCAAGGGATGGAGTGATTGTCGAGTATAGGCTATAAATTTCTTCATTAGGATAGGCGGCAGCAGGTCCAGTTCGTCGTCTTCCTCAGTCAGTTGGAGTTGCCGATTTAAATCATAGTCCAATTGTATAACGGATAAGTCTGCATTATCCATCGACGACTGATTCTGATAGAAAGTCGACTCACCCATGGAATCATTGGGTTTGGGCTTAAGGGCATAGCGAGCAGAGATTTTTTTCCGATTCTTGAATCCTGCGTGCAGTGCGCGCACATGGGCAGCCAACGATTGGTCTCTTTCTTCTGAAGGATTATCAAGCAAGATATATACTAAATGAAACTCTTTCAGTAAACCCGCCGTGATTCGTATGTTCTGTAAAAGATATCTTCCCGGATCGTATTGACCCCGTTGAGGATTGGCGCTGGCAATGATCGAAGGTTGGGCCGCTAAGCTAGCGAAAAGTCCTGATAATGGTATATTGTATTCGCCCGATTGCATTGACTGCAGGAGTACCAATTGTTTGGATGCAATTTTATCCACATCATCTATTACACAATGGCCGTACTTATTGGCCACGCAGAGGGCTCCAGACTCCATCACTCGCTTGTTCCGCCAACCAAACGAAACGCCCAACTGTTGAGCAGATTGAGCTCCTCTCTTGCCACTTATGTGAGCAACTCTGTCGGACAGCTGGACACAGTTATGGACAATCTTTGACTTGCCGACACCAGGATCACCCACAAGCAGGACATTGGACGATTTGTTGTTGAACTCTGATATCGAAGAGCCAGATGCACCAAAAAGGGACAGCAGACAGGCAGCCTTTGGTATCTCATGTCCATGAACCTCTGGAGCAAGAGACTGCACTAGCAATTTAAAGCTGTTAGGTTCGGCATTTATTGCGGCAATGGCTCCCAAATCACGTTCACTGAATTCACGCTTCACGTGGCAAGCATCCTGTATGCCAACTGCCTTGATATACGACTGCATATCTCCTGAAGTGGCTCCTGACGATGTGCTAGGGAGTTCGCTTAACTCCCTCAGCTTTAGTACTCCACAGATGACGATTTCCTGGCCAACAACAACGGAATCGACCAAGTCTTGACGCAACTCGACATCTGATTCTGTTGGAGTATTGTGCTCAATGTCGCAAATTTGTAAGAGACTCGACTCCTGTATCCGTATTATTTGTCTGACCAGCAATCGCGTGTGCGGGGAACTCCGTAGAGCAAGAAAATCATCTTTGGCCCCACAGAGTGCCTTTTTGCAGTGATAGGGACGAGGAGCAAAGGTGCCGCGCTGACGCATTGCCTGTTCGCTTTGGCAGCGGGTGCATCTAAAGGATTGCCAAGCCAGGCCATAGGTTGGCTCACCCACACTACGCACAATGCCACGCACTGAGACCAGTGTGTCCACTCGACTATTGTCGATGCCACTGATAAGTTCCACCGGAACGAAATTCTCTGGACGCGCATAGATCTTACGCGTGGGCATGGGCTCCTCAATGATTTGAAGAACTATGTCCAGTTCGGAACTTTCCTGTGACTCGTTGCTCTCCTTAGTATCTAGCTCGTGATTAACCACCACCGTATGCATAGCCAGCCCCAAAGTGCCCAAAGTCCGCATCGGATGCATACGCAGGTCATCCATAAGAGTGGGCCAATCTTTCTTCAGCTGCTCATCATCGACAATGGCTGAGACATTGAAGGAAAAGAAACCGCATTTTCCTGCCTCCGCATATTTATATTTCATTGGATTACGCTGATAATGAGCTTCCACGGCAAAAAGGCGATCACCCCCTCCCCTTTTTGGTTTTTATGAATCCTTTAGAAAGTAGAGTCTCCACCCGGGATGAGTTGGTGGACTGTCTACAAGAAAGCTTTGCACTTGCAGGCCAAAACCATCCTCGGGAGCCACATAGTTCTCAGGACGCAGGAAGCTACAGTCAAGGGAAGTGGCTTTGGCGTTCCAGCCCCTGGGTTTGGGGCGAGCAGGACCTGGAGCTGGAGCAGATTCTCCATCAATATTTGAAACCGACCTACCACGATTTGTATTTGAATGAGATTGACCGCGAGCCGGAATAACACGCCCATTTCTCCGGAAATAGAAATACGGACGATAGGCGCCACCACCGCGAGCCCGACCCCGTATGAAACGTCCGCGCGCTTGTCCACGACCCACTGCGGGAGTAGGATTCATAATTTCATTAACTTTGGCGCTCCTCCGGTTCTCTTTAGACAAATTTCTATGTAAATAACTGTGCCAATCGATTGGTTATCGAAAGTCAGATGATTTAAATTATTTATTTAAAAATCAACATTTTGTTTACTACTTCAGTGTCAAAGACTGCAGATTTGTTTCTAGCATCTCGAGGTGCTTGGGCAAATAGTCTTCGAAGACTTTCTTGATCTTAGCCTTGACCAGAGTAAAAGTTTCCGACACAATTTTCCCCTCCGCATCGGTCTGCGGGTTAACGCACTGAAGCTCGTGAATGAAGTCGATGCAGCCGTCGAGAAGGCGTATTTGCTCTAACTGCAAATTACTCAACTGCTCCTGGAGTGCAGTTAGCGATTCAATGTGTTTATCCACACGTGAGGGCAAGCTTATTATATTCGCCATATGCTCTGACTGATTTGCAAGATCGATGTCCTTCAGATCAATGGTGGGGCTCATGTCCACCGATCTCTTGGCCTTCTCCTCCAACTGAGTAAGTATTATTAGTATTGTTATTATTAGCCATATCTCGTAATACCCACCTTCTTCTTTTTGGAACTTTTTATTTTATTTTTCTTTCCCATGTTTTTTTTTTTCAAGAATTTTAATCGTAGTTTCTCATTGAACAATAGAGTTATTTATTTCTTAAGAAGCAGCAGAGAAGTCAGAGCTTACTTTGCATTCAGAAAACATGAACATTTTTTGTTATTCAATTTCAGAAATGTGTTTTAATCTGCCCGATATTTGATAAGATCTTCCAGTTCCTTCAAATTGTTAAGTTTTGACAACTGTTGAACCAAATCCTGCATCAATAAATTATTATAATTAAAATTATTGGCATCCCTGATGAGGCCGTAAGCTTCTGCGTTAATCAGGCGGTGGCGCAGAAGGGGCATGTAAGGACCTTTAAAATGTGGCAAACCTGGAAAAGAATTACCAATCATTGGGAAAAGCTCAATTCCCGTCATTATGCTTACCATTGGCCAACTGCAGAGGCACTTTTGCAGTAAGCCCAGTATGTCCAATTTTTTTGACATCCAATCGTTGTCTGTCGGCACTGGTGGTATTCCTGTAGTCACAAACATCGGACTGAGTCCGGATATGGTTATGGATCGCCATAGTTTTAAGGTGATACATCATATTTTTATACTTACATCGTAATGGTCGTTCTCGCTTTCTTCTGTCGATGGCGAATCTTGTGTATCAGAGTGGGGAACAAACTCTAAGGCATTGACACGAAGAATCTGCCTAGATGTTGCCAACGAAGATGTACGTCGTTTATGTGCAGTCAATGAATTTGTGCGCTTCTTGGCGGTGCCAGCCAAAAAGTGTACATTGGAATTGTAATGCATTTTCTTGTAATCAAATTCCTAAGCTAAGATTTGTTTTGAAGCTGCAGATGAGCCGAAGCCCACGAACTTGTCAGTGCGCGCTCACTTCAATATTTTTTAACTGCAAGCTCATAAATTGAATAATCGAATGTATGTTTATCGAGTGAACTATCGGCTATATCGCAGGTGACAGTGACTAATCACAGTTTCTTTAATCTTGCTCATCTCTGTACACATTGTGGAAGAAAACAAAAAAGGAATTTATTAAGAAAAACAATAAATCTTTGATAAAAGCCGTTGATTTCATTACATTACAATGCCGGTGTGTAAATGTGCATCAAGGGGTTGAAAGATTTCACCAAAGATATACATATAGAATCTTCCCATTTGTATCATTGTTGCGAGCCCCAAAGCAACCCCATGCAAAGTTTTTTTTTTTTATAAGTTTGTTTTCAATTGTTTATAACTACATGTTTTTACTTGTTGCAGGCCTACCACTCTCAGATCAAAGAGTTCCGCCAACAGGTGGGCAACATTGCCATCCTACCATTACGTACGCAAGTTCGTGGACCAGCGCCCATTGCTAATAATGCTGAAAGCGACATCATTGATGAGTCACTTTACTTTTTTAAAGCCAATGTATTCTTCCGCACCTACGAGATTAAATCCGAAGTGGATCGTGTACTGATCTATGTTACTCTCTATATAACGGAGTGTCTAAAACGGCTAACTCGTTGCACTAGTAAAGCGCAGGGTCAACAGGAGATGTATAGTTTGGCCATATCGAAGTTCGATATACCCGGCGAGGCAGGATTTCCCTTAAATGCAGTCTATGCCAAGCCGCAGGCTGCACAAGATGCGGATCTCATGCGGCAATATTTGCTGCAATTGCGACATGAGACGGGCAATCGGGTATTGGAGAAGGTCTTTAGTACGGATGACGGCAAGCCGAACAAATGGTGGACTTGCTTTGCCAAGAAAAAGTTCATGGAAAAAAGTCTTGCTGGTCCAGGACAGTGAAAGACAGGTATTTCTCAGCAAATTTGACAAAAACCTTCGCTTCACTCTTATTTGCAAGTCCCATAAAAGTCTACATAAGTTATAATCAAATTATTATTCTTGGCATAATTCAAGGCGAGAATCGATTTCCATAGCGTAGATTTGATCAGTGGTTTATCTCAAAGCCCACTTCAATGTTGTTAAATACGTTTCTACTGAAGCTTCGAATAAGTGCATATAAACATAATAATTAAAAATCACTTTCAATTATTTAAAAAAAAAAAAAACAAGTTTCCAACTAGAAGTCCATAGATGCCAATTTTTCAAATAATTTGAACTGTTTTCTTTTTGTTAGATTTTTAGAATAATCACTGAATATATCACTTTGCTTCACTTAAGACCCATTCTGGGGTTTTCTTTTTAATTGGAAAAACGTTCTAAACAAATAATCTTTCTAATTTTAACGATACAAATGATCAGCCTGCAGATTGGAGGCTATTTCCGATTCCCATTTGTCCCCATTGCACAGTAATTTCTCCTTGTTGTACAGCAGCTCCTCGTGAGTCTCGGTGGAGAATTCAAAATTGGGTCCTTCGACAATTGCGTCCACAGGGCAAGCCTCCTGCAGGGGCAGAAAATATAATATAGTTTAATTCTGCTGCATTGGAATTTCAGTCGCACTCACCTGACAGAATCCGCAGTAGATGCATTTTGTCATATCAATATCGTAGCGTGTGGTACGCCTGCTGCCATCAGCACGCTCTTCTGCCTCAATGGTAATAGCCTGGGCGGGGCAAATAGCTTCGCACAACTTACAGGCAATGCAACGCTCCTCACCGCTGGGATAGCGACGAAGGGCATGCTCGCCACGGAATCGGGGACTTAGTGGACCTTTTTCAAATGGATAATTAATAGTAGCCGGTTCTTTAAAGATGTGGGCCAGAGTGACGCCAAAGCCACGGAAGAGTTCACCAAAGAACATGGTGGTGGCTGCACGATCTGTGATATCCTCAAATTCCATGCTCAGCTCCTTGTTGTTAACGTACACATAGCCCTTCTGCACCTCGACAATGTCTTTGGGCTCGGTCCGTTTAGCGGCTAGCATGCGAGCTCCTTGGGACCCAAACATGCGCTGACCTGATGGAAACGAGAAAACGATATTTTGTTATTATTTTGCAACAATAGTACTGTTTTTTATAGACTGCCAAGTTGTTTTTCTATGACATAAGCTTACATAACCTCACTCATTGTTACTTTTTTGCCAATTGTATTCGATTAAATGGACAATGAGGGTGATCAATTGTTTAAAGCACTAACCATTGCGCGATGCATTGAAAATTCGCATTGTAAGCGACATGTTGACGGCCCACAGCTTTGGAATTTTGTTGTTAATTCAGGTCTTCGGTAAAACAACAAACCAGTGTTTTGATTTAGCGATGGGTCTCTACTGTCAACGTGTTATCGATAAGTGTACCCTGACTGATAGGTTGCAGCCAGTGTTGGACTTCAGCAAATATACCGTCACTATGAATAATAATAATAGAGTGACGACATCGCAATATTTACATTAGTTCGTTTTGCTAAATTGTACAGAATGTCTGAATTAGACAAGCTTTCTAACAAGGAACTGTTAGCCAAGTGTCGGGAACACGGACTGCCAGTTGTTCCCATCACTGACACTACACGCAACGTCATTATTCGAAGATTACAAAGTGCAATTTCAGGATCGCCATTGAACAATTCAAAGAAGAACACAAAAAGTTCGAAGACAGTGGTTGCAAAAAATGTTAAGCCCAGTCGTAAAACTATAGAGGCTGTCAAGGTAACACATGGCAAAAGCACAACCAAGAACACTGTGAATCTCGAACGTAGAACAGTCACCAAAGGAAAAGCCTTGGATGAGGCCCCAAATGAAGATGATAATGAAGACATTGAAGAACCTAGACCCCAAAGTAAAATGGGACGTGGCAGAAAGGAGAGCCACATTCGAACCAATCAACCACCGAATTTGAAGCGTCGTACTCTTCCAGCCACATGTAGCTCTACAAAAACTGTTTCGGAATCGGGTTCACAAGCCAGTGACGGTCCGGCAAAGCTCACTCCAAAGCGTCTCAACTTGGGCAATAAACTAAACGAACGAGAAGTGTTGCCATTGACTAAGACAAGCGTGTCGGTGACAGCCTATATACATGAGGAGCAGACATCTTCCGAAGAGGATACAGCAACTCTGAAACGTAAAACAGCATGCGGAAGAAAAGAAGCTGGGCAGAACACAGATTTAAAGCGTCGCACATTACATACCAAAGGACGCTCCGTTCAGTTTGCACCAAGTGTTTCAGATGCCGGTTGTCAGGCAGATATGCCTAGTTCTGAACGCGAAACTATTTTTCGCAAAGAGGAAAGCTACACTCTGAATACACGGAAACCCACAACATTCGTTCCAAACCTGGGCTCCCAGACGGACAAAAGTGATTACTTGAAGCCTCAGAAGTCTTTATCAAGTCAAGATGATGCGCGTGCTAGGCGTTCAAAGCTATTAACCAGAACAGAAGTTGTGACCACCTCCTACATACACCAAGTTGAGACTTCGGAGGAAGATAAGGAAACTAGCTCTTGCAAAAGACGTAGGATCTGCACTTCACCCGTCAGTTGTCCCCCACCCATCTATGAGTCCGGTTTCGGTTCAACTTTTGCATCTAACTTGAATGCGGTAAAACCAAGTGACACCCAAACTCTTACTACTTCACCCACCGCTCTATATGCGCCAAGGAGTACTTTAAGTGGATCAGCCAGGTCACTTCGCGAGGAATCTACATTTTCAGTTAGGAAATGTCAGGTCAATGACAACAATTCCTGGCCCACTAGAAGTGAAGGTTCAATTCAACCCACAGCTACGGGTAGCAGTCTTTATCCGAAGTTGGATCACTTTTATAAGCAGCAATCTTTTTCAAACTCCTTCAGAGGCGAGCCAATGGATACAGACAGTGATTTGGATATAACGAATCACCAGAAAACTTATTGGCGTTCTAAATGAACACATATATTGCTTTAAAGTCAAGTTGCGATTTTTTGGCCAATGGTTTTTTCAAATAAATTTGTTAACAACATCTCACTCATTATTTAAAATCTGTAAATAAATTGTATTTTTCTAACGAAACTAAAAATAAATATAAATTGTAACAGAAATATTCAAACATCTGATTCATTAGAGATGTAAGGTGCAGTCACGTTGTTATCGAGGCGCTTTTGGTTTTTGCTTTTAACTAAACAACCCTGGCGACGGCCAGTGTGAATCAGCGGCTAAAAAGAAAAACAACAAAACCGTGACGACATCGCTATTTTTGTTTTATTTTTATTTCATTAATTTTTTCAATCATGTCGGATGGCTTGGATGCGCTCTCAAACAAGGAATTGCTGGTTAGATGCCGGCAATATGGACTGCCAGTTATCCCAGTAACGGACAGCACACGTAATGTGATCACCCGTCGTTTGCGTGCTGCTATGCTAGGAACTCCTCTGAACAAAAGTCAGACGCAAAAAAATGCGAATTCAGCAACAGCCAAGAAGTCAGCTCCTAGACGTGAAACCCTACACGCTGAAAAGGTGAGCAACAATACGCGTGAGAGACAGAATCAGAATCGACGCACCATTGCCTATGGGCTGGACAATGTATCGCTTTCTGGGCGCTCTGTTCAGACCACAACAACTGTCTCCGACGTGGGCTCCCAGTCGGAGGATGATGACTACTACATGGTTCAGGTGCCAGATGTGGGTTACTCGAAGCCCACACAAACACCACCAAACCGGGAGGATGAACGTCGCTTGCGACGTTCAGTGTCATTGACAAAGTCTGGAGTATTGACCACATCTTACACACGTGAAGTAGATGCTCCTCGTTTTGATGAATCCGATGAAGTTAATGAACCAACATCATTCACTTACGAGCGTCCACGTGTGACCCACGCTCCTGTACATTCGCCTCCAACGAGCTATGAACCGGATTTTCGCCGAACTTTCGCCACAGACTTGAATCAGTCCAGGCCGCATCTCACGCAGACTCAGCTGAACTCCACAAGCTATCTGGATGCTGATTATAATCAATATTCGACACCAAAAACTTACGAATCGCCGCTCAGAACAACTACAATTCCAACGCCACGTAGCCCTTTTAGTAGTCAACCTGAATCATCTCAGCCAAGGCAGCGACAACCCGTCAGTGAAAGCAGTCCCTCATGGCCTGCAGGTCGTCTTATTCATCCAACTACTAAAGTGGACACTTTATATCCTAAATTGGATAACTTATATGACAGACAACATCGTCAAACATCGTATTCCACGGGCTCCCACAGGCCAATGGACCTAGACACTGATTCGGAAACGGATGAGCCAAAATTGACTTCAAGCTCCAGATTGTCGTCCAACACCAGGCCACAAATGCGTCGACCACTAGTCCGACAAAATCCGCAAAATGGTCCCATGCAACAATTCGGTGAATTAGTTAGGACCCTGGATCGGCAGTATCACCTAAGATACTATCTGCTTTTGACAGTCCTCGTGATGGTAGCCACAATGATTTACGTCGTGGTCACCCCTTCCTGAAGAACTGACTCTAACGCCCATACGGATTTTTTTCTTTGCTACTGACATTGATTATGCATTTCAATATTTATTTATTTAGTTTCGGCAATTTGATTCTTAAGTAATTGCCGACATATACTTGCGTGTCCGTTGGTCCGCTCATCTTTAACTGACTATTTTATGAAAAGCCCTAAGAACAAACTCGATTTTTTTCAAAAGACCATATCTTTAGCATTTTTGGACAACAATCATAAAACGTCGTTTAACTTTTCGGTTGCGGTTAAAAAAAAAAAACAATAAAAACAAAATTACTGGATTCTCGGCTTTCTTTTGTTTTTCTTTTTTCTCTTTATACATATAATTAGAAAAATGTACTACATTATAATTATTGTTAATTAAATAAACTAATTAAATATAAACTTTCAGTGTTGTTTTTCCTCTTTCTTCGTTTGCATTTTGTGTGTGTTTTTGTTTTGTTAATTTGCTTGCGTTTCAGTAATCCAAAATTTTAGGCTAATATTTACACGCTGTTGTGGGAGCGGGCAGATGGGATCGAATTTTGGGTATGACTAATTGAAATGGAACTTGAACTGGAAGGGCGAATCATGTCGGAAGTGTGCGAACGGATGTTCGCCATGGAAGCCGTTCTGTCTACCACTCTCCGGATCAAGGGGATCTTGCCCATTGTCAAACTGTTGCCGCTTCTCTGGGTCTGTTAGCACTTCCTTGGCGGCGGCAATGTCGATGAATTTCTTCTCAGCCACTTTCTTGTCCTCGTCCCTGAAGTTATCGGGATGCCACTTTTGGGCCGCCTTCCGATAGGCCTTTACGATTTCCTGTTTGTTCGCATTTCGCTTGACTCCGAGAATCTTATAGTAATCCCTGCGTTCCGATTGTTTCTGGAGCTTTTTGGCCCGCTGAATGCCCTCTTTCGCACGTGAGTTGTTCTCATCGAGATCGAGGGCTGCCTGATAGGCGTGTATGGCATCATCATACATTTCGGTGCCAAGCATAGCTTCGGCACGATCACAGTACACCTGAGCATCCTTCATAATGTCCAGTGCATCCTTGCATTGAGTGAGGGCTTTGCCATATTGCTCGTCCCCAGTGTAACAGGCGCAGAGAGCCTTGTGTGCTTCATAGCGGATCATAGGTTCCTCCGGCTCGTGCTTTAGTACTGCCTCGCCAGCTGTAATGCAATCCTGGAATTGTTTTTCCTCACGAGCCTGTTCAGCGTTCGTCAGCTGCTTCTCCACCTTTCGCAGTTTCTTGTAGAAGGGAAAGCAAAGCTTGTGCTCGGGATCAAATTTGAGGCATTCGCGTATTTCCTTCAAAGCATTGGTGGCGTGACCAATCTTGTAAAGCATCTTGGCTATATTATAGTGACCTTCAGTGCTGTCCTGACTGAGGCGGTTGACTTGTCGCATATCAGCAATAGCCGCCAGAGGATCATTTACCTCCACATAGAGATCAGAGCGTGCCTGTCGGAATCCGACTGACCATGGCGAAATCTCCAAGAGCTGTGTGACCATTGGTATGGCATTCTGGTAGTCCGCATGTCCGATTAGCTGCTGTACCAACTGCCATTGTTCTATTGCCGGTTGAATACGGCCATAATGCTCATGAATCATTGGATTATTCGGCTCATCCTGCAGTACTTCCTCGAAATCTGTGAGGGCCAATTCGTATTCACCACTCTTCATATAGACAACACCGCGTTGAGTACGCGCCGCTATAAAATCTGGTTTCAGTTCCAGGACACGGCTGAAGTCCTGAATGGCAAAGCGTGTCTTTCCCAAGGCTAGATAGACTGTACCACGTTTAAACAAAGTCAAATAATTGCTAGGATCGCCCTCTGAAAAGTTCATACGATAAGTTCATAGGATAAGTCAAGGTCAAACATATCGTAGTCCTGCAAAAATACCCACCTACAGCTGCATGATAATGCGTCAGGGCATCAGACAGTTGACCGCGAGCCAGAAACTCTTTTCCCAACTCCAGGTGATTGTCGATATCAGCTTGATTGGGGACTGCCTCAGCACCTAAACAGCATGACGTGTATTTAAACAGTTGTTATTATTGTTGCTGTGGTTGTTGCTATTTAACTAGTTTTCAATGTTAAACAATTTGAGAGTTTACCTTCCATGAAAAGCTCCAAGAGCAATATCAGGACACAAGCAGCCAATTTCTTATCCCCATGGCCAAGCATCAGCAAATCACTTAAAGGTAACGCCATGACGTGGTTATGCGCCTGCAAGATGTGGGCGTATTGTCAATTTCTTGGTATAGTGGGCGTGTGAGCCAGTTGTGATTTTGAAGATTATTTCAAAACGACACGCACACACCCCAGCACAGCTGCTTATCTGCTGCCTCTCTATCTTCCTACCTCCCCTCTCTCCAGAATCTTTGGTGTTTGTTGTTGCGCTTGTTATAGATTTTATGTCCGTTTTTGGTCAACTTTTTTGGTCTCCTCGTGTCGGCGGTGGTTGCGATACAGATTTATTTCCTATGGCCGAATTTTCGACTTTTTTTAATGTTAAACTTTTAAATAAATTGCAAATTTTGTACTATCTTCTATTTCCCATTATTGCTGTTGCGAATTTCGATTAAATAGTAAACCGCAACCGCTTTAAACACAAGTACAAAAAAAAAAAAAATCTGACGTGTCGTGCACTTTGGGGGTGCGAGCGAGAGGTAACGAAAAGTTATCGACAAAATACTAAACTTTCAGTATAAATAATCGATTATGTGCGATTGCATTCGATGAGTTATCGTTTGTATGTGTACCGACTGCACTAGTTCATTTTGAGAACTCAGTCGATGGTAGGGTATTCGAGAAGAGGTTTGCTTATTTAAAGCATTTATGTACTTATTATTTATATTATTGTTTTTATTATTTAATGTTATCATTAGTGGCTGTGAGGGTTCGGAAATAGAGAGTGCCTGGGACATCCTCTTAATTTAATAATTATTTTCCAACAATAAATACACAGACCGACACTTTTGAGGTCATTAAAATGTGTTTTAAGTACAATAGGTCTCCTATAGTAACGTGAGTGGGTGCTGATCACTTGCACTTAATTCTTGTCTATCATGTCAGGATTTCGAAACACATGAGTTGAAATTATTAAAAATAACCTCATTGCAATTTTTTTGAATAAAATCAACATAATATTATTTTAAAAACATTATTGTTTCAACCTATTAATATATTAGGTATGATTTAAAAGAAATTAAAAGATATCAAGGAGTAATTTCTTTGTTATAATGCATACTATCCTACACTTTGGATATGGTTCTATAATGAGTAAAATTTGAACCAAAAATTGTCTGCTTTTTAATTTTAAAGAATTATGAGACTCTTATGCGTCTGACAAATTGTTTATTAATGTAATGTTTGCAAACATTAGATATTTTTCTTACACACTCTATAATCTATAGTATACTTTTGGGTGCATATTTTCCAACCACAGATACCCTGATTTCACAAAATTTTGATGTGATGGACAAAAACCAAGTATGTAGTCTGAATAAGCGTACCCGTATTAGTTAAAAACACCTCTCAAGTTAATGTCACCGATAATCATGTAAACCTGAGATATCGATGCATACACAATAAATTATTAATTTGAACTGGTGACGCCGGCGCTGGTTGGTGGAATTTAAACACGGCAAAATTTTTTTGAAGATCGGGTGACTCTATCAACTAGGATTGATTTACTTAACTAGATTTGGTGCTGCTGGGTCACTTGCAATATGATCGAATGAAAGCATGTCCTCATTAAGGACTTTGAAAATTTCAAAAATTAAATTGTAGACTTCCATTTTCAAGTTTTTTATTTATAAAAAATGCTTGTTAAGTACAATATTATAAATGAAAAGTGAAATTGACAAAAGGTTTTTTAATTAACTTAAGTAAATGAAACATATTCGATAGAAATGTATTTGTCGGTTTGAACAAATTTAATATGTTTGCTCTTTTAATTGTTGTGTGTTTGTGTTTTTAATTTTTTATTTTTTTAACAAAGTAAAGCTACTAAACTTAAATCACAGATAACACTAAAGTGTTTGTTACGATATATGTATGTATATGTATGTATATATATACGATATATGTATGGTATATATGTATGATATTAAGCAATTGGTTGTTATAGGTCCATAGTTCTTTTAATTGAAATCATAACAGATATTTGGACTTGGGAGATAATTGAAAAATCGTTTAATTATGAACATTTTCTTGTTTTTTGTTATTCTTTGTTAAATGCAACAATTTGTATGCTTAAATACTAGGAAATAATAGTTTAAAGTTGTGTAAGAAATGATATATTAAGGATTTAAATGATATGCCTAAAATTGGGCTGGATTTTGTTGTTCATTTTGTTTTACTTGTTTTTTTTTTTTTTTCCTGTGAATGGCACATTTTGCTGTTTAATGGCAAAAACGAAACTCTGTACGCGAAAAACCTATAGCTAGGACTTAATCTATAGCCTAGACATGCACCTCCGGGCAATCCTCATCCTTAATTGACGTATACTGAACCTTCTTGGCCACATTATCGAACACGGGTGTTATCATATATTTCAATTTGTCACGACTGACATAAACCAAAGCCACCAAAAGTCCGAGCAGAATCATGCTAAGCACTATTAGAAGAAAGATCAAGGTGGCTGTATGTCCGCTCATATGCGGCGCTTGCAATTCCCCATAGCGTTGCTCATCCTCGGCGGCATTTAGGATTGTAGCTGCCGCCGCTATTGCGTCGCGGCACGCCTCCATGTCCAGCTGGACAATGTGAGCAGGCATGGGATCCACACGATGAGGGTCATGGAAGCAAATGAGACTGTCCTTGTTGCGCACAGTCACTCGAGTCGATTGAATCCACGTACGAAATGGCGATATCTTGCAATCGCACACAAAGGGATTCAGATTAAAGTCCACAATCAAATTCACTGTACGATTCACCCGGTCCTCTAGTTCGTTCATGACACGCATATCGCTGGGTTTAACAAATTCAAATTTATTGCGTTCCAAGTCAAGGAAACGTAAATTCTTCAGGCAACGCACTTCAAAATTGATATCCTTTAGAAGATTATCACCCAAGTGCAGGTCCCGCAAGGATGGCAAATCGCAAAACACATTGCGATCCTTGAAATGTGTAATCTCGTTCTGCTCCAAATGAAGTTTCTGCAATTTAACCAATTGACTGTTAACGAAAATGTCATGCAGATCCTCGCTCAACTGTGGTGAGCTGTTGTCTTCGAATGCATCGGTCAGATGAAGGCTTTGCAGGTTCACAAAGTTGGAGAAGACTCGAGGATGATGATGATTAACCTGAAACAAAAACAACAAAAAAACCAAACATAAATTAAATCCTTATAAGAGGTGACGGAATTCAATAATTCAATTACCTCATCATCGAATCGTGAAATGCTCAGGTTATTATGATTCAATATTAATCGCTCCACCCTGGGCACATGATGATAACTCTTTCCCCGTATCTCGCGTATGTGATTGTTGCTCATATCGACAATTTTTAGATTTTTATAGTCATTGATGCTGCCAAAGACATTCCACGGTAGTTCCGTAATCCGGTTTCCGGTGAAAATCAAAATCTCCACCTCGTCGGGCATGTACTCAAGGACACTGGTGTTTCTTAAGCCAGCATTTGTGCAGTTCACAATGAATTGGACTTCACTTTCGTACATCTCCCGGCCGCAGGAGCAGCTGGTAGGAAAATTTGGTCCACAACTCGATGATGAGCTCTGTTCGCCGCCACTTAAACTAATGCCGAGCAGCAGTAGAACCATGGTCATGGCCAGGTTATGTAGATGAGTCGTTTCGGTGGTCATGGCGTTTCTGTGATGGAATCTCCGTTCTAGTCTTCTGTAATTAATAGCCAAAAAGGGAAAAATATATGTTTTTTTTTTTTCATTTATTATTACATACTTTGTTCTTGGCAAGTGCATTTTAAAGTGGCCCCAGAGCCACAAAATATAAAACCACCTGGTTTTGGTTTTCAATGCCCCGCTATTTCCCTTTACATCTCCCCTTTTATCTTCTCTGATATTTATGCTCTACAAGTTGCAGATTTATGAGCTTATGAAAAAGCTCCAAACCTATTCCCATCCCCACACTTACCCATGCACCTTCACCAATCAACGGTACACGCGGCGTATGGGTAATTTCTGTTTAGTGCCAAAGTTTTTTTCGTTGTTTTTTTCGTATAATATTTGGGATCCAGTGGGCTGGCGGTGGTTTTCGTGGTAACCACAACAAAAAGCAGCCAGAAGGGCACTCGAGCGAGTTACCATGGCCCGAACTTGGGCCAAGCCGTAAACCTGATTATTTTTCGGCTTTTATTGCTATTTGTTTAGCCGGTTTGCCTCTCGCTGGGCTTGTGTGCGGAATCCAGGGATGGTTATACAGTGCCAATTACGAAACATTCAAAAAAGTAAAGACTCAGTTAAGTTTAAATTTCAATTTTTTAGAATTTAATCATGTCTTTAATGGAGTTATAAAAAAGTAAATGGACGGAGAATCATTCAGGAATGGCAGACTATTTAGAATTCTTGCCCAGACAATAATTTCACGGGCTCTTTGATCCAATTAGAAGGTGTCATCCCGTCTTAGCTTACCTCTGACTTGTATTAAGCTTGTAATGTTAGTACAACTAAATAAATTACCTCAGTAATTGCCTCACTATTAAACTATATCCAATTAAATACTTAAAATCAATGCGATTTGCAGCTCTTCTTCTCGAAGTACAAATTGAATTGGCATGGGAAATGGCAGGGAAACTAAAGTTCGATAAATATTTATAGTTATTCTCATTATAAGTTTTTCTTTTAGCTCGTTGTTTTTAACTTACTAATTTCTATTTACTTAAGTTCCCCTCTTGGGAAAGGGTATTTAAAAGTCGTTACTTGAACTTGCAATCCTGATTGCTTTAAAGCATAAACATTTTTATTACCTGTCCATGTACATCCGACCTTGCTTCGCTCTCGTATTACATTGATTTCGCATTCTAACTGGATGGGTCAATTAGACGCTGTAGCTGCTGGGTCAAGGGTCATTCAATGCTAATGAATGTACATGAAATGCCAGACTGCAAAATTGAAAACTAACGGCCCTTTAATAGCCTCCTCGCTTTATGTCTGCCATCTTTTTATCTCACACTTTTCATCTTTGTTCCGTTTGAACATTCTCTTAGCTGACCCTGAGTCTTCTATGAGGCAATGATGGGAAATCTAATCTAACAATCTGAGACGCTGACACAACGAGTCGTATACTTGATATAAAGAATTTATATAATACTGCAAATTTTGAAGAATACAACAGATTATACATATATTTGCAATTATTTCGTCATGTTAGTATGTAATACTGATTATGTTGAGGGGTTGAACTCCGTATTAATCACCATTAGACTGGGTCAGCAGAAGTATGTATGTATGTAGGTGAAAGCAATTGTGGTAACTCTATTTGCCAGGTTAATGTTTTGCTGTTGCTGCTATAACCAAACGTTTGTGCCTTATCTAGTAAAACACATAGCTCTTAAATGCATTTCTTTTTCTCTCCCTGCCTCTCCTTCCCCTTTTCCTACTTTCGGTGCGTCTGTTTTTACCTTTTTACCACTTGGCAGCTCTAATTAGACCACAGACACACACATAGTACACAAACTGCTCTCTTATGGCGTGCTATAAAATTTGGATGGGGTGTGTGTGTGTGTGTGTAGATATGTTAACCCCACACCCCTCTCCCCTTCTATTTAGTTGTCGTAATGCAACATGCCAACGTGCCACTTCACAAACTAACAAATTAACAAACACAAAACAAAAAAATAAAACACTCACACACCAAAAAAGGAAAGAAATAAAAACCAAATAAGAATGAGAGAATATTTGTGAATGCAAAATACACACTGAAATGAGGGGGGGAGCGTTGGGGGGTTCCATGGAAATTTACCTTTATTCTTATTTCTCTTTGCTCTCGTGTGTTATTATTATTATTTTACGCGCTTGCATACATTTTGAAGCAACAACAAAAAATATAAAAAAACACCAACAAATTTATGCAGTAAAGAAAGAAAAACATCGTCCTTATTATGTGGGGATTGGTGAGAGGTACGAGGTATAAAGCAAGTGGCAAAGTCACAGAAGGATGAAGCGGGGCAAGTACACCCAAAGCAAATAACAACAAACAAACAAACGTACCAACACACACACTCACAAACACACACAAGTACTGAAATTAAAGTTAAAAACTGCAGCTGAAAGAGCCAAAAAAGAGGCTGCGCCTGCTAAACCGGAAATGACACACACCTACATATATACCTACATAAGTGTGTACATACATACATACAGTTACACAAACAATACACTCACACTCACATGGAGCTTTTCCTTTGTTTGTCAAAAGGAATAAAGAAAATAGCGTTTACACTTGGCTTGCTCCTCAACAAGTTATGCAGAAATTCGCGTTTGCGAATTCTTGACAACAAAAAGTCGTAACTTTGACCTAGGTATACATACATGGCAATCCTTTTATTTCTCACTATAGCACCATTAAGCCGAGATCTTTTATTAAATGAGCTTGGTTGTTTCTTTTGAAAGCGTTCTTTGTCTATACTTTTTTTCATATTTATTGCAATTCAAAAGTTGTTGCCTGAGTTTATGATTTCTTCATTTACTATCATATGCACATATCTGAATTGTTGAGGCGTTAAATTAGAATAATTTTCAAAAAGCAACTTAATCTCTTCCACTTGACGATTTGGCAGCCTTTTAGGAATTTCAATTGTTAAAACAATTTGTTTCGCTCACATTGCTTTGCTTCGCTTAGTTGCATTTTAGCCTAAATGATTTCACACAGTTTTCTGTTGAAATCGTTGCCAAACAGTTGAAAGTTTCGCGCTACAGTCTTGCCAACTCCATTAAGAGGATAACTAATGCGGCCAACAAGCGTTTAATGCCTCGCCTTGCACTGCGCCAGAGTCATTAAGTAAAAAAAAAAGGAATAAAAATAGACGACGTTGCAAAGAAGTTGCGCCAAAAACCGGGCCACTACATAACGGTCCTTTTCGCTGGCCATAAATTTTATATAGCGGTGAAAAAAGAGTTAAAATGTTAAGTAAGAGAGTGCTGGAAGGGATGGGATGAAAAAGGTTCCCTCAGACGCATACAAATGCACATATGTATGATGAATGCATGATATACGCTTTGTTGTGGATCGCATTGAAAGGGGCGCAGAAATGTAGGCAACACTTTTTGTACGCGTGAGAAATGCAATTAAACGTGACTGCAGTTTACTCCATTCCTTTATCTCTCTATCACTCTTACTATCTTTCTCCATCTGTCTGTCTCTCTCTGCCTGTTGGCCTCTCTGACCGCTGCCTGAAACTCAATTAGCAAAGTTGCTTCCACTTTGGCACGCTGCTCGGAGTGTATATTCTTTTTTATAGTACCCGGACATGGCCGCAATATAAAATTGGCGCACGTTGGTTTCATAATTTCATTATGAGTGGCCAGGAAAAATACGAGACAGACACAGGAGGAGACTCAGCTGCCGCATCAAGTATCAGCAATGGTTGGAAGAGACGAAGACTCAACACTCTCAAGAGGGAGACAACGTTGTTCCGCTTAGTCTCATGTAATTAGAAGACAACTAATTGCACTTGAATGACCACGTAAATGTTGCTCTTACTTTCACACTCCCTTTCTTTAGTTGTATCTACGTATGTATGTATGTATGTTGTATGCATGTATATCGCCTACTCCTTTTTCTCTCTACTCATCTCTGCCTCTGGATGACTTTGTGACGGCAAAGTTTTTCTCACGCAAAATGAAAGTTGTGAGAAATAATGTTCAGACGTGGAAAGTTTAAAAAAAAGTTTCTGCAACATGGAGTCCGAAACTGTGTTGCACTTTATGATGTGGCTAAAACAGTTTTGCTTGAAAATTTACTCGGGAAAGATAAGTGCAAGTTGTAATAAAGGTAAGTGAAACTCTGAAGATTGGATTGCAATGGACATAATCAAAAGGGGAACGCAACATACACTTGGTTTTGTCGGTAAACATTGATTTCAACAACCAAGGACATGTGTATTAATATTAAAGTAAATATATAAATGCTGCCAGTCTTGCCTAAGTCTAGCAGATTTATCATAGAAGATCTAACAATAAGCCAATTTATGTTCCTGGCAATATGCTAAATGTTAGTAGATTTTGAGTGTAAATCGTATTTTGATATCTGCAAATAGGGTATACTAATTTCGGTCAATTTTAACTGCATTAGTAAATTGAAGACAGTGTTCAATTGTTTTAATTCTCAAAAAAATCGTCCAAAGACTGTTCAAGAGTTTATGTTCTGGAAAGAGATTGAACAAAATTTATGAGGCTGTTGCTGTTTTTTTTCAGATCGTCCTGCTTTTTGCTTTCTCCTTTGTGTGTGTCTCGAGTTAAAAAATATGCAATATAAGGTAAGTGACCATTGAGTGACTTAAAGATTTAATAACAATTTGTTGATAACCAATTTTTTAATAGCCATGAACATGAATGAGTTCCAATAAGGGAAATAATAAAATTATAATTTAATTATTAACTGAGTAAGTTTTCTTTTTTAAGCAAGCAACTAACCAATTTGTTTTCAATGCTCTTTAAAAAGGTTAAATAAAAACAAAAGTTCAATTAACACTTAATAAATTCGCATTGAATTCTCTTTAGTTTATTTATTTTGAGATTAAACTGTTCAATCGAATTGAGCAATTTCGATTTAAAGTACATTTTCCTGTAATAAAAAAGTTTCACGTTTTAAAGCGTAAATCGAATTCAGATTGGTAATTGGAATAAAAACGCAAAAAACGAGTCTCCGTCTCGTTCGAATACAAACAACAGCCAGACTCATACACACACTCACTAAAACTCGACACTCTGGCAGGTACACATATACGCATACATATACATACATACGTACATACACACATACATTGTATAACCAAACAGAGAATTGCACGTGTTGCCCAACAGCTATAGCAACAACGAAAATCCAAGCAGCAGCATTTGCAATCCGTTTTTGAATAGCATTTATAGCATCCTCCCACAATCCCACGTAGGGGCGGGGGGGGATTGTTGGTGAGTCCTTGTTTGAGCGGCTGAGTTGACAATTTCAAATTGTATGGCGTTGCCAGATCGAAATAAACATGCAAAACATCCTTCTGTCTCGCTTTCACGTTGACTTCCCCCATTCCTTTTGGAATTGCCAACTATCTTTTGTATTGGCCTCCCGAAAAATTTATGCTGGAAACGCGAACAACAGCGTCAAAAGGAGGCAGAGGAGACGGGAGAGGCAACACTCCGGCGACACTTACAAATTGCATTAAAAGGGGCCGCAACGTTCGCGCGATGAATTAAAAATGCGCATCATGAAATTTCGCCCTCGTTGTAAATGGACAGAATGGGCGTGGCAGTTAGCATGCCAAAATTGTGTGTTATTCATTTTGTTTCTTGTTGCAAGCGCTGGCCAAAAAGTTTGCCTTTGCATATATTTGATCATGGATTAAGCATAGGAATGAGTTGTTTAAAGTTCAAAGGGAATATTTAAACTTTTTTACAAAGCGAAAAAGGGATCGATAAAAAGTTAAACTTGTTCTTTGATCGGGCCACGTTACGTTTTATAGCATCAATTTCTATTTGTTGTTGATTTGGTCTATTTTGTTGGCACTTATTCAAATATTCATCTGGAGGTTCTCTTCGAATAGTTCTCTCTGGATACGCTCATGGCGCAATCAATTTGAAATCACTTTCTATACAAACAAAATTCATTCGTTTAAGGCTCGAGGGCAACGCCTCGCTTCATTGAGTTGGTTTTGCCTCGTCCCACCAACTGTGGGCTCCCCTCCCCGCAATTTACGTCACAAATCCAAACTCAAAACCCATCTGCTTGCTCATGAAAAGTTTGTTTGTTTTTTTGTTTGCTGTGAGATTTTTGTTGTTGCTCAGAAAAACCGCTAAAAATTTATAAACTGTTTTTAGTGTTTTGCTTTTTTGCAATGTTTTTGTTAACTTATTTGTTGCTTTTTCTGTTACTCGTTACTCAAGCGCGTCCCGGCGGAGAGGGTTGGGGGAATTTTTGTTACTCAACAACACAATATTTTCGATTTCATCGTTGGCAGGAAATGGGGTTCATCTTTTTTCTCATTTTTAAATTTTTTTTCTGGTCTAGAGAGGTCGGCTATATTTGATGGGCTGTCGGTGTGGCTGGAGGGGGGAGGCGCTATAAAAACTGTGAATGCATGAATTTTAAATAAATGCCGAAAGCTTTTCTCTTTTTCTCTCTGTTTCTTTCTTTCACTCGAAATATTTTGGGCTTTGAATTTGGCTTAGCGGGCGAAGAGCAAAAGGGAGAAATGTAAATCTAGTGAAAATGTTTTTACGGTTCCTTTTGACACGGGAGTACGGTGGACGTTAGAGAGCGACCAAGTCAAGAGTCAAGCTGTTTGTTTCCAATTAGACTGTGCTGGAGATGCCAGAGGTGGTTGTGAAATGAATATGTTAGGGCAGGTAGGCACCAAGAAGCGTATGATAATTGGATTGCCATGCATGGACACGGCTGTGCCATACCTTTTTCTTTCCTGGCCGCTTTTTTCACTCACAGATAAATGGACTGGCCCCTTGACACCGTAGGAGGGCAGCAGACAGAGAATGAAAAATCAACAACAATAAGTAGCCTAGCAACAAAGAAACGTCAACAGTTGACAAGTGGCTCCCAAGCAGAAGAAGGTAAAGGAAGCGTCTCAAAAACTGTAGCATACTTTTACGAGCAAAAGCAAAAAAGTGTGCAATGAGTGTCAAAGGAGCAGTAGGCGAACAGAAAAAACAACAAATCGAGGCAGAGACAGGGACTATAAATAGTTGCAGGCGCCTTGGGTGCTGCGTTTAAACTATGCCAACGGCACTTTAAACCATCACGGGGACAGAAGGCAAGAGTCTGGCGAGGTCATTGGGCAACAGTTGGTTTATGCTGGTCTTTGAAACACTGTAACCACATAGAGAGAAGTCACCACCCCTTTGCAGTTTGCTTGGCCAACATATCCGCCTCTCTGTAAAACATTTCTTGCTCACTTTGCATTATTAATGCATTTTAATGGTTTGGATGCATATTTCAATTGTCTATTCTCTTGTCCCACTGTTTCCTGTCTCCTCTTTGTATTTGGATGCTTTTGTCATATACCCAACGGTATTTAAATGAATGAAAGCCAACAGCTTTATTCTTAGCCAACATTCTAACAAAAACAAATAAAAGCATTTCACATTGCTGCCGCTCTCTATGACTCTTCTCCACTCGTTGAAATATGATGCACAACTGCAATGTCAAACAAAAAAGGCCCTGCAGAAATGTAAAAACAACATCTCAATGATTATAACATTTTAAATAACGACGTTAAAAGAGAAAGACAATTCTTCCAAAGTCATTTTGTTTTGCCATTTGAAGGACACACTTCGACTATAAAGCAAATTCTTATAGTTTTATCTGGGTTATAGAGTTTCACCAAAATATACATGAATATTTGTTGGGCTTCTTAAAAACCAATAATTTTTTATTATTTTCATATCTTTATTAACTTTCTTTTCTTTGAGAAACTTTAGAAAACATTATCAAACTCATTTCCCATTTCAATCACAAAGAAAACCCTTGCAAACGAGGTACTAAATAGATCTAATAAAGATAAATTATGTGGACAAAATATATCAGATATACAATAGTCCATTGTAATACCTTTTCCTTTCAAGTCACAAGGTCGTCAAGAAAAGGGAAAGCTTTTGCCAACAGGGAATTGGGAAGGAAAAAAATTGTATATAAAGTATAAAGGTTAAGAATTTCCCACAATAATTCGAACAATTTGCCAAGAAGTTTTCTCCAACTATGTTCTTCCATTTCGCTGTGCTGGCCATTTTCTTACAGTTGTTATTGCCTCATGATTTCCACTTTTGTGATTGGGGAAGGCGGGGAAAGAGAGACCTTAGGGGGCAATGTAAACTTTTTGACAGGAGACCAACTAATTTCAAAGTGAGAAGGGTGCAAGAAAGACGACAAGGGAAAGAAGAAACTAAGTAGAACGCGGCACTCGACCTAGCCAGCGGCTCGAGCCAATCAATCTTTCGTTCAGGATGAAAGTGCACCCTGGTTACGGACGTGGATGAACAGGCAGGCAGTTCAGCCAGTTCACTGATGTCTCACTTCATCTTCATTCATTTCGCTGCCGCTGTCGCTATTGCTGTTGCTGTTGGTTCTTGGTCCTTTCTGTTTTTGGGACCTTTAACGACAATTTGCAAATATGTTGCAATTTTCCAGTTTTGCCATTTGCCGGCGAGTATTTCCTGTTGCTTGTTTGTCTCTATCCACCCTGCTCTCTCACTTTGTTCTCTGTTTGCCCCTTCGTTTTCTTTTTTTTTTTTTTTTGTGCTGCCTGCCTCTCTCTTTTGACAAGGACATGCTTGAGTGCCGTGGCCTGAGGGCCTCCAAAAATATGTTGCAACTGCCTCAACCTTACCGCTCTCTCCGTTGCCCATAACAAAACTGTGAAGATTGATCACAGTTGCTGCAAGTTGTAAGCGTAGTTTTTGCAGCCTTGCTGCAATTTTTATTTCCTGCCTCGTCCCCCTTTCGCCCGAGTTCCTCCCTTCAACTGCTTTGGCTGTCGTTTAATATGAAAAATTGCGCGCAAATATTTGTAAAGCTTGCAAAAAGGCAGGCAAATAGACAAAAGCCAGCAGGAGATAAAGAACGGGAACATAGAAGAGAGACAACATGACCGTCTGGTCTTTAATTGTAAGAATTTGTCAGAGTATTGTTAGAGCTGAAAAGGGCCAGTCGAGTGGGTCAGTTATTAATAGTGTTTGGTTTACGAACATTTTTTTTGAAGCAAAAGCTCTCCTCATGATCTATAGATGGTTGGGCGACAGGGGGGGATTATTAATAGCAAATAGAAACTAATGCAATTTCTTAAACAAGTAACTCAGCAAGACGGTTAGAATAAAGGAGGTTTCAACCACCAAATCATGTATCTATCAATATCAGTAACTAGAAAACAATCACTATGGATTAAATAGATTCTATTGTTCAGTTTTTTATTTCAAATCAAGTCATTCATTTTAATATTTTTTGAAACGACATTTACTTTCATTTTAAACTGTGTTTAAATATATGTAACTTAATATGATCTTTATGAATACATCAATTTAATAAATTGCTATAAACGCGCATTTATTTTTCATTTCAATTGTAATGCCTGAGGAAACAACCTTTAAAAGAGATTAACTAAAGGAGTTTACTTGGCATTATGCGAATGCACAGTTAGTATGGCCAAAAGCTTATTTGCCAGCTGGTGCTAAGTTCCATCAATTTATTCCTGGGGTTTAAATGCGTTTACCAACGGGGAAATGCAATGCAAAGAATGGAGAAAGGATGGGTGTGAGAGGCGAAGAGAGAAAGCAAGATGAGAAATCCATAAAACTAACATTAATGCCTTAATTTTGTGCTCAACAGTGAAAGTTGCCAAGTAATGATGATAGAATCAAGAGAGATGAGGAGGGTTGAAAGGGAAGTATGGTTGGGGGAAAAAAGGAAAAACTTCATCCAAAGTGCAAAGAAAAAATCTTTGCGTAAAAGTTTTCTTTACATTTTTTTTACTTTTTCGCGATTCGTAAAGCTCTGCTTAAGCTATAAAAGTCCCGCCAAAAGGGGAAGAGGGGGGAGGCCAAAAGGGGAGGATGGGGACATGGCCTAACGCCAACTGCAATTTGCCAGAGGCCAAAAAGGATACAAAAAAATATCAAAGAAGTTAAATTCGGCTATGCCGAAGTTTATATACCCTTGCAGTCCTTGACAATAATAATTTCACATGTTCAAAATTTGTTTTCTGCAACTCAATTCATTAATATACAAACAAAACAATTTTACTCTTCATACTATGTACAATTTGTTCTTCTTCTTCCCTCATTCCCTAAGCAAAGCAACGCACGCATACACATACAGTTTATGTAGCGTTGCGTCTGTGTGTGTATGCATGTGCTCTGTTGATTTGATGATGACGTAGTAGGCAGCAAGCAGAGCTGCCGGCAGCGATTGAACCGATTTATATAGACTGTAACTTGTGTTCTATTTATCCGATCAGGGTCAAATTTTGGGATCTGAGATTTTATATCAAATTCTATTATATTGGTAAATTTCATGGGGATACTCCAATTTTTGCAAAAATTTTTGTTCCAGAGCTATATGATATAGTAGTCCGATCCCAAAGATTTTCATACTTTATCTCACCCGGGTAAAAAAAAGCTCCCAAAAAAAATTTCATCCCGATAGCTCTTAAGATGGCTGAGTAAAACGCGTACGCACCGACGGACAGACGGACAGACGGACATGGCTATATCGACTTAGCTTCTCATGCTGATCAAGAATATATATACTTTATGGGGTCGGAAACGTCTCCTTCTGTGCGTTACAAACATCTGACCAATTTTATAATACCCTCTGCAAGGGTATAAAAAAATGGAAAAAATGAAAAAGAAAGAAGAGAAAAATTTGGATTTGTCCTGAGGAATGATAAAAATTTTTTAGCGCGACAAGTTTGCTTTTTCAATTTGATGTAAGCAGAATGCCAAAGGGGGGCCCGGTTAACAGGGCAGAGGGGTAAAGGGAAAATGGGGGTAGTTGTTGGTTTATATGTAGATTTATAAGTATAGGTCCTTGGTGAATGAGAAAAAATGAAAATTGAAAATTGCTTAAATTGCATTTTTCGCTTAACGCGTAGAAAAAGGCCAAAATAAAAAAGAAGAAAAGAATGAGACAGTGAGAGCTATAGACATTTGAAGGGAGAATAGGGAAAGTGAGCGATATGAAGAGATGGAGTGAGAAAGAGGACGTCAAGCTTGGTTAGCCCAAGCACTTGAGTTGATGTTGGTGCTCCTTCTGGCATGAGCAACTTGCACTTGAGTTTCGTCTGACAAAAGTTGCAATTTTATGTTTGTTATGACAACTTTTCCTTACTAACTCACTCGTCCCCTTCCCCTTCGGTATGGCCAATTGTGTCTGTTCTTCTTTTGTTGTGAGTTCAACTTGAATTTCGTTTAATTAAATCATTGAGGCTGGGACTTTGCTCTCTGGTGGAGCTTCTGCTCTTGAGCCTTAATATCATTGAAGTGGTTGTGGTTGTATTTTGGCTTTAAAGAAGAAAGCTTTTTGCGGGTAAATTCTTAGAAATTGGTAATTAAAATTGCCAATGATAATTGGCAGAAAAACAAGAGGAATAAAGCTTGAGGAACTTGAAGACAAACAATTTAGTTTTCCATACTATTTATTTATTTATAAGCGGACCGTCTTTGTAATGTTATAGGATGCAAGTTACAAAATTTTCTTTATTTTATTGGTTTATTTTTTATTTCACATTTACAACTTACCCTTATCCTTTAATATGTGACCTTCTGAGCTAGTTGCTTGGATGGAAGCTAAAATTATAGAAAATTAAAGATAAATGTTTAGAATATACAATAAAGAAAAGAAAAAGCAAACTTGTTATTCAGATTGTGTGAATTCCCAACAAAAAAGTGAAAAAGTAAAGACTTAATTTTGATGAAAACAATTAAAATGTCTTTTCAACAAAAAAACTAGTGAGTTATCAGGATGAGCTTGTCTGAGCTTTGATTAAAACTTTTCCATTATCCAAATTCCTCTAGTCAATACCTACTCTTTATTTTCTAAGTCTTCAATGAAAAAAAAGAGAACATAGCTAAACTTTGGGGCAAAAAAGCCTTTCAATCTGCTCAGAACTTCATTCTCTGTCAGGCCATTCATTCATTCCACTTATTCACTCTCACACTCACTGACTCACTCACTCACTTACAGTCAGTTGGCACTCTCAGTTTGAGGCGACTTTACAATTCACTTCATAAATCTGCTGGTAAAACCCTTCAACTGCCCATGCTGGGGACAAATTTTTGACATGGTCTAGGGATGGTTTAGATGAGACGAAAAAACAAAAGAGAGACAACATGACGTATGAGCAATGTGAGGCAAGGACTTAATTTAAAGCTGCTTTCATAAACAGATTAAACAAAACAACAACAAAAACAAGAACCAAGAGACGAAAACAAAAAAAAATGGCATAATACTCAAAGCAATCAACTCAAATATGGAAAATGAAAATGCATTTCTAAATTGGCCTAATCCTTACGGCTGTCTGACCCTTTTGTTGTGTCCTGTCTGCCTGCATTTAATTAAGCTTCAAAAAGCTTTTGCCCAGAGCCAGACAACAATTAGTTGAAGCCAAATAAAGGCGGCCAGCCCCTGAATTATACAACTCTGTTGGCCAAACTAAATCATGGTCAGAGTCAGAGTCAGAGTCAGGGTCATAAAATGGTTTCAAAAGAAATAAAAATGAAAATGCGGACAATAAAAATGAAGAATGCATGGGAAGTGGTAAAAGGATGGGGGGGGGGGAAAGTGGTGGTTAGATTGCTACTAGGTGGAGCTGTAGGAAGTCACTATAGCTGGCACACATGTGTAGTTAACTATGAGCCGAGCCTGAACTTATGCCATAGGAACTTTTGTGCTTCATTTCCGTTTCCGGTTGCCGCTCTTATACACACACACACACACACACACACACACTTAGAGAAAGACAGATATAATGGCATAATGGGCAAAACTTTATGCACTAGCCCAAAGACAATGCAAAGGTTGGTACCACACCAGCGGGAGAAGATGGAGAGGGGATATGAAGGAGATGCTAGAAGCATAAAGTGGCAAAGGGCAACCTCGTTTGTTTTGACTTTCAATTTGAATGCTGTTTTTGCCCTGGCAGCTGCTGGTCTCAGATCCTCCTTTGGCCATATGTTTCAGCTGCTTGCTTTTGTTGTTCTTCGCATACGCCATTTGGTTTGTACCGCTCTCCATGTAATGCACTTGGCTTGTTTACATAAATATTTGTGGCACACACACACACACGCAGAGAGGAACGAGGATGAGGCGGCCCAACAAGAACTCCTACGAAAAACTAAAAACCCCAAACCAATTGCCATTTAACCCACTGAAGAAGAAGAAGACGAAGAAAAACCAAGAAATATTTGTATCTTTGCCCAATCATTTTGCACTCCTGTAGTAGTTTGTTGGCATATCCTGGTATATCCTTTCTATCTCCCTCACTCTCTCTCTCTCCATATCGGTGTGTCTCTTGTTAACTTTATTTCGCCTTCTTCTACCCTTTTATCAATTGCCATGTGTGTGTGTGAGTGTGTGTTGTGTCTCGTCTCGTTTATTTCTAGCTTTCTTCCATTGTTGCTTCTGGCCAAGATAAAACTTCTTCTTCCATCTACGCCCTCCCCCTCACTTAGTTTCTGTCATTCTGTCCTTTTCATAATATTTGTTTGCCAAGTGTAGTAGTTGAGAATTCAGTTTACCCTCAAAATAACTCGTTGGTCAGTTGTTTTATATTTATTTTTATGATATTTATCACATGACATTTTGTCCTCGTATGCGTGTATGTGTGTGTGTGTGTGTGGTAGTGGGACAGCTAAATAAAGTCAACTTTGAAATTGGTTAACATAAAAGACAAAAACTTTACTCATAGTATTGTTTTTCAAATCTAATCCTTTATGTCAATTTGTTTTTGACTATTTTTAAGTTTATGATTACGATTTGTCTTTTTTTTTTTTGGGTTTTTTGAAGATTTTCCTTTTAAGGAACTCAAAATCCAAATAAATTGCTGCAGAGAGTATATCTTGATTCTGCAAATCATATGCTTAAAAGTTCTTAATTCTTAATAAAATCAACTCTGCAGTTGATCCAAATGCACAAGACATTTGCATTTTCCTTGTATCTATGTGTGCATTTGCCTGCCAGCGTCATAAACTGTGGCTATTGCCCATCTAGAAGTGGCCTGAAGGACAATACGTTAAGATGGTGGAGGTAGACCTTTTGTGGCTTTTGCTAGATGCTGGGTGTTTGCTGGCTGCATGAAACATGTTTGCGTTCCTTTGTCATACATATGTCATGTGCATTTTCCATTGTTGTCTACGCGTTGACATAGACCATGTTTTCCATTTATGTCTCTAGAGAGACACAGCAAGAGAGTCAGAGAGAATGAGACTTGTATGCACTCTTCAAGTCTGATTTTGACACTCAACCACAGAGGGTTTTCATTTTCATGTTTAAAATCGTGGAAGCCTTCTTAAATATTTATATGTTTAAATTGCCAAAGTTAATGATATTTCACTGGGGCATACACTGCGAGAAATACTAAAATAATGTGTCGTTCTAGTTTTACATTTTGTTTTATGATAAAATTTGCCAGCTCATCATTATTCATATGGGGTTTAGATGAATCAGTTTCAATTAAGTCATCATATAGCCTTGACAGTGTCATGAAACTGTGAGCCACAACCGACTGGCATGCCACTCCCAGAAGACCAGAACCAGAATACCCACTTCAATCACCTACCTACAGCCAGTTTCCCCCTCTGTCCCTCGCATTCTTTCTCTCTCTCTCTCTCTCTCCTTCTCTGTATTACTATGTCCTTGTCGAACATGATAAATTAGAGCAAAAATTTCTCTTGCAAAGTTGCAAACTCATCTGATGGTGTGTGTGTGTTTTTTTTTTTTTGCTTTTTGTTAGCTGGTTAGTTCGCCATGTTATTGCATTTTTAACACTTATCCCCACACTCAACCTATAGTATATATGCATCCCTATCCGCTTACCAGCTGCGTTAATTTTGCGCCAACTGTCAAATGTCAAAATGTCAAGTGAAACAAAATTTCGCATCATGAGAAATGCATGACACGGCGTCAGAGGCAGAGGCAGAGCCAGAACTAGAGAATCAACGAGTCAAAAGTCTCCATGGGAAAGACCAAATGTGTAGATCTCAGCTAAGTGTGTGCTCCCGCTATTTCCATTGCCATCGCCTGCCAGCCATCAGTAGACCCCTCTGTTTGCTAGGTTAGTTGCCTGTCTGGAATAACTATCGGATTTCTCCTCCCTCCTCCACCATCATCCATGGGTGGTGCTGGTGTTGGTGAAGCATTCACATCATGATAATGCCCATTATTAGCAGAGCCAAAGCTTGTGCATGCATTTGAATTTGCATTTTCCTGCCACGAACTCATTACACAGAACAACATGATAAGGAGATGGGATACAATGTATCCAAGCTGTATATATGCCTAACCCAAAATTCTTCAAATTCATTCTATTCCAATTAACAAAATGATATTTTATTAATTTTGCTTTGTTTTCGTTAATTTTTTGGTTTTATAGCTATTTCTACTTGCGTCTAAAATTTCTCGTTAAATTTTCATTATCCCATATTTTGTAGTCTAGTCTTTCAGTTAATTTGGCGGAGATGCGTGTCAGCTGGGCCAATTGCAATTGCCAGTAGCAGCCGCAGACTCCCACGCTCATGATCCCGAAACCAGAAACCCAACGACCTCTGCTTTTCCCCCAATTTAGACCCTCTTCTCTCGATTTATGCACACATAATAAGCAATTACATGAGCCGACAGGCGGCAACTACTATACCAATCCTTTCCTCTTCCCCTCCCCTCCTTGCATACCCCATGTATCTACCTACATTTGTGTCTCCACTGTGATAACCATTTTCGGCGCTAATTGAATTAGCAAGTCCTTCCAGAGTACTAACCCTCTCACCACTCCCCATGGGGCTTTACATGTGATTCGATGATGTGATTTACCACTCAAGTGTACGAGTTAATGGCTTAGGCCATCCATAAAAAACAAAATGTGAAAGTAGAAATGTCTCATTCAACGAGAGTTCCGACTGCTATGGTTGATGCTGATGATGACGATGTCTGGTGGCTGATGTCTGGGATCTGGAGTCTGAAGTCTGGGGCTTATATGACACTTTGAGTGCTGAACAGTGGGGGGGTACGTAAAGAGAAAGAGAGAGAGAGAGAGAGAGAAATGGTTGCGGCCTGCAGCTGATTCCTTTCAATTGAGCATCGGATGTAATTAAATTTCAAGTGCCTTAGGCCCGATTTAGTCGGATCAGCTCACTCATTGAAATGGGCTGAAATCTGCATAAAATTGGCCTTCGAATGGTTTTAGCCATTTCAGTAAGGTAATGGATTTCCGTATAACTTCGAGTTGAACTAATTGAACCGAGTTACTCAATTGACTTCGATCCTTACTTCTTCGCAAATGCCCATTGGCTTAACTGATTGCTTTTGCATCAATCAATGCCAAATCATAGAGACAGAGAGAAGTCAGAGAAAAGAAAATTAAGAATCAAAAAGGAAAGGAAAATGTCAATAGCAGGGACACAAACTAAAGAAAAAAAATAAATGCAAAATTAATATAAATTGCATAAAGAAATGAAATGCAGACAACTATAAAATTTAATTTCGATTCCTATGTCTCATTTAAGACAATTCTAATACTCTAGAAATGATGATTGGAAAACGACAAGACGACTTTGATAGATTGTAAAAATAAACTTATATTATAAATAGCTTTAATTCAACATTTAACCTAAATAGATTTCCTCAAATTTCTTTATGGTTTTAATCATTTTTTTTTTAATTTAAATGTTTCCAAAAGATATTACTACAGAATGATTACTGTAACTGATTACTGTAACTGTATGACAAAAAGAATTTAATTAATTTCTTATGCCTTATTGAAGGGGTTTTCCCCGTTTTCCGTTCATGTGACCTGACACTGTAAAATTGATGGAGTGGGAGGCAGAAAAGGGATGCCATATAATCAACGCATTCATTGAAAAATGCAGCGTGACATTTCCGCTGCCGTTCTGAGATGGGAAGATGTTGATGCTGATGCTGATGCTGATGCTGGTGGCGGATGAAGGTGCCCTGAAGGTGTCTCTCCCACATAACAGTTCCCCATTTTGTTCTTCTCTTCTTTATTATTTCTTCTGGCACCAGCCACCCAACCAAGCTACTCTTCCTCCTACTCCTCTTCCGTTTGGCAATTCTGTCTTTTGTGCCATTGGGCGGCGTGCGCCGTGTGTTTCTGTGCGTGATTTATGTCACACAAAATGCAAATACATGAGTAAACATGCAAAACATGTCACGACGATGCTACAGATACATATACATATATATATATATATATATACCTATATGCATAGTTCTACAGCAGCTAGTGACATGCTGCGGTTCATTCTGTTTGCCCATTCTAGCAACGAATGTCCACGTTCTTGATATAAACTCCACACGACTGAAGATTGTCGACAATATTTTGTTTTTATTTCTATTTCGCTAAAGATATTTATTTGAAGATATTTATGGTGCAATCCGATTATGTAAATTATTACATTTCTAAACTTTTATTTATAGCCATTCATTGGGAAATGTCTCTTCCATGATTACATATTAGTTTCACTAAAATCTATAACTGATATATGTACATATGAACATATATAAAATGTCTGTATGTGGAAGATGATATCCACTGTTGAATGAACAGTAATTAAAACTCTAATTGGCAGAGGTTAAATTAAATCAAGTTATTTTAATTGAACAATATCTGTAACTAATAATAAATTAATTTTTTTTATATTTACTTTATATTGTTAAACAATATGTCCACGCTACCTACAAAATATTTATGTTTATGGGTCAATTACTCAATGATTTGACTGCACTGAAATATTTATAATAAAATTGCATAATGTCAAGTAATTAAGACAAGGTAGAATAGTTACGCAATCCGTGAGGATGAACAATAATAATTTGTCATGTTAGTCTTGACAATTAAATAATTATTGAGAGTGAAAATAAAAAATGAATATATTTTTAAACCAAACAGTTTCCATTCGTTCTTCATTCCATTGATTCATTGATTCATTCAATCAAGTAAATGCCTGAGTGGCTAATTGATTGATTGTTGAATTTTAATGAGGCCCATTGGCAATAATTTGTTTGGCTGCACTTTCGATGCTCATTAAGCACTGCACCTGCTGCAACCTTCTGTTGCCCCCATTCGTTTTTCATATTCTCCCATTCTGGCCTAGAATTCGGTTCAATAAATTTTCAAAGCTCCAAGCCACAATTTGTTGAATGTGGAATGTGGATAAAGGCAAAGATAAAATAAATGCTGATAACCATCTATGTAAGTATCTATCTACACACGTCACACAGAGGCAAAGGCAGTGGCAGCGCTATCTCTAAATGAAAAGAGGCAAATACAAAAAGTCAAACATTAAAGGTATAAAAACCGAAAAGATTTTTTCATTCCTTTGAGTAACTGACCATGAGATACCTTGTAAAATAAGGCATACAATAATAATGAACAAACATTAGAAAATAATATAGTAAACTTTATCTCTTTATATATATTTTTCTCTCTATACTTCTGAAAACTGAGCAATTTGTTGTCAAACACATGCAATTCATTGGGAATCGTTTTTAGGAATGTTATAATGAACCCATGGTAAATCATTATAAGCTTGAAATGGAAATCCTTAATTTATTTATAAATTTTATAGTTAATAAGTGTCTCAATGTGCCTAAGACTCTTGCTGCTATGATCACATATTCTCAGAATCTCAATGATTGTAATCTAAGAGTAATAACTTATGGAAAAGCACCTTTAATATGCCCATAACTTACTTTCCATGTCTCAATGTACACTTTAATGACATGTAAGTAAAGGGTATTAAAAAACGCTGAGGTGGCCCCCTAACCGTAGGCCAAGAAGCTCAGTCAAAGTAAACGTCGGCACAGATATATAGTCGGAGTCAGAGTCTCTCATACATACATATAGAATGCTTCTATACGAGGAGGAAAAACAAAATGAAGAAAAACTGCAGCATAAAGCAAATCGTGTCAATGACATTTGGTGACAAGCGGCATGAGCGACATACACGAGACAGCGACAGAGTGAGCGACAGAGAGAGAGGGAGACATGGTGATGGAAAATATAAGAAAAGACAACAAGTCACAAAGAAACGTTCAAGAAAAATAAAAGAAAAAAACAACCGATACAAGAAAATTGCTTCACAGTCAACAGCTACAACAACAACAAATAGAACTACAACAACAAAAACAAGTTCTTCTCTCTCTCTCTCTAACCTTATGGTATAAGTGGGCGTATACGCGATGGGTTTTTCTTTTCTTTCATTTCAGGTAGGTAGGGCGCCACAAGGGTATGATTGTGATAAGGGGACTGGGGAAGGGTGACAGAGGGAGAAAAGAAAAACTGTTGTAGGAACACAATTTACAACTTTGCTTTGTGGTTGCTGCTGCTTCTATTAATAGCGAATGCTTTTTGGGGTCATTATGCTGATGTTGGGTGTCGTCGCCGATGTGATTGAGGTGAGTTTAGGGTTAAGCATTGTATTGTAGATATATGTATGTAGATAATGTTCTGCGGCATGTGATATATGCATGTAACGGTAAAATAAACACAAAGAGACAGCGAAAGTTCTACCAACTTTTTTTTTGTAAGTGGCATTTAAGATTAATGATAATCTGCAAGTTGTCAAGAAATTGGGACAAGAATATAGAATTGTGTTTCATTTGGCCATACTGAAATTTAATATAAATTCTCTTGAAATGTATTCAAATTTAACAAATTCAATAATTGTAATGGGGACTTCTCTAACTTAAATTTTAGTTTACCTGATGGGAATATAATTACATAGAATCGTTTCATTTCGTTCATTGATCAAAGTTAATTAAAAATTATTGTAAATTGATAACTAGTTACAAAATGACTTGATGTAAGCATATTATTGTTATATGTACATATATCCTATGGGTAGTCTCAACCATTGGCTTTATTTATCTAGTTAAATTTACATAATTTAATTTGCAAACAATTAACATTCTATGCTATTCATTTCATGCTCTGTCAATTTGCGCAGCAATTTCAATTTAATGTTTTTGTTCATTTCATTTTTTTCGCTATGCAACTAATATTGAGAGTGAGTTCTGAGTCAAACCATCATACCATCATCTGGTGGATTGCATTTTTCACATTTGTTAGCATAAATAATTTTTTGTTAGAGCATTTTGAATACCCGGCAAGCTTTCATTTTGTTTGCTGTTCATATTCGTTTTGGCTGACCGCAGCGGTTTTTACCATCGTCGCCACTAACTGGCTGGTCAGCCACCCACTTAACCGCCACAACCACTCAACCACCTCTTCAATTTGAAGCCAAAAGCCAGGAAAATCAACAAAATACAACAAAACCGAGAATCGAAAGGATTGGCAAAAACAAAAAACACAAAATGGTTTTATATGGATTTTAAACGCAAAAGTTTTTCTTCTTCTTTGTTGTTGTTGCTGTTGTTTTCTTTGTATGCCATTGTCTTTTGCGGAAATTGTAATTAAAAACTACATATGCCTAGGTTTCGGGCATTGTTCTTGTTGTTACATATTGAGCCCAGTTTTGTGGTATATATATAATTCCATTATGGATATCAGTTTTGGCCCACGTCAACGTCAACTTTATCCACAGACTGTTTATGGAAATTATCACTGTGTCAAAGTCAAAAAATAAATAAAAAATAACAACGAAAAACAATAAATGAAATTGCATTTGCAATAAATGAAATGCAAATATATGCAAAGTTCGCTAATCAACAGGCGGCATTTTAAATGGAAATAAACCAACAAACCAAAAGGCAAACGAAAAACGGAAACTCGATTCGTCGAATATCCTATTGAAGCTTATGGAAAAAACAAAAATAAATGCTTAAAATTCAATGAGTTGGCAATATTTGAAAGCAATTTATATGATTGCAATTCGTGGAATAAAAGTAATGCTACTTGTGTATTGATTTTATTTTTATGGTGAATCAACATCATCTCGAAGAGCTTCATTTAAATTTAAAATCCATGAGCATGAGTTTTCCTTTCACACAGAGTCGAGTACATCCTTCAGTTTTCCACATCGAATTTGCTGGATACACACAAAAATAACAAGTACAACCTTCTGTTGATGACATTTCCCTGACTATTTAATTGGTAATTTCACAACACACACACACACATACACTCAGAAGTTGGCTTTTACTTGAAGCAGTTAAAGCTTTAATAGGGAAATTTTCCACTTTCCCTCACACACACACAAACACACAGAAATGCAATTTGACAATTTTTAGCACCAATTACCAATGTCATTCGTCACACTTGTCAGTGAGGCGACGAAATGGAGGAAAGTTTCATTCTAGAGGCCGAAATCCCAGAGAAGTTTCTGTTTTTTCCGTTTGTTCTGAAATATTCTTATTTTGTGTTTTCCTATTTCTCTCTGTCTTTTTGGTTTTCTCGTCGTCGTCTGTCTTGTGTTTATTTAAACATGCTGCTGCTTATACATTATTTCTATGGGACGAGGAAAAGACAGAAACTGGGTAACTAACTGACAGCCGACAAGGCAACGACGTGACAGTCGAGAAAGTCCAGATGAATGGACCAGAACCAGAACCCGAAAAAAATATATAAACGAAATGAAATGAAAAAACCAGAAAAACCAAATGAAAAACGAAATCAGTGAAAGAGAGAGAAAGAGACAGCACAAAGCATAGATTAAAGTAAAAGTTAACAAGTTATTCTTAGTTGCTGGTCTCTGACTTTTCAGAATTAGTTGTAATAATATGAAAAACTTTTCGCAAATGGTTTACTTTAATTTTCCATCTCCCCCACAACTGCTTAATACACTCAGTTTATCTGGCTCTTTATTATAATATAACTGTCAGTCAGCATTGTATTATTTACAATCATTTATATACATTTGCATATCTCTGAATGCAGGAATGCTGCAATATCAGAGGCAAAGGACATGGCAGAGAGAGTAAAAAGGACCTTCCTCCACTGGTATCCATGCTGCAGGGCACAAGTCAAACCAAATTGAAGTCATATATTTAAAGCTTTTCGTTTTTGTTTTGACTTTCCCCATTTAATTGTGCATAAATAAGAAGATTCAGTTGCTGCGTGGAAAAAGAAAACCGGATGAAAGGTGAAAACTATTACAATAAAGGGTCAAATTATGCAAATGCGTTTAAAGAGAGTTCTTAAAAAGTGGCCAACAAAGATTTCCACACTAGGAAATGAAAATTTATGCAAACTTCTTGAAAAAAAAAAGAAGAAAATTGTTTCAAATTTCCAAAGTTTCCAATAGATTAAGCAATCTAGTAATACAATTTGCAACTTTTCGGCTTAGTTATGGATATATATATATAAAAGATATATGTATGTACTTTGATCAGAAGTTTGTCACGCATGGAAGATCGTATTTCAATTTATTTTTAAAGTTTCTGTGATTTTCATTTATTTTGGATTATAAACAATCACAAGCTAAGTTGGAAGTTTTCAGTTGCATAGCTTTTGATTTGATCAACTGATAAGTGTATAAACATAAATATTAGATTTTGAAATCAAGTTTCAAGCCCATCAACTGTGTGACAAAGAGCCACTCACAAAATTGTGTACTCCAAATAGCAGTAAACAGAACTTAATCATGCATAATTAATTAATATACACATGCATAATTATAATTACTAGTTAGCTTTATGGCACTCCCTCTCACTCGCACACTCTGTTGGTCTCTTGGATTGTGTAAGCCCAGAGTCAACTGTGTGACATCACAAATGCCAACAATAAAGAAAAACTTCATCAAAATTCAAACGAATTGGCAATTTGTGCGGAACTTGCGTCGCGTTGCCAACTAAAAACCAGGAGCAACAATAATAATCAGCAAACGTTAATTAGCAGCAGCAGCAGCAAGCTTGGCTAAAAGTGGGTTTGTGGGCTTGGGGGAGTGTACTGTGTGTAACTGCAACATTTTGTTACCTCCCCCCACCCCCCCACACACACAACCCATCTAAACCCTCTTCCATTGCTTTTCGGTTCCGTTCTGCTTCTTGCTGCAGCTTGATTACTGAATAATTGAGTGCTGCGTATAATGAAATTCGTATTCAAAATTTGTCGTCATTCATGGGTAGTAGGGAATCTCTGACTAAATGTTGGCAAAGATAGGATGTGAATGTGAATGGGGGGAAGTGTTGGGGAGGGGAACCGTGACAAGGGGTGGGGCGGATGATGGCAGAGCCTCATGTATATGTATAGTATATGTTTGTACGTGTGAAGCGGTGTGTGTCTGTATTTGTTTTGCGTAGACGACTTGCATACATAATGCGACCATATCTCTCCAACAACACACCCCTCTCCCCAGTGGACACTTACCCTCTTTTAGACTCTCCCCTCCCTCACCCTCACCCTCGCGCTCTCATCCTCTGTTAGCAAGATTTCATTCAATGCTTTTATAGCTATTCAGCGGATGCGTCAACCGTTTTGGCCAACTTTTTCTGGCCACAATTTGAATGGAACTTAACCCCGACTGAACGCTAGTGGTAGGTCTCTTTTTTGATGAAAGAGAAATGAAAACAAAGAGAGAAACATACATACTAGAGATAGACAAAAGATAAAGGAAATCCGCAGACAGAAGAAGGTAAGAAAAAAGTGAAATTTCAAGATTCTCGCGAAACTTCCATAATGAAGCCGAACTTTAGGAGTTCTCCGATTCTCTTTTCTTTCTCCCACTACTTGTTTCCTTTTCCCTCAATGTCTTTGTGTTGCTCTTTATCTCTTTCGTTTCATTATATGGCCTCTCCTTGAATATAATCAAGTTTATGTCACATTTTCTCTCTTTCTCTCAATGGCTTCTGGCTCAGTCACCTACACCCGGACGCGCCCTTACTGCCCCCTCCCCCGCCATTCCCTATCCACGTTGTTGGCATGTCATTTCGCTTGGTTCATATAAATTGTTTTGGGATTTTGTCGCACACAACATTTTTTTTTCTCTCTGTTTTAGTCTCCCCAGCCCAACCCTAGCCAATCCCAGCCTGACTGCCGGTGCCGGCTCATTATTGTAGTCGTCAGTTTGTTTCTCTTCTCTACTCTTTCTATCTATCTGTCTCTCTCTCTCTCTGCCTCTTTCTCTTCTGTTTAATGACATCATTTTATATGAAAAATTGTAGCTGCATATGCGAGGTGTGACTCTGGCAAGGGAGCTGCGGATAGCGGACATGAGAGCTTCATTCACTTTTGTGTTCATCATGAGGAAATGGTTAAGCCTTGCCAAAATTATAAAGTTGGGCAAATGATTAATGTCTTCAGTTATGAAGTATATGTATGGCACGTTCTTGTATTATCCTCGCATAATCCTTGTCATGCAATTTCTCAGCGACATAATGAGAACGGAAACGATGTAGGAATTCAAATATTTCATATACAAAAAACTGGGCAAGACAAAATTACAAGGAAATAGCAAGTGAATTTATGACTTGAACGAATTGAAATATTATGCAGCACTCGAGGGAAAATAGAACAGAATACTTGGACAATATTAATGATTTTCTATTCAGACAACATTTTCTTAAACTGCAATGATCTATGTATAAACTGATTCCGATTGGAAACAAAAGTTCAATTATTACTTTTACACTTTATTTATGCCATTTCGAAACATTTTGATATCTTGAAAACTTATCGAGCTCTAAGAATGTATATATTTATACTTTAAATCTCTCCAACTAAACTCACAAGGAAAAAGTCTTTCAATAACTCTTAAATTTATTAAGATATGAATTATTATGAAGTGAAGGCAAAACAAATTGTTTACTTTATGAAGATAAAATCAAATTCTAGTCCCTTTTTAATTAGTCATAAACCCAATTACCTTGACTCTTGACTGAATGCCTGGGTAAGTGGGCAACTGACTGGCTGTCTGGCTCTTCCGGCACTTCGCGTGTGGGCCAAAATGTGGGCGTATTCCCCAAATATTTGTATGTATTTATCACACATTTCACATTCCCGAGACCCAAAACAAATTTGCGCCTCATAAAGCTTACAAAGTGCAAACAGAATATACATTTTAAAGTACAAAATTAAATTTGATATACCATAAATTAAATTAATTGCAAAAGTTAAAGTTTTCCCACAAAAGGGAAAACACAAGACAATACAAGAACTCGCCCCCACACACACAAACACACTCTCTTTCAGTCATACAGCAAAAAAAAAAGAAGCAAAACCGAAAGGAAAAAACTTGGAGTAATTACATTTTTGGGACAAATCTTTTGCAAAAAGTTTCCCAATCAAAGGATGGTAAGGGGAAGGGACACCAGGGGAAGGGGTTTTGTCTGCTGTGGTTGCTTAAATAAAATTGAAATTTCTCATGCAACCCTCTAGACTGTGTTTCTCTCTAATAAGTGAATAGCATATAAAAAAAGGCCAAAAGAAACCGCAAAACCATGAAAAACTGCATAATGGTAAGATACAAATGTCAAAGTCCTGACAGCTGTCAACTGAATATTCTGACAGTGTGTGTGTGTGTCTGTGTGTGTGTGTGTGTGTGTGTGTGGGCCCGTTTAATTACCAAGCCTATCACAAACATTCTCGTGTTCAACTTTATGTCTAAGCTTTCACGTTTATTCCTTTAAACGTGAATATTGCCATTGGGAACAATTAAAAATAATGTTTATATTCAGCAAATAACAAAAAGGTAATTATAAACTGTGAAATTCAAGTGAGCGGAACTAGAGTTATGGTTAAATGAATAAAACAAAATGGTCGTCATGTCTACAGATGTCATGACTGACTGGGGAATGAGCTAAAAAAGAAATGGGACATTAAATTGGGTTAAAGGTGAGAAAGACAATAACAATAATAATTTAATGAATCTTCATCTCGAACTATTTAAAGCACTTTAAGCATAAAACAAAGATATCCACTTACCTTAAAAATATATTTTAGTTAAATCCGAAAATCAGGCCATAAAATCTAAAAATATATTTAGATGAAAAGCATAAATTTAAAGCTAGTATAAAAAACTTTTCTTAACTAAATGAGGTCAAACATTAAGAATAAAATATGGGCTAATGGAAACGTTTAAGATAATCTACAGAAATCTGATGTGATGTCGCAGAACCATTAAAAAATTAATTCGGAAATTGAAATTACATTAAGCAAATATAAACGGATGATCATTTGCAATCAGATAACAAAATTTAACTGAAAAAATTCAATATGGCCAAAAAAGGCGAATAATCTCTTTTGTCTACAGAGAAGCTGAGTGTTTTTTTTTTTTTTTGCTTTTTGTCCCCCTTTTGCGCTGTTGTTGTTGTTGGTCAGACAATTTCTGTTGTATTTGTTCGGCGAGTGGGTTGAAATAATCGGACAACTGTGGCAGCATCCCATGCATGGAGCATTTTTATGAGTGGAAAACATTTGGGTAAACACAATGCAACAGAAACCGAAACTGAAACCGAAAACAGTTTGCTCAACTGCAATGGAGGAAACAGCAGAGAAACCGAGACCAAAAACAGGGAGAGGAGAAACATGGAGAATGAGAAGTGTTCTGGAGATCTCGGGAGCTTCATAATCTGCGCTTTATAACTCATATGAGGGCTTGTTATGTGCCATGTTTTCGTGTTGTTTTCTGTTTCTGTTCTGTTTCAGTTGCATTTGCATTTATGTATGTTTAAAAAATGTTATGCTTAAGCTGGGTAGCATAAAGCGTATGCCAACTATATTGAAATGGATTATTCAGTACGTCAGTCCTTATGGCTCTATAGGTCATCTGAAAAGTCGATCTTTGCCCTGGTTGTTGCTTACTTCAACTCGCAGTTCGTCATCTACTTTTTTCGTTTTTATTTTCATTAAGCGAGGACAAGGATCCAGACAGAGACCAAAAATCCTGTTAAACAAGTTTCGTTTTGTTTCGTTTCATTTGGTTTTGCGTGCTTATGTATGTTAGGCATCTCTGGTTTACTTTGCTGGTTCCCACACTTGAGCCTATACCCTAAAATTAAAAATAAAAGGGAGAAGACCTCGCCTAAAAGCAGCATTTTTCAACCCAATCGATTGGCGAGTCCATATACAGATAGAGTCATAAAATTAATACAGAAAACCAGACTTGTGTTTAAACATTTACAAGTTTGCCCTATTAGCTTGGGGGGTTTCTGACACATACTGAACTTTTAGATAATACCAAGTTTTAAATCTGTATTAAAAGCTTTAATATTGTTTAGAATTTAAAATTGAAATCTAAAGCAAGAGTCGGGATAAGAAATTTATATTTTCAATTAAATTGGCTATTCCTTTATTGGCCATGTTTGTGACCATGTTTGCAGAGCTTAACGACAGCTTCAACTTCTTTGATCAATGTAGCTAAATTAAAACTTGTATATGCATAATGTCCTCGCATAACTCTCATCAGTTTGAGGCACACACACATACACAAAATCACACTCATACATACAAAAATAAAGTGGCAAAGTTTTGCACAAATTGAATTTGAGACATGGACCAAGCAAAGTCAAATAGAAATCAGATAAAAGAGTGGGGGAGACCAGGAGACGGCAGGGAGACGGCGCGGCGTCGACATCGGGAGTCAGAGAGTCGGCTGCTGCTGTTGATGATGTTGATATTTGGCAAAGTTTTATGGCCAAGTAGAGGCGGTCGTCTTTCTCGTTCTAACTTCCCCATCTTACTTTTCATCATTGCCATCATGCTCGCCGAGCATCGTGTGTTATAAATTACATTAGGTTACGTATACGCAATGTGGGTAAGCACATAAAATATTCGTTTATGAATATACAGAAGAACCCGAAGAGGAAGCTCACACATACGATATACATATGTATGTAAGTAGGAAAAATAAAAAAATAAAACCAACGTACTAAATTAGGCGAAAAATTCAATAATTTGAGCTGAGCAAAATGTGAGGGCTAGAAAGGGAGCTGAGTAATTGCGGTTTAAGCACTTCAAGTAAGACTTTAAACTAGATATCTTTCGGATGAAATTCAAGTAAATTATGTTGCTAAGTTCACATAAAACTCATTCACTCGGTTAATCTCTTAAAAGCCGCGTTAAAGCCAATTTAACTTAATCACAGCCAACCGCGACTTAAGCCCTGCCTGCCTCGAGGGAACGGCAGATAGACCCATCCAAACTGATGACCCAACCCAACTTGATCCTTTTGTCTGTTTTCATGTTGGCTTTAGTCGCTCGCAAAATGCATTGGGCTATGAATTATCTGGTTATTATAAGACAGCCTTTGAAATTGACCCAGCTAGCAAGAAACACCGAAACTAAATTACACAATTAATAAGTTTAGCAACGACCAAACAACAACAACAACGGCAGCAGCAGCAACAACTGTTTCACATAATAACCTCAACGTTTAAGGCGCAAAGTATGCAATTAAGGCGTACAACCAGAAAACGAGAAAAGAAAACAAAAAGAGTCGAGAATAAGGCAAGAGATGAGATAAAGACATGGCGCGTGAGAAAAGCCCTGAGAACTGAGAACGAAACTTTTGAACTGAACTTCTTTTCTCTCGCTTTGTCTTGAGCTCGACTCCTGAAATTAATCAGGCGAAAATAATGCAAACAGCTCAGCCAGCCAAAATGCGATAAAAAGCGTAAATTGTTAATGTATTGCACCAAGCACATACATACATACATACATACATTTACATATACATATATGTATCTATACACATTAGATACTGCTGATACTGTATGGAGTAAGATGACTCTAAATATAAATTTAATATCAAATAATGTATACTTTATCTACCATCAAAGAATCTATGTTAATCACACCAACTTAAACCCATTTCATATAATGTACTGACCTACAATTCGGGCCATGTAATCGCAAGAGATTTTCTTTAAAATAAAGTTAATATGAAATCTATTAAATAGGAAAATGGTCATACAGTTTGGTTACTTAAATTAAATAAAACCTGGAAATTTAAAACCAAGTTTAGAAGAAACATCCATATGCCTTCAGTCCTCAGATACTTATCACTCCAACATACAGAGTATTACGGGCCGAAAATAAAGGAAACCAAAAAAAAAAAACACAGAAAGTAACAAGGAAGATAGGGCAAAAAGCTCATAACTGAGGTTATATACTTTGTTTTCTTTTTTTTTGTGGTGGGTGGACAACAGCTGCCAGACAATGCTAGTCATCATCTCCGCCTTCATTTCCCCCACGAAACCCTTACTCGTAAAAAAAGAAAACACATATGGTGGTGGGGGAGTGTTCGGTGGGAAAACTCTTTCATTTCATACCCGATATAAGGAACGCACATGAGCTGCTCCATGTCTGACTTGGCTCCGGCTAAGGGACAATGAAAAGAAAACGATGAAGAGAATTGAGGACCACATGTAAGAGACCAAGAGGAAAGCACAGAGTTCGGAACAAGATAGTGGGACAAACGGTCGGAACTCTTATCAAACTCCTGTGGGTTTTGTAGGAGGAGGTTGCGTTACTTTGGCCACAAAATCGGCTTTGTTTTCCCTCTTTTGTTTTGGCAAACACACGAAAACTGCAAACATCTTTCATCTACCATATTGGTCATGTTAGGTTAAATTATCTCATTCAAGCAAAATACTCATTACGTTTAAACAAATACTTCTTGCACTTTAACATTTTCTCTACTAAGGATCATTGAAACCATGAAGGAGTGCAAAAAAAAAAATGTAATTTCGGTTCTTACGCAATTTTTCATTTCGCGCTCAAATGCGCAAATAAATAAGTAATGATTTTTATTTTACAATTCTCTCTCTCTCTCAATCATTCGCTTTGCTTTTTCCTATTGACTTGGAGTTTGTTTTATATATATATGTATATGTATGTCTATGTAGGAGTTAAGTTTGACTTCGATAGGTGGGCGGAGCCATTAGAGTAAGACTCGCTTGGCCCAATGTTAAAGTAAATAAATCGCTCAAGTTCTCAACGAGAACTGCAGCTTTCTCAATTGATTGTAAGCAAAGCTGCAAGAACTTCACATTTCAAATATGTTTGCCATTACCTGGCAGGAGGGGGGAGGGGATGGGGGAGGAAGAACGGAAGCAAATGGGCCCTGGTTTGGAACGGCTGCTGCTACTGACTGAAAATAGGGCAATGAAAACTGCTAGCAACTGAGTGATAGTTGCACTTTTGATGCCAAACCAATGTTAGCTAGAAAATTGATGTTGTAATGATTTACACAAAATTTAAGACACAAAAAAGAAAAGAGAGCAATTTTCGATTAAATATTGATGGAAATATTAAAGTACCTAAAGAATCCGATCAACATGGGTAGATTTTTCTCAACTGGCATTAACTTTAATGGATTCTTTCTAGGATTTCAATGTTCTAGAAGTCCTTCCTTCTATGCTTATTTTAAACCTTAGTGAATTTCCATTAATTTAATTTCTTTTAGAACCAATTCATATATTAAAATTCTCCAAATAGGCCTGTTAAATGGCCCCATCAATCTAACTGAATTTTCATTAACATTTTCCAGATTTGACTTTCCTCACCACGCACTCACACAAACATACGTAGACACGTACAGAACGTTTTTAGAATTTGCAAAAGCCATTTATTTTCCTCTAACACACTGAATATCCCATGGCTATTCATAATTGGAAATATAGAAATTTCTAAGGTAAATGGTATATAAACGACGCAATTGACATTTCGCTACAAATTAAACTAACCTAGTTTGAGTCATCATCGAGCTGTAGTTCGCTTTAGCTAACTATGTACTGGATGCTATGGAAATGGCCAATGAAAATACCAAACATGCCAAAATACACACACAAGTGTACACACACACACATTCACCATTTTCGTTTTGGTATTTGGTTATTTACATTTGGCTGCCAAATTGGTAGCTATGCAGGTGCTAACAAACATGAAAATCTACTGGAAAATTCTGCAATTTCTACCAGATCGACTATAAAGTTTTCTTTGGAATGGATTTTGGGTTTCTATCTATGAATTTATTTTTTAAAACTGAAATCGAAATGCAATTAAATGCAGCCAGTTCTCGGGGCATACATTGGCCATGACTTGTTGTTAATTTTACTTGGGGCCAAAAGTTGTGAGCTGGCCTAAAATAGTTTCGGGGCTCTGCAGCTGAAATCGAACAAGAGAGAACAAGGAAGACAAACTTTAATGAATAATGGCAGGTAATATTACACTTGAATGGCAGGCAAAATTACACTTGAGCACATTGCCTTGCCCTTATGTTAAAAAAAAAGTTTTAAATTCGGATCGATATATCCGATTCGTTATGCTTCCATCCGTATTTCACATAAAAATCCAATTAAATTCTAATGTCACAACAAATTGCTATATAAATTGCAATAATTTTATCTAATTAAATGTAAATTTCATCATGAACTTTACCCCTCGTCCACATCAGCCAAGTCCACAACAAAAACAACAACGAAATGTGAAAGGTAGGAGAAACAAAAGCAGCTGATAGCCCTAATCCCCGCCAGCTTACACTTCACAGGAGAAGTCTGCCTTACCGACAGCACAAGAAAAGAGCCAAAAGAGCCTGCAGTAATTTACACAATAAGCCGCAGACAGTTAGGCTAAAAATAAGGAAAATGAAATGTACTATCTTGTTGAGGGGAGGAAAACCTAGAAATACATTTAACAATTACTCGACTAACTGACACTGTGTCACTACTTGAAAGTCCTTTAGTGTCTTTGAAAATGTCTAAGTTTATATCGGTAACTAGTTTCTTATTCATGATGATGAAATATGAGCTTAAATAAAATCTTATTATCCAAAGGTTGACTGGGCTTGTAATTTGTAGAATATTTAACCCTAAAGTATGCAATAGGCAGCCAAAGAAATATCTTATTATCGAATTTTTCGACTGTTGCATACTTTAAGGGTGCGCTTTTCCACATCCCAGAGTCTACGAGAAGAGGTGTTTTCATACAAAAGAAAAACTTAATTAAGTACTATAAAAAGTATTTTATTGATAAGCATTTATTCTTACAGAACTTACACATGTTTTAACTAAAGTACAAATAAACTTTAACTTCATTGCATTAACCATAAAATTTGTATGGCTTTACGAGACTAAGTTTTGCATGCATACCCTGTGAAATAATTACATGGAGACACACATAAAAAGAAAAAAAAAATGGGTATAAATGAGAAAAGAAGAAAAGAAAAACAAAAAATAAATTCTGGACTTGGCAGCTTGTGGCACGTTCCATCAGACACATTGGACAGATGCACACATACATACATCCATATGTATGTATGTATGTAAAACTCCTGGGGAGGAGCATGATGATAATGATGATGGCAAATGAAATGGCATCAGCACCTGGAGTTGGCAACTTGTGGCATGCCTCAAAGTCAACCCCACATAGTGGGCCACCCTCTCTGATTTTCATGCCCCATGTCTCGGACTGAAGTACTCACCTCTTTAACACGCACACCAATTAAATTCTATTTGTTGTTGTTGCAGCTGCTGCTGCTGAAAAAGAAAAGCAATGGAAAAGGGCATCGTCATGAGTCATAAATTTGCTTCATTGCCGCACAGATCAGGCACAGCAGAGAAGACATGCAAAAGATACACATCATTTTATGCCCAAAAACGTATCTTTAAGATACAGAACAATTAAATGACTCTAAATCCAAACGCAATTGATTTTGTTGAATGCCAAAAAAAAAAAAAACTTTAACCTTTAATATATTTTATTTAAATTCAATTTCCGCAGAGTTTTCTTTCAAAATATTTCTCTCTTTTTAGTGTGTATTCTGCCATTTATAAAATATTTATATGTATTTAAAAGCTGTTCGTCTTTCCGTTCCACCCCCGCCAATCATGTGATTTCGCTTTTAGATATTAAATTTGGGAATTTTGTTTTTGTTGCAATCAAATATTTGTGGCAAAACGAGGGAAGCGGAAGGCAAGGACTACGCCAAACAAATTGTTATCCTTGCGGTTGCTATGCAAAATTTACACTATTTCCTTTTATATAAACTATGCAAGATGCTTCACATTTCTCGTCAAAATAAGCATTGAATTTATATTTAAGATGCTTTATTTTATGAAAATAAATCTATGACAGGAAGCTACTAAAATATTACAAGGTTGTGCTGAGCCATTGGGCAGAGTTTGCTGGTTGCTTAGATTCTATATTAGTTATACATGTTTGATTTGTCGAAAGATGCAAGATTTTCCCATATACAGCATACTTTTAGGGGCACAGGTATATTGTCCTTCGTATGTGCTGATATGTGATTTATATGAAATAAATGCCAATTGGCATTGCTTAACATATTCAACTAAAGAGAAAGTCTCGAAATCCTTTTTGAATTGTGTTTCGATTGCTATCTTGTTTCAGCTAAACTTATCATTTAGCAAATTTACTCACATTTTGCTTAACACCACAATAATATTCTGTTTTCTCTCTGCCTTTCTCTGGTTTGGTCAACCATTTATTTTAGCCATTCTCTATTTGAGTTTTGTTATGTAAAGCATTTGCCATATTTAGTTACAAATTTCAAGCAAAAATTCATGGTAGAAGTGAGAAAATTTCTATAAAATTCAAAAAGCCCCAAAAGGACAAACTCAAACCAAAGGAGAAGAATTAAAAAGGATCTACAACAAAATTTTGAACAGTAAATGAAGCAAAACTGAGAAAAATGTTCACTTTTACTCAGCTTGGCACCTGTTTAGAAGATAAATTTTTAAAATGTAAAACATTTTCCTTTACTTATTTATTTATTATATATTTTTTTTTGCTGTTGTCAACCATTGGGGTAAACATTTTCAAGCAATTCCCTTTGAACAAGGAAAAATAATTAAGGAAAATATTCTGCCGGATTTGTGCTTGGAAATTCTTGACAAAATTTAATTGAGTTGGGGCAATAAAACATTTCCAAGCTGACAAAACTGACAAATATGTGACACTGATTGAGAAATTACTAAAACTCTAAAACGATAAAAGGATATCTAAGGATATATTCGCATATGTTATTTGAATAGTTTGTATATAAATTATGCAAAACTTTGATATCCTTTCCCTCTTCCCTCTTCCCCCTTTCTCCCTTCCTTTCTCGCTTTGGGTTCATGGAAATTTATGCCAAATATTTGGCCGGTGAAAGTGTTGAATGTTTATGTGTCCCTTGGCTCAAAATCGAGCTGGAGAACAAAATGGAAATGGAATGGATGAAGAAGGTAGAGAAGGAAGGCCGACGACTGGGAGAAAGGTGAAAGGCCAAGTATTTTTTGTTTTTTTTTTTTTTTTTAGGCCAAGGTAAAGTTTTTCTAGGAGTTTGTTCTTGCTGAAAACGTTAAAAATTGTGTAAGAAATAGCCTTGCCGACTTTAAGATACCCTTTAGTAGTGAAGACACAAAGAAGAAACTTTGTTTATTTGCTGAAGAGGAATATAAATGGGTTCTTTTAATACTTCATACTGAAAACAATGCACATAGCTGCTTGACTAACTTTATAGGGTATAGGGTATAAAAATATCTTCTCGTTCCGTTGGCAGTTTGTTGTCGCATTAAGTCTAAAGTTTTGTAGGGATATTCGTAGTTAGCAGAGGGAGAAAAAAAAAAACTTTTAATTTGTGCGTAGCGAAAGTAAATGAAAAATGGCACATAAACAAAAGTTACCAGCAAATAGCCCGCGTTGCCAGAGCCCAGAAGACGCCAGACTGCACAGGGTCTATGTAATTGAGGCAAACTAACTAAACTATGAAATATATGCCAAAAGAGAGTGAAAGGTTTTGTGTGTGTGTGTCAGTGTGTGCACAAGGCAAATTATAATTAGGAAAAGATACACGAGAGTTGCCAAAGAAAATGGCGAACTTTAGCAAACTTTGAAAGATAGTTAAAAGTTATGCAGGCAACATGAAAAGGTGCTAAGTGCGGAAATAGGAAACTAAATGATTTTAAGTGCTCAAATCTTTAGAAGAGATTGGATCCTGCAGTCAATCAATCAACCGAAATGACATTATCGATTAGATTTTTAAGTGAAAAACCGCTCAACAGAGAGTAAACTTTACTTGCAAATGACAAAAAATTGTGTATTGATCAATGTTTCGAGTAGAACATTAAACATTACTTGTCGAAACGAGAGTGAAAACTAAATTTCAATTAGTAAATGTCCCAAGGAACAAAAAAAGAACAACTCCCAGTTGTTGTCACTCTCCTCCTTTGGCCTTTCCGAAGCTACATAGTTCTTGACTGCTGCTGGGCGAGCTTAACTCGGCTTAAAGTTGACAATTAAAAAAGTTTTTGTAGGGGAGCTTTGCCTTTTTATACCCTTGTCACAAGGGTATATTAAGTTTTTTTCCTGTTCATTGTGATAAGTTTCAAATACAGATGGTCATTTTATATCATAATCTAAAATGTGTCAATCGAGTGTCCGTCTATCATGATGTTGAGAGTTTTAAACACAAAACCCTCCCTTGATCAAATAATACAAGCATTTTTCTTAAAGCTAAAGTTGCTTTCCACTTGTTCATAGAACAATAACAAGTTAATCAATAATTGTAATCCTCTTTTGAATGATCTGCTTGGCCAACCGCATCGTCCATATTAGTCAAATAATGACATTGCCGTTTAAAAACTTTTAATATGCAATTTAATGGTTTCAAGAGTCATTCAAATTTAAATACTTAATAACCATTTGATCACAGATCGCAAATGCTTTATACTCAGTTCTTAGTTTAGTTCAGTCTTTCGTTGACTTTCAGCAAAACTTGTAAAAAAAAGTTTTATCCTTTGATTGTTTCAATGTTATATTTGTTGCAGTTCCATTTATTAAATGGAGCTGTTAAATTCACTAATTTCCAATGTCAAAGGTTTAATTTATCTTTTTGTGAGCAATGCGAGTTGAAAGTCCTGGGACGTAACAAAATCGGACTCAATATGGATGTAAAAATGAAAGATGTCAAAATGCGCAATATGACCGTTAGTGTTGCATATGAATAGAGAAGAGAATTGAGGAGTTTTCTAAGATTCTCTAAACTGTTTCCAGGTTAATATGGCTTTGTATAAGCGTGCCAATGGCTATAAACCATTTTTGTTTAATGTCACATTTGATTTTTGTGATTTTAAAAGACATCCGAAACGTTATTCATATTTCTATCTAGTAGAACAGGCATTCATAAAGTTTACTAACATTAATCACACTTGTCCATATAAGGTAAGTAGCCAGTATTAAGAAATAAACATCGAGTTATTGTAATTGCGTTTTGCAGCACGATTTGCGTTTAAAAAATTTGGTCTTAAGTGATAACATGTTTGAAAAGCTGCCGCTTCCAACTGGAATCTATAAATTTCGATTCCTATATGCGACTGATGGCATTTGGCGAGCAACCACGGAGACTGTTCTAGAAATAGTTGAAGCTTTAAATTTAAATTAATCCATGGTGGAGTTGCATTTATGATTGTTCTTATAAAGGTTCTCGACAAATGATGAATTATTCTTATTTAAAGTAAAATTGAGTTGTCTTTTTATTCTAAGCTAACTTTTCAATAGTTTTGGCCATAAACTAGTGTTTTAAGGGTATACAAGTAGTGGCATAGTTAGAATGAAACTTAGCAGGGCCTTTTAAATTTGAATTTCTTTCTTTTTGCAGTTTTTGTCAGTTGTTTTTCGTCAACAGAGATAGAGGCAAAGTTTGTCAGTGCTAAATTAGTTTACTTTCGAAATGATTTCAATGAAAAACAGCAAAATGGAGAGACGAAGAAATTAGAGAAGTTTTGCAAATTAAAACACAGAAAATTACTTCAACAAGTTGTCAAATGACATTTCTTGTTCATTGTTGTTGCTTTGCTTTAGTAACAAAGGGTTTGGTGGAGGTGAGGGAGCCTGGGGAAACGCTGGCGATTCTTTATTTAAATTAAAGATACTTTTTCACATATTGAAAAGCCAGTTTGAAGAACACTTAAACGTATGGGACCCGGGCGGCATGTGGGCGGGTTAGCGTTGCTCAGACAATGTCTCAGACTCAGACACACACACACACGCTCACGTATACATGTACAGATACACACAAACACACTCTTACCTCAGTCAGCCGCTGCGACTGCGCTGCTATGAAACTGGTTTCGTCTTTTCTTGGCTGCTTCTCTTCTTTAGGGTTTTGCCTTGGTATTGGTTTTGTATTTCAATAACTTTTTTTTATGGCGTTGCGAAATATTCGTATCGTTTGGCAACTGGCGACTCTTTCTCTCGGCTTTCAATTAAGCCCTCAACAATTGGCCAAAATAAACAACAATAACAACAAATGGACTTAACGTTGCACACAACCAAACACACACGCTCACACAAATAATCTTCTCCGATAGCTGACCGCGGGGTGGTGGAACGTATCGAATGCCGATGCCAGGGGACGAGGTAAAGTTAATAGCGACAAAAAAATTCCAATACAAACACAAATAACCTGTGCGCTTCACTTGACGCGGCGACTTCTACCAACTAGGCGTAGGCGTCGTTATCGGTTGGCCCGGTGGGGGGAGGGAGGGACAGTTAACGGCGGACACAGACGGGCCAGCGGGGGGTCCCAGACAGCGGCTATGGTTAACGCGACAAAAAATGGCAACGAGTTTACTTAGTTTGTTAGTTGGTGGCTGAGAGAACACTTAACAAATGACACACACGTCCGCTTCGCTTAACGTTTATAAACAAACTGAAATTGAGCGCGGCGGCGGCAGCAGCAACAGCAGCGGGAATGGCAACGACAACGTCGACGCCAACGACAACGCCAACGTCAATGTCCAAAGTCAACTTCAATGGGGAGCCAGCCAACAGCCGGCAGCCAACGACACTTCGGAACAAGTTGCGTTGGGGCCAGTAGAACTTGTTCGAAGCTTGTCTCAGTTGCCTGCTTTGGTAGTCTCGGTGCGTATGTATGTGTGTGTGTGAGTGGGCGGCAGGCGTCTTTTTGTACAGTGGTTGAAAATTACTGGAACAAACCTCTATGCCTTGGATAGGTCACGTTATTTGATTGCTTTTTACTTAAAGTTCTTTTCTCTCTTTAAAAAGTTAAATTTCAATGGTAAATTCAAATTCCGTTCTCTCTCAGACTAAAAAAGGTTGAATCTTAATGCTAACTATAATATCTAAGTAAAATCTTTAAAACATGGAGCAAAAATAAAGCAATATCTCTTCGTTTTATAGAGATAAATAAGAAATGTTGTCAAAAAATTGTGTTTCTGCTTATCATAACTTGAGTTTGTCTAATCTAAATGATAGAATATAGGGAAATTTGCCCCCAAAAGTATGCAATAAGCAGTCAAAGAATTCGCCTTGTAAAACATATAAAAAAGAGTTGTGATATTCTATGGATAAAAAATGATCTCAAAGGTGACACTAAAAAGTGGTAGGAAACGTTTTTCTTTTGTCGTTTGTTTGGAAGGTTCTTTCACGTCCATCATTAAGTTTTAGACCTATTAGGTCAGGCCAGAATGGGAATCTAAGAGAATCCAATCTAAAAGTGATAAATACATAGATAAGAGCAACTAGTCGATCAACCCTCGTCCATTTGTTTTCTTGCAACAAGTTTGCGTTGCAAGTGAAAAACTGAATGTAAATTCAAGTCCAAAACGATTGCCGCGTGTTTTTGTTGTTGTTGATGGTTTTTTCTTATAACTTTTTTTATCCCCCCAATTTTTTTTTCCTTTTTCATGTTCTCTGATTTTGTGTTAATTTCTTGTGCTGCCGGCTGTCACGATGACGATGACGACGACAACGTCAACGTCGAAGTCAGCGTTGCTGCTAACGTTTGTCGTTAAGTCAATTTTAAGGTTTATTTGAATTTCATGTTTTTTTTTCTATCTTTCTCTTTTGGTTTTTGTTGGCTGTTGGTTGCTTTTCTTCGATTTTGTTGTTGCTATTATTTTTTAGTGTTTTATGTAAATTTATTTTTTGTCGTCTCTACGCCCCTAAGGCTAATAAGCTTGGCTTTATGCTGGAACAGACTTTTTGTACTCTCTAATCGGATAGACGTTGCTGTTATCAAGCTATCAGAGGCTGAGGAAGTTTTGATTAGAATATATAAGGCGTAATCTTCAGTTAAGTCAATAATTTACTCCCTAAACCGTTAGCCAGTTTTAAGGATCTGTAGGTTAGGAGTTTGTAAAAGATTCAAGTATATAATTTGTAACTCTTTAACAAGGTATTTTCACGTCTATGTTTTCGATTTATTGAGCTCTTGTTTTTAGATTTTTGCCTGTTGCTTGGGTTTATTGCTGTTCTTCCTGGCTGTTGGCTGTGTTTGGCCAAACTAATAACAAATTAATTTTCATTTGAATTATACATGCTCTGTTGAACACACACACACACACACACATATGCAGGCACACAAACTAAACAAACAATTGCATTAGCATTTTGGCCAAGGATAAAGTGATTTTCCACTGCCAATGAGCCAATATGCAATTACCACACATCCAAATACATAAATGCATATGCTAGAATATGTTGAATATGTTTGGCTACAAAGCCAAATCGTATTATGTTATGCTTCAATTGAAATTACCATAAATTTAATAAAAACCATAGCAGCAGATAATGCCAATATTCAATAATTGCCCTTGTCATATGTAAATCTGTACATACATATATTCAAACTAATTTCAGACAGCACTTGAAAACATTAAAATAATCAATTCATCTAATGATATGATACATGTATGTATCTCTGCTGAAACCTCAGTTTCAACTATGAAGCTTTAAGATCTCAAATATCTTGTCATGCAATCTCTCAGAAGATTAAAACTTCAAAACTTCCAGGACAATCAACAAAAAACTACAACAACCAGGCTAAGGATGCAGCCGCACCGTTAATGATGATGCCACAGATGCAAGCACACATACGCACAGACACACACACAGACAGAAGAAATGGATGCACTCATGCAGGTTGATTGGCCCACAACGCAATCCCGTTTCCATTTCCAATGACAAAACCCAAAAAGGTGAAACAGAAGAACGTTTCTCCTTGTAGTCTTTACCTCTTGTCAAGCGTTTAGTAAGACAAAATGGGCTAACACGCCATCCAAGGGCAAAAAGAAGCAAACGGGCTTAGATAGCAGAGGTTCAGGTGCACACCAGGTCAGTGAGTTTTGTGTGGGTGGTCGTAATGGGGGTCAAATCGTACAAAAGCTTCAGCTCAATGTGTTTGCCACACATCGGTTTCACCCCTTAACTTTGCTTTGAACACCCGCATTTATCTGTGACCAAATCAGATAGCTCATTGAGTTACAAATGGGTGTTAGGGGGTTCATAATGAAGATGATAAAAACTCTTCTCGAAGCTGAGCAAAAACTTGTGAGGTGTACACAGGTGTTAAACATTGCACTTTGTATTGAAACAAAAAACAAGATATATGCGGAAGAAACTCAACATAAATTAGCCTTTTTTATGCTGGAAAAGTTTGTCTCATTCTGAAAGTAGAATATATTCTGGGAAATGGAATAACTTGAAGCCTTTAAAGTTAAACAAGTATTTGTATTAAGTTGCATTAAAGTTGTGGTCCAATTTTCAATGTTTCAAGTTGAAATTATTAACTTTGTGGATTAAAATTTCATGTGCTTTGTTTAGTATTGAGCAAAATCTTTTGTTGGTTAAATTTAATTCTAGCTTAAAATGTCATTAAACAACTTAGCAAAAACGAAATTTTCTATTTAGCAAATTAAAAATTCATTAATTTTTTAGTATACTTAATTAAGTCAGCATTCCATCAGCTACCAAATGAGTGGTGCGCTCGGACAATTTCCATACGCCCCATTGTCCCAATTGCATATCCAATTCCCGTTACCACATTGAAACCATTATTTATGCACATTTATAGAGATTTATTGGTCAGGGCGTCGTCCATTTGCGGGCTAATTAGTCTGTTTAGTTCAGTTGCCTAACTTAGTCAGTACACTGGTGTTTGGGTCCTGATAAAGCACCAGGACCTGTCCTAAACACAACAACAAAAAAATGGCATAGCGACATCAGCCGCGAGCCGCATCATCGACGCCGGCGTTGTCAGTGCACAATGTAAATGATTTATTATCTTCGTTCTCCTCGATAAGCAAACATTAAACAAACAAAACCAAAAACTATTATCGGGCTAATGAGGGTCAACACAAGGACCAAGCGAAACCGATCCGAACCAGCCTCATGTGGCTGTGATGCCACAGGCTAATGACCAAAAGCGGATTTCGCAATGCGCTGGCATTTCTTTCCCTTTCTCTCTCTCTTTATAAATATATTTACAAAAGAGTATGTATATATATATATATATATATAGGTTTGTACAATTCTTGCTCAATCATAAATAACAACAAAGCTGCGCCAAATAAAAATGAAAAAGAAAATAAACCCCTAAAAAAGTCGTTTGAGCAACCTTTTTTATACCACTTACAAATTAAGTCAAAGGGTATATTAAAGTGACAGAGAAAGCGTTTAATGTGCATTTCTGATTTGACTTATTGGTCAAGTCGTTGTTAATATAGATAATGGACTTATAACTCAAGTCAACAGATAGAAGTTTGAACAATCGAATTCTCAGCCGGAGTAGCAAGACCAGCATACAGGGTATTCTCAATTCGTCGATTCAATGCAATTGAAAAGTTTTTATTTTTTATTTTTGCTATTTTTTTTTTGTATATGCCCAGTTAATGCGACAATATAAAATTTAATTTTGCGTAATTAATGTCGCAGGGCGAAAGTAGCGCACAAAAACAGCTACAACAAATAAACATGACCGAAAGAAAATTCATTAATATGATTTAGGCCCCTCGGGCAGAGTACAAAAATAACAATAACAACAACCCAAGATGGGCAATGGCAACTGGATATACCCAAGCCAACTTGTTTATGTGTTTGTTTGGGTCGCTTAGGCCATGCATGACTGATTTTTTTTGTATATTCGAAAGAGAAAACCGAAATAAAAAGGCATGGAGGAAAACCCTTTTTCGCCAAAAGGAGTGTGAAACAAACAAGGCAAAAAAGAACACAAACTTTAACAAAGTTTTGTCCTTGACAGTGGGTCAAAATTGATGTGGCATAAATCTTGTGGATTCATAATGCAAACAAGTACCTATCGTTTCGTGTTATGATAATACAACGGATATTTGAAATTATAAATTTATTTTTCTTATAAACTTTATTTATTACTCAGTTTATATCGTTCTCTCTTTGTTGAGTGTGCTAATATTAGCTTATCTCATCTTCTTTAATATTAAATTTAAATACACATTTAATTATAATATTATTACGTGTTAACCTTAGGGACAGAGATGCAGATAGATAGCAAAAATTCTCATCAATGGGGGGTAAAAACAATTTTCGGCACATGCCAAACGGCCATCCACCAGAAACTAGACCGCAAGTTTTACAAACGTGTGTTATTGTGGTATATTTATGTGTGTGTGTGTGTGTGTGTGTGTGTGCAGCTATCTATTGGGCCAACTATTGCCTGCCATGACCAGCTCGCTCATTTCTCCCAGCACCCAACTCTCCATCCCGTTCACACTATATCACACCGACTTGTCCGTCTTGTTTATTTGTATTTGCTGCGGTGAGGGATTTATGGCCGAAGCCGTTGAACTCGATCCTTTGAATGCCGTGCAGTGCCATGCTCCTCCAAAGTGGGTGGTGGGAGGGATGTAGAGACATGAAGAGATGGCATGGCACACCAATATGCCAAAGCCACGCATATGCCGCCTAAGCCACTCACATTTGGCTCAACTCAACCATCGGTTAGGTTGTTTGACATTTGCTGTTGGGCTAAAGCGGCGTATACGCAATTTTAGACTTTTAAAGTCTTTGAGCTTTGACCATTTGACTGGATGTTGTTTTTGGATTTTTCTCCTTCTTTTTTGGTCTTTTTTTTGACTCAAATCTATTTATAATTTTTCATTTTTCCACAACTTGACCTTTTTTTTGTTGTGTTTTGTTTTGTTGTGCTGTGTGTCGTAAAAATTGTTGGATTTCTGTTGTTGTTATTGTTACATATATTTTTATGACCCCAAAATGTTGGCACGTACCATCCACAACAACAAGAACAACCCCAGCAATAGCAATTTCTTCTAATACTATAACCAATATAAATGTCATTTATGTTTCGGACACTTTTTTCGTTTGAAGCGAAGCGAGCGAGAGGAGGCCAAAAGGAAGGAAACATGAGAACCCTTAGTGTGGAAAAAACTGTCATGGTCAGTGATACAACAACAACAACAACAGCAACAACAACCGCAGCAACCGTTAGAGCAATTTTAGGAGCAGGAGAAGAATAGGATGAACTAACATATACCAACAAAATACATGTGCACTTGACACAGGACACGGTAGAAGTGAGGAATGCCGAGGGGAGTTGGAGATAGGATGGTGAAAAGTGTGAGTGTGATAAGCATCACAAACATTCTACTTTATAAAATGATAGCTCCACTTAGTAGCACTTGAGGATATGCAAAAGCTTTGAGCACTTCCGCATACCAGAGAGAGAAAGAGATCGAGGGAGAGGAAGACAGACATAGACAGTTAGGAGGTTGAAGTATATGAGATACGACAAGAACATCCGTAGAATCGATATGTGAGTGTGTGTGTTGTGTGAACTATTGTCAGTAGGCAGAGTGTGAGATAGTTGGGCGATTCAGGTTTTCAATTGTGTCATCAATAATCAGATTTGGCCTTGCAGTAGCTTGTCCCAAATTATTCAATTTAAATTTATGTATACACTGAGGAAGTTTAGAATTTCTATTACCCATTTATGCATATAATTTACCTCTTTAGGTATATTTTAAGGTACATAATGTGTTTTCTTTTTATTGGCATTAATCTCAAATGCTTGTTTAAACGGTTTTCTGTTACCTAACCAATAAACTTGAATTTATATTGGCAATTTGGTGTCTGGTCCACAATAATGATGGGGAAGTTTCGGTTTAAGTTGTTTATGTTACGCATAAGTTACAAAAAGGACAGTCCAATCTGTTATGGTTTACTGCTTTGTCCTAACTCAATGTCATCATTTGGGATAATTTGAGGTTTTTGCCTTGCAAATTAAATGAAAACTACTAATAAGTGATGGAATATCTTCTTTATTGTGCGGGGGATATCTTGTGCCACATAAGTAAGTGGCTCATCATCATCTCAGCTGGGTCGACCACCAAGTGGCTTCGCACTACTTACATTTGGTTCCAGCTCTTGATTCTCCTACTGCTACCGTCTTGGCAATAAAGGGCGGAAGGCGTCACTTTCAAAATGGCGTCATGCTGTTTTGAGATTTGTTCGACTTTCTCCCTTTACTTTTTATTATTTATGCTCCTTTCTCGCTGCTCTTATTATTGCATTAGCTTCCGCTTTTCCCTCTCTTCCGGCAGTTTCCTCCATATGGCACACACACACACACACATATATATATTTGTGTGTATGTACATATGTCGGTATATTGGTGGACTCATTTTGTATTACATTTTTTTCTTGTTATTCTTCATTTTATTATTATATGTATGAATTGTTGTTTTCTTATACTCATATATATTATTATGCATGTCGTGTGTACTGCCGCGTTGCAGGGCATAAAAATAATCAAAAAATCAGAAGGCCTACTAGCTTCCAAAGTGCCGACCATTGAGTTCCCTTACTATTTTTTACCTTTTCTATGAAACTGTTTGGACATTTCTTTCTACCCAGTTACAGAGATTTATGTTTGTAGATATCACATTTAACATACGACTACCCAATAAGATGAACTTTACTCCTTAAAGTGTGCACTTGGCTGGAAATTTTTAACTTTTTAACCTTATAACTTCAATATCGTCTAAAAATAATGTATGTTTCAAGCTTTTTTATAATGATTCACAGAAAATTCCAAAACTTCTTTATAAGTTTCAGAAAAACAGATTCTTTGACTGTTTATTGCATACTTTTGGGACACATTTCCCTAATTTCTCTCCCTCTAGATCGCCCTAATATATAAATTTCAGAAGGTTCTAACATTCTTGACATTTTCTAACTAAGTCGTTCCTAACACGAAATTATGATATTACACATTGCATTTTATGGCTAATACCCATATTTAACAATGAAATGAAAACAAAACAATTAGGTAGAAACTTCAACTAAATTTAAAATATATAAAACATTACAAAACATTTAAAATTTTAAGCAGTAAACAAAAACTCGACTTTTTGATACCAAAGTTAATGCAAGTTACTTTCTTCTAAGCATTGCAAACTGATTTACCAAAGCGAATGTACCCCCCATTAGAAGGGAACTAGAAAAAGAACAACAAGAAAAAGTACAAAGGGCAACAAAGCAAAAACAATATTTATTTATTCGCAACCCTTTGTGCTCCATGGAGCCTGCTGTTTAATATGCCATAAATATCGAAGCAATTTTCTTGGCCTTGTGACATCTTGTCCTTAAAAAGGGAAACACCAAACCCCCATCAAGAAGTGGCAAACCGAACTTCGAGACACGAAACTATTTAAAAACTTGACATTAATAAAACAAAACAAAAACCAAACCAACCAAAACAAAATATAACTAATGCCTAAATCACACGATTCATTTTTTATTCCCTGCCGTCAAAAAGTTTTGTATACCTCGTACAACAAGGGTTAAGAGGGTATACTAAGACTGTCTAAATATTTGGCAAGAGTTGGGAAGAAAAATCTTGAAAAGTTTTTATCAGTAAAAGTCCACAAATTCTATCTTTTTATAATCTTCTAGGCAAATCAAGTAGAAGTTTTTATCACCGGGTATTTCATAGTCGTCAATGTGAAGAGCTGTCTGTTCTGGTTTATCATGAATTTTGATTTATTTTTAGTGCCAAACCAAACTGGCATGCGAAATATGGCGGCATTAATGCTTTGGTTTCTTTGCTTTTTGTTCGACACATAGAAATAAACCGAAACGAAAGCAATTTGTTGGTCGAGTTGGTAAAAGAAACATAAAAAATATATGTTTCTGTGTCTGTCATTCAGTTTTATGCTGTCAACGATGTGATACATAACACAGTACTTTAATGTTCCCAGATGAGGCTTAAATTTAATTACAAGAGAGGAGTGACTGCTAAATGAATAAACTAGTTTTTATTGGCTTCTGGTGAATAGATTATGGTGTGCCTTTTGTCACTTGATGTTATGCCATTATTAACTTTGATTGATAAATTCATGAAGGAGTATTAATAACGCTCACAATTGGCGGCAATTTCAAATTTTCCAAAATAAATTTTCCCTGTTTTTCCACATACTTGCCTAGAGTCAGAGATTTTTCCCTCTGTCTGACAACTACCCAACGACAGATGGTGCTAATGAGAATTTTCACAATAGGAATCTAAATGATTTGAAAAACCCAAAAATTGAAACCAAACAAACACATATGGGAGGAAAATAATTGAATATATTTAATGAATAACAAAATTTATTTAAATACATATTTTAGATGGCAACTGGTTTTAGTTCTTGCAGTTTCATTAATAATATCTCGAATTTTGCGCCATTAATGTTTTGTTTTGTTTTGACTTACATCATAATTTGGAATTACGAATTCGGACTACCAACAAAACCAACCATCAGCCAAATTGTTCGTTCAATAATTTCTAGACTAAGAAACCTTCCGATTCCGCCAGGGGAAACGAGACGTAATTTGCATGGGCCAGCATATTTTAAGTGTCCACTCAGCGCATATCAATTAAGGCATATACACATTGGCGCAAGGGCTGAGATATACGGAATAAACAATGGAGCAACTGTGCCAGGTAGCTGCACATTTTTGCCAACTGCTTTGACCCAAGGTGCTGTTCGAAATCTCGATCTTATCGGTAGACTCAAACTCCCACAAAACAAAAAAATACGAACGCCTTTAATTTTCATTTCGAACAATCGAATCGATGGTTAAAAGGCGCTACCCGAACACAATGTCGAATCAGTTTGACGCTGAAGTTACCCTTGTAGGGACGTAGGTTTTTGTGGCTTCACGCTGGGATGCAGAGACTGCCCGAGATAGTTAGGCAACAGCCGTGCGGCCTAGTGCGATGGCTAACGCACCTGCTCAAGGTCTGGTTATTAAGGATTTTTCACATAGAATTTAAGAATGGCAGCAGCAACATAGGGGAAACAGGTGAAACAAAATATGTGGACATACCCAGAGTCAAGGAGTTGCCCTTAGTGGGCACACTTTTGGATTTAATAGCCGCTGGTGGAGCTCCACAGTGAGTAGATTTGTTTAAATTGTAGTGGCACAACACTTTAGCAGATCGATTTCCATTTCATAGTCTGCATAAGTACATCGATGCCCGACATCGTCAATATGGTCCGATCTTTCGCGAACGATTGGGCGGCGGCTCTCAGGATGCTGTATTTGTCGCTTCAGCAAATCTCATGCGAAGTGTCTTTCTTCACGAGGGTCAATATCCACAGCATCCGCTGCCAGATGCTTGGACATTATACAATCAGCTTCATGATTGTCAACGTGGTTTGTTCTTTATGTAAGCAGAGAGTATTTTGCATTGTAAATTCGTTGTATTAATCCATATCAAATGAGACAGGGAGGGCGTTGAATGGCTGCACAATAGGCGTATACTCAATCGTCTGCTTCTCAACGGCAATTTGAACTGGATGGATGTGCATATTGAGAGCTGTACGCATCAATTAGTGGAAAAGTGGAGAGCCAATACGCAGCCCAACGTCATCTATGAATTGCCCCAGCTGGAGCAACAATTATATCGCTGGTCCATTGAAGGTAAGATGAAAGGCCACAGATTATATATAGAAGTAACATCGCTCCTCTCATTGCAGTCCTCTGCTGCATCATGTTCGGCACTAATGTTCTTCGTTGTCCCAAAATTCAATCAATCTTGGATGAGTTCACTCAAATCGTACACAAAGTCTTCGAGCATAGCTCTAGACTGATGACATTTCCACCTAGATTGGCCCAGATCCTTCGATTGCGAATCTGGCGAGACTTTGAGCGAAATGTAGACGAGGTTCTACGACAAGCGTCCTTAATAATTGAGCTCTGTATGCGCGATCTGGATGAGCAAGAGGAGACACTTTTCCACAAGCTACAGTCCGCTGATGTCCCGGGCGAGATGATCAAACGTATATTTGTAGATCTGGTGATAGCAGCAGGTGACACGGTGTGGCAGCAGTAAAACATCTAAACCATCTTGATTATCAGCAATCGGCTGTAATTCTCCTTTTCTGTTTATGCATTTGCCAATAGACCGCCTTTAGCAGCCAATGGGCCTTGTACGTCCTATCTACGGAGCCGGAGTTGCAGAAACGTCTAGCTCAGGAGCAGTCGGCCAGTGAATCCCAGCTATTGCATGGCCTTATTAAAGAGTCGCTGCGTCTTTATCCTGTAGCCCCCTTTATAGGACGGTATTTACCGCAGGATTCCCAATTGGGTTGTTATTTCATAGAAAAGGATGTGAGTAGGATTCAACGAAATCTCGGGTTATTTAAAATAAGATTTAACCTTATCCTATTACAGACCATGGTGCTGCTCTCTTTATATACCGCCGGACGCGATGCATCACATTTTGAGCAGCCGCAGCTAATTCTACCCGAACGATGGTTCCTAGGTAAGTCGGAGCAAGTGCATCAGGCTCATGCCAGTTTGCCATTTGCAATTGGTCAACGGTCCTGCATAGGGCGACGTGTGGCCCTCAAGCAGTTGCACTCGTTGCTCGGAAAATGTGCAAATCAATTTCAGATGCACTGCCTCAACGAACAACCCGTGGACTGTATACTGCGCATGGTCACTGTGCCCGATCAGCAACTGCGCATATCCGTACAGTCGCGATCAAGCTAATACACATAACGATAGACTTTGCTTAGACGTATTTGTAGTCCTTTTTTTAGTTTTATACAAAAAACAATATAAATTTCACAATTATTAAAAAATAGATTCTTTCCTTAAAATGTTATGAAATCAAAGCAAGGAACAAGTTGGAAACTACAAAAATCAAGCACAAGCAAAAGAATCCAATCAGCGATGAGCCCCAGTAAAATTTTCCCACAAGCATGGCAAAGCCCACCAGGAAACCCATTTGTACTGAGGCCAAGGGTCGCAGACAAAGTCGAGGAGGCAAGTCCTTTTTACAAATCTCTACATTTCCACACTGCTTAGCAAACCATTGCTCAGTCATGGGCGCATACAGTAATTTACGTGTCAATTTTCCAAAGTAATCCTTTCGTAAGTAATATGCTTGAAATTGAGTTCCATACTGCGGAAAAAGAGAAGAGGATGTAGTATACTCCAAAATCCACTTCGGTTAGAAATCTATGCCGCTTACCTTTTCATTCATTTTTTCCGATATCATATGCAGCAGTCTAACCACTGGCTTTATCTCATTTTTCTGTATGGGTAAGAGGGCAGGATCAACAACTTGCTCAAAATTAGAAGCATTCAATGACATTTGATGAGGCGTTAATTTTGAGGTATCTAACGAATCGCTGCTATCGAAGAAGCTAAACTTCTTGGGCGATTCCAAAGGTGGTGGACTTCTAGGCTGCTCCACTGGCAATGTTTCTTGCATTGACAAATTAGAAGGATTTATCTGTGAAAAAAAAAAATATAATTCAGAATAACGTGAAATGGATCATTGATTTGTCATCTTACACCAAAAGTTCGACAAAAGGCATCGATGCTCTGTCGCAACATCTCGGGAATACGGCTAAGTTCACGTAGCATTAGTTCATCTTGCGTAGACTCGCCCATCAATTTGTTGAAAAAATTCTTGAGAAATCCTTCGGAACGTTGTCGTTCGCTAATCTCTTTGCGCAGTGAACAAATATTACTAAGTACCGAATTTCTGGCCATACTTATAACAAAGAGGAAACCCTCGATTTGCATTATCATTGACTCGCTAAACAGTTTTGGTATATTTGAACTGCACATCGGGTTCCATTGGGCATTGAATGAGTTTGATTTGCTGAAAGGATTAATTCGGTTATGAATCGTCTTTTAAGAAATACTTGAATTGTCTCACTTCATTATGTTCACTTGACGTTGGGGTGAATCAAAGCCATAAGCATTGCCCGAATGCAAACGCTCAAAACGCTGGAGACGCTCCACCAGCTCTGGCTGGTTGAATGTCTTGGCCAGACGAAGTAACATCTGGGCATTACGATAAACTGTATAATCCAGCCTCTCAAATCGGGGCAATAATTGCATAAAAATGTGTGTATATACAATTAGATTTTCTATAATAAAGCCATCAAAGAGATTGGTTATGGGTGGATCATACGACCTACCACCACTGTAAAAAGGGGGGAGAGAGATAGTTAGAGAATGTTTATGTTTATGATTTTAAAAGTAATCTCTTACACTTGGTTGTTGGCCGCTATCAGAGTATAACGCCAGGGTTGTATATAACTTAGCCAGAGCTCCAAGACAACTGTCAGAGAGCTATCCAAAGGCCACCGATCAATCAGACCACAGAGAAAGGCATATATCCTGGACCTAACCATACCCAGAGAGACCTTTCGAAGTGAGTTTAACGAGGTGAGATCATGTGGCGAGGCATTGGCAAAGAAATGAATTTGTTTGCAAAGCGTTCGCACACCACGCACAAAGTCACTGCTAGGCAGATAGTGCTCCGATTCCACGTCATACCGCAACCAAATGTCCACAAAGAAATGCAACACCGACTCGGAGCGCCAGGTATAGGCACGCGAAGTTGCACCGCTGCTTGACTGAGGCGAAGTGTTTCCAACACCACTTCCTCCTCCATTCGAATTGCCTCCACCATTTCGATAGGAGCTTGGTATCTTAAGATATCGTGGCTGACGCTGAGGCTGCAATGACTGAGCCGGCAGAGGTTGAACAGTCTTGACTGGGCCACAGAAATTGGCCGGCTCTATAATGGCGTCTGGATAGGGGGTTAGAAAATTATTCAAATATTCCTCCACCAATTGATGGTAAACAGTCTTGGTGCGTCCATTGTGTATCTGCATGGCAATGGGATTAATGGAGTGCAGCGGATTCAACGCATACAACACAAAATGGAAAATGAAAAAGTCAAAAGCATTCAGCGACAGCGAAACCACTTGATGCCTGAAGGTGTCAATGTTAATAAGATCTGCATAAAACATGGGATTCTGGCCCGCCTGTAGCATGCTAACGAATTTCCTCTGAAAATTTGAAAGCAAGACATATGGTTAAGATGCTATCACTGGCGTGGCTGTATCTTACGGGCAATAGGTTAACATCCAATTCAAATTTGGTGGCATCATTCAATATCTTGTGGCACATGTGCATCCAAGGACCACGCACTCCAAAGAACTGCTGCAGAATGTAGAAATAATGTGCCGAATTCTCCATAGTTGTTGTCCTCAATCCCCAGCCTATGGGATTGCCATTGATACCAAATATGGAGTGAACTATGTGCGGGTAGACTGTCTGTATTTGCCGCCCAGTGCAGCTGTCAAAGAGAATAGTCAGTTCATGGACTCTTTCCAGCAGCGGCATGCCCAGCACCATAAGGACGCGACTCTGCAGAGATTCAAATGATTGTATTTCAAAATGACCAAATAACCGTAATGCGTCTTACGCTTAAGTTTTCCGACGGCATTGTCTGGGCCATTTTCTTTGACGGCGCGTGCTTTTTGTGTTTCTGTGTGATATAAACAATAATAATTTTTAAACGCTGTGAAATTTTGCAAAACAACAGCGTTGCCAGATGTCCGAGGTGGCATCCCTACCATTGGCGCTTAACAGTGCTACCATCTCTATAAAACTGCCCATCACTAGAAAAAACAGACCGGCTGTAATTGTTGTTTTCGCGGATTATTTTTGTGTGTTTTTCTTATTATTTTGCTAAATATTTAACTTAAAAATGAAGCGTCGAAGTCAAACAGCTGCAGCACAGTCCAAGGAGGCCAATAAGAAGTTCAAGGACAAGGCGGGATCCCTTACACTAGATCAGTTTAGCTCGGATGTCATTTGGCAGGTGAGACCGGGAAAACGTTTACAATTTACATTCGACTTATTCTATTCTTCTTGTTTCTTTAGCTGGCGTCTCAGTATTGGTCACCGGACACAAAGTCGGAGCATTTGCCATACAATCCATCTATAATAGAACGCATATACAATGACGAAATTTCAAATAGCAAACACAGTGCCAGACGAATCAACATGCTGGAATTCAGTCAGTATTTGGAACAGTTTTTGTGGCCAAATTACAAGCGAGAGACAGCTAGTCATGCTCACCTCATGTCGATTGTAATAATGGCAAATGAGAAGTTTCGTGAACGTGTGGAAGTGTGGAATGTGTTTGAACAGTTGCCCGAGGAATATCCGGCGTTCTTTCGTCATGTCCTGGAGTCATGTCTGCCCAGCAAGGTGGACTCCAAAAAGAAGCAGGCCAGCAGTACGCTGAGGGAACGCACAGCCTTGCTAATGTTTCTCAATCATTGCTTCAATAGCATGGAAATCGGATTGTGCCGCGATCAGGCCAAGCGTCTGGTTTCCCTAACCATGTGGCATTGCCTTCAGCCAAGTGAGTTTGAATAAAAGTCAATTTACATCAGGAAACTAATTTTCTATATAAATTTTAGAACGTCGCGAGCAAGAGCTGAAGGATGTGCCAGAGTGGCGAAAATACTGGAAACGCTTGCAAAAGAAGGATAAAGACCTTAAACCGGAAATTCTCTGGGAGCGCCATTTCATGCAGAATTTAATAATCGATTTTTTACACATACTTGAAACGATTCCCCTGGAGGGCGAGATCAATCCAAATGTGGTCCACTATTGCGAACGTTTTCTCGAGTTCATCATTGATCTGGAAGCGTTGCTACCCACCCGTCGGTTCTTCAACACAGTCCTGGATGATTGCCATTTGATTGTGCGCGCTCTGCTATCGCCGCTGGTGCAACGCGAGGAGGGTAAACTCTTTGGCCAGGTGAGTGAGTGTTGTCAGACTTATTAGTTCGATATATTTTTTGTTTTTTAAATAAGTTTTAAGTACAATTCTCAATGTTTAACATTGTTAAACTAAAACACTTAGCAAAGCTAAAGCTTATATCTAGGTTTAATAGATTAGGTTATATGTAGATATGTCAATAGTCGTTGCCGTTCATATAGTGCAACTCATCACCCCAGTCATTTGCCGATGGTGGCTCATTGTAGCAACAGGTTTTCCTTAGCAGAAATGTGACGTGACGCTGCCGCAATACACAAATGTAGAGCAAAAGAGGAGCCTGCAGGGCATTAACAATAATATAGGCATACATGAGGCCATCGAGCTCTAGCCAGGTCATTAAATGAAACAACCAAACCACTGACATGACCAAAAACATCAACGAGAACATGATGAAACTAAGTCAAACGAGAGAAGAATAAAAATAGCCATTAATAAGAATAATTTAGGCTTCTTTTGTATACTCACTTTGCCTTCAGTTTGTGGGCGATGCGTCCATAGACTGTCCGCCGATTTATTAACTTGCTTGTCGTCACGAAGAAGAATATGTTTATCAATATCGTGCAGGCGATTGGAGCAAAGAATATGCACATGGCCAACAGACCTATTGTCTGCTGCTCGGCCACCATGTGCTCCTGTTTATACAGATCCACATCAAGAAAGAAATGTGCAAAGACCGCCAATGCGGCCATGATCCCAGCACAACTCCAAGCGTAGGCCGAGTAATAACAATATTTCCGACCATCAGTTACTCTTAGAAATACATTTCGCGAGCGGAATGTTTTCCAAATGTAGAATCCGAAACTATTTAACCAAACAAAGGCTGCCAATTGGCTGGAACTTAGGATAATGTCGGCCACAATGAAGCTCACATGACTGGAGAACATGGTGAAGATCCGCACCAGGTCTGAGGCCTGGCTGATCATCAGGCACATGGCAATTGTTGTCACAATGTTACCAACCAGATCTCTGCTAAGGAAAGCCAAATTATTATATGAGATAATCAAATTAACTCCAAGACTCACCTCAATGTGGGTAATATGAAATAGACAATGGCTATGACCAGCAAAATGATCAATGAGATTATATGAAAAATGGGATCAAGTATTTTCATAAGAACAAAATGCCAATCGTCCCATTCCATCTCCAATGCTTTGGGCACACAAATCTTTGCAAATAATATCTCTTTACTATGATTTTTTGCCTCAACCTGCAAAAGAAACCACAAAACGATAGATTTGAAGTGTGAGGTTTAAATTGAATTCCATTATGTACCTTATCCAGACAGTATTGTCCTGGCTCCAAATCATATTTAGTCTCGCTGATTTCTCCCTCCACATTTGATAGAGTTCGTGTGTAATGCCTCAGTTTGCCATTGTCCAACAGTTGCAATCTGTCGCTGCTATCATCCTTGCCATTATCATATATATCCCAAATTTGTAGAGAACCACAATTTGGCAAGCCAATGACAAATTTATATTGCACATTGGCAATATCTTTACCATCTAAACTAACGAATTTCGGTTGAAATTGATCTGAAACCAAAATAAATCAAGTAAATCAACACAGAGTAAAGTTGGAGATCGACATTTCACTTGTATGTACTTGAATTTCACAATCATTTCATTTATTTAGCATGGCGAATTGTTGCTATTATTGTTTTGATTCACTGCGGCTTTTAAAGATTAAGAAAACGAGTCATTATTATGTTTCACAGACTAAACAAATAAATCACAGGAAATCTGTTGGAATGCTTTGATCTTGAAAACTATAATGGTGCTGCCCCTTTTTCCTTTATCTTGAATAACTTCAAGTGGCTACTTCGAGGGGAAAGTAGCGTACCTTCCATCCCTTTCTCATAAATCTCATAAATATGTAGCATCATAATCAACGGTTGAGAACACTTTTGTTCCACCGATAGCTAATAAATGGGCCATAAAATATGGGCCATATGCATATGTGTAAAATCCATAGAGTTCAATGGCCAACACCATCGAATTGGCCAGTGTCACGCATGGCATTCGATTGTGATTGCGTTGGCATGCCAACTCCAAAACTAGGAAGCTACACTCCTCCGCTCACACTCTTCTTACCCGTCTCATTGACCAGCTGACATGCATTTTCCACTTGGATTTCAAATTTCTCGCAGCATTTATTCACTCGCACCAGATTGTTTGGATCCACAGATGATGAAGGCGATCCAACAGAATTGCCAAGATGAGCAGCTGTTGGACCACAGCAGCACAATAGCAGTGTTAATACAATGCACCAGACCGAGCAGACGGAGCAGCTGCTTCTACTTTTTGCACATTGCGCCAGTTTTGCTTTTGATGATGAGTTGGAAAAACGCGCGCCAAGCGTTTTTGTTTTAATGACGAGCATCTTTTGATCGCTCACTCACAACAGATACAGATACAAAGTTGTGGTTGTAGTTGTTGCTGGCCAATAAATGCGTCATCAAGGTAGTTCAGTTTAGTTGCGTCAGTCTGATGCCGGTTTTGAGCCAAGATCATGACTGGCATAGCAAACGAATTGAGACTAAAGAAAAGTCAACACTTTTTTCTTTCCTCCTAGTGTTTGGAATTTTCAATTCAATAAATGAAACATTTCACTTGATTTCATTCAATTAAACACAATAATTTGGCTCGACGGCTAAAACTAGCTATAACACACAACTGGCGAAACCAAGCGACGATACTCAACTGAACGGAACAGAACTGACTCTGAGTCCAGGGAACGAGCTCTTAACTTCTAGTCACTAACAGTAGAGAGGCGTCAGAGAGAAAGGCCATAGAGAGAGAGAGAGAGAGAGAGGGAGTGTGAGAGAGGAGAACCAAGTGAATGAGGGAGCAGACCAAGTGGAGAGTTGACTCACACACACAGAGACACACATGCGAGATACACCACCATCAACGGCGGATGAAGCGAAGGGAAAAATTTAAAGCAGGGCTTTGAGAATGTTTAAATTTTCTTTGTGTTCCTCTCGTGGTTCAAACGGAAATTATCAATTGGGACAAGAGGCAGGCAGCCAGCCGGCTTGTTTGTTTGTTTTCTGTTATTTCTGAGATGCATGAATGGTTGGTTGCCCCTCTGATGATGATGATGATGGTGATGTCGCAGATGATATGATAAGACTTCCTCCAACCATCCCACGCTGTCCCCGTTTTGGAACAAAGCGTGTGCCCAGTATCGTTCCTTTCACCAGGCACTTGTCAGCACATTCGAGGGGATTCAACCGAGGGAATGTTGACGCCTGCCCCTTGTCGTATCACACCCTTTGAAACGTTTGAGGAAACATGTATATAAAAATAACTATATACATACATATATCTAAAATCAAAACAATTGTCAATTGTGTTTATAGTTAGTTACATTATACGTATATCCTTCAACTAACCTTAAACCAAAACCAATCCCAGCTGACCTTATTAGGTTTCATATCTCTCATTCTCTCTGCTTGTCCAATAAGGACATTTGTTACGCTCTCTCGCTAAATTAGCCTGTTACTTATTTCTCTCTCTCTCTCACACGTTTACCTGCATTACTCTTGACTTGGAGGTTCAAGTTAGAGGTTGCCAGCTTGTAGACTTACTAGAAATACTAACTCACGCACGAAACAAGGTAAACTTACCAAAAATGATGACGTATTCAACTTAAAGAGATAAACCGGCTCAAAAAAGAGAAGATCTGAGAGAGAGAGAGAGAGAGAATGGGAGAGAATATTGTAGAATTCTCGACAGGTAGGAAAAAACAAACAAACACGTTCCATTCGTTGCACGCCAATGCGGAACTAGACAGGAGCGGTTCAGTCAATTTGTAGAAAATGTGGATTTTATATGTATTTTACGATCCTTTTGCAGCTCTTGGACATGTTAAATTTCTACACTCGCTTCGAGATCAACGACGTCACTGGCAATTCCCTCACAGATCACGACATGACCCAATTGCACTATAAGAAGATCACCTCACTGCAGCGAGCGGTCTTTGCCAAGTTTCCCAGTCTTCGGGTCTTTGCTCTATCGAATGTGGCCACCGTGGATAACCGTGTGTCACTGGAGAAACATTTTGGTGCCCTGGATGCGGAGGGTTTGAAGCAAATTGCCACTTTCCTGAACTTGGTGCCCGATGAAATAGTGGAGCCCTTTCAATGGCATCGCCTAGATGAACAATTTCTGCGGGAATTGTTGATAACGCGCCATGAGAAACGTTGCTCACAACTGGAGGCCCTCAACGAGATGCCCTTGTATCCCACAGAGCAAATCATTTGGGATGAGAATATTGTACCCTCGGACTATTACACCGGCGACAGTTGTCTGGCTCTGCCCAAACTCAATTTGCAGTTTCTGACACTGCACGACTATTTGCTCCGTAATTTTAACCTGTTCCGCCTAGAGTCCACCTATGAAATACGTCAGGATATTGAGGATGCAGTAAGTCGCATGTTACCATGGCAATCTGAAGATGGAGATGTTGTATTTGGTGGCTGGGCACGGATGGCTTTGCCTATAGCTAGCTTTGCCGTTGTCGAGGTGGCCAAACCGCATCTGGGCGAGAAGAAGCCTTCGCGGGTTAGAGCAGATGTCGGCGTAACATTGTCAGTGCGTCGCGAGATCAAGGAAGAGTGGGAGAATTTGAGGAAACACGATGTCTGCTTCCTTATCACTGTTAAGCCAACTCAACCCTTTGGAACCAAATACAATTCTCGTGAGCCGTTCATCCCGCAAGTGGGCTTGGTCAGTGTGCGAGGATGCGAAGTGGAAGGCATGTTAGATGCCAACGGTCGTGTAATTGAAGATGGACCCGAACCACGTCAGCCATTGCCGGGCGAGCAGCGATCCTATCGTGTGTGGTTGGATTCGAATCAGTATCGTCTCGACATGGATGAGTTGCAGGATGTAAGTAGCCATTGATTTAGATGGGGTTAGCTAATTGATTCCCTTCTTTTTTTTTCATAGGGGGCCGACGATGTCTATGAAAGTTTCAACATTCTGATGCGTCGCAAGCCCAAGGAAAACAATTTTAAGGCAGTGCTGGAGACCATACGTCATCTGATGAACACCGAATGTGTGGTGCCGCCTTGGCTGCATGACATTCTCCTGGGATATGGTGATCCCGCTGCAGCCCACTACAGCAATATGCCCAATCAGGAGCGCAGTCTGGAGTTCAATGACACGTTCTTGGATTATCAACACCTAAAGGACAGTTTTCCCAACTATGAGCTAAAGTGTGATGAAGAAAGTCCATTGCCCCCGTATCGTCTGATCTTTGAAGACGTGCCCGAGCAACGGGACAGCGATTTAGAGGAAGATGACAATGGAGATAAGCAGATGATATCGGCTATTAGCAAATCGATTCAAGTGCAACCATACAAATATGAAGCGAGAGGCCCATATCCCAGCGATAAGCCCAAAGAGTAAGAATTAAATTAGTTATTGAATGCAATCTCTTTTCTAATCTCTGTTTTTGACAGGAATTCTATACGCTTCACGCCTACACAAGTGGAGGCTATACGGGCGGGCATGCAACCTGGCTTGACACTGGTTGTTGGTCCTCCAGGCACCGGCAAGACCGATGTCGCCGTTCAAATCATATCGAATATCTATCACAATCAACCTCAGCAGCGTACGCTTATTGTTACCCATTCCAATCAGGCTCTGAATCAATTATTCGAAAAGATTATGGCCTTGGACATTGATGAGCGGCATCTACTGCGTCTCGGTCATGGCGAGGAAGCGTTGGAGACCGAAAAGGACTACAGTCGTTATGGGCGAGTGAATTATGTTTTAGCCAAGCGAATGGATCTGCTGAATCAAGTGCAACAGCTGCAAGAAGCCCTCGGAGTGAGCGGGGACAATGCTTATACGTGTGAGACAGCTGGCTACTTTTATCTTTACAATGTGATGGCCCGTTGGGAGAAGTTCCAGAGCCAAATTAATGCACACAGGGACGAATCGGATCTGAACAAACTGAGTGAACTATTTGAAACGGGATTCCCCTTTAGTAAGTTCTTTGCCGATGCACCGCAGCCCCTTTTCAAAGTTGGCAAACCCTTTGATGAACTGATGACCATTGCCCAGTCAAATTTCCGTTATATATCCGATATATTTACGGAACTGGAAGAGTTTCGGGCCTTTGAACTATTACGCACGGGCTTGGATCGCTCAAAGTATTTGCTGGTAAAGGAGGCAAAAATTATTGCCATGACCTGTACACATGCCGCCCTCAAGCGCAAAGAGCTGGTGAATTTGGGCTTCCGCTACGACAATATCCTAATGGAGGAATCCGCCCAGATCCTAGAGATTGAGACATTTATTCCCCTGCTATTGCAGAATCCTCTGGACGGTCTGAACCGTCTCAAACGTTGGATTATGATCGGAGATCATCATCAGCTGCCGCCTGTCATTAAGAACATGGCCTTTCAGAAGTACTCGAATATGGAGCAAAGTCTGTTTACGCGCTTGGTGCGTCTAGGTGTGCCCACTGTAGACTTGGATGGTCAGGGTCGTGCCCGTGCGAGCATCTGTTCATTGTACAAATGGCGATACAAGAAACTAGAGGATCTTCAGCACATATTTGAGCGCGATGAGTATAAGAGGGCAAATGCCGGCATCGTTCATGACTATCAGCTAATTAATGTGGAGGATTTCAAGGGAGTGGGCGAAAGCGAACCGAATCCATATTTCTATCAGAATCTGGCCGAAGCCGAATACATTGTGGCCATGTTTATGTACATGCGTCTTTTGGGATATCCGGCCAGCAAAATATCCATTCTCACAACCTACAATGGTCAAAAGCATCTGATCCGCGACGTTATAAATGCGCGCTGCGGCAATAATCCACTTATCGGCTGGCCCCACAAAATCACCACAGTGGACAAGTATCAGGGTCAGCAAAATGATTACATTCTGATCTCGCTGGTGCGCACCAAAGCTGTGGGTCATTTGCGGGATGTACGTCGTTTGGTAGTGGCCATGAGTCGAGCTCGACTTGGTCTCTATGTGTTTGGACGTGTTTCGCTCTTTAAGAATTGTCTAGAATTGCAGCAAACATTCAAAGTGGTAAGTACGGAGAGGAGAGAAAAAAGGGTGATAATAATTTGTTTTATTGCAGCTTACACAAAGGCCTCTACAACTGAGTCTGGTGCCAAGTGACAGTTATCCCACAGAACGCTTGGCCGGTGAGGCTGTACCCGAGGAATCTTGCCGAAGCATAGAAAACATGTCGGATATGGCCCAGTTTGTGTATGAACTCTACATGGCCAAAATGTCTGAGCTGAAAGGTAAAATACCTAGCGAGGAGGAATTAAGAGCCATGCGGCCACAGGATGACGATGAAGAGGATCCTGAAGTAGTGCCTCCGGTTGAGACTAACACCAGCGATGAGCCACCTCAAAAGCGGTTAGCCAAGGATAAAAAGAAGGGCGGCGATAATTCTGCCACATTTAAGCCAACACCCATACAGAATGAGATCAATGTAGATGAAGCTGAAATCGAGCAAAAGGAAGGACTTCATCAAAAAGACAAATCAGCCGACGAAACGACTGAGCCAACTGCTGAGGATAATCAATAATTTAAATTTAATTTCCAACAAATCATCAATTGACAAATCATGAAACAAAAGAAATGCATTACCACATTTTAATTACGACCACAATGTAATTACTTCTTAGGCGCTGTAATGCCCTCCAATTGGGCCTTAAGCTGGGCATTTGTCTTCTTTAAGAAAGTGATCTCCTCGGTGAATTTCTTCTCCTCGGATACACGCAACTCGGCATTTCTACGTTCGGCCTGTTCCTGTTTAAGCTTCATATCGGCTATAATCTCTTCCAGTGCCTCCTTGTCTAATTCCAAAGTCTTGACACGATCACGAAGCATTTCCTTTTCTTCGTGAGCCTGCAGAGCCTTGCGCATACCAAAGGCTACAGAGCTACAGTAAAGGGTTTCGTAAGCTTCCATTGACATGGCGATCTCGTCGCGAATTCGCAAAAGCAAAAGCCCACGCTCAGAGCAGTTAATGGTCACCTGACGTATAATTTCATCTGCAATTTAGTGTGGTCTCATAAAATAATATTCAAACTATTTCAGATTCGACCATCTTACCAAAGCATTGGGAATACAGTTCACGACGTACAGGACAAATGCCCGTCTCACGGGCTTGTGTCTGCTGCAAACGCGTATCCAGCATTTCCTGCAAATTGATGACATCCTGGCGTGTAGCTGGAGTACTAGACACAGATTGTTGCCACAATTGTCCATCCTCCTCCCAACAACGTGGCGGCAATATTGAATTTAATATCTCTTCAGTTTCTTTTTTGGTATCTAGTAAAGCGCCAGCAGTTTGGGGCCTTTTCATTTCCAGCTCCGTTAGCGGAGCTCCCTTCTTTTCAGGGTGTTTTACCACCAGGACGGGATTATTGTAGCGGACCAGGGTTTGAAACTGGCCCACACTGGTTATCTCCATATCTTCCATCTTGATTTGACTAATATTAATTAATTGCCAATCGGCGAACTAAAACAATTGCAAATCTTATTGTGTTTGTGTGTTTAATAATTTAGTATTTGATTTGATTGAAATATTGGAAATGCCTATGTTAGGGAAATTCAAACAAAAAGTCAAATAGGGTTGATATTGTTATTCTCCCAAGGTAGCAACAGACTACATAGTCTGGGAAACGCCGAAAGAGAGCTGAGCAACAAATATCAACAGGTTGTTAAGCAATTTCACCCTCGTCCTATTGGTAATGGCTTTTATTTTGGGAAAAGTCATAACCTTAGAATTTCTATTTCGGAACATATTTTTCTGATCTTTCAGAGTAAATATTTTTGTAAGAGAGTTAGTCATAGCAATCAATCAAAAGAAATGTTTATCAAAGAAGTCTTCATTTGAGAATACTGTTTTATATAATATTTACGTTTATTTATTATGATAAATGCAAACACAAATTGTAATGTCGATTGTGCTATTATTTGTTTGTCGTTTGAGCAATTTCAATTCAACTGTAAAAAAAATGAATTCGTTGCACTATTCCAATTCTCTCAACTAAAATTAATAAACTTAGGTATATGAGCAAGTTTGGCTAATTATACTATAAACTTAAAACTAAGTTAGCAGCAAAAAGGGAACTAAAAGTAATACGGAATTGGAAAAGCAAATAATTTAGTCTTCTTTTTTCTTGTTTCTTCTAGTAGAGCAAACTTAAAGGCAAATACAAAACTAATATCGCATAGTGGTTAAACTGTGTGGAGATGTAAATACATACATACAATACAATTTAGTAACTTCTTATATATTGTTTAAATTGATTACGGCTAGACATTGTCAATATATAATAATATATATATTATTGTCATTATTGATGCGGGACAAATTCCTCTATGGGGGTATTTTTCCATTTGTTTTCTTTTGTAAGTTCTCGGTTAGTTGTGTTCTAAATATTCGTTGGCATACAAGATACTACCACTATACATATATGTATACATATATATGGTATATATAGGCTATATTTAAATACGTGTGTAAGTTTGTGTATAATAATGTTGTCAAACTCAGGAAATGCAATAGATTAGATCAGGATTTGTCTAGACACACAGAATAGCTACTATATAATTTATACATTTGCTGATGCTAGAGGAATTTTGTTTCGATAATCTTAAATAAGCTCGGCTACGGCGTCGTCTCCATCTCGTATGGGAGCCTGAAATGTGGAGCCAGTAAACTCGTACAGCTGACAAAACAAACATGCGAAAAGTTAGTGATCCAAATATTTGACTTAGACAGATAAATGTAAACTTACCGATGGCGCTCGATTATTGCGTAATGTGGCATAGTCCGCGAAATCATTTGAATGCGGATCAATTCGTGCCAGCAGAAGGCCAGTTCCACTAACACCACCAGCGCTTACTCCACCAGTTCCACCGGCACCATTCCGTAGAGAACCGCCACCCGCTGAACTAAGACCGCCACCAGCTCCAATTCGATTTTGATTGTTTCTTGGCTGTATAGTGGCATATGTATTATCCACCGACTGGCCATGGTGATGGTGATGATGATGCACCTGCTCCAATGAGCTACGATGATCCAAATGGCCAGGTGCATCCGAATTGGAAATATGATCGGGTTCTGAGAAGACTTGCATGGTCAGCTCTTGTTCCTCGTAGAGCTTTAGTTTCCTAAATAATTAAAAATACAGATTTTTAATCTGTTCAACAAATAAGCAATGCAAATCTTACTGTTCTATCCACAAAGGATTTTCGGTTGTATTTAGATCCTCAATGATTTGTTTTTTAATCAGCGCCTCCTTACGACGTGTCTCAACGGGCACTGATAAATTCCAGTGCTTGAGACAACAACAGAGCACTATGAAGCTAATGACACCCACAAAGAGCACAATGACCAGGGCTACCAGTCCGGCAACAGCTAAATCGAATTCATCCTGCACAATGGCTATATAGGCGGGCACAACATTCTCAATGGCAAATCCGGCATAATAATCCTGTGCAAAAGCAATTCAAATTCAATTTGTAAAAACATTTAGTACAGATAGTTAAAAGAACTTACCTTCAGATAGTCGTAGTTTCGATCAATATCCTTGAGAATCTCATCGACAGGGGCAATTTGTTGGGTCTGTGGATCAACGGCATGGAAATACATATCACACCAGTCCATGCGTATGCGTCCAATTGAATCCAAATGGAATCGAATCTCATCCACAATGATGCGATGCTGTGTGGCATTACGTAATTCAGCAATAATCTCCTCCTGCTCATTGTACACTTCCTCCGGCGGACGAGAGAGTATGACACGCACCAGTTGAGTGCCATCAAATACCCAAATCTATGAAGGATTTTGAAATATTTTTCAATTCTTCTTCGATATTCTCTATCATTCTATGTTGATCTACTCACATTAACTTTTGTGCTAGCCGAACGTTGAGGTGCTTCCAATTCGCGTGCCATTATCTCTAGCTCGAACCTATCCTGATTGTATTCTGCCATTATGGTGTTTGCCGAAATCCGTCCGTCTTGTGAAATGGCAAATGGGCTGGGCACAATGGAACCTGTTGACTTGCTGGCACCAAATTTGTATAGATTCGAGGCAATAATCATATATTCTATTTTAGCATTCTTCCCGGCATCGGCATCTGTGGCATTGACTAGCGTTATGGCGGCATTCATTTGGGCATTGGCATTGACGCCGGCATAGTAAATTGATTTCTCGAATACGGGAGCATTATCATTGACATCCAGCACAGTGATGCCCACTTTGGCCACTGTGTTATCACGGTTCAGCGTCTTGATGGAGAAAGAGGCACGCTCCTCCTCCGATATATGCAAATCAGATTTAATGCTTGCCAATATATACAAAGTATAGGAATCAGTCTCCTCTCGATCAAGACTCTTGTTTGTGTATATATCGCCAGTTAATTTATCCACATAGAAGGCCCCATCCTCATTGCCAAGCAACATATAGTAGAATATATCCCGATTGTGTTTGCTACGTGATCCAGCTTGTATATGTCCAATTTTTACATCACGTCCGCTGTTCTCATTGATAGAAACTTTGTAGGGATTAGAGGCATCGGGGAATTCGGGACGATTCTCGTTAGCATCCACAATGCTGACGCTGAGCAGGCGAAGAGATTCAAAGGGCGGATTACCAGCATCTCGTGCTACCAGTATTATGTCATAGCTACACCAAAAAAAAAAAAAAAAAAAATGGTTGATTAATGTTTTTAAAGGGAATTCTATCTCGGTTCCACTTACTTGGCACGATTCTTGCGATTCAATTGCTGCCTGGCTCGCAGCTCTCCGGTGACCTCGTTGACTTTGAATTCAGACGTTTCTTGTACATTCTGATTGTTGACTTGCAGATGGTAGCTGATTTTGCCATTGTTTTCATCCGTATCGTTATCCAAAGCCTTGACAGTCAATAGCAGATAGTCCGGTTGAACAATATCGCCGGGTATCTCAATGGTGGCATTGGTCAATGCTGGTATCACAAATTCCGGTCGATGACGATTCACCTGAAGCACTGTGATTATGGCTTTGGCAATGCTCTCCATTGTGCCCGATCCCTGGGTGTCGCGAGCCGAGATGGTTAGCTCGTAGATGCCATGTTTGCCAGACAAACTCTGAGCTGGATATATGATACCCGATTGAGCATCCAATTTGAATAAAGCCAACTCGTTTCCTGCCGTTATAATGTAGCGCACATCACCATAAAGACCCTCATCGAGATCGGTAGCCTCCACTTGCAACAGAGCGGCGGGTGGCTGATAAGCTGCATTCTCAGCAACTGTGGAATTGTAGACTGGACGCGTGAAAACGGGTGGATTATCATTCACATCCAGTATGTTGATGTGGATCTGTAAGCAAAGCAGAAGAATTGATTGTCTTGAAAGTCGTATAGGAGAGTTTGACCTACCGTTGCTGTAGCTGATTTCTGTACTGTTGCTGGAGCCTTATCCTGTGCCACCACCGACAACGTTAGCTCTTTCAACTGCTCACGATCCAATATCGAGGCATTGGCCACCATCACATTGCCAGTGTAGGTATCGATTGTAAAGTATTTGTTATTCTCTCCAATTAGGGTATAAGTCAATTCTCCAAAAGCACCCACATCTGCATCATGGGCTTCCACTTTGCCGGCCACAGTCCCTTGTGGTGAATTCTCTGTTATATTAAAGAAATATTCCGCCTGGCTGAAATGCGGTTCATTGTCATTCAGATTGATAATGTCCACCACAATATCCGCTGTGGCTGTTAATGCCGGAACTCCTGTATCACTAACAGTGGCCATGAATTTCACCTCCTTGATGGCCTCGTAGTCCAAGCGGGCGGTAGTGAATATCACTCCTGTGGTATGGTTAATGGCAAAGTATTCATTCGCTGTGATATTGAACTCTCCAATACTAGAATCATCGTCGGTGGCCTGAAGAGTGGTGAGGATTGTACCTATTGGTTGCTCCTCAACCATTTGTAGCTTAATAACTGGCTGCTCAGGCGTCCAAGGGGCATTAAATCTCTGTAAAGATGAAGCCAAAGATGGATAGTTAGCTTGGTAAATTCTGTCGAACATTAATTTCTATTTTAAATTCTCTTTTGTTTTAATAGTTTACTAAATTGCCATACAATTGATATTCCCCGCCATGAACCCTGACATTTCATATAGCAAACTAAAGATCCTATTCATCAATGTCTTCTGCATGTTATATAAGGCAGCCGCTCTAAATATATACCGCCTATATGCCGATCTGCGTGAAGCTAAGACATTGATCAACAGTTCCAAGCAAGAACTTTGGATTCGACAGGCATTCATATTTCTGTTAATGGGTCTCATACTGTTACGTTTCGTTTTGTGCTTTGTGGGCCTTGCCTCGAATATTGTAGCCATGTGAGTTTTGAATGGGAGATCAATTAAAGGCATCAATTAATCTCACCATTCATTAATTAGCTATCCCATATTGACAAATGCTCAACCTGAAATGCTTCTGCCCACCATCATTGTGCAGTCCATTGATAATGTTATTCTTAACGTCTATGAGGTCATTTTGGGCTATGGCTGTCTAACCTATTTGTATCCCTATAGCTTGTCTCTCTTCATAGTGTTTCTTGCCAAGATGTCAATCAAAATAATTGGCAGCCTATCAATCCTGTAAGTTGAACTACATATAATTCAAACCTTCTAATATATCTTTCTAGAAATATTTATACAGATCAGCAGACACGTTTGATTGATCTGGCGGGTCCTAATCAAGATGGGAATAGTACTGAGCGGGACAGCATTAATGAATTTGAAATATCCAGTCAAAATTTTTAGCAATATTAAATTAAGTGGAATGATTCCTACCGGTGGTATTTTATTGACATCTATGATCTGAATGATCAGCAGACCTTTGCCCTGTTGCACATTGGGCGCGGTGCTGTCGGTGACCAGGACATTGATGCGCATCACAGCAAAGAGATTCCGATCAAGTTGTTTGTTGACCAACACCTTGCCATTGCGAGCAATGGCAAAGTATTCTTTGAATTGTTCATTATGTGGCAGTTCTTTGCCCTCCTTGTCGATGGCCGTGATGTCATCGGTGGCAGCGAATTCCAAGGCGTTGTGATTGGGCACATCCGGATCAAGAGCAATTAGAGTGTAGACCAATTGCCCAGTCGCTGCATCGGCACGGACCTCAGCATGTTGAGTAGGCGGCGCAAAGTAGGGATCCTTATCATTGCTGTTCTGAACATTAATGACCAGGGTTGCGGTACCCGTCAGACTCGGTGTTCCCAAGTCGGAGGCCTGCACCTGCAGCTGATAAGTGTTCCGTCTGTCGTAGTCCAATTTCCGCGACACGAAAATTTCACCAGTACGCTCATCAATACCGAAATCATCGAAGCTACCTTGCTGGATGCGATAGCGTAGTTCGGCATTCTTGCCTGTATCCAAATCGGTGGCCTGAACACGCTCCACACTCGTACCTATTTCGGAGTTTTCCTCGACTATAGCACTGTAGTTAAGCTGTTGGAAGCTGGGCGCATGGTTGTTGACATCACGCACAGTGATGTTAACGCCACAATTGGCCGTGAAACGACCATCATTGGCTTCCACCATAAAAATGAGTTGATCACTCTGCAGATTGGTAACATCCAGGCTGGCGTTCGGACGTATGCTAATCTGACCGCTCTGTTTGTCGATGGCAAATATACTTTCGATTTGTGGTGAACCAATAATCTTGTAACTAATGCTGGATAAGGAATCTGCGTCGCGTGCCTTGACCACCAGGGGTGAGTCGAATACCACAGAGCCTTCATCTACGCTGGCCCTGTACAAAGGACTCTCGCAAATGGGCGGCGAATCGTTGGCATCATTCACAGAGATACGCAGCGAGACAACAGATGTTTGACCCTGTCCATTGTCATCCGTGGCCTGAAAGATAAAATAAAAGATTTAGGTAAACAGCAAAAACATTGAAATCAAACAATGAAATCTGAATACCCTACACATTCTATATTACTTTAGACAATGTTAATTAAAGAGAAGGAATTCCTTTTCCAAAATTACATTGTGACTCAAAAGTATGCAATGGTTTTTAAAGTATACAAGTGATACATATTTTTTTCTACTCTCTTTTCTAAGAAATTCATCACATTTTTTCTCATAAAACGCACACGCACGGAATTACCTTGTAGGACAAAAAGTACGTGGTCTCCGTTTCGTAGTCCAGACACGTCTGTGGCATAGCCTTGCCACTGGCGGTTTTGTCGTCATTAGCAGACGCCGATGTTGCCTCCGGCATCTGCGTGATTAACGTATACTGTACGGTGGGCTCTGTGTTAATCTCTCGCGTCTCTGGCTCCGCTTCCATGGAAAGCATTTCCAGTCCAGCAAGACCGACAACATCTCCACCTATGAGGTCACGTCGTTGCCGCCTGTTGCTGGTCTGTGGCTGCTCCTCATGGCAATTGGCCAATGTAATAACGCCCGTTTGCTCGTTAACGTGGAACAGTTCGGCTCCAGTGCCCGAGAGACTATAGTGTATGCCCGCGTCCCCATAGCTGCCCGAATCCACATCCTTGGCTGTTATTGTTGTTATGTACTGACCCGGCAGAGCTGCTTCCGACACAGTAGCCGAGTAGCTCTCCTGGTCAAAGGTTGGCTTATTATCATTAGCATCCATCACGCTGACGGTTATAGTGGCTGTCGATGAGAGTTTTGGATTGGTATCGGTCTCCTCGGCAATAACCAAAACGATAAATTTCCTCTGATTGGGATTCTCATAGTCCAGAGTGCCATTGGCAACGCGTATATTGACCTGTGAGTAACCGGTGACCAGTTTCGGTTCCACATCAAACACTCCGGAAACATCATCGAGACGTAGAGCGAATTTCGAATTGATCCCCACATCGGCATCACTGACACTCATGTCCAAGGCCAGGGGAGTGCCAATCGGTGTGTTCTCGAGCAATGACACTGAATACTCCTTTTTGTTAAACTGCGGCGGTGAGTCATTCACATCACGAATGGTCACAGTGGCTTTGGCTGTGGCACTTGTCAGAGGATCATCGCTGGGCACTCCATTAACAACTTCACGGGCACGAATTAGTAATGATATCAGGCCAGTGGAATCTTCTAAAGCCTCACGGTCCAAGGGCTTGGCCGTACGCAGTTCCCCGCTGTGTGAATCCAATAGGAAGTAATCATTTGGATCTAAGGAAAACCACAACAAAAGTTATTAAAGCTCACAAAAAGTAATAACAATGAACTTACTTTCAAGCAAATCAAAAACAATCTTTCGTGGCTCTCCAGTGTCACCATCTCTGGCATGCACTGTGAGTACCAAAGTATTGATGGGACTGTCCTCATTGATCACTGTGGACAGTGATCCTTGGAAAACTGGTGGCTTGTCCTGCACATCCTTAACACGGGCCTCAAAGGTCGTCTGGGTCTTATGCACACCGTCGGTAGCTTCAATTTGGAAATGATAGATCATCCGTTGATTATAGTTCAAGGTGTCATTGAGAACCACAGCCGCCGTTAAAACTGTAGCCTCACGTGTTAGCAACTCCAAGCGGAATCTAATAAAATTTCCAAAATTAGATCAGAAATTATATTTAAATTTTATTTTGACTCACTTGCTGCAGGCCTCGGGACTTTGTTGCTGGGGCAAACATTTCAAATCCAAGCTGTCTCCAATGGTGTCGCGATCTTTAACCAATATGCCATTGAAAATGGTCGTACCCACCTTGGCATCTTCATTAACATCAGCTTCGTAGGGTGTCTAGAGATGTGACCACAGACAAATTGCAATAATTCAATTGACGATTCACGATTTAGTGTACTTACTTTCTGAAACTCTGGTGGATTATCATTTTCATCGAGGATGATAAATGTGATGGGTTGTTCCACCTTATTATCCTGTTCTGATTCCCCCGAAGGATTCACACGATCCCGTATGGAAACCAGAAATGATAGACTATCAGTTTCTTCGCGATCCAAGGGTTTGATTAGGGTAATGTTTCCTGATACTGGGTCCACGCTGAAGCGATCCGACCCTAGGGCACCGAAAGTGACATTACTACCTTCGGGATCGTAGCCTTCGAGACGAAAGACCACAGTGCCCACCGGAACGTTCTCGTACAGGACAATATTATTGAGTCTCTGGGTAAATACAGGTGGCAAATTTGTCATGCCAAGCGTCGAGGATGTTGTGGATGGAGATTCGTCTTGTATTCCACTGACCAAGGCCAGGCAGCTCAGGATGTAGATGCAGATCATAATCTTTATCATTTGCAAAGATTCCCTCATTTTGAAGGCTAAACGAAATTAATAGGAAATTTGAAAATTGTGTTAAGAACTTTGTTGATTTTTGCACGGCGTTCAAAAAAACAAACAAATTACTAAAAAACAAAAAAAAATCCTGTTAACTTTATGTGATTTTGTTACTGTTTTGTTGGTCATTTGTTGCGTAAACAAACAACAAAGATAAATTAAATTTCATGCTGAAAATTCAATTAGCTGACAACGCACACACATACACACACACACACACACAAAATATATAATGTATATAGAATGCTGGGGGGCCAGAAACAACAAAACAACAGGAACAACAACAATGATGATGACCATGATGATGATGGCCATAACAATATAACGACGATGATGACAAGCAACAACAACACCAACAACAGCAACAGCAACATTGTGGCAAATGGTGTGGATGGTCGCTAAGAGAAACTGGAGGGAAGGGTCAGTAAATCGTCGCTTAAAGGCGCCTTGTCCGGCACGCACGCATGACCCCCCAGCAGCATAAAATAAGAGCCAACAGCATCAGCAGCAGCAAGGAGCAGGAGTAGAGGAGCAAACGCAACCGGCATGCGGGACTGGACCAGAGCCAAGTCTGGCTGCTGGCTGTTAGCTGTTGGCTGGTATCTGGCAACCAGCAGGCCGAACTACATTTAACCACACAAACAAAACGGTAATAGGAACAGGAGCAGCACAAGCCAATTAGTTATGCATAAAAGCTCGACTAAATATTTTCCAGTTGTCTCTGTATATGTGTGTGTGCGTGTGGGTGACGTATACAGATATCCTTTTGTGTGTGTGTGTGTCCATAAATAACCCATTTCCCAGTCGGTTGCGTGACCATAAACCGAACCGATTTTAAGGTTCGTACGGGTTTTTGTTTTTAGTCTCTCGGTTTATCTATGCCAGAGCTCAACTTATGACCCCCACCTGAATCCATGGGGCAACATGTTGCCTACATAGTAATGCTCAATGCCCCAATTTAATTTTCAAATACCCTGATACACTAAACTTTTATATTTTCACCTTTTTTTGCAAAAACTTTCTAGGAGAGTTATGAACGTGACAATTTACTGGCCATTGGCGACGTTTATGAAATACTATTCACTGACATATTTTGAGGTCATCACAAAAAAAAAATAATCTTATGAGAGATTTTAAAAAATAATTTTGAATTCTTAAATTCACTTAAGTATAATCTGAAGCGTTTTGTGCTATCTTTAAAAATGCGAATTAAACCTAAAACTAGATCCAACATGTAAAATCTCTATCAGAAAGGTTTTTCTTTCATTTAGTATGCGATCAGTGAAAGATTGGATGTAAAATCGGATTGCTATATCTTGGAAGACATGCTAAAACTGACATTGGAGGTTCTTTAATATCTATTTATTGTTATAGTTATGGTCCATTTGATTGTAAGGACTTTTATAGAAAGAGAAATACCCTTAACATTCTTGCCAGTTGGGTCATTTTATGCATAGATTCAATTCACAAATTCAACTGGTTGCCACTGAGTTTAGTGAATTCTGTTAGTTTTTGGTTGCATCAGTTTCTGTTGTTGTTTCCATGGGACTGACATGTGTGTTTGTGTGTGTTGGATGTGGGTATGTATGTTATGTATCGTTTATGGTTAGTTTACTGGCCCTGTGTGGTTGATGTATGAACCATGTCATGAGTTTACTGGACCTACATTCAATGGACAGTTGATTAAAACTATGCAAAGTAAATTTATATTTATACATAAGCTTAAATCATATTGCCACATGAATAAATTGTTCATATACATATTCAGATTTGTGGTGTGTCTGTATGCATGTGTGTGTGTGCGTTAATCCATAGGGTATTATGTGTGTAGAAACGTGTCTAGAAAACCTCATCAAACTAATTGGATTCAAAAGTAATTCATATGCTGCATAAATAAGTTTGAAAATCAGCAACAAAATAATATTCCCCACACTTTATTATCACTTTCCTTTGCAAGTTTATTATGTCAATGTTCAATTTCCATCCATCAATTTGGCCTCATTTCAATTATTTGGCATGTACACAAAACATATAGGAGGATATATCGTATATGTTGTTTATCTTTCCTCTTTGCCTCTCATGTTTGTCGATTCAACGCAACCTGTTGATGGATATTTGCCCCCTTTTATTCAACAAAGTAAAAATTTAACCCTTTTTTTGGTTGGTTGGAGGAGGGTCGGTGAAAAAAGTCATAAAACGCTGTCAAATTTATTCTCTTTTATATTATATATGTACATATATATCTATATATGTCTATGCAGATGTGTGTATTTCATTCTTTTTGCATAAGGACGAGCACAAGGATGATGCTGAGGAGTGCTGAGCAAACTTTTTTATGCTCGGGCAAATCGTTGATGCATATTGGCCTCGCTTCGTTTGGGGTTTTGACTCAACTCACTTTGGGCGCCATGCCAAACATAATAAATCATATTTATTTAAAGTAAATTGTATTCCTTCACTTGGTATTTGTCTGTTTTCGTATGTGTGTGTGTGTTTGTGTATCTGTGCCCAGTTCAAATAATAATTGAATTATGTACGCTTAAAAATATAAAAATTGCCCCCAAGTCAAGGGGCTAATGCTTAAAAGTTGTTTTGTCCTTTATCCATGAAGAATTTTTCTTGACTTCACTTGACTGACTTACTGGCTTAATAACTCACTGACTGACTGGCTGACTGACTGACTGTCGCGTTAAGTCAAAAACTTTATAAAACATTGAAAAACTTCTCGTATTTGCTTTTGTCTCCCCTTCATGCTAAAAGGAGTTTCATTCTCAAAAGGCGAATTAAGTGTACTTGAAAAGTCCTTTAAAATAATATCCTAGATGGTCTTGTACTTTCTATCATTACACAATAATTATTTAACCATTTAGCAACATTTATTACGAAAACCAATGCGTCTTGCGTTTAACAAAAGAAACTAATTATCAATAGTATTATCATCTAGTTATAAAAAGTCTACCTTTTAGTCGGAGAAAGCTATAATAGTTTCTCGTTCCTTCACAAAATCTCTGTTTTTGTTGACTCAATAAACAGACTCAGCCAGAAAGTAAGAGGTAAGACAGAAACTAAGAGAGAGAGAGAGAGAGAAAGAGTAACTTTATAATCTTGAATGCTTTGGAGTGTAGCTTTTGGTGCTTCCGCTATTTTATTTGCCAAGTTTTGGCATAATAAAAATGTCAAACTCCTTATGCTGTCGCTTGTAATACATCTTATTCATAAAATGTCCTTTGGTATGTGTTTTTTTCTTCTGCTTTGCCCTCTTTCTTTTATTTCACTTACAGCATCCTGGCTTTGTCCTGTCCCCATCCTTACCCGTCCTCTCTGGCCTAGCTCATTTCCTCTGGGCTCCTCGTCGCTCTATTCTGCGTGGCAGTTTTTGTGTGTGTGTGTGCAACATTTGTTATGGCTGATGATGATATCGTGTGCGAGTTCACAAAGTGCTCCACTTAAATATGCTATGTAAATCACCTGCCTCACCCATCTCCCTTTCTCTCGCTGCCTCTTTCTGTATAGAATCCCCTCAGTTGTGCGTGTCAGTGGCGTCATTTGCTTTATGTCTTGCAGTTTGTTCGACGACCCAAGGCGACGACGACGACGACGATGACGATGCCGATGAAGGCGACGTCAAGCCATGGCTCTGCCAGATTCTATTTAAACAGCATTAAATATCTCCAGTTGCTGCTTGGCCTTATCGCAGCTTTGCCTTCAGTCGCACCATCATCAAAAAAAAAAAACGACCTCTTTTCTCTTACCCCTCCAGCGCTCGGCTTGTTGTTGTCCTGCTGCTCCTTGCTCATCCCTGTGGCAACACCTTGGAAATCTTCTTCAACATTTCTTTCGCTCGTATTTAAATTGCTCTTTTTTTTCATTTTTGTTGCTTATTTTATTTACACCGTCTGTTTTATTCGTTCCCATTTCCCCCCTTCTTCCTTTCTTTACGTTTTGTGCATTTTTTCTGTTTTTTTTTTTTTTTTCAGTTGTTTTTTGGTTTGGCTTGCTTTTTTCTTAATTTATTCATAAGCCTGGTGGCAAGCCTGGCATGGCCCACTTCTTGAGTGGGGCAACATCATTACTATTACCCATGCAGGGCACACACACACACACACAGACACACATGCTGCTGTCCTGGACTGCCCCTGCCCCCCACAGTCCTGTCGTGGCAACCACGTGCGTGCGGCAACCATCGTAATTCAACCTGTGCCGCCTGTTTGTTTGGGATCCCACCAAGTCAACTTCTCCGAAGCAAATTCTATGGGGTGTGTGCCCACTGCCTTACATACATATATCTTCTCCTGCCTGTCCTCCTGTCTCCTCCTTCTGGCTCGCGCCACTTGCCGCCACACCTCACACCATGCCGCATAATTATGCCTAGGCAACATTTCCTCTTCTAGCCTCCGAATACACATACACGCAGAAAATTAATTAATTCTGCGTTCATCAGAAGAAATTTTTGAGTTTTTCGTTTAACCTTTATTGTAAAATTTAAATTTCGTTTATTATTTACTTAAACGAAATGAAAACAAGTGCAACATTATTTATCAAACATTTGAATAAAGGTGTTTTATAATATTTTTGAATAACTTGCTTAAAACAAAACAATAAACATTATCGAACGTACTTTGAAAGCATTTCTTTCAGTGTACTCATTACGCATTCAAAACACTTGTGACAGTTTAACAAATTCGGAATTTAAATTGCACTTGCACTTAACTAAGCCCAAAAGGAACAAGAGGGCGAGAGGAGACTACCTACCTACCTAGGAGGCAAACAGGATCCCCTCAGTTGATTCTGTGGTGTGTGGCACCTGTTGGCCTGAAATCTGTAACTTTCATGAATCGGTATCTAAGTATCTACATAAATCTGTGTGTGTGTGTGTGTGTGTGTGTGAGTGTTTGAGTGTACGTGTGTGCGCCGTATCTAAGCTGTTAATCGTTATCGTCGAGTTTTGGGGAGCTTTACTCATGTTTGTTATGACAGTCGCTTAATTTTCGCAATCCTCTTCATAATTATAAGGCAAAGCAAAGCAAAAGCAAAGCAGAACGTGACGGAAACTTTTCTTCTGCTTGTTTGGGAAAAGCTTAAGAAAAGCCAAAAAAGCAACGCCACGAGTTGCGAGTTATTATCAAGTTTTTTTTTCAGCAGTCTCCCAGAGACTTCTTTCCCCTTCTGTTTTCTGTTTTTGTCTTCCCGAAGCCATTGTTGTTTTTCCCACGCGTATTAAGTGGGCACAGGACTCTAACCAAAGACCCAACCCACCTACCAGGTGGGCCAGCAGTCAGTCAGCCTGTAGAAACTCAAACTCCAAACTGGCAACTGCCAACTGAATACTCCAAACTGGAACTTAAAAATGCTGTGCCAAAATGAAATTAAAATTGTTTTTTTTTTTCTTTCACTTGCTCTGGTGCTTTTTATCTTTTTTCTTTTGTGTTTTTTTTTTCCTGTTTTCTTCTTCCCTTGCTGGGGGTAGTTTGTTATTGTCTGTCTGCATATTGAAGAACGTTAAACAGTTGGGGCCGTCGATTGCTCCTGCAGCTTCTTTAGCCCCGCCCTCTCTGGTAGAAGTTTAAATTGGTTTTATGTTAAAGCCAAATGAGTGAGACTCCTCCGGCTTCGTCAATCGGGAGGCAAGGATGAGTAGATGAATTCTTTTTTTTTTTTTGCCAGTTGAGCGCCCGGAAATGAAATTTCTTCTGAATTCTTATTTTTTTCTCCCCTAGCCTCTTCTTTACCCACTCAACACTCACACTGGCTGTTTTTATACCCTTGCTTAGAGGGTAAATAAATTTGCAGAGCAAATTACAAATTAAGAAACAATCCTTCAGTTAGCTATGGCTAAGAACTGCTACACGATTCCTTAATGATTGCTTGACTAAACCACTTTACTAAGACCAACTAAAAACCTGCAAGGGTATAAATACTTCGACACGACCAAATTTTAGGCCGACGCACGGGTTTTTATACCATACACCCATAGGGTGAAATGGTATATTAAAGTCGCCAAAATGTATGTAACAGGCAGAAGGAAGCTTCTCCGACCCTATAAAGTATATATATTCTTGATCAGGATCAACAGCCGAGTCGATCTAGCCATGTCCGTCTGTCCGTCCGTCCGTCCGTCCGTCCGTCCGTCCGTCCGTCCGTCCGTCCGTCCGTCCGTCCGTCTGTATGAACACGCAGATCTCGGAGACTATAAGAGCTAGAGCCACCAAATTTGGTATGTATACTCGTGTAGTATGCACATGTTCAGCATTAATTGGAATTTCGGCCACGCCCCCTTACGCCCCCAGGAATCACATAAAACTGTTTTTCTTAAAAAGTATGACAGCTAGAGACATCAAATTTAGTTTGTATACCCGATTAGTTAGTGCGCAGAAATTAACTGTTCAAACTTTTTGCCACGCCCCCTTACGCCCCCAGGAATCACACAAAACTGTTTTTCTTAAAAAGTATAATAGCTAGAGACATCAAATTTAGTTTATATGCTCGTTTAGTTAGCGCGCAGAAACTAATTGTTTAAACTTTTTGCCGCGCCCCCTTCCGCCCCCGGAATTTACATAAAAGTGATTTCCTTAAAAACTATGATAGCTACCGACATCAAATTTAGTATGTAGACTAGCTTAATAGACGCGCAGATATTGGCTATTTAAACATTTTGCCACGCCCACTTCCGCCCCTGTAAATTAAACAAAACTGATTTTATCAAAAACTAACAAAGCTAAAGTCACCAAATTTAGTATGTATACTGGCATAGTATGCGCGGAGAATTTATATATTTTCACATTTTGCCACGCCCACTTCCGCCTCCATAATTTAGAAAAAACCGATTTCCTCCTGTAGTTTTTTGACTATCGCATTTAAATTTGGCAGACTAATTTATCTTATCTATTTCTACCAAACTACCAAATTTTATTGAAATCGGACTAGAAACATGTAAAATATGCGTATGAACGTATTTTACTACGCGGTCCACAAGGCCAGAATTGGACGTTGGCTAGTAGCGGCGCTAGAGTGCTCGTGTGTTTGTAGAGTGAGCGAGATAGCACATAGTATAAGACATGTAAAAACAATTTAATAGACATACATTTGGTCTTCGAAATTTGAAATATTTGTTTCACCAGGTGTATGGTATACCCAAGTCGACGAGTCGACTTACTTGCTTCATTTTCTTTATATTTTGCTTGATTTTTATTTTATTATTATTGTTTGTTGTTATTCTTGTTCTTTGCTTTGCTAACTGCTTTTGACGAGTGGACCGCTTAAGTTTGACTGCTTGTCAAAGACAGCAGCAAATGTTTTGATATATTTCAAGTACTTGACAATATGAGAGAAAGAAAGCTGAACGATGCTGAGTTGAGATGGGCTGGGCTGAGCTAAGAGGGCCTTCTTTTAGATCCAAGGCACAGAAGTTGAACCTGTCCGAGGATGAGGATCAGGCCCAGGCCCAGGCCGAGGCCCATGCCAAGCCCTTACCCAGCAGGCCCCATCGAAATAGATGGGTGACGCTCAAAATAAATGACTGTTATATATTAGGCCAGCTTACTGTCAGCCAGGAGGCCAGGCGGGGTTCGGCTTTTGGTCGTATCTTAAAATTTCATCCAATTGACGAAATGATGAAATTAATGCTGATAAAAATGGTTAAACATAAATTTTTCCGAGCACACCATGCAGTCTCACACATTTCTTTTATATATTTTGTAACTTTTTTTCTCAGCCAGCTTGTCATTTGCAAGGTTAAATGTTTGTTTATGTTCCAAACTCTCGGGCTCCCTCATATTTCTAATGCAAGCGCTTTCCTTCCTTGGTTTTCCTTTCATTTTTTTTTTTTTAAACTACATTGTAAGCCTATTGTTCTGTGGCGCAAATTCCTCTTGGGGGCACCATTGAGATTTCACAGCTTTGTTCAGGTTTTAGTCTCGGCAACTACAGCCCTAAATCGCAATGCCATTACCAGCAACTGGCAACACAACAGCAACTGCCGGCTTAACCATTGCCGCTTCAACACTTTTGTCTCTGAATTTGTGGGTGGTAAGCGAAATCTAACCAACTAACAACAATGCAATTGGATTCGTAATGTGCATAAGAGTAAACGAGATGGAGCTTAAGATAATGGATAGGTACAGGGTACACTATATACATATATATGTATGTAGGTGTGTGGTAGTGGGCGGCCACTAATAACATGACAAACTAAATGCAATTCAAGAACCAACCAAGACGTCTATTGCATACCCTTCATACATTTTATGGGTATTTACAATTTGTCATGAGTATAGAAATAGATTCTTTCCAAAATAGCACTGTAGCATTTGTTTGAAATACCCTATCGAGTTGACAACAAACACAAAACTTATAAGCCTATGGGCTTGACCGCCACCTCTTTGCCTCCTATCGATTTCCTTTTGGTTGCTGCCATTATATTTGTTAATCTAGAGTGGTGCACATGGAGATTAAACAGACTTTGGTTGCATCTACTTTAGGGCATTGATATTATAATGAATGTGTATGTGTGGATGGAGGAGTATTCCAGCCTTCTATGTACTCGATACATACATATACCATACGCACCTGGCCTGGTCTGGTGGTCTGGTTTGGTCGGGTCTGGTCGATAGGAGACGGCAGGCATGAGTTCCAGGCAGTGAAGCGGGCACGTTTCAGGAAGCACTTAAAATATTTGTGCACGCATGACTGATGATGGGACTACGTACCTCTCTGGAGGAGGCTCGCCTCCTACCAGATGCTAGAGTTTTTCGAAAAGTGGGCAAAGGCGGAATGGGGCTTGGCATGGTGTAGAATTTAAGCAAGATACAAGTTCATTGAGGAGGAGTACTCGTACATACATCCATACATGTATGTAGCTACTGTATATGTATTTGTTAGTATGTATGTACATATGTATATGTGTATACAATATTTTATGCGTTTGCTCTTCGGTTGGTTTGTTTGTTTGTTTATTGTACGTGCCCCAAATACCACCCACATAATTATGCCTTGACTCGAGTCTGGTGTATTTTCATTTCATCTACCTTGTAAAATTATTGAACGTCGTATGCCCGCAAAAACCAGAGCTACATAGTTATACATACAGGCACTCTCGAATAACTGAAATGCCATTGTAAAAGTCAAAGAATTAATTGGCTCCAATGCGGCTCAACTGGCAAAAAGCAAACGTGGCTAAACTATGACAAATACATATTTATTCCATTTGAAAGCATTCTACAAATAGTTAAATTTGATATCCAACACCAATTATAATCGGCTTATTAAAAGAAAATCGTGGGGACCTCCCTCTCCCCTCCCAGCAAGAGAGATTAAAGGATGCTAGAAATATCTAAATTTTAGGCTACTTTTCGACCCATTTAGTAAGTACAGACATTATTTTCACATTGTTTTGTTTGTTGGTTAATAGAAAATTATAAATTTATCATGAAATATGATCTGACCCATATCATTGAGCCAAGACAAAACAATCACGTAGATATACAAATATATACTTATATTCCGTTGATACTGCGAGATGGCGCGTGATTTTATTATTTATATCTATATGTACATATATATATATATACCACAAATTGCACAAAGCTTTGCTTGAGATTTGACTTCATTTTGTGACTTTTTATCAATTTTCCCGGTTGCTTGTTTTGCCCACACTCAACTTGAGTGAAAGGGGAGCAAACGCGAATCAGTTGAGAACATTTAATGCAGACAACAAGAGACTCAACGATGAGATCGACTTGAGAGATACCCTAAACAAAATCACTGAAACAAGCTGAACTGATGTGAGAAAGTGGTAACTATTACTCCATTCCCCTCCAGCTGAAATTTGAGAAAATGTGAACATATAATTTTTGTCTGGCAAAGCCCTAAGAGAATTACATGACAGCTACAATAACAGCAATGACAAAGAAGAATAAGTAGTAGAAGAAGAAGCAGAAGAAGCAGCTCGGAAGTGGTTCACAAAATATATAGAGAAATGAAAGAAATAAGCGCTATTATCGTTATTACGTGAGCAAAATAGCCAACGAAAGTAAGTAGCAAGAACAACAACCAAGACAACAGCAACAGCAACAATAACAACATCAACAAAAACTGGGGAACTTTAGTATAGAGTATATACATATAGTATATATTAACAAACAATAACAAAAACCGAAGACGAAACAGAAGAAAAGACCATCATGATGATGATGATGATGATGACCCTCCTCAACGACAAAGTCACCAAGAGAAAAAAATTACTTGCACTTGGTGGGCAACTGAGACGAGTTCTTCTGCTGCTGTTGGAAAGATTTCGAAAGCTTTGAAGTGATTTTAGGAAGCACTTATGCCACAACCATTTTACTGCTTACTATTTATATTTATATACACAAGATAAATATATATTTGTAAGTGGCATATACTTATTTATATGTATGGTAAAAGGCAACCGGAAATGGAGACACGTTCTAACAATCAACATAAAGTTAAAGTGCATTTGTCAAACCAAATTGCATGGCGAACAGATGCATATATTTCCTAGTATAGCCCAACAAATCGAAGGCTTAGTGAAAAAAAAAACACACACACGCATAACTAAAAAGCATATAAACAATAGCTTAAATACGATACGGAAATGCAACGGAAATAAATGCAAAAAACAAATTGTCAATATAATCTGCCAAAAAGATGGTAAAAACATTTTTGTATACACTCTCCACAAATAAGTACTATTAAAAACATTTTAAGATTAAATCAACAGCTAAAATGAAAAATAATAATAAGTATTAAGGATTAAGGACAATAGTTGTTCAAGTCAAAGGAAAATGATATCATTATACATTAGGTTAAGCTTATTTATTGACGATTAATTTAATAAGCAATTTGCTTGATTGGAGATTGAAAGGAATTCTTTATTTACTGAGTTTTTACACCATTTCTAAACCATTTGAAGAGCATAAAAAGGAATACACATGCATAAATACAAACATACATACATAACGAGACCGAGCATGGATAATATGTTCTGTGGATGTCATTAAACAGATTCTGGATAAATCCATCGCAACGGCATTGGCATTGGTATAGGCTTTAGCTATATGCGTTGGCGTTAGCGTTCGTTTAAATTTTATTTGTTGCGCAAATTCTATTCAAATTACGAGGGATTTAGCTGGCATTCAACATATGGCCGGCTGGCTGAATGGTTAGAGCGAATACAGGGATACAGAGGAAGCTAAAGGGGACTAAAAAGCAGGATGCCGGTTATTGCAAATGCCATTGGATTTCCAACTGCTTATGTCGGGGATTTAGTTATAAATGCTCGAGTAGAAGGAGGTGCAGGAATCCAAAAAAAAAAAAAAAAAAAAAAAAAAGAAAAACCCAACAAGAACAAAAATATAAAAAAAGGAGAGAAAAATAATCATGTAAAAATATTTGAAATTGAAATTTAATGCAAATTCAAAATGCGTTTGGCTGTGTGTAAAAATAATATGTGTAGCATACATTTGAGGGCCCTAGCATGCTGGAGGCGTGGCATTATCGTATGTTGTTTTTTCGTTTGATGTTTTTTTATACTTTTTTTGGTTTTTGGGTTTGGTTTTTGTTTTTCATTCGATTCAATTTACACAAAGTGGGCGGCAAAAGCGCTGAATTATGTCAAAAAAGCAAAACAACAAATAAAAGAATCAACTGAAAGAATTGTTCGCTAAGCCTTTAAAGATTTTCATTTTATTTTTGTTGCTCTTGTTGTTGTTGGTGTTGATGTTTCAACTTATTTTTTGGCAAATACGCAAATAATGACACATGCCACAGCCATGAGGCCACTGGAAAATCTGTTACAATATTGAAATATTTTATGAGAGCACAAAAAAACGCATGACGCCGTCCACAATGTCCTTAACCCCCCATCACCGCCCCCTCAACTCAACTCTCTTGGCCTACACCCTCACAATCTGCCAAAATATTCTCAGTCCACAGGACCAGGCCAATCTGGCACAAATACATATGTATATATTATATCTATCTGTGTGTTTGTGTGTGTGTGTGTGTGTCTGTATAGATGGATGTCAGACGAAGCTCGCGTAACGTCCTTTTCCGGATTTTGTCAACCCAGCCACTGATTGTTTTTTTTTTTCTCCCAGGGAGGAGTACAGTGGAGATAAGGCCAGCCCCTCTTCCTTATATTGTACAGACATATTGGCAGAGCACAGTTAAAGCGCTTTAAAAACAAATTTATTTGTCATTTCCTTAAACGGAACCAGGATCCAGTAGTAACTCCACTTGATTTCGACTCCCATTTAATATCTTTTAGACAATTGCATTTGTTGTTGCTTGGTTAAATTGGTTCCGTTTGGTTTGCTTGGCTTGGCTTCACTTCGAGAGCGAAAGATGCTCAAATATTGATTTATTGAGTTGCTCATATGTATGTGCCACCCTCTTGGGTTCTTGCCCAGTCTGTGTCCTGCTCTTCCTTTTTTTTTTTTATTCGGAGTAAAAAATAAAAGGGGGCCGAGCTGCAACTTGCCTGATGCTGGAAGCATGTTCTAAATCACTTCAGGTTAACCTCAAGTCATTGTCTGCCAACCTTTTTTACATAGATGCTAAAAAGAAAACTTTAAGTCTAATGACTTTTAGGGATACTTCACAATAAGTCTGATTCAGTGTGTGTGTGTGTGTGTGGTTTCAATGGATTGGGCTTGGGCATCGAACTTCATATGAGTTTGTGTGTGTGTGTGTGTGCTCCTCTGCCTGTGACTGTGTGTATCTGTGGCAACACTAAGCTTAAGGATTGGCACAATTGAAGTGGAAAAGCAGCCACTACTTACTGACTTACTATAAGGATACATCACACACACCCCCCACCACATTCACACACACAAGCAAAAGGCAAAAAGCTTATAATGTTTAAGTGCATAGGGCAATTTTGTCATGGATATTCTTATAACGATTTAGCTTATCATCTTCATTGACAGATGTAGGTTTTCGATCGTTGCCGTTTTACCTCAACTCCCCCTCTAGTTGCCATGTTATTTGGTCTTAAGTTATCTGCTTTAGTATCTATTAAATAAGTAAATGGTGGGACTGGGCTTAATAATCTCTTTGATCAAATTTGTGACCCTGTAAAATTTGCCATTTGCGATAAGATAAGATAAACACACAATAAAGCAATAAATGGTTAGCAGCTATGCAAATTTCAAAGTAAATCAGGCAAAAGCAAATTGTGCAAGAGAACAAATCCTGGTGGTTACTTTCCTTGGCAGCATTACCAGTTAACGAGTTTTGTAATTTCATTTAATTTTCCATTTACAATTTTTGCAATTTTAACTAGCTTTTCCACTTCCATTGGGCATTAAAAATGAGAAAAAAATGAATATTGCCCTACATATAGAGTATGCTTGTGTATATGTACTTTTGCTTTAATCTTTGCGTAAACAGTAAAATGCTCATCCACCCATTAATTTCCTTAAGCCTCCTCAGCTTTCTGCCGCGGAGCCAGGAGGCTGCGGATGTGGAGGATGGTAGCGATCCCTTACCGCTAGCAGCAACAGCAATAAAAACTTGAATACGCGCCACTTGGCAATTTCAATATGCTTGAGCATTGTGAGTATTTTACTCTCGTAATTCCTGTTTGCCACTCTCATTAAAACCTGTCAATTGTTTCTCATTGTAATTTACAACCAAGCTCCTTAACCAGGAGGGATTCGCTCCTAACATACAGTTAAATATACACCATTTACCATGTGTGTGCGCTTGTGTCTGTGTGTGGTCACAAAGGGAAAGAGTCTTCCATGGTGGTGCATAAAATAAAAATCCATTTGCTAGTGGTTTCGAATTAAAGCTTCTTTTCGCCCTTCTTTCCCAACTCCCATCTCTTCGACCTCTGCGATTTCTCCTGCTCCTTCTACTGCAATTCACTTGTGCGACGACAATAAAACTTACTACTCTTTTACACTTCTTTCTTATTATTCTCTTTATTCGCTTTGTTTCCCTTTCGGCAATTTGTACTTTCCACTCCTGGTGCTCATTTTATTGCAGCATGGGAGGCAAAAAAGAAAGGCAACTACGGCAAACACCTTTTGAGTGTGTGTGTGTGTGTGAAAAATGGGAGCATTGCAGGGAACAGAAGTGTGGAAAATAAAGTACAGATGATATATTGTAATGTGGCAAAAACTGTGCGATCAATGGTGCTCAGAGACCAGGCCAATGGTCGTGCCTTCGTTCTCTGGATTTCATTGAATTGAAGTACATTCAAAAACTTTAGATTGGCTTTAGACCTTCACATTTTCACTTTTGAGACCTCCCTTAGATGGATAGGTGCAGATAGATATCCTAACTATGTATATGCTTATGTACAGGAAGTTGCAAGTTTCTTATATCTAGAGTTTTTCTGGTTACTCGCCTGAACATCTTATTGGAAATAAAGAATAGATCGTTGTATTCTTACATTCAATTTAATTTCATTTAAATTTTTCACAACACTTTTCCATTGATCTTGGTTTTTTATAAATATTTATGCACATTTCCCAAACAAAAGTTCAACTCAATTGGCTAAAATTGTTAGGCGTACATAGTTTCTTGGAAGAAGAGAAAGAAAATGCGCAAAAACTGACAAAAGTGCATAATTTTATAAAAAGCCACACAAATTGAAACACAAACACAAGACAGGAATAAAAAAAAAAAGAAGAAAAAAACAAACCCCAAACTCTTCGTATTCATTTCTGCTCAACTTCTACGTAGTCGTCGTTTGGTTTGGCGTTCGTTACAAGGACAATGCCAACCGGCTTGAGGGAAATTTGCTAAAAGAAAAGTTTTCTAGCGTTGTGAACGTTGGAGAGTTTCTATTAAAAATATTGTCAACTCAATACACCAACCAGGCCAGAAATGGCAGGCAGAACTAACTCGCTCATAGTCTCACTCTAGTTTTCCTTTTCTCCCACAAGACTCTTTCTCTCACTTGCTGACTCTCAGTTCAGTTGATTGTTGTAAACAAAGTTTTCATAAAGAAATTTTTCGCAGCAACAGAAAAACTGCCAACTGACAAATTGGCAACCTCGAAAAAAAAAAAAAACCGAGAAGCCGAGAAACCGAATCACAAGCAGCTGTGGCAAGGATGCGGTTGCACAATAAACTAGAGCAGTGGCAAGAGCTTCAAGGAAGGGAATGGAAAGATGGGAAAATCGCAGTAAATTTTCAAGAAGGCATAAAATATAAATTGACAATTTCTACACACACACACCCAACAGAGACACATACAAAACCAGGCAAAGCCACAGATACTCGTTTCTAGTCTTTGTTGTAATTGTGGCAGGGGTTTTTGCTATGTGCAATTTGAGGAATGTAATGCTGCGGCTTTCTACTACTGCTCCATGATTCTGCCTGGGAGCTGGCTGGTTGCCTGGGTAACCATAAACGGAGATGAATTCTGCGGTTAGACTTAACATGCCATGAGTCCAGGCCCTAGGCCCAAGCGTAGGCAAAGAAAAGTGTTTGACTGCAAAGACTGGTTGGCTGGCAGGGTGGAATGGGCGGGTATAACAGCCACAAATTAAAATTTTGGCCACATTGAAATTTTCACAAAATTTATTGTTTTGGTCGCGAGAACAGCAACGACAACACCAACACCAACAACAACATCAACATCAATAAATAGCAATAATCCCCCAAGGAAATAAGTTAAATGCCATTTAATGGCCAAATATTTGGCTACGAGAAACAAAAGATGATTATATAAAATAAATGTTAAACAAATAAAGATACACTTTCTCAAGCAGACAAATGATGCAAAATTGTTGATAAATCAATATGAGAATTTTCAATTGTTTTTCATTAAAATTTTTAACTCTACTTCTATTCAGAAATGATTTAAAACGACAACAAAGAATTATAGAAAAGGCAACGGAATCTACCTTATGTAAATAATCTATATAGAACATAAACTTTAATGATTTAAATTGTTAATAAAAAAGATTGCCTTTTGAGCACTTAAAGAGAGACTTTATTTCAGTTTAAATAGTCACACGATTCCATCAGCTTTATTTTCAATTTAATTTACGCTTCCTTTGATGAGATTGAACGTTATAAAAAAAAGCTATGATATCACCCTCAGGGTGAGTGTTAATTGACCGACAATAAGCTAAAGCTCTGAATAATAAAATAATTATATTTTTTTATATTTTTCTGATAGTCCTATCTAAAAAGGGACAAGCTCTGTCAGCAGTAGGGTATACAAACTCGACAAAAGCTGACAAAAAATCCCAGCGCTAATGCGTTGCAAATGTCAGCGACAATAAAAAGGATAATGCGACAAGTTGAAAACGAGGCAAAAGTCGACCAAATGACGGTTATATTTTTTTGTTCTTTTTTGTTTGATTTTGGATATTTTTTCTTTTCTTTTTCTTCTGGTGTGACAGATTTGAGAAAAAAGAAAGTTTTGTCTTTGGAAAAGACAAGTAATGTAAGGGTAAAGAAATGGGTGAAAGCATTGAAAAAGGTTCGAGAGCATTTAATGAGTTTATTGAACCAATTGCACAAGTTACTGAAAGTTGCGTCATTTGCCAAACATCTAGCAAGTTGGCATTGTCCTGGCATGTCCTGCTTTTTATGCAGTGCAATGCAATTCGCACATAAGGGCAATTTCTTTTTTTCGGTTTGCAACAAATTCTTGGCAACAGGACAACAACAGGAAATATTCTTATCTTCCGGCATGAAAAGTTAAGGGAGAAGAAAAATGAAATTTTATTTACGACAAAGGAACGCAGACTGAGCGACTGAGCGGTTCAGTATTTCACCCTCTTTTGGGTTTTTGCCTACTTTACTAATAGTTAATTCTCTGGCTTTGGCTACTGTAATTCTTTTATTTCCTTGACTGTCTTAGCCTTTTCCATATCCGCTTTAGTGTCCTTGTCCTCTCGGATAGGGTCCGCTCTCGCTTTCTCGAGTCGTTTCTCTCTTTCTTGCTTTGGCTACAAAATTGCGGCAGACAGAAGTCATTTAAGGAGAATTTATGGGATTTTAACTGACATTTAAACAGTCGCCAAGTAACACTAAAGAGAGCAAAAAGAAAGAATGAAAGAGAGAGTATGAAAGGGAGCCCGAAAGCTTGTCGACCAAGATTAGCGACGACTGTGCAACAAAATGTTATGGACAGCTCTGGATAATGGATGCCGGCCACTAGGGCCAACGGAGCAAAAACAGAAGAAAATGAAAAAAGGAATAAAGATGGGAGAGAAAAATGAAATGTAATTACATTTGAAAACTGCAGAAATGTGTTGTGTGTATCAGAGTGTGTGTGTGTGTGTGTGTGTATGTTTTATACATACGTCTAGAATTGTTGAGCACTTTGCCGGAGTTTCACAAAAATCACTGCCAAAAATGTGCTATGTAATTAGCTAAAATGAAAATGTTCAGATTTGTGACAGCCTGGAAAATGGCCGGAAAATGCTAACACCGACAACATATGTATCATAAATGTGTTTTACAGATTAAACTAAATACAATTATTTGCAGTAAAAGCATACCTCGTTAACCCCTAAGGTTTTAGCCAGTCGAGCAAATGATTCTGAAAAATAGAAATAAAAGTTAAATTACAGATGTTCTTAATAAAGTCTTTGCAGACTGAAAATGAAGGAAAGTAATCTTTAAAGAAAATGTCCTTGTTTATTTTTCTGAATCTTCAGTTTCTTATTTTGAAGGAAGACATTTTAATTTGTTGTTTTTGTTAACTCTCTCTTTTTTTCTATAAATAATAAATGCAACTGTTTTTCATTGTAGGATTCTTCAAATTGAATGTCTTTTCATTAAATTTTTATTCAATTACCACAAAATTTAGGAAAAATCAACTTTATGAATCCAAAATAGGGAAACCAAACAAGGAGAGAAGAGAAGAAAAGGAGAAGCTTAAAAATGAAGTTTACAAGATTGTTCGAAACTAAACAACTTGGTCAGAAAGCCATCAGCAGCAGCGGCAACAGTTGCAACAGTTAAAGTACATAAGCCCTTAAGTTGCTTATACTAACCAATGCTTAGGCAACTTCCAACTTGAGCCTATGAATTGATAATGACTGCTTTTCACACATTTCCCATTACAAGGCTACAATGAACTGGCACTACAAGGATACAAGTTCAACTCTATGAGTATGTTGTGTAGTGATTTGTGCTCGCATTTTTCACACATTTTCATAATTCCTACTCTCTCTCTTTTGCTTTTTCATAAAAAAAGAAGAAAATAACATATATATATAGTTGTGTGTAGTTGCTGGATGCTTTCCTACCATTTTTAGTCGATGATGGTCTGGAACTTTTGGCCAAACTGCACTTGAGAGTAGTTTTGCTACAGCGGCAAACAAGCAGCAACAGTAATCGAAAAGTTAATTCTCCGAAAAACAAGGTAATTAGTGTAGCAGTGCCCATAAAAACCAAGCGAATGTGCAAAAATAACGAGAAAAGTTTAAAAAGTGCCAAGCAAAATGCGAAAGAAGAGCACAGGAAAAGGATGCATGGCTGCAGAAGGATGCAGAGTGGATGGAGAGTGGCAAAAAAAAAAAGAAAAGGAAAACTGTGTGGCATTGTTGGTTGCAACTAGGCAAACACGTTGTAATGAATGGCCTCAGAAAAAGGCTTGAACGGGGGCGACAATCCTACCATAACAGGTGAGAGACGGAAGAGGGCTGTTGGAAAAGTATAAGAGTACCAGAAGCAAAAGTTCTGCCTGCTAAACAGAGTAAGTAAGAGAGTGGCCAGTACTGCAGAGTTGTCGAATATATCAATGGGACCCATTTATTTATTATTATTTAGAACTGGGGCGTTTTATAATGTAATTGAATGTAATATCTAAACGTTTTTAAAAGATTAAGTGGAGAACACCTTTTTCTCTTCTCTACGCCAACCTAAAACTTCTCAAATCTCAGTTTACTATCGGTGCCGATTTCATTTTCTTTATTTTAGGCTTGAATAAATTGCTTTAATAAACTTTCGACAATCATTTTGGCAGATATCGAACTTTCGTATTGTTAATCTGACTAAAACATGACAACCCTGGAGAGTTTTGGGATACGGCCAACTATTCTCAGCACAATCTGGCGGCTCCTCTATAACCAAGTGGAGTCTTCAATTAATTAATAAACAAAACTTTTAGGCACTCTCAAGTGGTAAGGGTGAGACAAGATATGAAGAGAAAGAGAGAGAGAGAGAAAGAGGGAGGGTATGGAAAATGGCAAACAGAGAAGTTTTGTGGCCCGTGTGTTGTTTGTTACGCCAAAAACTTGGTGTTTCCTTCAATAATATACATACATATGTTGGTATGTATGTCTGTATGTACAATACATTATGTTTGCCTTAGCCTCCAAAAACCCTTTTCCTGTAGCTTGTCTGCCAACACTTCTCCTGCAGAGTGTTTTTGTTTATGTGTGTGTGTGTGTGTGTGTGCGCCTAATGACAAACATAAAGTTTTTGCCACCACATCAATCAAAAGTTTTTCATCAACGTCATCAGGCGAGTTATCAACATGCCCACAGGCGGCAAAACTACAACAAGAATAACAACACCAAGGCCAAGAACAGCAACAACAATGACAACTGCCATACCGTTTCATAGGCAAAGAGACTCTCTCCGGACTATGACTAGTCGCTGGGCTGCCAACACCCTGGGCCATGTTGACAAACAAGAAATGTGAGAGGGAGACTATGAGAAAGAATTGAGAGCACATGCGGCGTATACGTAATGCGGTCACCGTGACCAAATGAAAATGCCGCTAGCATCAAATGCCGCCTGCTAAATGTCTGCATAATTTATTATTACAACAACAACAACAGTAAGCAGAACAACGAATCTAAGACACGCACACACACACACACACTTTAAAGGCAACAGAAAAATGGACAGCATCCTCCAACCATCATCATTATCATCATGATGAGGTCTTCCAACTAAATAACTCAAATGAAATACCTGAGATGCCGCACAAATCTTTTTAAGTTGTCTGTCTTCTACTTTTCTACTATATATACATATGTATGTAAGGTATATATATATATTGATAAATCCAGGCACTTTATCTTCATCATCAGCATCATCATCGAACACGGAAAGAACAGGGTCGTAATATAATCAGCCTCATCATCAGTGCGATGGCGACATGGCCATACCTTTGCCTTTGCCGATGCCGATACCTTTGCCTTTGCCATAGCCTATATATATATATAGAGAGAGACATTTAATCAGGAGCAGCAGCAGGAGGTTGGTGAATAGAGACTGGAAGATGACATCTTCATCTTGGAAATGCGTTTAATTATGTCAAAGCTAAAGGGACTAGGAGGACCTTTTTATCCCTGAACAGAGAGTCGACCTCCTACCTATCCAACCACCCACTAACCCACCTATATGTATATGTACCTTATTCTCCTAAAACCCTAGACCTCCTCCGCCTGCCTCCTGCCTGCCCACCTCCTACACTCTCCACATTTTGCATTTGTTTCATTTGTGTGCGACATTTCACATTAAGCCATGACAGTCGAGCTTTTGTGCATAATCGTGATGCTGTTAGCCATGGCTTTGCCTAATGCCCCCCAAACGCCTCCCTTTTTGTAACTTGTATTCATTCCACCAACAAAGTTTGAATGAACACTCGCTGATGGAAATAAGCTACCAATTACTAAAGTGTTTCCCAACTCTAAAGCCAAAAGCAAGTTGCTTGCCGGACTTGCACATTAAGTAAATGCCAAGCGGTTGATATTAGTTTGTTTAAAAAACTGAAAGATAGACAGTCCAACCAATCCAAAGGGCTGACTAGATGTGAGCTCAGAGAAGAGAGATGAGAATGTGCATTCAAACCAAATGTTAGGTAAGCTGTGTGCTCTGAGTTTTAAAAGCAACTCAAAGCGGATTTCTGTGAAAAATCAGAGAACATCATGATGGAAATATTCTCACTCACACACACACACACACTAATTAGCTTAAAATCGTCAGAAATGAAAGAAACGCGTGCGAATTAACTATAAAAAGAATTTATGTTTTTAGAAACATGAAAAGAAAGTGAATTAAATCTTCAAACTATTAAGCTTAGGAAAATGTAGGAAATACGTTCGTTTCGATTCGATTTTTCAAACTTTACTTTCTCTCGTTTTGTTTGTCAATATTATAATCCTTACAATTTACAGTTGAACACGCACAAAGTTTTGTTATTGCAAATAAATTGAATATACCACAACAGCAAAAGGAATAGAGAAATACATTAATATTGCTGCCCTCAGTCATATTTGTAGAATTCTCGTTCAAACTTTGCAAGTTAGTCAGTTCATTTGAAAACAATCTCATTCTTCATTTTATGTTTGCCCTTAAGCCAGAACACAGAGACAGGCGTAGATATTTTTGGGCTTGTTTTTAATGCCATTCCACAAACACGCTCTGTGCATTACATGTTGATTTTGCATTCGATTTGCCCTGAACTATGTAACACAGAGGCAAAAAGCAAAAATAAGGAATCATCAGCAGAGTAGTTTTTCATAAATATTCAAATTTTCGCACATATAACATGACGTTGATGTTGGATACAGTCTTGCACTCTGTCTCTCCCCCTCTATCTCTCTATCTCTCTTTTGGGCATCCCAAAAAAGCCTTGGTAATGCCTGTTATATAAATTCATTGCATTTACAGAGAAATGACACTATGATTTTTCATATACACATATGTGTGTGCCCATCATCATGGAAAAGGCCGAGGGGAACTGTAGCAGAAGGACGTCGAGAAGTACCACATGAAGAGTGAAGTCCATGACTGATGGGCTGTTGAAAATTTATTTATAAAATTTATGTATTACACACACGAGACTTTGTTGTGTGTATGTGGATGTGTGTGAAGTGGGAACTGGCAAGTCTGCAAAATGCAATTTTCCTTTTTTTATGGTGTTTTTTCTTCTTGGCTGCTGGAAAGTTGAGAGTGTATCGGATTGAAAGAGGTCAAGCGAGGAAAAACAATAGAGAAGCCTTTTCATATAATAAGTATGTATGTATTTTTTGGTTTATTTGTTCTAGGCAAATAAATTGTTTGAGAAACTGAGCAGACGTATTAAGTCATCAATTAGTCTAAAATAGCTTACAGTTGTCAATTAAATTTGGAAACTGCTTTTTTCTTGTCCAAACTAACGTTAAGTCTAATTGGTCTTTAAGTTCCCAAACAATGAAGACGCCTTGAAGTGGAATGAACTTGGCCCGCCGCAGGCGATGACAGACAGCGACAACGAAAGATACTCATTAATTTTCAACTAAATCGCCTTCACCTTTATCCACCACCAGATACTCCAAAACCCCGAAAACCAAAAATGTTTAATTACAAAGCTTTTGCGCCCAGCCAAAGAAATGAAGCAAAGCAAAGCAAAAACGTTGAGACCCTCGACGACGACCACGACGACGATGTCTCGCATATTGACCCAGCCAAGTGGAACGTGTCGAGTACGGTTAGTTAACCGAAAAAGCATTGGTAAAGTTACCGCTTAACCCTTTTGACGTCCCTAACAGCAACGAAACGAAAAAAAGTGGAAAAAAAATGGGAGAAAAGCTGAGATACGAAACGTCATTAGCATTCAGGTTTGTAGATATTTGCCATCTGTTTGGGTCACTCTGTGTCTCATATGAGTTGAGTTGAGTTCTTCTTCATATCTGTCTCCGGTTTCTGTCTATCTACTGTTTGAATTGAGGGTGTCGACGATTCGTTTGGTGCGTCGTCAGTTAGATGACCTTTTCTGTTGACTTTTCCACTTTCATGAAATTAAATCTGCAATGCTAAAACATTGATGGCCATGGACATGGTCACGGGGTTTTTTTTCCTGCCTGCCTGAATAGCAATTAAGTCTGGCCAAAAACCTGAAAGCGAGTGAATTGGGGTGCGTCCCAAAAACGGACCAAGAGTCAAACAAACATTGAAATGGAAGTAGTGATTTGAGATTTTCAATTGATTTAAATTAGCCTCATTTCATGATGCCAGTTTAAAAGTCAAGAGAGACCAACAAATCTAAACATTTTAAATTCAATTAGGTCTCTTGTCTCTATGGACTGCTGTTCTGTAGTTAAAAACTTTTGCAATAAACTCTATTTTTGTTCGACTCTATTAGCGTGATGTATGTAGTTGGAATATGAGTGGCTTGAATACAAGGCCAAAAGTCTTTATAGCATGGACTTTGAGTTGATCTCTTCGTAATTTTATAACCCAAACTAAAAGCAGTCGAAGTTCTCTTAAAGAGAAGCTTTTGCAATCGTTTACGATTCTGAACGAATTTGTATGAGTGGAAAATGTGTTTTTCCGTTTATGCCATTTCGCACACATCGGCAATGTGTGTAGACGGTTAATGGGTTAAAGAGAGTTAAATATTTTATTGAGTGGCTGTTGCTGCTGCTGCTGCTTCTGCTAGTGCCTTGTGGCAAGTGGCAACTGGCGACCTGCTGTCTAGTGTCGACTCTTGCCTGTCGACTGTCTGTCTAAATGCATTGCCGCACTGCTGCACTTTGCTTTTTTATTTCTCATTTTGGCTATTTTTTTTTTTTTTTTGTTCTTTGTTTGGTTTGTTCTTTTTTTTTCCGTTGACGACACCGAATGCTGACGCCATGATTTCCTCTTTCTCTTTTCCAATACGTTTGGTCCTAGTTCTATTCTGTTTCGGGTCCTGATGCTGATATCCTTAACGACTGTGTATGTGTGTAGCCAGTTGCCAAATTTACTTCAATTTTTTATTTGCCGCCATGGCACGTAGAGCGTGCTAAATTTTCCGCACGCATTCTTCTATCTCCTCCGATTGTATCACCAGTACATCACCATTCTCCTCTCCATTTCCATAGCCCAGACAGACAACGAGTAGTGCAGCACTCTGTAAAATGCTCGCTGGATGGTTGGTTGGCAGTTTGCCAAAAAACTGTCAAAGCAACACGAGACAATGCCTCGTTGTTAGCCTGTCGCTCTGTCTCTTACCCTGCCCGCCATTATATTGTCGGGGTACGTTGCTATACATTCCCATTCTCCAAAAAGTCAAAACTCTGCCCATCGGGGACATGTGTGAAGTACCAGAAGGGCTCGACTCGTCCTGGCAATGAAAATTCTATACAAATGAAAATGCAATTCACACAAAATGGACTTTTTTCGGCATGGCTGGAGATAAAGTGATGAAGAGGGGTGAGTGAGAAGAAAAATCAGTGATAAACGTGGACAAGCGGCAGAGATTGAATTAGTTTGTCGTTTTTTGTCTCAGCAAAAATAAAATACTGCAGAACTACTGGAACTAAGTGGCGGGAAAAGGAGTATGAGATTGGTTTTGGGTTTGGGACACACAAGTGTCATACTTCACTTGTTTTTGGTCTCTTTCATGTCTCTGTCAAATACATATTGATTTACTGCATAAATCTTTTGTTCAATTCAGGAAACAAAAAATAGGCAAAGCCAAAAATAAAAGTGATAAAATACATTTTTTAACATTCATTTTTATGGAATTTAATTGAAAGATTCATAGATTCCGGAAAAATTCAATCGATTGGCATGAAAGTTAATCAACAATAAAATCAACGAGCAATTGGTTTTTAGCAAAAAGTACATCAATTTTATTTAGGCAAAGTAATCAGAAACATTAAAACTCATTCAAAAATGCAATTTATTCACTTCGAAAAAGAGAGGCATCCAAAAAATTGAGTTTGGGAACATATTTGTTAGGGACATCTCTGACATATAAATATTTCTAATATTTGTTGTTGAAATTATGGACTAAGATAGGTTAATATGGCCTAGAAATGGCTAAGAGAAAACGACAGTCTAAAGTTAACTCAATTATGATGCTAGCCTGCTTTGTGTCTATGGTTAAAGAATTGACATAGTTGGGTTCAGCTATCATGCGGTTGGCAAAAAGTTTCATTAAATGTCACTTAACCCTTTGTGTTAAACGCGTGTTTAAGGCTTAAAAACGCTATCGGGTTGCCCTAACCATGTCCTATGTATATAGCGTATACGCACTGTGATCCTATCACAAAAAGCCTGCTAATGAATATGCGCAACATTCTGTGCCAAACCTGGCCACTGACAGCTGCAGATGTTACCGCCTCCTCCAATCTCCGCCCTGTCCGGATAACCAACTAAAATAGTCCTGACCAGGACTCTCTCTCTCTCTCTCTGTCTCTCTCTCGCTATCGCCTAGGTTGGCTAAAATATATTTATTATGGTTGGAGAGGCAACCTGCTTATTAATATGCAGAGCAGCCAGCAGGTGTCTTTTGCCACCGTTTTATGCCACAATTTGCTCCACGTGTTGCCGATGCCGATGCCGTTGCCAGTGCCAGAGCCGTTGCTGTTGCTGACTAGGCTTTAATAATGTTGCCACTTGCGTCGTTCGTCAATAGCAACGACAGCACGAAATTAACAATCCGTGTAGTAAGTCATTTTTGGGGCCCCTCGCAGCGAAAATTAGTTGAGTTATTGGCAACTAGCTACTAGCTAGAAGTCTTCTATCCCCAGTTTTCGCACACATACACACACACACCCCTCACAAAAAGCGCAAACAACAAATAGCCATCAACACACACGCATAAACACCGAGTCCAGTAATATTGTGTCCGAGAGTAAACAACAAAAACCCACCTACTGTTCCTGCCTAGAGAAGACCCAGAGAAAGCTGACCACATGAGTTGCTCTACGGCTTGTTAACTGCTGCTCCTCTCTGTTGGCCTCTCTGCCCCTCTCCCTAACTGTTCAAGTGGTTGTACTTGGTTTCCCGGGCTACCCTGTCAACGCATAGTTGAGAATGGACAATGGATAGCAGGAGCAGGACTAAGGCCCATCCTCATGTCAGTCTCTCACAAAGGCATACCTGGCGGCCAGTGGGAAAAGGATTTTGCAACATGTCTGCAAAACTTGGCATAGTTGGCATGGCTAAAAGTCGAATCAACATCCCCCCCAAACCACTCTTCCTCCTCTTTTGCAATACTTGACTTGAGTCTCTGTGTTTTGCTTGAACACTGAGTGTATCCATCTCTACCCAATTACTGGGTGGGATACTTACTAACTCCTACGACTACTACTCTTGACTTGTATTTTTCAATTTACTGACCGGCAATCGAAACCAATTACTGGATTAATTCACCTAGCTACAGAAATTGCACATTTTAAGCACTAATTGAATTGTCTCAGCATCGATTCTTTAGTTGGACTTGCGAGAATAGGCAAAATTAGTGAAAGTTATCCACGTGGCCTAATTGATGAAGGTAAGAGTTTGTTTTTTGAATACTTTTTCATAAATTTCTGGATAAAGAATCTTTATGATCTTAAGATCAATGAAGATCCAATACCTGCCAACAAAACCAATACCTGGGTTAACAAATGTTGGCTTGAAAAATAAATAATTTATATAATTACCAAATGGAAGTCTGTTCTACCCGTCCAGGCCACCCCTCCCATCCTCAATTTCCACATGTCAGAGAAAGAGCATTAAGTTTGATTTTTTACAGGAAAGTAGAAAATCTGCATTCTTGCCTGCTGGCCAGCTTGGGAAACGGGTGCAGATGACATTTGTTGAGTGTAGAGAGCTCTTTGCCTTTGCCTTTGCCTTTACCTTTACCTTTTACGGTCTTTCAATTTTGTAGTTGTTGTTTTATGTTACCGACTGCTACTTTTCATACCTACCCGATCCGATGTACATGTGATAAGAGAAGAGGTAAGTGGGAGAAATGGAAAAGAACAGGAAGTTGGTGGAAACTGGAAACCTAAAGACGACGAAAGTTTCAAGCCGAATGCACAAAATGGAAAACACATCGAAATATTTGCACCAAATAAAATGAAATGAAATCTGCAACGACTGTGACGCATTTAGCTGTCAGTTTGTCTTAGGACTGACAAGCAGAAGTATCCTTGCCTCGTTGCCGCCACGTCGTGTTGCTGCTATCTACCGTTTTGCTGATGGGCTTCAATAAAAAAGGGAAAAGGAAGAAAAGCCAAAACGTAGCACGGCAAAACGCAGCGCGCGTAAAATAAACAAATTTCCGCAGACGACACTCAACTATGCAAACAGTAATTGGAGCAGCTTTTAAGCCGAGGACAAGGGAAACTGGTGCAAAGGATGTTACCGCCAAGTAAACGAAGGTAAACCGTAGCTAAAACCAAAAACTGAATTTCCACTCCTTCAACCTGGCCTCCTTATGTAGCCGTATTCATAGCTAAAAGCTAACGAAGGTGTGCGCGAAACGCTCTAGGATTTGCAGGATTCACAAGATTCGCGAGATTCATGTATAACAAGACAGAAACAACACACAGAATGTAAAAAATACCAAAAAAAAAAAAAAAAAAGAAAATGAATATAAACCCGACAGAAAAAATGTTTCTGCAAATGCAATATTGTAATGCTGTAATGTATGGGAATAAATGTATGCATATCTCTTACACAGGATGTTGGAGCAAAATACAGAAAGACAGAGAGAAGGAGGGGGGCATGTGGTGACTTTGTATTGTGGGTGGATGCCAGGAAGTCGCCACTTTGCCTGTATGCGGAAAATTAAAGAAAACAAAACACCAAACGAAATCACATACGGAAAGCGTTAAAATACATCATACCAAAAAATAATGTGAGAGTAAAACGGATGAGTATACCAAAGGCCCCTGACTGGCATGAGGAGGAATGGAAATTTGATCCTCCTTTTGACACTCTCTCCCTCTCGCTCTCGCTGTTTCTATGTAGGAAAAGTAGCATGGATCCGGTTACATAAAATAAATGTTGTAATGCCTTAAAAAGCCAGATGACACGGTTAGGTAATTGGCATATTAAATGTTTCTTTTACTTTTAACTGTCTTTATTTTAAGACTCAATTAAAATCAAACCAAATAAGATGATTATGTTCTGTTATTAGCCTTATTCTAAATATTTTAAATATAAAATGAAACAAGTTCCAACTTTAAATGATTATGGATTACATGTACATGCTTACAGCATCTGAGATATAGAATTTTCAGAATAATTGCCGATTTATAAGTTTTAGAGCTTTGTCAAATAAACTGAAATTGCTGTGCAATAAACTGAAGCTTTTTCTTAGAAATGATCCATAAGAAATGCCAGTTTCCTTTCCATTAACTTTGAACTTTGATTACTGGGAACCACTTTAATTAAATGTTTTAGCCAAAGCTTACAAATATGTACTTCGAGATTATGTTTGGCCTAATTATAACTCAAGTAGAACAATCAAATACATTCCAGGCATGCCATACAGACATTATTATCGTCATCATCTGCGTTATTATCTGGGGTGTTATTATTGCTATTGTCTCATTTTGATGACACAAAAGTAGAAGAAAAAGGAAGTTGAGCTTTGCAACGACAACTGCAAACTATGCTAATAGGAAGATAAACCACTACCAGAGAGAGTAAAAGAGAAGGAGAAAGATGGGTTAGAGTGCAAAATAAGCTTAGATTTCTTTTAATTTGATTTAAAAGCTTCAACAGTTAGAACAAACAAACACAGGGAGACAATCGCACACTGGCACTCATACACACTCACAAAAACACACACACACATTAAGCTGTTAAGCAATAAACTGTCAGCAGTTGGCGTCGTTATGTCTTCACTTACAAGAACACACACACACACACAAACAGAGACCAACTCAAAACACACATGGGCGTAACCAAAGATAAGAAACCTTATGTCGATAAAGGTTTTCCATATAAAATTATCATGGGTCATGGCAAAAAAAACAGCAGCTTAATTTTTGTTTGAGATTCTTGTTTTGCATTTGACAAAAGTAATTCATTATTTATTATTAATTAGGATTCATTATTCTAGATATTGGTGGGCTTTGTTAATAGTCTGTGAGATAATTGTTGGATTTCAAGTTAACAATAATGAAACAGGATGGCTTTTGTTCTCATCCTTAGACTTAGACATTGACTACGCCCATGTTCACACCTACATACACTTACATAGATGAACATTTGTAGTCATAGCTTTGCCTCTCTGCTGTAATTAATAATAATTTGCATTCACAGTTTGCTGTTCAGCGCCCGTGTGAGATTTCATTTTAATTAAATTATATGTGGCCAATGTGTTGGGGTCGAAAGACAGAGAGAGAGCGAAATAGAGACAAATAGAGACAGAGGGAGTAGTTTAGATAGATGGTTAGATTGTTTGGCGGGGGGTTGGGGCGTAGCTGATATTGCAACACATAACATGAGAGACATGCATAAATTATTATCACTATCTGTTGTCATTTAGTGGGTTTAGTTTAGTTTAACAACTGCAACAACAACAACAAGTTGAATGATAACTTAAATTATCGAGTTGAACGCTGCGTATGCGTGATATTACGCATACGTTTAGATATAACCTTGCCATAGATCTCTTTTCCTCTCTTCGACGTCATAGTTGGCTATGTCGATGTCCATGCTGATGCCGATTCCCAATGCCATTAAGAGCAGTTGGCAAATGCATTCCCATCGTAAATCAAGTCGCTTTAATTCAATAACAAGTAACCAGTTTCCATAGAGACACACACACACACACATATATATAGGGAGACGCCAGCAGCTGTTGCCAATTCGCTTTTTGGGTGCCGGACGAAAGAAGAGAATGGTAGGCATGGGGTGAAGTAAAGTTTACCCATTTGCAGGACATTGATTTTGTTTGTCTAACTAGGGCCGGCAAATTATTCATTTGGACCAAAAACACAACAAACAGAAATGTAATTTTGGCCAATTTTGATTTCCAGACTCGATGCGGTTGATTTCGGTTTGACTCTTAGCTTTTTGGGCAATGGGCAATTGTTAATGGCACTTGCTCTCTATTGTTTGTGGTCTTGTTATAATTTAAATGTTTACTTGTGGCCATTGAACAACAATAAATACAAAACTTATTCAACCTTGTAACAATTTTCCACAATGGAAATAAATTAGGCAACAACAAAAAACTTTCAAACTCTCTCGCTCCGTCATTCGCTCTTTTTCTGTCTCTCTCTCTCTCTCTCACTCTCTTGAAAGTAATTGCCAAATTTATGTTTAGCAAATTTGATTTGCAGCGAAATGTGCGTTTCAGAATGTGGCAAAATGTCAAGATGTACAAATTAATAGCAATTATGGTCTATTGAGAACAAATTTAAAGTACTCAAGCCAAACATAATAATAAATACTGAAAGATGAAAATATGTCATTGATTTACATTTATTCTTCTTCTTCTTCTTTCTGTTGTCATTTTCATATCTTCCTGTTTTGTTTGGTATTTCTTTGCTATTTTATTTGCATAATTTATTCATAGGAAGTTGCAAATAGACAACAAATATGTCATGGGTCAGTAAAATAGAATTTGGAATTTGTTTAAGTAGAAAATAAAGTTTTTTTTTTCAAAAAATAACTTTGCTTTATATTATTTGACAAAAAGTCTTTAAATTTTGCCATAATAATTTTCCCATTTTCCTTCATAACGAAATCAACCACAATAGTCAGATTCCGCTAATTGTTCCTATTGAACTATTTGGTGGCAGCCAATGACCAATGTCAATGGATCCGTTTAACTGGCACATGCATTTTCCATCACCATATTTCATTATCAATTTGGATTAAAATGAATTTTCAAATGACCATTTCTGGTCTGGAGTGGGCGGGGGACGGGCGAGTGAGAGAAAGGGTTTGCCCTACGGAAAAACCAATTGGTTTTCGTTTTGGTTGGTTGTTGTGTGTTAGCCCCGCTGCGGGCATCGTCATGCCTCGTCCTCAGCGTCAACGTCATCGTCATTCGTATTGCGCAAATCCTTTCTACAAAATTCGAGTCGAGAATGCATTTCCACTGATTAGATTTATTGAATGATTGGTTCTAATAATGGTCAAGCCAGTGTGCATCTTGGGAATTGGAAAGTTCTACCTCTCTCTCTATCTGCCTCTGTCTCTTTGCCTTTTGGCAATGCCAACTTTTCTAACCATTTATTGTTTGTTGTTTGTTTTTGCAAAATCCATTTGATGATTGCATCAATAAAATTTAAAATAAAATTACATTACACTCTTAGATAGTTGGTATATTACACTAAATTTGATTTAAGAGAGATTATAGTAGATTTTATAGCTGCTTTATAATGCCTATATTTATTCGAAACTTCGTTTGTTTCCTTAATGAATTCCATCCTGAATTCTTAAGACTTTTTTTCAATCAAACACATTAATATGTGGGTATTTTTCAAGAAAATCTAAATTACTTGTAGTTTTTGTTTTGCGTATTATTCTTCGACAATTTCTTCGCTTCAAATTTATCTTCTTTCACAAGAGTTTCACTTTGAATTTCCCGCATCCTAATATAATGTGTTGTCTTCCCTTTGATGCAAGTCGTCCCCAGATCATTCCTCTCTCCTCAGCTCCTTTGTTGCACTACTGTGAGTGTGTACGAACTCTTTCTTTCTCTCTTTCTCCTTTACTAATCGCACTACCAATTTGCTCACATTTCTTTGCCTTCAAGTTACGAGTGGAGTACTAATGTATATACACATACATACATACATATATAGCAAAAGGCCAGAAGAACAGAACCAGCGGGTCGCGTTCTTATAGTTGTAGCCGTTTTTCTTTACTTTTCTGCACCGTTTGGGGGCCACAGCATCGCATCGCATCGCCGTCTCATATCATATATGGGAGGTTGCCTCACCATCTCCTACTCAGTCTCGGTCTTGGTGTGTTTCTTCTGCCTCTCCCTCACTCTTACTCAGTTTGTTTTTTTTTTTTCTGCTGTACCAAAAACCGTTCACTCGCTTGACATTTAGTGCCGGCTGCTGTTGCCTGTCGTATTCGAGTCTTCGATGGAGACTTGATCTTGTTGGCAAGGGAACAGGGAGGTTGAGGGGATGTAGGGTATGCCGGCTGCTGATGTTGTGGCTGCTGTGTCTGGAATTTCGTTGAACCGGTTTATGTATGTGGTTTTGCTCAGTTGTTGCCATTGTTGTTGGCGTCTGTCGGGGTAACTGGCTCCAAAATAAAAAAGAATTACAACAACATCAGCAACAATACCAACAGTTACCACCACACACACACAGAAAACGGCTTTGTGTGAAGCTTGGCTAACCAACTGGCCACACACACACACACACAGACACACAAACAACACACATAAACATGGGGACAACGGCGGACGGACCTTTCAATGGATAAAACAGCGCGCATATTTGTCGTTTTGGATTATTTCATAGCCTCCAATTCCTCCCAACTGGAACTGGGGCCAGGACTGGGATAGAGAAGAGATACAAAGGAAGGTTGGATGGTTGGTTGTTGGTTCATTGTTGTTTGTGCATATTTTTGGCATCATTTTTTTTTCTCTCACTTTTCTCACTGTTAATTTACATTGCAAAAATCTTTATTTGACTTTTACATTTGCATTTGAATTTCGTTTCGAATTGAATATAGTTGATAGAGTAAATATTAGAGAGAGATAGACATAGATAGATGGAGATATGTATTTTAGCAATTTTCTTTAATGATTTTCATCTTACAATACATAGATGGAATTCTTGAAATAAATACGAGTTACATAAGCATAAATTTTCTTTCACTCTATGTCTTTTTCGCCCCCAGCACTCCTCTCCCTGCTCGCAGTTTATCGTTGACGACAAAACGGCGACGGTAAAGTGAAGTGAAGTAAAGGAAAATTTGTTGTAATCAATATGAACTGGCGACGCAAGGCTGCCTCACATATTTTCACATACAGACACACACACACACACTATCTACATCTCTTTCTAACTTTGGGAGTGTGTGTGTAGAAAACAGATTTGTGAAAAATGCGGAAAATGGCAAAAATGAAATCGATGGATTCACAACGACAGCAGCATCCATTGCGTATATTGCGAAATATAAATGTACATAGCTAGGAATTCACAACTCTCCCAACACCAACCCCCTCTCCAGAAAGTTGTTGGAGATGTGGGAAAAGCGAGAGAGACAGAGAAAGAGTGAGGAAACTCTATGGAGGAGAGCTACAACATGCGTCAGCCATTATGATAAATCGCACCTTTTTATTGCAGCATCAGCGCCTTGGTAACTGATTTATAAAGGCGGGTTAGCAGCCAAGCAAGTAAATGTGTGTGTGAGAGAGAAATGGCCAAATAGACAGTCTGACAGACAACTACAGAGACAGCCACGGACAGCCAAAGAGACATTCAGACAGACTGATAGTCAACATGACATCATTCGACAGCCACCACGCAATGTCACTTTTTCCACACAAGAAAAACCTCTGTGAGGAAAGAATGAAAAAAAATACACTTGCCCCACGTCTCATCTACATGACTGATACGCGTGTGTGTGTGTGTGCCACAATTATGAACACATACATATATGTAGTGTTCAGTGGGTCCATTTGGTGTGGCGGGTGATAAACGAGTTGCTCTAAAGCAAAACAAAATGTGGTTTACTTTATACAAAATGTAATAAATACTATAACTCGACGAGGCTCATTTAAAAAGTTGCTAAATTTCACATTCCAAAGTTGTCTAGACAGGTTCTAAAAACCATAGACGATATTGTAGTTTATTAATAAGTCTGACATAAAGTATTTAATGTATATTCTACACTACTACTTTAATAGTTTTTAAAACTGAATATCAAACTAACATCATGGACAATAAATAAATTCCAGAAAACAATGAATTTTTTATAAAATTAGTTATTTTTATTTAATTTTTGCCAACTTTATTTCTTGACAAACTTTTCATGTAACCCCCTTTCTGAGATGCACATGTTTTTCCCATTTCTGCTCCAGCTCTCCGCTCCCCACTCTCTCAACCCGCATGTTTGCTGTCGCATTGGCCCATTAAACATTCATCATTTTCCGTTGGCCATTCGTCATCAATGCGTGTGCAAAAGTTAACGCCGTCACGAAGCAAAAAAAACGTCATTCTCAATGGTCAACAAAACGGAACCACAGGTTAAGAAAAAAAGAGTCAACACACAAACCTACATTTCTACCTCTTCAATAAGCTTTAGTAATCTCTGCCAGAAAGGTGCTTTAAATATTTACATAATTATATAGTTGTTGATGATGAAAAAAAAGTTGTTCCTGAATTTCAATTTCATTTGGCAATACTTTAAGAAAAAATGTAGTTAGATGAATAATAACCATTTTGATCTTTAATTTCTTTGCTCTTTCATTTTTTAAGCTTTAATTTATTCTTGGTTTAAATTATTGAATATTGTTATGATTAATTATTCAATTAACATTCAAAATAATAATTATAATTTCATAATTTTTCAAATAATGTTACAGCCCTTTTTAACTACTTGGGTAATTTCTTCATTTTCTCTTTTAATCTTTGTCCTAAAACTTAAAAAAAAACTCAATTTTTGGTGTTTCTAGTATTCGAATCTTCTACTTGACTGTCATAAACAATCGTCAATATACAGACAAAATATTAAATATATTTCCTCTGACTCTGACACAAAAGAAATGCCGAGAAATGAAAAGGAATAAAATAAAAAGCGGCAAGCAGAATCTGAAATTGAAGTGAAAGCCACAAAGTGCAGCAGGAAAAGGGGCAGGTGAGGCAGGTGAGTGGGTGGGTGGTTGCAGGGCTATTGCAAGTAAAAAGTAAGAAATATAATATCATCTAAAGACACACCTGCAAAACAAATTAAGAAATGGGTGATAGAAGAGGAAGACAACAAGGAGTGAAATGAAGTATTTGTGCCATTGTGGCACAGTGTCAGTCGTTTGTTTATCTACCAAGTGGTTTTTATTTGTTTTTATGGTTAAAGCATTGGTTAAATAAAAAAGCAAACAAAATTGTTGTTGTTTCTTCATTTTTTGTTTTTTTTTTTTTTTTTTTTTTTGTTTTTGTGTCTCACCAGCATCACCAAAGTCAAAGAAACTGGTTTCTGTGTCTCTCATTCAATGCTAATGCAGAACAAGAATATTCATCGAGGAGTGGAATGTGACATGAAGAGGATGGTGTTGACGGCAGCAGAGGGGTAAGGGGGACAGCGAAAGTGGTGCCATAGAAAGTTGATTCAGTGCGGCCAACGCTGCTGCTCGAGCTCACTTCTTTGACACCGGCAACAACTCTTTTAATTAGGCACACAGCGACAACACAGTCAGTAGTCAGCAGTCAGTAGGACATAGTCCTTTTCCTTTTTGTTCTCTCTTTTTTTTTTGCCAGACTCATTATCCCGCTGATTAAGAAGCAGCTGCAGTTGATGCAACATCAGCAATAGTGCAACAACATCCTAGCCAAAAGGTGAAAGTAATTGGATGCCATGACATTTCCCTTCTTTCTTTCCCTTCCACCTAAAATCATTATCAAGTTGCATAAGAAGTTTTCAAACAAAAAACACACTGAGTAATAGACTAACCCATTAAGCAAATCAACTCGCAATTTTAAGTAATTCAGTTCGGCTCTCTCTTCAGGCGAAACAGGACTCATCCATGTCATGTTTTGTACCGATCAAGTTCCTGTTGAAACTAGAGTAGGAGAACGCATTCAAGAATGCCCTCGAGAAAGGTAAGGGGGTTAATACAAAAGTTTAACAACCATATACAAAAATGTATTCAAAATTTCTGTTTTCAAGTTCATTGTTCTTACAAGCAATTTGTAATCTATTTTAACTTGAGCTATTTTTAAAGAAACGCTGCAAGAGTTTAATGTGAAGAACAGAGTTCAAATTTGTATTCTTCTTTTTTCTTTCTGATTATTTTGTGTATCATAATCTCTCTAAGTGAAAAAAAAAAACAACAATTTGTTAACCCTAAACCAAATCAACTTGTTAATACTCACCAAGCAACCCACGAATGCAAAAGATAGACAACTACACAAACAAAAACAAAAACTGCTGAGCCCAAAAGAAAACTTTCACAATATTCTATGCTGAGCAAGCACAAAAGGAGAAAAAAGATGAAGGGCTACCTAAAAAGGAGCAGCGGAGAATAAATGGACGTGGAAAAAACTGTTGAAAAAGCAAAAGTGACGAAGCTTGACTGAATGGGATCAAACAATTCGCTAGTTTACACCTTGGACGCATTTAATTATATTCATTGTAAAAGAAGCGAGCGCTCATTAGGACCCCTCGCACACCGCTCCACCCACCGAATGCCAACGGACAACTTTTGGACACAGCGAATAACAACAACAAGTTGGAGGAGGTAAAAAACTTTTTGAAAATATTCTTCTCCTTGAACAAGTGACCCATAAGTTGCCTGCCAGCAACGGACTCCAAACCCAACTTACTTCCGTTCCAACCCCGGCCTAATGAATATACCCCAAGGGCTCTACCTCCTCTTCATCGCATCCTTCGCCTCTCCGCCTCTGTCTCTGTCTGTGTGTGTGTCGTTTACTTAACAAACTCAACGGTGTTGGCGTATCCGTGGCTCTAATTGCTTTGTTAGACACCGTTGGAGCAAAATATGATGGCATTTTGTGTGTGAGGGCAACATGAACGAATGTCAGTGGGTTAACTGAAAAGTTTATGGGTATCTTTGAAACAATTAAAATACTTGCTAAATTATGTTTTAGTTAACTCACTTTTATTTTATACTTCACTCAACTTATCAACCACCTCTCGTTTCACTATTCAAACAATTTAAGGACGAAATATCAACACTGAACCGGATTTAGCTTTAGTCTGAGACCCCTAAGGCTGGCAATTATAAATACTTTTTCGACAGCATTTACTGGAAAAACATTTTCCACAACATTTGACTCTAATCCATGTCTACAATGGGGACACGTGTCTGTCTAGGGTCTAGGGTCTGGGATCTGTTTGCCCCGGAGGCAACTCATCATCCCTGGGTCATCATCAGTTGCCAATCTAACTTCAAAAGCGACTTCATTTGACAAGTTTAATGCAGTACACCAACTAACCGACTAACTAACAACAGCAAAAAAAGTAAAGTTGTTTATTGCATTAGCTGCTGGCTGAGCTGGCTAGTTAAACTTTTTTCTAACTCTGCAAAAAGTCAGTGAACGATGACCCATGGACGACGATGGGGCCAATAGTTGGTGGATAGGAGGATGAGGGGAAGAGGTCATTGTCATTCATAAATGTAAAGTAAATCGATTCCAGAGACATTTAATTATGATCAACAACAACGACATGATCAAAAGTTGAGAAAACTTTTCAGGAAAGTGGTAGATAATTGTTAATTAAACATTTAGTTCAATGAGTTATCAATTAGTTCTTTAACGTGCTTGGTTTCTTAAATCAAAATGGAATTGGAATTGGTATTTTTTCTGTTTGTGTATTTTTCCAACCTGTTTTCAATTTTTTGAATGTTTTTAATATGAAATTAAATTTTAAACTTGTTATGGGTGAAAGGGGCAAAGTCTAGTCCCTCTCCACTGCCTGCTGTTGGTATACCGCTAAGTGAAATTAGCGGTTGTTACTAATGAAAAGTGCTTTGCATATGTTGCAAAACTTTTCACGAGTTTTTTGGGGGTTTTTACTTTTTTTATACTAATGAGAATTTGCTGGAAACTAAACAGAAAAAAACGTTAATTGTGATGGGTCCAGCCAATAATCGCATTAAGTGTAATTCCAATCAAATCAAAGTTTTCTCACGTTATGCGCATAATTAAAAATTACTTTACTTTTATTTTGTCTTCTTTGCTTTGCTTTCTTCCCCCATCTTTTCTCTTCATTATCCTTTCTATCCGCCATATGTCCCAACTAGTGGAGCTGGAGCGGCATTGGATTCTTCGACGAGAAGTGAAATTAATGGCTTTTCTATTATTTTGCACAAAGTTTCCAAGCACATTTGACGTTGATTGCATTTTTTGCCAGGGCTCCCGAAACACTTGCTCTGGGCTGCGTGGCCCTTTCCCCTTCAGTGGAATCACAGCTGCTGCAGATGCTGCTTCAGATATTCCTGTTACTGATGCATGGTTACGGTCCGCTGTTTTAGGGTGGGTGGCTGCTTGATTAAAAATTTCTCTGTGTGTGGGTGTGTGTGCAGTTTGCCCACTTGCTCTTTCAGTTTTTGGCCATTAACCAGAAGCAACAACCAGCGGAAGGAAGCGTTAAGGAAGGAAGACACAAAAAAACAATTGCCAAATGGTGGACATACCGGAACGACTATAACTGCTGCATCACATGTCTATAGTTTATAGTTTACGGGTTTTTGATTTATGTTTCAAGATAAACTATGACCAATAAATCACAACGTTTGGAAGTGCTTCTCTGAATGGGAATGAAATTAATTGGGACAAAGTTCCTTTTCGTTAAGAATTATTATGCAGTTTGAAATAATTAGAGTAAGTGATTAACACATGTAGTTATTTAGTTGAATAGTTTGTCGTTAGTTGACATACAATTTAAGGCGACTATGTCCACTAGATACCATTCAATTCTCCATGTAAAAGATACATGAAGAGGACTCAAACAGAATAATGACAAATAAGAAATTATTGTATATTCTTACTTTAAGTTAATGACTTAGCCAAGCCAAGCCAAGACCATCTTAGTATATACATATGTACATATCATTATCAAATTGACTTGAACTTGAATAAGGACAAATAGTTAAAAACTTAGTCAAACTATATATAATCTGATTTACTAAGTTTTTAACTAGTTGTCCCAATTGACGTTCTTGATGTAACTCTGTATATAATCTGATATAGTTTTCGATAGTGCCAATTTGACTAGGGTATAAAGCAATTCTGCTGGCCGTGTTCATTTCCTCAGCATGTCTGACCGCGCTTTTACAATCAATTTTATCGCAACGAATGCCACAATGGATCAGGAACAGTAATCTCTCCCCACCCATATCTTTCTCTGTTGTTTCCCATCACTCGCCTCTCAGACCCACTGAAATACTGGAGAATTTCGTAATTTCGAAATCACCACATTAATGCAACCAAACAATGGCAATTGCCGACAACGACGACGGCGACGCTGTTACAACAAGAGCAAGAAGACGGCGACGTCGGCTGTTTTTCTTCTTTTCTCTGTTTTTTTGGGAAACGCCTTAACAATAGAAAATCTACACAAACCGTCGACGGAACTGCGTTGAAACTCTGCTGGTTGCTGCTGCTGCTGCTGGTTGTTGTTTTTATTATAGTCGCGCTTAGCCGGAAGATAGTTCAGACTGGCTTCCATTGCAGTGGGGCGCTTTGAGGTGGAGAAGAGTGGGTGACGGGGCCTCTGCGAGCCTCCATGTTTAGACAGAAACAAGTTTTATGCCTTTTGCAATGACGAAGCTAACACATTTGGTGGAGGTCTCTCTAGAGTCTCTCTCTCTTTTTCTCTCTAGTCGACCGTCCAGTTTTGTGGCCAGCTGTTGTTGTTTCGATATTGTTGTTGTTGGTTCTTGGCCAGGCGAACAAACCAGATCGAAAACTCCCCAGAGTGCTTCAGCGCAGGCCCTGGCTATAGTTTTGAACTAGTTGTGGCATATCAAATCAAGTCACCCACCTCATACCACCCTTCTGCACCTCCTACGGTGTTGTTGCACTTTTTGGTACTCTGCACAATTTGAAAATTAACTGGTTGTTTTGGCTGCATGTCCGCCCATACGAAGAACCTACCTACCGACCCACCGCCCAACTGTATTGTTCGATGGCGCCTAGACAACTTTATATACACATGTACATACATACATACGTATATGTGTATGTATGTAGTATGTGTGTATGGGTATGTGTGAAAAAAGCCAAAAATGCGCTTAAAGTTTGCACGGACCGCTCTCTCTAGGTACGTTAGCAAAAAGTTTTCAAACCAAACATTTTTGGCGGCGGGCCCGAAGGATAAGCTATAAGAAAGAAAGTGGAACTGGGTCTGGTCAGTCGCGACAGGAAGAAGACACAGCCAGCAGCAAAAGCAGGAAGGAAGTTCATTTTGTGAAACTTAACGCTTTTCTTTCAGCCCATTTCAGGCCGGTCCAGCCCAGTCTGGCCCCAAACCACATTTTCAAAATGGGTTAAAACGAGAGAAGGATGAAAAGAAATAAAGAAATCTGATATGCCATGGAGGCGGCTGTCTTTTTGGACTGGTGGGCGTGTGTTTGTTTGTGGGCTGGTCTGTTGGAATGGTCGTTTATATTTTGTTGAATGTAAAGTGTTGAATATAAAAAAAAAAAAAAAACACTGTGGATTGAGATATTTCAATTTATTTTCCCATAGTCTGGCCCATACACTTATTTATTTATGAAACAAACAAACAATTTACTACACATACATACACACTCTCTTGTGTAGTAACTTTATCTTTTAGAGTCTCCTTTTATTGGAAAACTGAAAAAAATATGATGTAGATTTGGAAATCATGCAAAAAGAAGAAAGAAGAAAAAAGCCATGTAAGCGAAACTTAAAAATCAAAAAGGCCTAAATTAAATAATTGTTCAATTTTCTCCATTAAACTATAAAAAATATTTCAAAACTGAGCAGAAATCTGCAGTGATCATCGGTCAAACAAGAATTTAGGTTTTTGTATTGATGGTTAGTAATAAAGACATGAGCCAGGTTGGATGGATATCAGTAATGTCAGAATTTTCATAATATTACAATGGATTACTCCCCACACACTTTTGCCATACTTAGAGCAATCCAATACACCACTCAAGTATGGCGGAAGTTTGTCATCTGCAATCATCAACTTTATTCGATGTGGACAGGACAGCCCAGTGATGAAATTCGCCACCCTAACATTATAAAACTCCTTTAAGTTCCAGGGTACATGGGTTTCCATTACTGGGGTGCTATAAGATATGTTGCGAACTATTTGAAACACACTATACATACATCATTCATTATCCCAACACAAACAAACCTTCCTGTCCAAAATTCTAAAAGGGAACTAACAGACTAACATATGTATCTTTATAAAATGTTTTTTAAATTGCAAATATAAGATCGGTAAATAAATACAAATAAAGATATAAACTCTAAAATATCTTTTTCATAAGAATTAGTGGGGAATTGGAAATTTTGTGCAGAATTTGTCTAACCAAAATGTTTTAATGATGAGAAATTATGACATTGTAAGTCAATTATTCATCACTTTCGAAACCGGAAGAATTTCAAATGAGTGTGTTTGTTACAGAACGGAAGTATAAGATGATTTAGTAAGTGTTTTCTTCGATTTTCATTTGATCACGTTCCAGCATCGTCAAAATATTGCCCATCTACAAAGTTACATACACATACATACATACATACATACATACATTGTATACAAATTCCCATATTGAGAGGTTTCTTTCGAATGGAAACTGGGTCACACAATATTCGTCCAATCATAATTAACACCAATTCCTCCATCATAATCACATTTGTTTTCGTAAACTTTTGTCTTACTCTTCGTCTATGTAATTTAATGTTGATGTTCAAAACCATAAGACACACATCATTAAAGGAAATCAAATACAGAGCGAAGAGAAGATCTAAAAATGTTAAATCGATAGAGTGAATGGCGGCGCCCCATTAAAAGATCATTATGATCATTATGGGAGAGCAAAAGTCCAAAAATAAATATATCAGATTGGCTTGAATTTATATGGGAAATCATATGATTTGGGAGGATGGTAAATACGTTATATGAAATTCTAAGCAGACACATGAATGTGTGAGTGTATGTGTTCTTTTGCAATTAGCAATCACTACCAAGGCAACCTGTACGCGTTCCACTTTAGCGGCTGACTTGTTTTTGTTGTTGTTGTTGATTTTTATTTTCTTTTCGAGGGCCTCTTTTTTCTTTTTCATAATTAACATAATTGAGGCCCGCCTTGGATGTTTTTGTGCTTTGATGAGTAAAAAAAATAAAAAAAGCGTTATTGCTGCTGCTGCTGCTGATGATGACGAAGACGAAGACGACAGCGGCGACCCATAAAATAAGCAGGAACGGCAACAATATGTAATTTCTACGCAAAAATGTTTTCACATGAGTGCCGTTTGGACTGGGGGAGGCGTGTCATCATTATCACAAGGTAAAAGAAATTGGAAATTCACTTACCCCGCCGGCACCACCGTACCGCACCACCCCTAGTGGCTGTTGCAGTTGAATTTGTTGTTCTTGTTGTTGCTGCTGCTATTGGTCGCCTTAAAGGTCGCCTCTTTCGGAATGTGATCCAAACGCCGACGCAATCGTTTTAACAGTGATTTTTGCTGAATCTCTATCACCTGTCTGTCTCACTCTATCTCTCTCTCTCCTCTCTCTTTCTTTTCGACTGCAAATAAATAAATAAGTAAATTGCCATTTAACTTATGAAGGGCAAACCGCAGCAAAAAAAAAAAAAAAAAAAAACTCTTTCACATTTTTAACAATGAAATCAAAACAAACACAAATGCAGATGGTCAACATTTTGGTTTTTTGTTTTTTGTTTTTTAAATTTAAATTGATGAAGCATAAAAAATAAAATGAATACTCTGGGTCGGCACGCGTTGCACGTACAAAATAAACATGTAAAAAGCCTTCAATGTCAGCCGTACAAATATGTGTATGTGTGTGTGTATATGAGAATGACCCCCAACACCCACAGCATTGCATAGCACTCACTCTCTCTCTCTATCTCGTTCTCTCTTTTACCCACACACAAACTACGAGTCAATGGATCTAAATTGAATTTCGGCTTGCAATTTTACACTTTTAATTAAATCATTAAAAGAGGGCACAAAAGATTACGATTACGCCATTTAGCTAGAGGAGAGCAGAATATGGCACAACAACTTTTTTCTTCTCTTTCTCTATCTTCATCTCTTTCTGGCCCACACATTCAGAGTGTGTCTCTTTGGTTCTTCCATTTGGAAATGTAATTACAGTTACAATGCAAATGGCAAACGGCAATTGAAAGCAAATTACACATATTTGTAATTGTTTGTAATTGAACTGATTTGATTCGTAATTAAATTGTTGCTTTATTCCAAAAAACCACCAAACACACACACAGCAAACACTCAAACACTTACACACACACACACATTAAATTATTTACCTACGCTGCGCCGACGCGACCGCTTCTCGTTCTTGCTTTGCACGCTCTTTCTTGGCTTATTTGTTGCTTCTATTTCTTCTTTTTCACATTTTTCCCACACATGGACACACACAAAAACACTTTTTATTATTATTTATTATTAATAAATAAAACGGTATTTCACAATCCACACAAACACATTCACATACACACACGTGTGTGCATTTTTTTTAACAAATCCCGAAAATTCCGTTTATTGTTATCTCCCAAGATTTTAGAATATTTTTAACAAATTTTTAAACAACAATCTCGCCGACATCGACCGACCGCACAACCGTTCACCATGAATACCAAAAAAATTCTGAAGAAAAAAAAGCAACAACAAACAAACAAACGCGGGCGCAACAGGTGAATCAACAACATGGCGAAATCAATTCGCTCGGCGAGCCCAATTCGCCTCTCGCCGCAACTTTTTGCCCTCTCGCCGCAAAGGTGCGAGTAATAGTGCTAAGGGTGCGAGTAATAGTCCTAAGGGTGCGAGTAATAGTGCTAAGGGTGCGAGTAATAGTCCTAAGGGTGCGAGTAATAGTGCTAAGGGTGCGAGTAATAGTCCTAAGGGTGCGAGTAATAGAAAGCCCAGAAAAATTCGTGTTGGTGAACTGGCGCCAGTGTGCAAAATTATTCAATGCCACTGTGGCGCCACGCGGACAAATGTGTGTAAAGCGCCCCTATGTTTCATTTAATGCAAGGTTAGTTTCAAAAGTGAAAACTAGTTGCACAGTAGTTGGGCGAATTGGCCTTGTTGGTAGGGTATCGTGGCGACTTTGACTTTTTTTCATCATTTCACTACTTATGATTGATATTGTCATTAACTTTTGTTATACCTCAAATTGCTGAGATGTTTGTAGAGGAGGAGACGTTTGCGACCCCATAAAGTATTGTATATCCTAGATCGGATTTTAAGAAGAAAAGTTTGTTTTATGTTTTGTTATATGTTATCAATGCACTATGGGTAAAAAACGTCGATATTTTGGCATTAATTGTCCCTGAAGAGATAGAAGCTTGAAATTTTGATAATATATTAGTATGAATTTAATATAATTTCAATTTTTTTTTTTTAAATTAAACCGCCAACACCCCCTTTCACTTCATACAAATTGATTAAAACATAAAATTGAAGATTGTTGCTTACATACACGTTTACATTTGATGCTTTTTACATTTTAAATCTAATATTCATATATTTTGAATATATTTGTCTTATATTTTATTACACATTATATATGTATATATATTAACTAACATGTCCACAATAACGTTAGTTTTGATCCATCTTATTTGCTGCAGGAAACATTAAAAAATGTAACAGATAAGCATAGGCTATCACAGATAATTTTATTTTTCTCGATTTGCTTTCAAGATCTGGACAAAAATGTTAATTTAGTCATCACTTTCTTCTCCTTCCAATTCAATACAATTCGAATCATAAGAGTCTTCATCAGTGACTTCAGAATCGTCTTCCTTTTCTAGGCTTTCGGTTGAACCACTATACGTGGGTGCTTATCTTTAAGCCGTTCCAGCACTCGATTGCATTTTGGCAAATTATAATTAATAAATCTAACAAATTATTTGACTTTAAGCTCAATTACTTTAAGTTGATCTTCCGATGCGTTGTCTTGGCGACTGTTGCTGCTCCGCACTTTTAGCAGAATGGAGTTGCAGAACTCGTGCAACATGTCGATTATTTCGTAAAGGGGCAAAAATGAGCAAGAAGTCTTTTCAATATTGGATTTAGCGAAGACATTTTAAATACCTTTCTCGACTCTAAAGTTACAATTCACGAAACGCAGAAATAAGTTTTAGTTTTGATTTAGAAATTCACATAGCAACACATTGGGCACTAAATCACAATGACCACAAAACCCATGTAAATACCTTATTTGACATACCTTCTTGAATGTTTTCCATAATTAAACTTTGTCACAATTGCAAAATATAAAGTTTAATGAACGCTGAAAATCGAAGAAGCTTTCGTGCCTTTTTTCAATAACTAAGTGCAAACCTGAAGCAGCTGACTTTGGCAAAGCGTAAGTCATTAAGGGCACTCTAATTATCCTGTTTGGAATATTTTAATTAATGCCAAAATATTGGTGTTTTTAACCACAGTGCAATGTTCATCTATCAAAATCCGTTAAATTTTCCAGGATTTCATAAATTTCTTCCTTGTTACGATCTTTGATGGCCGATTCCAAACCTTTCAAATCTCTTGTTAATAACAAAATCAAGTGAGTGTTTTTTTTTTCAACAAATTCTTTATATTTGCTTGGATTTTTTATGATTTTTTTAGATTTTTTTTAATTTTTTTTTTTTTTTTTTTTTTATAAAACTTTGTTTTAAGTTGTTCTTTGTTTTTCTTGTTTTTTTCTTTTTCTTGTTTTGTATATAAATAATAATACTTATGGCTAATAATATTTATAGTAAACGTTTTTCGACTTTGCTTTAATTTTGTAGTTGTTGTTCTTGTTGTTGTTGTTATGCCAAACACTTTTTTTAATGTAATTTGTTTAGTTTTTGCTTTTGTTTGTATTCTGCATTAATTGATCTGTCTAAATTGTTGTTGGGGTTGATCGAAAAACACTGCAACAATTGCAACTAACAAAGCTAAAGTTATATATATATATTTATATATAATTCTATTTTTGTTTTTAATTTTTCAACTTATTGACTAAGAGTTCATGTATCTTGTTTTATTTTTCTGTCTGTTTTTTTATTATTACAATATTTACACTTAAAAAATTTGCTAATAGTTTACGATTTTCATTACGTGTTTAATGCTTCTTTTTCTACTACATTTCTTGTCTTGTCGTTAATATTTTAGACGACAAAAATTGCAATTGGTTTTTGTTTGTTTTGTTTTTGTATTTGGGGCGATGATTTTGTTTTTTTTTGTTTTTTAGTGGATATTGCTTGAATCGAATATACATACATATATGTATGTATATGTATGGATATATCCATATTCTGGGATGATTTTTCATGCACACATTTACGTTCACAACCTGAGCATAATTCGAAATTATGTTTCAATCTCCTCCACATTTTTTGTTATTTTGTTTGTTTCTCTCATTTTGAATACTGCTTGGAATTGTTCTTAATAGTTTTTTCGTTTTTTTTTTTGTGTTTAGATTTTTAAGACTTTTTTGGTAATCAGTTTTTGTAGGGGCGTCGCGACCAGCGCTTCGCTTTTGTTGTTGTTGTCGTTGTTGTTGTTGTTGTTGCCTACTAAAACTGATACTAACTGCCAACCATAATGTGAGCGGGTTGCTCTAGCTCATTGGCAGTGGCCACAGGACCACTGAGACTATTGGTCGCCTTAAAGGTCGCCTCTTTCGGAATGTGATCCAAACGCCGACGCAATCGTTTTAACAGTGATTTTTGCTGAATCTCTATCACCTGTCTGTCTCACTCTATCTCTCTCTCTCCTCTCTCTTTCTTTTCGACTGCAAATAAATAAATAAGTAAATTGCCATTTAACTTATGAAGGGCAAACCGCAGCAAAAAAAAAAAAAAAAAAAACTCTTTCACATTTTTAACAATGAAATCAAAACAAACACAAATGCAGATGGTCAACATTTTGGTTTTTTGTTTTTTGTTTTTTAAATTTAAATTGATGAAGCATAAAAAATAAAATGAATACTCTGGGTCGGCACGCGTTGCACGTACAAAATAAACATGTAAAAAGCCTTCAATGTCAGCCGTACAAATATGTGTATGTGTGTGTGTATATGAGAATGACCCCCAACACCCACAGCATTGCATAGCACTCACTCTCTCTCTCTATCTCGTTCTCTCTTTTACCCACACACAAACTACGAGTCAATGGATCTAAATTGAATTTCGGCTTGCAATTTTACACTTTTAATTAAATCATTAAAAGAGGGCACAAAAGATTACGATTACGCCATTTAGCTAGAGGAGAGCAGAATATGGCACAACAACTTTTTTCTTCTCTTTCTCTATCTTCATCTCTTTCTGGCCCACACATTCAGAGTGTGTCTCTTTGGTTCTTCCATTTGGAAATGTAATTACAGTTACAATGCAAATGGCAAACGGCAATTGAAAGCAAATTACACATATTTGTAATTGTTTGTAATTGAACTGATTTGATTCGTAATTAAATTGTTGCTTTATTCCAAAAAACCACCAAACACACACACAGCAAACACTCAAACACTTACACACACACACACATTAAATTATTTACCTACGCTGCGCCGACGCGACCGCTTCTCGTTCTTGCTTTGCACGCTCTTTCTTGGCTTATTTGTTGCTTCTATTTCTTCTTTTTCACATTTTTCCCACACATGGACACACACAAAAACACTTTTTATTATTATTTATTATTAATAAATAAAACGGTATTTCACAATCCACACAAACACATTCACATACACACACGTGTGTGCATTTTTTTTAACAAATCCCGAAAATTCCGTTTATTGTTATCTCCCAAGATTTTAGAATATTTTTAACAAATTTTTAAACAACAATCTCGCCGACATCGACCGACCGCACAACCGTTCACCATGAATACCAAAAAAATTCTGAAGAAAAAAAAGCAACAACAAACAAACAAACGCGGGCGCAACAGGTGAATCAACAACATGGCGAAATCAATTCGCTCGGCGAGCCCAATTCGCCTCTCGCCGCAACTTTTTGCCCTCTCGCCGCAAAGGTGCGAGTAATAGTGCTAAGGGTGCGAGTAATAGTCCTAAGGGTGCGAGTAATAGTGCTAAGGGTGCGAGTAATAGTCCTAAGGGTGCGAGTAATAGTGCTAAGGGTGCGAGTAATAGTCCTAAGGGTGCGAGTAATAGAAAGCCCAGAAAAATTCGTGTTGGTGAACTGGCGCCAGTGTGCAAAATTATTCAATGCCACTGTGGCGCCACGCGGACAAATGTGTGTAAAGCGCCCCTATGTTTCATTTAATGCAAGGTTAGTTTCAAAAGTGAAAACTAGTTGCACAGTAGTTGGGCGAATTGGCCTTGTTGGTAGGGTATCGTGGCGACTTTGACTTTTTTCATCATTTCACTACTTATGATTGATATTGTCATTAACTTTTGTTATACCTCAAATTGCTGAGATGTTTGTAGAGGAGGAGACGTTTGCGACCCCATAAAGTATTGTATATCCTAGATCGGATTTTAAGAAGAAAAGTTTGTTTTATGTTTTGTTATATGTTATCAATGCACTATGGGTAAAAAACGTCGATATTTTGGCATTAATTGTCCCTGAAGAGATAGAAGCTTGAAATTTTGATAATATATTAGTATGAATTTAATATAATTTCAATTTTTTTTTTTTAAATTAAACCGCCAACACCCCCTTTCACTTCATACAAATTGATTAAAACATAAAATTGAAGATTGTTGCTTACATACACGTTTACATTTGATGCTTTTTACATTTTAAATCTAATATTCATATATTTTGAATATATTTGTCTTATATTTTATTACACATTATATATGTATATATATTAACTAACATGTCCACAATAACGTTAGTTTTGATCCATCTTATTTGCTGCAGGAAACATTAAAAAATGTAACAGATAAGCATAGGCTATCACAGATAATTTTATTTTTCTCGATTTGCTTTCAAGATCTGGACAAAAATGTTAATTTAGTCATCACTTTCTTCTCCTTCCAATTCAATACAATTCGAATCATAAGAGTCTTCATCAGTGACTTCAGAATCGTCTTCCTTTTCTAGGCTTTCGGTTGAACCACTATACGTGGGTGCTTATCTTTAAGCCGTTCCAGCACTCGATTGCATTTTGGCAAATTATAATTAATAAATCTAACAAATTATTTGACTTTAAGCTCAATTACTTTAAGTTGATCTTCCGATGCGTTGTCTTGGCGACTGTTGCTGCTCCGCACTTTTAGCAGAATGGAGTTGCAGAACTCGTGCAACATGTCGATTATTTCGTAAAGGGGCAAAAATGAGCAAGAAGTCTTTTCAATATTGGATTTAGCGAAGACATTTTAAATACCTTTCTCGACTCTAAAGTTACAATTCACGAAACGCAGAAATAAGTTTTAGTTTTGATTTAGAAATTCACATAGCAACACATTGGGCACTAAATCACAATGACCACAAAACCCATGTAAATACCTTATTTGACATACCTTCTTGAATGTTTTCCATAATTAAACTTTGTCACAATTGCAAAATATAAAGTTTAATGAACGCTGAAAATCGAAGAAGCTTTCGTGCCTTTTTTCAATAACTAAGTGCAAACCTGAAGCAGCTGACTTTGGCAAAGCGTAAGTCATTAAGGGCACTCTAATTATCCTGTTTGGAATATTTTAATTAATGCCAAAATATTGGTGTTTTTAACCACAGTGCAATGTTCATCTATCAAAATCCGTTAAATTTTCCAGGATTTCATAAATTTCTTCCTTGTTACGATCTTTGATGGCCGATTCCAAACCTTTCAAATCTCTTGTTAATAACAAAATCAAGTGAGTGTTTTTTTTTTTCAACAAATTCTTTATATTTGCTTGGATTTTTTATGATTTTTTTAGATTTTTTTTTAATTTTTTTCATTTTTTTTTTTTTTATAAAACTTTGTTTTAAGTTGTTCTTTGTTTTTCTTGTTTTTTTCTTTTTCTTGTTTTGTATATAAATAATAATACTTATGGCTAGTTGTTGTTCTTGTTGTTGTTGTTATGCCAAACACTTTTTTTAATGTAATTTGTTTAGTTTTTGCTTTTGTTTGTATTCTGCATTAATTGATCTGTCTAAATTGTTGTTGGGGTTGATCGAAAAACACTGCAACAATTGCAACTAACAAAGCTAAAGTTATATATATATATTTATATATAATTCTATTTTTGTTTTTAATTTTTCAACTTATTGACTAAGAGTTCATGTATCTTGTTTTATTTTTCTGTCTGTTTTTTTATTATTACAATATTTACACTTAAAAAATTTGCTAATAGTTTACGATTTTCATTACGTGTTTAATGCTTCTTTTTCTACTACATTTCTTGTCTTGTCGTTAATATTTTAGACGACAAAAATTGCAATTGGTTTTTGTTTGTTTTGTTTTTGTATTTGGGGCGATGATTTTGTTTTTTTTTGTTTTTTAGTGGATATTGCTTGAATCGAATATACATACATATATGTATGTATATGTATGGATATATCCATATTCTGGGATGATTTTTCATGCACACATTTACGTTCACAACCTGAGCATAATTCGAAATTATGTTTCAATCTCCTCCACATTTTTTGTTATTTTGTTTGTTTCTCTCATTTTGAATACTGCTTGGAATTGTTCTTAATAGTTTTTTCGTTTTTTTTTTTGTGTTTAGATTTTTAAGACTTTTTTGGTAATCAGTTTTTGTAGGGGCGTCGCGACCAGCGCTTCGCTTTTGTTGTTGTTGTCGTTGTTGTTGTTGTTGTTGCCTACTAAAACTGATACTAACTGCCAACCATAATGTGAGCGGGTTGCTCTAGCTCATTGGCAGTGGCCACAGGACCACTGAGACTATTGGTCGCCTTAAAGGTCGCCTCTTTCGGAATGTGATCCAAACGCCGACGCAATCGTTTTAACAGTGATTTTTGCTGAATCTCTATCACCTGTCTGTCTCACTCTATCTCTCTCTCTCCTCTCTCTTTCTTTTCGACTGCAAATAAATAAATAAGTAAATTGCCATTTAACTTATGAAGGGCAAACCGCAGCAAAAAAAAAAAAAAAAAAAACTCTTTCACATTTTTAACAATGAAATCAAAACAAACACAAATGCAGATGGTCAACATTTTGGTTTTTTGTTTTTTGTTTTTTAAATTTAAATTGATGAAGCATAAAAAATAAAATGAATACTCTGGGTCGGCACGCGTTGCACGTACAAAATAAACATGTAAAAAGCCTTCAATGTCAGCCGTACAAATATGTGTATGTGTGTGTGTATATGAGAATGACCCCCAACACCCACAGCATTGCATAGCACTCACTCTCTCTCTCTATCTCGTTCTCTCTTTTACCCACACACAAACTACGAGTCAATGGATCTAAATTGAATTTCGGCTTGCAATTTTACACTTTTAATTAAATCATTAAAAGAGGGCACAAAAGATTACGATTACGCCATTTAGCTAGAGGAGAGCAGAATATGGCACAACAACTTTTTTCTTCTCTTTCTCTATCTTCATCTCTTTCTGGCCCACACATTCAGAGTGTGTCTCTTTGGTTCTTCCATTTGGAAATGTAATTACAGTTACAATGCAAATGGCAAACGGCAATTGAAAGCAAATTACACATATTTGTAATTGTTTGTAATTGAACTGATTTGATTCGTAATTAAATTGTTGCTTTATTCCAAAAAACCACCAAACACACACACAGCAAACACTCAAACACTTACACACACACACACATTAAATTATTTACCTACGCTGCGCCGACGCGACCGCTTCTCGTTCTTGCTTTGCACGCTCTTTCTTGGCTTATTTGTTGCTTCTATTTCTTCTTTTTCACATTTTTCCCACACATGGACACACACAAAAACACTTTTTATTATTATTTATTATTAATAAATAAAACGGTATTTCACAATCCACACAAACACATTCACATACACACACGTGTGTGCATTTTTTTTAACAAATCCCGAAAATTCCGTTTATTGTTATCTCCCAAGATTTTAGAATATTTTTAACAAATTTTTAAACAACAATCTCGCCGACATCGACCGACCGCACAACCGTTCACCATGAATACCAAAAAAATTCTGAAGAAAAAAAAAGCAACAACAAACAAACAAACGCGGGCGCAACAGGTGAATCAACAACATGGCGAAATCAATTCGCTCGGCGAGCCCAATTCGCCTCTCGCCGCAACTTTTTGCCCTCTCGCCGCAAAGGTGCGAGTAATAGTGCTAAGGGTGCGAGTAATAGTCCTAAGGGTGCGAGTAATAGTGCTAAGGGTGCGAGTAATAGTCCTAAGGGTGCGAGTAATAGTGCTAAGGGTGCGAGTAATAGTCCTAAGGGTGCGAGTAATAGAAAGCCCAGAAAAATTCGTGTTGGTGAACTGGCGCCAGTGTGCAAAATTATTCAATGCCACTGTGGCGCCACGCGGACAAATGTGTGTAAAGCGCCCCTATGTTTCATTTAATGCAAGGTTAGTTTCAAAAGTGAAAACTAGTTGCACAGTAGTTGGGCGAATTGGCCTTGTTGGTAGGGTATCGTGGCGACTTTGACTTTTTTCATCATTTCACTACTTATGATTGATATTGTCATTAACTTTTGTTATACCTCAAATTGCTGAGATGTTTGTAGAGGAGGAGACGTTTGCGACCCCATAAAGTATTGTATATCCTAGATCGGATTTTAAGAAGAAAAGTTTGTTTTATGTTTTGTTATATGTTATCAATGCACTATGGGTAAAAAACGTCGATATTTTGGCATTAATTGTCCCTGAAGAGATAGAAGCTTGAAATTTTGATAATATATTAGTATGAATTTAATATAATTTCAATTTTTTTTTTTAAATTAAACCGCCAACACCCCCTTTCACTTCATACAAATTGATTAAAACATAAAATTGAAGATTGTTGCTTACATACACGTTTACATTTGATGCTTTTTACATTTTAAATCTAATATTCATATATTTTGAATATATTTGTCTTATATTTTATTACACATTATATATGTATATATATTAACTAACATGTCCACAATAACGTTAGTTTTGATCCATCTTATTTGCTGCAGGAAACATTAAAAAATGTAACAGATAAGCATAGGCTATCACAGATAATTTTATTTTTCTCGATTTGCTTTCAAGATCTGGACAAAAATGTTAATTTAGTCATCACTTTCTTCTCCTTCCAATTCAATACAATTCGAATCATAAGAGTCTTCATCAGTGACTTCAGAATCGTCTTCCTTTTCTAGGCTTTCGGTTGAACCACTATACGTGGGTGCTTATCTTTAAGCCGTTCCAGCACTCGATTGCATTTTGGCAAATTATAATTAATAAATCTAACAAATTATTTGACTTTAAGCTCAATTACTTTAAGTTGATCTTCCGATGCGTTGTCTTGGCGACTGTTGCTGCTCCGCACTTTTAGCAGAATGGAGTTGCAGAACTCGTGCAACATGTCGATTATTTCGTAAAGGGGCAAAAATGAGCAAGAAGTCTTTTCAATATTGGATTTAGCGAAGACATTTTAAATACCTTTCTCGACTCTAAAGTTACAATTCACGAAACGCAGAAATAAGTTTTAGTTTTGATTTAGAAATTCACATAGCAACACATTGGGCACTAAATCACAATGACCACAAAACCCATGTAAATACCTTATTTGACATACCTTCTTGAATGTTTTCCATAATTAAACTTTGTCACAATTGCAAAATATAAAGTTTAATGAACGCTGAAAATCGAAGAAGCTTTCGTGCCTTTTTTCAATAACTAAGTGCAAACCTGAAGCAGCTGACTTTGGCAAAGCGTAAGTCATTAAGGGCACTCTAATTATCCTGTTTGGAATATTTTAATTAATGCCAAAATATTGGTGTTTTTAACCACAGTGCAATGTTCATCTATCAAAATCCGTTAAATTTTCCAGGATTTCATAAATTTCTTCCTTGTTACGATCTTTGATGGCCGATTCCAAACCTTTCAAATCTCTTGTTAATAACAAAATCAAGTGAGTGTTTTTTTTTTTCAACAAATTCTTTATATTTGCTTGGATTTTTTATGATTTTTTTAGATTTTTTTTAATTTTTTTTTCTTTTTTTTTTTTATAAAACTTTGTTTTAAGTTGTTCTTTGTTTTTCTTGTTTTTTTTCTTTTTCTTGTTTTGTATATAAATAATAATACTTATGGCTAATAATATTTATAGTAAACGTTTTTCGACTTTGCTTTAATTTTGTAGTTGTTGTTCTTGTTGTTGTTGTTATGCCAAACACTTTTTTTAATGTAATTTGTTTAGTTTTTGCTTTTGTTTGTATTCTGCATTAATTGATCTGTCTAAATTGTTGTTGGGGTTGATCGAAAAACACTGCAACAATTGCAACTAACAAAGCTAAAGTTATATATATATATTTATATATAATTCTATTTTTGTTTTTAATTTTTCAACTTATTGACTAAGAGTTCATGTATCTTGTTTTATTTTTCTGTCTGTTTTTTTATTATTACAATATTTACACTTAAAAAATTTGCTAATAGTTTACGATTTTCATTACGTGTTTAATGCTTCTTTTTCTACTACATTTCTTGTCTTGTCGTTAATATTTTAGACGACAAAAATTGCAATTGGTTTTTGTTTGTTTTGTTTTTGTATTTGGGGCGATGATTTTGTTTTTTTTTTGTTTTTTAGTGGATATTGCTTGAATCGAATATACATACATATATGTATGTATATGTATGGATATATCCATATTCTGGGATGATTTTTCATGCACACATTTACGTTCACAACCTGAGCATAATTCGAAATTATGTTTCAATCTCCTCCACATTTTTTGTTATTTTGTTTGTTTCTCTCATTTTGAATACTGCTTGGAATTGTTCTTAATAGTTTTTTTTTTTTTTTTTGTGTTTAGATTTTTAAGACTTTTTTGGTAATCAGTTTTTGTAGGGGCGTCGCGACCAGCGCTTCGCTTTTGTTGTTGTTGTCGTTGTTGTTGTTGTTGTTGCCTACTAAAACTGATACTAACTGCCAACCATAATGTGAGCGGGTTGCTCTAGCTCATTGGCAGTGGCCACAGGACCACTGAGACTATTGGTCGCCTTAAAGGTCGCCTCTTTCGGAATGTGATCCAAACGCCGACGCAATCGTTTTAACAGTGATTTTTGCTGAATCTCTATCACCTGTCTGTCTCACTCTATCTCTCTCTCTCCTCTCTCTTTCTTTTCGACTGCAAATAAATAAATAAGTAAATTGCCATTTAACTTATGAAGGGCAAACCGCAGCAAAAAAAAAAAAAAAAAAAAAACTCTTTCACATTTTTAACAATGAAATCAAAACAAACACAAATGCAGATGGTCAACATTTTGGTTTTTTGTTTTTTGTTTTTTAAATTTAAATTGATGAAGCATAAAAAATAAAATGAATACTCTGGGTCGGCACGCGTTGCACGTACAAAATAAACATGTAAAAAGCCTTCAATGTCAGCCGTACAAATATGTGTATGTGTGTGTGTATATGAGAATGACCCCCAACACCCACAGCATTGCATAGCACTCACTCTCTCTCTCTATCTCGTTCTCTCTTTTACCCACACACAAACTACGAGTCAATGGATCTAAATTGAATTTCGGCTTGCAATTTTACACTTTTAATTAAATCATTAAAAGAGGGCACAAAAGATTACGATTACGCCATTTAGCTAGAGGAGAGCAGAATATGGCACAACAACTTTTTTCTTCTCTTTCTCTATCTTCATCTCTTTCTGGCCCACACATTCAGAGTGTGTCTCTTTGGTTCTTCCATTTGGAAATGTAATTACAGTTACAATGCAAATGGCAAACGGCAATTGAAAGCAAATTACACATATTTGTAATTGTTTGTAATTGAACTGATTTGATTCGTAATTAAATTGTTGCTTTATTCCAAAAAACCACCAAACACACACACAGCAAACACTCAAACACTTACACACACACACACATTAAATTATTTACCTACGCTGCGCCGACGCGACCGCTTCTCGTTCTTGCTTTGCACGCTCTTTCTTGGCTTATTTGTTGCTTCTATTTCTTCTTTTTCACATTTTTCCCACACATGGACACACACAAAAACACTTTTTATTATTATTTATTATTAATAAATAAAACGGTATTTCACAATCCACACAAACACATTCACATACACACACGTGTGTGCATTTTTTTTAACAAATCCCGAAAATTCCGTTTATTGTTATCTCCCAAGATTTTAGAATATTTTTAACAAATTTTTAAACAACAATCTCGCCGACATCGACCGACCGCACAACCGTTCACCATGAATACCAAAAAAATTCTGAAGAAAAAAAAGCAACAACAAACAAACAAACGCGGGCGCAACAGGTGAATCAACAACATGGCGAAATCAATTCGCTCGGCGAGCCCAATTCGCCTCTCGCCGCAACTTTTTGCCCTCTCGCCGCAAAGGTGCGAGTAATAGTGCTAAGGGTGCGAGTAATAGTCCTAAGGGTGCGAGTAATAGTGCTAAGGGTGCGAGTAATAGTCCTAAGGGTGCGAGTAATAGTGCTAAGGGTGCGAGTAATAGTCCTAAGGGTGCGAGTAATAGAAAGCCCAGAAAAATTCGTGTTGGTGAACTGGCGCCAGTGTGCAAAATTATTCAATGCCACTGTGGCGCCACGCGGACAAATGTGTGTAAAGCGCCCCTATGTTTCATTTAATGCAAGGTTAGTTTCAAAAGTGAAAACTAGTTGCACAGTAGTTGGGCGAATTGGCCTTGTTGGTAGGGTATCGTGGCGACTTTGACTTTTTTCATCATTTCACTACTTATGATTGATATTGTCATTAACTTTTGTTATACCTCAAATTGCTGAGATGTTTGTAGAGGAGGAGACGTTTGCGACCCCATAAAGTATTGTATATCCTAGATCGGATTTTAAGAAGAAAAGTTTGTTTTATGTTTTGTTATATGTTATCAATGCACTATGGGTAAAAAACGTCGATATTTTGGCATTAATTGTCCCTGAAGAGATAGAAGCTTGAAATTTTGATAATATATTAGTATGAATTTAATATAATTTCAATTTTTTTTTTTTAAATTAAACCGCCAACACCCCCTTTCACTTCATACAAATTGATTAAAACATAAAATTGAAGATTGTTGCTTACATACACGTTTACATTTGATGCTTTTTACATTTTAAATCTAATATTCATATATTTTGAATATATTTGTCTTATATTTTATTACACATTATATATGTATATATATTAACTAACATGTCCACAATAACGTTAGTTTTGATCCATCTTATTTGCTGCAGGAAACATTAAAAAATGTAACAGATAAGCATAGGCTATCACAGATAATTTTATTTTTCTCGATTTGCTTTCAAGATCTGGACAAAAATGTTAATTTAGTCATCACTTTCTTCTCCTTCCAATTCAATACAATTCGAATCATAAGAGTCTTCATCAGTGACTTCAGAATCGTCTTCCTTTTCTAGGCTTTCGGTTGAACCACTATACGTGGGTGCTTATCTTTAAGCCGTTCCAGCACTCGATTGCATTTTGGCAAATTATAATTAATAAATCTAACAAATTATTTGACTTTAAGCTCAATTACTTTAAGTTGATCTTCCGATGCGTTGTCTTGGCGACTGTTGCTGCTCCGCACTTTTAGCAGAATGGAGTTGCAGAACTCGTGCAACATGTCGATTATTTCGTAAAGGGGCAAAAATGAGCAAGAAGTCTTTTCAATATTGGATTTAGCGAAGACATTTTAAATACCTTTCTCGACTCTAAAGTTACAATTCACGAAACGCAGAAATAAGTTTTAGTTTTGATTTAGAAATTCACATAGCAACACATTGGGCACTAAATCACAATGACCACAAAACCCATGTAAATACCTTATTTGACATACCTTCTTGAATGTTTTCCATAATTAAACTTTGTCACAATTGCAAAATATAAAGTTTAATGAACGCTGAAAATCGAAGAAGCTTTCGTGCCTTTTTTCAATAACTAAGTGCAAACCTGAAGCAGCTGACTTTGGCAAAGCGTAAGTCATTAAGGGCACTCTAATTATCCTGTTTGGAATATTTTAATTAATGCCAAAATATTGGTGTTTTTAACCACAGTGCAATGTTCATCTATCAAAATCCGTTAAATTTTCCAGGATTTCATAAATTTCTTCCTTGTTACGATCTTTGATGGCCGATTCCAAACCTTTCAAATCTCTTGTTAATAACAAAATCAAGTGAGTGTTTTTTTTTTCAACAAATTCTTTATATTTGCTTGGATTTTTTATGATTTTTTTAGATTTTTTTTTAATTTTTTTCATTTTTTTTTTTTTATAAAACTTTGTTTTAAGTTGTTCTTTGTTTTTCTTGTTTTTTTCTTTTTCTTGTTTTGTATATAAATAATAATACTTATGGCTAATAATATTTATAGTAAACGTTTTTCGACTTTGCTTTAATTTTGTAGTTGTTGTTCTTGTTGTTGTTGTTATGCCAAACACTTTTTTTAATGTAATTTGTTTAGTTTTTGCTTTTGTTTGTATTCTGCATTAATTGATCTGTCTAAATTGTTGTTGGGGTTGATCGAAAAACACTGCAACAATTGCAACTAACAAAGCTAAAGTTATATATATATATTTATATATAATTCTATTTTTGTTTTTAATTTTTCAACTTATTGACTAAGAGTTCATGTATCTTGTTTTATTTTTCTGTCTGTTTTTTTTATTATTACAATATTTACACTTAAAAAATTTGCTAATAGTTTACGATTTTCATTACGTGTTTAATGCTTCTTTTTCTACTACATTTCTTGTCTTGTCGTTAATATTTTAGACGACAAAAATTGCAATTGGTTTTTGTTTGTTTTGTTTTTGTATTTGGGGCGATGATTTTTTTTTTTTTGTTTTTTAGTGGATATTGCTTGAATCGAATATACATACATATATGTATGTATATGTATGGATATATCCATATTCTGGGATGATTTTTCATGCACACATTTACGTTCACAACCTGAGCATAATTCGAAATTATGTTTCAATCTCCTCCACATTTTTTTTTATTTTGTTTGTTTCTCTCATTTTGAATACTGCTTGGAATTGTTCTTAATAGTTTTTTCGTTTTTTTTTTGTGTTTAGATTTTTAAGACTTTTTTGGTAATCAGTTTTTGTAGGGGCGTCGCGACCAGCGCTTCGCTTTTGTTGTTGTTGTCGTTGTTGTTGTTGTTGTTGCCTACTAAAACTGATACTAACTGCCAACCATAATGTGAGCGGGTTGCTCTAGCTCATTGGCAGTGGCCACAGGACCACTGAGACTATTGGTCGCCTTAAAGGTCGCCTCTTTCGGAATGTGATCCAAACGCCGACGCAATCGTTTTAACAGTGATTTTTGCTGAATCTCTATCACCTGTCTGTCTCACTCTATCTCTCTCTCTCCTCTCTCTTTCTTTTCGACTGCAAATAAATAAATAAGTAAATTGCCATTTAACTTATGAAGGGCAAAACGCAGCAAAAAAAAAAAAAAAAAAACTCTTTCACATTTTTAACAATGAAATCAAAACAAACACAAATGCAGATGGTCAACATTTTGGTTTTTTGTTTTTTGTTTTTTAAATTTAAATTGATGAAGCATAAAAAATAAAATGAATACTCTGGGTCGGCACGCGTTGCACGTACAAAATAAACATGTAAAAAGCCTTCAATGTCAGCCGTACAAATATGTGTATGTGTGTGTGTATATGAGAATGACCCCCAACACCCACAGCATTGCATAGCACTCACTCTCTCTCTCTATCTCGTTCTCTCTTTTACCCACACACAAACTACGAGTCAATGGATCTAAATTGAATTTCGGCTTGCAATTTTACACTTTTAATTAAATCATTAAAAGAGGGCACAAAAGATTACGATTACGCCATTTAGCTAGAGGAGAGCAGAATATGGCACAACAACTTTTTTCTTCTCTTTCTCTATCTTCATCTCTTTCTGGCCCACACATTCAGAGTGTGTCTCTTTGGTTCTTCCATTTGGAAATGTAATTACAGTTACAATGCAAATGGCAAACGGCAATTGAAAGCAAATTACACATATTTGTAATTGTTTGTAATTGAACTGATTTGATTCGTAATTAAATTGTTGCTTTATTCCAAAAAACCACCAAACACACACACAGCAAACACTCAAACACTTACACACACACACACATTAAATTATTTACCTACGCTGCGCCGACGCGACCGCTTCTCGTTCTTGCTTTGCACGCTCTTTCTTGGCTTATTTGTTGCTTCTATTTCTTCTTTTTCACATTTTTCCCACACATGGACACACACAAAAACACTTTTTATTATTATTTATTATTAATAAATAAAACGGTATTTCACAATCCACACAAACACATTCACATACACACACGTGTGTGCATTTTTTTTAACAAATCCCGAAAATTCCGTTTATTGTTATCTCCCAAGATTTTAGAATATTTTTAACAAATTTTTAAACAACAATCTCGCCGACATCGACCGACCGCACAACCGTTCACCATGAATACCAAAAAAATTCTGAAGAAAAAAAAGCAACAACAAACAAACAAACGCGGGCGCAACAGGTGAATCAACAACATGGCGAAATCAATTCGCTCGGCGAGCCCAATTCGCCTCTCGCCGCAACTTTTTGCCCTCTCGCCGCAAAGGTGCGAGTAATAGTGCTAAGGGTGCGAGTAATAGTCCTAAGGGTGCGAGTAATAGTGCTAAGGGTGCGAGTAATAGTCCTAAGGGTGCGAGTAATAGTGCTAAGGGTGCGAGTAATAGTCCTAAGGGTGCGAGTAATAGAAAGCCCAGAAAAATTCGTGTTGGTGAACTGGCGCCAGTGTGCAAAATTATTCAATGCCACTGTGGCGCCACGCGGACAAATGTGTGTAAAGCGCCCCTATGTTTCATTTAATGCAAGGTTAGTTTCAAAAGTGAAAACTAGTTGCACAGTAGTTGGGCGAATTGGCCTTGTTGGTAGGGTATCGTGGCGACTTTGACTTTTTTCATCATTTCACTACTTATGATTGATATTGTCATTAACTTTTGTTATACCTCAAATTGCTGAGATGTTTGTAGAGGAGGAGACGTTTGCGACCCCATAAAGTATTGTATATCCTAGATCGGATTTTAAGAAGAAAAGTTTGTTTTATGTTTTGTTATATGTTATCAATGCACTATGGGTAAAAAACGTCGATATTTTGGCATTAATTGTCCCTGAAGAGATAGAAGCTTGAAATTTTGATAATATATTAGTATGAATTTAATATAATTTCAATTTTTTTTTTTAAATTAAACCGCCAACACCCCCTTTCACTTCATACAAATTGATTAAAACATAAAATTGAAGATTGTTGCTTACATACACGTTTACATTTGATGCTTTTTACATTTTAAATCTAATATTCATATATTTTGAATATATTTGTCTTATATTTTATTACACATTATATATGTATATATATTAACTAACATGTCCACAATAACGTTAGTTTTGATCCATCTTATTTGCTGCAGGAAACATTAAAAAATGTAACAGATAAGCATAGGCTATCACAGATAATTTTATTTTTCTCGATTTGCTTTCAAGATCTGGACAAAAATGTTAATTTAGTCATCACTTTCTTCTCCTTCCAATTCAATACAATTCGAATCATAAGAGTCTTCATCAGTGACTTCAGAATCGTCTTCCTTTTCTAGGCTTTCGGTTGAACCACTATACGTGGGTGCTTATCTTTAAGCCGTTCCAGCACTCGATTGCATTTTGGCAAATTATAATTAATAAATCTAACAAATTATTTGACTTTAAGCTCAATTACTTTAAGTTGATCTTCCGATGCGTTGTCTTGGCGACTGTTGCTGCTCCGCACTTTTAGCAGAATGGAGTTGCAGAACTCGTGCAACATGTCGATTATTTCGTAAAGGGGCAAAAATGAGCAAGAAGTCTTTTCAATATTGGATTTAGCGAAGACATTTTAAATACCTTTCTCGACTCTAAAGTTACAATTCACGAAACGCAGAAATAAGTTTTAGTTTTGATTTAGAAATTCACATAGCAACACATTGGGCACTAAATCACAATGACCACAAAACCCATGTAAATACCTTATTTGACATACCTTCTTGAATGTTTTCCATAATTAAACTTTGTCACAATTGCAAAATGTAAAGTTTAATGAACGCTGAAAATCGAAGAAGCTTTCGTGCCTTTTTTCAATAACTAAGTGCAAACCTGAAGCAGCTGACTTTGGCAAAGCGTAAGTCATTAAGGGCACTCTAATTATCCTGTTTGGAATATTTTAATTAATGCCAAAATATTGGTGTTTTTAACCACAGTGCAATGTTCATCTATCAAAATCCGTTAAATTTTCCAGGATTTCATAAATTTCTTCCTTGTTACGATCTTTGATGGCCGATTCCAAACCTTTCAAATCTCTTGTTAATAACAAAATCAAGTGAGTGTTTTTTTTTTCAACAAATTCTTTATATTTGCTTGGATTTTTTATGATTTTTTTAGATTTTTTTTTAAATTTTTTCATTTTTTTTTTTTATAAAACTTTGTTTTAAGTTGTTCTTTGTTTTTCTTGTTTTTTTCTTTTTCTTGTTTTGTATATAAATAATAATACTTATGGCTAATAATATTTATAGTAAACGTTTTTCGACTTTGCTTTAATTTTGTAGTTGTTGTTCTTGTTGTTGTTGTTATGCCAAACACTTTTTTTAATGTAATTTGTTTAGTTTTTGCTTTTGTTTGTATTCTGCATTAATTGATCTGTCTAAATTGTTGTTGGGGTTGATCGAAAAACACTGCAACAATTGCAACTAACAAAGCTAAAGTTATATATATATATTTATATATAATTCTATTTTTGTTTTTAATTTTTCAACTTATTGACTAAGAGTTCATGTATCTTGTTTTATTTTTCTGTCTGTTTTTTTATTATTACAATATTTACACTTAAAAAATTTGCTAATAGTTTACGATTTTCATTACGTGTTTAATGCTTCTTTTTCTACTACATTTCTTGTCTTGTCGTTAATATTTTAGACGACAAAAATTGCAATTGGTTTTTGTTTGTTTTGTTTTTGTATTTGGGGCGATGATTTTGTTTTTTTTTTTTTTTTAGTGGATATTGCTTGAATCGAATATACATACATATATGTATGTATATGTATGGATATATCCATATTCTGGGATGATTTTTCATGCACACATTTACGTTCACAACCTGAGCATAATTCGAAATTATGTTTCAATCTCCTCCACATTTTTTTTTATTTTGTTTGTTTCTCTCATTTTGAATACTGCTTGGAATTGTTCTTAATAGTTTTTTCGTTTTTTTTTTTGTGTTTAGATTTTTAAGACTTTTTTGGTAATCAGTTTTTGTAGGGGCGTCGCGACCAGCGCTTCGCTTTTGTTGTTGTTGTCGTTGTTGTTGTTGTTGCCTACTAAAACTGATACTAACTGCCAACCATAATGTGAGCGGGTTGCTCTAGCTCATTGGCTGTGGCCACAGGACCACTGAGACTGCTCTTGAAGAGCTCATCGGCTGAGCTAAGTTTGCAGCTGGGCACCAACTCGGTGAACTCGGAACCCAAACCGAATTCCATGTCGAGGAAACCATATTCCCAGGTATTGGCACCGGCCGTCACATTCGAGCTGATGCTGCTCACATAGGAGGAGGTTAGTGAAGTGGATGAAATGGTGGAGAGGGTGGTAAAGGTGGCTGTGGTTGAGCTGCCGCCGCAACTCTGACTCGCTGAGCTCGAACTGTTGCAGTTGGAGGTGGCCTGAACTGTGGTGAAACTACCGCTAAAGGCCAAAGTTGAACTCGTTGTGTTCCCCAGCGATGGGGAGGACGACGCTAAGCAGGAGTTTGAATTCACCGCCGAGGCAGATGATGGCGAGGACGAAGACACTATGGTCACAGGCACAGCTGTGGGCGTAGAGGCGGCAGGTAGAATGTGGAAAAGATCATTGTTGTTCAATGGATCCAGAGCCGATTGTGAGCTAAGACTTAGAACTGAACTCCAATTGATTGAGCGTGTGGAATCATCATCCGCATAGCCCGAATCGCTGGTGGCATCGCTATGACTGCTCGATGTCGACGATGACGACGACGATGATGACAATGCGGATGGAGATGACGATGATGATGCTGAGGTTGCTGACGATGCTGATAAGGAGGCTGCGCAGGATGTGGAGGAGGCGGACGATGATATAATATTATTGCTAACTGCCACTGGAGTTCCTGAGGAACTGCTGCTGGAACTGCTATTCGCAGTGACTGAAACGGAGGCATTGCTGACTATGACTGGACTTGCGGCTGCTACTGCTGCTGCTGTGGGTGAAGCTGCTGCTGCTGCTGCTGTTGGTGGTGTTGTTGTTGCTGGGCAGGTGGGAAATGGCGTGGCTCTACCCGATTGTGACTCCCGAAATGGATAATGATCATACGGATGCAATGCCGGACCAGGAGATCCATCACAACTGCTCGGCGTTAGGGGAAAACCAGCTCCTCCTATTCCAACTGCCACTCCAACTCCGCCGACTGCTCCTCCTGCACCTCCTCGATAGCCAGTTGTCACCTCCAAGCGTTCATGATAGTGTTGTTGCTGCTGTTGTGGCTGCTGTTGCTGCTGCTGGCTGGGAAAACCATTTGCCACCTGCTGATAGTGCTCCATATTGGCCAATCTCGCACAGTTTAAGACTGGAACATACTCTTGCTGCTGCTGTTGGGGATGTTGCTGCTGCTGATAGGCTGGATGATATTGCTGGGCCGCTTGTGCAGCAGCTGCAGCTGCCGCCGCCGCTTGATGGGCTTGATGCAGCTCCTTGGCTTCGACTTCAATTTCACGATCAATGCGTTTCAGGGTATTGCAAATGAGAACCGATCTATAGAGCGATTGCTCAGAAACCTGACGAAAGCGGGATAACTTGAACATGGAGAGATTTCGGATTTTCAAGCGTGTGTCCTTGTAGCAGGATCGATTCGCATTGCACCAGCCACTGCCGCCGCGGCCGTCACAGCAGCGTTTCAGGGCATGGAAAGGAGAGGGCGGCGCTGGCACACTAGCCGCCGGACTGGCAGCTGTGGGCGTGGCAGTTGCTAGCGGTGAGGTGGCTGATGACGAGGCACTGCCCAGATCCAAATAAGATTTGCCATTCTCTGCACAGCGTATCGTCTGTTGACCTGGTGGTGGTGGTGGATTGTAGGTAGTATTGGATGCCTCATAGAATTGCGTTGGTGTTGTGGCTCCACCTGCTGCACCGGGCGCTCCTCCTCCGTTGGCCGTTGTCCATTGTGGGCCATTGAAAACCCTTGGAGCCATATGCTGCGGACTGCCAGTTCTCGAGCAATTCTGCTGGGGAAACGGTTCCGAATAGTAGTTGGGGCGACTGCCATAGCCGGGATTATAGCTGCGTTGTTGTTGCGCGGCAGCTGCTGCTGCTGCCTGCTGGGCTGCCTGATGTTGTTGCTGCTGCTGTTGTTGTTGCTGCTGCTGTTGTTGTTGCTGCTGCTGCTGTTGTTGCTGCTGCTGCTGCTGATTAAAGGGATGATATCGCATGGGGCAATACGTGGGTATAATGCTCTCCTCTTCCTCATAGTCATCCTCGAAGTCATCGTCATCGTCGTCCAATTCATCGGCACTGAGCAAAGTGGTGGCCAGTGTCGAACGAGTGGCTATACTGCCCCAAGGATCACTGGGCACGGCCACCGCTTGCAGCTTGGAAATGCAATCGACCGGCTCAACGGTGGCAGCAATTGCCGCTGCCGTGGTGCCATTGGCATTGACTGCTGCTCCTGCGCCGACAATAGTCGATCCGTTGGCTGTCGTCGACGACCATGGCTCTGGGCAGGGCACAGCGGCAACTACCTCCAGTTTGGCTATACTGTCCTCGGGTATGGTGGCACTCGCTGTTGGCGGCAATGGAACTTCCGCTTGACTTTTGGTAGTCGTAGTTGTTGCTGTTGTTTGGGTTTGCGTTTGCGTTTGGGTTGTTGTTGCTGCTGCTGTAGGATTGGTTGCTGTTGCTGCTGTTGTAGTAACTTCATCACCATTGCTAATACTTTGCTCTGACTTGACCACTGAAGTCACCACAGTAATATTATTATTATTGGACTCCATTTTCTGTTGCTCCTCTTCCTCTGCTTCAAGGGATTCCAGGTAGTTGTTGTTGTTGAGCGCCCATTTGTTGGCCTTCATGGGCGGTGGCTTACAATTGCCCGTATAGGTGGTATTGGCATCTTTGCTATCAAAGGTCAACTCATGCTTCCGCTTGGTGGCGGCTGTTGCTTGAAGACCCATGGCTGAATTCACCTGCAACGCACAAAATGGAAAGTGAAAATTCTGGTTAGAAAAGATTGGCGCCAAAAAAACGAGAAATGAAAAACAAAAACAAGAACATTCCACTGTCTCCTTTCCGCCAACCCCCTAGTCAACGATATTTCCACAAAGGGCAGCACAAAAAATAAAACTTTTCAAGAAAATTGAAGTCAGAACAAGCAACCCACCCACCCATACATACCATCCACCCACCCATCCACCACCCATCAGTTTTACCCATTCAATCTACAGCCGCATCTCATGAAAATGAAAATGCCAGCCACCCTCGCCACCATGGCATTGCTCATCATCATCATGCCTTCTACTGCTGCTGCTGCTGCTCGAAATCTTCTTAAAATAAAACACACTGCGACTACGACGACTGAATCTACTAAGAGAGCGTGGGACTGGGTACTGGGTACTGCTGACTGACTGCCTGGCTGCCTGCCGTTGCCTTCTTCATGTTGTTCGCTTCGCGTTCCTCACTTCCGCCATTTGATGGGAAATTTTCTTTTCTTTTCTTTGCTTTGCCTTTGCTGTTAGTTTTCTTATTTTTGTTTTTTCGAAAACTATTTTTGGCGTTTCGTTTTTCGAATTTGTTCATCTTTTAATCGAAGAAAACATCATGGAATTATCATGGAACAACAATGGAGAATTTCTCGAAAATCAAATATAAAATCGTATGATTCTTGAGAGAATTTCATTTATCTTGATCAAAACTAAAAATTCCAAACGGATTTTCCAATCAATTTGCTCAATTTGGATTTTCTTTAACATAATTTGCAGTTCAAGTAATATCGATCTCAACATCGATCTTAATCCCCATCGGTCTCTTTCCCTCTCATAGCTTGGCAGTGTTGCCACCCTCAATTTACATTCATATCCGAAAAAAAAACAAAACCAATATAAAACCTCTTAGTTCTATACAGAGTTTTCGAGTTTTTCCAACATCTGTGAGTTGTGTTCCGTTGTGCTGTGAGCTAAGTTGGTTCGGGTTGTTGTTGCTGTTGGTCTTTGTCTCATAAGGGTTGCCATATGCTAGCATATTTCTGGCCCCGGCTGCAGTTTCCATTTAGCAAAGCAAAAAGGGGGAACCGGAGTCAGAGCCAGGAGCGCATCATCGTGGTTGCCCGTTCGTTCGTTTGTTCATTTTGGGGTGAGTTTTCGTTTTCAGTTCTTTTTTGTTATCGTCATCGAGGTCGTCGCGTCGCCGTTGCCGTTGTCGTCGCTGAGTCGCATGTGTTTCGCATTTTTCTTTTTCCCTGCACTCAACTCTCTGTTCCCATTCCCTGTTTATGTCGGCATCGTCAGCATGTTTGCCTGCCTGCCTGCCTGCCTGCCAGCCAGCCTGACTGTCTGAACGTTCACCCGTCTGCCTTTTTCCTTTTGCTGGCACATTTCATCCCTCGTTTTACTCTGCAGCTGGTATATTTGGTATATTTTTGGGTTGTCGTCGTTGTCCGACTACAAACTGCATATGCATAGGGGCTGGAGTCGAGAGTCTAGACATGCCTCATCTTTCGCCTGAATATCTCTTAAAGCTGTTTGCTTTCTTTTGTCTCTGTTGCTGTCTCTGACTCTGTATATAGTACGTATACTCTGCGCGGCCCTGCCGAGACTCTGAGTCATGTTCGTTGTTCGCGTTGTGTGCGCTTATCATCATCAATTCACGGTATTGCCGAGTTGAGTTGAGTTGATTTGATTATTGCTCACGCGGCGTATGTGTAATGGTTTTCCAAGCACATTGCGCATACGCCACTTTAAGGTGGAAAAAGCTAAAACTGCATGAAAACAACAAAAGCTTTCACGAAACAAAACCAAAAAGACAACGTTCAAAGCTTTAAACGGATATTAAGTGAAGATTTTTGAAAAATTAAAAATCCAAAACTTTCTACGCTAATTTTTTTCATTATGTATTTTTGAGGTGCGAGTTTGCCATCATTATAAGCAACAAAACCAACAACAACATCGGCAAGAGTAAACGTTAAGAGCTCGGTCCCGAAAGTTGAGAGATGATGATTTTGTTGTTGTTATTGTTGCTGTGGCTGCTTTTTATATTGTTGAGCCGCGATTGCGACGCGACTCTGACTCTGGGGCTCTGGAAGTTAAACATTTTTATTGCCACACCAACCAACCAACAGCAGCAGCAGCAGCAGCAATAGCAACGAAAAGCCAGTCTCCAGCCACCGTCGTCTCTGGCTCTGGTCGGTCCAAGTCCAAGTTAGACGGAGACGGAGCCGGAGCCCGTCAAGCGTTCGTTGTTTTTACGCTTCGCCAGCAACTCGTTTCAGTACTGGCACTGGCACTGGCTCCAAATTGACGGCTCGAGTCTAAAGCTCGCACGCAGCCAGCCACAGTTGCAGTTGCTGGTTGCTGGCTGGCTGCATCGTTGTTGTCGTTGTCGTTGTCGTCGTCGTCGCTACCTTCAAATTCCACAATATTCAAGTTTCAGGTTATGAGCCAACCCAAGCTAACGAACAAAACGACCGAACAGTCAACCAGCCAACCAACCAACCAACCAACCTGAGAGCCAGTCATCGTCAACAACAACAACGACACAAAATGTTTGCCCGAAAGCCAAAGCCAAGAGCCAGAGCCAGAGCCCAAGCAACAGCAGTTTGAACGTTTCGATGTCCGCTTTTTAGCACTGGCACAGTGGTCAAAAATGCCATGAAAAACTTTTCAAATTAATATTTAGAAGAGTTGGAAAATTAAGTATATAAGAATCCTGGAATTGTTTGATATATTTTTATTTATACAAAGTTTCAACAAATGAATTTAATTACATTATTTGGAAATACAAATTCGAAAAACTCTGTAAATTTTCCAACCATTATTACGCATATTTGACTCACTGTAACCCATTTGGCTTAGACCGCTGAAAAGTCGACTTCAGCATTAAAGTCGGTCGGTCGCTTGCCTTTGCGCCTGGCTATGTCTCTGGCTCTTTGGGTCTGGGGTCTCAGTCTGAGTCTCTGGCCGGAGCCACTTTGAATTCTTCAGCTGAAACAACGCAGCGATAGCAACAAAAAGAAGGAAAAAAAAAATAATGAAAAAAAAAAACCAACCTAAAACCAAGTTTCAGCTTTCGAGAGCTGACTGAAGCTACGGCTATAAGCCGTCTTCGTAGTCGTTCGCCGATCTCACACAAGCAATTTAAATATACGAAGCCAAAGCCAAAGAGGAAGAAGAAACTTTATAAAAGACATAAGATGGAGACGGGGGAGTGGGAGGAGAAGAAGCAGAAGAAACATAATAAAAAAAAAACCAGCTTTGAGTTTTAGAGACCGAGACCGCGGAGTTCAACGAAGACAACGTCCACGACGACGGCAACTTCGACTACGACGAGCTCATCATAATAAAAATGAATTGAATTGAAGATGGGGGGAATGGAGAGACTATGACGGGTATGTGTGTGTGTGTGTGTGTGTGTGTAGATGGGCGAGGGCGTAGTGCTGCACTATAGAGCTAGAGCTAGAGCTAAATAGCTGAAGCTAGAGCCAAACTCAGAGATGTAGATGCGAGATGATGAAGCTTGATATGGGGCGATAGTTCCCATGCTGGTTGTTGTACCCATGGGTGAAAATTTCGGACACCCACAAGAGCAGCAACAACAATGGTTAAGAGAACTAACTGCTATTTGCTTTTATATCTAGCGGTACAGGCTTCTGATGTTTTTGATGATGGGAATGGAAAGGAAGGCGTCGGTTTCAGCTAGCCAGCTAGCCCAAATACTGAAATACGTAAACGTTGTGGCAAGGTTAGCGTTAACTTGGCTTATTGCGGGGGGTAGTTTAGGTGCATATGCGCGCATATATTTTTTTTTGGTTTTTTGGCTCTTCCACTTCGACCATTTTATGTTGCCGCACGACGAGAAGTTCGCCACACGACTGACAAAAAAGAATAAAATATATATACATAAATACATAAAAGCCCGAGGAGTCCGAAAGGCCGTCGATTGGCAACAGCAGCAGCAGCAGGAAGCGGCCTGCTACGACAACGACGACAAAATCAGCTGTTTTTGGCGAATTAGAGCAATTTTCAATGCGCGCCGCTTTTTGCCGTTTTTTTTTTGTGTCCATGTCGAAGATTTATAAGCAACACCAGCCCCACGACAATCGAAGCAGAGGCAGAGGCAGACACACACACACACACGGAGGGGAGTTGGCGCAATTGGTGACATTGAAAATTTGCAAGTAGTATATGTAGTAGAAGGAGATGGAGGAGTAGGAAGGAGGTCGCTTGGATAAACACACTCATGTGCTTGGTTTGGTATGTCATTTGGCTTTTATTTTTTTGGTCAATGAACGGAAATTGAAATCAGCTGTGAGAGTCTGTGGCAGGCAAGGACATGTATGCATACCACAATTTTGTTTTCCTTTTTTGTGAGTAGTAATATGAGCTCGAGAGTTCAATAAATCCCCTTGCACACACACATTCCCTTTTTGTCCTAAGCCGCTAACAGAGACAGAAATATAGAAATAGAGAGGACAAAACTACCTACGCCGGGTAGTAATCCTCTGCCAACGAAAAAAAGGGCGAAAGGATGCATTAGCTACGCTGTAACGATCTTTTGGCTAGACTCTTGAGTGGTGTGCATGCAGGTAGAAAGCGAGTGAGCCGATCCATCAAACTCTTGGAAACTAACGATCCAACAATTAATGCATCATTCAGTGTGACAAAGGTGAATTCAGAATCAACCTGTAGTTCGTTTGCGAATAGGAATATGAATATCCTAGAGATACATTATTTGAATTTCTAACTGTCAAGCCCGCTGATGATTACCCGGAACCATTGTGATTCCCTCTTTACATAGCAAATGAGAACTCAGTGTGTGTCTGAGCTGAGTGAATGAGTTAGTTACTGATAACTACTGAAACGACGATGATCATCATAAATCCCACACCGCAAGGCATGCAAATTTGCAAAGTGTAGCTGCTGCTGCTGCTTCTTCTGCTTTAGCTTATCACGAGCAACTACTGATAAGACATGCGAATACATGGTTATATAGCCAGACTCTCTATGGCCAGGGCTACCAACGACAAAGTGCAAAAAACAAAAGCAATGCAAAATAATAATAATAATAACAACAATTGCCGTTAACAATTGTCGCTACGAACGCCACTGCGCAAATTGCACGTCGCGCAGTGTACGTACGTACGTATAAAACGACCGCCAGCTATCAAGGCGTACGTTCACCAAGCAAGCCGCTTGGTAAACACAAAATTACAACAACAAAAAACTCTGAAAAATACTGTATGGAAAAAATGTCTGTATATATATACACATACACACACATATATATACATACATATATGTATGTGCACGGCCCCAACAACCAAAAGCAACAGCAACGACGACGACGACGACGACAACGCTCCACTCCACACACAACACAATTTCCACATCCACACACAGAGCGCCAATGTTGCTGACTCGAATGGGGAGAATATGCCATATAAAACCCAAAAGAGCCGAAGCGAATACACGAAGTACAGTCGCACAGTTAAAAATAAAGTGTGGGCCATGGCGGAGAGTGCGAGCAGAGCAGCAGAGGGAAAGGAAGGCAATGGCGGAGGGTAAAACAACAAAGCAAAGGCAGGCAAGCAGCAACGTTGCTGCTGGTAAATAATGATGATGGAAAAGCAGCAACAGCAACAACAACACTGCTGCTCTGTCTTTGTGTGTATCTCTCTCACTGTGTGTGTGTATCTGTGTGTGCACAGTAAAATTTCATGTATTAAAATCGTTTCGTACGTTCGTTGTTCATTCGGGTTGTCCGTATATTCGACGCTATATACCCAGGGTAAGAGTTGCTGCTGCTGCTGTTGTTGTTGCTGCTGTTGCCGTTGATAGCGAGGGACGTAATATCGCAACGTTTGCCGTTCGAAAAAAACGTACACTGCAACAAAATATCAGTCACTAGATACATTTGATTTTCAAAATTCATTTAAAATCGATCGTCTCTAATGGGTTAAAGAAAGTAAATTTCAGATGTACTCAGATACTTTGAAAAGACAAAGATCGAAATATATATCTTGGAAAGTATCGCCTGAGATATTTTCTCTAAGTGCACAGCGGAGCGAACGTATAGTTCGTTCGTTCCGAGACTTGAGTTTAATTTTGTAGTAGGTAGCAGAAAAAAAAGAGCCAACAACAACGTCGACGGCAACGGCAACGACGACGACAACAACAACGAAAAATAAATGATGGCGGGCAACAACGGCGACGGCAAAACTGACTTGGCAGTGTTGCGTTCCGATTTTTGTTTAAAAACAATTTTTTTCTTTCTTTCTTTATTTTTTTCACCGTTTGCTCTTGTTGTTGTTGATGTTGGTGTTGCTCTGTTGTGCGTTTCGTTTCTTTTTTTCGAAAACACTTTAAAAGCAGCAGAAGAAGAAGAAGAATACCAGAGTAGAGTAGCAGTAGCTGGAGAAGAAGAACGGTGACCGTTTTCTACAGCGTTTCGCTTAGAATGGCAAAAATTGGTTGGTTGGTGGTTGGTTAGATGGCTCAGATGGGGAAGGTGGATAGCTCCTGCTGTTTCTTGTTGTTTTTTTTTTCGTTTTTGGGGGTATTTTTAAATGTGGCAAGGAAAGGGGAGAGATTTGGGTGTATGTCCACCCCGTTTTTAGTAGTGGCGCCGCCAGTGGTGAGGTTGAAATTGAAATTGCCGTATGACTTGCTCATGGTCGATTTAACGAAGGTTGCCCCTCTTATAGATGCCGATGTTGTTGCTGTTATGGTGGGATATACAGATACTACATCGCATTGTTGTTGTTGCTGCTGCTGCTGCAGTTCGTGCCTTTGTGTGATTGCGCGCGTAAATTGACAGATTTGGAATTAGCGTGAATCAGAAGGCAATAGATCAAGGCCTGCCATATGCGAGAAGATTTCAATATGCATTTTCCAACACTATTACTGTCATTCACTTAAGCAGTTTAAGCAGTTAATGTTATTGAATTCTATTTAAGCAAACAAAATATTTCAACATATTCGATATCAATTTGAAGTTGTAAATAAATTAAATAATTTCGTCAATATTTTGCCATTATCCTTAAAAAATGATGTTGATCTAAACATTAGACTATCTGCGCGATACTCTCTCTTTCGGTAGTTTAGACATTTCTTTAACGGTACTTTCTGTATGACAAGCAACGCTTTAACCATAGCCCGCCCACCAAAGCAGTGCGCCCAGCCATGACTTCCCCTTCGGGCTGCTCTTGCGTTTGCCCATCTCACCCCATCGACACAGAGTGGGAGAGATACAACCTACAAGCGACCGACAACCCCACTCCATTTCCATTCTCCTTCCCTTTGCCCCCAACACCCTCCCTGTCATCCCGAACTCTGTTTATAAAATAACCTTATTTCGCATACAGTGCTATGGCGTTAGGTCCACCACCCACCACTGGTGGGTAGATATTCCCCGCCTCCCTCTCACAAAACTCACTCAACTCGATTCACTGCTTCTCTTTCTCGCTCGTACTTTATGCCTGACATTATTATAATATTATATTTGTTATAATAATGGGTTGGCACCACCCACCACCCACCACCACAACCACCCACCCAACACCTCGTTGTATATGGCGACCCTGCGCACTAGAGTCGAGTCGTACCGGCTTTTATAGGAAGGATTTCGGTGGTGGATTCTCTATATATTCTCTCTGCGTGTGTATGCGTATGTGTGTGTGTGTGTGTGTGTTCGTATGTCTTTGTGTATGTGTGTGGGTGTGGTGAAATATGCCATGACGTATAAAAAGCTAAAAACGTTGGCAAATATAATGAAATTGGGCGAAATGTTCACTCTGGCCCACCCTCCTGTGTTTCAGCTCCTTTTCCTACTCCTGCTGCTACTTCTATCCTGCTATCCTATGCTGGCTTTGGGCCTGACATAATAAAGCCTACCAAGCCGACAACGAACAGGACGAAACTGGGGCTGGGAGTGGGAGTGAAAATGGGAATGGGACTTGGACTGGGATATGGATGTATAGCGGGTTGTGGTGTAGTACGGTATGGAGCAGAGCAAAGCAAAAGCGTAGCGAAGTTGGTGGTGGTGGTGGTTGTATGAAAACCACTTTTCGAATTGCACGTAGTACGTGGGCAGAGACGACGTCGTCCTCGTCGTCGTTGTCGACGTTGTCCTCGTTGATTGTCAAGCCCTGGCGCAGGGAAATGAATAAAGAAGGGACGAAGGGCCAAAAGGGAAACACGCGGGGTCGTCGTTTGTGGGTGTGGGTGTTCAGTATTCTCTGTGAGTGTATGTGTGTGTGTGTTAGCCTTGCTCGTTACTATGATAACTTTAATTTGGCTTAATGGAAATTTTTGCCAAACGTTCAGCATGCTTTCTATCCTTACCAGTCAGACGATGCTGGTGCTGGTGCTGCTTGCTGCCTTCTGACTGACCATGGTCCGCGTGCTAAGTAGGTGACGCAACCGCAAATTTGCGGCAAAAGGCGTTTTAATAATTGTAATGGTATAAGTGCATGTCTGTGTGAGTGTGTGTGTGTGTGTGGCGTTGCATCCATGGCGCGTCACGTCATCGTCGTCATCATCATCATCATCATTATGATCATCATCTTCATTGTTGTTGCTGTTGTAGTCATCGCACCATTTACGTCGAGGTAATTCCCCTGTAGGTAGTGCAAACAAGTGCAAGTGATGCGCATTCATTGATAAGATTTTGTGCAACAACCAACGTATGTCCGTTCAGATGCAGTGGCTCTTCTCCCCCTTCTCTCTCTCTCGGTCTCTTTCTCATCCAGTATCCCTCTGTCTTCGTGTGTGTGCGCTTTGGGCATACATTAACTTGCCGCTAGTTGCTGCAGTTGCAGTTGCACATCGCGTCATCGTCATCGTAGTTGTTGTTGTTGTAGTCGTAGTAAATCCCCATATAAGCATGTGGCACGTTTCGAGTTTGTAAATCTCACAACTAACAAGTCAATCGGTCAACATTGAAGCAAGAGGAGGAGGCAACTTAAGTTGAGGACAAACTGTCTCTCCAGTTGCTTTTTGGTGTCTTCTGTGTTATGGTCAATGTCTGTTTTAACTTGGCTTAAAGTCAATCAGCTGTGCGAGGATTTTGGCTGGTTTTAACCACACAAAAGAGTGCCCCAATTCCCATTAAGGCCTGTCATAGACAAAATATCTACAAATATTCATTCGTCGTATATATTTTCCATATTGTCATGACATTTGTCGATATGATATTTGATAATAATAGAGGAGAGGAGGTCATTAAACTGTATTTCATTGTGAATTTCTTATCGTTTTTAATATGAGTTAATAAAGTGCTGTAATAGTTAGCCAAACTGACAACTATTAAAAGATTTAGCACAGTTTTTGTTTTCCGGTGTTGTTTTTGTTCTTTTTGCCTGCACCAAGTTCAATCCATTGAAGCTCAGCCAAATCGTGACTTAGGCCAATTACTCATGCGCGAAAAAGTGCCGCGACATGTCTTTTACCTGGACATGGACATGCGGCTTTTGTTTACATTTTTGTCCTACAAAAAGAAAAGGAAAGAACGAAAAACCGGAAAACAGGAGAAGGAGATGGCAAAAAAAAAAAAAAAAAGTAAAAAGAAGCGAAACAAAAGCTTATATTGTTTGGCGCGAGCCAACCCCTTCTTGTGCCTTATCATCATTATTTTAACGTGTTGTGTTTTTTATTTTTTTTGGTGTTTTCCTTGGGTGCACTTGACCGACGACGACGATGACGATGACGACAAAACGACGAGGACGCGGCTCGGCTTTTTGGTAGCAACAAGTTAAGATGCCAAGCAAATTAAAAGGCAACGCAAGCGGCATACAAACAACAATAAAGGATAATGGCATTAATGGAGCAAACCCCACACCAGTCCCTCTACGCCCACTCACACTCACAAAGACGTCGAGGATGTCGTGCCCCCCAAGGCTTTTTATGGCAGGTCCCAGACATATATGTATGTGTTTCTGTGTGTGTGTGAGTATGCGTATCCTGTGTGTGTGCATGCAAATAAAGCAATGCAGCAAACCAAGCCAAGCAACTAACCGACCAATTTCGCGTTCGCCTTCGCCGTTTTCATTCATAAAATCGAAGAGCAAAGAAAATGGCACAGGAGGCTGATGCTACAGCTACTGCTACTGCTGCTGTTTCCTGTTGGCTGCTCCTCCTGTTGGCTGCTACTACCAATAACTCAAAAGGCGCGCGCATTCAGCGCACTTGTGTGTTAATGTATCTGAAAGTGAAATCAAAATCACCCGAGTCGCTCGCTGTGTGTGCTGTGTGTGTGTGCGATGCCCATGCCATGCCATTCCATGCTGGTCAGGCGCCAACTTCAAACTATTTGCCTTGTGGGCCACACTCTTGTGTTGTATAAACGCGAGAGAGACTCAGCTGCTAGCCATCCGTTTTGCTGCCAGCGTCGCTGCTTGCTCAATTAAGTGAATTAAGTCTCGTGCCGGAATTTGCACCAACACCCCGTCATCTCTTTACGCCTCAGTCCGACCCGCCCCAAAACCCGCCACGGTCAACGAAAATCCAAAAAAACCCCAAAGAACGCGAAGAGCCATAAAGAACAATTAAAAAAAAAGCCAGAGCAAGGCAAAAATAATGATAACATGCCACAGAGTGTGTCATATATAGCAGCATTTGATATGCCCTTTCGTTAGAAAAATATGTATACTCTCTAATAAACAAACAAAAACAGAAAATATATTCGAAAGAGCTTTCAGAAACTTTTTGCCAGACATTTATATGAATTGAAAGAAAGATTATAAAGAAACTGAATCATCGAATACAGAGAAATGTTTGGATTAATGTTTTCTTAAACTAGATATAGATAAGATCTGATTAAAAGGATATGCCAAGTTTTACTAAAATTCAATATTTGGCCTAATGTTTTGATGACTTTTTCTATATGAACTCTGAGAAAACTGTCAACGATTTGGCTATATCTACCTGAACTTTGATAAACTCTTAACGAAAAGGACTTGATATTTGCATTGCAAGTTAAAAGGTTTCTTTAAGATACATTTGTATCTTAAAATTTGTAGATGTAACTAAAGATTGCATTGAGAATATTATGCTTTGCGTTAAGTTTGAAGCGCAAGTGAAAGAGAAAACCTAAAGAACAGCAGACGCCAACGTCGATGCCAAACAAAGTTTTGTTTGGATTCGGATTTTATTTCTTTTCTTTTTTGTTGTTGGTCTTTTCGTGGGGATGATGGTCGTTGGGAAAGGAGGGGGGAGGCAACGGCAGCAGCAAAATGGCTAAGTGTTGTATGTAATTAATTAAACAGACAGACCCAAAGTCAGCTGTCTGTGGAGGTGGCTGCGACGTCCAATTGTTGCATTAGACGACGACGACGACGACGGCGACGGCGACAGCGACGATGGCGATGACGACGACGCCAACTGAGCTAAGCCGGCAGCAGCGACGTCAGCGGCTATTTAGCATATTGCAAATGTGTGCCAATAGAGATGATGGAGACCTATTTCTCGTCTCCCTATCTTCTACACTATAACAACAACACCGTCCTTAGCCCCAAATGGGAAGTATTGGTAGGGTAGGAAGGGGGTGCATGGGGGGGGGCAAAAGGAGTCGCCGTCTGGGTGCAAGCACGTGCAACTTTTGCATTGTTTACATGTTATGCTGATTCCTCTCTTTATGCTGTTCATGTTGCATGCACGGCGAGGCAAGAATTGAGGGTGTATATGTATGTATGCATGTCTATTATTATCCTGCTGCTGCATCTACTAACTTGGCTAGCTGCTGCTGTGGCTGTTGCTGCTAGTGCTTTTGGCTTTGGCAGCTGTTCAACATTGTTTACCCATATATACATATATGTGTGCATGCATTTTCGCTCCGTCATTGCCCCAGCTAACCACCCACCCACCCACACACACATACAGAGACACATATGTGGTGGTGTATATGGGGTAACCCACCCACGTATTAACATCTACGCATTCCGCTGTGAAACCACATGTTGAAGCTCAGTCTGAGACTTTACGCGCAATTTCTAAAGAAAGGTGAAAAGACCATACTCTGACTACACACGCCAATAGGGAGTAGGGTGGAGGAGATGGCTAGAAAGAAATGTATGTGAAAGAAATGCCTTATCAGTTGAGAATTGAGTTCAACTTGCCTCAAGTTCAAGTTGCTGCAATGATAAGCTCACTCCAACGAATAAGATGATTTCTGACTAAGGTAAAGAGATATCCTTCGCTTGAGATCGTTTTATAATTGGAAATGTTTAGAAGATTAATAAATACTACAATAACAAAAATGAAGTTCCATTTGGAACAAGGACTACAAGAAACTACCCTGTTTCACTCTATCTGTTTTCTAAGAGCAGGTAGTTTCTGTCCCAACCTGTTTTGGCCAATTGGTCACAAAACCAAAATCTCATCCGATCGATCGTTCATCCCCCTATGATTTATTTCTATCTTGTAGTTTAACTTTGTCTAGTGACTTACCTCTGTGCACATTTTCGGCTGGGCCGTTCACAATGTTTATCCAAAAAATTTAACTAATATAGCGCAAAAAAAATAATAATGATGTTCTATCACACCGAGAAGTTTATCAAGTCGCTGTCAATTCAAATCTCTTGAGAAATCCTTGATTCCTATATGTTTTATGTTGCTTATTTGGCGGAGGGATTCAGCCAGATCCGGAGTTATCCGTATGGCCCACAGTGGCGGTCTCACATTGAATATATGACATATTTTCTTTAATTTGTTGTTTGTTATAAATTATAATTTATATTTCACTTTCAACAATTTTTTACTTTTGTTGTGCACTTTTTTCTTTCCTAAGATATTTGATAACGTTCTTTATTTAGTATTTTTTGAATTACGCGCGCTGATTGTATTGAGATGGCCGTGTTTAACGTTTTTCTATTTGAGAAATTTACGTCAAAAATTTTCGTCGTTTGTCGACACCGAAAAAGAGCGAACGCAGAGCGTCATGAACCTCAATGTGCCATGCTAAAATCACAAATAAACTGGCCAGCGCTCAAGAAGCAAGCAGCAGGCTCTGGCTAAAGCAAAAGCGAACGAAACACAGATACACACATGTACACGAACACACAACACACAAATACACACGAGCGCACATTTAGTAAATGCACCCCTGTATCTGAGCGTTCATATTTACGCGAGAGAGCGAAAGAGATGAACAATATGCCGCCATCTTGCTCACACACATCGAGCACTTATGTAAAAAGCATTGAAATTGAACGAGTTTCTGGGGTAGAGAGAAGGGAAAATGACAGCGGCGGCAACAGAGACGACGACAACGAATACAATACTCTGGCATTGCCAGCTGTACCAGCCAGACCAGAGTTGCCAGTGGGAAAACATTTTCATTGGAAAAAACAGAGGAAAAAAACAACGAAATACAGAAATCGTACAGCGAAACGCTGTATTTTGTGGCTGTTGTGTGTTGTGCAAACGAAACGACCCCGTTTGTAGGAGTGGTGAGTGGTAGGCAGGCGGCATACCAGCTAGTAAGCAGAAGAAGCAGCAGCAGGCGGGTGGGAAATTCAAAATGTTTGCTAGCGTTGCCAGATAAACTGGCAGTCCAAAAGACGTTAAACTTTCATATAGAAATCCATCAAAATTTCGGTAGTTCTCAAAAAGAAAGTGAAGTGCAAAAACTTGCTTATGAAATTCTATCTGGAGATTGCAGTGTAGACAAAATACACGGAGAAAAAATGAAAAAACAAACAGAACGTGCTGAAATTGAGAAGAGTTTCAACACTTTTTTTTATGAAAGTCTATGTGATATCTCTCGCATGGAATTGAAAAACCTCAAAAAGAATTGGGACCAAAAAATAAAAGATTGTTTTAAGAAAATATTAATGAAAAATAAATGAAATTATAAAAACTTATATTCCATTAACAATTTTAGCATAATATTTAAAATGACTTCCCATTCCATTTCATTAATGTATATTATTCAGAACTACGAAAATTCTTCATTTTAGAGTTATAATTCTAGATACCTATTGCTTTCTTTATATAATATATGTGCATATATATATCTCCTTAGCTAGAGTCTTTAAATGGATCAAGGGTTTTTTAAAGCAAGGTTGAGTCATACATATTTTGAATTCTTGGAAAAAATGTCAGACCTAGAGACAGATTTACTTAGCGATTACGCTTACGACTGTAAATATAGCCGTTGAAAAAACATCACATGGGATCATTGTTTTTGGATATAAAGTGAGTGAATTTCAGGAAGGTATCTCATTCCTATTATATACATAGATATCAGATATTATTCAATAGAAATTTGCAAAGGTATGGCAACTCTAGGTGCCATTGGCGGCTAATACTGGCTGGCTGGCTGACTAACAGTCTACACACCAATACACCAACACACACTTGCGCGCATGTGTGTATGTGTCAGTCAGTCTCTTAGGTTGTCAGTTGGGATTTTGTGTAGTGTGCGGCGGGCTGTACCGACTGGTCTGGTCTGGTACTGGCCTGGCCTGGCCTGGGTCGTTTGTGTTCGCAACTGAACGTTCGTTTATATAAAAGGTACATTTCCACATGCGCCGAACCAACACACACATACACACACAGATACACACGCACACACACATGTACAGGGGTGGAATGGGGCTGTGTGTATCTCTGTGTTCAATTCTGTGGTATGTGCGAGCGAAGGCAACAACAAAGCAAACTGAAGCAAAATGACTGAAACGTTCGCTACGAAAACTAAAACTGAACTCGTACTACTCTGACTGTGGCTCTGACTCGGGCTCTGGCTCTGGCTCTAGCTCTAGCTATATGGTCTGCCTTTGTTCAACATTTTGTTTATTTCAGTTTTCAGCGTATAGAGCGCTCCGCTCCATTCCGTTCCGTTCGTATCTGTATCTCAGATGTTGTTTTGGGCTCTATAAGAGTACGAGTACGAGTACGAGCATATCTGCTTCTGCTTGGGCTTTGGGCACGTCGTCGTCATCGTGCCAGGTACTTTTTGGTTGGGTTTTTCGTTGTTGTTTTTCTTCTTTTTTTGTGTTGGAGACCGCTTCGTGTGCGCTCTGTGCTATTTTATGCGACGAACTAACTGACTGACTGTCAAGCAACTTGGCCCGTTGTTGTTGCTACTTTTTGGTAACCATGACGCAGCAACAGCAACATCGCAGTCGTCGGCGTCGCTGTGCGAATTTCGCCTTGAAACATTTTTGTTTCAGAGTGTTTCGCCCCGTTGCTGTGTTTTTGCCGTATTGCCCGTTTCTGTTTTTTTTCTTGTTGGCCAGCTTATCTTGTTGGCCCGAAAAACTTGCATACATATGGCCAAAGAGCAATCGGCCAATCGGAAAATCAAAATGCGCGCCAAATTCTAATTCGCCAAGCGAATGATTTTTGATTGAAGGTCAGCGAGCCAAACGAAGACCAAATGAAGTCACAGCCCGACACAGGCTGTGGACAAACGCTAACTGACTGACTGATTGTTTTTTGAAGTCGTCGTTGGCGCCGGAACTGAACCAATTTCTGCGGTATATTATTTTTGTTTTCTATCTGTTTGGTATCTCTGGCTCTGAATGACTGCGTGCACCAGCAGCAGCAGCAGAAGAGTCGCCTTTGTTGTCATTTTTGTGTCGCCGCGTTGCCGTCGCTCTCACATGATGTCATTATATTTGCCAAGAATACGGGAATGATGAGGCTTGCAATATTTAAGCTCAAACACCCCCTGCAAATTTGCCATGAAAGAAGGACTTGATGGCCATCAATACGTATACGTAATATTTCGATTTGCAAGTCGATTAAAAGTGAAATTGGGTATAAAATAATTGGATGAACCCTTTCTTATGTCTGAGGTATATGACAAATTAAGATATAAGATGGAAGATTAAGATGGGTAAATAAAGATAAAATAGGATAAGAGGTTACCAGTTAATAGTTCCTTAAAAAAATGTAACCCTTTCTAGAAAGTGAACATTACAAATAAAGATTTGACAGAAGTAACGAGAAGAAGGATAGTAAACAGTGTATAAAGATCCTTCCCCTGTGCTCTATGACAATACTTTTTTCACATATGATAATGTCCTGCAGGAAAAAATGAATTAACGTTGTCAATACACCATTTGAGACAGCTTAATGCAAAAGGTTTAAGCACTTATAATGCGAATGTTAATTTTATTTGCAAGATATTTCTTTCTTCTGCTTCTGCTGGGTATCTGAAAGGTCGAGGCCATTTGAAAACTGCTTTTGAAAGTTCTCTGCATATTTAGTTTCGGTTTTTGTTTATGTTTTATTTGTTTTGCAATCGGAGGTTTGTTGTGTTTAGTTCATTTCGTGACAAGGGGCGAGAAGTGCGAGAAAAAGTCAACTTTTCACGTGAGAGTAAAAGCTCTGTTGCGGCTACTAATGCTGCTGCTGCTGTTGCTGCGGCCTGTTCCTGTTACAATGTCGTCGTCGGCTGCGCTGTCAGCGATTTGAATATGTTATGATGTTGATGTTGTTGCATGTTCGTCGCCTCGCCAACTGGTTTTATTTTATTCTCTATTGCGTTTACTTCCGAGTTCAATGCAAGCGGCGTCGGCGTTGTCGTTGCCGTTGCCGTCGTTGTTTGGCGCAACGTTGCGCAACCGCCCACACGCGCTCTTTCCACACACGTACTCTAGACACACACACACACAGACACACATATGTGAAGCTGCGTCGTGCAAATATTTTGCCAACATTCGCTACATTCGCACACACTCTCAAATGTATGTACATATGTTAGGATTTTGGGAAAACGCACCCGCACCCATTTTAGAGGCAAGCCGCCCCCTTCCGCCTCATCTAAAGAACCACGAGCCCATGTTTCATGTCCCATTCCCATTATCATAGAGTTCTCATAGCTAGACTGGCCGCTTTTGCCGGCACTCTCAAATAGCACACATGTTGCTTCGTTTTTAGATTTAGAAGAGCTTTGACTCGGTGTGTGTGTGTGTGTATGAGAGTGTGTAATTTTTTGTAAAAATATGCGGACATTGGACCGTGCGAGGAGTTGCAATGTGCTCGAGGATCGTGTTGCACTAAAACAGGTGGCCAAGCAATGTTGGTCGGTTATAGAAGCAATGGAATAGAAGAACTGGCCATGATTCATTATGATGATTACATACAGGTTGAGCAGTTAAGCAGAATAGCTTTTGTCCATGGGAACAGATGACCGGGCTTACAATGGGAGTAGACAAAAAACTCAACATAATAATAATAGACAAACAGGGGAAGAACATTTGAAGTCATGGACTCTTTTTTTTTTTTGGTAACATTCTAAAAACAATCACAATTGTTGGTGACTCTTTGAAAATACCGCATAATATTTATGTATATAAAATAATATAATCTATTTAAGGCATTCCCTAGATAAATTTCACACTAAATTGCATGGAATTGAATAATAATTAAATGGTTTTGATACACCGAAGAAGAAGACAAATTTCTATACTGAATTCATTCCCTACAAGTGCCGATCAGAGTACACACTTTATACATACATACATAAGTCTACAGATTAAATTTGGTTAAATCAACTTGGCTTTTGATGCTGATTAATAAGAAATACACTTTAAGGGTTTCCATTGATGCCACTCCATGGATGCCCAAAAACAAAAATAAAATTTATAATAAATCTATAAAAACTTCTTCTTTAACTTTATAAACTTTCTTTCAATTGTAGAAGTAAATTCCCAATTCCTAAGTGGGCATTTTCCCACTTTTAGCCATACATATAAACAATATTTGTCATTTTGGTATGACAATTTATGATTAACAAGCGGTTAATATCAAAGTAGGTCTTCTTATCTACAAATGTACATATGTACCTCTGTAAATATATTATTTTCCAAGAATGAAAATGGCAAACATCAGCTAGGTATTCCATGCCAAAATGATAAGCTAATGAATGCGATAATACAGTTAGTGAGCAGCATATTGATTAGACTAGAACATTTTAAAGTCAATTAAAGAAAGCGTTTAGGAAGCGATCTTCAATTAAAATGAAATTTAAATTAAATTATCTATTTTAATATTTAGATTTGACAACAAGTCGATAACTTTGACATGAAAAACCGAACGAATTTCTCACATTCCTTCAATTAAACAATCTGTCAACAGGAGCAGCAACCTGCAACACACTCAAAACAGACAACCACAACATCAACAATTCTGATGACCCTGACCGGCAGTTAAATTGTATCTGCTCATTGTATCTGTATCTCAAGAACGAGTCCAACAGACTGATAAGAACAGGAAGCAGTTCAGTTTCAGTTCAGTGTCTCAGTCACGGGACAACAACTACGGCTAAGAATAATACTCACAATTGTGAATCGAACCCATAGAGAACACGTTCGAGAGAGCGAACCCAATCGATCTTGCCATTCATTTCCGTTTTCTTTTTTATTATTTTTGCCTACAGACAGAGAGAGACACTGAGACTGAGAGATAGAGAGGAAAAGTCGCCCAATCGGAACTGAGTGAGCAAAAAAATATTGCACCTGATTGCCTTGAAAACAAAACAAAATAGCAACAACAACAAACCGAAACTGCGAATCAAAATAAAAACAATGGAGCAAAAATGTTCACCATACAAAATTCAGTGATCAGCAGCAGCGATCTGGATGATCAGCGGCAGCAACAACAACAACAATAAAGAATCGCCGTCTCCTGGCCTGAGCACAGCATGTTCTAAGCTCAGAGTGAACGACGACGACGACAACGACGACGGCCACTTCCTACTCTTCGCCAAATAGTAGTGCTCTCAGCTGACGACGACGACGACAAGTTTTCAAAACTCAATTGCTGTGTGTTGCCTGAAAATTGCAGAGAAATTCCTTTGGCTTAATTAGCCTCTTTCGTTCGGGGCGAAAATATTTTCAAATGAGAAAACGCACCAGCAGGCTGCCGTCAAGAAAGCGGCACAACAGCAACAGCAGCAGCAACGACGACTACGTCGAAGACTACGACGTTGAAGTAGCTTGAAGATGAAAATAGAGAGAGAGAGAGAGACAGGGCATATTGACGGGGGTATGGGGAGATGGAAACGTAAAGCAAAGTAAAGTAAAAAAACAACTCAAAGTCTCAGAGCCTCAGCTCAGCTTGGCTCAGCGCAGAGCACAAATGAAACCAGTTTAGTTCATTTCGTTTCGTTTCGTTCATTAATTCAAAATTTCCATTTGAAACTTTTTTTCTTTTCTTTCTTTATTTTTTTTCTCCTCTTATTTTTGTTGTAGCTGTGTGAGCTCCGGTCCGCTCCGCTCTGGCTACCAACCAACCACCAACCATTCCATTCGAAGTACGACCTCTCCTTTTACCCCACTCTTGCTTTCACCCTCGCTCTGCCTCTGTCTCTGTGTCTTGCCCAACGTCATCGTCATAATCAGAGTTTTAACATTTTATGTACAGTGCGACTGGCAGTGAGGACCGCCTATAAGAGATGGCCCTTGTATTGAACACTATATGTAGAGACATGTTTTGAGGTCTCACTGTATTTACAGCACTACAAACCTCCCCCACCCACTCATACACTCACTCAGAAGTACATACGTTACGTACAACATAGAGAGAAAGAGAGAGAGAGAGATAGACAGAGAGAGCGAGGGCAGAGAGCTCGTTTTCGTTCGTTCGCTTCGTTTCGTTTGCTGTTCTCCCACAATCGCAACGCTTGACTCACACTGCTGTTGCTGCTGCTGCTGCCTCTGTTATATACACATAACCTACAAAAATATATAGCTGGCTATGGTACGGGTACGAAGTATCTTGTAGATACATACAAACGAGTATATATATTTGTACCTATGTATGTATACCAATGCTAGTGTGTGTGTGTATATGCGATACGATGCGCTGGCTGTCAGAGTTGTCGGATGGATGGTATAAGAGTAGGGGGCTGCCAGGCAGACAGGCGGCATAACATCAGCAGTACAAGTGCACAGGGTTACCAGGCATTCCACTAAATTGCCAACGGCATTGAACTCTCATTCAAAAGGGGTTACACACGCAGAACCTTTGCATTACATTAAAAACAATTTCAATGTTCCTAGCTAAATATATAAACCTCAAACTGTAGCCGAGATTTTAGAATTCTAGATTTACATATCATGAATTTAATTTTCATATCTTTAAGTATGATATTGTAGCTTTTGGTCAATTTCTCCTATATATATTATTCTTGTTTCTTTAGTATTCATTTACAAGTACATAAGGATATCCTTTTCCCAATTATTCCATCTTTCACATTCCTTTATTTCTATGGCCACTTGACAACCCTGTTTTTGCTTTAGTAGTATCGGGTTTTATATGTGTGTATGTACATGCGCTGACGCTGTCACGGCCTCTGCCTCGTTTCCTCTATGCCCGCTCTCTCTATCCATCGTCATTGTCGAACCAAACCACTCATACTCTCCTCGTCATCATCCCCTCCCTCCCTCTTCCGCTCTCACACTCTCCCACTCGCTATCCTCCCTCCACACAGCTCATTCTCGGTCGCTTGCCTTGCCTGGCCCGGCCCGTCCTGGCCTGGCCTGGCCCTGCTTGCCTGACTGACTGACGTTCGCCTCGGCGCGTCGTATGTGGGAACAAAATAATACCTATAAAAAAAAATTCTTTTTCCCTCGGTTTTTTTTTGCCCCTGCCTGACTCTAGCTATATGGCTCTGGCTCTGGCTTTGGCTCTGGGTCTGGTACGGCAAAATAACGAAAAAAACAAAAAAAGAGAAAGACTTGTGGGTAGAAAACCAACAAAGTAAGACTATAAAGTACACCAGAGCGAGGGCCACAGCGTTGCTGACGGTGATGGTTATGGTGAGGGCTAGAGCAGCAACGGCAAAGGCGAGGGCGGAGAGGGAACAAAAATTTAAGATACTTTGGCGCTGAAGCGAACCGGGCGCTGGATGCGATGCGAGATCTGTTGGCTCCGGCTCTGGCTGTTAGAAACATGTTGAAATGAAATTGCTGAACGGCGGCGGCAGCAGCAACGAACGTCGAAACGACGCTGGGTTGAGTGTCAGATAGAGGTTGGTTGGGGCAGGGGGTGTTGAGCAAAGGGAATAAAGAGGGGGACCGTGCGTAATGGGCTCTTTGCTGCGGGGGTGGGCAAATGTTTGGCAGCATTTTTGTATTAAAATTTTATGCGATTGTGTGTGTGTGTGTGTGTGTGTGCGAGTCTTTTTTGTAGTCGTCGTCGTCGCATCCGAGGAAACTTTTTCAACATGTTCGGTTTGGTGCCCGCCGCTCCGCTGCTGTTGTGCTAGTTACTCGAAATATCACTAAAAATGTTGCAGGTTCGGCAACGTGAATGTGAATGTGGAACGCGAATGAAGATGACTATTGGAGAACCGAGACAAAGATGGAGACGCAGGCCGAGATGGTCGAAGGGGATTCCAATTCATCGGGTCCCAACCAGCTGTTGGCCTTGTGCTGTTAATGCTGTTGTTGATGTTGATGTTGCTCTGTTCCTCGATGTGTTTTTTTTTTGGTTGCTTCGCATTATTTTTTGGAGACGGTCGACGGATCATCATCATCATCGCTGTCCGGTACTCTCCGTCGACTCTCTGACTACTTTTGCGATTGAGCAAAACTTATCCAAACAACAAACGAGTAATAATAATAATAATAATGACTCCCCGACTCTGACTATGACTCTTGCTCTGACGTTAGCTGTTTTTTGTTTTGTTTTCGTCTTTTTTTTTTTGGCATATCTCGAGGCGATGAGCATAGCCTAACCATTGATAAATGAAATCAGGTGCAGTCCATAGACAAAGAAAATTTGTTTCGCGTATCGCCATCGCCATCGCCATCACCGTCGACATCGACATCGACGGTCGTTGTCTATTGTCTATGGCGCAATTGAGGTTGAACGAATTCTTTGAATGAAATCCTTGAATTTAACACTTTCGAAATTCGCTTGGAACTCAAACACGAGCGATATATAATTTTAGAAAGAAGTTTAGTCATTTTAGCTGCTTGCAAAATTAACTGACATATCAAAGACTTGGCAATTTGATCATCAAATAGAAATTTTAGTTATTTTCATTTGTATCCATTACAAATTAATATATATAGACTTTCTAACCGTTTCATTAGAAAAAGATTTCTTAACATTGTTTACAATTTAAAATAATAAGATAAATGTTAAAATGTATTTTATAAAAGTTGAAAAATTAATATGAAAATCAAATAGATTAAGTAATTTTAGCTCCTAGGGATATTTTTAACAAATTTAGAAATTAAGTATACGAGCCCAAAAAAGTATGCTATAAAAATATGAAACGTAATAATGGTGAAACCAAACTCAGTTTGAAATGAAGATATTACCGTAATAGGCATGCATGGTGTTATTTAAATTTACTAGGCAAATTATTGTTATAGTTTACTACTTTCGAAGTGTCCTTTTCAAGGATCCTAAAATGAACTCAAATCTCTAATGTGAAGATCAAGTGAAAGTTGAGTTAAGAGAAGACTCTAAACTATAGTTTCAATTTGAATAAAAATTCCACATTTATTATACTCCCATTTCCATTGCTATTCAGTACTGTTCGGCAGTTTTATTTCCCTTGACGGATTAGAGTAGAAGAGTTTGAAAGCAAAAGAAAAAGCTGGTTTTTGTGTGTGTGTTTCTGATTTCTCACCCACCCACAGCAGCCATCAAGGCAGCAGCAGCTGCAGCTGCAACTGCTGCAACTTCAAAACTCGCAACCTCCTTCAATTTCATGCGCCGTTCTCAATTCGCATCGTTGTCCATGTCCGCGCCACTCGAAGGAAGAAATGCGATTGCCATTGTCGATTGAGGTTATAATGGATTTCGACAGTCCAAGTTACTCTGTGTGCTCCACGAAGTTGGAGCTGATGCTGACGTTGCAGTTGGCTTTGGCTGCACTGCAGCAGCGGCGGCAGCACCAATTCTCTCTGTAAGTGTGTGTGTGTGTGTGTCTCTGTGTGTTTGCGAGTGTTTTACTTCTTCTCTTGGCAAGTTTGCTTTATGATTACGTTCGTTGTTCCTTTTACGGTTATTAGTTTAATTTGTTTGCTGCGGCGTTGGCGTTGCAGCATGCAACATGCTGCGCTGAAACAAAAAAAAAAAAAAAAGAAAAGAAAAAAGAGGCACAAAAACACACATACACACACACACAGACATTTATGGTCTTCCAACAAGTTCGAAATTCGCGACGACGACGACAACATTGCTGCGCTGCTGCTAGGTTGTGGCTAAAGGGGATTCGGGGGCGGGTGGGACATTGGTGCTTTGGCATTTGCATATGCAAAATATTTAGCCGAAAATCTCCGTCACCGAAGAGACTCACTCACATGTTGCATTCGCCTTTAATTTATGTATCTCAATCCGTGCTATGTGCTCGCAGTATACTCTCTGCCTCTGCCACGAGATACTTACTACACTCTAGGCCTAAATATAGCGCCGTTATGTAGAGCTATCAATGTCAACTGACGATGAGAGGAGACGCAACTGGCAGGCAGACAGATAGACAGGTAGAGTAGCCAAGTCATAGACTGGCACTGGCACTGGCTTTTGGCTTACGCAGGGGTAGGAAGTTGAAGGTCGTTCATTCTCACACACACACACACACATACATGCTCGACGAGCTCATATTTATTTATTACTTTTTATGTTGTTTTAATGACGACGTCTACGCCAACGTCGACAGCGTCTGCTCTACTTCATCTGCCTTTTTCTCTGCCCCTGCCGCTTGCCTTTGGCTCTGCCTTTGCCTCTGCTCTGCCACTTTTTGGTTTGTCCCGCGATTATTTCGGGTTATTAAACCAACCGCAGTCAGAGCAGCAACATCAACAGCAGCAGCAGCTACAATAACAATAACAACAACAACAAGCAACCAACCACTTGCAGTTTTTGAATTGCTGATTAATTTTATTGCTTGTTGTAATGATAAATTCGTTTTTATTTTCGGTTTTTGTTTTGATCACTTGTTTCGCGCTTCGCAGTCATCGTCTCTTTCTACACCACGTGACTCTATGCCGGGGTCTGCCACTGCCACTACCCCAACCCTCCTCTGCACGGGCTCTGGGTCTGCGGGGTTTACCTTTGCTTTGGTTTTTTTTTTTTTTTTTTACTGCCTTTTGGACAATGTCTGGGCATTGACGTTGACGTTGACGCCGACTGCGATTGCCCACCCGCCCCGCTGTCTGTAGTATAATTTATTAATTGTACTCAGAATGTAGACGATTTCGGTGGTTACCTCTCTTGATTGTTGTTTTTTCTTATTTGCCTTCTTCTCGCATTTTTTGGTTTGGTTCTTTGTTGTGATACGCGAATTCGTTAAACAGGTGTTTTGTGGTGTTGGCGAATGAAAAAAAGGTAAAAGGGTTGATGGCTAAGCTCAAGAAATTGCAGCTTGAGGCAGTTGGAAACCAAGGAATCGAATAGTCTATAGTGAACATTTCAGTTAAAAGCATTTATTTGAGCTAAGCTGAATACAAAAACCATATCTGAATACATTTGGCATTCAAATCTATTTGTAGGTCTGTCTAAAAACACTCTCAGCTGCCAACATTTTTTCGCCATTTCTGAGAAAGTTAAAATATTTGTGGAATTTGCACTAATAAAACGCGTCATAATGTTAGTCCGACGGGATTAAGTCGTATTCAGATAGATGAAAGGTCTTCCATCTCTCTCTCAAAGTAGTTAACCATAGTATTAAGGTATATATCTCTTATTCATCTGATGATAAGTTAGAAATCTTAGAAACTTTGGTCTACTTAAGAATTAAACATTCTGTTAATTTGTATTAACCACAAAGATGTCTAACACTTTCGCTGACAATTTAAGAATCGTGTAGAAGTTAAGTAGAAAACAAATTTTGATTGCCATTTATTGGAGGGGCACACTTATTACGTATTGTTATGTATATGTATCTCCCTCGTGTATGTATGTGTGTGTGTGTGTGTATCTTGCCGCCTTGGTCTGGCTTTTGCTTTGACAATTTGAATGGGTTTTCTCACGCTAAGCAGCGCTGTCGCTGTCGCTGCCAATGTCTCAGCCTCGGTCGGCGTCACAGCTAACGTTGGCTTTACTCTGGCGCCGGTTTGTCTTTTTATATTCATTCATGCCTTTTCTGCCCCGTTGATTGTTTTGTTTGCTTTTCCCCCCTCCTCTCACTCTCTCTCACTCTTGCTAATTCATTTTATTATTTTTTTTTTTTTGTTTTTCATTCATACTACATACATCCGCGTGTGTATATATATATTTATTTAGCTAATAATATAAGTCAAATCGAAATTATTTATGACACCCGGCATCATCGATGAATCGCCGGGCCTCCTAAACCAGATGGGAGTGTGTCTGTATATATGTATGCATATCTGTCGTTTATTTCTGTGTGTGTGTGTGTGTGTGTGTGTGTGTTTGGGTATGTGGTGCTTTCGGTTTTGAATGCTATGTAAATGGATCTGTGAGATGATTTTATTGTTTCCATTATTTGCTATCGTCATAGTCAGATGAAATAATCATCGCGTGGGTAGTTGTTGATAGTAAAAAAACACACAACAACTACACACACGTTCATATGTATGGGTGTATCTGCATCTATGAGTGTGTCTCGTGTGTGCAAGTACTCGAAATAGTAAATATTTGGTTCTCATAAAACCTCAATGAACGCTGAATACTAACAGCTGATCTAATCTTTCACATCAGGTGGGCAAATGAAAGCAATTTATATATTGTTTATAAACGTTTTGGCAAATAACAAACAAAAAAAAAAAAAGATCAACTGCAATAGAGTGTGTCAATCTAAGTAATTTGTGAAGTATTTTAAAGAATTGTCAAGCATTAATTGGAGATTATTTATAATAAATGGTTTATGATAGCATTAACATATTTTTTTTAAAACAACATTTGAATTTCTCTAGTTTTTTGACTAATCAAAAGTGAAAACCAACGAAATTAGACAAGAATCGGTTGACTAAGCCATTCATTCTGAATGATCTCTTCAAATCTCTTGAATAAGGATTTCTTCTTTAAAATACTTTCTAAGGATCAATAAGGTTTTGGCATCGTCTCTAATGATTTCTTTTAAACTCTATGCAGATATTTACCAAGAGACTCTTACTTGATCGAGTCTTGTCTTGAGGACAGGGAGGTCTTTAAAATCAATTAACAAGAATATGTTTCCTTCTATTAAAAACTCAATTTCAATTCCTTTTTATTCATCTCAAATGCTTGACAAAGAGACAACCAAACCAAACTGAGTGAGAGAAGGAGGGAAAAAAAGGATTATGCAAAGAGTTGAAAAAGTATCTCAAAAGTCGTCATGACGGCGGCCGTCGCTGACGTCGGCATCGACATCGACAATTTTTCTCTCTTGATTAGAAACTGCAAAGCAAAACAAAAAACCGGAAAAAAGGGTTATGATTTTTTTTTGTTTTTTTTTTGGTTGTTGTTGTATTTTTCATAGCTCTCTGCACATTTGCCGTATGGGTGGGGGGCGGGTCTATGTATGTGTGTGTGTGTGTGTGTGTGTGCCTGTCTCTGTTGGTATTTGCTTCTTAACTTTCGGCGATTTTTGTTGTTGTATGCGTTGTATTATTATTTTTATTGTCGCCGGCGACTGCGCTGCCAGCAACATTGTTTTTTTTTTTTCTCTTGGTGTTGTTGTTGCTGCTCTTTTAGCATTTTAAATTGACGTTTATTATGCGGCAGAGTCTGTTTTTTTTTTCTTTTTCCTTTTTGTTTTATTGTATTTTCATTTTGTGTTTTTCGTGTACTCAAGTTGGTATCTCTGTTGCCGTTGGCGTCGATGTCGCTGCTGACGTTGGCGTTGCTGCTGACGCTGGCTTTGCTGTCGCTGCTGCTGCCGCTGCTGCTCGTTTCTTTTAGTTTGTTTTGGTTTTTAATTTAATCGTTTTTGTGCCCCTGTTGCCTTGTCCTCCACTCTCCGGTTCTCTCCGTCTGTCTACTTATGTCTTTGTTGTTGTAGTTGTCGTTAAATGTGTTTAGCACGTGCTACTACTACTACGGCCTTTTGCTCTGTCCCCCGTCTCACTCGCTCACCCACTCTATATAGAAACACATATATCGCACTCACTTAGTCGGCGTCAGGGGCTGCCTTTGGTTTTGTGCCCTTTTGTGTCTGGTTTGCTCTTGCTCTTGATGCTTATTAGCGAATGCCATTCAGTCACTTGCTCACAGTCAGTGAGTACTGACTCATTTCCTCTCCGTCCATTCACTCTCCATCCCTCCCACCCCCTTTCATCTCATTCATTCATGACTCGCTTCGCTTCTCTTCTCTTCTTTGGCCGTGGCATAGTCGCTTAGAAACAAGTGGCCAATAAATTATGGGGCTCAGGCCACAAGAAGAAGTCAACAGAGAACCAAAGAGAGAGCGTGAGCAGAGAGCCCATTATTATTATTTGCCCATTGAAGGCGTAATGGTAAAATACACATAAAACCGTTACAATTTTATGTGTATGTATGTATGTACGGGAATGTGTACGTGTGTAGGCGCACGTATCGACAGCAGCAGCAAAAAATTTAGCATCTTTACCATGAGAAAATCGACTTTGATATACCCAGTAACAAAATTGAACTCTATTCTTAAAAATTGCCAATGAAATTTTCTGTTTTCTTTCCTTATAATTTAATTATGTTTGATTTAGATCGGATCATTCTACATGAATATACTAAATAAAAACATTCCATTAAACGACAACTTGAACTTTAAGATTCATTAGTATTAAACAAGATATTAAATCAACCTGGTTAAGGTCCTGAAAGAGTAACTTAGGTACCTTTAAAACAAATACTATAACCTGCTTATATCTGAGGTTTAATTTGGTTAAGTTAGCTGTAGAAACTTAAAGCCCACTTAAGCTTATCACAACAAAACAAGCTGCTTAGGATTTCATCCGCCCCGTTGCTATTTATTTAGGAAGATGCTAATACACCCTGTTTTCAATCTGTGGCATAGAGGGTATAGAAAGGGTTTATGTTGCGGTTGTTGTGATTGTTTTCCTTTTTTATTTGATTTGGAAAAACTGACCTAAGCTATGGCAGGACGCGATGTTAAGAGACGTTTTGCATGCGGGACAGTACAAATTGTTGTTAATGGAAATGAGTAGCTTCATTCCACCACCAGTTTCAGACCCCCACCAGCCCTTCCCCCACGAATCCCACTCATGAGACGAGACGTGCGTATTTCGTTTGTTCCCTTGCCAAGCGCAAGTCATCATGGTCGTTATTGTTGCTGCTGTTGTTGTTGCTGTCCGTCACTGTGTCAAGGACAAGTGGATTCCTGCCGGATATTGTATGTATGTAAATATATTGTTTAATGGCCTAAGCAAATTTGTTCTACCAATCTTCTTGACGTAGGTCAATGTTAACAAGGGAACAACATCAATTCGTATGCACAAATTACTCAATATAGAAAAGAAGATAGAGAAGAATTCAAATTGGAAAACACTAAATATAGTCATATATTTATCTAATATTATTTATATCAGTTAAGGATAAACAACTAAAATATATTTTGCTAGCAGTAGAAACTATGGCCAAAAACTATATCCATCCAACAATCCAACTCTATCCTGGGATTCGACTCACGATCACTTAGACAACAAGGAATACCTACTTAGATCTGACGAAAATGCTCAAATAAAGAGAGATTGAATCCTTTCTTATGCATTTTAAATATATTTTTTGAATGTTAACTAAATGAATGCTTAAACTATACTAGTCAGCATGGAATCAATTGAAAATACGCAAATCAAATAAGTGAATTCTAAATTTTGTTTCAATCGTTTTTAGAAAGATCTTAAGAGACTTTAAAAGAGAACTTAAAACTTCCCAAGGAATCCTTAGGAACTTTTCGTGACAGTTTTATCTGTTTCTACATTCAGAAATATTCGAATTTCTTTATTTTGTTCGATTCTTATAAGTTTCTTGCATGTTACTTAATACAAATTGTTAAGAAAACCAAAGATCAAACTCTTAATCTACAAATGATTCTTAGAAACCTTATAAATTATAAAATAAACCTTATGCATATTGCTTGTGCATTTTGATAATAGATATTGATAAAGATTTTACGACATATTTTTGATTTAGAATGTGGATTGATAATGGCGAAATTATACACAAGAAGACATAGAAAACAGGTTAATGTTCTTGTTATTTCTCGCCTTTGATAAAAACAAAAGGAAAATCTGTATAAATAAAATGTTTTCGAATGCATACATGGGTAAAATAGTGGGTCAAGTTTATATCAGAGCATTTTTGATTAGAGGCAGCAACTCATTCCGAGAAATTTTATGTAGTGGCAGTGCTTTCAACTTTCAGCAATTTGGGGCTGGCCTACATAGCCAGCACTTACGGCCCACATGGCCAGGCCCCTTGCTGCCGACACCCCCGATGGCCCCAACCTCGTCACCCTTCTTCAAGCATATGACATTTTTGCAGTTTTTGTTTTGCTCGCCAGTTTCTACAATGGCTCAGCGATTCCCCTGCCCTACCCCTCACCACCCACCCTCTTCACAATTCAACTTCTTCCTGCCACAGCAAAACTTTCATTTAATTGCTGTGAGCAATAAAGAGAAAAAAAAAAAAAAATATATGTACATTTGCTTTTGTTTACTCTGCTTCGATTGTACGAATGAAGAGTGACAGAGAGGTAGGGGACGGTGGAAAGAGTGAGAGAGGGGGGCGGCTTGGCTGCAGAGTAGGTGCAGGCGCGTGCTGTGCGTGCCTACTACGACTACAGCAACAGCAGCAACAACAATAGCAGCAGCGACGTGATGGTGATGCGTGTCTTTGTCTTGTACTGCCCCCCATCTTCTCTTTACCCACTCCACCACCATTCATCCATTCACCATTTCCATTCCCCAAATGGCTTTTCAATTGGTTTTTGCCGGTAGAGAGCAAAACATAAATGCGGCTAAAATACAAGAATCAAAACAAAACACACAAAAACCAAATTAAAAAAAAACACAAGACAAAGAGAATGAACACAGAACTCTAACAGCTGTGGGTGAGTTTCAATTCGAGACATCAAATGAATGATCATGATCATGAATCAGGAATCGTTCTATGACGATTATTCAATTGAAAAGTCAAGGGTTGAGTAAACTTAAGTCAAAAACCTAAATAAAATGTGATCATCATCTAACGGAACGTGATCATATAATCCTTAGCAAAAGCATTTGAGATAAACCCCCATATCTTAATCATTAGCTCTAAATCGATCGAGCGTAAGGTGATCATTGAATTGGAATAGATAAAACAAAACTAAGAATTTCTATTACTTACATTGACTTCGGTCCACATTTTCATTGTTTTGCCAGAATTCGTAATTTACTTATAGTTGGAGGTAATATTGTAGAATTTGTTTTTGTGTGTGTGTACGTGTGGGTGTTTTTTCTTTTGGCGCCTTTTTCTTTACTACCAATTGTCAATAGATTTCCACATGTTGGTTTAGCCCCCAAATAATTTAAATATTTACTCAAAGAGTTCACTGCAAATGCATTTTTTTACTTTAACTATTTTTCTTTCTTTCACTCAAACAACACACACAATTTGATTTTGTTTCGTTTTGTTTTGAGGGACTTTTTCTTTTGTTGTGACAATGTTGGATAATTTACGTAGTTTTTGTGCTTTGGCTGTGGCTTTGGCCGCGCGCCGTTGGCGTCGTCGTCGGTTCGCTGTCGCTTGGTCTTGGTCTTGTTGTGCGAAGTGCAGAGTTCGTACTGAAAAACAGTTAATGGTGTTGGCGCTTTTTGGGCCATGAGCCACACAGCAGTCAGAGCCAAAGCCAGAGCCAGTGCCAGAGCCAGAGTTGCCTGCCGAATGCAATGAATACGATGAAAACTCGTTGTTTAAGCGACAACCCTGCCACATGCGCACACACAACATATTACATTCGTGTTGTTATTGTTGTTGCTGCTGCTGCTGCTGCCCCTATGAGTTTTCCCATTTCGTATTTTCAGTTGCGCTGTGGAAAGCCGCCAAGCCAGGCCAAGCGAGGCAGCCTGACTGGCCACAAAAACCCTAAAACCCAAACCCAAACCCAAAACTCAATTCGATGTTGGAGCCTAATGGGCGAAATGAAACCCTTCCCTACAGCTTTTACTCTGGCCTCCTCTCACTCCCTCTCCCCCTGACTGTCTCTCTCTGTTTGCTTCTATGCCAATCGACAGTTTATACTATTTTAGTGCATGACAAACAAAGGCGGCGAAGCGGCTTGGTTAAGTCGTTGTCGTCGTTTCATAAATTCGATATTGTTGATTGCCTGCTAACGGTTCTAATCGAATTGTTATCGATATTTGGTTGGGTATCTTAGCTAACAAATCGATTTGTTATTGCAATTTTAGGATCATTTAACATCCATTCATTTAAACTAGGTCCGCTTCATGCCACAAAATTGGCCAAAACGAATTTTAAAATATGTCTATTTCACATTTACAGGTGAAATGTGTGTTGCCTACATTGCCTTTAGCAATTAATATAACGGAAAGATATTTAAAACTAATTTTCTTTGAATATATAATAGTATGTACATATAATAGTATAGTATATAAATCGGGTTTTGATTAGGAATCATAGAAATAAACTGAACAGATTTTAAAATTGCAATTCTATTGCATATATAGAATTCAGAATATTCTTAATTAAATTAATTCAGTTTAATAAAACTTCAAGGACCTTATATTTATGTATGTATATAATTTAGAAAATTCGAATATTATATTAGTTATATTATCCAAATTAAACTGGCTATAACATCCGAATAGTAGGTCAAAAGATCAATTTCTTCAGCTTGAAACTCTAATGAAATTTTGAACAAATTTACTAATTTTTTAAGATAATAAAAATAAAAGAAGTAGAAAGATAATAATTTTAATAATTTATAAGAAATGGAGGTAAAAATTTTAAAGGTTTCTATGATAATATTCAATAATGAGATAGTTCTAATCAGCTTTCAGACACCTGATCTTGAGATTTTTGAAAGTCAACCAAGTCAGGTGCTTCAGAGTTTAGAGCCTTTATGCATATTTCTACTATCATTCAACGACGTTGTTGTCGTCGTTCTCGTTGCTGTTGTTGTTGTTGTTGGCGCTGTGAACGTAATCAGCATCGACGACAGTCACCATGGAACTTTGTTGAGGACTGAAGCAACCATATAGTCGAACGACCTTTTGCTGACTGATAAAATTGGGTGGCTGGTGGTGAGTTTTGAGGGGGGACCCAGCGGCTGTCGGTTGTCGGTTGACGACTGGCGTCGGCTTAGTCGTTACAAACACAGACATACAAACACACACACACACACACGTCCACTCAAACACACACACACACACTCACACAAATCTATTCCCTGCGCAAGCCAACTCCCGCTCCGCCCCGTAAGAGACCATCGAATGACTGCTGATTGCTTTGCCTGGCTGACGTGATGGCATTGCATATACACACACATGTATATGATTGTATGTGTGTGTGTGTGTGTGTGTGTCGTCTATGTACGAGTAGCAACATTCATAGTGAAAGATTGCGTTGTTGTTGCTGGCAACTGGGTGGTTCTTTGTTTTGCACACGCCTCCCCTTCCCCCCTTTGTATAACCAACCATTCCAAACGTCCCTGCCACCACACCACATCAGACCAAACCAAACCACACCGACTCCAAAATGTGCCGAAGTGCCGAATGCTCATTCGTGCGATGCCTTCTCTTCTCGTCGTTTGCCAATATAAATTGCGACTGGTTGTTGTTGTCGTTGGAGCCAGAGCCATGAGCCATCGAGCCAGACCAAAGAGCCAGGCGGAGGCCAGGCTAGGCCTGGTCCAAGCCAGCCAAACAACCGTCGACGGATGACGACGTTTTCCGACTAACAACGGACGCGCATTTTCCACCGTTTCGAAGGCAAGAGCGCAATGAAAATGTGCGAGGCAGCGTCGCAGCGTCACAAATTGCGCTAGATGGGAACACGGGGCAGAGATGTGGGGGGTGGGGGATAATGGCTTTTGGGAGGGTCGTCAAGTAGCTCAAGAGATGGGAAACGGTTGGAATGGTTAAGGGGTTCGAGTCGGACAGAGGGATTGTTTAAGCTCTAACGATAGTGGCCGCAGCTCTGACTCGGTCTCTGACTATAGTTCTGTGTGGTATTCAAAGCATTGAAAATGCCATTTGTTGTTGTTGCCGTTGCTGTTGTCGATGTTGCTGTTGCTGCTGTTGTTTTTTTATTTCATACACTTTGCGTATCCTTTTTGTGCGTTGGCTGATTTGTGCGCACTCAAAAAAAGGAGGATAAAAAAAAGATACTTTTATAACATCGCCGCACTGAACGGCTAGCAGAAATTGAAGCTGAGGCAGGCAGCAGTAGAAGCAGCAGCAACAGCAACAGCAGCAATTGGTATCAGCAACATTAACGACGAAGGAGGCACACAACAGCAACGTCTACTGCGACGCCAGCAACATCAATTGGCGGCAGCGGCAACACCGTTACCATAGTTGCCGTGGTTACCAGTTGGGGCTCTGCTTTTGTCTACGAAAGGTCGCAGTAGTTAGAGTCCAAAGATGAAGACGAAGTCAGAGCAATGAGACTGCGTTCTCTGTGGTCGATGGTCTCTTCTTTGCCTCGGAAGCCCATGGGAAGAATTGCCGTTGGCATTGTCCGTTTTTTTTTTTTTTTTGCTAAAGTTCAAATATGCATTGCTTTTTGCTGAGGGGGTTGGGGCAACTATTTGAATCTAGAACTTGTATATCAATTCTCAAATTCTTTTCGTTTCTCTCTCTCTCTCTCTCTTGTTAGCAGAAGAATTGTTACTCTGGGGAGTATACAGGTGTTGGTATTTAAATTAGATAGATATCTATCATGATATAGAAATATATTCTTCCTGCTTATCTTCAAACTCAAAATCAGAATTGTTTAATTCTTTTATTATTTATTCATCCATATGTTTGCAAAACTTTAAAAATATATACATATGTATATACATACGATGTTTGTATGTGTTTGTGCATATTCATTAGAAATTGTTGAATGAAGCTTTCTTTATTTCCTTAAAATATTAATCATTTATTGATATTTTATTTCTGCCATAGGCCAATTTCTGTACGCATTGCTCATGCCTAAAAAAGAACCCTAAAATCCCATCCAGTTTCGGGGCTGATATTCTGATATTCGGGTATGAGAGATCCCAATGCTTTGATGATTTTGTTGTTCAGGCTTATCAACCCCATCCACACAAACACACATAGACACACACAGTGCACACACAATCGTTGCAGACAGTGAATATTCTTTTAAGAATTATTTGTTTATATATTTTTTTAACTTTCAAGCATTTTTAAATAATTTTTTTACGTTTAGTTTCTACCATGTTTGCATTTTTTGAATAATCTGTTAAAGCCCTGGTAGTCCATTGGTTAGGAGCCTTCACTGTATGTGCCCCAACATATACACATGCTCAAATACATATGCATTTATATGAACAGACAACAATATACACAAACCGACCACATATATACAGCCATATATACACACACTGACACACACACACACACACATGTACATATATCTATAAGTAAGCATATATGAAAGCAAACAAAACTCAACTGAAAATGCGGTAAGTCAGAGCTGGTGGGCTTAGAAGGGTTTTCCACTTTTCACTCTATCTATATACAAATATTAGTAGATAACTGAATAATTCGTTTAGATTATTCCTTAGATTTGATATTTGAATTTTAACTTGTAAATTATTCTTCGTTGAGGTAAATACTAGGCAGAGAATCTCTTCCTTTTAGTGTGTAATAGATAGTTTCACTTATTAATAATAATATTTAAGTATTTCTTAGTTGCAGAATACTTTTAAATATGACTCAATAAAGCTACATATTTCTCTAGCATTTCTCAAAATTGTTTTAGGACTTTAAATTAAGCATATAATGAGAGTAGATCGAACTGGAGAATTGGAGAAATGGGCTTCAATCTAATTGGTTTACTGATTTTCGATTGAAATTCCATAGTTTATCTATAAAACTAATAAACGTTTTAACAATGAACTAGTGAATCGAATCGAATAGGTAGATCGCTCCCTCTTCAAGTTGGGGCGCCTCTGTGGTTGTTGCTGCTGCTGCTGCGATGCGTTGGCTGCCCTGTTGTTGTATTTTGCCGCACAGCAACAACAACACCAACAGCAACAACAACATTCGTTCGTTAGATGACTGTGCTCTGTGTGTATCTGTATCTCTGGCTGTGTGTGTGTGTGTGTGTATGTGTGTGGATGTATGTATATATACAGTCCTACATTTCCATCGATTTAATCTATCTGACTACGACATCAACCAAACACATACACATACACACACACACACAAACACACGCTCACAGTGAAAATCCGCCCAAAGTACGTAGAGAGGAGGAAATTGTCAGACAGTCGCTTCGTCTGTATGCCGTTTTGTCGGTTTGTCTGTTTGTCGGTTAGTCGTTTCGTACAAATAACGAAATGGCAATGGGGTGTACGTACGGGGTCGGGACGGCCCTGGTTTGCTTGACTGGGACTGAACTGGGTGGTTGGTTGGTGGTACTTGGTCGCGGCATGAGCAATGACATGATGCTATGGCAGAAGGTACGGGTATGAGTATGGGCAAATGGGCATGGACATGGGCATGGGCATGGGCAATGGGTTGGGTCGTTGCTTTTTGGGTTGAGTTGGAGCCGCATAAATTTCTCGTCTCGTTCGTCTACTTTTCCCAGTGTATCTTTGGCTATACATACATACATATGTGTGTGTGTGTGTGTATGCCATTGTGTATGCTTGTTGTGCGCTTCTACTACTACTACTATGAACGACGACGACGTCAACGGCGCCACAATTGAACTGTCAGTATACCGTCCTTATAGGTCTAGGAGGGCGGCAGGAGATTCTAGAGCTGGAGTTGGATCTGTGTAACTTATACTACAATTGCATAGAAGGAATAGCAATAGTGTTAGAAAATTACTAATAACAAAGCAGTCCACATAGGATTGCTTATTGATTGTGAATGTATTGCAATTAATATTTATTTTAAATGTTAAAAGATCACTCCATTAACAAATCTTTTCAATAGAAAACCTTAGATTCAGGCTAGATTCAGAAACATTAACACAATGATCCCTTTGTGAGATCTTATCATACCAAAACCTTTTAAACTCTTTTAACAGTGTATTTGATTGACAATTTCAGGATATTCTCACAGTGTACACATTGCCATGACAACAACTTTAGAAACAAGCTACAACAACAACAGCAAGAACATCTAGGCACTAAAAGCAACAACAACAACAACAAAATGAAGAAGCAAATAAAAGATTGCCATTGCCATTCAGAATGCCCTGTTTCCCAGCCAATAGCCCCAAGTCCAGAGCTGAATCAGAGAGTTGCTGGCCGAAGTTAGAGCTGCTCCGTTGAGTTGGAATCAACTCTATCAGCATTTTGTGTGACTCGAACCGGACTATGGACACTGAACTCGGCGCCAAAACTGAAATAGAATGCGAATTGCTAGGGAATACACGAATGCCATATGTGTTGACCAGTCGACCAATGGTCACCAGAGCCAGCACCAGAGATATAGAACCAAGGATACAGACAAAAACGAAGAAATACTGAAAGCTAATAGATAGCAAAAGAGAGAGAGAGAGAAGGACAGAGAGAGGGAAAAGGAGACAGAGAGTGAGATGGACATAAACAGAGCCTGGAGGCAAGTTAAAGTTTCTGCTGCAGCAGCAAGTGGAGCGACTACAACAGGATGGTCACGTTGAAACTCAGTTGCATGTTACGTATACGTACTGTAGTCAGTCTGATGATGGCAAATGCAAATACACATTCTCACACACAGACAATCAAAGATATAGACATGTATGCGCATGTTACATGTGCATATGAAATATTGACCCCTGCATAGGAGAATAGCCGAAATTTCGAACATTAAGCTTGTGGTCTAGGCCTTAAATGGAGTCCAAGTACATGGTTTGGTTGCAACCCGAAAAAACTAACACCAAATTAGATCATGCATGACTGTCTATCTATAAGGATTGAAACTAGAATTGTTTGCAGGTGATTCGGAATATATTAAATTGTGAAACGGCATACAAATACACAAAGCTAGAGTAATTTCCGTCCATTATTTGCATTACCTAATGAAACTAATTTTGACCAATTTTCATTAGTTTAGTTTTCACATTTGTATTATCTATTAGAATCTCAAAGCTTTGTGCTTCAATTTTGAGCGTGATTTTGTTGTGAAAAGTTTTTCTTATTTGTTGATTAAACAGATTTGTTTTAAATGAACGGCTAACTAAACTTAGGTATATATTTACAGGCTCTTTGCTTTACAGTTGAAAACAGGACTAGAAAGGAAGCTGTTTTTTAACCTACTAAAGTTAGTTGACATGGTCTACACATGATTCGCTTAGCTGTTATAATGTCAGCCATTTCATAAAAATGTTGATAATTTAACAAAGAGAAATTGGTAATGCTTTATAAGTTAAAGCGTTTTACCTCACCTCTTCCCTTAGTCATTGATCAATTTGAACTCTTTAATCTATTGAGTGCAACCTTTAATGTGACTTCAATGTGTTGGTATTCCATTTACCTACTGTTTCCTTTCATTCTGACAGCAAAATCAACTTCTGCGTAACTGACCTTTTATTTGAATACATCTATAAATAGATGTGCGAATGAGTGTGTGTTTGCGTTGGGTATTGATGTTGCCAATCAAAGCAAAGTACTTACTAGTACTTACACTTGACTCTATTCACAGGTTTCCTGACATTCATTTAAGATTTCTGCAGATATTTTATGCCTAATTAAAAGGAACTAAATACAAAAACAAACTACTAAATACAAGGTAACCAAATTAAATGCAAAAAGAGAGAGAAAAAAATGCGATGAGAGGTGTCTGATGGGAAGAACCACTTGTTACCATGTTTCATGTTGTTTGTTGGCTTCCTCTGTGTTTCTTTACTTTACTTTTTTTTTGGGAAAGCGCCAACGTCAAAGTCGAGACATCAAAAGAGAGTGAGCAAGGTGGAGGAGCATGAGGGGGAGGGTGGAGCTGCGAGAGCATTGAACGTAACACTTTCGCTGGGCGATGATGATGACGACAACACAAGCAGCAGCAGCAGCCAACATTGACTAATGATAGATGGATGGATGGATGGATAGATGGCTTTGAATGGCAGGCGGCAGGTTTGGCTACCCGCCTTTTGCCTTGCATACATTACAAACGCAGCAACAGCAGCAACATCAGCAACAACTACATCAGCAACAAAAAGCGTACATAAATAAATAAAAAGCAGCCCCAGTAAGGGAATGCCAGAGAAGGAGAAGGAGAAGTAGAAGTTGGAGGTGGAGATGGAGCATGGCTCGGGCGGGGGGCCAACAATAAATTGTTCAAGGTCGCCGCTTGTCTGCTGCTTTCAAGCATGAAAAATGCAAAACAAACGTCGACGCAAACGGCAAAGTCAACGTCAACGGCGATGCCAACGTTAACAGCGGTTGAGCCATGGCAAAACTCAACGACGACGACGACGACGAGGACAACAAAGTCTGTCATAATTCACATGCGAGTTGAGTCCACGTGGTGAATTTCTACTCCGCCTACAACTCTTACTCTTACCCATCCACCCTCGTCCTGCTCGTCCCTGTGGACGCCTCTTTTAGCTCAGCTTCCTCCACCATATTTTCCTTTCTAAAAATTTTAGAGCCCAGACATGCATGATTTTTAGTTTAGCTGGCAGCAGGCAGCAGCTTCAAACAGCTGGAAAAATGTATTAAAAACCCCAAAACGCACCCTGTTGTCGTGTGTCGGGCGGGTGGTGGCATCCCCTTTATGTTCTTTCAAAAAACCGAAGAGCATTGGCATTGGATTGCTCTTCACACGTGTGTGTGTGTGTGTGTTTGTATGTGCGAAACCATAAATTGAAAATACGCTGGCTCTGCCTTCGATGCTGCTGCCGCTGCTGACGTTAGCACCGCTGCTGCTGCCACTGCTGACGTTGCAGTCTCTTTCAACGTCGACTTTGTTAAGAAAGGGGTTGGCACAAAAAGTTTTTCACTTTTCACGGCGGCACAACAGAAATAAAAATCCGAAAATTGCTAAAGAAACTTTCGCTGAACCTCAACGGCAACAGTGACTGCAACGTCAACAGCGACAGAGACGCCGGCGTCAACAATGACGATGAAGATGATGATGATGATGATGATGATGATGATGATGATGATGACGATGAGAATGTGTCTCCTCCACTTCCACTGCCATTTCTGCTGATTAAGTCAGAGTCTACAGTCTGTGCATTGTTGTCCTGCGGTTGCCAGACGCCGACACCAACACCAACACCAATAACGACACCTTGCTCTCTGAGTCCACCATCATCCTCACCTCTTTCTCCTGTTCCTTCTCCAGCAGGAGCTGCTGCTGTTCCTTTTGCATTTGCATTTGCATAACTCCTCCACGCACTTTGACATGTGGCTGGTTGAAATTTTGCAGTCAAGTGTTTTGAATGAACATTCCTTCCTCTTCTATTCATACATACATATATGTATATATGCATATGTGTGTGTGTGTATGTGTGCGTGTCTATATGTATTTGGGTCAGATGCATGGCACACGCACTGCGCGCCCAGACACATCCTTAAAAGCAGCAGCCAAGCCATCCAGCCAACCAGCCTCCCAGTTTCAGGCTCACCAAATTGCACACAGCCTGCGGTTTTCTCGACTGACCTTTCACAGCAGGTTACTACCACTTGCGGGTTGGGGTTGGGGGGTCGGAGGCGAAATGGCCGTGCCATGAGGTGTCATCGCATCACCTGCTGCGCTTAACAAAACTTTTAGCAGGTCAACTTGTTGTTTTTGTTATTGTTTGAATACCAATTAGTGGGTCATGTCATAAGTATTGGTTGGTGGCCCAACATATTAATATAAATAGAAATAATTATCAACAGCCAGAATATGATATAATAACAAAAATATCAATTTACTCTCAAGTTTTTGAAGAAGGAACAAACGAAGAAAGAAATTAATAACAATATTTAGTTAAACAATTTGAAAGCTGAGAAAGTTTAGTACCTAAATACAAATGGGTTTAATATAATATAATAACAATTAAATGAACATAGATAAATTAATTGTTTCTTCTTTCATTTGAAACTTTAACCTTTAGAACATAAAGATTATGAGATCTTCTATCAAAGCAGGATAAAAACGAAATGTTATCTTGATAAGAATAAAACTTATACGAACTGACCAATTGCATAATAATTTTAATAATTTGTATACAAGAATTGGAATTTAAAGGTTTATTTACCTAAATAACTTTAGTTCATCTACTAACCCAGTATCCCACAGTACAAAGATCTACTTTGGTCCAATTGATCTACTCTATAATATGGCAATTACTTACTTAGAAGTCTTTGCAACTTAAGTTTTAGCACTAAATAATGAGTTAAATTAGAATTGAGCAAAGGAATTGTTTTGACAGAAATAAATCACATTACTTTTACTACTTAAAGATAGCTTCATTTATATCGAGCCTAATGCTAGATTTGTTAATTAAGTATCAATATTGTGAAGAGGTTGCTAAAAGTATTTTCTTTAATGTAGCAAATTTTATTAAATTAAATAATCACAATTTGTATTTTAATCCTTTTATGCAATATTCGGTTATAAAGGTTTCATTCGTGTCTTAAACATTTCATCAGAATTTTGTGCATTTACATATTTTGTAATTGTAGTAAACAAAATTCCAAAATACTTATTAGCAATGGCAAAGAACAAAAAGAAATTGAATTCAATACGCCCCCCCTCTCTCTCTCTCTCTCTCACTCTCTCACTCACTCTGTGTGTTTATCTAGAATGCATATGAAAATCCCTTTTTCTAATTACACAATGGAAATAAGCATATCATTTATTTAGCATTTGTCCTTTTATCATGTCAATGTCTTGTCGTAGGATTTCTAATTTTCTAACACACAACTCAAAGCTTAAATGCAAGAAATTTAATAAACATTTCTAGTGCGAATATATATTTTTGGGGTTCTACCTAACTTTAACCCCCCTGCCTTCATTCTACCCCCTACACTTACCCAGCCCAAAGCCAAAGCCTACATACACTCACACACACACCACACACTCAAAAGATATATACATCTACAAAGATACTTTTGCTAGGAGCGTCTCTGCTTGCTGCTGCTGATGCTGCTGCTGTTGTTTGTACAAAAACAAGACGCATTACAATAACAACAACAACAACAATAGACAACAACAACAACACTAACGTACATTCTTGGCGTGTTAGACTTTTAGCAACAACAAGAACAAGAAGACCAAGTAGAAATAGTAGTAGAACCTGAAGCAGGAGCAGGAGCAGGAGCAGAAGCTGAAGCAAAGGCAGAAGCAGGACCAGAAGCCGGAGCAAAAGAGCTGGAGTATAACAACAACAAGCAAACGCTTTTTGCTTGATTCGCCCTTGTGACTGGTGGCACTGGCTGCCTGTTCTTGTGCCTCAGCTTCAGCTTCATTTCTATCTGCGCATCTCTGTAATCATCATCAACACCATGAGCCAGCCAGGACAAGCAAGCAGCAGTCAGCCAGCCAGCCATCCTGTCCTCGTGCGCAATATCCTTGTCGTCCTTTTCAAAGCACAACCTCAGCCTCAGCCCCGGCAACATCCCTGCCATACTATATCTATCCCCACTACCATCTACCATCTACATTTTCCATTTTCGTTTTCATTCTGGCCAAAACCAAGCCAGAGACAGAGAGACACAGACCCAGAGCCAAGCCAAGTCGTCGAGTCCTTGCTGCTTCATTATTTCAGCATGCTGCTGCCGTTCCTGCTGCTGCTGCTGCTTCTCGATGCCTTTTCTATCTGATGGATACGTATACGTACCGTGTGCCTTATCCCTCCCCAAAAACCCGCCGAGCCCCTGTCTACCACTTACCCCCCCAGCACCCTTCCTTTCTTCCTTCATTCAACCGCCTGTCTTTCCATCCTTGTTCCATGTTGTTGCCGTGAATTTGCAGCATTTTATCCTTCGTCCGACCAAGCCAATGTATATATATATATAAGTGTATGTGTATTTGTGTGTGTATGTCTGTTTGTGCTGACAATAAAAGTTTCGTATACACACACACACACACATACATGAAAGCTTAATGCTTTGCCGTTGTGTATATATATAAGTGTGTGTGTGTGTATACATATATATGTACATATATATGTATGGCCCATCGTATTTCAGAGCAAGTTTTTATACCCTATAGCAGTGAAATGAGAACATTTGAGCCTAACTTAACTTTAGCTACGTTTACTTTTTTGATAATATTTGAAAACTTTATACATATTTAGTCTGATTTTTGAATTTTCGAACATTTACAAGAATTTCCAATGAATTTTCTTTAATAAAAAGTATAAAAAAACACTTAAAACTTTACACAAATATCAGTTTTTCAGTATGATACAAAGAAATATTTTATCCATCAGCAAGATTTTTTACTCTTTTAATGGATTCAGGAGAATCTAGACACTATAAAAGGATTTCTAGAAGTAAATTAGGATTGGAAATCACATTTGTCTTTTAGAAAATATCTTCGAATCGAAAGATGTTTAATCAATATTGTTATTAATAATTTAGTTAATAAAAAGCTTTGTTTATAAAATATTGAATGTCTAAAAACATTACTTCTTCAATTGCGAAATTTTCCCTTGGATTTTCTCCACTAATTTTCTATTTCTTAGAGCATTTGGTTGGTCGTTCATATTCTTAACTCTCTTCAATTCCAATCTTGTTGTTGCTATGTATATGTGTCTCTGTGTGTGTGTGTGTGTTGTTGGTGTTCGTTATGCCGACAACGTAGAACTGTGTAGCTCGTGTGGTGGGTGGTGGGCAGGCGAATTGGGTGGTTGAGTGGGTAGGTGGGTTGCTTGATTGGGTGGTGGCTGCTTGTCAGACATTTTGGCTCTTAGCTGGGGCTGGGTGGCTGGTGTGTCTGTGGGTCGCATAACGGTTACAGTGAAACTTTTGCCCTATTGTGACAAACAAACGACAACGACGCAGGGTCGGCTGAACGGACGAGGGGGAGGTCGGACGGACGGGCAGGCTGGCAGGCAGGCAGGAGGAGAGTCACCCTCAACCATGCGGCCGTGGGTGTTGCGAGAGTTTGGGCCCCATGTTGAATAGCAAAGTGAGCGACCGACTGACAGGCAAGCGCACGGCCTGAAATGTCTCTATACAGGGTGTTTTGCTGGCATCATTGCCTAGTGCAGCTAATGCCACCAATTGAGGCATCCTCTATCCAACATATATACATACACAATGCTCATTGTGCGTCCCTTTTGGCTTTTTTCATGCAGGACCCCCCGAAACAAACTATTGTTGCCTGTCGCTCTCTGCGAAAACTAAATGAATGAGTCCATGGAAGAGAATGGGTGGCAGGGAGCCCGGAGTCGAAGCTGAAGCCGGAGCTGAATCTGGGGCTGTTGATAGATCCACGGGTGGATTGGGTTGGGTTGGTTTGCATGTTGAATGCGTAGAATTTGGCATGTGGCTGCAGGCGCCATTGGCTTGAACTCTAGCTCTAGCGGCGGCGCATTGGTTTTTAGTCTTTTAGTCCGATCAGGCGGCAATTTTCCTCCTCCATGTGCATATATCTGCGTTTTTTCTTCGATTTTTTTTCGACTTAACAATCGATAACATTTCTTGCTTCAAAAAACAGTCACATTTATAACTTTAAGTTCAATATTTAACTCAGGTATATGACGCATGCGATTTCTGGTTTTATCGTTTGAGTATGAACAAAACCAACAACAACAATAATAAAAAAACGAAAAAAACAATGTTTTTTTGCGCTGCGCTGTTTGCTTTGATGACACACACACACATATGTACATAAGCTCGAACTTTGGGAACGTCCCAAAAAATAAAAACAACAACAATAAGGCATACAACAAATATTCGCAAGTTGGCATTACTTCAACTCAAAATTGAGGGGCTAGGCCCCATTGAACCGAATTTCAAAGTGGCACACGCACATACATACATATGTATTTGTGGTCCAAAAACCGATCCTCATGGGTAAAGAAAATAACCACTGATAGCATCGAAGTGTGTGACTAACTAGGCGATCACTTTGATATATCTTATCTGCCCTAGACACATGAACTCCAAGTGAGCCAAGTCATAAGTTAATTGTTATTAGATCTAACTTTATGGTAATTGCCTTAGTTGCTCTTGCTTGTTTTAATCGTAACTATTTTTATAAACCATTTGCATAAAGATCAACTTATCAAAGTTGAGCTTAAATTACTATATTTTCTAATCAAGTTTGCTTTTTATGCCATACACCCATAGGGTGAAATGGTATATTAAAGTCGCCAAAATGTATGTATGTATGAACAGGCAGAAGGAAGCTTCTCCGACCCCATAAAGTATATATATTCTTGATCAGGATCAACAGCCGAGTCGATCTAGCCATGTCCGTCTGTCCGTATGAACCCCTAGATCTCGGAGACTATAAAATTTAGAGCCACCAAGTTTGGTATGTAGACTCGTAGAGTATGTAAATTGGTCGAGTTTATTTCAAAATTTTATTTTTGGTATGTATATGTGCTTAGTAGATTTTGCCACGCCCCTTTCCGCCTCCGTAATTTAAAAAAACTCGATTATCTTCCGTATTTTTCTATTCTATTATTCAATTAAATAAAATAATAATATCCAGCAAAATACCAATGGATCAAAATCGGAGCAAAAATAGTCGAGTTATGCATATGAACGTTTTTCCATAAGGCCGGAGTTGGCCGTTGGCTGGTGGGGGCGCTAGGGTGCTCGTATGTTTGAGTGAGCGAGATACTAAGATATGCTTGTAAAAAGCACGTAAAAATGCATTTGTTTAATAAAATTTAAATATTTGCTTTACTGGTGTATGGTATACCTAAGTCGGCGAGACGACTTACTTCATTTTTAATTTAATCTAATCAATAGAAACTTAAAATAAGTTAAAAATTAGATACATTTTTAAACTTTCTGAGAGTCTTTAATAGAGATTTTTTTCTTTAAATTTTTAAACTCTTTATTATTTTGATTTAGGTATCTTTGAGATCTAATTGTTATGATCTTTAACCATACTTTTAAGAAATTGAATATTTTGGCGATTTGATCGTGCTTTTTAATTGGTTTTCTTAATAAAACTTAACCTTGATGCAGAAAAGTCAATCAATAACTGTCCCGATTTTGTTTTCGAATCATGGAAAAATCAATGTAGAATTCAAATTTTAGGTGACACATTAACTAACGACTAAATTCATTAGTCGTCTTTCAAAAATTGGAAAGAAGACTTGATAAGTTTAAACTTTAGTTGCAATGTTTTAGTTAAGAAGGTCCTTAACTAAAGTGCATTAAGAAGAAAAACAATACTTAATCTGAGAAGTTTTAATACTTTAATAACGATCAGTACATATAAAAAAGATTTCGAGTTAAAATTTAACAAAAATAAGGCAATAAGGAATAGCTTAAAGTAGCCAATTTTAATCTCTTAAACTTTCTAGGTTAAGAATAAAAAGCAAATTCCAATTTAAGATCACTTTTGGGGGCAATTGCTCCATTTGCTCATTTAATTACTTAAACTCGCACTTTAATGTGCTCTCGATAAAGTTTCTAGCTTTCTGTTTAGTTAGCATGCTAAAATGGGGAGGACCTGCAAAGAGGCAAAAGGAAAACCGAAATCCTCAACCCAACCACCCAACCATCTACTCCAGTTCATACAAATATATAGGTATATATATGTATGTATGTACATAGTTTAGTATAGTATATAGAATGTATGTATATGTATGTGTATAACCCAATCTAAAGGCTAAGGCCTGCTTGCTGCTGCTACTATTTCTGTCCACACACATCGATCGATGCCTCAGTGGTGTTGTTGTTGTTTCTCTTTCTTATTTTTTGGTTTTTTGTTGTTGTCGATGTGTTTTTTGTTCTTGTTGTATTTCGGTTGCGTTGCGCAAATGGCAACTGGTCGTCAGCAGCGAGCGTCATGTGCTTGAGAACCAGAACCAACAAAACCAGCCAGCAACAACAGAAGTTAGCCGGAGCCGGAGCCAATGCCAAAGTACCAACCAGCCAGCGAACGAGCGAACCAACTGCCAACCAACCAAGCCAACCAACGAACCAAGCCAACCAGCCAGTGCGCTGTAAATGGGAACGCAAAGCAACAAAGCAACGACAAAACCAAATCCAAGTACAAGAATCGTCGACTCAACGTAGTCGTTGCCGTTGTCGATTTGCAGGTTGTTCTGTTCTGTTCTCTGACTCAGGGTCTGGTCTCGGTCTCGGCTCCAGCACAGTGCTCTCAGGTTCTGTGATTCTACAGACCAAAATGTGTGCGTTGTCACAGTGTGGTATGGTATTTCCTTTATCGCATAAAATGTTCAACGGGGCAGAGGCAGAGTGGAAGGGAGGCGAATATTTTAGGACTGTGCACACTCAACTTCTTCTGGTCGACGAGCCTCCTCTTTGACCTCCTCCTCCTTCCCCCCTAAGCCCAAGCCAAGAGTTGGACTACAGCCGGCCGCCCACACCTTTCGTTCTCTGTTCTCGTCTGTTCGTCTTGACATTTGCGTTTTGCCCTGCTGCCTGGGTTAGTTGAAGGAAGTTTATGGAGAAAGGGAAAACCAAAGCGAAAGAACAGTGGAACAGTCAGTCAGTTTAAGATAAACTCAAATTAAAGGGTTTAGAAAACAAAAATAATATCTATATCTAGAAGGTATTGAAATCATATTAGTATTCTTACCCTTTATAGTTCATTGATCATTTAATCAGAGAAGTATTTTTCAGTTTTGTTGCATTTTTTCTGTCCTAATGAACTTATCCCCTCTCTTATGCCACTCTCTACCCATTATTCCACTCGATTGCAATCCAATTGCATTTTGCACCACTGTACGAACGCTTAAGCGAATTTTCGTTTATTCTGATTACAAAAGGCGAGCATCCAAGGCAAAAGGAGGGAGCAGGCAGGCAGGAGCTGCAAGGCGAATGGAAAGAGCCCGAATGGTTGGGTGGGTGGTTGGGTTGGTAGGTGGGTAAATGGGTAGGTGGCAAGTGAATAGAGATGGGGTAAACCTGGGGTATGGCTGTGCCCAGAGTAGGGGAGGCCAAGCACAAATTCCAACTTTACTTTAACTTTAATGTTGGTTCGGTTCTGTTTCTCTGTGCTGGCTGAAAGCTTTCTGTGCGACGATGACGATGACGACGACGACTCTGACTCTGGTTCTGGCTCTGTTTCTGACTCTTACGATGTTCGCTCTTTCATTTTTGTATACTCTTCGTGATCTCGAATATATATATCGAATATTTATGGAATTGGGAACAATGAAATAAGATTCTTCAATCAAGGATTTAAAGGGAAATTCATTTGAAATTATTATAGAAAGAGTAATTAGTGACACTAAAGACACATCTAAACGATATGGATGATAGCCAAAAAAGTATGTTTAAATTAGGTTCAAGTAAAATTAATCTAATTCTTTGAATATCTTTGATAATTTCTTGTATATCTTTGATATATCTTCGCTTTATCTTATTATATCTTTGATATTATAGAAAAAATCGCACTTTTAAAGGTAGTTCGGGTTAATGATCTTAATATCCTAATATTTCATGTTCTTGGCTTAAATAACATATTTGAAGTAATTTCTTAAAAGTTCTTTTTTATACTTATGTATATCTCTAAGGTAGAAAGTTTCCCAATTTCTTCCTCAAATCCTATATATTTACCGATTTAACCCTCGAATACTTACATAGATCAGATCGTACTATGACTTTAAAAAATTCTCTTGAATTTGGTTTAAAGAATTATTACAGAGAGTATAATTGTTTATGGTAATCTTATGATCGGTCAAATAAAAAACTAATAATAAGAGAAACTCTTTAAGAGAGATAGAGAGAGAGTTTAGGGCATACAGTTTTCGTTGCTGGCAATGTAAATTTTAATGCATTATTCTCCTGGTTCTTGTTCTTGGCTCTTCACTTGGTCTGATGGTTGCTGTTGCCTGGTGGCTGCTGATGTTGCCGTTGCCGTTGCCGATGCCAACGTTGAGGCTCTTTGCCTGGTTGTTGGATAGTTGACTGGCTCTGGCTCTGGCTGGTTGCAAGTTGCAAGCTGCCTTCAACGTTTGCTGCTTTTGTTGCTGCCGTTGCTATTGCTGGATGAGATGTTGCTGCTGTTGTTGTTGTTGTCGTTGCTGCTTTTATTATAAATTTTTGCTGTTGCTGTTGTTGGGGCTGACGCTGGTTCGTTGGTTCGTTCATTTGCTGGATATATGTATTTTTTTTCTCTCTTTTTTTTTCATCGTCGTTGCCGTCGTCTTCGCCATCGCCATCGCATGCTTCACCTTCGTCCCACCACCACCAACCGCTTATTCGTCCCAGCCCCATGCCTCTGGCCGGTCCCCCCCTCATCAAGGCCCCTTTTATCCAGCGTTGCTGCTGTGGCGGAGTTTCTTGTTTTCTTTCAACGTCGTTGCCGCTGCTTGTCGTAATTTTACTTGATTTTTTTCCTTTTCTTTTTATTTTTGTGCTGGTGCTGCTGCTGCTGCTGTTTTCTGGCTGGTTCGTTGGCGTTTTTCATTTTGTGTGGGGCCTGTGCTGGGTCGCGTTTTTTCTTCTTCGTTTTTCGCTTCTCTTCTCTCTTTTGCTGTCGTAAGTTGGTTTCGAAATAAACTTTAATGCGAACATTCATTTGGTTGGGTTTCAGTTTCTGTGGCTCTGTTAAATTTTGAGTTTCTTCTTTGCTTAAATTGTGAATGCGCAAACAGCTTGTCTATGGGTTAGCTAAAAGCATACTTTTGGGGGCAGAAACTTGGCACATCTAACGGAAAGAGAGATATAGATTTTGGTTTTAAAACCCTTGGCGCAGGCCAATAATATCGAATTGAAATTCATGTTTTTTTGAGTTTCCATATAAAATTTTTTAAAAACTTTTTTGTGTTTCGGGATTCGGTTTTGATTTGGTTTGACACGCACCAAGTAACGAACCTACGAACCGGCGAACGTCCTCGACAAGCCCAACAATAACAACCAAAGCCAGTAACCACTTTAGCCTGCTTCTTCTCCCCCTCTCTTCTTTCGTCCACTACCTTCTTTACCTTAAGCACAAATGTAGAGGTTCATACAGCAGATACGCAGAGACTCACAAACACACAGTCATATTTATATTTATATATACACATTTAAACATATATGTGTACATCAGATGTATGTATGTAGGTATGTACGTAAGTATATATACATATTCAGAAAATATATGAAGGCGCAGCTACACGCGCTGGAAACGAACCGACCAACCAACCAACCAAAGCACAGTGGCTCATATGCTGAATGTTTCTGGCTTAAACCAATATTTTTTTATATTTTGGAATTAAGCATTCTGAATTTCTCCTAATACATTTCCTTTATCATATTCAGTAAACATATTGAAGGAAAAACTCAGTCAATTTAAACATTTGCTCTAATAATGAACACAGATGCTTGTTTTTTTTTTACCAGGATTCTAATTGGTTTAGTCGCTTTAATAAAATGTAATTTATTTTCAAATATTTTGAAAATAGTTTATTATTGGTTGAAGGAAAACATTTCGAAATTGGTCCCACTGTGCTTGGGTCGACTGAACCGACACTAGAAAACGACAGCATGAAGAATGACTGAGAGATTGGGCTATGATGGGGCATAAAATGCTCTACTATAGATAGAAATGATATACACAAGTTTGTGTAGCTATCTAGAGAGACATTGTATTGAGAATGGAACTTTGTTTAGCCAAATTCCCCAAATTATATTAGAATTTTCAGTTCAAAAACTGTTACAAGGTTGGGATATAGTAACTTATTCCATATCTAGATATGAGTATGTGAACTTCATTAAGCCATAAGGTTTTCTGTACTAATCGCACTACCTCACACAATTGTTGTTGGTGATGTGATGTTTGTACATTTGAAATAGCTTCAAGACTTTGGCTGGTTGGTTGGTTGGCTGACTGACGGAATTGCCTGGGACTGAATGTGGGGGCCATCGATGCCGCTGCCGATGCCGATGCCGATACAAACGATGTCGGTTTGAAGCTAGCTGGCTGGATGGCTGTCGTCATCGCTTGAATTTGAATGCAATGTCGTTGCTTCTAGATTGTTGTTGCTGTTCTCGTCTGCAACAAAAATTTAAAAATGGTTATTTTCTTCTTCCGGAGCTAGCCTAGCCTGGCTAAGACCTGCAACATTTCTTCTAGGGGGGTTCCCAACGTTCGGTTAAGTCAAGAAGTGAGATTAGTCAAAGAAGAAGAAAAGGAAACGCGACATTTGCGTAGACAAATTGCAAATATTGACTTGCAGAAGATGTCGAAGACTCCTGGAATTGATCTGATACTAGATATGCAAGTTGTATTTTAATAGAAATATAAAAATCTGGAAGAACTAACTAACTTTTTTTATATATGTTGAAATTAGTTTTCCATTATTTAATGAGGATATAGTTTAGCCAAATATTTAAATTAAGAAAGATTAGAAACAAATTGAAGACAATAAAGAAATCCTGAAACAATTTTACAATTTTATTCTAATCAATTGCCAACTGTGTTTTGATTTAAATTAAGTGGCGACACTGAGCACTTGCTCAGTTTTTACTGTCTTCAGCGCTTTCGACTCACTTTTACTCAAACTTCGATGGTGGCGAAACCCGGTGGCTGCTTTGCTCAGTGGCGACACGCTGTGAAAAATTGTTTCTAGGGAGCCAGTTCGTAAAAGCTTTAAAACTTGGAACCATTTCATTAGGAACCAGTGCAAATCCAACCGAGTTGTCGAACCTGAAAGCTCCAACATCGCACCGATAAGTCGAACAAATTTGACAACGTCAAACTCAACGTTTTTTAGCAGATTTTTAAATTTTTATTTGTTTATTGCTGCTCTATAAGGCCCTCAAGGTAGCGTCTTGGGCCTCATTCTTTATACCTTATGCTATTTAACCACCGAATCGCCAGACCCTTGGCTACAGACCCTTCGCTGGCAACGGAAATACTCTAGGATTAGCTCAACCTTTTGGAATTATGGCCGCAAAGATGGAATGTGTCAGTCAACACGGATAAGACGCTGCATATAACATTTGCCTATTGCAAGAGCAACTACCCCAGAGTCAGCCTAAATAGGACTGGTAAAATACCTTGGTCTTACCCTTGGTAGTTATTTAATCTAGAAAGGTCACATCAAGGTCAAGGGAACTCAGCTAAACTTAAAACTGTACAAAAACAGTGATTACTCGGCAGGAGACCGAGCTCAGCACCTGCAACAAATTGCTGCTCTAGAAGACCATTCTGGAGCCTGTATGGACTTATGTCATACAACTCTGGAGCATAGAGACTTACCCATCCACAGAGACCTTAACTGCTGGACAATAGCATTAGAAGTTACCCACTTGACTTGCCATTTGGACCAGAGACGGATTGTTGATTCCATCCCCATTTTATGATTACATTTAATTTGCTTATTGCCAAATTGAGCAAGATTGATAATTGAAAATATTTTGAATTGGAATCAAACGTACTGATATGAGTGAAAATAAACCAGAGGGCCGGGGCTAACTTCGACCGCATCAAAGTTTATATACCCTTCAACTTTTTTTGATAACTCTTCCGGATGCCCTTTTATATAAGTTTGTATTGAGTTCAACCAATCACTTATAGAACCAGACGGCGTTATAAGCGGATTCGTTATAACCGGATTCTACTGTAGCTAGTTTTAGCATGTGATGAAATGAAATCATTGTCCCTAAGAGATTTAATGGCTGCAGAAGCCTGCAGGCAAAATTTGAGCATTTTGGCTTCAACATTTTAGGAAATAGTTCAGAAAAAAAGGTCAGCTTGACATGCAAAGACTCTGAGAAACGGAATGGACATACATACCTTCTTGGCCAGATCATCTCGTCAGAGACTTCTCTTAAATGCTTAAATTAAAATAACTCCATTTTTGGAAAGAATATAAAACTAATCGATGTGATTCTGTTGACAACAGAAAATAAAATTTTTTTGTGATTTTTTTGAAACTTTTTCTTTAAGATTTTAAAAAAATTGAAATTTTTTTTGGGTTTAACCAATTTATGGCCCACTACTGTGATAACAATTCTTCCGTTTGCACCATGCATATTAACGAGTTTATTATACCCCGTCCCCCTCCCTTAACTCAATTGATAATAGGAATAACAACAACAAATCATACGAAATTCCCAAAAATAGCTGATAAAATGTAAATAGACACGAAAAATCTGCAAGTTCACCCAGTGAACTTGAAACAGAAATTAGCAAACGACGTTCGCACCCGACCAGTTAAAAACCAACAACAACAACAATAACAAAATAAACAGATTTTGATGTTAGAGTCGCCTGTTTTTTATTTGGGGCTACTGCCCGAGAGACCTGGCGTGACGACTTAAACGTAGACCCATTCGACTTGCCAGGCAGCTACTAGTGTTCAGTTTCATCTGGTGCCCCCCTTCCTCCTCCAATGCTCTGTAGTAGTAGTAGTAGCAGCAGTCGGTGGTAGGCTACAACGTTGCATGCTCTGGCAGCGGCGATTCATTTAACTTTAACCAGCGAACATCATCGGTCGCGCATGCTCTCAATGATCGATCGATCGATCAGTAAATTCGACTTTGATTTCATTAACTCAGTTCGCTCGACATCAGAAAGTGATACGTTATTACCCTGCCACTCCCACCAAACGTGTAACAAGTGACGCCTACATTTCGTAAGTGCATTCTTGATAGCAAAAAGAAAAGAAAAAATTGACTAAATTGCTGATTGAGTATTGAAAACGTGTTTAGAATTTCGTAAGAGAATTCCAAGTAAGGCGTGAACGCGTGTGCCAATTGCAGCCGGATCTGTGGACGACAAGACGTTAAGTCTAATTACATTTTGTGTGTTACACTTAGTGATAAATTATTTGCAAATATAGACCGGGTGACAAATTCGTTAAAACGAAAACTACACTAAAAATGCCAACAGTAACAAGTTTTTGAAGTGAAAAATAAACTAAAAACATTTGCAGTTTTGTGCTATTGCTTTTGTCCTTTTTATTGAAAGTACTTTAAATTTCTTAGGAAATGTTTTAACTGACCTTAAAGAATACAATCTAGGATCCTCTGCTGAAGTCCATATGCAAATTAATAACATTAGAGCAAGAATCTTGCAGGATTTCAACAAGTTTTTGAAGTGCTTCTAAAGAATGCAAGGATAACTTTAAGAATCAACAGACAATTTGAAAGATAAAACATTAAAAGTAAAATTTAAAGAAAATTGAGAATAAGCTTTCTTTTGGAGACATTCATTAACAACGTGAATTTCAAATGGGGGGAAAAAGGGTCTCATTATATCTCGCTCGAGGAGGGAAAGAGAAAGTTCTAAATCTTAATATCTGTTCACATTAGCCATCCGTTTAGATTATAAGCCACTTTAGAGAAAAGTCTGCTAAAAATATGCCACAGAAATGATCAAAATTTGTTTCCCACTTGCAAAATGTTAAAATTTTAACATAAATATTTCGAATTAGTTCAGAGTAAAGTTACAACAGAAAGATTGTTAAAAATTTGTTAAACTCTGTTAATTGGACACAGTTAATAAACGAAATGTGTTAGTCATTGAGCATGAACACAATTAAAGGTGATATCTGATTGAAAAAAAAATTATGTTTCTTTTTTCCTCAACTTCTTGGCTAACAATTATCTAGATGTAGATATTTGTCTCGAACCAATTAAGCTTGGTTTCAGTTTAATGACCCGTCTCGTCTCTTTTGTATGATAATTATAATCAGAACTTGCCCTTGGTGTATCGGGGCAATGAAAACGAGACGAAAACCTTGAAAGGAATTGAGTTAGGTCGGGTTCTGTAACTCGGCTTGAAGGTTAATCACGTAGAACAAGAGGCTGAATAATGCGTGAAGAGATGTAAATGTAAACGGGTTTTTGTGTTTGTTGTTTTTGTCATGTAAAAACTTATCGGGGTTAATTGATTTGATTTATCGAAATTTGTGCAATTTTTTGACAAGTCATTGAAGATTTTCGTTTTTTTTTTTTTTTTTTGGCGATTTGCATATAAAACCATTTAGACCGCCCACAATTTAAAAAGGGGGATTCAATTTAGTTGAAACATCCGCGTGCGTTTTATGGGTCAAAAAATAGTTTGTGTTTTTTTTATTTTTGTTGATCGTTAGCGATTTTTGCTTTTTCTGTTTTGATCACTAACCGGTTGGTTAGTGGCCTGCATTTATTTTTTTTTTCCATTCCTCTTTGTTTTTTTTTTTGCGAATTCATTATTTTTATTGGCATTTCTGCATATATGTATATAGTATCTTAATCTGTATCGATGTAACCATCAAAACTTGTTGAACTTGAGCTAAAAACGCGTTATAACAAAAGAAACAGAGGCGCTGCCTGACAGCAGAAGGAGAATAGGAGGAAGGCATTCGGGCATGAAATTGGCCAGAACACCTTTAAACGAAAAACAAAAGTGAAACTTCTGAGTCAAGGTCACTGCAATTTAGCAAAAGCATGCTAAATATTGCATATATGTATATAACTTGTGAATATATTCTATAACATTCTGATTTCATTTGACTAATTAGCAACTTTTTCATTTGAAAAGAGTCATCCAAAGATGAGGACTTTGTGGATATTCTGCCTGTGGCTTTTAATGCAACGAGCTGCTTCTCAACTGTTGGTGGACATAGTTCGGGATTTTGAGACTTCGTTGCTGAATAATCGCATACCAGACACCACAAACTTTTTGCCTGAATATGATTTTATTATTGTGGGAGCTGGCTCGGCGGGTTGTGTGATGGCCAATCGGTTAAGTGAGATTTCATCGGCAACTGTTTTGCTCTTGGAGGCTGGCGATCAGGAGACGTTCATCAGTGATGTGCCGCTGACAGCGGCCCTAACCCAAATGACACGCTACAATTGGGGCTATAAGACGGAGCCGACTCCGAATGCCTGTCAAGGCCTGAAACAGGGAGTCTGCAATTGGCCCAAGGGCCGCGGTGTGGGCGGCACTAGCCTTATTAACTTCATGCTCTATACGCGAGGACATCGAAGGGACTATGATGAGTGGGCGGCAGCGAATAACACGGGTTGGTCGTACGATGAGATTCTGCCATATTTCAAGAAATCGGAGCGCATTGGCATCCGAGAGCTCTACAAGTCACCGTATCATGGCAGAAATGGTCCATTAGATGTTCAATACACGGATTACAAGTCACATTTACTCAAAGCGTTTCTCAAATCTGGCCGAGAATTGGGCTATGATATCTCAGATCCGAATGGTGAGCATTTGATGGGGTTCTCACGTTCTCAGGCCACCATAAGAAATGGCCGTCGCTGCAGCACCAGCAAAGCCTTCATCCAGCCCATAGTGCAACGTAAGAATCTGCATATATCGATGAAGAGTTGGGTAACCAAATTGATCATTGATCCTGAGACAAAAACCGCTGTGGGTGTTGAGTTTATGAAACAACGTCAGCGTTATGTGGTACGTGCCAGGAAGGAGGTCATATTATCAGCCGGTTCTATAGCCAGTCCACAATTGTTGATGTTATCCGGTGTGGGGCCACGGCAACATCTGCAGGATTTGAATATCAGCGTGGTAAATGATCTTCCAGTGGGCTATAATCTTCAGGATCACATCACCTTGAATGGTTTGGTGTTTGTGGTGAATGATTCATCGACTGTGAATGATGCCCGTCTGCTGAATCCGACTGATATATTCCGCTATATATTCGCTGGACAAGGTCCTTATACCATACCAGGTGGAGCTGAGGGTTTTGCCTTTGTGCGTACTCCTAGTTCGGATTATGGTGAGTTTTACTCTGCTTTCTTTTAATTACTCTTCCTTTTAATTGAGGTTTTCGTTTGCTGTAGGCAAGGACTATACCGATATGGAACTAGTCCTGGGAGCCGGCTCGCTCAGTGGCGATCGTTTTGGCACCATGCGCAATCTGTTGGGCATAACTGATGAGTTCTATGACTATATGTTTGGGGATCTACAGAATAAGGAAACATTTGGCCTGGTCCCAGTGCTTTTGCGTCCCAAAAGTCGTGGTCGCATCTCGTTGCGTAGTCGTAATCCTTTTCATTGGCCACGCATGGAACCCAATTTTATGCAGCATCCAGATGATATACGCTCTATGATCGAAGGCATCGAAATGGTATGAACTTTTCCATTGGAAACCAACAAATTTTCTCTAATTTGTGTGTGTTGTTGTCATCATTCTAGATCCTACAATTGGCCAAGTCCCAGGCTATGACAAAGTTGGGCACACGATTCCATGATCGTCCCTTTCCAGGCTGTCAGCATTTGCCATTTGCCAGTCAGGATTATTGGCGGTGTTGCTTGCGTCTATACGGGAGCAGTTTACAGCATCAATCGGGCACTTGTAAGATGGGCACTGACTCCAGCGCTGTGGTAGATCCCGAACTTCGTGTACATGGCCTGAAGCATCTTCGTGTTGTCGATGCTTCGGTGATGCCAAATGTCCCAGCGGGTCACACAAACGCGATTGTTATTATGATTGCCGAGAAGGCATCGGATATGATTAAGAATTCATGGCGAATGAGAACTGATCCAGCAGTCCGAAATTAGCCAAATGTAAATGTTTTGTTATTTATTATTTAATTTTTCGAGAGTCATTCTAGTTGTTAGGAAAATGCATGTGATAGTTAAGTGAAAAGTAGATTAAGAAAAGTGAATAATTCTAAATGTTTAATAAATAGTATAAAATAAAATAAATGTTTTGCATGAATATAACTGGAGGTTTCCTCAGAAAGAGTTTAGAAAGTAGTACTTTCTTAGTATTTACCCATAGAAGGGCGGAAAGGTAAAAGAAAGAAAGGCACATTTGGCAAATCTGTTAACTATTTTGATGATCTTAAGCTGGATCGAAATTTTTGAAGCCAGAAATACTACAATTTCAAATGCAAAGAGTATACAAACTTCGTTACTACAATTTATGAAAAATATATTGGTATTTTTGGGTTAGTCACCAGCAAAAAAAAGCTGTAAAGTTTTTGCATATTTGATTGAACTTTGATTAGCACACAAACAGACCAAGCATCCAATCATATGTACAATCAAACGCCCATAATCATAATCATATGGTACATATATTGGTTATTGATCATGGTGATAATAATAATCAATAATATTATATATATTTAGCACTGAGATGTTAACAAATAAAATTTTCATCAAGTAGACAAATCAAAGAGCTTCCGGTTTTATACGATTCACATCATGCCGGTTGAAGTTCAATGTCATGTCTCCAGCTAAGCTATTTCCAACAACTTTTGGAATCTCCATAAAATATTACAAGATACACGAAATCAAATGATCATTATGTTGAGACTCAAGTTCGTTTCATTCGATGACGATAATGATGATGATGATGCTGACCCATACCAACGAAATGCCAAAAATATATTTGCATACGAAGAGCATTAAAAACGTCTTTTATTAATGAACAAATGAAAAATGTTTTGCAGTTTCAGTATCGATTTCGCAGTCTACTTTCACAATCATTTGTCTTAACCTTGAGTACCTTTGAGTTGTATGTATATATATATAAATAGATTGCCTGACAATATACACCTTTTTTTTTTGTCTAATGCATTTCGCTTAAATTTCGACCATTTTTTTGTTTTTTGCATTACCTTTATTTGATATTTGCTCAGCTTTTATGCACATTCATTTGCCATGACTTGGCAACTGTGCAAAATTGCCCAGGCTATATAGATATATGCATACATATGTCTAGTGTATTATTTGATTTACGTTCAAGTGGCCACACTCTTAAGTGCCTTAGCTCATAGTCGGTTTGTTTCTCCTGCTTTATAATCGATTAGACAGATCAAAGGCAGAAAACAAAATGGACTGCTAATTAAAATTTAAATGCTAAATAATAGTTGAGTATGTGATAAAAAAAAGTGATAGTTTGCTTGTAATATAATTGACCCAGAGCCAATGATGACTTTGCGTCTTTATGTATGCAAATAAAATCAAAGATAAACGAGAGGATAAAAACGAGATTAAAATCCACCCAACAAATGGCCTTAGAGAGTGCTACTTAAAACTCACACGATGAGATTGTTAAGAACTTTCGGTAATTTGGCTGAGTATCCTGAGTGCCAAATCTAAGGCTGTGATAGGGACTGATCTTTAATCCCTAAAGTATATAGTAAACACCAAATAAGACAATATTTGAATGTCCTGTGGATGAAAAATATAGAAGAAATTAGAAATTTAATAAAGACAAACAAAGTTCCATCCCATTGCATACTTCAAGGAGCAAAGTTTCCCATTTCATCCGTCTTTAGGGCAGTAGATCATCCCCATCGAGCAACTGACTTTTAGAGAACCAGAAAAAACTTTCCCCTGGTCTTAACACTGGCAAACAATTTTCGTTTTAGGCATTAGACTTTGTGTTAAGGCAAATATTACTGAATCGCGTTTAAGCTTAAGTTAAATTAATTGCCCAGGGTTCTATGAATCTGAAACCTTCAAAAGAATGCTATTAATATCTAAATGACCTTTTTAAGTTATTATTTGCACTCCCTGGCTTTAATTTGTTTTCAAATTCAAATCCAAATTCTATATTATGGCTGTCAATATTTGTTTTAAGCAACAAGCATTTAGTTTATCTTAACACGTCATTGCGAAAAAGCTTAATATTGAAATAAGTGAGGTGGAGGAGGTGGAATTTTGCATTACATATTTGCTAGTCAGTTAATTGAAGTTGCAATTCCTAGATCTATAAATGTAGACCAAACACAATCGGTTAATCGGTCAAAGCCAAAGAGAGAAAAAACGACGACCTTGTCAAGGCAACATTAATTGGTGTCTAACGTCGTCACAATTTAACGCCAAATATTATTCGCACGCTACTCTATATCAAAAAGTACACAGCCAAAAACACGATGTAGGTACAAATTGCCAAATATATATACATATGTATATAAATCACAATCATAAACACAAATCAAGTTCAAAGCTTGTAAGTGTGTTTGTGTGGTAGTTGTGGCAACAATTTGTTATTTTGTAGGTACTCCCTGGGCCATAAAACTCTCTCAGTGTCAAGTGGGTCGGATCTCAATTTCGGACATTTCCCCTGCGCCGTCTGTCTCTCTCTCTCTCTCAAGCCCCCTCTTACAATGGACACCTATAATTTGTTTGATGCTTATAAATCACGTGTCCAAAGCATAAAAATAATACAATAAATATATGCAGACGTGAGTTGAGGCACATAAAAAAAATTAGGAGGTGCAAAAGGCCAGGCAAGTGGCATAAGAATGGGTGGGAGGAATGTAAAAGAAATATAAAAATCAAAAACATATCAAACAATTTGTATTTATGATTACACAAATGCTGACTGACTAAGTGATTGCGGAGAGCTGAAAGTGTCAAGAGTGTGGCTCAGACAAAGCCACACAATTGAACTCAAGATTCCAACCAAAAAATGAATTATAATCATCGAATCACCGAAAGCCATTCGATGGCATGCTCTCGAAAGGTATAAGACCCCACCAAGAAGAGTCTGATGAATGAACTTGAAACAATTGACTTGTTGTCTAATGTGTTTATGTGCGTGAAGATAATTGGAATGGATGGTTGGTTGGTTAACTCAATCTGCAGCACATTAAGTTGAGGTGACTTCACTTAAGGCACAGCACTTGCAGCTAAAGAATGCATCTTAAGCAAGTATCTCTCCAGAAATTTCTACTTTAAGGCAATAGTGTTTCCAATGCCCAATAATTATGGAGTTTTCGTCTTGAGAAAAAAAGGAAATCAGAACAACTTCTTACCTTCATTTATTATTATCCGTTTAACTTCTTTTTTCTCTTTCCACGTTTCAAAATCTTTAACAAACAAAACCAACATTACGTGCTTTCCTTTTATTCAATCCCAGCGGACTATGACTAGACTAGTTTGTTATCCAAGTATTTAATCTAATTAGGAACTAAAGTTGTGTCAATTGACTGGTCAGATCTGGAATACAGAAAGTAATAAGTAGTTAAATAATTTATCTTTGGACAAGTATGTATGTTTATACTTACGGTCTAGGTATAGGCCTCTAGAGGTACTTGATTTTTGGCCTCCTCATCGAGAAATCTCTTAAAGGCGTTCTGAATGTTATACGATTCCATTTCCAAAATCTTCGTGCACCACGGTTGACGCAGTCCAGTAATCTCACCGAATAGTAGTGATTTTTGCAATTCGGTCTCGATTCTCTCTTGGGTGCCGACCGTCTGGGGCGGATCATCTATGGCTGCAGGCATTATGAAAGCGTTCTTCAGTTGAGTCGGTGAGGGTGTCATGATATTTAGATGCTCGTTGGTAATTTTCCAACGGCAAGCATCCTTACCAATACCCAAGCCAGTGGCATCAACTTTAAGTACAAATTGTCTGAAAAAGGCCAAATAAAAGGGAGCTTGTGCATTTTGAGCGCTTGGTGAGTCATCTTTGACCAAGCCATTGACATACATAATGGCTGATTTGGCATCGCAATGCATGACATCCGTTTGCAGAGACACAAAATCGTGTCGGACACTGGGCAATTGCATAAATAAACTGATTATCTCATCGCCGCCTACATGGTATGCTAAGCTGGCACGTGAAAGGTCCGCCAATCTCTTGATGTTGCTCGAATGTGTGGCATATGAGCGAGTACGTTGGAGATATTCCTTACGGTTGATCTCACAGGTTAATGTGAATATGGATATATCCGTATAATATTTTCGAAGATTCTCACGCGTTTCCAGCGACTCATATTCGGTTAGGAACTTTTTGAGAAAAGCCTCAGACAACTCGTAGGCGCCAACATTGCAAAGGAAGTTCTTATGACTGGCAGGCATCACATAGTCATGTGAGTGGGCACTCAGTTCCACATGATCCAAAATGGTGAGACCAACGAAAATTTCTCGCACAGCTGCCACATACTCGCTGGGCATGAGGTACTTCTGGCACAGGGGATTGCCATGGAGCGTCAATGACTTCAAGTGTAGAACCTCCAATGCACGTATATCCTCCAGATCTTGTATCCAGTTGTGACTCAAATCCAATGACTTTAGATGTACCATCAGGCACAAACTATTGAGGCCCTTTAGACGCAATATTTTGTTGTTCGACAATTTCAATTCGGTGCAATGGATCATGAATTTACGTGACGCTATGGTTAGGATGTTGGAAACAATTGGCGGTAAACTCAAATTGACCACAACGTTTTCCAAGCCAGGAGTGGAACGGAACATATCTAGATTCAGAACACGATCCTGTATTTTGAAGCAGGCATCTAAACATTTCTCAATGCGGCTATGGGGGTCCACATGACTCGATGGCTTAAACGGACTGACATTCATTCTTAAATAATAGGGTAATGTCCGTTCTAGATTCTCTTCACCCTCCCCAGTCGCCAATTGGGGTATCTTCAATTCCAAATTACATACCTGCACCAAGTGAAGGATCTGATCATAACAATTTCGCATTATAAAACTATGCTCGTTCTCTTCAAACTTGTAGTAGCAAGGGTAGAATTCACCAAGAGAATGATTAACTGTAGTGAAGAAGCAATCAAAGAGGACATCCTTAGTCAATGCATGGGCAGGATCGGGTATCTTGCATGCATGCCAATCCTTGCTATCTTGAAAGGTGACCAATTCCCATTTATTGGAGCAATCAATGCGAACACCATCGCATTCCAAGTCAATCTCGTAGTTAAGGGGCGTGTAAGTTTCATGGAGCTTATCAATTGCCACACCGTCGACCAGTTTGAAATTCTTAGACAACGGCTTCATGCAGTTGGGATAGCTGGAGCTCTTGATAATGGGATTATTGGCAAGTCTTAGCTCTTTTGCACGAAAGCGCTCCAAGTCCGAGCAAAGACGTCGATGTGATTTTATCTGATTGCCGGACAAATCCAACAAAGAATAATCTGTATCACCAAATAGATTCAAGGGCAGCAGATTCGAGATGCCATTATTGGCGAAAATAAATCCATTCACCAAATAAAACCGATCACTATTATGCTGGACATTCTGACACACCTGACGCAAGGTGTTCACATTGGCCAAACTGACCAATATCTGTTTGAATCGACGATGTGAACCGAAATTCGTGAGATTTAGTAATCCAGTAACACCATCCTGTTGCTCCAGGTTCTCCATGAGCGAGTCCACGACTCTGCCAATCTCAATGGGCGGATTAATGTGCCCAGAAGTGGGCTTGCACACATTCAGTATGACATTAAGCCCCAGTTGGGCCCTCGTTGATAGGGTGATATAAAGGCCATTGGCGAAGAGCTTATCCAATGCCGCTTTACAATTCCTGGCCAGAAATGTGTCCGCATGGGGAGCACTTTGATAGGCCACTGGATAGAATTCTTCTGAATCAATGGCATTGAAGAGCCCATCGAGTATTAATTTCTTAGGATTTGCTGAATACTGCAACTGATTCCTATGAATCACCCGAAACTCGTGCCAATTCACGCCGGGCACTTCTTGACCGTAACTATTGCATTTGGCATAGATTTTTCTTCCCGTATAATCCACTTCAATGGGCGCAAATCCATCGCCAATCTCAACGATGCGTTTCTGAGACCGACTCTTCTTCCAAGCCATGATGAGAGATGACACTTTTTGACGTCAAAAACCCAAAAAACAAGATAGGCGTTAATTGTAAGAGAATTTACTTTATTTGACAAGAAAAACGTTTTGCAGGAAAAAGCGCTGCGTCACGCGTGCCAAAAATAGATAACAGTGTTGCCAAATTTTAAAACTAGAACTGATCAAGTCAGCCAAAACCTCCAAAACCGCTAAAAACGATAAACTAAGTTTTCATCACCAGTGAAAGGGCCAGCACTAAATACAAAAAAAAGGACTTAAGAGAATGACAGAAAAAAGAAAAGTGAAAGACGTGAAATAATTGCTTCTGCTTCAGATCAAAAAAAGTCGTTCTTACTTTTTATTTGCAATTTACCCATAATTAAAATAAAAATAAAGATTGAATTTTATATTCTACAAAGTTTGCAAAACACGAAAAGAAACGGTTACAAAAAAAAAAAAAAAAAATATGGCTGTACTCGTTATTAATGACGAATCGCATTTCCAAGCAGAGCTCACCCAGGCTGGTGGACAACTGGTTGTAGTTGATTTTACAGCATCCTGGTGCGGTCCCTGCCAGAGAATTGCTCCCACTTTTGAGCAGTTTTCCACTAAATATCCCGAGGCCAAATTCCTGAAGGTGGATGTGGACAAATGTCAAGATACGGCAGCTGGGCAGGGTGTCTCGTCCATGCCAACATTCATATTTTATAAAAAGAAGTCCAAAATCGATAGAATTATGGGAGCGGATGTCAATCGTCTGGAAGCAAAGATACAAGAGCACATCGGTTCGAGCAGTGAAGAGGAAACCGGCGAAGATTATGGCCAGGGATTGGTGGGTCAACAACTAAACCAGTAAGCAATTCCCAGTAACTCTCTTCATCTTTCTTTAATAGATGGAATTGAACACCTTCATCTTGAATCAAGAATGCGAATGCCTCAACGAGGACGATGATCATAATCTAAAGCATGCACTGGCCTCGGCCGATGGTTACTTGCAGTCCGATTGTGATGAGCAACTGATCATGTCCATTACATTCAATCAGGTTGTTAAAATACATTCTCTAAAGTTCAAGGCACCCGTCAAATTGGGACCTAAGGATGTGAAGTTGTTTATTAATCAACCGCGCACCATTGATTTCGAAATGGCCGAATCCATGAGCAGTGTTCAGGATTTGACGTATGTTCAAAATGTTGTGAATTTTCCATGTTTCAATTTTATTTCAATTCTTCATCCTACAGTTTGGCTCAAAAAGACTTGGACCAGGGCCAACCCATCAATTTGCGCTATGTGAAATTCCAAAATGTCCAAAATATTCAAATCTTTGTCAAGAATAATCAATCCGGAGGAGATGTCACACAAATTGACTATATTGGCTTTATTGGATCCCCGATTATGACCAAAATGAACGATTTTAAACGTGTGGCAGGCAAAAAGGGTGAAAGTCATTAAAACGAGAGGAGGATGAAACCACCAAACACTACACCTACTACACCTGACTACAACAAGAGCTGAGGAGAGAAGAGAATCCCTTTCATTTTCATTTTGTGTTCTCCAATATTTCGACATTAAACAAATTGAAAAATAAAACAAGTTATCAATTTATTTTGAAATATGTATTTAGCGTTCTAAATGATTATTCATTGTTTTATGCAGGGGGGTGTGTGTGCTTGGTTGGATGTGTTTATGTAAATGTAAGATCAAAAATATTAAATATTTTGTTTTTTTTTTTTTTTGTCTAACAATGAAATTTGAGAGAAATACATGAATTGAGTTTTAGAATAGAAACAATTTGCATTAATCATTTCTTAAGTTTGATTTGGGGCTTTTCTAATGACGATCGTCCATAAAGTTTAGTATGCTATATTACGTATAATTTTGTTTCCTATCGATTTGATTTTGAATGAACAAATTGCTTTGCATTTTCCATCAATCATTTTAAACTAAAAACTATATAGAATTTGTAAAAAGCCAAAAGCGTCGTAGGTCTTTCAATGATTATGCCTGGTTACACTAAATTAATAATATTTAATATATAAATTAATTGTTTGGATGTAAAAAAAATTGTCACACACACGCATTAATAAATGTGTCTGTGTGTGTGTGTGTGTGTGTATGAAAATGTAAACTACAATAGTTATTAATTCTTTCTTTTCTGTTATACATAAATATATTTTCTTTTGTTTTCTTGTTCTGTTGTTTTTCTTTTTTGTGTTGTAAGTAGTGTGTGTTGTGTTTTTGTTGTTGTGGTTTTTTCTTTTATATTTTATTTTATAATGTAATCAGTACGAAATCCTTTCCTTATGTTAACGAAAATGAAATCTTTCTTTTTGCAATTAAACTCAATGGGGGAATAAATACATATGTATGTATACATTTTTCAGCCAAAAAGTATGCTATGATTTCTTTAAAAAATTTTCTCTTGGTAATTTTAATGTCTTAGCAACATGTTGCTGAGCTTTGCCTCAGCTTTTGAATGATGAAAATGACTATTCTCCGGATTGGCCAACACCGAGGCTATAAACTCCGATGTCTCCAATTGCAATTGAGCCAAACGTTTCTGGAGCAATCTGTTCCGTTGCACCAACTTAATCGTCTTAATGGCTATCGATAGGAGTCCTTCGGCATTTTGAGGCTGTTGCACCTGTGGCTGAAAATTGGGCTGATGATGATGTTGTTGGAAACTTTTAACCATTGATCTGGGTGCCGGTGTTACATCATAGCCACTATCACTGTCATCCACATATTCGTCCATTGGTGAATCATCATAATCAAAGGATTTGTTGCTATTGCAGTTATTATTTTTGTTGTTGTGATTGTTGTTGCCCATTGCAGGTTGTAATACTGATCGAATGTTGTTGTTGTTGTTGGTGCTGCTGTTGCCGCTGTCAATGCTGCTACTAGTTGTATTTAGGCTGCTGCTATTACTGTCGCTGGAATGCATATACTCATCAAGACTCGCACGGTCTCTCGATAATGTTTCCTGTATGGCAGAAATCGAAGTGTAATCGGATGATGTATCATCATCATCTTTGAAGGAGATTTGTGGCATTTTTCGTGGCATTCGAACAAAACGTCGTCGACCCGATGGGTTTATTGAACCTTTGGCAACTGCAAAACAAAAGAAAATTTCAATTTCAATTAAAATACATCGTTTACTTGGGGTCATGTTCAGTAGAACTAAGGGGCATTGGATTTAGTTATTTGAAAAACAATAGAATCTAAATACGTATGAATAACCTTGCTAACTTATTTCCCCCACGACATTTTGTTTAGTTACACTGTGCAATTGACCGCATTGTGCTAATCAGTCAATAGACCAGAGCGTTGCCGTCGCCTTGCCTTTGCCTTCGTTCAACGGCGTCGTCATCTATCACTATGACCATGTGTTTGTGTGTTCCTCGCGTGTGTGCAAAGAAACGTGACCAGAGCCCAGTTGTGGCAGAGTTAGCAGTCAACGACCAAGCGACTGACCGAACGTCTGACTAGTTGACAACAATTTTCTCATCATCATTTGCAGTCTATGAGGGCTTTTGTTACGCTCTTTCTACCTTCAATAGAGCTGTTGAAATCATGGCAATCTCCCATTTCATTCCATCCCATCCCATCCCGTCCATGCCTCCCCCCATCTCAACACCCACACACAAATCATTTTCCAATTAGCATTTCCGTGACTGTGTCTATGGTCAGGGTCGTCGTCGTCGTCGTCGTCGTCGTCGTCGCCGTCGATGTGGCCGTAGTAGTCGTCAGCGTTAAGCCTGAGCGTAACCGTCAACGTTTGTCGAGCACATGGCACAAGGTTTTGCTAGCATTTTGCTTACATTATGCAAATAGAACTTTACTTTTATTTTCCTATCATACGCTGCACCAGTGCAAAGAAACGTGAGAGCAAAAAGTGAGCAAGTCAATCGGGACGGACAGCAACAACTGGTGACGATGATATGCGCTTTGAATTCAAATGACTGACCACAAACTGATGACGTGTTTTACTTTGCAAGAAAGTGGAAACAAGTTTCTACTCTCGACTTGGTAACTGCAAAAATCGATTAGGTTAACCATTCAATTAGAGTAAAACATTTACATAAGCCAAAGACTCTAAAAAACATTATCAGTTTCTGTTTTGTTTATGATTTAGTCATAAATACATGGGGGCAAAGGCAAGGCAAATAATACTTGTTTTATAACTAAATTTTTACATTTCTTGTGATTCATCTTTCCTTGTGAATGATTCCTGGGATGGACTTTTTTTGCTTGCTTGCGAATCGAATTCGCCCATTTCATTTAAAGCTGCTTGCATCGCCAATACTGCAGAAGCTGTCATCCCACGCATTCCGTTGTCGTGAGTACTTTGTTTTGCGACACTCCGTTCAAGTTTGTCGCAACGAAATTCAATTTCGCTACGCAAATCTTCTACGAAGCAACACATTTCGGCAATTTCCCTATTAAAGTCTTTCAGGTCATATTTATATTGATTATCCTGCAAATATGTCATTTTCTGATTAAAGGCAAGTGTCAGTTTACTATCTATCACCCGTGCGGCATTTCGATTGGATAATTTAACCTTTTCCAAGTGCTTGAAACGTTGAGAGCAGACATTTAATTCGCCAGCCACTTGTTTGGTCCATTTGATATGGTCTTTGGCATGGTCTTGCAGTTGACCTAGTTTTTTGTCAATAGCCGAAAGTTGGAGGCGCATTCCTTGGAATTCGTGTCGCAGATTTTGATAGCGGCAAATCGTTTCATCGAGTTCGCATTGTAAACGATCATGGGCATACATTAGTTCATTGACTTCCTTTTCCTCTTGGCAACTTAACTTTAAGTTATTGACCTTGCTCTTAGGTTCTTCAACTAGATTTGTCTCAAGTTCATTATTATTGTTTTCCTCTTGCATTTCCCTTTTTCTAAGACATTGAGCTAGTTTACTAGGTATTAACACTTCCTCCACTAGTTCAACTTCTTCGGCTTCGGCTTCTTTTTCTTCTGTTTTCTGTTTTTGTTCTTCTTGACGTTTTTTAATGGCCAATTGTATAAGCTCAATACGATGTATTAGGCAATCAATCTCTTTCACCACTTTTTGAGCTCTTTCCTCATCATCGGTGGCATCTTCTGTGGTGAATGTCAACCCTTCGCCCTCTTCTTCCTCGGCCGAGAAACTCACATCCTCTTCATAGTCAAAGATTTCAATTTTACGACATCGCAGAGTCCGTTTGATTAGATCAATGCGATGCAAAGGCAAACTGGCACAGTCACCCAATCTCTCCAAGAGATTATCTTTAGAATCATCAAGAGGTGCAAGCATTCTTATACTAAATTTTAGAAAATAAATGACCTAAATTTTATTTCACATATGTATAACAAGAAATGTAATATTTTAATTTGACAAGTTCTGAAAGGCAAATTATATAGTTATTAGACTTGATGTGAACTAAAATAGCTTTAAAAATCAGTCTCCCAGAAAAGAAATTCAAGGATTTTTCAACATAAGAAACACAATTTTAGCTTATTACGTTAAAGGATATAAAAATAAACTGACTAAGAGAGTTGGAATTACAGAAATGCTATTTCTAGGGCTTCTATTTATATTCTATAACTTTCGATTAGCCATAGCTCGTTATAGGTAAAACATTCAAGTTGATCTAACAAAATTGAACGCATGTTTCTGACATGTGCAAAATGTGTGAGAGAAGCGAAACTTTTATTCAATAATGCGGAAATGTTTAATTTTTCATTTTGTTTTTGTTATTTCTGTTACTTATTTCCTGCCTTATGCAAGGCAACAGAACTGAGAACGAGAACCGTGTAAACGTCAGAGAGCTAGATGCAGGCGGCACATGCACTTGTCTATGTCTACGTTACGTTTATCTCAATGTTGTTGCTATTGTTTGGCATTGCATTTTGTTTATTTCACAACTGCTAACTAGGGTGTGGCCCCCCAAAACGGGGGGCTGGGAGGCAGGTGTTAGGGCGCGGATCTGGGGTCTGGGTTTTGTGGCCTCGATGTAAGCACACGTGGCTGGGACGGTTCCCCAAACGAATTAGTCACTAGTTATGCTTAATTACAGTAAGCAGCCGCAGCCACAGCGACAGACAGAACAGTCATCATTTACCACAATTGTTTGTGCAATATGTACACGAAATTCTGGCCCATATGCAAAATTTTTGCTTTGAATGAGTTTCACACTTGCCCTAAATAAAAAGTCAACTTGACAAAAAACAAAACAAAACAAAGAAAATAAATAAGACCGAAATGAGAGCCGAAAATGTGACAAAATGGCACGTTTTTTTGTCATCACCAGGGACGGATTACTAAATGGAAATAAAAAGCAAGGTAAACTAAAACAAATCTGGTTATTTGAACTCAACGACTGGCTAGGGACTTTGGCCTTAAATTACAACTTAATCTTTATTAAATTTCCACCTTCAAACGGACCTGGTCAATGGCGAAGGGCAATAACCACAATATAATTTCACAATTTTTGGTTCTGTGAAATATTTCCTGGTTTTCCCCATTGACTTCTCCTGTCTGAATCTAGTCAAGCGGCCTTTGATCGCTTATATAAAAAACCAAACAGGGAAGAAGAAATTGTCCTCTGCTCGTGTTTCTCGTCCTTCCTTCAGCCTTCCCCAAATAATGCTGCGCTTCATCGTCTTACACAACGGCAAAAAGGGGTACCCAAGAAGGGGAGTCTGTGTTTGTGGCCCTGCTGACGCAAATTGGTGGCATAACACAATAAAGTCGCGTGCAAAATATCAGGGTACTACACATTTAAAACAAACGCCACCCAAAAAATAACATTGAAGTCAACAACACGTGAAGTAACCAGAAACACACACACACACACACACATCATAAGCCATAGGGTCACGTGAGAATTTTGGAAAAAGGAGAAGGCAAGACAAGGTGAGAATGTGTTAAACGGAAGGGTGTAAGGGACAAGTGATGGATGTGGCCAAGTTTACATAAATTAATTAAACATGACCAGGTAACGTGATAGGAACAACCAAAAAAAAAAAAAAAAAAAAAAAAGAACCAAACCGAAACCAAAATGGAGAAAAAAGGGTAGCTTAAAATGAAAAACTCAAGCGCTCCAATCTATCTGTCTGCGTTACGTATACGCAACGTGCTCCCGCAAAAGAGTGAAAACTGTCTGTATCGACACTAAACAAATACAAAATCAAAATGAGATAGAGAATAGGTTCTTTTTTCAAAATAATTTAAGTTTATATGAATTTGAAATTTGTTAATGACAATTTTAATATCTTAAAATGAATCAAAAGACAATTAGTTTTCTATCTATGTTTTTCTCACAGTGTATATCATGAGTTAAAGCTTTTTTTTTTTACTTACCATGTCTAAGCACTGAGCTGGCTTGTACTGCTCTATTGGCAGCTGCTCTGGCTGGCGATGAGGACGACATCGACGACGATGATGATGCTGTTGTTGTTGTTGTTGATGATGATGATGTTGTTGTTGTTGATGATGATGATGACAATGACGAGGTGCTTGCACTGTTCGTTGAAACAACGCCATGATGTCGTCTTGCCTCCTTAAGACCCGTCACACGCAATTGTTTCTTATCCGAGCATATGGTGGGTGCCATTTTGGTTAACTGCAAGAGAAAACAAAGTAAACCCACAAAATTGAGCACAATTAAAAATTGAAATAAATGTGATTAAAATGCAAAATTAATTAGCCGTCAGATTGATTAATTGATTAAACGATTTAATGCACACGTGTGGTATATTTGGGTGTTTACTGTAAAAGTGAACAATATAGAAGATAAAATTCTTACGAGTTCATTTAACTCGCATCATGGGGCAGGCCGGGCGGGTCGATGGTTGCAAAAAGCCTTTGCATGGTCTGAAGATGACGACATTTAGTAAAATTTGATGACCGATTTTATATTTGAAGAGTCATAAACTGGATTTATATGTTTTGCACGAGGCAAACACAAGTATTATATTGTATTGGTGGTTTGCATCGACAGATGAGCGAGGAGAATCAAGTTTATAGTGCAAAAACTTATTGTCAATAATATTAATTATCAAAAAGTTGCAAAAGGTTAGATAATCAAATGAAAGGTAGGGGAGAGGGCCCAGTTGTGACTCAGGCCCAGTTGTGACATTCTCAAATATTTTTGAAATGCAGTATTGAATGACAGTTTGAGCCCTGTAAATCATGTTTGTTAGACGTTCTGCAGTTTTTGGACAGACCCCAACGTTAATATCGTATTGTATATATGCGTACCAAACATCGTGTTGAAAATCGTGCGAAAAAGTTTTTTTGATTTTTTTCAAAGTACCAAAATTTTGTAAAATTAACAGTGAAAATGTGAGTGTAATGCATTAAAATATTCTATTTGCCGTATATTTTGTGATCCTATAAGGATTTATGTGATTATGTAGTGTCTATAAAAAATATACATATAAACTTTAAACTATGAAAAGGCCCGGTTATGACTCAGCTGGGGTGCCCAGTTATGTCCCATATTTTTTTTGCAATAGGATTATGTAAAATTGTCAAATTCAAACATTTTTGTTGTTGTATAAAAACAAGGAAAGGAAATTTACTTAATGAGACCAGTTTGTCCGAAAATATTCTGGAAGATCTCGAGCGGGAAGGTGCGGGATTGTTTCATTTGGTAAAAACACAAATTAAGTAATGTTTGGGAATTAAAAAACTTTATATAGTTTAAGTCAATGTTAATTTGTGTTTTTCATTATTTTTGTCTTTGAAGGCCTTCATAATAAGTAAACCATTAAATCACAACAATTGGTGTGATTTTCCTTTCATATTTTCTTATTTTTAGTGAATTTCTTAAGGTGAGTCATAACTGGGCCACTTTTTTTTCGGCCTAAAAAAAGTTATCCACATTAAACCTGTTCCAAAATTTTTTGAGTAACTCAAATAAACATACATTCTTTGGAAAAAAGTTGCGTTTGGTTACTATTTAAATGTTAAACTTCTTAATTTTTAATTTTCCGGAACTGTAGAAAAAATTTTGAGGTTTTTCAAAACCCGGGTCATAACTGGGCCCTCTCCCCTAATTAATAAAAGACACTTAAGCAGCAGTTAATACGATCAATTTGTACGGCAATTAATGGAAGCAAAAAAAAACAAGTTACGAGAATATCAGCATGAGAATTTAGACATCCGTTTAGAAGATATCACTATAAGCTCTAAGATAGAGAAAAATATCGTTATTTAAACATAGAGATCTTGTCTGACACAATTGTGTATGGTATCAGGTTATACATATAAATCTGAGCTTAAGCTAATTGAACAAGGTTAATACCTATTGTCAGGTTACTTAAAAAAATGAGAATTTAGTCGAAACATTTGTCAGCAACATGTTGTTCAAGTATTGAGATGGGACACAGGGCTTAAGCTGAGACCAAATCCCAAGCTGAAGCTCATTAACCATGCTCCAAATCCTCACTAATACCATGGCAATGAGCAACACAACAGGCGGCAACAGCAATTGCTGTTCGCAAAGGTAAATAAAGTTAAAGTGAGCCAAGTGACGCCTGCAAAAATATTGATAGACAACAAATGGTTGTTGGTTGGAATGTCATGCAGATGAGCCCTTCAAGGCTCACTGACAAGCAGCCAGCCAGCCAGTCAGCCGGGCAGATAAATTCAAATTGAAAACGCCCTCTGAAGCAGCAGCAGCGGCAACAAAAACAACAATGTTGTTGACGGCACGTGTATCTCTTGAGTGTAATTACATTTGGAAAGTGCTGCGCGACGACGACGATGATGATGATAAGGATGAGGTCGATGGTGATGATGACGAAGTGGCACGACGCGAGCAAGAACCTTATGATGATGAAATGCCTAAAATGCTGTGGCCTACAAAATTTACGGCATTTTCGTTTAAAATGCCTTATGGCAACTAAGCGGATATTTCATCTGCCCACACACTTCGCCCCCCTCACGACAGACACACTTTGCCACTGACTCGATCGAAATGTCCAGGTTGCCAACAAGAATTGTTGTCAATGTGTCAATATGTATGCGTTTGAAATTACATTTTATTATTTATGCCGTCATCTAGCATACCAAGGGGAGTCTCATGACCGACAACCAACAGCCATCACCATCAGCTAGGCTAGAGAAACCAAAGAGAGAGAGAGAGAGAGAGAGAGAGAGGGTGAGGAAAAGCACAAAATGGAAATAAAACCGTAGTGCGTAACGAAATGACCTCTAAGGCATATTTTGTTGTGCACGCGCCATCCTTATTTGGGAGAGTGTGAGGGCGTTGGGATATGAGATATACCCGAAAAATATCCTCCAGCAGGAGGGCAGGCAGCAGCAAGAAGGACTAGGCTAGCGAATATGAAGTTACAAAATGCCATAAATAAATGAAATGGATATAAATATGAATGGTCATATGAACACTAAGGAAATATGATCAAGAATAATATTTTAATAAACAATTTATACGTTGGACTAAAGTAAGCTAGCTTTTGGTAAATCTTTAATATATTTTTGCCAGTAAGTGGCTAAAGCAAATCTATCAAAATTCTTTAATTCAGGTACGATTTATAATTAATTTGGCCAGGACTAAATTATTCATTGTACATCTTGTGTGCTCTGTTGACAATCAAATCTATGTAAAACAATTTGTGGCACGTTTTTGCGACAAAAGGCAACCTGTGGCATTGTTAGGCTTTTTGAGGCTTTTTGAGGTCAAACCAATCAAAAGAAACTTTGATGAGATTTCTTGCTGCGTGCGTACAAATTAGCCAATAATTGTTTTAACATGACACGCAACAAGCAACACGACAGCTGTCAAAGAGAACCCACCAAAGTGGTGGCGGAGGTGGAGGGTCATAGACAGACAGAGACAAATAGACACTGAGAAAGCAAGAGATTGAGACAAAGAAAAGAAGACCGGCATTGACTTTTGACACAAAAGCGGAAGACGAATGAAATTCTGAAATTGTCGGGGCGTTTCCATATATCAAGTAAGTATGTACATACAGACACATATATATATAAAAGTATCATATCCGCTGGCCACAAAACAACACACACACACACTCAAAATGACAGTATTGATGTTTTGATTTTTGTTTTGTTTTTTTTGTCAACATTGTTGCAGAAAATAAGTAAGTTGAAGGAACTCACTCAACTGGCTAAATGAATCGTTTTTCATGTTTGCTTTGTTTGTTGAAGGCGTCGTCGTTATGAAGTTGATTTGACGCTGCGGGTTCTAAAATGGTCTCTGACAACCCACACAGACACACTAACACACACGTATACCCACTAATGCATACAAAAGGCTGACACGTCGTCGCCTTGGCTAACTTTTGTCTTTTGCGTGTGTATAAAACCCACTTCACACATGAAAAACGTTTTATATTGCACTTGAGACTCATTTGTTTAAATGTTTTTCCTTAAAAAAACTAAAGAAAACTCTGCCCTTTTCGCAGAAAACCTCCAGCTTTGAATTATTTAAGCATTTTCATGTTTTTATGAGCTTCATAAAGGAGCAACTTAGTATTAAGTACGACCAATAAGGCGTATACTTAATATTCGCAGTGTTGCGTGTGCATACACAGAAATCGGACAAAACACAATCAGAAATCATTATACACTTACTTATTTATAATTCCCAGAATTTTAACACTAGTATTCCTGATTACAGAAATAGTTTGCTTACGAATGATTAAACTGGGCAAAGTTTGCACTAGACAACTCGCCTCTGAGTTTTTTTTTTTTTAAATATTTCATCTCATAGTCACATTTGACACCTAATCTCTTGTTAACAATCCACTCTCCATCTCTCTCTCGCCCTCTCTCACTCTATTTGTATAAGCATGTGTCATTGATGTCCGACTTTTGCTTTCTTGTACCTTATCTAACAAGTTTACACGCGCCGTCGCTGCTAACCAGAGACACAATAATTTAGTTTGAAATTCAGCGAATGTATAAAAAAAATATATAAACAAATATATGATAAAACTTTCCATTGCATATGTAGAAAAAGCTTTTTATTTTGTCTTACAAGACTTGTTTACAATTTGCTTGATGTTTGCATTATATTTTAGTGTGAATACCCTTTAACATTTAGTTGATGGGCATATTAGTGATTAATAAATATAAGGGCCAGTCCCAGAAGAAGATCCAGAAACAATAGATAAGGTGGAAATTTCCATAAAATATTATTTATTTTTTAAATAAGTATTGAGCAACCATTCAATAGATATACCCATGGACTTCTTTATATACGACTGTTGGCTATAAAGTTTTCCACTTTTTATTAACCAGAAGAACTTAACTGTTAAAAAGTTTTTAAAGTGTTTGTTAGTATAAATCTTCCATTGCTAATAAACCAAAATTGATTTCCAATTTATGGTAAAGTAACAATTAACATTGATTTAAAGTAAAAATTTTGGTCCGTCTGAGAAATAGTTAAACTCTTACAGATATTTGATAACAAAGTTGTTGGTGGACAAAGGAATTTGTGTTTAAATTTAAGTTTTACTAGGAAGTTGACCTGCTTATAGTCAACAATTTCCTTTTGTTTTTATAAAAAAGTTGTAGAGTATTCAATAGTCGACAAAAAAATATCGTAATGTTTATTTCCTATTTGCAGTTAGTTCGAAACTTGCTTAGTTCTGCCAATGTTGCCGACGGCAGTGCCAGACAATGACAATGGCAAAACAGTGCTAATTTTCTTGTTATCTGAGCACATGCGCATGAAAGGCGGTCAAAAGCAACAACAACTAATATAGAAATTAAGTGAGTCGAAACAAAAAATTCAACAAAAAAGGCAAAAGAAAAAATATTTACTCACACACATTCATAATGAACATGCGTCATTATTTAGTATTTAGATATGGCAATAGTTGCAAAAACGTGCCAAAAGGGGCTCGGTGGTGCATACAGACCAGGCCAGACCCAACCAAACCAGATCACACCATCAGAGAACCCCAGAGACCGGACCATAGAAAGACCCACCAAACGACACTTACTGCCCATGCGATAATGATGATAATGATGATGATAATAATGATGTCGATTTCAGGATAGTTTGCGGCCATCGAAGCGATAAAAAATTTATGATGTCAAAAATGTGAGGAAAGCAAATAAAAGCCAAGCGAAAAGCATTAAATGAGCGACACGTGTGCCAAATGATGAGCACCAAAAAGAAATAAATAGAAAAGCACGAAACGGAAAAGAGGGAAAGAACAGAAATCAAATAAACTTGAAGAAGTGGAGGAATATTCTTAACCATATTTGACAGCATCTCGTTGTATTTAATTACGTTGCAAAAAAAAAAACGAAGAGAAACAACACTCACTCACACACATATGGGCCACATCATCATGATCACCAACACACAAAAGACCTTCGACTGGGTCCAAAGAGCAATTGACAGAGACATAAAAGAAATGTTGCCAAGCTTAGAATATAATCCTCGTCTAATCTTTATTTAATCCGCACGCATTTATAACAGACAAAAATCAAGAAATAATAATAATAATGCTAATGAAAAATGTCTTCTTTAGTTTCTGTTTTTTTCATTTTTGAATACATTTTGTTTTTCATTTCACGTGTCAAAACCATAATTCCTTCAACTAGCTAAAGTTTACCTATAATTCCATTTGGTAGCAAAACTTTTACTATAATTCCATTAGGCAGACGCAAAATTTTCCTTTAACATTAACATTAACACTTCATAAAGTTAGTTTATTTGTAACTTTAATATTTAGCAAGATTGAAAACTTTTTATGGACTTGAGGCAAACTGTGTACTCTGCTTTTAACATGTGGCCTAAAGTCTTAACGTTTCTGCGACAGCTGCTCTTTAAGACCAACATTAAATTTAATGATGAATATTTTAAAGCCCGATTAGATACCATTTTCTAATAAAAGTCAAACTGATTTGCCTACCACACATTTCAGCTAATCTTTAATGCATTTATTTTGTTTTACAATCGGTATTCAAGAATCGAAATGTTACACAAGACAATCTTTTGAGCTGGCATGTGGCGCCAATCAAACAATCGAAATTAGCTAAACGTTTTGATATTTTTAAAGTGCAATAAAAATCGAAGAAATAACAACTAAATAAAGAAAGAACCGCATTGTTTATATTAAAGAATAAAGCCAAACAAGTTTGCCAAAGCCATAAAAGATAAATGTGAATTGGTATAAAATGTGTTGCTAATTGATGGATGTTGTGTTTTTCGAATTATACAAATACAAATTTTGTATAAGATATAGGCAAAACAATCTATAGACTATGTAAATTGGTTGACTTTCAAACTCTCATTGACATTAGTTGATTTTTATGATTTGATTAGAATTAATGTTCTAAATTTTATGAGGCATGTAGGTTAAATTTCCATTTCCATGGCATAATCACTTTTATTTAGCTCATTTAATTGACACATCATAAAATGCGACGCCCAACTATTAACGTGTATAATAATTAATTCGTTTCGATATAAATTATGTGGAAATAACTGGCACGTGTTGATTATGACCATGGCGTATGGGGCGTATACATGATACACGTTTCACGAAACCAAACGCTCACCTTAACAATTAGATCTATTGTTATTGTGCACAATTGTTCCAATCAAATTGTTAAATAAGTGGTAAACAAAAACTGATTTCAGTGTACAAAACAAAACAACAAAAACCACAAAAAATTTCTACAAAATGTGTTGGCGCGTGCACCATGCCTATTCAATATTTCATGCCATTTAGTCATTTGCCAACTTAGTCGCACGTTTCCGCAACAAAAGGTGCTAGGGTCTAGGATAGGGGGGACAAGTGGGACAAGATGACAACAATTAGATGTCATAAAACGAAAGAAAACACAAACAAAAATATGTACAATACAATTTGAATGGCATTTTGCTATTTACTTCCCATAATATTTCAGAAAAACAAAAATGCTATAAATAAAGTAAGTTATAAATAGTTACCATTCATTGCAGGGTATCGCATAAGTTAATTTCAGTCAGTGTAAATTAATTAGTTGCACTTTTAGATATGCCTTAATTTGCTGAATAGTTTCAGAAGTTTTGATATGAGTAATGAGAGAGTTAGTCATAAAATTAACTACTAAAATCGCATGAGTAAAGTGAGTGAGAAAATTGTTTGAAATTCCTTTTTCTACTAAACTCTAGAACATGTGTTTTTTATTATATTAAATGGTGTCCATTTACTTTATATAAGTAGAACTTTGTGTTTATACATATGTATCCATCGATTTGATTTGAAAAGCTGAATATATATATAATGAAATAGAATTATCAAGAAATTGTTTGCATGATGTTACCTAATGTAAATATACAAATCGACGATCAAGTTCTCACAGACCGAACACATGTCGTCACACTTCAAAGTGGCTCAAATTCAAAGAAATCGAATGCAAAAAAGAACTTCAAACTATAACAATGAAAAACGTTAAACCATAAATTCGAGTATTATTATTATTAACAAAAAAAATGGGTAGGGAGGGAAGCAAAAAAGAAGAAAAGAGAAAGAGCAAAGTAAGCAAATGACGGCAAAGGCGACGACGGCAACGGCAACGGCGACAAATGAAATTATTCTGCGCGTGTGTTGATAAGTCATCACCACCATCATTATGAATGCGATATATACATACATACATATATATACTCGTACCTACATGTGAGTAAGTAAGCCGAGAAATGAAGAACAGATCCATCCGTTTGAACAAGGCCGAAACACATACATACATACAAACACACAGACATATTGGCATTTAGTTCAAGTTACACACCAACAATATGGTCAAAGGGAAACAGATGACTTGGCCAAAGAAGAAGAGGTCAGACGCGTGTGCTTATGGCTGTTTGCTCTTTTCTGTCATGTGTTTGTTTAATTTATGTTTGCCTAGACTCAACTCAAACTCAAAGCAAATCAACTCGTAGCTCTATATGGGTGCGAATGGCTAGCAAAAACCAAAAAAAAAAAAAAACAACAATAATAATAATTCGCTAATGTGGTCATAAAATTAGTAACAAGACAACAACAATAACAGCGATTGTTTCTACTTGACAAGGCAAAATGATGGCACACGTGTGTGACACTTTTATGTAGACAAGAAAGAAGAGACACACATAAACACACACACACACTCAAAAATGTATAAGTTGTGAGTGTGTGAGTGTGTGTACATTGAACTTGCAAGTATTTCCACATCATGGACTAACACACCGCACAACATCGATAAATACACGCGCGTGCATTAATTTACAGTGTGTATATGTATATGTACATAAGTGTGTATATATATACATATATATTTATCGCCCTATCGTGTGGCATTGTGTTATTGGGTCAGCAATTAGCCGAGTTTGAGTTTTATGTTAACTAGTCAAGGGTCTGAGGGGGGAAGTTCGCCTAACAAGAGGTAGCTTAAGTGGATTGCCATGTACTGTTTGCTCTACCACTCTCTCCCTTCCTCCGCAGAAAGTGACAATTCATTGAGGAGATGGTCTAATTGGAATAAATAGTATGTCCTTTTAAAGGAGACTATTCTGTGTTTGATTTTTAATCGTTTATATGAACCTGGGTTAATTCAACTTAGTTCAAGATTTATTAATAGTTTCCCAGGAAATCGTTTTACATGATTAATCTCTCAAGAGTGGCTTGCATTTCTTAATTTAAGTACACTTTCCTTAGAAATAGATAATGAAAATTCCTATACATCAGTTCTTAATACACATTTAAATCAAAATTTTCCTTCTTTTATCTACATACTGATCTCGTTATCCTCTTTACCTTTTTATTTCAGCAATTATTGCCATTTGCCTACTTTACTTGAAATGGAAAATGAAAATTGATTACTTAGTTTCTCTCAATTCTTGGAAACTTTTGCTATTTTTGAATGGTTTCCAGTCCTTTTCCATGGTAAAAGTAATTTGTTTGCCGGAAATGGTTTGGCATTTGCTTATAATATCCGATTTGAGCCATAAAAGGGATTTGAATTTGGATTTTCTTCGACATTCTTACACCCACAATCAAGTAAATTTATCGCTGGGAATCCCTCGGATCGACCCATTCCCCTCTCTATCCCAGACCCTCAATAAACGATTAAGAAAATTAATTATGCTGTTGAAAATTAGCCAATTTATACAGTTGTTGGTTTTTTTATTGCAATTCGCTTTGTGTTTGGCCCACGTCTCGTGTTTCGCATTTAAGTTTAATGGGTTTTAGCAGTAGCTACCATTTGGCTTTCGGTTACATTTTAAAATAGGCTAACACACACAAACACACACACACAGACAGATTCACACACAAACAGAGACACTAATACAGCCGCATACACGTGTGCGCTGAAGGCAATATATACAAAGAAAAATAAAAAATAAACAAAAACCTAAAACGACAATGAAAAAAGAAGAGATAGAGGAGAGAGAGGGAGAGAGAGAAAGAGACTCTGAGCAAAATATATCGATAAGGGGACAGAGGGTGAAGGTAGAAGGAAGAGGAATGAGAGAGAATTAATTTTGTAGTTGCCTGCATAAATTAAAAGACTGTCATTCAATCGTTCACATTAAATGTTAGCCTCAGACCCAGACCCCACTTGGCGGCACGAGCAGACCCAGACAACGGCACACACACACACACACACACACACAAACACATAGATCAGTGAGAAAAAAGCAAGAGACAAAAGAAGAGAAAAACAGCAGATTGTGAGAAAAAGTATGTATGTGTGTGTGTGTGTGACACTCGAAGAAAAAACGATTAGCAAAAAGTTTGGCCATATTTCTAGTACATCAAACCAAGACATAAGATTAAGCGGTTTCTCAATTGCTTTTGTCCTTTCTATGTATAAATTATTTTTTATCTATTCAAACGATTTGTTCCTGAAAATTCTAACAAATTGAATCTAAATTTTAAAGCCCAAAAATACAAATTTAAATTATGTATAAATCTACTTTACATTATTGAAGCTAATTGAAAGAATAAAATAGTTAGAAAATTGAAAAGCTTAAAAATAAATTATATATATTGAAAATCTTTTAAGATTAATGGCTTTAATGTAAGCTTTATAATACATTCAAACTGCTGAAAATTAAGATCTAATGAATTTTAAAATATTTGTTATACTTTTGTAACTAATTTACTTTATAATTTAATGTTATAATACTATTTATGTAACTGTTAATTTGTTAATTGTCATAACTCCGACAGATTGCAAATTATAAAACAACGTTATAAACATTTCTTAAAATATTTATTCCATATTTTTTGAAAAGTCATTTTTATGAATGATTTCGTTCACTGAAAAAATGATCCTTTGATCGAAATCCATTTTGTTTATACTCTGAAATGTTTTTTTTTGTTAAGGTTTTGCTATTTTAATTTGATTTGTATATTTTCTATTGTATATTGGAGAGCAACCTTTATTAGTGTAGCTTGTCAAATTCCCCGAATTCGAAATCAGAGAGTGAGTGAGCAGATTAACTGGGATGCCGAGGCAGAGAGAGAGAGGGAGAGAGAGAGAGTCGGCTAACAAAAACTCACAAACAACAGCGAAAAAGAAAAGAAAAAAAGAATAAGCTCACATGCCGTTAATGAATTTTTATGCTACTGTCTCTACTTTTTCCTCTTCCTTAGTATAGACCTCCATGAGAGGGTGTGCTTGTGTGTTTTGAGTGGTGTGTGTGTGAGTGTGTGTGTGTGTGCATGGCCTGCTCTTGTTGTTTTTATTGAATTAACGACGCACGTGTTGCTGCCGACCAAGCTGCGCGCGCTCTCTTATGTCCACAATTGGGGCAAAAAAAAAAACTTGCGTCGTCGTCGTCGATCAACGTATCAGCAACGCTTCGCTGCTTTTTGTTTATATGGTAGGGCTGTGTTTTTATTTTCCATTCACCCTGCTGGCCAACGGGGCGTATTAGTTTTAGAGAAAACTTGGCCATGCCAAAAGCAGGAAGTGAGTTTCCGCTTAAAAGTTGTCAAGCAAAAAGGTCTCTTTCTTAGTCATATCTTGTTCCGGGTGCATTCGACATGAAAAGCCACAAAGCCACAGTAAAAACAATAACAGAAAAGTTAGCAAAGAAACCAATTTCGAGCTATTAAGACTTTGTGTTTATTTATTTTAAACTTTCAAAGCAATAATTTAGGCAGTCTTTAGCGATTAATACACTTAAGACTTATTTATTCTTGATTTCAGATAATTTTGTTAAGCAAATTAATCTCTGAAATAGTAAGAGTATAAAAACTATGGTATATCCAAGGTTAGCCCTTGTGCTTTCATTATTTGCTGAGCTCGAAGTTTTAATGCGAAACGCGCGCCCGAGCGTTCGAGTAAAAATGATAAATCTATGATTATGGGGCGTCATGGGGTGTCATGAATGGGGCGGCAACGCGGCAACGGCATCGACACCGAATGCCGGCAATGGTAATGGCAATGGCTTATGGGTTCCTAAATAGTGTGTGTGTGTGTGTGTGTGTTGGTGGTAGCCACACGCGCTTTCAGCTTAAATATGGTTGTATATATGTACATATATATCTCTTTATATATACGAGTGCCATTTCCTGTGTGCCCATACAAATATACATCCAAATACGTTCTTTTAATGCAATGATAGCAAATATTACGTATACGACATGTGCGTTCAATGAACTTCTTTAGCATATGCTGACTAAATTTTTGGTTTAGTTATAAAATTCGTAACTAAACCACAACAACAAGCAAGAAAATCAGCTGTTTGTTTTATTCCCACGCTCTGTTTTCTGGGCATCTGGGCTGAAAATTTCATTGAGAAATATAAAAACAGTCGCCATAAACATGTTCTAGGAATAACTATGTGTGTGGGTCATTTTTTTTTTTTGTGTTTTTAGTGGTAAACAAAAGAAATTAAAATGAAATGAAACAATAACAAAAAGGAGAATGAAAGAATTGTTACCGTAACATCTAGAAACATTCTGAGAGATGCATAATGCATAAGTAAATCAAATTAAGAATTATTAATTATAAGGAATTATTGTTTCTTTAGACCCTTTAAAGTTTTGAATTAGTTTATTTTATACAGTGTGTGCCTGCCTCCTTTGCACTTTTATATGACATCAAGGTTGCAACATAATTTGACAACTTCCTGAAGTCATTCATTTAATTTTCTAATGTAAACAAAATCAATATTGCGCATACGCCGTGTGGCACAGCTGGCTAGGCAGTTGATGCAATTGCAGGGTCATACAAAGCAAAGGCCAAAGGGCGCATGCAATGCGTCACTGTCCTGACCTAAATTCGTCCTTGAGCGTAGAGGTACGCGAAGCTGTAGCTCTGTAGAGCAGGAGTCACCCGCTGCCACAGCATCTCACACAACAGAGAGAGAGAGAGACAGAGAGAGTAAGAGAACAACGCGAGAGCAAGACTTAGATAGCAAGAAAGAACGCACGAGGAAAGCGGAAAGCTCTCCAAATCGGAAGTCGCCTGTCAAATGCAATTTTTTATGCCTTGCCACGTGCCGCACATAAGTGTTAGATGCTAATGCCTCAAAGATTTATGGCAACAATGGCCGAGCCAAGGCGCGGCGTACGGGTAAATTAAGTGGGCGTACACTTACCTAAGATTTGGAATGTTTCTGTTGCTGTTTCTGGTTTTTAGAACTTCTTCGATGCAAAAATAAACAATTGGTGAATAAAATCACTGGCAGCATAAACACATACACGGGTTTTTCTTTTGGATTTTACTGCAAGCTCATTGAAACTAATGAGCAATATATATTTTCTATCTTTATTATTGTTGTTATTGTTATTTTGTTTTTTCGCACGCTTTCTTTTTGCCGCGGATTTTGTTATTGTTTTAATCTATTCTAGGTAAAACGTGTGTGTTGCCGACTGTCTGTGTGTTTGTATGTGTGTGTGTGTGTGTGTGAGCACAATCATAGACCTAGCAAATGGCAACACGCGCGCAAACAAAACGAAAAACTTTCGCTTTCGTTGCGCGTGGGACCGCTACAACAACAACAACCACGACAAAAGCAAGAGCAAGTTCCACAGCAACAGCGACTAGATATAAACACACTTACTTAGGTACATATATAACACAGACAACACGAGCAACATACAATGTCAAACACACGTAAACGAACACGAACCAAAAGTACGTAAAACTGAACGTGAAGAGCTTTCCGCACACGAAATTTTCACGATTTCCGTTTTTCTTTTCTGAACCGTAACAGAAACCGGCAAGGGTAGAGATATATAGAGAGAGAGAGAGAGAGAGCTCTGCGATGTGACTTGTTCGACGGCACAAAGCGGAATGAAAGCGAGTTGCTAGTTGAGCGTCGTTTAAATGGCAAACCCCAATGACGACAAAGTCTCTCATCAGGCAACATCAGTTTGCACATGTATGGGTAATGTATACATGTATACAAACCAGCTGAGCAACACAAGCAGCCAAAGGCCACCTCACAAATGCGGCAAATTCAATTTGATCATAAAGAAAGTATCGTGAGAACTTATACTTAAATTTTTTGGCAATTAAAGTTTAATCAAATCCTCCAATTAAGGCAACAAAGACAGAGATTTCAATAAATTTATGAAAGATATACACAGATTTGCTATAGGTTTCAATCAAAGATGTAAAAGATAAGCTTCAGTTTCCGCCGACGTCTAAAATTTTAATATTTACTTGAAATTATCTTGTTTATTTTATTTTTGAATTTGATACGTTTATTTTATCAAGCTGAACTGAACCCGTAGTGCCAAAGAAAGGATTATTAAGTCCTAGAGATGATTTGGCTAAAATATTCCATTTTAACCATTGCAATTTCAAAAAACGATGTTTATCTTTAGAACCATGGCAAAAAAGACAAAAAAAACATAAACAAACAAATGTTTTATCCCTCACCTTTCCGCCAAGGATGTCCATTAATGCCTTTCAATAACTTATCTAAATGCAGATTATTAATTCAAATATGATTATTTCTTTTACACTTACTCTGAAATAGAAAAGCCATCATATAGATATAATATTTTTAACTCTAAGTAAAGTTTTGCTTTTCTACATTTATAAATGTTAAGAAAAAATATTAAAGATTTGAAGAAGCCAAAAATATGTTTGAAATCTGAATTTCTTATAAAACTTAATGATCCTATACGATCGGACCATGTGTGCCCGAGTGAATGCTTAGTATATATTGCATTTTATACACTTTTGCTTCATTCTATTTATATATATTTTATCTTAATTAAGCGTATGCCAAAAATAGTTTATATTTTTTGCGCTTAACCAAACACTTGACCTTTGCTCGCATTTAAATCTTATCGCCGTATTTAAAATTTTCTGCTCTTGACGTATACTGAAGACCCTTATCTACATTTTTTGGTTTTTTTGGTCATATTTATCTTGGCAGAAACTGCAAACGAAACAGTTGAAGCATAAATGGTAGTTAGCTATTTATAGACAGACGGATAAACTTCAGAGACATATTTGACACACATTTGAAATGGGCAACCGGCAATGCCAACGCCAACGTTAAGTCCCCGGCTAATATGTAGCCGTCGACTTGCGCATCATGTTGCGGCAACATTATTTGAAAAAAGCAAAACAAGACAAAAAAACAAAGCTTTAAATGTACCTAATTCTATTTAAGCTTTTTTTTGTTTGCCCAAGTTCCTTGTCTACCGCCGCCCAACCCCCTCAATTGCCTTGAATTTGGGGGCCAGGCAATTTTGTCGCACGTGTCGGAAATTTTGTTACGGCCGATTGCTTTCCTTGCCTTGCCTCGCCTCGCAATGCCATGCCTTTTCCCATTTTATGTGTTTGTGTGTTAATGTCTGTGTGTTTGTGTGTGCTTGAGAGGGGTGAAATATTTTGGCCAAACAGAAAAGAAACAAGTAGATGCGGCTATAATGAAAAGGCAATCTCAATGCCCTTTGGCAGGTGAAGGTGGCCTCGGCTAATTTTGAAAATGTGGCAACGAGAGAAAGAGAACGATGTCTGATTTCCTGTTACGGTCATTGTCGTCGTTTTTCTGTGCTAGTTGTGCTGGTTGTTGTTGTTGTCGTTGTTGTTGTTGCCGTCTGGCTTGGTTCAAATGACGTTGACTGTCTGGGTTTTTACATACTCAGAATGGCAGCATTGCCATAAAACCAAAGGCAAACCAACAACAACAACAACAAAAAAACCCCCCCACAAAAAGAGTAAAAGATAAAAATCAAAATGCCAGGGGCCAACTATGGCAAAAGCATCAAAGTTTCTATACCCTACAGATGAATCTTTCCTTTGAAGTTTCAGATATTCTATATTCTAGTTCTAATCTACAAACGTTGGGATGTCGAAGCTACTTACAAATATGCATAGTTCAAGAGGAAACCAAACTGACAAATAGTGAAAGGATGTTTCCTTGACCATGTGCACCAAAGGTAGACGTACACTATTTTCGAGGGTATCAAACAACAGAAAAAAAGAAATGAAAAAGGAAATAAAAAAAAAGTAAAACAAAAAAGCGTAGCGAAAACAATAAAAGAGAAATTAGCATAACACACACATGAGTCGACACTAAACAGACATGGTTGGGGAGCCAGTGTGTTTGAGAGGGGAAATGGGGGGATATTGTGAGGGGGCTGGGGGTGCTGGCTATGTGTGATTTTAATGGGCTCGTGGGTGTATGTTTTAGTTGTTGTTTCTTTTTATTTTTTTCCCTCATCTTTCTTTCCTTGGGGGCAGTCAAGTTAGACAGCATTTTTTTTTTTGTTTGTTGCATTTGTTTGTTTTGTTGTTGTTTTGTGTTTTTGTTCTCTTTTCAATTACAATTGCCGACACGTGTGTGAGAGGTTGAAACAGCAAATGTCTAATAAAAACTGAGCTGCCTTGCAATGTCTTTTAATTGCCATATGTACACATAACAAACCGCACATCAGAAACACTCACACACACACACACACACACAGACACAATTATAACTGGGGTGTGGTTCGTCACCCCATTTACGTCAAAACATAACAGTTTCGACACGATCATAAAAATAAAGTGCGTAATCAAACATCTGTCTATATGGCCAACTTTATTTTCCCCAAACAATTTGGACCACGGAAACTCTAGCCAAATGTATGCGAAAACAGGAAAGAGTTAATTGATTTGTTAAGATTTCCACGAAATTCAAATGCTACAAGTTCTGCTACATGACGTATACTTAATAAATACAATGGGCAAACGAATCAAACCAAAGAAGAATTTCCAAGAATTCGATTTCTTCTTGTTGTACCAAGAACTGATAAACACACCAAACCGAAGAAATTTCATAATAATAGTGTACCATGCGGCGTATGCGTAATATAATCATAATTATTATCAGTACTGCCAAGTTTTAAAACATTTATAAAATTAAAAATAATAAGTAATCATTAAATGTATTTTCAATTTTAAGGTGTGTTTCAGCCATAAAATTGATTCAGTCGTTTGAATGTAGGGAAATGACAATTTCGAATCAATTCCTTAATGAAACTTGTTCCTAACCAAATTTTTGTGTTCGATTCGATTGTGTATTTGATTAAATTTGATTCACTTAATATGTTATTTAATTCATTTGACTTTTAGTCTGTGTTTTAGCCTCTAAATTTTGGAATTGTATTTCGTTTCAGTTTACTCACTACTAAATTGATCAGGTAAAGTCATAAGCCTTTAGAAATAACTTTCTTTCATATCAAAACACATTACAAATTGTTGGAAAACCCCGAACGACCTTTAAATACATATATATATAGTTATATTTCAGATAGCACACACTCTGGGGATGTTAGAAAAACCCAAATTTGACACACTAACCTACACACACACACACACATTAACACACATTGAACTATTTATGCCCTTTCAAGCGAAACAATTTTTGGCAAGGGAAGTGGTAAAGAGGTTTATTCTAACGTTGTTGTTGTTATTATTATTGTGGTTTGATATTGATAATATTTTTGTTCCTGCTTTTTTTTTCTTTTGTTTTTGTCTCAACTGAATGAGTCGCCGGCAAGTGGCGACACGCTCGTGCTAAGTTATCAATAGATATTTTTGATTTTTATTTTTAGAAATATCAGCTCTGAGGTGTCCGCATCACGTCGCGTATGTAACACATGCAAACCACCAACGACAACAACAACAATAAAAACAAACATTCAACGGATACGATTACTGAATATGACTGTTGTTGTTCTTGTTGTTGTTATATACAATATTACCGGTTTTTTCTCAGCATGTGCCAGCACTTTTTTTTTGCTTTGCTCTTTTCTTTGTTTTGTTTTTATTTTTTGTGTGACTTTTATTTATTTTTTTAAAATTTTGTTGGTTGTTTTTTTTTTTTTTTTTTTTGGTTTTTGTCATTGCAGGCACTCACACATGCGCGCAATGTCAAGGCCCCTTGCGGAATGATAAAGAAGAAGATGGCCAAGTAGAAGTTGGCCAAAAATATAATATAGTCACATGCGTAAAACACATACATACATACATACATAAAATATAGCACATAAATATAGAAGGCGGTCCAAACAGAACAGCCACGCGCCGCATTTATATAGACCAACAACAATGCGAAGGGGAAGGAAGCACACAAAGAACACGCGAGTGACGCCAATGGGGACCACCAGCAGCTATACTTAAAAAACATATATATGTATATATACATTTATTAAACATATAAAATACATACATCAAATGTTGATACTCGCGATTTGATAGCGCGTCTTTTTAAAAAAATAACACAACACGCACCTGAGGAATTACACACGACAGTAAAAGAAAGATGTGAGATATGCCTTTCTTTTTTTTGTGAGGAACTAGCTAAAGTTATTTAATAAGAGAGAGATATATCTATATATCCCACATTTCTAAGAATGTTTAATGAAAATTTATTGGATACGTTTTGAAAATTTGCCACTATTTCTTTATAAATTTGGTTTAAAAACTTTGTTCTTTAGTGTTTTTTTTTGGTTATGGGTATTAGCACAACATCAACACATCAGCAACAAGTTGATGTTTATTGACATTGGCAAAGAAAACAACAACAATTTAATACAATTTTAACCCCATGATAAATCTAAATATAAATTAAGACTCAGTGCCAAAAATTTTAGGTCTATTTGCGTTATCTGAAATAAATTTATATCCATTCGATCATATTTCTAGAAATTGAAGCATTATCACATTCGAATTGCGCGCTCAGTTTAAAGTAGAGCTTTTTCTAATAAGCTGAGCTTTGTTTATAGCTTTTACTTGCTTACGACTACTGACTGATATGAGAGATGAGACGACTTCAAAGCAAAAAGCTTTTTGTCTTTCAAAGTTGGGCGGCTTAATTTGAATGATGAAAACTTATGGCGAGAGAGTAGAATACAGTAAAAAAGGAAGAAATCGATTTTTTGTAAAAAGGACATTGTATCAGATTAAGTATATACATTTAAACATATCCAACATTATATATGGTAAAAATAAAACTTCTTTTAGTATGATTGTAAAAGATTTTCACAAATACTGAGTTAAAAAATTAATTATTAATCAGCATAGTTTTAGTTTTAATATTAATTTAAAATACTTTCAAATAAACCATTCAATTAAGAATTCATGGTGACAATTTAAAATCAAATTTAACATATAATATTTTCAATCAGTTATTGCAATAAAAGTGCCAATATCAATAAACTTAATGAACACATTTCAATAAGCCAATCGGCTAACAACTCGAAGTAATCTGAAACCGTCTTACCCCAAACTCCAGCTCCGTCACACAGTCAGTGAGATTGAGACACCCAACAGACAACAATAACAACAACAAATGCGCCCCCAGCAAAGTATAAGTAAGAAAAGAAATACAAAAGCGCAAAAAAAAACACAGGCAAAACGAAGATCAGGCAACAATAATATGAAAAACTAATCAAAGCAGAACTCATTAAGCATAGTAAAAAATTATGCTATTGTAATAAAATGCCGAAATCGCGAAGGCAATCGAATTAAACAGCCCATGGCCAATGGCGGATAGAGTTGAAGCTGAGGATTGGCTCTGGAGCTCTGAAGCTGCAAACAAATTGCCAGGGAAATCCCTGACTGCCTGGCAGATCAGACCTGGCTGCAGCAAGTTAGTTTTCATCGATAGCGAATTTATTATGCAAAGCAGAAGCGGTAAAAGATCAAAGCGCAGCGATAGCAGATAACACGCTTACGAGAGAGAGACTACCAGGTCGAAACTGGCTGACTCAAAGAGCAGAGAATGGGAACGGATGCAGGCGGTGCAGGAACAGGATAAGATGATTCGGCCTGACTAGGCGGCCCTTTTTTTTTTTCTCCCCCATTTCGGTTTTCTTGTTGGTCTAGCCGCTCAAATAGATTAGTTTCACATGGGGGCATGGAGTCGCGTTGGAGTTAAAGTTGATGCTTGGCTTTTTAGGGGGCGCCATATTGCACACACAGAAACAGAAACAGGGCGGAAAGCCGCTGGCCGCCGCAGAAGTTATGAAAAATTAATAATAATGTCGAATCGATTGATTTCAGCCCAGGCCTAACACCACCTAGACGGCTGGTCGTCGTCATCGTCGTCGGTAAGAAGTTTGAGTTTCTGTTGAGATTGTCTTGGTCAAGTTTGAGAGCCCCCAGGGCGTCTGTACGGGACCAGACCAGGGCTAGCTATCTGGGTGTGTGTTTGTGTGTGAAACTGTAACTAAATATTGTATAAAGGATGTCCATTTCAAAACGATCCTTATGGCATATTGAATACCCTTATTGAAAGAGCTTCTCTAAAATATTGCAAATCAGAAAATTTAAACCAAATATCAATATCGAATTGATAAATAGAACAAGACGATACCAACTTAGACAATTCTTTGGTAACGTTGCTTTCTAAAGTGCGTCTTTTTAGCCAATTTAGCGGCTTGAAACCAGGCCAATGATAGTTTTGAACATTTATTGATCTTCAGGGTTAGTTAACGTACTACAATTAGTCACACTTGTATTGTTAACTAAAAGACATTTGCAGTCTTTAAAAAAAATATATATATGTAAATATTAATTTGGCAAAAGTATAAAATTGAAAAAATTGAAACTAGTTAAGGCATTCCTTTAAGAAGCATAAAAACTTTGAAATATTTTCTATAAACTCATTTAGCGCCTAGGGCCAAAAGTCGTACATTTTCATCACCCATGCAAGGAAACTAGGACTAGGCTTAGGTGAGCTCCTCTTCCTCCTCATTCTCCCTTTTGGCCAAACGCAAGTCCAAGTGTTGTGGGTATTGTCGTTTCGGTTGTCGTCGCCTGCGTCGTCGTCGTCGTCGTCGACGTCGTCTGGAACTCAACGTTTTTATAGTCTGCCGGCCGGCCGGCCAGCCGTTGATGCATTTTTCATGACCAGTTTGTACGATTTCCGCAACGCACCGAGCATTTTCATGTAATTCAATTCTGGGGCGCATTGAACTGGTGTTTGGTGTTTACAATTCTATAAAGGATTGAGAGAATTGAGGACCAGAGCCCCACCGCTGCGTTAACATGAGTTGAGCCTAATGAAATACGACATTTGACTCGTGCTGTGGTGGAGGTGGTGTTGGTCGCATCGGGGCGGGATCTGTTTGTGTTTTTTATAGGCGTGGGATTGCCCATGGCCAAAAATGTGGATCAACATGTATGCAAGACAACAAGGGACGACTCAAGACTTGAGAGCAAATGCAAGAGGCGTGATATCTTTTTTGTTTTACAAACCAGCATAGCAATTAACTAGTCGTACATATAAACACACATATGTACATATACTTATAGATATATTTGTATGTCCGTTAATGGTCAGATCGAAATCGGTTAAATCAAAAGGTAATTCAGAACGAGGCGCGTGCTGCTGCTGCCTGACTTCCGCTGCAACGGTGAGTTGTTTGGAGTGTGATCCCTTGTTTCCCCCACACCCGAAATTTTCTTTTCTCTTGCTAGTTAATATTCATGTTGTCATCTAATAGGCCAGACGTGGTGCTTGACTCATGTCATTCGCTTTTTGGGTGACTCGCTTCTGAGCCACGCGACTATCGTTTGCAACGGCGACTCAACACAAGTTCAAAGAGCGTCCGATTATTGGCCTTTTATATGGGTAAATGACTCATCATTTCTTTTGGTCAGTAACTAGTTTAGTGTGTACTTTTATTTCCCGCTACCAACACTAATCTTCTCACTTGGAGTGTTGCGATTTTTGTTCATCATTTGTATTCCATGTACCGAAACGCCATTCAAATTAGCCCATCATTGATCCTCTTTTGATTAATTAAATATTCCCTGCATATAGCTTAGCTCTTGCTCGTTTCTTCTGTTCAATTGCACGATTTGGGTTTTTAATGCTAATTTATTTATTTCATGAAAATCCAATATTATAATCCATAAAAATTGTCTGCTAGCTCAAATTCTAAAAAAACAAATAAATAAAATACCCAAAAAAACAAAAAAAAAGAGAGAAAGACACGCGAGTCCTGTTTTAAAGTCATTGACATTGTTTTCTTTAGTTATTTCGATATTTTTCTGGGACTACTGTTTCAGGAACGTAGTAACAACAAAATTTTTCGGGGGCAGTCGTGATCAGTATTTGTTTTTCTGTTCATACGATTTGGTTTATGGCTTAGGTGTCTACTAATTTGCATTATATAAAAGACAGCTTACAAATTGAATGAATACAAAATATATGTACCCTAAAAAGATCCTAAAGATGTCAATTGAATCAATCAGGAGATTTTTTGAATAGGATATCGAACGCATAGAACCTCATTGTACTCGAACATGATGCTCCTGAATCTAAGTTCATAACTTATTAAACTCGACTAATTTGGCTTTAAAAATAAAGGTAGAACAAGATTTCAGCCTCAAAGGGACAGAATATTTAACTTCAATCATCTAATAATCTACTGCAATATAAATACTATTATTATTTTAAGTATAGGATATAGTTGTAAACTACTAACCTAATATTGTTTACAAGCACTGGCAGCTAAGGCCTTCCGCTTATTGTTAGACAAAAACTACATCCATACACTAGCCTTGGATTCGAACCAGGATCCTCGTTGTTCAGTTGATTTCTGAAGGCTGGGCCATTTAGACAACTCATCTACCGAGGACTGCGCAACATAAATATATTTTTTTAGGGTTTATTGTCAATTATTTTTTAAGAAATTACACAAGTGGATTTGACATAAAAACCATCATTACTTTTATTTGGTTTCAACAATCATCATCATACTTAATTTTTATTAAGTAGATAAACAAAACTCAATCCATTTATCGACGCAATGCTATTTATAATATCGTTCTGTAACCTTCTATATGAATACAAGAATCCAGGTTGGATTGAATACCAGTTCAGTTAAGTTCAACTAGGTCTATAATTTCTGCCAAAGGACTCATAGGTGTCTCAATAGAAGATTAAGGATGTTGATAAAGTGTGCTAGATAACTGAGCGGCCTAAATGGATTAATCTTGCATAAAAATGCACCAAACGGAAAATAGGCGAAAGCCAAGAATACCAAGAATTACTTTTGAGAGAGAAAACTAGCATTTAAGTTCAATAGTATTAAATTCTTAGCCGTCACTGTATAATCACAATACAGTAGAATCCGGTTATAACGTCCGTCCGGTTATAGCGACTAAAGTTCTATGAGTGTTTGGTTGGTCCCAAGACAAACTTATATGAAAGAGCCTCCTGTTAGTACGTTTTCCGGATATAACAACGAAAATCGTTGGTCCCTTCAGCATCGTTATAACCGGATTCTACTGTACTTAAAATATTTTGACCATTTGTACTCTCAAGTGGTCAAAAGTGTGCAACCCATAGAAATAAACCTCTTCGACCATATAAAGTGTATATATTCTTGATCAGCAGGAACAAACGAGTTCATATAGCCATGTCAGTCGTAACTCCGCAACGTTAACTCCTCTTAGACCATAAGAGCTTGTACATATGTATGTATGTAAGCTTGTATATAAATACTGCACAGTTTGTATATCTCGGATTCAGTTGAATCGGGCCACTATATGATATAGCTCCCATACAAATGACTTTGTTATTTTCTAAGCTATTGTCATAATAATTAAAATTTGTTAGTTTTATAAACATTTTAATAACTGTGCCGAATTTTATCAAAATCGGAAAACTATATTTATTATAAAGCTGTCTTATAAACATACGATAAAATGACGCGATACATTCCCGGATTTCTCCAGCCTAAGATTGTAGGGTGTTCTTTCGTGAAAAAACACCTTTTTTCACACAGACGATCAAAATAGTTAAGAAAAGATTAACAAAATAAACTTGCAAGGGTATAAGAACTAGGGGGCAGTCGAAGTTAGCCCCGGCTCTCTGGTATAAAATCGGTTCTAATACGCTCTTGACTCAAGAGGTCAAATGTCCCTTTTCTTTTTCAAGGATATGGGAAAAGTTCAACAAGTAGCTGCCGCATAGATGATTCATATCATGTGATATTGAAGTATGAATGACATCATCATTTCAATTACGAGATTTGCCACATTTTGCTAATATCATATATTACACAGTTCCATAATGAGCAAATCTATTGTTTCATATAATTAAATAGCAAAATTTCAAACATTAAAAAGTTATCAGTTACCAGTCATAAAACTTAATGAGCCAATTAATGGTAATTAAAATGAACACCAATAAATATAATAAAAAAACAATCTCACAGATAAGCTTACACACACGCACTCATACACACACTCACACACACTGACAAAAGTGAAAATACTTTATCTCATTGGCTCGTCAAACAAGACAAGAAAAACGCCAAGAAAATAGTAGAAAAATTGTAAATATATATTTTTCCTGTTTAACACAGCTTAACGAATGCTGACCAATCAGCAAGCAGGCCAACACACACACACACACACAGACACACACAAACACGCACAGATACACACGCACACTCAAAAACACAGATACAATCATAAAGCTTAACTTAAACGGTACTTGAATAGAGTTGCCAACTCATGGCAAAAGCCTTGGCATCTCCATAGTGTATAATAATAAATAACTAAGTAAAACTAAAAGAACGTAAATATAATGGCTAAAAGATTTTATCTAACAATAATTTTATTCGATGAATAATATGGGATTTTTATTTTAGTAGTTAATGTAAACATTACAATTTTTAACGGCTTTAATTGATTTATGGCTAATTTGAATAGATTAAGAGCTAATGAGAAACACACCAACACTCATAGTGTGTTTGTTAGTAGGTGTATGTGTGTGTGTGTCTGAAAGGGGCGTCTACAAAATGATTGGTCAACTGGTTGCTACAAGTCAGAGTGTGTGTTAAGTGGCTTGTGAGTACCTGAGCATGATCAAGCGTATACACTGCAAGAAAAACTAGAGAACTAAGTCTCAATACATTGAAGATCGGCTTGTGGAACCCATTTTGGGGAGAATTCACTAGAAACCTCTTTGAAAATTACTTTTATTAACCCTCTAAGACTTATCAATCATAATTGTTTACCATTTTTTATATCCTTTCGATTTCTTACAGTTAATATTTTGATTACACAACTAAAACCCAAAGAATTAGATCATTTGTAGATGTAGAAATAGATTTCTATAACGAATTATCGGAATTAAGGGAATTGTCGGGTATAAAACTACCCCTTGTATAAGAAAAGAGAACGATCAAATAGTAATATTATGCTGATAGAAAGTCAACTGTTATTTCTGTTGGTGTACGATCATTCACCGCATTGGGTGAGTCAAACAAATACCATAACATCAGATACTCACACACACTGACTCATGAATACAAATACCATGACAGAGGCCGGCTTTTAGCCTTAGCCTAGGCCAGAGCCGACTCTGAAACTGAACGAAAACTACCTTACCTGTTTCGAAATCAAGTTTGTTGCTTCTGTGTCGCTTCGGTGATCCGCACAGAAAGGTGCACGCGCGCATTCAACACGGTTGTTGCCTACACACACGAACAACGTACGGACGATCTACATAAAAATAAAACGGATTGGATTTGCCATAAGGCCCAAAATACACAATACAATATAATACGTATTATAGCCCAAAGAGTGAAAAAAAAGAAATACCATTAAGCCGTCGGTGTTCGGATACGCGAGTGAGAGTTTTGAGTTTAAGTGATGATAATGATTCTGGTTCTGAATCTAATTCAGATAACCCCATTAAGTGGATAATGTGTGCGTCATTGGGCCAAGTCGATTTGATTTGCAAATTTTAGTTTCGACAAATAATATAAAGGAAAATTTACGAATTAAGCCTCCGGTCATAAATCTCCAGTGTTGAATATGCAAAACAAGAAATCCAACAACAAATTACAAATACATATATATAGTAATTATTCATTATAATAAAATCATTTTAGTATTGTGCAACAAAAAAAAAAAAAAAAATAAGAAAAGAAAAACCGCTTACAAGTTCAAGCCAAGAAAAGTTATACAACAAAGTGTCAAAGCATTGTGTCAAGATAATAAGTAATATTAATTTCAATAAATTATCAAATGGATATCGCAAATGAAATCTTTGTATAAAGTATAAAAAGCAAAAAGGTAAGCTAAGCCCAAAGCCACCAAGGTTTTAGTTTTCTGCACCCGCACCCCAATTTTATGATTAACTTTTGATAGAAATCAAATAACAAAATACTTAAAAGCCCAAGCCATGAATAAAAAACTCTGTAGACTCCACAAGAAAAACATTATAAGAGGGGGGAGGAAGAGAAGCCCAAAAAAACTATATACTGAAATCATTATATGTTTGTATGTATGAATGTCTGTAAATGTAGATCTCGGGCGTTCTTCATTTCATTCAATGACTTTTTGGTGGTCCCTATTCAAACAACTCCAAACAAATTCGAGCATCAAGTCGATGGCCCTCCAAACGTCAACTCGAACAAATTTTTCACTCTGTGATGATAAGTTCACTTGACAATGAGTTGCAACAAACCCCAACGAGCCAACGAGTCAACCAGAGTCAACCAAAGATGGCCGAACCATCCATCCATCCATCCACTGCCATAGCCGGTAGTAAATATTGAAGTAGAAAATTTGAAATTCATTTACAAAACTAATTTCAATTGTTGCATTTGAATGAGTAAACATTGTGTACATATACTATAAAAAATAAATAAAGAAAAGAAGAACTCATTGAAAGTGTATTGAGATTTTTCTCTTGGCGCCAGCCCAAGTGCTATAGAAAACCTTTTTCATATCTTCTTCTTCTTAGACCTTAAAGGAAAGTGATAGTTTTTGTTTGGAAACTTTTTGAACTAGGTTAAGCTAGGAATCTCCTAGAATTGAATGGATTTAGAAAAACTGAATTAAAAGTTACTCCTTAGCAACTAATATATATAAACTTTTATGAGATATAAACCCGACTTTATTTATTTAACTTTAGAGATCATTTGGTAGTTAATTTTTCCTTAGAACATTTCAAGTGAGATTAAACTTAACTATTAGGAAAACGAATTCCCTTTAAAAGCAAATTATTTGAGAGAAACATTTCACAAAATATAAGAAATATTTAAATAAAAGTTCGTTTCTAATGCAAAAATTTTAATTTTTGTTTTCAATTGGTTATATTTTTATCTTTTGCTTTGAGAAAACATAAAAATTTTAAGTAGATTTCTTATGAACTACAAAAAATGCATGGTTTTCCACTAACACAAAGAAAATATTCTACCAAATTGATTACCAAGTAATTTCATTTAGTTGATTTTCTTGTGGCTTCCTTCTCTATAAAAAAAATGTACTTAAATTCTTTTAACTTTGAGTTATTTGCTTTTGACTTTGCCAATTGAAACTAAACAATTAAACCATACAATAACAATTTTTCAAGTTATTATTGTTTTTAGTCAAATTTTGTTACATCATTAGATCAAATATTATCGACACATGGTTATATATGGTTACCCTTGAGTAGTTTGTAAGTACATACGTCTTATGGACGTAAGGCATTTCATTAACCTCTGGTTTACTTGTGTGTGTGTAGCCGGAGTTAACCCAAAGCCGAAATCAGAAAATCATAATGTCATAAATCATTTTTTTCCCCCGCTTATGCAATCAAACACTCATACATACACACAAACTGCCAATTCATCAAGGAAAGGGGTATTTCAACAGATCAATTGTTCAAATAGTCTGTAGATAACAATGCAAATCAGTTCTTTAGAGTCACTCTCCGCCTCAGACTATATATCCATCTCTATCGTTAACCTCTATCCTATTTCTATTCCTCAGTGGCTTTTCTTCAAAACAATATACACAAATTTTTGGGCTATTTTCTGCCTTGAAAATGAAACTAATCAACAGTTGTTGGTGTTGTTTCGTTTCATTAGCAAATAAGTAAAAGAGTCTGCAGACTTTCATTAAGATCTATATACTGATTGATATTTGTTATTATTTATGATGGGCAAACAGACGTGACAAAACACATTATAGACATCCAAAAATGGCAGTGTCATCATTTGTATAACTTCTATCATTTTTTTTTGTTAGAATCATTTGACCAAATATTTGAGCACGTGCAAAAATGTATGCGGATAATAAACGTGGCCTAGATAAGGTAACTGGACCGCCAGTCCATGCCCTGCAACAGCAACAACAACAACAGCAGCAGCAGCAACATCATCATGTATTGCAATTGCAACAGCAACATTTACAGCAACAGCAGCAACATCAGCAACAACATCAGCAACAACATCATCATTTACAACATTTACAACATACGCATCATAATTTTCAACAAATTGAATCGCCAACATTGTCACAGCAACAACATTTGCCGGCACCTCATCAGCAACAGCAGCAGCAACAGCAGCAGCAGCAACAACAGCAGCAACATCAGCAACAACAACAGCAGCAGCAGCAACAGGCGAGTCAGCAACAGACAGCCGGCATGTTTACAAGGTAAGTTCTTAGCGCCTACAGACCTTATCAACCAACCGTCTGCCCCCTCCCCCTCCCCATTTTATTCTTGGCCCATAGTACGCATCAAAAACTGCGCAAAACATGCAAACTTTTAATTTCAATTTGTCAATTCGAATTTGAAATACGAGACCAAGTTCTCACTTAACCGTACGTCCACACACACACACATATGTACATAGGTATGTGTCTTTTAGCTCCTTTCAATTTCTGAGCAGGGATTTCTGTTTTCTTTTCTTTTTCATTTGACTCCTTCTTCTCTTTTTTTCTTGAAATGTTTTGGTTTTATTTTGAATTCGTTTTCGTCGTTTTGTTTCGTTTCATTCTTGACTCTCGGCTCAGCTCTGCTGCCGGTTTTAATGGCCTCTTGTATTGGCAACTTGTAGTTCGCATTTATCTGGCTCTCGTAATCTTTAAGTTGTCTGTCCATTTGTCGCTCTGCCATGCGTACCCACAGCGCCAATTCGCTTAGCCAAACCAAAAAACCGAGAAAAAAGCAGTAGAAGACAGAATGCTAGCTAACTGCTACCCAAAGAGATGCTGTGCCATTTTATTTAGCTCCAATTAATTAGTGCTTCAAATGTTTTGCCATAAGTTAAACCCGCACAGTGCGCGATTGACATTACCACATTGCCAATCGCGACGACAACAGCCACCAACCTCCAAGCACCACCACAACCACGATGGACCCGCAAAAAACGAGACAACAGCAGAAACAAAAAAAAAAAAAAACAAAAAAGGCGTCTCCGGGACAAACAGACAACGATGCCAAAAGTTAGGCACATCTTTTGGCTGGCTGCCGTTGCTTCTGAAATGTGTAAAACTCACGTGTGATGTTGTTGATGGCTTTGCTCTTTGTTCTTTTCTCCAGTATTTTTTTCCTGTTCGTCTTTTTTGGTATGTCTTTTCTGTGTGGGTGAAGATTGTGTCGGGTTGGCTCTTCTTGGTTGGTTGCTATTCCTTTCTGGTGGGTGTTGGGTCCAACGGAAGTCCACTTTTTAGGAAATTTAGAGCGAAACTAATGACAAGAGCTAGAGGCCACAGTAAAGTGACAAATAAGCAGAAGCAGAAGCATTTTATTTGAAACTTTTAAGATAATATCATTATGTGATGAGATCATTTAGATGACGTCGTCACTTCTTTTCAAAGACAGTTGATGATCACTTATTATCTTTTTGTTAGCCTATGAAACGAGGATGTTTAATTTTTATAATTTTAATAAGTAAAAGTAAAATCCTTTCTAGACAAACCTCTACTCCACACAAGGATGCAATTGCACAAGAAGCTTGGAGTCGCTGGTATTTTCCTGATTGGCCCCATCAAACGAGTTCCATTCAGTTTGATTAAATATCTTTTCTGAACCTTTCTCTTTTTGGAGTATAACATTTAAGTTCTTTAATGGATTAATTTTCTTAGATACATATATGTAAACCAGATAAAATAAGAAACTACACAATAATCTAGCCAGTGGCGGATCTATTGCTGTGAAATTAGGAAATATTTAACCCCAAAAGTATGCAATAAGCATACTTTTAAAAACATGAAGAAATTGAACATAAATTTTTGAAGCAAACATTGCTTACAGGTTGCAAGGCATACGAAAAGTTTGATATTTCTTGAAAACAATAAACACTTTTCCCGCCTATTGCATACTTTAAGGGGCAAAGTCTAATCATTTCATGTTTAAACTGGAAACCACTTTCGAAAGCATAATGAAAATTAACATGAATGAAAAATGGCTTTTGATTCTTACACAAAATCCAATGAAAACTTAACTTCATTCATGTCAAAAGATTTCTTTTATATAGACCCAAGGGCTAGCGATGAAGCTTTTTCAATTAGCATCTGAAATATTTCTTTGAAATGAACAAAAAAAAAATGTTGGATCTTTCTTTTCCCCCCAAAAAAGTTAAGTTAATTGTTAAAAAGGCAAACACGCGCGCGCTTTACTCTAATTTTTTTCTTCTTCTGAGCACGCGCTTTGTCAGCCTCTACACACAAACTTACGCACACTCACACAGACACACAAACACTGTAATGTTTAAATAGTAAAAGAAGAAGAAAACCCAACGATTTCTATAAATATTTTCTTGGCTTGGCGTTAAGTAAACCACAAATACCAACAACACGCTCTCCCACCTTGGGCACCAACGGCCGAACCGTTAAACAACGAAAACTATATCAATATGCTCTAAATAATAAATTACACTAATTAAAACCAAGAAAATTTTAACACATATACCAGGTACCGGCAGGTAGCCAACAGGCAGGCAGCGAGTCAATAACCAAACTAAAAATCAACAAGAAACCGCGAACCAGTTCAAATAGGAAGAAAGATCTAATACCAATATGTAAAAGCAAAGTCAAGGAAAAGCCACCAAGTCAGGCAAAAGGGCACTGAGAAAACTCTTCATTTTTTTCTTTTCTTTTCTTTTTCTTAAGTGAAACTAACCGAAACCGTTGCGTATTGTTGAATATGGTTGAATGCTGTCCGAACTGACTGAACTATGGTGTTAATTTTGGCAATTAGCATTGGCCGCAGATACACATTTCGTATTCGTATCTGTATCTGTATCTGTAACATTGCAGCCTCTCATCATCATCAACAGCAACAGCAGCATTTTATGCTGCTAATTTCATTAACACATTCTGTATATGCCATACAACGGACATCGAGGGGGGAACGGGGGCAGCAAAAGAAACACAGAATGCCAATGCCGGGCGGCAAAGTAATATTTACTTCGTTCATAGAAATATATAGTGCAGCAGCCAATAGTTCAGGTGAATTCTGTTGCACTAGATCAGCGAGAAATGTGTATCAACAACACTGAGAGAAAATAATGCTAAACCGTTGACTGTAACAGCAACTAAAAGTTATAAAAAATGCGATATTATCTTGCTTTGATTTGCAGAAGACCTATAAAACTATTTTTGGCAATGGATTTAGAAAGTTTAAAGCATATAATAAATGGAAGAGTTTTAATTAAGTTTTAAAAGAATAAAAATTATGAAAATTATGGTAAAATTTTGCCATGATTTATAGAAAGTAAAGAAAAATCCTTTTGTTCCTAGAATTTTCCTCTAAAACTTAAGAAAGTTTTAGGAAAAATGTTTTTCCTTTATTTTGTGACAAATATGGAGTCTATTTTTAGATAAAATTTATAAAAACAAGCCCATTAATTTCAATTGACAAAGTCTCTTGAATTTTTCTCTCTGTAGGAGTGCTTTGCCTGATCTCTAATTGGTTAAAATAATATTTGGCGACGCGCGACGAAAGAAATTTTTGTTTTTTTGACCTATGACTAGGCACATTGTGGCCCCATTCGGTTTGGTTTGGCTTGGAGAAAAGGAACGGTAGCTCCACCACCGCCTCCACCACTTTGAGGAACTTCTTAAAGTGCCTTGAAGGCCTAAAAAATTATATTTGTTGCGGCATCCTTGTGCTAATTGCCTGCCGGTAAAGTGCAGCAGCCAAACAGCCAGCAAACCATCAATCCCAAAACAGTTCCAGAGCCCAAGTCCAGGCATAGTTGGGTAATTTCTTGGCCAAGCCACCGCCGGGCAAAATATATGTAGAAGAGAAGAAAGAGTAAGGGAGATAGAAAGAGAGAGAAAGAGAATTCAAGTCATGGGAAAATTTCCGTACACACACAATTTGGGGTTTGGCTTACGCTCAGCAGCAGCAGCTACAGCAGCAACAACAACAACAACAACGAGAAAAAAAGTCAGTTTCGCACGCAAATTAAGATAATCGAAAGCAAATGCAGCAACGGTAGCAACTCTTTCGATGGTTAGGCTCTGTCAAGAAGAGAAACAAAAACAAAAACGGGTTTAGTACCCGGTAGCAACAAATCATAAAAATATGAAAAATTATGCGGCGGCGTCGGTGGCGGTGGCAAATGACGATCTCAAGATGCTGCTGAGATGCTCTGATGTGGTTGTTGTTGCTGCTACTGATGACGACGTCGTCGTCGTCGTTGTTGTCGAAGTGTGCTTTTGGCAGTCCATCATTAAATTGTGGCTAAGATTCCAATCAAATATACCAGAGCAACAGCAGCAGCAACAACAACAACAACAACATCATTATCATTATCATCATCATCCTCATCATCACAGGATCGGAATCGGGATCGAGAGCAAATCCATCGAACGGTAGCAACTTGATTTCTTTTTTACTGCTGCGGTTATTCTTGGTTGTTTGTGGCTTCGCTTTTTTAGAAATATGCGTCAAAATCAACACAGAAGCCAAGTAGCAATCGGACTGGCTTACTAACTGACTGACTGGCTGGTTTTATGCGTTTTTGAAGGCTTTAAATTACACGTATACGAGAGTTATGCGAATGCATAAGCAATTCATAAGATTAATTAACTAATTGCAGGCATTTGGCAAATCAGCAACGAATTTTCACTGCATAACAGAAATTGGATTTCCAAGAATATGGCAGAGAAATATTATAAATGGATTATAGCTCATACTTTGAATACATATAATTGGAACATTTATAGCCATAATAATTGTCCATTTTACATTTAATTACTATCCAAACCTTTAAGTTATGTACATTTTATATTATCTTATCAACTTAAGAGATATGTATGTATATATGAGCCATTATAAATTTAATATATGTACTTATGGCATATCAATTTGATATATGTACTTATGGCATATCACTTCAAGGATAAGTTCTGATCCAATACTAAATATAGGAAAGATTTGTAGAGTTTAAAATTATAGTAATTGAGATTTTGAGGATCTACAAGAACTATAATCATGATTATGTACTGAATTTTAGTTACTATTTCAAATTTCAGACATTTTTTCAAACTTCAAACTTAGAGAAATTGAAGTTTTTCTGCAACAAAATTGATTTAATGAATATTTTCTACATATTTTGTCTATTATATCATTTATTTGTCAGTTGTTGGAAATGCTTTACTTAAGTAAAGTCTCTCTTAGTCCAGTCTTGCGTAAATCGTTGTTAATTTCATCACAAAAAGTTGTGCCAAAACCAAATTTCTAATACAAATTACGTTTGAAATCCTGGCAAATGCTACGCAATGTGAATATATGCCCAGCAGCCGCCCAGAAACACACACATATACACACACACACACACCTCCTTGGGGGCAAAATCTTTGCCACGGTCTTGGCCTGCTATATAATTTGGTTAAACTCCGCAGCCGGCCGAGCACCCCATGGTTATTAGATGGCCAACATAAGCGAGTGTTTCGTTGGTTTTTTTGTTTTTTATCTTTTTGGCCTTTTTGTGCATTTGTGTTACTTTTTTTTCTCTGTTGTTTAGTTTTTTGCTTGCAAAACGTCGCCGGGTCTCCCTGGTCTCGATGATAATCTGTCTGAGTGTTTGTGTGAATCGGCGCAGCGGTGGCAAGGTATCGATTACCGCCACCGACTTACGCAGAATACAATAAGGCACCACTCCCAGCACCAGCACCGCCACCGCCAAACAAGTGTGTGTGTGTGTGTGTGTGGAGGGGGGAGGAGAGTCTTCCAAAAAATTCCAGGAATCAAGGAAAGAAAAAGAATTCTGCACCATTGTGCGGCGCCTGGCAATTAATTTGAGTAGAAAGAGAAAGAACTTGGCGTGGGTTCAGTTGGAAATGTGCAGTTTAGGGTTACCCAAAGTCCACTCTCTGATGGGCAGTTTGAAGTCTGCCCATTTTGCACTATTTTTCCGACAGAGAAATCATTAGAGGGTTTGCCTCGCAGTGCTGGGCAAAGTATATCGTGGGAATATGGCAAATAAACTTGCCTAAATTACACACACACACACACAGAGAGAGAGAGAGAAGGAGAGAGAGACAGATCTGGTCTAGGCGCTCCAGGAAAAAGTGCAATAAAAATTTGCGCAAATTTCGTGTTTCTTTTGGCCTGCAATTGCTATTGACTGAAGTTTGCAGTTAGAGTTGGAGTTGTAGCTGAAGCTAGAGATTTAGGTTTTTCAGTTCAGAGCCAGGGCCGGACTGACGCCTCTCCTGTTGTTGCATATTGAAACTTTAGAGTTTTAGATTGATATGTGGCTCGAAGCGCTTGAGACTTGAACGGACTTCATTGGTGATTTATTTGCTGCAGCATTTTTTACGATGGCGCTGAGACCCAAGATGGACCAATAAAATTGGCTTAGGCATTTAAAATCGATTTAAGTTAATAGTTTTTCCCATTATCTGTACTATCCAATGTCTTAGTGCATGAGTGCGTATACGTTGCGTGCATGTGTGTGTGTGTCTGTGAGGGTGTGTGTCTGTGTGGTTTATGTGCTAATTAGTGCCAGAGTAAAGTGGAGATCCTCAATAGGCAGAAATCTTTCAGATCATCATTATCCTCTCTTGCCTAATTTCTGTAGAGCACGTTAACTTGTCTCTTGGTCGGATTTTTTTGTTTCGACGGCAGATATCTTTCCTCTAGTCAAGCAAACTGCAGACCAAGTAGTCTCTTTTTTTTTTTTTTTTGATTAAGATCTCTTTGAGTGAGAGGAGCCAAGCCAAAGGAAACTAAGCACAACTTACCACAACGTAGATTAAACATGGTGAGGAAGCCACCGCCTCCACCTCCACCTTCAACTTCATCATCGAGTTCGAGTTCGAGTTCGGCTTGGTCCGGCTACTCTCTGACTCTCTGACGCCTCGCTAAGAATCGTGTTTATGCTTTTAATTAGCAACAACAACTTGTACAGTAGTTGCAACAACAGAAGCAACAACAGCGGCAACTGCAACAAGTTGCTGCTGCTGCTGCTGCTGCTACTTAGTGCAGATTTCAAGGTAGCGATAGATATATTAAGAAATGTTGACATGTCTCGCTCACTCAGATAAATTTTGATGTAGATTACAACAAGATGTGCGGGCGTTCGGAGCCGCCCTCTTCTCAGCCTCCACCCACACCCTCTCCGCCACCCAAAAACTCTGAGATAAATCTCTTTTCCCTGTTTATTTTTGTTGAGGCCATTAACACGTTTTGAGCGTTTTTTTTTCCCCATTTTTTTTTTGGCATGCATTACGAAAGGATGATGGCATTATCATATCATCGCTCTGACCACTGGCATCTTGTTTATGATAAATATTTGAGAAACTTATTAATTATGCCACAAATAGGCAAAATGTGCCAAGCATCGTCCAAAGATTTTGTACATAGATTGAACGATATGATATGGTGGCTCCTCTTAAAAAAAGGTATTTTTAATATAGCTAATTGGGAAAATGCTTTTAACAAGCGTGTCTAAGATGAAAATGATATTGGCCAAAAGGTTCATTTCGTGTGAGAAATATTCCTTGAATTTCTCTCATCCAACCAAAAAAAAAAAAAAGAAACACAACCTTTATTTATTAAGCAATATTTAGCTAAAGAGAGAGACGTCAATGAAGTGCTCATGATTTTGCAATAGTAAATAAAATTTATGTGGAATGTAAATTTGTTTCGACTTGAAGCATTATAAATTGAACAACAATTTATTGTGTCTTTGAATAGACAATATGACAATAATGTTGTCTTTCGTAATATAATATTCAAAATCAAACGATTAAATCACATTTCAAATGATTTAAAGCTTTATTGAACTTAAGAATTAATCGAATGTACATTTGTATACCTATACAATTTAAGATTTTGATAGGAAATCATTTATAAGCCCATTTAAAGAATGTTTTAGGTTTCTAGTAAGGATTTAAGCAAATATTTTAAAGAACTTTATGTTATATGTATACATTTTATATCATTTCATTGATGGTTATATTAAGCTTAAAGCCAAAGTTTGTTATAAAATATTAGATAAAATTAGCAACTATGTTTTACCATTATTGCCCAAGAAAAACTGGAATGGAAAAACCTTACTTAGATGTTATATAATGAAACATTTTTACCATTTCAACTGAAAGTTTGAGTTCTTGCCAGTTAAATTTAGTGCAAACTTTCGAATGACTTAGAATGAAATGAAAGAATGAGTGAAATTTGGAATGAATTCGTTTTTTTTTAACAGTAGACCACAAATTTACACAAATTTACACTAACTCATCAAAGAAAATGACCGACTGGTTTTGGCCAAAATTTGTCATCGTAAAGGAAAAAAAAAACTTGTGAAAGGCCTAAGATTTCTGTGGAAATGACATTAATTAATCTAGAATTGAATACAATTAACAAATTCGTGCCAACAGATGTTGCGGCCCTTCACTAAGAGTTCAACCCACCAGCAACATGAATTCCACACCCACTCAGCCCCTTTAGACGTAACATGTGTGGCTTTTGAGTGTCCGACCAACCAAAAAGTCTGTCTCAACTATCACCGCATTTAAATCAATATACATTTTAATTGTACAAATCACCTTGACTTAATTCTACCTCTCTGATATGTGTGTGTGTGTGTGTCCGTGTGTGAGCCTCTCAATTCTGTGTTCTATTATGGCCGGCTTTAGCTGGTTATGCTGTGAATTTGCCGCCGCCAGGTTTCCCCCAGTATGGCCAGAAGGCATGTAGTCAACTTGGCCTATCGAAACAAAATCTGGAGCCCCTTTTGGCCATGGCAACAATATACATACATACATATATTGGATGGATGGTTGGTTTCGTTAGCTGGTTCAGTTGCATGTGGCAAGCGTTTTGTATGCTATGTTATGTTGTATTTTGAGTTGCATGCAACCACTACTCACAGTCACTAGTGGGGAGAATACATGTGTGTGATTGTTTTAAATGTTAACATGGCCATTTAGAGGCAATAACAGCGGCAAAATGGCAGACAATCGACATCTCCAAAGTCTCTGAGAAAGCCATAAAGGCGCGGGCACTTGCTGTTATTACAACAATATTACCAATATTTATCAAAAGTCAGCAAGCATTCTGTGCCTTCCCCTTTGGAACTGCCCCTACTCTAAAAGCCAGCATCAACAATGGCCAACTGTTGGCAACGTCAGCATAAATAAAATGCGCATACGCCGCGTGCGCCGCGTTGCCGCCGACGCTGCATAAAAAGACAAATTTATGATTTATGAATTCAACCTTGTAAATAATATGCTCACAAAACTACACACAGACACAGCTCACACACACTCATACACACACACATGCAACATGGACAATCTGCTAAACGTTTAAGCCGCTCGCCGGTCAATCGATTGAACAAACCAACTTGAGGCAACCAACCAGGCTAAGATGTAGACTTCGACTCCGTCTCTCCGACGACTCACTGACCAACCTACTTGCACAATTTTCCGCACAAGGCATGTGCATGCGGCAAGTGTGGCCCACATCAAGCTCTACCACCACCACCACTACAATAACAGCAACAACAACTAAGTGCTTGTTGTATGATTTTTAAATGCGCGATGAGTTATTTATGCATCGCTCTGGCGCTGGCGCTGGCTCTTTTGGTATGTGGCTAGCTGACTGCCCAGCAGCAAGCATCTTTAACCCATAGCAAGCACTATGGCTTAAAATTTAAACGAATTACGTAAAATCAAATTCTTTAAGCAAGTGGTTTTGACTAACTAAAGATACTCTCAATTATATGGACATCTTAATGAGAGTTTTTGAAGTTTTAAAGCTTTTAACTAAGACCCTTTAATTTAGAGTTGTAAATTATAATTTTAATTGTTATACCTTTAACTATAGTTAAATCAAGGATCAGACGTCGAGAAGCTTATGTTTATGTTATGTACATATGTTTTTTTACCAAGTTCTTTTTCTATCATATCAAAACAAACTAATTATACATATTTCGGATATTTATAGAATGCTTAAAACGGTTTCTGAAGTAAAATTTTAAGTAAAACCACAAAAGGCATTAGAAATTTTGAAAACTTCTTGGAAAACAACATTCTCCAGGAATGTCTCTCTGAAAACGAAAGCTTGTTTAAAATTCAAATTTTTCACCAACTATGGTACTGATCAAGATCTATAAGTTTTGACTACTTTTCAAGAGGTGTTTTAATATAGTTTTCTTTTTACTTTGAATGCGTCTGAATGTCACGTTTCCAACATTTTTCGATCTTTAGTTAATCTTGTAAATTGCCTTAGGGTTAAAGTGCTCCACCAATGAAGAAGAGTGGGGTAGATAGAGAAACAGACATAACACACTCCAAGACACAACCAAGATGCTGTGAAAACACATGCCCTGGTCATGCTGGCGGCTAACTGATATATTTATATGTAGTTACTATATGTTTGTGTGTTTTTCTTTTTGATTCTTGAGCTTATTAAGCTGTTAGCTGTGAACGTGATCATATATTCTAATTGTTTTTCTAGCCTTGTCTTCCGACTCCCTTTGCCCTAACAATGATATGTTGTTTCTTGTGTTCTTTTTTTGCAGATTCGATGCTAACAAATCCACAAAGGGCGCCTCGAAAATGCGACGCGATCTTATAAATGCGGAGATAGCCAATTTGCGGGATCTGTTGCCATTGCCACAATCGACACGGCAGCGACTCTCACAGCTGCAATTGATGGCATTGGTCTGTGTATATGTGAGGAAAGCCAACTATTTTCAACAAGGTAACAGCAAAAAAGCTTCATTACTATTACTAACAAAACTGCAACGACTAAAGCATACCCTGTATTCAAAATTACTGAATTTGGATGGAGATTTTAAAACAAAAAGTTGAAATCCTTAAATCCTTACAGAGTTTGTTAATTACTCTTTTCAGCTAACTCATCTTCAAGTCTTCCATGAAAAAGTTGACTCGTATTTTATTTGGATTTGCCTATTATTTCATTAACTCAATATGCTCTAGCCTTTTATTCATCCAGGGTATTCAAAATGTTTAGTTTTCCAGCGTTTTTTTTTTTTGTTTGTAGTTTTTTTTTTTTATGAATGCCTTTACATATGTATGTATATATGCAGCGTATAATTGGCAAAACGTTGATTGAATATGCATGAGTCACTGAGATAGAGAGAGAAATAGATGGAGATGACGGGTAAAAATGAAAATGGAAATTGTTGAAAATGGAGACCCACCGCCGTTGCCAAAAAAATATATATAAATATACGAAAATTTACAACAACCGCTAGTTGGGACTATGAAGTCAAAACATCATTCATATGTCTGTCTCTCTGGAAATTGTTTTTGGCCAAGTAATTGCCAAAGCGTCTAGGCACGCACCCCACAAAACGGCAACATGCCACAAACAGGCTGCAGTCAGCAGGAAGCAAAATCGAGGAGGAGGTGGATGACGATGGCAACTCTCCTACAATTCGCCAAGATCTCATCCTCTTTTAATGCTTTTGAGCGAGCTTAGGTCAATGCGCAACTGAACGAGATCGTTCGCTCTTTTTTTAGTTTCCTTTTCTTTTTTTTTTTTTTTTTGTGGATAATTACGAAAATTGTTTTTCAAATTAGCGTTGTGCGGTACAAAAAAAAAAAAAATAAACCCATAGATAACACACACACACACACCCATGAGATTCATGGGTCTGCGGCTGGCTGTCTCTTAACTTTCTGCTCGCATCTAAGCCAAAAGAAGAGGAGCCATGTGAACTGCTCAAACTGCTGCTGCAACTTCTCCTTCTCCCACAAAAGACTAGGCAATTTCACAATTGCAATGGTAACAACAGCAACAACAACAACAACAACCACCAACAACAGCAACATTTTGCCCTGGCATTGCTATAAATATTGCGATAAATCAAAATGTGCGATTTATGTGTTCTACAAATTGCAAAAAATTAAACTTAAGTACTGTGTTTTTTTTCTCCTTCTTCTTCCTTTTCTTCCTCTTCTCCTATTTTTTTTTTTTAAGTGTGAGAAATTGTCGGCGTTTGTTGGCTTGAGAGGTGTGTGTGTGTTTGTGTGTGTTGCTGGTGTTGTTGTTCATTGTCATTGCACCGTTTAAAAGCATTTATAATCACAAATTGTGTTAATATTAGCACGCCATATCGAAAGTCAAGCAGCCAGCCAGACAATTGCCGAAGTTCAATGGAATTGCTTACTTGCCATTGTGGGTGGGTGTGGCCTGGAATGGATCTGCTGCCTCCATAGGAAATTGAGTTTTCATAGACTCAAAACTATTTATAATATATGTATGTAGTTATGCCTATAAATATGTATGTACGTACATATGTTTGCATCAGGCATATTCATATGACTGATTATTGCCTGGCGGCATTCTCTAGTTCCATTTAGAAGTTCTATTTATAATAGTTAGTTGTTTGATTATATCTTAGTTGAAAGCTATTAGTATGCATGGTCGAAATTTGTTATCTACCTCATCAGACACCAAAATAAATATTAACTGGAAGTATGTAGTTTTTGAAAGATTAGGAAGTTTTAGAAGTAACTTTCTTTTATTCTAACATGAATACTTTAAGTATTTGAATTGATTCAGATCTCCTCCAACATTTTTGTTGATCTCCCAAAGATCTCCCTTTCTTGCTTAATTTTCATTAATTAGCTTTACTTGAAGTAGTTTTTACTTTTGATAAATAGTAATAATAAATTCAAATAGAATATTATTTTCAGAAAGAATAAAGGAACATCTGTAGAGCCTCTAATCCATTTTGCCTTTGTTTATAGACTAAAATTTCAGATAACAGTTTTATAAAAACTCTTAATAGTTCTTGTTAAGTTTACTTAAATGATAGACACTAATCAAACAATCAACTAATGACATTATTAAAAATATAAAGTGAGAATGATCAATTTCCAAACCAGAGTATAGTAGATAGAAGATCAATTGCAGTTAACTGATTTGATTTAAAGGCTTTTTGGGCAAACTTTTCTTTGTCTCAACAATTGCCCAACTAATAGAATTTTCAATGCAATGTTAACTCTATTTAGAAAATAATGTTCAACTGTTAATAGAGTTCAATTTGATAAACATTTCGACATGAACTTGATTGGCTTAGTTTAGGTGCAACTTTTATCCAACTTTCTGGCCCCAGTCACACCCATTTTGTAAGCAATTCTTTTATTTTAAACGAATTTCTTAGTATTTGTTGTAGATAATGTTAAAACAAGAGAAGGAAAACCACCAACGTAAATTTCTGACTGTATTCACGGCCTTTCCGTTCAAGTTCAATGAAATTACCAGTTGTTGCGGTGATTGTGGCTGCTGTTGTTGCTGCTGCCTGTTGCTGCTGTTGCTGCCTGTTGCTGGGGTAGTTGCCTTTTTTGCCAGGTGCGGGAGTATCTCGTAGTGTTTTAAAAATAATTGATCTTGATGCTGGCTTTGGCTTGGCTTGGCTTTGCTTTGGCTGCAGCTGCAAACAACAAAAAAAAAAAAAAACCTAGCAATTGCTCTCGGTACGATTGCTGGCCTGATGATGTTGCTGTTGATGCGGCTGCTGCTGCTGCTGCTGCTCCGTCTTCTCCATCTCTGTCTCAGACACAGTGACAATGACACATTTTCTTTTTCTGATTCACTTGTTTTTGTAAGGCAACAACAACAACAACAACAAATACAAATAAAACAACTATCGTAGCCGTAATCGTCGCCGCTCATTGTATGTAGAATATAATCAATGAATTTACAATCATTTTGTATCTAACAATTGCCGTCAGAGACCAAGTGTATTATTAGCAGATAGTTTTTTAATTAGCTTTGATTTGTTTTAAGTAATTTTTTTTTGCATACCAATTATATAGCCATGGGAAAAACTCATATACATATTATCCATTTACCGAGTATTTTAGGCGGATGTTTCGATTAAGGCGCGCCAGTGAAAGGTTACGATTTTTACAAATTAATATAATTAACATTTTTGTCTGTTTTGTTTTGTTACTTTTGCAGTTTTCAAGCGGCATAATGCTATGCATCATCATCATCATCACCATCAGACAGCAACACCAAATATTGGCTTCTCAAAGGTAAGCAAAAGTTGCAAATAATATAATTAGGGAATAATAATTGGAAAATGGGAAAGTTTGTGTCTCTGAAAATTGGTATTCATTCCTATTAAGGACATTAATAATGACTGAATCGAAGAGTCTAGGATTGTTGTGACAGCCGATCAACTAATTGCCAAATAAATATGTATAAAGACACCCCCCACTTACTTCCTGATGACACTTTGATGATTAGGCCCAGTGAATTTCTCAATTTAAGCAATCGCAAATGACAACTCAACTAGTGAAGCTTGAAAGTTCCCGGGAAAAAACAACTCTATTAATGCCACAAACAGAAAAACCAAAAAAAAAAAAAAAAAACTCAAACAACCAACAAAATAAAGGAAGGCATATCATAAGTCAGAAATCATTTAGCCGCCGCCACTTGCTGGGCCAAAAAAAAAACTAAGAGGAAATCAACGAAACTGGGAAAGGAAAACAATAAATGCTGAACAGGAGCAAAAGCAGACAGTAGTCAGTCAAGAGAGTTGCCTTTTTGCCTGCCTGCCTGCCTGGCACTGACTGTCCCCACAACAGACTCTCAGATTGATCTACATACCTGTGTGCACACTCGTGACTGAATTAAATATAACCATAGTCATACTGAGGTTTTCTTCACCCACTTCGCCTTCTCCCTCGTCTCCATCTCCTCCCCTCCCGCTATCTTTCTCTCTTCCACTGTCACTACTCTTTGGTTGTCATCTCGCCTCGACGTATGTGATAGGTCTGTTTTGGGCTAACAATTTATTAGTGCGCAGACGCGAAAATGAATTTGCATTTCCAACACAAATAGCCAAAGCTCTTTTTTTTTGGTTTTTTATAGAGGGTGCTCACATAAAATAGTTGTCTTGTGGTGCCGAGAAGATCATTTTGTAAATTGGTTGTAGATTGTTGAAATAAGAAACTAACTTGAAAGAATCTGCAATTAAGGGATAAGCCAAAGTGATAAAATAAGTCTATTAAATTCAACCATTAGGTTAAAGAGAGTTTAATTAAATACTTTTCATTACTAATGAAATGGATAATTGAAATAAAAAGCCATGTTTTGCGACTTTTCTAATATTTTTAACTAAATAAAACAAACTTTTAAAGAATTTAGAGAGTGACAGAGAGAGAAACATCGAGATTATGGAACGATTTCTTAAGCAAAATCTGCTAAAAAGTTTGTGACTTCAAAGAAAAAAGTTTAATAAACTTATTTTTGTAAAATATATGAAAGAAAAGAGCTTGTAAAAAGATTTCCCAAATAAAATATCAAAGTATTTGAATACAATTAAACAAAAACTAAGGGAATTACTACACAGCCAAAAATGTATAGTACAAACAAATTTGATCTTAATGTTAGTAAAGAGTTTTTATTAGTTAATGTATAGTCTTAAGATAGTCATTCTATTGAGATGATGTACCTTAAATTTTGTGGACGTAGCTTAAACAGTTTTTCACAATTTTGGATTGAAAATAAAGTCACATTTGCCATCTAATTAAAATTGACTTTACATCTCTTGGAGGCTTAGAAAGAGTCGTAGGTCTTGTAAAACTTTTGAATTGGCCGCAAAATCCGCAAAATTGAAGCCCATTGATTAACTCAACTTAAGCCTTTTTTATTTCATACCTCAAGACAAAGGTACAGTTTATTTGCACTGTATACAAAGACTTTCGACTTCCTGATCCTAAACCCAGGTCAAATGTCAATCTATTATGATTAATTACTTGAATTTACATAAAATAATAAAGTATGTCCCCTCTAAACATTAATCTACAAAAAGACTCCCTCTATTAATATGGTTTTTGCTTTTACTTCGTTGCAGGCACTTTCTGGCTTCTTGATGATGCTCACACAGAATGGCAAATTGCTCTATATATCGGATAATGCTGCCGAATACTTGGGTCATTCGATGGTAAGTTCCAAAAATTAGAAAAACAAAAGAGAGAAGAAAATCTCAAATGAGCTTGTGGTGAGAAGAAGAAGGGTGTAAGGGGCTTAGGAAAAATTGTTGCAAACATTTGATACAAATCTCTGACAAGCGACAACAGGCAACTGGCGATAGCGATGCCTGTCGTAGTAGTAGTCTACGACGTCGTCGTCGTCGTCGTCGTCAGTAAGTACTTGTCATAGAGCCAAATAGCTGCAGCAGCTACAGTAACAACAGCAACAACCACAATAGCAACATATTTGTTGCAGTTTTCCTTGTAGTTGCTGTTGCTGTTGTTGTTGTTGTTGCTGTGGCTGCTCCCGTTGACAAGTCTCAGCAAATGTCTTAGAGACTCGATTCATTGAGCGAGCTTACATAAATCTGCAGCTTGTACTACAAAACAGAAAAGTTCCTTAAAAACAGTTTAAGAGACTTTGTTGTTGCTGTTGTTACCAGTTTTGTTTTATAGCACGTTTACGTTGCTTAAATAGCAAGGTTATATATATATAATCCCATATCTATCTATATATGTATATATATACCTTATATCGTGGCCTTTCACTTTGCATTTAAAGCACAGTTAAAATAAAACGGCATGAAAAATACAACAACAACAAATGCAACTCACAATTCTGCACATGTGACATATCTCAATGTTGCACATTAGCCAACTCGTACTTGAAACCAACAGTTAGGCTATTCATCTAAACTCAAAAAAGCATGAATAAAAATGATTGTTAAAAGGAACGCATTATTTCTCAATTGCTGCCGATGTGACTAATGTGGCTAATACTTGGTTTGATTACAATTTAAAAGCATCTCTGATGAGACTCTCTCAATTAGTCATATTTGTTAATGATGTGTCAAATCGCTTTGTCTTACATACGCTATCGCTTTTCCTTGTCAATTTTTTTTTTGCTGGTTACTTGGGGAGATGCTGTTGCAGCAATTGCAGCCAGTTGGCCATTTATGTCATGATATTTTTTTTCTTTTGCTTTTTTTTGTTGACAATTATGGCCAGAGTTAAGCTTGAGAGACGACAGGGGAGGACAGGTTGAAGAGTGGGAGTTAGGAGGAGAGAGAGAGAGAATGAGAGATCGAGCCGATCCGCTTCCAATTTATAATGCCATGTTGTTGCTGTTGTAATTTATTTATGGCCGCTGTCGCTACATGACACATGACAATGGCAACTTGTTATGGGAATATGCAAAAATCGAATTGGAATTATGATGCCCAAAACAACAGCAGCAGCCAACAAGAAAAGCAGCAACAAAAAACAACAACAACAGCAACTATAGAAAGCCAGCAACAATGTTGAACCGCTCTATTGACATTTTTGGCAGTTTGTTAATTAACTTTACTTGCCGCTGCTGCTGCTGTTGTTGCTAACTAACTTTAGAGCTTTAGCCAGAGATCTTGCTCCTGCTCATGGTACAGAAATTAAAAGGTTGGGCAATCCACTTTTGGGCCTGTCCCTGTCGAGTCCATTTACAGCAGACACTGCACACTAACCATAGCCGTAATTATGCCAACACATGGCAAATCGTATGAAATTTATGAACTCCACAACTTGACCATTTAGTAGTAACTTGGCCAGCCAGACTGACTGCCTGCCTGCCAGCCTGCCCCTTGGTTTGTGGTGGGAGGCGTGTATGTCTCCTCTGTTTCCTGATAAGGCCCCATGCCACACAAAAGGCCAAAAGGCTGTCATGGCAAATGTCATGGTTGCCAATTGGATAGTAGGACCAGACCAACGCGTCAGACAGGGGCTTTGTAGGTGCAACTTTGTGTGGCATTACTTTATAGTTAGCGGGCATTAGTTAATCATAAAAGAATTCCATCAATTTGAAGTTTAACACGGATTCCTCTTGTACTTTCAATAACTGTTCAACTGACTCTCGTTTTATCTCTGTCATTTATAGGAGGATTTACTGATACATGGTGACTCCGTTTACGATATCATTGACAAACAGGATCACGCAACCATCCAAGCTGAACTTAATCGGAACGTGCCACCGCAACCAGGTGGTGGTGGTGCAACGACTGGTGTTGGTGGCACAACAAGCGGCAGCAATGTGGGCAGCAGCAGCGGAGGCGATTCAGCATCAAGCAATGGTGCCGGCAACGGCGCCTCCTCCTCATCCAGTCTGGAGGGTGAACATCGCATGTTTCTCTGTCGCATGAATGTTAGCCGCAATGCGCGACGGCAAATGCGTTTCGGTGATCAGAAGGTGAGTGAATCTCTGTAACTATGTGTGTGTATGTGTGTGTGTTTGTATGAGTAAGCGCGTGTAGTTCTCTGACAGAAATTGATGAATGAATCACCTCTCCACCAGAGAGGAGCACAGACAGATGGAGAGACGAAGTAAACCATGTTGCGTGTAACACTTGCGGGTAACAGGAATGAATTATGCATGAGATGGTAGATGGATGTGGTTGTTGTTGTTGTTGTTGTTGCTGGCTGTAGCTGTGGCTGCATGCGTATGTCTGGCAACCGGCTTGCTTGCTCTTGGTCATATGGTAGTCATAGTCCATATACAGATACATCTTGGCCAACTGAGTGTGGAGTTTATGCAGCTGACAAACGACGACAGTTGATGTGAAACGGGTGGGTGCCTGGCTTTTTGCTCTGATTGGCCGCCTCCAATGAACAAGATGATGATGATGATGTGAGAAAAAACCACCAGGCAAAATGAACAGAAAACAAAAAACGAAAAATATGTATACAATATGAAGTTGTCAGGCCTCGAGTCGTCGTCTGCTCCATCGTCTTCACAGCTCCATCTCGTCGTCAGGTTGAACAAGACAAGACCAAATCTGTCAACGTGTTGACAACAACAAAGCCAACGCGTTGGTTGTGCCTTGTTTGGCTGATCTTCATCATTATGATGATGGCGATGATGATGATGATGTGAATGTGCCCCCCGGCCAGCTACTGTATGGAGTCGTCACATATTGTGGGCGGTCGCTACACCTCACTCTCCATCTCCATCTCCCTCTCACTCTATCTTTCTCTCTCCCTCTGTCTTTGCGTCCATTTTTTTTTTTTTTGTTTAGATGTGTGCTGAAAATTATGGAGATAAAACCAGGCGTTGACAGTTGACTAAAAACGTTTTTAATTAAGTTGAAAGTTGGCAGTTTAATGAGGTGGCAGGAAGTTGTGTATTTGTTTGTAGTCTCTTCCCATGAGAGTGGATTATTAAATTAAGCAAGACTCACAAACTAAGCATAATGTTTTAAACTATTATGCAAACTACCAAAAGCAACTGAAAGCATTGAAAAAGATTAAGATTCCTTGTGTGATCCATTAAGTAGGCAACTCTTTCTTCAGAGGCAATTTAAGTTTATCTTAATGTAATCCATTGTAATTTTATTCATGATCCTTTACGTTTTTGTCCATGTCAGTAATCTGCAAGGTATGAAGTGCAGCAACCATTTAAGTATCCAGGGAGAGGGGAGGGAATCTTCGAAATGGTCGGACAATGGGGGTAAATCTTCAAAGTAACTAATTACTGACGTTTCTAACCCGAAAATCTACAACTTTTATCCGACTTACTCCCAAAGTATGTTCTAGATTCTGCCAGCAACTAGGCATATTAATAATTATTAAACAAAGTATGTTCTTTAGAGTTCGCTTTATTATTTCTTATTTAATTTTAAGGTCAACGAGGTTTACTTTGTCCAAAAGTATTCAAAAGAATTTGGGTTTTAGAAAGAACTAGTTAGAACTAAATTTTTCGTTCACTTTATTAAAGATTCGGAAAATGTATAAGAATAACAATTTTCAACAAGAACCAAGCAATACTAAATGCTTTGAGACCTTTACTTTTCTCTTGGCCTTTTTTATGGTTCATGAAAAAGGAATTTGATCAAGTTTTAACAATGTTAAGAGAGGGGACAAACAAACAAACAAAAAAAATCATTCATTTCCCAGCCTTGTCCAGGCTTAGGTAATCTCTTTGCATATGGCAAGACCCACATGAACTGCCAGCGATAACCCCGAAAACCAAATCTACTTACAACAGCACCAGAAACAAAAACCAAAGAAACCAACTGCAACTAATGCCGGGCGTACATTCACCAACAACAATCCCAATGCTAGTCTCAGTCAGTTCCAGTATACAATCCCAATCCCATGCTAAGGCTAAAAAGTATAGACTCTCGTTAATATGCAATAAAAATGGACCAATAAATAATTATGAATGAGGTCAGGCATAGTTCAGTTCCAGAGACAGCATAGACAAAAGAGACTAAGAGACAACAACTGCAGCAGCAACAGCAACAACAACAACAACAAGAGACGGCGACAGAGCAGTGGCGCCTGCACTCCAGTCTAAGGTCGTCTCATTTACCAAAAACCAATACCACAAACACAGGGAGACAGAGACAGGGGCCATCCAGACTGCATCTCTGCGTCATCGACGATTTGGAATCGGGATCCCGGGATCCGGGCGCTGCATTTGCATTTAAGCAGAAGACTCAGAAGAAGCAGCAGCGGCTCCAAAAAAACAAAAAACAAAATGCAATTGCAATGGAAAAAATAAATGCAGGCACGTTTTAATTGGGAGACAATGGCTGTGAGAGACCGAGAGAGAGAGAGAGAGAGAGAAACTGAAATTTAATGGAGTCTGGCATTTTTTTGTGAAACTGAGAAAACATTTCTGTGATTGCCTTTTTCAAATTATGGAATCAGAGTAAAATGTCTATTCAACATGGTCCCCCACCATGGGGAGGTGGCATACCATTACCAAAAATGGTCATAAAACCTCTGCGACTGCAATGGACTTCCTTTTTTTTTTTTGTTGTGCTTCGTGAGAGCCACCCGCAAATAATGCAAACACAAATGAGCCCTAAACAAATTCCTTTTACAGGTTGTCCTCGTCCAGGGTCATTATTTGTCATTCCTGCCCCTCTGTAGTCGCAACGAGCCCGTTTTTCTGGCCACCTGCACACCCATTGCCATGCCCGAGACTCGTGAATGTGTGGTTCAAGGTGCTACCAATGTGTTTACCACCATTCATTCAATGGATATGAAAATAGCCCACATCGATAAGAAGTAAGTGTTGTTAAGCAATTACAAATAATCGAAATTTTGTGTTAACATTTGCTTGCTCCTTTTGCAGTGGTGAATTTCATTTAGGCTATGATAAGGCAACGCTGCAAGGCACATCCTGGTACAATCTAATACATAGTGAAAACTTGCGAGAGGCTCAAAGCAAACATAGGCTAAGTAAGTCTCAGATAAGAGTAAAATGTATAATATGTTGTTCTTATTCCTCTCTTTCATTTCCAATCACCTATCCAATAGTCACACAATCCGAACAGGATCGCAGTTGCATCCTGCTAGTGCGCATGCAGCGCTCCAGCGGTGATTACACCTGGGTTCATGTGGTTCTACAAGTACGCGATAGTCCTGATTCGACACAACAGCCTGTTATAGTCTGTACAAATCAGGTGCTCAAGTAAGTTATTGAAGCGCCTATATATGTAATCCCCTTCCCTTCTTTTAAACACAACTTTTTCAACTTTTCTTTAGTGATCGGGAGGCTTCCATAATGTTGGCCAATTCCTGGCTATATCACTATTACACAGTGCAATCAAAAATACAGTTTGGCATGCCATTGGATAGTGGCATTCGTGTTCCACCGCCGAGTGCTAGCAATGCCAGTGGTTACTATAGTCCGCAGACGCAAGGTGGTTTGGGTGTGGGAGTGGGTGGTGTTGGCAGTGGAAATGGCTCAGTAGGTGGCGTAAGTGTATTTGGCACTCATCCACATGGACATCCGCATCATCATCATCATCATCACTATCACACAGTGGCCCATCATCCTCATCCTCACATGGGAGCCTATGGAGGTGTTTATCATCATGCCGAGGCCAATGGCGTTGAGCTTAAAGAGGATGCACAGCCATTGTTTAGCTTTCACGAGCCGGTGGATTATAGTCAAGTGAATGGTGGTGCTGGTGGTCCTGCAGTTGCATCTGCCCCTCAGAAGTCTCGCCAGACATCATCGACCCCGCCGCCGCCCAAGAAGCGAGCTAGAAATAAACTAGAACCGCTTTTCCTGCAAGCAGCTGAACGTTCTCCCGCAGCAGCCATAACACCGGAACCCGATTGTTATGCCCTGCATCCGCATTCCAATACAGCTGATGCCTCGGTCATCTATGCCACCATAGTGCCCACTCGTCCACGCTTGCCACCTCACAAGGCATTGCCACCGGATCCTGCAGATTTCATTGAGCAATGGAATCCCAGTCCACCGTGGTCGGAATCTGCTCAAAAGGCTTCCTTAGACAGTTTCAGTTCATCGCATGAACTGAGTCCCTGCATAACCACAACACCGCCAACTCCCACCAGTGCCACGCCCCATCAGGGTGGGATTGGTGGTACACAAGTGATAGGGCCAGCGTTTAGTTTTGAGTGGATGTCAGATCCTTTGGTGCCAGTGGCCTATCAACAATGGCCACCCAGTGGAGATCATCATCAGCATTTGTCCCAACATTTGGCAGCAGCTCAACACCAGCAACACCAACAGCAGCAACAACACCAGCAACATCATCAACAACAACACCAACAGCAACAGCAATATCATCACTTAACCCTACATAACATCAATGTCCACGTGGCAGGGGGATCTCTAATGCGTGCGACAGATTCCATTGATTCAACTGGATCCACATCTACAATTGTGACTTCAGTGGCTTTACCACTTGCCACGGGCCATACAGATGCCAGCGAACCGGTTGAGGATAGAGGTTAGTACAGATATTGGCACGATTGCGGTCAATTCGCATACTTATGCTAAGTAATTAAGCTGTGAAAACAATGGCATATCAAACTTAAAATTATTAATACACAAATCGACAACAAATATATGTCCATATGTATGTACATACATATATAGACGTATTTGTTGTTTTGATAAGAGTTTCCAATCGCAGCTTCCGCCACACATGCCACGCTTATGCTCAATTCGATTCCATCTTCTCTTGTCATCTCGTTTCTTTTCAGATTCCAAAAATTAGTGAACACAAAACAAAATATATAAAAAGCTTGGAAATGCCCAGGCGGAGAGCCCAGGTGATAATCACATTTAAATTAATTGCCACTTGTCATCTTAGCGTTTAAATTATTTTTTATCTCTAACAGAAACTGTATAACTAGTTTTTACCTACCAATATTGAGTACTACACTTTTCACTTATTTTTCCCCCGTCCTCCCCCTCCCCCTCTTGTATATGTGCAATTTGCGGAAAACTATGACAAAAAAAAATAGTTGAAAATTAGTTTTTGCTAGAGAGGAAGCCAGAGAGAAGCTCTATTAGCATTTTTATGGCATTTTTTATGAGTATTTTTTTTGCTGTATATGTATTTGTATTTTGTATTTTTTTGTAATATTATTTTGTCGACGTATCTCTAGGAAAATTAGGTTAATTATTTTATTTATGAAAACAAACAAATATTTATTGCTATTATTATTATTATTACCAATTATTATTGCTTTAACATTTGCCTATTGAATAAAAAAAAAAGACACACACACACAAAACAAAACAAAGCAAATATCATTTTAGTTAATAATTAAAACGACCGATTACAGGTAAGCAATTTGCAGTCAAATGATTCGAAAAACTCTAACTTTTCCATTAAGAATTTAACTACTGAAGAATATAGTTTAAGATTAGAAACTGGAAGGTCTTTAAACAAGATTTGACATAGTTTTATTAGAATAATTAAACAAAAAAAATAGTTTTCATAGGAAGAATCGGAATAAAAACTAAAAAAAAGATTGATATTTTGAGTAAACTTTGTGAGCTTCTTAAAAAAATAAATATCGATAAGCTTTTCAATTGATACTAATTAGATTCTAAGACTAAGAAAAGGTCAATTGTTCCAACAAAATACTTTTCAAATCGTTAGTAAACTGTCTTTGTGACTGAAAATATCAAAAATTTGACTAAAAGTTTTTTAAAATTCGTTAAACAATAACCTAAACCCTTCAAAGCTTAACCTTAGTAAAAATTTGAGTGAGTTTTTAAAATAATAATTATTGTTTTGCTTGGAACCAAAGTTCTTTAGTCCTTTATCACACCAAAAGAAGATTTCCTTTTAAAAAGTAAAGTCAAACTTTCTCTCTTTTAACTTTCAAAGAGAGAGTTTTCTTATTGTTAGACTATTCTTGTATTCCATAAAAATGTATTTGCATATTTAGATTTCTTTGCATTTAAAGAATTTATTAAATTTATTCCAATCCCGCTCGAATATTTTATAATTTAGTTCGACTTGTTGTAATATCTAAATTAACACTTGATCAACAAAGATTTTTGACCAAAAACTTAAAGTTAACTCATTTGCAAATGTAGGCAAGGGTATTTCGAAGTCCACCCCAAGTTAAATGAGTCCTAATTCGATTCGCTATTTAAGCCTGAATGGATAGGGTTAAATGCACCACCATTTCATTATGTTATTACTTTAGTTTTATGGCACAAAGTTAGTTGGTTCTTTATGTAATTTGATTTTATAATCGAATGATTTGTGTAGCCGATCTCAAGGTTACAACTGGTTGGACAATTTTTCAGTTATTTTTAGTAAAGTTTTATGATCTCATGAGGTTGTGGTAGTTGGCTTTTAATCAGTATATCAATTACCCATTTAATTGAATCATACAAAGCTAATTTCTATGCAAATTCAAGTCATTATTTGCCTGATCTTTAAACTGTTCAGTCATGTGCAATTTTGGTAACAAAACTTTATGTGGTTGGGCAAAATGACAGGAATCGGGGCTTTTGTTGTTAAATTTTCTTTTAATGCTTTGCACTCTGAACCAGCAACCGAAATCGTAAACGCTTTCGCCCCAAAAAGCCACTCCCCATGCCAACAGAAAAGAGAAAAAAAACTGAGAAAAAAAGCGGCAAAGTCATAGACATTTTCAATTTCAAGCCACTTCATGGTGACGACGACGACGACGACGAAGACGCAGAACAGACGCCAGACAGTTGAATTTCACACACAGGCCCACTCGAGGCTCAACAAGATGAGGTTGAATCTGAGACAGAGACGACTTTGGGTTTGAGACTTTGGCTGAGGCTGAAGCTGAGGTTGGGACTGGGGCTGTGGCTGAGGCTGGGGCTCCTTTATTTTTCGGCTGCTGTTGGCAGAGATCTTTTGGTGATATCCCAACAAATATTGTAAGTAGAATGGCCAACAAAAAGGCAAACAAAACGAAAAGGAAAAAAAAAGAAAAGAAACGGAACGCTGAAAAACGTAGACGCCGCAGCTGGCGCGATTGAATGACTCCTCGTTGTCGTCCGTATGTCCGGATTGTCTGAGATACTGACTCTGGGACTGGACGACGACGACACACTTACAGGCGACGACGGCCAACAGCAGCAGAAGCAGCATCAGCATCAGCAGCAGCAGCAATAGCAGCAGCATTCTCAGAAATATTGGTGTAGGTCACAGCCAGAGATAACATGCTGAGACTGAAACTAAGACTGAGACCTGAGCCATTGCCAGAGTTTGAGCCTGTGTGTGCTCCTCTCAGTCCTGGCTGGCCTCATTGTATGCAAATGTGCCACGATCAACGCGAGCTTAAGTCAAAGCAAAGCCACCACCCGCCCAGGCAGATGACGATCATGATGCTCTTTGATGATGATGATGACGATGATGATGATGCTTAGCCTCTTCATGGGTGCCAGAATCGTTTTGTGTGTAAGTTTGGGATTTCTTTCTGCTGCTGCTCTTGCTTTGTTTTGAGTTGTGCGATTTTTGGGATTTTTGCATTTCCTTTGTCCTGGCTTATGTAAGTATAAAAGGAACACAGCCAGGACCAGGCACGAGAATTGTTACATTTTTTCTTGTTTTGTATTTCGCTCTGATATTAGCCAAAGACGAAATTAATGGAATATTAATAATAACGAATTTCACATACACTTTAAAACTCAAAGAACCATTAAAATTACAAGACTTGCCATGAATATGAAAAAGAGATAAACAATTAATATTAATTTATTTTGATTTGAAAGTTTACTTATGTTTAAAAATTATAGATATTTCATTATCCTAACAAGGATAGGTAAGAAATAAGGAATGAAGGAAGGGTTTAGGTTTTAAGAAAGATATTTTCTCTTATATAGGGTAGAGTATAAATAATTTGTATGAAATTTCATTGAGAGTTGGACTAAAAATCAACTGGTTAAGTTTAAAACTGTTACAAGTTTTCTTTTTGTCATAAGTAAAGGAATCCCCTTGTCATTTCTTTAAAGACTTTTAAATACCCCACACCCACAACGATAACAACGAGAATAACATCAAGGGTATTCCTGAAACAAAAAAAGGGCAAAAAAATTGTTATAAATAAACCTAAACGACAATGGGAATGCATTTTACACATACACACCCCTATACGAGATCGACAGAGAGAGAGCGAGCACGAGAGAGAGAAAACGAAAACATTTCAACAGGAACAACATGTAATTTTTCGTACTGCCTCAAACCATATGCAATGCCCAAGCCCGGGGTCACGACACTTTTTGTGGCAACATCAGCAGCAGCAGCGGCAGCAGCCGCAGCAGAGCCAACAGTGCAGCAGAATTGAAATCGTCAGCAAATAGTGGGAGAAGTATGGCAAACAGGCAGCCAGCCAAAAGGCTTTTGCCTGCTTTTTTTTTTTTTTTTTTACTGCTGCTGCTGCCTTATTGTTTTCCATCCAAAAACAGTTGGAGATACCTGGACAAGGTACCTGGACTTGGAGTTGGTAGTGGTGGCCATGGCGACTGCCTGGCGTCAAGAGAATGCGTTGAGCTTGTACCCTTTTGGCTTTGATTTTGTGCATTGTGCAGAAAACTTTGTTTTTCCTAGGAAAAAAATGTTACATGAAATTAATAAATAGGCAAATAAATGTTAAACAGCTGCTGGTTTGTACGTGTTCTTAATGTTGTTGTGGTTGTCTGTCCATTCCGTCCATTCTGTTGCTGTTGTTGTTGTTGTTGTTGATGGTGTTATTGCACGCGCACGGTAGCCAGAGACCATTGTGCTTGCACACAGGGTGGTGATGATGTTCCACCAAACTGGCATTTGCATAACACTAAGCAACGACAACAACAACTTCAGCTAGAAGACACATTAAATGTACTTTGTGTAAAGGATTCTCAAATTTTTCCCATACACCATTCACACAAAACCTAAAAAAAAAAAAAAAAAAAAAACTTCTACTTTCTGGTCTCCCTCGCCTTGCCACTGCATGGCAAATCCTTTTTGTTGCACTGTAATACATCCAAATGCGTTTGGTTTAGCTGCCACCACTGAAACTAATGCGCAGGCTTTACGCCAATATTGCAAGGCTATAAAAACTGTTTTAAACCAAAAGCAACACACAAAAAAAGCAGCAAATATATTCCGCTCCGCCCTCACCAAGAGCAAAATGGGTAACATATTCATAACTTGAATTTTTAGTCATATTGCCGAGTTAGTTAGTTACCCAGCAATAAGAAAGATTCACTTCTAAGTTATATAATCTGTACTTATGGAGAATTACCCTGTAAATTAGCGAAATAAAAAAGTAAGCAAATTATAACTAATTATAATTTTTACAATACTTAAGAAAATAATGATTTTTTAAAAGCAACTTTTTATATCAACGAACCTTACTCTACCACCGCTTATATCCCAATTCTTGTCGAATTCCGGACAGGGCTAAATGGTTAGAGCTTGACCCGCGTTGACTGTCAAATGATACATAATACATAATAGAAGGACTAGGGATAACGGGCTTCATTAAGTGGGTCGAAAAATAGTTCGAATTTTTGATGATGGACTAGACAAACGTTCATCTCCTCTTGTTTTTTACCCTCCCAACCTATGGACAATCCACGGAGAAAGTTGTGGATGACCCCTAAGCAAATTATTCCATTTCAATGATCTTCGGGTAACAATCCATTTATGATTGTTCAAATTTTATTTAGCTATACTCTGATTAAACTCAATGATACAAGTCATTGTGAATAATCATTCTATAGATAGTCAATTAATAACATTGGAAAAAAACGATGACTTTCATACTCACAAGTTGGAGCCTCAAAACCGTACTAGTCGTATACCTAAATCGGATTTTACGAAGAATTTTATGAGGCCTTCTCCAAGCAACAAGGTATTTAAGAACCTGCTAGGCTGGTGGTTTTTGATAAAGGTTTTTTAGGATTCTGGAAACATGCCGTTTATCAGGATCGTTCCTGCACCTACTACCCTTCAAAATGTAAAAAAAGAAAATGCATTTAACGGTAATCCCTGGACTTAAATCCCAGGCTAGTGTTTAGTTGTTATAAAGCTAGTGGTGAATGCTTGTAAAAAATAGTAAGGTTGATAGTCTACAACTAAGTACATTCATCCTATACTGTTAGAAATAGTAAAAGATTCGGAATCGCATGCCTAAAATACATAAACACGCATTAAGGATGCATAAAAGTCATTTGGAATATGACTTAAATTCACTTTGTAATTAGGCTAAACATTACACTAAAGTCTAAAGATCTGAAAAGATCGTTTCTTAAAACGATTAAACGATTACACTATACTGTATCTCAGTGGTTCATTCAATAGAATTCTCAAATCAAATCAACCTAGTAAAAAATTATTTACAGCGATTAGTTTCCCGTATTTCTTTTGTAAAGTTTGTACAACTTATAAAAGTAAAAAGTTTTCCTCTGAAAAAGAAGTCAAACCCGAATTTAGCTCTAACTACCTATACTCAATATTTGATTTCAATATCCAATTGATACCTCTTGCCTTACTTTCTATAGTTTTGAATTTCAAATGCAACCGAATTATTCCTGGCTCAATCGAATAGAAAAACCGGCAAGTCACTGAGGCAATAAGGCAGCGGGCGGCATTAATATGTAAGCCGCAATGGCAACGACAACTACAACAACAAAACATAATAATTCGTCTATAATTTATACACAATTGTAAATAAAATGTGTACAAGCATAATTTACACATAAACAAGACGATGCGCCACAAGACGAGAAAAAGGAAAAAACTATGTTCAAAAAAAGAAGAAAGAGAAAAACTTGCAACATCATCACACAAGATGAAATGTAAAGCGATAAGGGGCGCGGCGGGGCGGTAGGGAAAACGATTAGAATCTCTGCAGCAGCAGCAGAAGAAGATGGACCCAGGTGACTGAGAAATTGATCAACTCTGTGGCGGGACATAAACTAAAAGCTTATTTAACATTAATTTCGCCACGAAAATCACACAGCAATTTTAAACATCAGTTACATACTGGCTAAGAAGAAGAGGGGGAGGTGGCGGGGAGCAGCCCAATGGAAGCAAACAGCAACATGCGAAAATATGTACACTGGCCCCTCTCCGCCCCTCAGTCTTACTCACTCACCTACTCTCTTAGCCTCATGTAATCTAAGCTGCCATTAAACAAACTACAAGAAAAACTTACGAAAACATATGCTACATATTACCGCCAAACCAAGGATGAGGACTGCAGCTAGAGACGACGGTAGGGATGCAAGAGTAAAAGAGGGTCGGGTAGTTGCATTGCCCAGTGACGGAAGTTAAGAAGCCGTTGCACCATGGGGCAAATAAGCAATGTTTTGTTTATATGAAAGATTTCTTCTGATATTTACGGTCAATGTAGAAGTTAATTAACTACTTTTAGTAACTATAACTAGTCGAAATCTAAGAAATTTAAAATTCAGTTTATAAACAAATTTATTCCATAGTGCAAATCGAACGACCTGCTTGCCTCTTTCTGACTATGTTTTGGTAGGAGATTTTTTTTTTTTTTTTAGTGGGAGAGCTACAGCTAGCTGCACGCTGAGCAATTGCACCTGCCTTGGCCTGATCTCTGCTCCAGTCTTGGTCTCAGTCTCAGTCGCAGTCTCAGTCGCAGTCTCAGTCGCAGTCTCAGTGTTTGGGTCTCAGTCGCAGTCTCATTGCACTCCAATCTCCTTCACTTGGGGCTGGTTGTGCCCCGTGTACAAAGATTTAGAGCGACATTAGAGCAGTCAATCCATCATGACTGAACATTACCATAAATTACACAGAAATAATTGATTATTACGAGAAGACAGAGAGGCGACCCAAAAGCCAGCCAGCCCAGACGGGGATCTCTTTCTGCACACACACACACACACTTAAATACACACACATGTGTGTGAGCCTGAGTGGAGTTTGCCATTATATGTATGCATAAAGGTATGTGGTGAGGGGGGGCGAGTGGGTTTCACTCTACGCAGTTTGGCAACATCGAGCACACCGATTTAGTTTAAATTACGTTGGGAAGATGCGCAACGACCTGGTCAACAAAAAGAAGAAAAATTCAACTCGTAGAGGGCAATCAGCAGCGGCTCAAGCAATTGGCAAGCCACTAAGCACTTTGAACTTGCCAACTTGGCCAGGCAAACCAGCCTCATTCTACTTTAGCCCCGATTCCCATTCCGATCCCCATCCCGTTAACTGGTTCCTGGTATTTGTTAGTCTCGGGCTTAGCTCTTTTTTTCCCTGAGTAATTGCAAGTTGTAACTTGCCGGCGAGGCCAAAAATTTAATCAATGTAAACAAATATTTACCAAAAGATATATAATCCTCTATATATATTATTTGCTGTTGGTAGAGTCAAGTAATTAGTTAGTCAACTATTTGTTTTAGTTTTGTTTTAGACAAATGTTTAACGATTTACGTGATGCTCAAATGAAGTTTCTAGACATTGTGGAAGGAAAAATATAAAAAAGAAGCAAGCTAACTTGACAAATCTGCCAGAAATCCGAGGCAAGTAAAAGGCAATAAATTTTTATTTCGAATTCGCTTTACAATTTTGAAATGTCTTTAAATACTTGTACTTATGTATATACATCCATAGATTTGATAGGTATATCAAAGGTTCGAGCCACTTAATTCAATTGCTTAGTTTTTTATGAAATCGAAATTAACATTGAATTGAATTCAAATGTTTGAAACATTTGTTTTTCACTATAAGGCCGAAATTAGCCGTTGGTCATTTGCTTTGTATACAGAAGTTGGCGAGACAACTTACTTCATTTCGATTAAAAGTTAGTTTTGGTGAGAAGGAAAGGAAAGCGGAAACAGATCCAATATTTCAGGTGTTGAATGTGATTTCTTAAATAAATAAATCTTATAAAATAAACCAGAGGGCCGGGGCTAACTTAGACCGCGTCAAAGTTTGTATACCATAGCAAGTTTTCTGTTAATGTTTGCCAAAGAACGAAGTTATTGATCACTTTTTAACACCGATCTTTCCTATTGGAGCTGTATGTTATAGTCATCCGATCTTGATCAGATTTGGCAGTCATTTATAGGTACAAAAAACTCACCAATATTAAATTTCACGACAATAGTTCAGAAAATAAAGAAGTTGCATTTTCTACAGTTTGTATGGGGAACTATTTAAGTATATAATATAGTGATCCGATCCGGCTGAACCCGAGATATATGCAAGCTTACATGCAAAATTCTGTAGCTTTTACGGTCTAGGAGGAGTTTGCGTTGATCCAGACGGACGGACGGACGGAAATGGCTATGTGAACTCGCCATTTTTGCAAGAATTATTATCAGATTGTTCGAAAAATAATATTCCAACTCTTCTCATCACAAACACAATTACTCAATTAGATCCCCTCCTGAACATTCATTATGATAATAATCTGAACTAACTGAAACTTAAGTGTTTTTACTTTTTTTTACTTTTACAATGTTACAAGGAGAAATACTGAAGACAATTTCCAACCGAAGACAGACGACGGTAAAATTAGACTGTCAGACTAGCTTTAATGTATGACTGATTGTTTGTAAAGCTAAACCAAAGTACCAGAGTTAAGAATATCAGTGAGGGATTCTGATAATCATAGAAACAAAACCATTTAAAATTTGACTGAGTCAGAATTTTGTAAGCTCAAATGCATAAAAGCATTTCCCCAAGCAAAATGATTAGAATATTCCCCCCCAATAAATAAAGTACAATTCATTCACAATTATCAATCAACATTGATTTAGAATAGGCAAGAGGAAAACTTGCAGTTAAATATTTATTCTAATGAGGTATATATTTTGAAGCTGCTACTTGGATATATCTTTTAGGAAGAATCAAATCAATGGAAGAAAAGATTTAAAGCGATGCGCAACTTTGTATAGGAACTGAGATGATGATGATGATTGAAAAATGGCGATAATGGAAACGACGAAGAGGAAGATGGAGGATCAGTGGTAAGGATCATTTTGCGATTGCCAGTACGCCTGTCAAGTGGGAAGCCTTCTTTTGCCACTGACACTTGAAGTTTATTATACACTGACATTTCAATTCTGATTGGGATGATCTCAACAATTGAAGTGGCTGGAAGACTGGAAAGACAAAGGCAGCCAAATCAGTTGCGCTGATAGTTGAAATTGATTGATCGTTGTATTTCCATTGAGTGATTGATATAAAAACAAAAAAAAAAAATATAGGAAAAAACAAACTAACCAAAGCAACGAAGAAAACAGAAAATTGCCCAAGAAACAATAGTTTCAATTACAACAATAACACAAAAAATATGCGCCCAAAAAAAAAAAACATTGAACAATTGTAAATGAGACTGGAGACTTGGAAGACCCATGGGCAAAATCTAGATGAAGCTGGCGTTTCTCTTACTCCCACAATCTCTCTCTCTCTCTCTCTCTCGCTCGCTGACTGTCTCTCTTCATTTTCTAGAGATATTGAAAGCTATGCTAAAAATATTGTTAAGCAATGAAATATTATGTTTCTAAGGTGTTTGCACGCTAGGCCCAAGCTTGAAGGCTCCAACTGCAACTCCGTCTCCACTCCAAGTCGTCCCTCTTATCAAGATGCCTTCAATATGCCGTTTAGGACTTTTCATTTGTAGCCATTTAAGCGGTTGCTGCTGCTGCTCTACTAAAAAGAAAATTCAAGCAAAGGTTCGCCTTGGTTTTCTCCTTTTGAGGTCCCCAATGTCAGTGCAACATTTTTTGTAGTTACATGTTGAATGTAGCCGCTTCTTCCTCCTCATTGCTGGTGTTGCTGTTGCTGCTGTTGCTGCTTCGAATTCGACCCGTTGCCGACACTCGTAAATTATAATAAATTATGTTGAAACTGATTATTCCATGCAATTTATGAGGCCCTTTTTGTTTTGAAGTGGGCGTATGCACTTTTATTTTATTGTGAATGATGATGTAAGTGATGTTGGCAGGCACAATCATTTTTAGCTTTTCTTAGTTAGTTTGCTAAGGTTAATGAGTTGGTAAAGGCCATAAGCTTAGTCAGTCCATAATGGGGCTAATTTTAAACATCAAATATTAGCTAAAAATATTGCAGATTTCAAGTACATTTATAGATACATATTTCCTAAAGTATCGAGTCAATTTAGACAATTCGTAATTCCCTTTCGTAGTTACCACAATTTGATCAAGACCAAGCCACTGGCTCAGCTCAATCCATGTAATCAGCTCTCCTTCTTCTACGTTTTCTGGCTCTCAACAAGTATGCAATGCCAATCAATAAACTTTCCCAACATGCCGACGACGAAAGCAACTTGGGAATCGGCCAAACTGAACCCTGAGAACTAATTGAGCCATTTGGATTGGTCTCTCCTCTATGATAATCGTTTGTGATGCTAGCCCGTTGAGTTAGGGGTATGGTTTGGGCCTGGCCAACGCCTTTGCTGTTGCTCCTGCTGCTGCCTGAGACTATGTCAACTCGAATGTGCAATAAAATTAAAGTTTTGTTTATGAATGGAATTACAATGACGACGACTGCAACGACGAATAAGCCAGGATAGAGAAACAAAGAGAGGGTAGTGGGCAAAGCACAGCTGGAAATCGAGAGTCGAGAGCCAAGAGAGACTTGGCTCAGTTTCACAGACACTTCATCTAAATGTCAGGCCATATCTAGCGACACTCTACACTCTCTTTTGAACATTTTGGTGCGGATTTCGCACTAATCCCATGTAGTCACCCTCTTTCTTTGTCTCTCTCTCTCTCTCAATTGCAGTTGCATGTGCAAGTCCAAGAAGTTGTCGTTGTCGGCGGCTCTTTTGGCGGCTGCTTTGGCTAAAAGCCAAATCAATTGAGCCGCCTTAACTCCCCACACTGCTCCCCCCACACACAAAACGAGCTTCAAACAAATGACTTTGCTTTGCTTTTTCTTCTTTTTTTTTTTGTTTTTAGTTTTTTTTTTCTGCTATGCTGATTTTTTCTGCTGGACCTGGAGGCTCTCCTCTCAAGATCATTAGTATAATTTAAGTAAATTAAACGCAGCGATTAGGTTTGAGGATACAAACGGCAACGACTCCGCATCGTCCGTCGACGATAGACTTGAGGTTGGAGTCCACCAAGTCGGCGAAATGCTTGTGTTTATTTAAATTTATTGTAACATTTTCTTTGGCGATTTCAATTTGTAAAACAAGCCAGCAAACAAGCTGTTAAAATATAATGATTGGCACCAAAAGAAAAAGAGAGGGCAACAAAAACTGAACAGAGAAACCAATCGTATGGCCTGAGAAGTAGGATTTGGATATGGATATGGATGTGGGTTAAACTGGCCCCATATGCTTATCGGTCTGTGGCATTTACTATAAATTTATGTGGCGTTTAAGCATTGTCCTCATATGCTTATGCTTATGCTTATGATTGCTTTGCCAAAAGAGTTTTCGAAGTTTTGTCGAATGCATAAACCATTTGGCATTGAAAACTTACATTGTGTTTGCTTCGCATTTTGTTTGGTTATTTTTCTTTTTTCTTCATTTTTTACAAGTTTCCCACACAGACAATGGGCCATAGCGACAACTGCAACTGCATCCATTGCAGCAGCAGCAGCAGCAACATCAGCAGCAATGCGAGCCTCCATCTCCTTCAACAACTTCAATGTGCAATATGAGGAGGTGAGGCAAAGTGAGTCCAACTCCAAACTCCAAATGATACAGAGCTCTCACAAAAGCGACCAGACAGAATTACAAGCTCAGTGGAACAATGCCCAGACAGTTCATAATCAAATACAGTGGCAAAATAACTTGAATCCAATAGGTATAAACCTTCTTAAGTCAGTTGTACTGAATAATGTTTTAAAATTATCTGTTTCATGTTTAGATTTCTAGAAGTAACTTAATTAAAGTGTCATAATCTCCATTTTTATTACCTTCAAAACAAATCAGTAAACATAATTTAGCAAAGTGGCAACCAAAGTGCTTACAACTTAGTATTCCTACTGAATTTTCAAATTTAGCCTAATCAAAGTAAGTACTTATAAGTTTTATTTCTACTGAACTTTTGTGAACATCTTTTGAAAGAGTAAACATAAGCTTAGTAAATAGTTAATATAAGCTTTAAGTTTTATGTTTTATCCTATCAATAAGTAAAAGAAAAGTTTCGATGTTCAAAAACCATTCAAAAATGTCCCATCATTTAAAATTGTTTTAGATAACAGGTTCGCAAAGATTTAAATAATATAACACTAACCAAAATATATGTATATTCTGCTTATACAATTTTAAAAGATTTCTCAAAAGACATTATGTAAAGTTAAATAAATTTTAAATTATATGACTCCACTGTGCAACTGTGTTGGCAATTGACAAAAGTTCCAAGTAAATCGCATTTACAGAGCTCAAAAACCCAGCACCCCAAACCGAACCAAAACAAACCAAACAAACAGTCAGACAGACGGACACAAAAAGAGAAACAGCAATTCATATTTGCTCTGATTTATATGGCGTCTAGAAGTTTTCCATTTTTATTATGTATCATTATGATTATGACTTTTTCCCAGGCGAAACTGCTGCACAGCACAGCAAACAACAACAAAAAAAAACAACAATATACAAAAAGCCAAGAACAAAACGTAGAGGAGGACCAAGAGTAACTGCATTCCCCCACAGTAATCAATCAGCACATGAACGAAAGAGAGAATACAGTAGACGGGACTTGGGGCAGAAGTAAAGTTCACTAAAGTTGGGTGAAAATTAATGTTCTTTAATTTGCAAGTTTGTGTTCTAAGTCTTTCGTTTTCTTAACCGCCACACACAGTGAGAGAAGAAGTAGATGGTAAACAGGGTAAATGGGGGCGAGCGAGTTGCGGTTTGCTTGTTGTTCTTGTTCTACAGAAATGTCATTAAAGCGCCCACACACACACACACACACACACACAGAACAGACATGGGCGTAGCGAGGGTGTGGCAAGGCGAGCACCACTCCTGGGAACACTTATGTATTAAATGGATTATCTACTTCTTCTTCTTCTTATTTGGGACTTGCCTTTCAAAATTCCCAACAACAACAAATTCCGTTTAAGTTCTGAACATAATATTGTTAAAATTTGAATACTATAAGCAGATTATTTTAGTTACTCTTTAAATAGGAATGAGCTGTTAGTAATTATTCGGTATTTATCAATAATATGTATACTTATCTGAACAATCAAGATCTTATTCTTTTGCAGAGACGATTTGCTTTCTAGGAGTCAAACTTTTCCACAGTTAAAGTTAATATTTTCTTCGATATGGACTACACCCCTGGAGTACAGAAATCTGCCTTTTGTTGTTGCTGTTGTTGTAGGGTGCGCAATTATTTCAGTACTCGTCTCTCGAGTTGTTGTTGTTGTTGTTGTTTATCTCTCTTTCAGTTAATGTCAATTGTGGCATCAAAAGATCTGCATAGCTTGATATTCTAATTGCTAAAATTGTTCCTGTAAGCCATGCCCAATGAATAATCATTGAAATACGCCTGAATTGACAACAGAGAGAAACAAAAAAAAAGGAGATACAACAACAACAAATACACCCGCCTGACTTTTGCCTTGCCTCTTCTTGGTGGTCTCCTCACATTGTGTGTCGCAGAGCCGAACTGAAACTCTGATCGCAAATCGCATCAAATTTTTTTTTTGGGTTCTGCACTCGTTTTTAGCTGGTTCAATCCTCATTCCCGTTGCCCGTTTGCCTGTTGTTGTTGTATCTGCTGTTGTTGTTGTTGTTGTTGTGGCTTGTCTTTGCTTTTCCATCAGATATGAAAGCTGGAGCAGCGCGTTGTTGTCGTCGTTGATAGTCTCTCCATCACCGTCGCCCTCTTCACTGGCAACGCAGTTTTTCGCCTTGATTTTCTTAATTAAATTTTTGCTACGCTGTTGCCCAAGGTTGCGCTCCTCTTCCTCATCATCATCAGCAGCAGCAGCAGCGGCAGCAGCGGCAACATCAGCAGCAGCAGAAAGCCTGTGGATGTGAGGCGAAGGATGATGATACTGTAGATGATGATGATGTGTGTTTTATAAGCCGTTCTCCTCCTCCTGCTGCTCCTCCTTCCCCTTCTTGTTGTCGTCTCTTTGCCTGCACTAAACTGACGCAGATTTCAGCTGGTTGATTAGCCTTCCTTTTTTTTTTTTGTTATTGTTGACTGGCTTGTTGTTCCAGTTGTTGTTGTTGTTGTTGTTGTTAACACACTCCCACAATTTGGTTTGGGTTTTTGGCTCTCTTTTTAAGGAGCCCCGATATGTACGTGCAACAAATATTTTTAAGGCAATCAACTTGGTATATACATACAAGACCAATTTCCCACTCATTTGCAAAGCCAAAAAAAGAAAATCCCCCACAAAAGCAACAGCAACAACAACAGCAAACCAAATGCCATTTTGGTTGCCATTGACACCCATGCAATTGTTGTTAATTAATTAAAAAGCTAACAAAACTACAAATAATGCAACTTATAGACGATTGCTATGACTAGATAAAATGGCAAACTGAAGATACTTTTTTTTCCAGCTCGAATGCAATAAATTGTGACAAAAACAAAAACGCGGCAATTGCAGCAGCAACTGGCGAAGGCGACAAGGTGTGACATTGACCCTGGCTAAAGTCAAATCACAAAACGTTATCTTGGCAACAACAACATCAACAACAGCAACAACAATCGGCAGCAACCATTAAATATTGCATTTAAAAGTGCATTTAATAAATGCATATAAAACAAAATAAAAATAAAAACCAATAACAACAGAAAATTGGAAAATCTACTTGGCAACAACAAATGAATTACACTCTACTATAAATACAAGAAAATTTCGGAAATTTCCGTAAAAAGATTCTCAAAATGATATAGTAAATCTATGCCAAGACATTTTTTGTTAAAGAAAGAAACTATAAAACAAATTCGAACATTTCAGTGACACTTTTCATGATAGTTTAAAAAAAAAAAATTAAAGGTTCAAGGCAAATTTCAAGTGTATCTTAACTATTGTTGAAAACTGATTTCTAGCGATTGATTTTGTTAAATCTGGATCAAAGATGGCTTAAAGTACTTATTAAAGTACTTTCAAAAGGACTCTGACAAAAAAGGAAGAGAAGGAGAAGCTAAACGCACATTTTGGAATTCTAAAACAAATGAATTCAAGAAAAAAACTCCTTAAATGTTTTATTTATATCACGATCTCAAACGATTAAAAGACAAAAGATGTTTTAAATTGTTGTTTTGAAATTTATTTCCATTTGCAATTACAAATTAAAATTGAAATATTTGTCAGATGTCCAGAATGGCGAATCAAATTAATTTTAAAAACAAACAGAAGGATAATGCATGACCAAGATTCAAATCAGGGGAAATCAGCAATTTCAACAATTTTTAACTACAATTTTGAATACATTTTGAATTCAATTTCCAACAAAAATTAGAGACTATTTTGCAGTTTATTTAAATTTCTTCCACATATTTGTGTATATTTAATGAATGGATAAAATCAGATTCATATTTGATTGTTTTTAAGGTTATTAAGTTCATTTATCACTAAACTTGGCAATTTATGAGGATCATTGGTCATTCGATAGTTTCTAATGTTCCAAGGACTAACTAACTAGGTTTAAGGACTTCCAAAAAGGACCTTTCACTATTAAGATTATTATGGATTTCATATTGTTAAGTTTAAAAAACATCTTATTCATATTTAGCTTATTGATAGAGAGTTTCAAAATGATTAGGCAAACAATTTTGCTGATTAGTGTTTTGGAAAAATAACTGGCTAACAGTCAGGGCCAAATTTAACCTTGTTCACATAAATCGCAGACAGTTTTGTGGTTGCTGTTGCTGTTGTTGCAGCTGCAGGCCATGCCACTTGCAACAGCAACAACAATATAGAACACACAGCTGTGTGTGTTCGTGTGTGTGTGTGTGTGTGTGTGTTTGATATAACCAAGTTGGTTTATAGTCAAGTTTATTTGATTTCTTCTTTTTGTGAATTTTTGCATTTGCCAATAACAATTATTGGCCATTAGCCATTTGGATTTTCTATTTTTTTTGTTGGAAAATAAGTTTTTCATTTTGATTTGCAATTTTCTCACGGCTCTGCGACGTAAGGAACGAGCAGCAACATAGGGGGAAAACGAAAGACCTTTCTCCATTGATGCAATTGGTTTGTCAATTGAATGGCAAAAAAAAAAAAAAAAAGACCCGAAGATCATCTTCATAATTAGCCAGCAGCAACAGCAACAACAACAATTGCAACCATCAGCAAATGGTGTTAAAGCCTGAGCACAAAAATGTAATTTGTTTTCACACAACATAATCAACATGATAACCCCACGAGACCAAAGAAAAATATGGTGAAAAAAAAAGTCGGAGAAGAAAACGTCTTTAGATTGAGTCTAATGATGATAAACGCTTTTACTGTGAGGTAACTATAGACTCCTGACACCGACGCGGATGGAGAGAGAGAGAGAGAGTGGGACTGCAGAGAGCGAGAGACGTCCTCCAACTCCAACTCTGACTCTGCGTCTGACTTTGGGTCTGTCTCTTGGCTATGGCTTTGGGGTTGCTAAGGCACCTGGTGATGATGGTGGTGCTAGTGGTGTTGGTGGCGGTGGTGGTGCGGGGGAGGCCAATAATAAGTCAACATTCCAAGGCGTGTTAAGAGATGCTCGATTAAATGCCTCAATTGTGGCTCATATTGAACACCAACGGGCAAGCAGCCGACGACGACCCAAAGAGCCAGCCACAGCCAACATCGACACCACACACCACCTGTCTGCAACAACACAACAACAACAAAAAAAACTACAATAAATACAATGAAACAACAACATGAAAAAGACGACTTTTGGTAGAAGAAGAAGCAGCAGCAGCAGCCAAATAGCACGCCCCCACCAACGGTCAACATTTTCGATGATGTTGCCGTTGTTGCAGCAATTGTTGCCGTTGCTGTTGCTGTTGCTGACTTGCCTGACTTTTAGCACGGAGACTAAAAGACCTGGCAGAAAGAGTCTTCGGACTGGGCGAAATCGTTTAGTGTCGTACCTAACTAAGAAAACGTATTTTCAATATCGAAATTATTATTATTAGCTGACAGCAAATCGCAAGTTTCAACTGACTTTTATTTTTTTTTTGCCGGCTCATGTTGTAATAAATGGACAGAGGCTTATCCACCTCCCTCTCCCCCCCTCTCTCACTCCCTCTCTCTTCCTCTCTTTGTTGTTCTTTATTGTGGCAGTTGTTAGTACTTAAAACAAAAAGCCCCACATTGTGCAATGCGCTACATAATATTGAGGTTTATTTATTTTATTATTAAACTAAAGACAAGACAAGACTCTCAAGACAACTATAAAAACAATATATAAAAATATTTCGCATTTAAATGAGTTAAAGAATGATTTATAGTCTTTAGAATTGTATAGGTGAAATCTATTTTGCAAGAATTCAAACTTAAACTTTAATTTTAGACCTTTTTATAACTTTAAAAGAACTTTAAGATATTGAAAAATCTTTAAGAAATCTTCCCTTGAAATGTTTCTTTCACCAATCTTCAAAGTAAAATCAACTTTTACTTAACTTTTTTTACATTTTCTTAAACGATTTTAAAGTTTTTCAATTTAATATACTTGGATTTATTGCAGTGTATTTGAAGATTCACCAAAACCGAGACCAAAAGCAATGCTTAACCTCGCTCTTAGAGCTATCAACATTTGTGGGTCTCACTAAAGGTGAGAAATTGTCTACATATATAGCCAGAAGGGGCTAACAAGTTGCTGCCCCTCCAGCACGCACACACACACACATCTACATACGTCAATTACATGGCATTTTATAAATAATATTTTCAATCAAAAATTATCATTATTTTCTATATAAAAAAGTAACATAAAAACCAAAAAGCAGATACTTATGCATAAAATAAGCAGGTGTTTTGCGAACAAGTCAACAAGTTGGCCCAGACACGTTACTCTTGGCCATAACAGGAAAATGGTGAAAATCTTAATAGTAAAGCAGTTAAATCAATGGGATGAGAGTTTCCCCACCTCCGTTCCACCGTTCCCGTGCCTGTCCAGGTATTTGTGTGTTTCTTAGCTAAATTCGTTACAGTTGTCCGATCAGCTAACAAGATAATTTTTTTTTTTCTTTTTTTTTTTGGGGTTTCTATAGACAAATACAAATAATAAACGTAGCTGTGATAAGCAACACGTTGCTCAGTATCAAATTACAGATCTTCCAATTAACTGACCAATAAGCGGCATGGCCTTTAAAAACATTCGATAATAGTGCCAACTCACGCCCCCCAAAAACAAAAAAAGAAGAAAATAGTAGTACATAGTAGTAGGTAGATTGGTACGTGAGTAGGTAGGTGGGCAGAGTAGGGGGCGGCCAGCAACATGTTGCTGCAACAATAACAATGGTTAAGCATTTTGTAAGCATCGCATCAATGGGGGGCTAATAAACTTCAACTAATCTTCAAGCTGAGAAAAATTGCCCAGGGATCATCTTTAACAAACATAATATTTGACATGACAGTGATAGGTCGATGGAAAAATAAAATGAGAAACATTAAAACGTTTAAAATCATAAGTTTACGTCTTATTTGGTTTTCTATTTGAATAGTTTATGTTGTTGGGTAAATGTCCTTTTTAAATTTTGAGTTCGAGTCCAACAAGTTTTGCAAGAAATTATGAGATGAATCGAAAATCATTCAAAAAATGGCTCATTCAGAGCAAACCCTTTGTAAAGGTCACGCTGAGGTCTGTCTTCAATCTTTCATGGCTTTCTAAAATATCTTTCTTTTCTGTGCATTGAAATATGAGTTCAACTCCCACTTGAAATCAATCAAAATGCAAATGCAAATACAAAATGATATATAGAGAATTGTATATGTATATATACATATGGTCTAAACAAGTATTTAGAACGGCAGCAACAAGTTGGCAGAAGTTTTTTCTCCTTTTGCTTAGTTGACATATGAACAAGAGGGGCAAATGGGGTAAGAGGCATTTGCCTGATATGCAAGAAGAAAGGAACATTTGCCGCCACACCACATCAGCAAGTTGAAGAGTTGCAAGTTAAGTTAAAGCGGCTACTACACAGAAAGAACCTGGCGATTGGAATTGCGACCGGGACCTAACAAGCAGCAGATCCAGCAGCAGCAGCAACAACAGCAGCTGAAGATGCATTGAAGAATTATGTAACTAACTGCAGCGGCAACTGGACCTGAGCCACAAATTTGCAAGTCAAGTCACTCGCAAGATGTCACTCTGTTTTGGCGGATAGACAAGCCTTTTTGGACAGCTGAGCAAAGCGACCGCCGCCGCCGCCGTTGCCATTGAACTTAATCTGAGCATGATAGTGCAATATTTGTTGAGTGTCCCACAGGCAACCTGCCGCAGTTTGCCGCTAACAATCCGCCCCCCTCGCCACTCTGTCTCTCTCTCTCACTCCCACTGGATCCTGTTGTCCTGGCAAGGTTGTTATGGAGGCAAAAATTAAATTGTTTGTTTCGTGTTGTAAACATATGTTTGGCAGAAAGGGGAAGAACTTTTTTAAAATGCGTTCATTCGTTTCAATTTGCTTACCCAAAGATGATCTCACGACGCGACAAATTGCTGCAACAACCTTGGGAGGATATGCGTTATGCCCACCATCGACAGAAGGTAATGTCTGCCCGTCCGGCCATCGATATGAACACACCACGTCATCATGAGCACGTCCAACGCAAGTGGAAGAAACAGCAAAACGAAAGGGAACGTCAACAGCAAATTGAAAGGGAAAACTTGCGTTTACTCCAGAAATTGGGTGACATTATGAGGACCAAACGTATCAATAATCTTTGGCTCGAACCGCGTCCCAAGTGAGTTGCAAATAAACATTATTTTCCTCTATCTCTCTACCTCTCTGAGGTTTCTGCTAAAGGCTTTGGCAGACTTTGCTTAATTTTAGTCAATTTGATGCATTAAGAGATCAAAATCTCATAATTATTAATGATTATTTGTTCCTATGTCGAAACGGACTAGTTTAAGTTATCCATTTCTCATTTTGTGGTTTTTATTTTTAGTTTCCTAAATCGCGAGAAGCTCTTCCCATGTCGTCCTTACTCGAGTCTGCCGCAAGTTGTCACCATTTATGGCAACCAACCGCCAGGACCTTTGATCTATGGGATGTTGCCCAAGCCGACGGTTGTTGGCCGTTGTCCCACCTGCAATGGCAATCCGGAACGCACTGAAGTGGCCATACCCGAACAACGTATTCCCTGGGCACCAGCACGCAAATCCTCGAACCGTAAGACTCAATCATCGAAGATCAAACAACGTTGCTATCATTGTGGCAATGTTAAGACCAATGAACGTAAATATTTCGACCATGAGCATGATGATTATTCGTTTTCATTTGATGAATGATATTTTCGAAAGAGAGTAAATTTATGAAATCGATTTTTTATTTGGGTATATTGGGAGGCAGTGTGGCAAAGGTGAGAAAACCTGTGTGACCGGGCAGGATCTGAGGATTACTTGAGGTTAGATACTTTTTCGATTCTTTGTTGGCTTTATTATCCTCATTGATTGTTGGCGTCTCGCTGGTTTTGGGTGATTTAAGAAACTCCAAGTCAATGACAGGCACGGTACGTGTTTTAACCACGTTCTCCTGTTGCAACACCTCCATGGAGCAGATTTCATTGAATCCCAATTTGGTTAGTTCTTGAATGCAACGTTGTGACTGCTCAATGCAGGGTGAAAACGAACAAAAGCGACCGCCTGCAAAGAAAAATAAAAGAAAAACAACCAATAGTTATATGTATATGTAGAAATGTGCAACTAAATCTGCTTAAGAGTTTCTCCAATTGGAAATTATAAACGCTTCTTTCTAACAATTGCAAGTTGCATTTCCACTAATGAGTGACAAAGTTGCTCAAGCAAGAGCAGCAACAACAACAGCATCCAGCGTCCTGCCTTGGCCACATCAGATGTCAAAATCAGGCTCATTCAATGTCAAGCTCAATGAAATGGCAGCCGCTGACTGACTGACTGACTTGCTGACTGACCGCTACGCTTGGGACTTCAATGGCAACAGGATCTTACCATGCCACTGACTGAAAAGGGCGCTGACAACTTGTTGCCTGACTACGTTCGATCTGTCTGTCTCTATCTTTCGCTTTTTCTCTCTCTCTCTCTCTCACTTCCCCTTTTATCATCCTCACTTACCCGACAACTTTAACGCCTTAAAGGCATGCGGCACTGCCAAATCTGGTGAAGGTAAATCCAAAAAGATGGCATCCGCAACACCATCCAACTCGCTGGTGAAACCCAAATTACACACATCCCTATGATAAACGGTCACAAAATCAGCCAGACCATGCCTTTTGAATTCCTCCCGCGCTTGATCGGCTCGTGCTTCATGGAAATCAAACGTATGCAGGTGTCCAGTGGGTTTTAAAGCACGCAGAAAATAATGCGATAACGATCCAGAGCCGGTGCCCGACTCAATGACTACAGCACCAGGACGAACTTCCAACTGATGCAGGATCATACTAATATCGGGTGTATAGATGATTTGTGTGCGATGTGGTAGAGTTTGTGTCCACAATTCGGGATTGGGTTGTAAGACATAAGCCCAGCCCTTAGAAAGCTCAACACGACTGCCATATTCGACGCCAATGATACCTTAAATGTGAAGGGTATTTAGTCGTTGGTAAGAAAAATATATTTTGAACATACTTTCCACTTTTAACGATCCATACGAAGTCTGGAATATGTTAGCTATCGTTTCGCCCTTCTTGTTGACTATCGTAGGCACTGCCTCAATGGCATGCATGGAATTCACACTTAAATAGAGTATAACAACATCGCCCTGCTCTATATGGGTTTTTGGTTTTAAAAAACTCATTGTGGTGTATCCAATTGCACCTCGTCTTTACAAATGATTTTTTCTCTGTTTTCAACGATCTGCTCACGGATATTCCTTTATATAGATTTAATAAGTATGCGGAGATTAATTGCACTATTGTTTTATTTAATTAATAATTTTTTGTTCAATTTTATTTCACCGGCGTGGAGAGACAACACACTATATATAGTGTGGTACAATTCTTCATTAAATACTGAATAAAACGCGGGAACTACCAACACCACCAATCAGCTGCTTCAATTGGAAATTAACCAACACTGCCACAAAATAGTGGGAAAGTACGGTTAGTGTGACCAGGTATTTTATTTTTCTAGTATTTTTCTGGGAACTTCTAGTATTTTTACGACTGAAAGTCCTACGGTCACCCTGTTTGTCTCTCTTCCGTTTCCTTTTCCCGTTTATTGAGTTGAGAGTAAGTACGAAAATATTTTTGTTAGGCATCTCAGTTGGAAGTTCCGCAATTTTAACCAAAATGTTTATTTATCTGTTTATAAAAAACCTCTCAATCATTTGAAATGGACTAAAGCCGCAAAATGGTTCAACGCTTGACTTTGAGAAGACGTCTGTCGTACAACACCCGGTCTAACAGGAGGCGCATGTGAGTATATGTAAAATTATCAGTTGCATCTTGAATGGAATTATTATTAGTTTATTGTTCCGAACAGTGTCCGCACTCCTGGCGGCCGTCTGGTCTACCAGTACGTGAAGAAGAACAAGACCGTCCCTCGTTGCGGTCAGTGCAAGGAGAAGCTTAAGGGAATCACCCCCACCAGGCCAAGCGAGCGTCCCCGCCTGTCCAAGCGCCACAAGACCGTCTCCCGCACATACGGTGGTGTCCTGTGCCATGGCTGCCTACGTGAGCGTATTGTTCGCGCTTTTCTCATTGAGGAGCAAAAGATTGTCAAGGCCCTGAAGAGCCAGCGCGAAGCTTTGGTGAAACCTGTCAAGCCCGTCAAGAAGGTTGTGGAAAAGAAGCCCGCCTCTAAGACTGGTGCTGCCAAAAAGACTGTTGGCAAAACTACCGGCAAAACTGGAGTAAAAACTGCCGGTGGCAAGAAACCCGCACCCAAAGGTGGCGTCTCCAAAGCCAAGAAGTGAATGAGAATTATTGTTTCAGACCTTTAAGCAATTTTTGTAATAAAGAAAACTACTAAAATCTATTAAATTAAAATAAATAATAGATTCAAGCTTGAACTACTAAAAAGGTAGATTTACAATTAGGTTTAGTTATAGCGTCAACCTAGTTCCAATTAATGCTCATAACTGCAGTTCCGATTTTAACAGCAAGAATCCTTTTGAGCTTATACATATATTAAAATTAATTACTATAACATATTAAATTTCCAAAAGGTCTAACACCTGTCTTGCACTCTTTCAAAAAAAGTGTTGCAACATTCAAATTGTTGAAATCAGCTGAAAAGGCTGAAATAAAAGCCAAAACAAACTGATTTGGTTAGTGTTGAAAAATACGGTAAATACTAGAGTACAATCGCCAGAAATTGCAAAAAAGTAAATTGCGGTAGCAAGCTGTCTTAAAATGCCTGAAGTTCTCCAAAAACTTAATGAATCGTAAGTAAATTTATTCATAAAAATAGTTGAGTGTAAAGATTTAATTTCAATCACCAGAACAATACGAGTGCCTTTTGAAACACCCCGCTTAGCCGAGATTGCTTACCGCGTGCTTAAAGTTGACCAGGAGCCTCGCCGCAATTTTGTGAAAAAGACATTGAGCCTGGACCAAGACAGCCTTGTGGTCCATTTTGAAGCGGATCAAGTAAAAAACTTACGCACAGCCATCACATCGTTCTTTGAGTGCTTGCTATTGTGTCAGGACACGATAAAACAATTTGACAATGCCGGAACACAGCCCGGCACCAACTCCGCATAGAGCCATCTACGGATTCGCCTTTTACCTGTTATTTACAGTCCTATTTATTGTCTATGTGGCTTGGGCGTTTATACCCTTGGAGTTGGGTTTGCATTCCTATTTGCCAGATAAATATTTTGCAGTGTTTATTCCTTTCCTAATTTTGGTATTTGCCTGGTTCTTCGCTTTTCTGATTTATCCGGCCATAAATCTATCACTGACAGTCAATGTAGATTCAATAGCATCGATAGTCGATCCAAAACTTGTGTTACCTAAGGGTGAAGAGTTTTCTGACTGGTCACAATTAAAACAACACAAAGAGAAATCGATTAAGTCAAAAATTAGCAAGGACCCAATTAATTGTAATCTATGTGGAACCATACACAAGCCCATAGATCGTCCACCTATAGCTCCATTAAGATTCATGGATTTACGTGATGTAAATAAAGCTTATTATCATTAAAATTTGTATGGTTTCGCTGCACTCTTCGAGAATTGCAAATCGTTGGGCCAGAGCCCAAGTGACCAAATATAATTAAATAAGTTGCACCGCTACGTTTTAGTTGTTTTTTTTTTATTTTCTTCGCACTGTCGTCCAACCGTCTTCGGGTTCGACAAATTCATCAGCCTGTTTCTTACGGGCTTGTGAGCGGGTCATCATGCGGGAACTGCCTGCTGCTTCCTCATCATCATCACTTTCGGCCATTTCCATATCATCACCGTCCTCGTCCATTTCCTCATCTGAAGAGGAATCTCCCTCGATGGGCGTATAGGTGATTTTAACGTCTGGACGAAGCCAATCTCGACCCGGTGGTAATTTACTCAATTCTAATTCAATCTGTGGATATTTATCCTCTACAGCCAATTGCTTATAGCGTAAAAGATTGCGACAGATCTCAGGTATGGAATTGTCATCACACAGAGTATTAAATTCTTGATCCATTAGCTCTTCTATAACCTCCTGCAGTTCGCCTTGCGTTATATTTTCATTACCGATGCAATATTGATACGTATAGTCCATAATTTGAATGGCCACCTTTGGGATGGGAGGATTAAGGTTAGAAATATCTGAGAATTCCCTGCTCATATGGACTCACCTGCTGTCCATTACGTCCACCCATGCCATGTTCAACGGCTAGACGAAGATCTTGCCAATTGTTGAAGATTTTCTCAACAATTAGGCGAAAATTCTTTTGGAACTCGGTTTGTTGTTGTTGCGCGGTGCCTGCCATTGCATGTGCTACGAAATAAGCTAGAGATGAGCGATATTTTGAACAACAGTGACCCGTCACAGTTTTTTTAGTCACATGAAATTCACAACAATTACATTCGTTAATAAAATTGTTGACTTTACGAACAAATCTGTAATTCTATCTACAAGAATATTACTAGTTATATCATAGATTTTGAACTGCTTCTCAAAAATAACGCTTTTGACAAAAACTATGGTCAGCAAGAGCAGTTTCTTTGGAACAGTGTTGTAAAAGCGAAAACCTGTTGCTACCAGCTGATCATTTTTGTTTGTTTGCGCCAAAAAACATTTTTATTTAGTAAACAAAAAGAGAACTATGTCTGACACTGAAACTCCGGCAGAGCTTAATCTCAGCACAGAACCAGACTTGGCTCAAGCGGTTGAGGAAGAGGAGGAGGAGGATGATGATGATATGGAACAAATTACAGCACAAAAGGTGAATAAGTTTGCTTAAGTAATACTCGAGTTGTGAAAAACCATATGAGTTTTTTTTATTATTTTTTAAGGTGCTGGAAATCCTTGAAACTGCGTGGATTAACGAAACGAATGCCCCCGAGCTTCTTCAGCACCAATCAGACATGTTGGAACTAATGATCTCACAGGTATCTCATATGGAGGAGCAAATGCGAGATTTGGATAAAAATGATTTTCGAGCCGTTGTGCACAGCATGGAATTGGAGCGTATACGTTATATTATGGCCAGCTATCTCAGATGTCGCTTGCACAAAATTGAAACCTTTACTCAATATATAATCAATCAGGATGCTGCCAGAGAACCGGATGATAAACGACTTTCGCCGGAAGAAGCAAAATTTGCCCAAGAGCTCTCTCAGAATGTGGATGAATATTTCCACAAGGTGGCCACCCAATACATGCCCAATCAGCAACGCGGTGAGGCCGAGCAAAGAATTATAACACCAAATTTAATGAGCCATGTTTTTCTGAAGGCAAATGTTGCAGGTAAGTACAGGAAAATTGCCATATTTGATGGTAGTTTGATTGAAACTTTTCTTTTCTTTTTATTTATTAGTGCCTGCTGTAATAGTTGGTGTGGATGATGAGGAAGTGGACTTGGCTCCAGGCTCTCAACATATTATACCTTATCAATTGGTGGCCGACTTGATCCAGACAAATAAAGCACAATTGATTTAGAAAATAAATGAGCTATTTATACTACGATGCCTTTCGAATTTGCCGCCTGTTGCTGCACTGTGGTTTGACATCAGACAAGAAAGATTTGAAATTAGGCGAATGACCATTTAGGTTTAAAACAATTTTAATAATGATTTTATGTAGGAACAGTAAAATCACTTTGTAAGCCCTTATATCATCGATTCTTTGTACTTTAGAGAATAGAGAAAGCGAATAGAAACCCCGCTTCAAGACCAGCGGTATCTTTATTCGGCATTTAACCCACTGTACTCGCCACACAATTAACAGCTGTTATTGAGAAAAAAGAAATGTTAACAAATAACTGAACCTGTTGGAAAACTAACAGAGTCCGCCAAAAGAAAAAACGCGCATGTCTTCTTTCGCGTTAGCAGAGTGTTAACATTTTCAATTTGTTGTCTTTTTCTTTGGGCTTATTTGAAAATAATACTTTTATACCTCGCATTTGGATGTGGCGGGCTATTACGCGAGTGGCCGTGAACCTACCCGTACCCGTAACGCTGACGCAGCAGTTGCAACGACAACATTCCACGAACCTCCACCTACTACAGAAATTTATCTACACCAACAAAGTTGGCGGCGTAATCATGTCCAGCGAAACACCAAAGGTCGTTTTTGTTTTGGGTGGTCCAGGAGCGGGGAAAGGAACACAATGCTCCAAAATTGTTGATCGATTTCAATTCACTCATTTATCAGCTGGCGATTTACTGCGAGAAGAACGCTCGCGTGAGGGCTCCGAGTTTGGTTCGCTAATTGAGGATTACATACGTAATGGAAAAATTGTGCCCGTTGAGGTCACGTGTTCTTTGCTGGAGAATGCCATGAAAAACTCTGGCAAAACGCGTTTCCTTATTGATGGTTTTCCGCGAAATCAGGACAATTTGGATGGCTGGAATCGGCAAATGGGCGGCAAAGCTGATATGCAGTTTGTTTTATTCTTCGATTGCAGTGAAGATGTTTGCGTCCAGCGGTGTCTGGGACGTGGCCAGAGTGGTTCAGGCCGGTCTGACGACAACATGGAGAGCCTTAAGAAGCGCATTCAAACATACAACAATGACTCATTGCCAATTATCAAGCACTTTAAAAATGATGGAAAGGTGCAGACCATTGATGCCAGCCCCGATGCCGACAAGGTGTTTAGTGAAGTGGAACGTGTGTTCGTGGCTAGTGGCTTTTAAGAGCAACTACTCTGAGTCTCTCTTAGTGCATGATTGGTTTATAGTCCCGATTCCACATTTGTGGATCGATTTGTGTGTGCGTATGCGTAGCAAGGGATTCCCTTCAATCCTAGAAAATTATGGCATAATTCTTATCTTAACTGTTCTTATCTATCCAATTTTAAATATACGCTTGTTATGATATTAAAAAACTTATGTTTTTTGTCGCTAATTACTCAACAAGTGAACTGAGAGAGCAAGTATATTCCATTAACTTAAAGATCTCTTTTAAATTTCTTTCAGGTGTCTGTAAATGAGTTTTAGGTCAACAAAAGGTTAAAACAAGTGCCACAACAGCAAATAAAATTTACTACTCTTTGTGATAAATAAATGTTAGAGTTAAGCAACTTGATGACGCGTATTCGGAATTGTTAGAATATTATTTTCTTGCTGTAGCTTTTAGAGCTTTTCTTGGTAATGGAACTTTTTCTGTCAAATATTTTTTCATTATTTACTATATATTATTTAGTATCAAAGAGACCTACATTATATAGTTCAACGTTCTACAAGCTATATAAATCTCTAGAATATGTTTTAGTATCAAAGAGATCTACATTATTTTGTTCAACGATCTACAAAGTATGTATAAAAATCTAGAAAAATGTTTATAAGAACAATCTTGTTCTAAGAAAAGTCTCCAATTTCCAAAGCGAATTTGCTTTAATACTCATTAAAACAAGTGTTAAAAATTATTTGGGCTCAATGTTAAATAAGCTTTGAAGCCATTTTGGCTTAACTTAAAAACATTTTCAAGTATCCTTTAAATATAAAATCTCATTTCAAGAATAAGCACTAAAGAAAATCAATTTATAATGCATATTTTGGAACACAGTTACAATTTTTAAAAGTATTATACCTGAAATTTAAGTTAATTTTCTAATTACAAACGATTTTCGACGATATGGAAAAAGGAAACACAAGCCTTCTGTGTAAATTTAATAACATTTGCGGCACTAGCATTTACATATAAAGTATGGTGGACTTGCAAAAACCGCTGAATCGTAATTCCTTAGGGGTTTGCCAACGGAACGGGTGTATGGGTGGATATATATATATGTATATAAGTATAAAATGTGATTTGGGAAACGGCAGGCAGATAGCAATTGTTAATTACTAATCCTTGCGTAGTTTATCCAAACGGGCTTGCAAGTCGGCATCCGCATCTGACATTGGTGAGTTGGTGCCGCTGCCACCGGAGCCCCCAGCTCCAGCATTGCCACCGCCACCACCGCCTCCCCCACCGGCGCCACCAGCACCACCGGCAGCCACAGCAGCAGGAGTTTTGACTGCTCCAGCTCCACCTGCAACCGAAAGTGAACCCGAGGCAGAAGGCAGATCACCAAGTTGTTCGCCCAACTGTAAGCCAAGCTCATCTAGAACCTGTGAGACAACAGCATCAGTCTCTTCCTCATCGCCTTCATCTTCCATCGCATCGTCGATGACGTCGTTGATCATCTCCTCCTTCATGTCCATTATTTCTGATTGCTTTTCGAAATCTTGCAAGATTTTCTGGATTTGTGGGAGATTCAATTGTCGATTCATATTCTGCATGGCCTTGGTCACACCTGTAAGGAAATAGATAATAGCATGAATCAGCTGACAGCCCACCACAATCATTCGATTGACGCACCTTTCATTGCCTGTGCCATTGTGTTTTGAGATTTGAGCGTCTGGATTTTCAGTGATACCGCCTGGATATTTGCTTTCATTAACATGAATTTCTTGGCATAGCGACGCGTTCGCACAAGATCCTTGGCCATGATCTTCACCGCATCCATTTGTCCCTCCTTGGCCATCTTTTTGATGTCGGCAATGATTTTCTTCTCCTGCTGTTCCATCTTCATGCGCTCACGATCCAAATCCCTCATTGCCTTGTTGAGTGCCCGCTGATTCTTGCGGAGCATCTCATCTGGGCTTATTTTCTTGCCAAAAAGCCAATCCATCTTAATCACTTATACGAATAAAAATAAAAAATCTAATTCAATTCTGAAACGGAGAAGGAGGAATTACTCATCCGACACAACAAAACAAATAAGTGCATGGTTAATCAATTTAAGGTCACTCTAGTTGGGTGTTGTATTAGAAAATTTGAAAACTGTGAATGGCATCAATAGTGACGTCATTAAATACAGAAGTGTAACCAGAAATGGGAATGCCTTGCAGGCTTGTGGTTTTCTAAAGCGCCTTTAAAAGAAAAACAATTCTATTTCCAAATAGTTTTCTCACGGATTTTTTCACTTAAGATCTATGGACTTAAATTCTTAATTAATTGAAGTCTTGAAAGGCATATCTTTACATTAAGAAACTTGCTATTAACGTTTCGCTGCGATTGTGTTTTAGTGTTGAGTAACAATACATAAAAGCAGCTGATCGCAAGTGCTGCAAAATTTCTTGGGCGAAGCTTGACCCAAGTTGGAGGTGTAGAAAAAACCACAAAACTAAAAAAATATAAGTCAAACGCAAAAATACAGCTTTTAAAACATATTACAAACCGACCACTGACCCTGCTTAGGTCAAAATATACGTAACTAATCTCTAAATAACAATTCCAAATACAGTTGGCGAGTAGCTTAGGACCAATCGCTGAAAATGAAAGAGTTTGATGACTTTAACTTTAGCGTTGAGAAATGTAAGTTACATATATACTATTATATTTTGTAAATATTGTATTTAACTTGATTCCCTTGATTTAAGATACCAAGGAGCTGACGCGGGAATGTGTGGGTGGCAGCGACCTGCAGCAACGGAAGAAGGAAATCGAAGCTTACAATGAACAAACCTCAGCCACTCTCAAACAAACATGCAAAAAGAACTATATGGAATTCATACAAACGGCCAAAGAGATATCCCGTGAGCATGGGAATGAAAATAAGAGAAAACGCCCCTTTATTTTAATTATTTATTCTTTTATTCAGATCTTGAGTCGGAAATGTATCAATTATCGCATATTCTCATCGAGCAACGAAATATTCTGGCCTCTATGACAGATGGAAAAACAGCAACTCAACTCAAAGCTGATAGTACAGAGGTCGATAGCAGTAGTGGGGCAACAGCTGGAGGAGGAGGAGATGATTTGGAGAATAGTCATGCCACACGTGCGGTTAAAGAAATGGTCCAGGGATTCAATGGCAATCTGGAGGGCAAGACATTTCTCAATGAAGGGGCACTGATCGAGCTCGATGGCAATGATTACCGGCCCATACAGCGAGTCTTTTTCTTTTTGTTTAACGATGTGCTTATTGTGTGCAAAGTTAAGCATGATAAGTAAGTGGCAATCGAATCCATCTAGTTTGGTTTCTCAAATTTATTTAATTTCTAAACTCTCTCAGACGCTTGGACTTTCTCACCGAATATGACCCCAAGAAGATAGCTGTCATTAATATTAAAGATTTGGATGGCGTTAAGAATGCTATAAATATAATAACACCGGATGGTTCAAAAATCTATCAGAGTATTACAGCAGCCGGCAAAACCGAATGGATTGAGAAACTGGAAGAGGCCTTTCGTTTTGATCAGCAGAAGAAATCTAAGAAAGGTCAAGCACCACAGCCACCGAATCGTGCCAAAGGAGCGGCAAATCAACAGCAAGCTAAATCAACATCAACCACCCCAGAAAAACAGGCATCCATATCACCGCAGCACACAGAACCGAAATCTTTGGAGGATGAGACACCAGAGTGGCTAGGCACAGCCAGTGAAGAAATTCAGACATTGGTGGCTCAACGTCATTTCGAAGATGCCCAGGCTTTAATTAAACGTACTCAGGACTTCTTTTTGACTGCAAATCGCAAAAAATTGCCACAAGCAGCCAATATTGAAAGCAAAGTGAAACAACAAGAGATTAAATTGATTAATGTCCTACTCAAAGAGTTGTCCAATAGTCATAATCGTAATTTACAAATTGCCTTAAGGGCTGCCAAGCGGCCATTAAAGATACTTGTGGAAATGGGAAGATATCGCCAGGCGAGCTCCACACTGTTAAAAGTGTGTGCAGTAAGCCTTCGTGTGGCCCAGCGAGAGGCTCGTCGAAATAATGCAGAAATCTCCGAGCTATTCTTTTGTGATCTAACGCAAGTGGCTTGTGATTTTCTAGCTGCCTTCGAGCAGCAACCGGCATGTGTTAGTGGTAAGTATTTATTTAAAATCATAAGTTCTTCACGTTATTACTTCATTTTTTGTCAGCTCTTGTCGTCTGGTGCAATGCCGAATTACAATATTTTGCCAGTCAATTGATCAAGCACTATCTTACAAAGGGTACTACCCTGGAGGCGGTGGCCAAGTGTGTGGAGCGAGTACGCAAGCCTTCGACTAAACTTACTGAAATAGGCTTGGATATCAGTTATCATTTGGAGGGATTATTGCGAACCACATTGGAATCATTGATTGAAGAGTCTCGGCAACGACTTTTAGATTCGGTGGGACGCACCGAAGAGATATGGCAACCATATAATTTGCAAACCAAAACGAATTTAAAACGTCTTCTCCTCGAATTAGATGCACTGGGCATCGATGTGCGTGGCCAGGCGACGGGAGACACTTGGTTGAATTTAACCCAATCCACAGTGGTATTTATAAGACATTTTCTGCAACTAACGGAGCATTGTGCATGCTTGGCCAAATGTGAGACACTAGTGCAAAAATTGGAGTATTTGTTAAGGGATCTGTTTCTGGCCCAGCACTCCTTAAAACCGCCCAGTGACATGGCCGTAGATGTAAGACATCAACTTAACTAGATAGAACAAAAAAATGAGGTTGATAATATATAATTTTCATTTCAGCCCAATTTCGTGATGAAAAACAAAATCTTTCTGGTGGACAACCTGTTGCCCATTGCCATTGACAAGTTCAGACAGATCTCTGGACGGCAATGTGAAAATTTAAGGGAATTACATACAAAACTCTCACGAAAGCAGGGTGCCCCATTGCCGCGACAGCGAAGCGTCTATACCACAGATGTTTTCTAGACTAAATTAATTGTCCGTTTTTTGCATTACTTTCGATTACATATAATTTTTTATTTTTTTTCGTTTGTTTGCTTCAATTATTTATAATATAATTATATACATATATAACCACAATAATAATAATAATATTTTGTAAAATTAAAAATCGAAGCGTGTGTGCTGCACTCTATCAATTTTTCCTTTTGTTTTCGCTCTCCTATATTATAATATATATAGTTCTATATATATACGTACATATATATATATAAATCTAAACTCTAAACAAGTTGTTGCTGTTCCGTTTGTTTTGTGTTTTACTTTTAGCTGGGTGTATTGTTTTTTTTTTTTATTATTATTTGTTAGAACATAGGATTTTACAGTTGAATTGAGAAAAAAATTGTTTAATCTTTTTCTGTTTTTTTCTATTTCTTATTTTTTTACACACATTTTTCAAAAAAAGCTGCGAGAGTGTTTATGTGTGTGATTTTCTTGTTTTTCCTCTTTCTTTTTTTTTTTTAATGTAAAAACTCTTAACTAAAATCCTTACTAATTATATTCATTTATATTTATATATATATATATATATCTATATATATATTTCTTGCATGGTTTTCATATTTGTTTTGTTTTGTGTATTTTGGGTGTGTGTGACAAGGTGATAGTAGGAGTTCAAGGAAGGAAGAAAAGAGGCAGAAAGGAAGTCCCTTAATATTTGTTTAAACAAAATTTGATAACTTAAAATATAGCTTGATGGTTGAACAGTGTATTATCGAATAAGGACTTTCACATTACACAAAATCGGAAAAAACTAACTGATCTGATCTGACCTGACTGAGCTCATCGGATCCGATCAGACCTCTCATTGCATAATCTCTCAAAACGCTCCTGCAATATGACTAATCCATGCATGGAATCGTTATTCATTTAGGTGAAACGATACTAAAATAGGTAACGACGACTGTGTTTTCTTTCCATTTTTATTCTTCTTCGCTTTCTCTTTGTCGCCGTCTTCTTTCGCGTGTGTCTCTGTGCTTTACTTAACCGTTTTATGCTCTTCACATCTGTTTTATTTTCTTTTTATTTTTCCTTTTTTTTTTGTGTTCAACTTTTGTTTCTGTTTCTGGTTTTATTGGACTTAACTTAAGCTTAGTAGCTACAATTACTCTTAATATTTAGTTTTCGTTTTTTTTTTTTTTTGTTTGTGTTGTTTTTATATATATATGTATATTAGAATTTTCTTTCTTTGCTTAGCTTTTCTGCAGGGTTGTTGTTGTTGGCTGTTGCTGGTTTTAGCTGCCCGCTATTTTGCAGTTGTTATTAATTATATTTGCATGATTCCTTTTTCTTCTTCTCCTACAACTCATTCCTTTTGTTGTGTTGTGTTGTAATAAAAACCTATATGCACTTATTACAAAATGAAAAAATCTGCTTTGTGTGTTGTTGGGATTTTAATAAATAACTTCATAGACAGTAGCCTTCTTATCGCCCGAACCCGTCACTATATATTTATCGTCAGTTGATATGTCGCAGCTAAGTACGGATGATGTTTCCTTTGACTGCAAATTAAATAGAATATTTTGTATTATCGATTTAAAGAATAAAGTAAATTAGTTATAGGTTTGAGAACTCCATCTGGCAAAATCTAATTTGTTTCAAAATAAACTGCTAAATGAAGATATTGTGAAAACAAAAAATTAGGAATTATAATTCAGCAAACTAATTGTAAGCTAATTTTGGTAAAAAAAAATTCAAACTCTGCTCTCGTAGTATCTTTAAATATACTGGGGAAACTATCAGAAGAATTTTTATCATAATTAAAAGACTAAAAAACTATACAATACAATTGATATTGTTATAACTTAAAACTAGCGTTCTCGTTCTTATCTTTTTATAGATGAGAAATTAAGTTAAGAGCTTTATGCTTCTTTTAATCTTAATTTCCTTTTGAATTTCTGGAGATTGGTTTAATTTTATGACTCTGCTTACCTGGAATATGCTGGCACCGTATGGTGTTCGCCATGCGTTAAGCAGGTTATCTTTGCCGGTGGAAACAAACCATTTGCCGCAGGCAGCAAAGCGTAGCGACAGGACACAGCTCTCATGCAAGTGCAGTTGATATTTGTCCGGTTTCGATGCATGCAATACTTCCACATGGGAGTTCTCCATGCCCACGGCCAGCCAGTCACCTAAACGATAGAGGCAAGAATTGAAAATCTTAGGAAAAACTATGTTTAAAATTATATCACCCACCTGTGGGACAATAGCCTAGCGAGAATATTTGAGAACTGAAGTCGTGTTGTTGCAGTTGGCGACCCTCGCGTAGATCCCATGATCGCACTGTGTTATCGAGTCCACCCGTCCATAAACGAGAGCCATCCGGACTGATGTCAATGCATGATGCACCATCCGTATGACCCTGGAACTGACGCACCAGTATCTCATTGTGCAGATCCCAGACGGCAATGTTGCCATCACTGCAGCATGAGAAGCACACCTTCGAGTCAGGACTAATAGCCAGGGCATAGCAGGCGGGCGCCGCTGAGGTTAGTTCGGCCTTGATACGGGGCGTGGGGCTTGCCAAATCCCAAATGGATAGATTTGATGCCTCGCCACCAACAATTAGGGTACGTCCATCAGGCAGTAGCTTCACCGAGCGTATATAATTATCGCGCTGCAGGCAATCCAATTGACTGACAGGATTCTTATTACCCGGCTGTGAGATATCCCAGACTTTCACGCAACCCTTGCCACCCGTATAAACGTATTTTGTTGGATTTGAAATGGTCACGGCACAAACGACTTCACCATGCGATAGCGTATTGATTTGACGGGCATGTCTGGGTATCCCAACACCAACTAATGCATCTGGCGGGAAGGGCACCGGTTGCAAGCTGCCCTCACCGTTCATATGGAAAGAGTAAGCACTGCGGCGAAAGGGAAAATGATTATTATATTGAAAATTTGTTAATTTGGCACTTGAACTTACGGCTTTCCACCAGTCAGAGCCGAAGGATGTGGAATGCCATTTGTTCGCACATGTGCATGCGGATCATACGGCATTGGCGGCGGTCGACCATAGGCAGGATCCGACGGCGGACGTTGATAGGGATCCGCGGGCCGTTGATACGCTGGACCTGGATAACCTGCTGGCCCTCCCGGCGGTCCACCTTGTGCCATCATTTGTTTAGGATTAACGCCCTGAGCTGGTGCGGCAGCATTGGGTGTCGGTGTGCGTGCCTTGGCACCCGGTGTGCCCGGTTTTTCCATCTAAAAAGATTACGAAATGTTAATCATTTTTAATACTTTTAATATATTTAAAGTATTGCTTACATCTTTTGTCTTGAGGCTGGGTGTGGAACGTGATGAACTAGAACCAGAGCGCGAGGGCGGACGTTCCTGTTTAATACCACTACTGCTGGGTTTATCCAAACGCTCGCCATTTAAGCTTTCTCGATCCCGAACCTCCATGGAGACATGTTCACCGTTGGGACGTGGAGAGTGGGATTCCTATTACAAACGACGCAACAAGAAGAACACAAGGAGAACAGAAGATATATATTAATTAAGAATGTTGATTTGGTTTGGTCTTTTTTTCTGGTGTTTTGTTTTAGAGTGTTTTTTTGTTTCTTTTTTTTTTTTTTGGGAAAGTTGCATTTTTTCAATGGGCCGACACTCAACTCACCATTTCATTTGCAACATCTACGACTAAATCTTGATCGCTTTTCTCGCCTTCATCCTCCTGGAAATAATTTTGAAAAAAACACAAACACAATATATATAAATATACAAAAATAAAATTATAATCACAATAAAATTAGCAATTAGCAGGCTTTTTTTTGTTTTGTTTTGATTTCAGGCTTAAACAACAACTACAACTATACTAATAATTTATGGTGAGTTGAGAGAGGCATTAGCTAAGTTAGCTAAATTATTGATTTTGGGATTAAAACAAATGATGAGTGATGATGATGATGATTATGAAGATGATGTTGATTATGAATGTATTTGATGGATGTTAGGAATAGTTGATTGATGGATATACTCACTTGCATCTTTTCTTCTTTTCGACGTTTCGAATCATTCTCAATGTCCAAAGGGGAACGCGTACGATATTTCTCACGATCGGCTGGTGAAACTGAATTGCGCTGCAATTAAACATAAATATTGAAAGTGATATATTTGAAACAATGTGAAAGACTTTTCTCAGACTTACCAAACGCTCTTCTGCTCCTGCTGGTCCTTCGAGGCCCGTTGGTTTTATATCCGGCCGATGATGTTCCGGTGGCGCTTTAAGCAAACCCTGTGGACCACCATGTGGCAATCCCATGGTGGCACCCAAGGCGCCAAAGGGATTTAGTGCACCCATAGGCTGGGGTGGACCGCCCGGCACTTGCTGAGCGTGAATTTGTTGCTGCAAATGAAAAGGCAAAACAGACAAACAAAAAGGATAATTGGTTAGTCATACTTAAGTCATTCAATTTAGTTTTAATTTATAATGTGTGCAAGCGAGAACAACAACAGCAACTGCAACAACAACAATGTTAATCGAAAACATTAACCATAATTATATTTTTTTTGCTTTGCTTTTTATGTAGTTTAATTGTGGGGCGGGCGTTCAGCATTGGCAACAAACATAGGCAAACAGAATGAACTGGCAAAAAAATATATTTTTGAAAACTTACTAAAAGTTGTTGTATTCCATGTTGCTGCTGGTGCTACACACACATACACACACACACAAACACACAGTTGTTGCGCAAGTTCGTCGATCAACAACAAAAAAGTTGGTTAACAAATCAAAGGGGAAGAAATAAAAACATAAATAATACATGATGTCTTAAATCAAGCGAGAAATGGAAACTTTTAATGGGAAAAACTTTCCATTTTCAGCTAAATCATAAGTTTTTAAATATGGCTCTTTTTTAATCCTTTCCAATTCTAATTCCGAATTATCATTTCAATCTTTTCAATTAATTAACTTAGCTTACCCCAATGATTAGATTCAGCTCTTGCATGGTAACCTGCTTCGCACGCTCCACCGCCTGCAGCACTTGTTGCTGATGATCGGCCTGTAGGAATGGAAGTAGCTGATTGATCAATGTATTTAAACGCTTGGCAATTTCCGTTTGTTTGTGCATCTCCACATTAAGGCCATAGGACATTTCATAGTACTACAAAGATCATAAAAGTGTTAATTGATTGGATAACTGATTTATAGTTTCAGTGATTTACCATAACATAATGGCGTTGCATTTCAGTTTTCTCATTCGCCAGTTTTTCGCACTCCAATTTGATGCTGAAATGAAAAAAATAACAATTCACAGAAAACGAGAAGATTAGTTTTTTTTTTCTTATATTTTTTTAGGGCAACGGAAACACCATCCGCCGCCCTGCTCCTGCTTGAGAGAGCAGGAGGAAGAGGCGCACACAAGAGCAGGTTAATCCTATCACAAGAGATCCCAGAGAGCATTAAGCATATGGCGCAAGTAAACCGGTTTTTTTTCTTCTTTTTTTTTTGCCTTTTGTTTTTGCCAAAACGCAGACGCAGCATCTTCACACACATACAAATAAACATACACACACACTTGTTTGTATGTGTGTGTTAAAGCTTGCGAATATCAATCTTGGTTTAGTTTTCCAAGAAGATTTTTAGAATCAAATTCTTGTTGAAACAAAATCTTAATCAACAATTTGATGTACTAAAAGCCTTTTTCGCTTATAATATGCCCTAATTAATTCTTAATTCTTTTTCAGTCTTGCAAATACATTTGAAAAGAATCGAAATAGAAGATATATAATTTTTTCATATAACTTCTAATAACTGTTATTATTTTACTATATAGATCTCTTACGTAATAGAAAAAAAGGCAATTTTGAACGTTTTGAATTTTAGTAACATTTAAAATTTCTTCAAATTAAACTTTGTTATTCGAATCTTAAGTAACATTATACAATTATTTACTGATTTTGATTTCTGCAGAGAACAAATCTAATAAAATTGCCTAATATTAATCCTGGGTACAACTTTGGATTGTAAAATATTTTGAATTTGAATTGAATATGTACTATTTCAATATTTGCTAACATATCAGTTACACTTAAAAGCCCTTTGGAAATGGGTTTTAAATACAAAATGCTAGAGATACATTAATTGAAGGATATAAAGGATTATTCGGAGTATGCAATCTCTATTAGTAAATCGAAAGTTTTGGCAAACTTCTAATCATTTTTAATTGAAAACTTAATGTTTCTCGTTTAATCGTTATTGCGGCTTGCCATGTGCATCAGCTGATTACTCTAATGTGACATCTCTCTTCCTTGTTTCTGTATTGAAGTCCATTTCCTGATACTTGCCTATGATTCTGGGCCTGTAGAAAATTGAACTCCTCTTTAATCCGTTCCAATGTGTCAGCAATGGTAAATTTGATTGGGCCCTGAGGTGGTGGTCCCTATAGTTGATTGGGAATCAAGAAGAAATGCAGAGAAAGAGAGATGGGGTGGTCAATTAGCATAAAACCAAAATGAATTGGTTGACATTAACATTTAGGTGTAGGTGTAGTTGTAAGAGGATGTTACTTACCCCGGCGGCAGGGTGACGCACCGGTGCGGGATACATTTTGTTTTTGTTGCTGCTGTGTCTATTTGTTGATGAGCCGCTTTTAAACAACAACAATATTTTGTTAAATAATTTCTAGATGCTTTCGGCGCTGCCTGTGTCTGGACCGTGCGGACCTCGTCCTCTGGTCAAATTGATTTGTTGTTACTGCTTTATTCCTTCTCACTTTCTCACTTGCTTCAATATTATTCTCGTGTATCAGCGGCAGCAGCAGCGTGTGGGTTTTATTTTTAATATGCTTAATAATAATTTCTGTTGGTTTTTGACTTTTTTCTTATTATTTTATTGATGTCCCCGGATTTGGTGAACCTGGTCTCCGCATACCATCAACCCGGAACTTAGATAACTTCCAGATTTTCCATATTGTGGCGGTATTGCATTTTATTGTGCCGTATCCTATGGGGAAAGTGAATTTTATCATAATTTTAGTTAATTTTGATTTCTTTTTCTTTTCTTTTCATTATATTTTGCACCATTTTTTTCGATACGTAGAATTATTATACGCACACACACATACACTCACATACGGAGAGACACACGCACGTACTACACAGCAATGGCTGTGCCAACGAGTACACACATACACAGAGAGACATTGGAGTATGAGTGTGAGTGTTTACCGCCGAAAAATCAAGCGCACAGTTGCATGTGCCTTGGCAAAAAAGGCAATTTCGGTTACGCAAAAATGCACAGATAACTTTGCTTGAACTTTACAATTCTTGATTTATTTCATTTAGATTATTTTTAAGAATAGGATAAGGGCGGTCTTAATACTTGAATCATAATTGTTCGAAAACTAAAGCACGCCTCTGCACAAACAATATTCCCACATATACAGACAGACTGCAATTAACTAGAGTTGCCATTTTCACACACACTTTAAATGATAATCATTGAAGCAATTATCTAGCATGATTGGTTATCACAATTTTAATTGTTGCAACAATGTAATAAACTTTATTAATTGAGTATTGCAAAACATTTTCTGCCACAATTATTCGGATATTATTTAAGATTTTGTTTGAGGCGGCAACTCTGCTCATAGAAGTAGCAAAAGGCGCACGCACCTCCCAAAAGCAGCGAGTATCTCACACACGTACACACACATGCATACACTTATTTCCCCTCACACCGACACAAGAACCAACACAGCAGCAGCAGCGCAAAAGGAAAAAATTTTTGTATAAAAAATAAACAAAAGCAATTAAAAAAGAATACCAATTTCTTTTCAGTTCTTTTGCCAATATTGCGTAGGTCGAAATTCGTTCATTTTTTAATTGCCGCCCTTCGAGCGGTTAACCCGCACGCGCCACAGACTTGCGAAAACACTTTTCAAGAGTTTGCGAAAATTTTTTGTTAATTTTTTTTCTTAATTTTTTGTCTTCTTCCAAAACTGACCAAACCGACGACCGTCCTACACTCGTTCGCTGCTTCTTGTGTTGTATGTATGTGTTTGGCGGCGCTCTCTTTTGCACTCTCACGCGCACTCGCTGGCTCACTCACGCTCGCGGCTTGTAAATGGCGTTCTCGTCTATAATTTTTCGCATTTAAGCAATTTGCATTTTTCTCGTTTGCTATTCACATTGATTTTTGTCAATTATTACTTTGTAGATGTTGTTGACGCGATTCCACCGTGTTTTATTTTCGCTAAGAGGAACCGTGGCGTATTTTTTAAAATAATTTTAAGCCGGCGAAACGGCACAATTTGTTGTTATTGTGGTTAGTTAATCGATTATGGTAACACCGATGTTTCCCGTCTCTAACAATGCTATCGATAACGTATCGCAATCAACCGCAAGTGATCGGTAACTCTCTGAAACAATCGATAGCTTGCCAACTATGTAATAGTGGCGCGTAAAACAAATTTGAAAACCATAACGGAAACTACCGGATTTTATGAAAATTAACCCTCTAACTTAACTATCCAAAACAATTTGAGAAAATATTTATAAAAACTGTGGTCCTAAGTAATTTGTGGCTCCTGTTCAAATTTGCAATCAAATAAATTGCGAACAAAAAACAAGCTTTTATTTCTCCACTGCAATGCCAATGCAATATATTCAAGTGGCCGTAAATGTTTAATTATATAAGCAAATCAAAAGACCAGCCGTATATAAAAAGCTCCCTTTTTCAAACAAAAATGTTGAAAATTAATAAGTGCCTTGAAGAACCTTTGGGGAGTTAACAAAATTGGTTTGAGGAAATGCATTACCATAGAACTTGGCCAAGTGACCACTTTTGCCAGTGACAAGTTATCTATTATTGGAGCATTGAATCGAAATTCGGTTTCAATTAACGGTATTACACAAATAAAAATATATTCATTCATTTTTTTTTTTTGATATAAAATTAAAAATTTCAAAATTTCTTATAATAATTATTAATTATTTATTGATTGAAACCGAATTTTGATTAAAATAAGACAATAAAAATAAATATACAACTAACACAAACTGGTTCATTAATTTGAAATTTGCAAAAATGATTTCAACTTAATTTCCTAATTAAACATGATTAATTTTAATTTTCTTGAATGAAAATAAAATCCAATAAGAATCGTTTTAATACTGAGCTGAAAACCATCTGAAAGAACCCCATTTAAAAGTCAAATAATTGTTTTCGTTTTGTTAATTGAATTTATTTAATTGTGTTTTGTTTTGTTTTGTTTTGCTAGTCTTGTTTTCATCACAGTTGGGTGTATCACAGATGCGTTGCCTTCTATCTCATTCTCTCAGTCCTTTACCAAGGGCGCCACAATTTCTCGCACTCCATGGGTTGAGGGGAGGGAGCAGGACTCTCGTAGCAATCATCACTATGATAACCAGATGAAGCAGGGCTCAGGGGGCACTCCGACATTGTTTGTGTTGTCGTTGTTGCTGCTGTGGATGTGAGTGCTGCTGTTGCTTGTGCCTCGTGGAACTGCTGCAGGTTCTTGTAGATGCGTCCCAGATGAGTCATCACTGATTTGCCCAGATCTACACTCATGCCAGGTGTAGAGGCCATGACACGTGACACTTCATTGACTGCATTCATATAACCATGACGGAAGCTATCCAGGGGTAGTGTAGTAGCTGGTTCTGCTGCTGCTGCTGGTGGTGTCAGTTTCTTAGCCTTCTCTTGACGCATAAAGATCACAGCTGATTCCAACATTTCGGCCTTGTCCAATCGCAGGATACCATCATCGCCCCGCATTTCGGCGACAAGTGTCTTTAGTGTGTCCAGGCACTTGTTGATGCGAGCCCGACGTTGACGTTCCAGCAGAGGCTTCTTCACCTTCTGATAGATTTGAGTCTTGGTTGTGTATTCCATTTTAAATAATTGTTTTTGTGATAAGATTAAATGAATATAAATATAAATATTCTCTTCTGTTCTGTTCGATGTTGCCTTCTTGTTGGCTGTATCGTGAATGATGATTCTGCTTCAGAGCGACTGTCCTTTTATACCCGGACTGATATTCCACCCTCGGGTACGCATGAGTACGCTGCTCTCTCCCCTTCTCGCTCACTCTCTCACTTTCGTTCGCTTTTGGAAACCTTCGTCAACAGGAACAGCTGCAAAATTTGTTCGGTTCGTATCGTAGGACCAATCCTTGTTGGCTCGTGGCGTGGGAACCGAGCAGAAAGTAAGTTTCTCACACAATTTTTTCTCGTTTGTTTTCCTTTTTGGCCACATGCTTCGTTTTTTTTCTTATTTCATTGCGTTTCGTTTTTTTTTTTTGTTCAGGATCAGAGCACATTTTTGCAGCTGCCGCTGTTTTTGGGCCGGTGTTATTATCCTTAATGCATACTTCAGTGCCTCATCCTGTCGCAGCAGCAATGAGGGGGCGATGGAGGGGGTAGTGCAGAGTGAGAGTAGAGTAGGATACTCACACAGCCTCAGCATTGGTTTCGGTTCCAGTCTCTCGTTCTCTCTCACTCTCGCTCTCTCTCTGTCTTTGCTTGTGCGTGGGTTCATGTTCATTGTTATCCTGGCGTGGCAATCTTCTTTTTGCTTATTGTTTCATCAATGGCATGCAGATGATGATGGCATAATGCGGTCTCTTCTTCCTTTCCCATGTTCCCATGGCCCGATATCCATCGGTTTTACGAATGCCCGATGAGTGTTTATTGGACACAATTAGTGTGTGGCATATTGGCTGCATTTCTCTGTCTGACTGCCTGTTATTGTTGTTGTTGTTGTTGCCGTTGATGTTGCTGTTGGGTAGGGGGACGTAGTTAGGGGTCACAGGGCGGGCGCAGGAAGCGTGCGGCTTTTCTTGGCTTGACTTGACTTTTGGCTCGTGTTCGTTGGCCTGAGGTGAGACTTGCGCCTCCCCCTTATTGATGGGCTTGCCACATACTCCTAATTGGTATTAATGATCAGACAATTAACGAGTCAGTAATAGGTTTAATAGGAAAATAGTGGATGATTAATAGTTTTAGATTTGCTAATTTTGGGGTGTAATTGTAAATTGTTAGAAAATATGTGGAACTTTTTATGTTATATACATATATCTAAATATCCCGATAAATTACAAGGGAGAGAAGAATTCTGACCTTTAGATAAAATTATGTTTTTCTTTGGTCATTAGATAAAGTAACTGAAACATAATTTGTCTAGTCCTTTTTTAGTGGCTCGTTTTATCCTAATCCAAGATTAAGATTATTCTCAAGCAAGCCAAAGATAAACAAACTCAGTTTTGTATATCATATTAAATCTGCATTGATTTAATTTCTTTTAAAATTTTATTTTAAAATTTTTAAAAATTTTGAAAATTACTTATAATGCATATAATGTATATTATATTTTTCAAAAACTTATTATTAAAAATTGGGAAACCATAAACTAATAGATGAATAAAGAGAACTTTTGAAAATTAATGTCCAAACCATTTATTTAGACAATTTTAATTGTCATCAGATGTCCCTGGGCACTTGTCTTCTTTCCCGTTATAGATCAGGCTTAAATTCGATCATTATACCCTTGCAAAAAGGGTATATTAATTTTAGTCCCAAGTGTGCAGCGCATAGAAGGAAGCATCTCCAACCAAATAAAGTATACATTTATATTCTTGATCAGCACGACGAGACGAGTTCATATAGCCATATCCGTTAATATTGGTGAGTTTATTACACCAATAAAGGAGTGCGCCCAAATTTGATAAAAATCGGGAGACTATATCATATAGCTCCCATAGGAACAATCGGTGAACACAGTAACTTCATTATTTCCTATGCTAAGATTGTAGGCCGTTCTTTTGCAAACACTTTTCCGCTTTTCCGCTTCGACGGCTATATGTAGATAAGGAAAGAGTAACAAAAAAAGTAAACAAACATTGACGCGGTCGAAGTTAGCCCCGTTCTTCTGGTTTTTAACTAAACTACTGTCTTCTGTCTTATTAGATGCCATACATTTGTATCAAGTAACTTCAAGAAGCATTTCTTCAGTTATTTGTTAGTTATTGTATTCAGATTATAAACTATAAATGTTGTTATCAGGTGAATTCAAAGAAAAAAATCGTTAATGACGGGCCAATTATTTATCTATCTCATTAATTAATTTAAATATCACATAATAGATCAGTTTTCTCGCAATTTAAAACTCATTTACCCAAATAATAATTTATATTGACAATTTAAACCATATTAAAAGATAATCTGAAAATAATTGGTCATCTTTTGGTTTGACTCTCAAAAACACTCTATTAACGTCAAACCTTAAAGTATGCTATAGTTTGTGACAAGATGACTTTTTCCAACAAGATGTTGGAGTTTCCAGTTTCGATTTCTGATCAGAGAAAAATTGTTATAGAGTTTCAAAAAATAAACAACATTTGTTTTTGATATTTGTTTTCTTTTTTCGTGTATTATTCTTTTCAGTTCATGTTGAGATCTCTTAAGTATAGTAAACATACATATTTTGTATATAAAAAAACAGACTTCTGACTTGATGTAGACAAAAGTTACAATAATAAAGCGTGCCCTATCACAGACTTAACTTAAAACCCTAAACAAAAACGTGTTAACAAAACTAAACGATTAAAATGAAGATCATTGTAAAGCATTTCATTGTAAAGCTGCTGCCATTGCCATTGATGCCCATTGATGAAGCTATCCATATGAAGATTGTCACCAGTTTACCAGGGACGCCACACTTGGTCGGGGCTGCTAATTTGCAGCAGAGATTGAGCAATTGGAGAACGGCAGCTTGAGGATGATGATGATGATTCACTGTCGCTGGCATAGCCGCTGGAGACGGGACTGAAGGTGTCACGATTGTAGGTGCTGCTGCTGCACTGGATGCTGAGTGGAGCTTGCTTGGAGACGACCTGTTCCATGGGTGGCTGCTCCAGTTGATTAAGACGCATGCCCAAATGTGTCATTAGAGTGGTGCCAAAAGCAACATCCACTTTGGGCAACGTAGCCAGAGCACGGGAAACTTCATTGGCAGCACGAATATAACCAGCACGGAATGATTGTTCTGGCAAAACTGTTTCTGGAGCTGCTGCTGCTTGGCGGGATTGTTTCAGTTTGCGCAAATGTTGTACTGTCACCTCCAAAATATCGGCCTTCTCGAACTTGGCATCACCTTGTTGGGCTACACATTCGGCCATCAGATCTTTCAATTCATCCAGACACTTGTTGATGCGTGCCCGACGCTTGCGTTCCAGCAGAGGTTTCATCACCTTGCGGTATTGATAGGTTTTGGACATTTCGTATTTGGTTGCCATTTTATTCTGTTTTTTTTTTTTTTTGTGGAGATCTTAACTTCACGACGTTAGCGTTGAGAATGTTGCTATCGTCTCCAGTTACTCGGCCTTTTATAGTTGCACGTGCCGTCGGATCTCTCTCTCTCTGTTTCTCAGTTCAGTCTCGTGCTCAGCGCGAGAGCACAAGGGAGAGTCCAAGTGCAAGTCGCACCACCACCTGCCGAGAAAATTACTCAGAGATCGTCGCCTGCTTGGACTGTGTTCCTCTCGTGTCGCTAGTGGTGGCGGTGGTGGTGGTTGGTTTTTCTCGACAAACAAGTTCGAAGACTCTGGCTCTTGCTTGGCAGGGGATGATGATGATGAGTAGTCTGTGTGTGTGTGCGTGTGTGTGTTTGTCTCTGGGTTCTCTTGTGTTTTCTTTTACACTGACATTCGAATCGTGGGAAACACTTTGCCCTCAAGTTTCCCACAAGATTTTTCTCGCTCCGCTCGTTTGGTGTTATAAGTTATAATCGGAGCCCTTATATGCACATTGCACACTGGTCGAAAATCTATCCAACACATGTTTGGAAATTTCATTGCCATTTGCAATGTTCAATGAACAGTTTTGAAGGTTCTTTAGGATTTTCCCCCGTCAAATGTTTCAAACAATTTCACGGGTTTTACGTGTATGTGGAAATTGTTAGGTTTATAGGAAACTAGAATTTTGTTTTTGAAAATCGTTTGTCAGGTTTTAGTCAGGTATGGATATTTTCTACGAAAATCGGTGACGGGGCAATACAGTACGTGGTCTATGAAAGGTGTTCCTACATTTATGTGCATATGCGCCTGTTGCGCGTGGGAATGGATTTTCATTTTGAACAGGACGAAATTTTAGGGAAAAAATACTTTTAGATGGTATCGTGAGAACAAGTCGTCAGGAATTTCGAATAAGTTTTGTGTAGAAAATTTTGACTTGAAGGTTTTTAGAAGTGGATTGTTATATTTCTTAGGTTCTAACATTAAATTTGAACAGTTTATAAGTCAATATTTTGTAACTAACTTTTGATCATATCATCTAAGTATTCCATGTGGATCACCCTTGAACCACTGTAAATCTCGAGCCCCGAAATCGAGTCATGGTGAGTGGTGGTAAACACAACCAGAAAGACAAAAAAAAAAAACTACCACCTGCCCTTTATTTTTTTCTCCTTGCCAGAGGTTCTCTCCACCTCCCCCTCCTGTGGCCCTTGCTCGCTCACTCTTTCTCTCCCTCGCTCTCAGTGTCTTTTAGTCTTTTGCCCTCTCTTTCTTCAATGTTGTCAATTATGAATGCTGAATTGTAGCTTCTGTTGAACACTTGGGCAACGCTAAGTGGCATGCCTGGGCACGTCGGGGATGTCATCGTGGGATCGGTTCAGGGTTGTGTGTGTGTGTGTGTCGAGTTCAGGGATAGGGATAGGGATACGGATTGGGATCGAGGGACATGCAAACTAAATGACTGTACGGCAAATTGACACACACTAAAGATTAAATGTATCGCATTCGTTAACTATATAAACAATATACGTGGCCAGTTTAAGGCCAGCAGCAGCAGCAGCAGCAACAGGAGGCGGGGTACAGTTGAGTACAGGAAGTGCAAAAGAGATGCCATGCATATAGAGAGAGAAAGACAGAGGGAGGGAGACCATTGCGTGCTGAGAGTGTGCTGAACATCAAGCCGTTACAAAAAATTGTATTTCATTTCATTTTTTTTTAGTTTTGTTTTTCTGTTTTCGGTTTTTGTGTTGTGAGTGTGAGAAAATTTTTTGATCTGCACATGGCGGACAGTCGGGCGGACTTAACTCACGATCTCCCTTCGTCTTTAACTCTATATAGGGGCCCATTTTGGGCACGCAATGGGGTTGCTTTTTGGCTTATTGTCAATGCGCTCAGAGATGTTGCTGCTGTTGTTGCTGTTGCTGGTTGATGTTGCTGTTGTTGCTCGATGTAATTGAATATGTGTGTGCGCATGCTTGGCACGCCGAACTAAAACTCGCGACAGACACACGCAAAAACAATAAGAGAAGATAAAAAAGATGCCAAAGCACATGTGACTAAAAAATATGCAGCGAGGCGCTGAATTTTATGCATGGTTCATTGAGAAGTTTTTTTTTGCAATTGCAACAAAAAATTGCCCAGGAAATGCATGAGAATGGCTTGCAAATATAATATTTAATATGGGCTTCCATAACTACATTTAATAAGCGAGTTTCTTCTTGTATTGCATTATTTAATCAGTGTAATTAAGGCTTTTCGATTTTATGATCTCAATCTTGAAGGAACATCTGACTTAATAGGACTGCAATTACGCGGAAAGTAGTTCTTGGGGCGTTTCAAAACAATAGTTTCTGTTGATTTTAGTTTTCATAAAAACAACTAGTCTACATTTTTAAGGACTCTCAGGTTTTGTATTTAAAATTACATTGACAGATTTGAATGTCATTTGAATATAAATATTCAGAGGAGCAAATAAAGACACTTATCTTTTAAAATTCTTCAGAAATCGATCGAGTTAGAGGCCTACAAAGTTGAGAAACTTTTGTCAAAAGTAATCACAATTTCACATTTTAAATCTTTTCACTGACTTTTTTAAGATAGTCACCGTGAAAAATCAGCCAATAATTAGTTAATTGGGTGTCAAAGCTCATTAAAAGTTAATATACACAACAAATTCGAATTGAATTTTTAAAATCTTAAAGAAATTAACCGACCTTTTGAAGAAGTTTATGAATTTTTTGGATAATTAACATTTGTAGTTCTTTTTAAAATGACAGAAATGTTCTTGAGATTAATAAACATGGCAGATTCCAAATTTGATCTAACAAATCTTAATAAAAATAATCTTGAAATATCCATGTACACGGTAAATACCTCCTTTATAAATAGACCAAATATAATGCTAATTATGTCGTTTGAAATGACCTTGAGAATATGTGGTTACTCAGAGCTTTAGACCACAAGACAACTTTTAGTTATTGTCTCACGATTAGCTAAATAATTTGTGTACATATGTAATGCTATAACAATATATCAAATTAAAATATGTTTACCGACATTTTTAGGTTCTTTAAGCCGATTAACGAACTAAATTTTCTACCTGATGATGTTGTTGATTGAAACCAATTCGTTTTTCTTGTTGTTGTAAATTATAATGGTTTTGTATATTTTTACTTTGTATCGCTTAGAAACTACTTAAAAGAATTTAAACTAATTTTTATCATCTTGTTTCTAAATATCACAATTACACAAATTCACACCTTCTGGGACCCATCACATGCACCTTCTTGATCTTGGGTATAATGATGACGATGATGATGATGATGATGTTGTCAACATGTTGGCTTTAGTGTCTCGGCAACTTGTTGCTTTAAGAACACGCAAGTTGCTGATGTCGGTTTTGTGATGGCTTCATTCATTCATTGAATGAATGAAATGTTATTTGCCATACTCCATTCATGATGATCTCGAGCTACCGGTTTTTGTTGCTGTTGTTGTTGTTGCTACAACGATTGCCAATAAAAACTGCCTGCTGTGGTCTCTATACAGAATAGCAAATGATTATCCAATTCCAATTCGAATTCCATAGCCATAGCTTCTTGTAACATGCGCTCATTGGCCTGGTTCTGTTGTATCTCCTCCAGACTGTCGTTGCAATTGTTGGTCATCATTAGAATTTGTTTATGATTCTTGCCAAAACGTTGCAACATTTTGGTAAATAAATTTTTCACTTTAGCCATTTTTGGTTTGAGAGTGTTCTGAGAGTGTTCCTTTCGCTTTCAATGATAACTTGCAACTGTTTGTCGGAATCGGCAAGTGTTTGGCCTTTTATACCCGCCCACCCAACCACCAACACGACCATCGACACGACCACAACCACCCAACAACAAGTGCAACCATTTGCTGCAAGCACATGCCCAACACATGTCCTCCATGCCAGCTTCCCCTTGAACAGCGGAGAAGCGTTCGCCAGCCACGCTTTCGAAGCCAAGCTCAACACGTGCAGGATAATCTCTCCCCCTTTTTCTGTTTCCTTGCTGTCTTCTTCCATTTCAGTCCCTTTTTATATATTCAATATAACGAACTCACAAAATAAATATTGAGAGCGTTGAGCAGTTGTGGTTCCCATGGTTAAGGTCCCTGTGTCTTCCATCCTTCGACACAAACAGAGGAGAAAAAAAAAACGACTATCCCACGGTTCGAGTGGCAGCTGTTTGCAATTTAGGCCACAAGCAGCCCCCGTCTCAGGTTATTTTACTTCCAATTGGTGGTGGATTTTGTGTTGCTGCTGCTTCTGATGTTGTTGTTGTTGCTATATGTTGACACACATATTGCACTTGATCTGGCAGCGAAAGTCGCTTCCCTTTTTTTGTTTTTGTATTTTGGATTTTGTATTTTGCTTAATTGCTTTTGCTCTCTCTCTGGACAAAGGGTCACGCGTTGAAATTCATCAACGGACCGAGGTTCACCTGATTGGAAAGCTTCTTCTGCCTCTGTGGCTCTTTTTCTCTCTCTCTCTCTCTTGTGCTGAACTCGTGTCGGCACGCGGCAAGTGGCAAGTGCTGCGCTTGCTCCTGGGCGTTGGGCGGTCACGTGCATGTCTTCAGTCTTGACTGTAAGGTGCACAATAATGTGGTGTAGTCTTGGTTATATTTTGATGGGGTTTTAATTGAATTTATGTTGAATTATAATTTGAGTGCTTATTCAATTGCAAATCAAGTGTGGGCTGGGGGGCAGAAGATAATACATAGGTTGTGAATTAAATTGATTTCCATTAATTTCTTTGTAATAAATTGCAAACAAATTGCTTTAAGGGATCGTTAGCAGTTAAGAGATTAACTTTATCTTATGTCTGCCTACAGAAACGAAAATAATTGACATAATCAGAAAACTCTTAATAATTATACCCTATATGTTTGCATAGCCGTTAAGGTTTATATCTTGTATTAAGCCCTAGCATTTGACTATATGATATAGCTTTAATATAATTAATCCGTTGAAACATAATTATAGATCAAATATTTGGTTTGTTTTTCATTCAAGTTTTAGCATTTGTTCGTTGGATGCACTTAAGTAGTAAAATGATATCAAGATCGCTCTACTACATATATTATATTTTCAGTAAAGATCAGTCCAGACAATGGTTCGAAATTTGAACTATAAATATGTGGAACTTTTCTAGAACATTCAATCAAAATGTACCTTCTCTGTCTAGTTTAATATATGTAGATATCCTTTCTCAAAGTAATACATATATGCTTTTTATTTAATATTTTAGCAGCTTTCTCTCATGCCTTTCATTTTGTTACCTACTATTATGAAAATATTTAAATACATAATAATCTTTGATGCCTTTTCAGACAGAGGTTTCTAGAGGTTCAAGTAGGGTTTAAGACTTCCTTTAGCAATTACACGCTGTGACATTTTCCCACACGAACATATTTTCTTAAAAGAAAACCTGAATTCACCTGTAAGTCACAAATCTACCAAGTATCTTCTTTGTGTCTTTTATGGTGTTAATGGGCAGCAACAATTGTCCACTTATCGCTCAGCTAATGAATTATAATAAGCAGGGAAACTAACTAAAAACATCCACAATCATTTAGATATACAAATATAATTAAAGAAACAAGAATAAAAGTTCACACATTTGTTAAATGATTAACAATTTGTGCCGAAAGTCTTTTACTTCCTTGAAATTCTCCCACAGAGTCAGCTCACAAAAGTAGGCAATGAATTTTGTTCTTCAACTATTGCAGTGTACTAATTGAAGATGAAGCTGGAATTTATACGACTAACTTTTACTGACAATAATGGTTTGATTGTCAAGCACAGAAAGCTAATTAATGAGAGTATATTATTAGCTATCCTTCATTAGGGAAATGTTATTACTGATTATACATATTTATGCGATTCAAATGGCATCTTAAGTTTGTAATTCCCAATTAAAGAGCCTTTATTCAATATTTATCCTCCATTTGCTCTGCAAATAGAAAACATAAACCAACTGAATGGTAGCTATAATTTCACCTTCATACTTCAGCCGATGTTCAAGTTGGAGCTGGAGTTGGTGTCTGGGAAGTTGAATCAATGTCAGACGGATCGTAAACCACCTTCTGCGGGTGCGTTCAATTAGCGCATGTCGTAAAGTACAAATAATAGTTGAGTATTGCGCACAATCAGACAACTAACTACTACAGGCAATACAGTTGTGGTTGTTGTTAATGATAATTCCGCTCTGAAAGCAACCTCGAGCATAATCATTAAAAAAAAATAACTGAAGACAAGTAGCCAATGTCTTAGGCTGTCTGCCTGCTTCTGTGTCTCGACGAGCGATTTAAATTAAACAATCGGCGACAACAGGTAACTTGATGATGACGACAAGAGTGAAAAACTAAAGTAAAGCAATTGTCAGACGAACACTCAGTCAGTCATTCAGTCAGACAGTCAGCCAGTCAGCCACACGACGAACTTTTCGCTGATAATGCGCGTCGCGCCGGCGCAATAAATGTGTGCCGACAGACATCGAGTTGAGGCCCTCATCTCTTATGAGTGTGTGTGTCTGTATGTGTGTGTGTGTAATCGTAACCATATAAGCGTCTTAAATGGCAGGTGTGCACATCGCGTGGGAAACACACGACGCGTCTCAAGCGGTTCTCACGATATGAAAATCGAGCAGCAGCGGTGGCAACAACACGGGAAGCCAATGTGACGAGTTGATGAGCTGTAACACACAAAAACAACTGCGGGTGCCCCATTTGCCACTTTCTGCCCAACATCAACAGAAAAAGGGGGCAAATCTCAACTGTCACATACGTAAGGATACTGACGTCAAGAAAATTGACCAAGACCATGTTAAAAGAAATTGAAATCAAATCAAAATGTTTCCAAAGACAATCAAGCAATGAAATCCTCGTCTACAATGTTGGTTTTATTCTTTTTTTCCTCCAATACATCTGAACAATAAGAAGAATTGATCATGTAAAAATTTCATACCCTGACCAAGACAAATCCAATGACTGCAGACAATCGCCTACAAGAATTTTCTATTGCCTAGTCTGGTCAGCATTTTACGGTTTAATTGGTAATACAATAGATTACGAATGCATCCTAGATGCAACACAAAATCGTCGATTTCCTTTCCCACGCACAGGCAAAAGATTTTTCGACGTCTTCGAATACAACAAATTTCCCAATCTTTCTTGCTACCTGCAGGTAGCAGGTCCTTGCAATAGGGACCATCGGGGACCTGCCTATAAAAGGCTCGACTGCAGTCGAACAGAGCATCATTCACACAGCATCCTGCAAGCCGTGCACATCTCGCACATACAAAGCAAAGCAAACCGAAAACGAACAAGCAAAATAACGTAAAATGGCTCCTCAAACAGTAAACGAAACGTCTTTCGTCTCAAAGACTCAGCATTACCTGAAGGTGAAGAAGCCTCTGCTGGAGCGTCAGCGTCGTGCCCGCATGAACAAATGCCTCGACACCCTGAAGACACTTGTTGCCGAGTTCCAGGGCGATGATGCCATTCTTCGACTGGATAAGGCCGAAATGCTAGAGGCCGCACTTGTATTTATGCGCAAACAGGTGATCAAGCAACAGGCGCCAGTCTCACCATTGCCCATGGACAGTTTCAAGAATGGTTACATGAATGCCGTCAGTGAGATCTCCCGTGTGATGGCCTGCACCCCGGCCATGAGTGTTGATGTGGGCAAAACAGTGATGACACATCTGGGCGTTGAGTTCCAGCGCATGTTGCAGTCAGATCAACAGCAGCAGCAGCAACAGAGCCAATTGGAATCCACTGGTCGTCCTATTAGCCCCGCATCTTCGGGCTATCATAGTGATGCAGAGGAATCTGATGCCGCACCGAGTCCTAAACCAGAAGCCACCAACTCCATGTGGCGTCCCTGGTAATCCATAAGGATGCATCCACTTACTACTACATTTACAACTACAACTACAACAACGAATCATGTCTTCCAATTTGTTTCGATGTAAACTGTGATAAAAAGCTTTACCCATTTACATTTAAGTTACACCCATCAACAGCTTTATTAGTTTAGTTTAGATTATATGGATTATATATTAAGAAACATCCAAGCTTTAATTAGTAATAAAAACTAAAGAAAACTCTAAAAAACAAAAACAATCCACTTTGCACTTATTTGAGGATACAAAACTTGAAATACTTTTCAATCTTTCAGATCTAACATTCAACTGAATACAAAATATATCAATTCTTAAGACTCTTTTAAAATTTTGCTTTTTTCTTAGATCTCTCAATTCATATTTATTCTTCGAAAAACTATTACAAAATATCTATATCTATGCATCTTTTAAAGAAAATTTTCCACACATATGCAGCTTAAAAAGATAATAATCATTGAGAATATTTAAGGAAAGGATTTATATCCTAACTACCCTAGCTATAGTTTCCTTTGGAATAATCCCAACACTTATAATTTAAATATCCTTTGAAAGAGGTTTTCATATGTATATGTAATTTTCACAAAGGATTTACCATATTTTGAATCCTTTGCATTTCAAAAATGAAAAAGGCTGAATAAATATTAGAAAATCTTTTGGTATCTTTGAGAAATGTTTATGCAATCTCTGAATAGGATTTGCTATAATCCAAACCATTCAAACAAACAATTGTTTAGAATTCATAAAATTTTCTTTCTTCTTGTATCCAATTTCATATCTTACTCAAATTTCTTACCATAGCCAAAAAGTTGCTATATATCTGTATTTATTTATATATTTTGTGATTATATTTGTTTTGCTTTGATTTCTGCCGACTTGAATTCTTCAATTTGTCTTACTCAAAATAACTCAATCGTAGATCATCGCAAGGACTACAAAAGTGTTAAGGAACTGGACTGATTCATTGGGGGATATATTTATTTATTTCTTTGGTTCTCCTTACTACGAAGACTCTAGTGAGTCCTGGTAACTGAAATTTCCAAGTCGAAAATCTTACAATTATTTTTTTGATCAATCAGACCCCTAGATCCCTTCATGAGTTGTATAAACTGAAGCAAACAGAATAATTTGCTTCTTATTTAAAGTTTAATGTTCTATTATTATTATTATTATTATAAGTATAGGATATAGTTTTAAACTATCAACCTAACTATATTTTACAAGCACTGGCAACTAAGGCCTTCGGCTTAGACGAAAACTACATCCATACACTAGCCTGGGATTCGAACCCGGATCCTCGTTGTTCAGTTGCTCAAATGACTGGGTCACTTAGACAACTCGTCTACCGAGGACTGCAGTTTAATGTTCTATATCTAGTCCTGCGTAATAGTATGTAACTATATATGTTAAATTACAAAATGTTATTGTCTTGCTCAATTATAGGGATATTGCAAGGGACATCTCATTGTCATTTGTTGAGTACATTCATATAGACAGAAAAAAATTGTTATTGCTCAATAATGGGATACATAGAATATGTTTAGCATGTTCAATTTCACCCAGTAATTTGAGGTAGCGGTAACCGAATATCTACACATGTGTCTAGGGGAGTTCTGTCTCCCTTGAGCCGTGGTAGGAGGTCCTGCCTATAAGATAGCTATGTGAAACCAAAAAGAGACAAGCCAATGAACAGTGACGCCTCCCCTCCAGAGAGACAAACTCAAAGCCGAGACCTGTTTACGCCCTGATCATCACGTGTTGTTATTGCTAGAATTAACGTATGTATATGTATTGTATATGCATATGAAGATGATGTACGAAGATGAACGATCGACCCCTTGTGTCGATTTCTTTTAAAGAGGGAGGATTTGTTAGACTGTGAGTTAAACTGTGTAGTAATTACAAACCCTTTTGTTGCAACGCGACGAGACATGAACAAGTGGAAGGACACGACCAAGTCCTAAACCAACAATGACAAGTTCGAGTATGTATGGATATTCCAAGAACACAAAAAATATCTCCCGCATTATCATATGGTGGTGGTGGTGGTGCTGATGGTGATTGGACTTACTCACATACTAATTTGTGAAACTAAAAAAGATGATACTCGAACGTGTCTCGTGTCTGGGACCCCACACACATGTGTCTGGCTGACTGACTATATGGCTGTTTGGTTAGTTTATCATTATAGCAAACCGAGAAGCAACCACATCGCATCGCATCGCGTAGGTCCCCGATCCCGAAATGCAACTTCAAGTGTTACTCATTTTACATTCATGATAATTTTTTCGCATGACTCGTTTGATGTTTATGTGTTCTATGCGGGAATACCGTAATAATATTTCATTTTGTATTTTGTAAACGGACCTTTTAGAGTATTGAAATCTTTTTTTGGGCATTTCCAAGCCCATGGCAAAGTGAGAGATTCACATGTGTGTGGAATGCGCGTTTTACTTAGCCAGTCTCTGGCACTTGCTGCTTGCTGCTGGCTGCTGACACTTCTTCTAGGCGAGATGTGCGGATGTGCGGATAGGTGGATCTTGGACGTGTCAGTTGTATGGCGACGCGATTTCCAACACCCTGCTGTGACCAAAACGAGGCCGTCACGTGTATAAACATGCACAAACTAGAGACAATAGGTCCGTCGGCTTATCCATCCCATCATCATAGTCATCAGTTAGGGGTCAGGTTAAAAATGTAGTTTTATGTATTTTGTTTTCCATTTCTTTTTCTCTCTCTCTCTGTCTCCCTCACTCTCTATTTTTGTTTAGTTTTGTTGTTTTTTCATTTCGAGCTAATCTCTAATTTTGGAACCTTTTTAAAAAGCGATCGGGACGAACGATAAGAAATCAGTGCACGTGTTCAACCAGAGCAAGAGAGGAAGGGAGGATTTTTTTTTTTTTTTTTTTGGTTTCTTGGGAAACCATTTTTACCACAGTAGCCTCAAAAGAGAGGACCCCCAACAGGTCTTTTGGGTTTTCAACTATTTTTATTTGTTTTGGGCTTGCACGTGGGCATACAAAAGGATGAAAATTCAACAGTCCGGCAGGGTAAGAGGGAATGAGTCAACCAAAAGTAACAACAAACTGGCCAAAGGACAATAAAACAGAGAACCAGACAATTAGAATCGGCACAATCATGCATAATAATAATACTAGCTCAAATGATAAAAATCTCAAAAACGAAATCCAGTCAACAACAAAAGAGCAAAATAGGTAAAAATTCCAAGAAACAATTTCTACTGTTTGTATACTTTCAACTTTCAACAATTGAATGGGGTTTGGCAAAGGCTCTGAAAGGGACAATCGTAAAATTTCATATTAAAACAACATATAGAACATATTAATATCAAATTTCATCATATATAGAATCAAAAGACTGAGCTGATGTTCAAAAATATTCATATTAATTAAAAATAAAATGTATACTTGTATTCAAAGCTACTTCAAGTCCTTGATCACTTTAAGTCCTGGATGAAATTATAGCTTTAAATGTGTAGATTTAATCTGATCTATCTAATCTGGTTATCGATTCAACAGAAGTAGAAATTGTGTCCTGATGAGGATGCCAATTAAAAACGAAAATTAAACAAAAAACATTTCATGATACCACAACAAAATTATAACATTAAAGTCATAGAAACATATACACGGTTACACACAAAGCCGAAAAATATAATCCTGTTTTCAATTGGCTTACTTTTCCGCTCTTAGCCATAATTTTCGTTTCGTTTGCGATTGAAAGACTCGAGCCAGGTAAACTGCAGAATGAATCGTCCAAAGCCATGTCGAAGTAGATGTTAGACCAATATGCAGTCATGGTGCAATTGCTCAATTATGGCGAAACAATGCATGTAAATCTCAAGAAATGAAAACGGATAGGCCAGGCTTAGAAGAAAAGGTCAAAGGTTGTGCATTTTGTTTACAGTCATACAAAAAATAACTAAATATTTAATAACTTTCATATTTCGTATTAAACATTTATGCAAATAAAGAAAGTGTGGTAAATACAAAAAAATATAGACCTATAGTAATCAGATTTAAACCAAGTTAGTAAGGAGAATCTTCTTTGTTTAAGTTATCGAGTTTCAAGTCTTTTAATTGTCTGTAGATCTATAACTATTTCTGCTGATGTCTAGATTGAGGTTTTCTATTAACTATTCACGTTGCATGTGTTAAACCAAACCTTCAATTAATTCTAATTCCATTAGCTAACTTATCCCAGGGGGTCTCAGCTGTGAACTCAACCAGAAATTAGCACCAAAGGCTCTTGGGTATGACATAATGTATATATAAGGACAATTAGATACTTCATCAAAAGGAAAACATATGTGCTAGATTCAATAGGTTTGTCTTCTCTTGGTATCCTCCTACAGCATCTTAGATCATTTCAAAGAAACAACCACACCCAAAAGACAATCTGGTAATTATCACAAAAAAAGAAGAGAAAAAACGCTTCAACAACTGAGGCGAACTGTTAACGCCAGCCTACTAGTTCTCACTCCAAAGAAGAAGGGAATCTTTATTTGTCTCCTACACAGACATAGCTCCAACAAAACACACAAAAAACGAGAAAAAATTGGGAACCCAACTCACAGTTGAGCTCAAATATTTATGGCCAAAGTCAAAGGACTCACGCGCCATCACGTGTCCAACACAAGAAACCCAAAAAAAAGTAAAACTATAGCCATGAAAAAATGAAAAGGACAAGCCAAACGCTCGCTGTGCGTGTGCTCCTCCTATTCCTCCTCCGTCTCCTTGTGCATCTACTCATGCTACTCCGCCTATTCCTTAATAAGGCACAGACAGGGGATGGGACCCATCTTCTGCTAATTGTAAGCCATCAGTAAAGAAAAAAACCAAACCAGAAAAAAATTAAAAAGGAACGACATGAAAAAATAACAACACACTAAAAATGAAATGCAACTCCTTCGAGTCTTTAAAATGCCTGACACGTATTTGTAGTCCTCCTCCTCTCACTCTCCTCTTGGCCTATACATCCTCAAGTCTCTCCCTCCCTATAGTATGCTCGTTTTCTTGGGTAACGCCTTGTCGACCTATACATTATGATAAATTTCAAATTACAGCGCATTTAAATCGTCTCTCGAATGTGTTTGCCTATTCAACTATGTGATCTGATGATCCTTTCGTCTGTCCCTGTCCCTGCCGTCCGTTGGACATTAATTGTTTAGTTCAGTTCGAGCGTTGAAAATTGAAAATATTCTCCCACGTCCCCGAAGCGATCCCTCGATCCCTTGCACACGTGTTCAAAAAATCGAAAAGGGATTTCCATTTACGAGATAAGTGCAGCAGCAACAAAAACACATAAAAACCAAAAGTGATCAGCACAAAAAAGAAAGATTCTTCTCCTTTTTTCTCCCCCCTCCACTCCTCTCCCCCGCTCCTTGCTCGATCTCTTTTTCTCGTTCGGTGTTGTTCAGTTGAAACTCTAAAAGGATCCTTCCCAAACTGTGGGAACTGGCCAAAAGTCTTGCTTCTCACGATCCTGCCGAAGGATAAAATTGCTATAGACCTGCTGCAGGTGCGAGCAGAGCAACACAACATGCCGTCACACTCCAACGCAGGCAGGTTAATGCACCGTCTGTCCGTCCGTCCCTTTCGAATTTTAAAACACACCTGCCGTTTTTGTTGTTGCTTTGCTGTGTGTGCAGAGGATTTTCTGTGCTACCCGAGACGGGGATCGAGATCCGAACGAAACACGTATCCTTGTACTTTCCCACACTTTGCCTTGCCGGTACCTGCTAGCGGTTGTGGCTGGGGTTTTTTTTTGTTTTGTTTCGAGTCCTGTGCCAGAGTATAAAAGGCCCAGCGTTTCGAGGATCAGACATCATTCGAGCTCAACGCTTCGTACAGTAAACAACTCCACAAGCAAAACACAAGCAAATATGTGCCAGAACACAATCAACAACAGCAACACTATGACTGCCATCAAATCGAACAAGAAGCTGTCTTACAGCGTCAAGAAACTCCTGCAAAAGATCTTCAAGCAGCAAGCCGAGAAGGAGGAGCAACAGAACTACATCAACTCCAAGAAGGCCAGCTCATTGGAATCACTCGAATCCATTGAAAACAGCCGCAATGCTGATCTGGAAAACGCATCCATCGAATCCTTCGAAAATGAAGCCAACGAACGTCTCTCCGCCTCTTGCGACATGGAGGACTACGAAATGGAGCAAATGCCCACAGTTCCAGTTCACTTTGTGCGCACTGCCCATGGTACCTTCTTCTGGACAGCCGCCTCCGATCTGCCAGCCGACAATGATCTCATCGAGCCCCTCTACTGCAGCACATCAAACGAAATTGCAGTGCCACAGGATCGTTGGGTTCAGGCTTAAGTGACCTCCACATCCACATCGGTCGTCCAAACAAACGTCTTCCAATCAGCTTTAATTCGTCTTCCGTTAATTGATAAACAATTAACATGCAAGCCGCAAACAACAAAAAAAAAAAAACTACTTACTCAACAAAAAAGAAAAGCTTTAGAAAAATTTGTGATAAATTTTTTTTATTAAACATTTTTTATATACATACATAATATACAAAATACAAAAAATCAAATCAAAAACAAAAATCTCTTCTTCTTCTTCTTCATTATATATCAACAATTTTCAGCCACATTTGTTAATTAACCCTGACTCATTCGAAATTGGGTAAAAGGTTAATCTACCTCAATTTAATCTGTGAGACCTTTTCTGTTATGGTCCCTTACATTGTTGTCTTATTATTTATCAGTTTACCTGCTCCCAGCAGGTAGCAGCTCTTAGGATTATCTTTTAGGGGTTGCTGCCAACCAGTTCTCAATTTGATCGCAGGTACGAGACGATGATCAACAAGCGGGATGATCAACAGGCAGCACAAAAAGAGCGATCCAATTAGATTGTGTTGGATCTGGTTTCCGTATCGGATGCTAATAGGAAGCAAGTCGGTCGACAGTAGCCAAAAATAAAAAGAAATGCTCTTCTAATTACTTTGTAAACAAAAATAGTTAATTGAATCATTAAAGTGAGTGAAAGTCTATGTAATATTTGAACTAAGGTCTGAACACGTATTCGCTTATCATTGTCATATCGAAATGATAACAAGTCACGTGCTCTTTCAATTTAAAGGGAACCTTTGCAAAATATCATTGAAATACAATTTCATTCGATTGTCTACAAACAAAATACTTCATTCTATAATTCTAACTCCTGGCATTCAGGACATTCTCGTCACATTATTCTACAGTCAAGTCACGCCTATACAGTGAAACCTCAAATAAACTCATCGAAACGAATTTCGAAAGTACCTTGAGGAAAATTAATACATACAAATAATAAGTACCTATGGCGAATCAATAGATATAACAAACAATTTTCTCTTTCCTTTCAAATTCGATTTATCGAGGTTTCCATCTACTTGTATGTATATGGATAGCCAACATTCTACAATTGTTTTCCAAGTCTATAAACATTTCTTCTGATTAGAGATATATCTCAATTTTATAACATTACAAATACAATCTTTTACCTTATCCCCGATAACCTAGTCAGTGATTAGACCTACTAAAACTGCAATTCTCGAACCCCGAAGTAGCTGAAGTTTCCCCCTACAAAAGCAATACTGAAAGGTAGGTCGGGGATAATGGAAACGATTTTGGATAACGAATAATACCTTATTCCCGAATGCATTCTTCTTAAGAAGATGTGCTATTTTTTATTTCTCTAAAGTTAATACAGAATTCCATCTATGTATATATAAACTATCCAAATGTTTGAGAGAGTTTTTAAGTCTTATAAAACTTAGTTTCAGCAATTTCTCTTAAGTTATTCTATTAACTTGTCTATAAATGGGAGTTCTAGTCAGTTTCAAATATTTGATTTGATCAATTTAACTTAAGTCAATCTCTATTTTATAAGCACTAAATAATTTTTTAAAGAATTTCCCAAGTCTACAATGATTTGATTTCCTAACTAAAACAACATTTCTTTCTTTAGATATTCTCTTTAAACCCAATTCTAATTGGAAATCATAAGAAATCCATGTCCAAAGATTTCCATTCTTTTTGTGCTGAAGTCTAGAAAATATTCAAAAAGTTCTGTTGAGGCAATTTGATTGTTTTTTTTTTTTTTAGTATTTTATTTTCATTTTTATGTTTTGTTCTGTTCAACTGATAAATTAACATTTATAAATTATTTAAAGCTTAATTTTTAATTCTATTTCTATACATAATTGGGATATAAAATATGCATTTAGGAAACATTTGATTATTATTATTTACGATTTTTGTGTTTCTGGTTTTTTTTTTTTTTAGGAAATCGAATGATCGTCTCGTACTATATCACAGTTCAGAAAAGAAATCATTTACACTTTAATAATAAATTTAAAAATACTAAAAATATTTCATAATTAATAAGAAGTAAAGAAAAACAAATTCAAATATGAACCCATGATTGAAAGGGATTCAATTTGTTGATTTTACTTTGGAAGACAACAGATTTTGTTGGTTTGTTGGTTTTTTGTTTTTGTTTTTGTTTTTTGATTAATAGCCATTTTGGGAATACTAAATGATAATTAACATCTAGATCTAGATTTAGCGATGGGAACAGGACTTATGGATTTTACCAAGGCCGCCAGACAGGCTCCGATGCGCCAGATTCATTTGATGTCACGGAGGCAGTCTCGGACAGACCTGTCCCATCCACTGAGGTCACATCGATCAGTTCATCCTTGCCGACCAAGTAGGCACTGTAACTAGCTGCGGCTGCAGCGGCGGCGGCACCGTAATCACCAAGTAATGGAAAGGCCAAACGCCCTGACGAAAAGCCGACGGCAGGCAGAGATCTCTGGGGTTGTTGTTGTTGTTGCTGCTGCTGTTGCAACAATTGAGTTTGCAGCTCAATCAGTCGCGTCGATAGAAACTTCATAATCTTGCGACCAATCTCATCAGTTTGTTGGGTCTGTAGCAAAACCTGAGTAATCTGATCAGCCGCATGGACATAACCCGAACGAAAGGACTCGACATGGGCGGTACTTGAGCTGGCATCGCTGCCAGTATTTATGATGGCTCCCTGCAGCGATAATCCACCGCGCTGCTTCAATTTGCGCATGTGATCCACTGTCAGCTCAAGGATGTCTGCCTTTTCCAATCGTGTGACATGTTCGCCCTCCTGCTGCAGACACTCGACCATCAGATCCTTGAGATCGTCCAGACACTTGTTGATCCTGGCCCGACGTTTGCGTTCAAGCAAAGGTTTCATCACCTTCCGATACTGATAAGTCTTGGACATCTCCATGACCATTTTATTTTTATCAGTTTACCATTAAAGATTTGTAGTTTTAGTTTTAATTCGTTTTGTTTTGTATTTTCCGCCGTTTTACTTAATACACATTTTATCACGTCAGTTTCTTTGGGGAGGGCGTGTTTTTTGTTTTTGGCGGTTTGCTTCGGTTGCGCATGCGTTGCGCTCGCGTTTTGTGTTGCGTTCAACAGGCGGCACGTTTATGAAATGAGTGGCAAACAAGTTCCCAGAGTTACTTTTATACGACGCTCGGTTCGACGCTGCTGGCTCGCCTTGCCACGGGCTCCCGCATCGGCATCGGCATCGAGATCTCTCACACACACACACAGAGACATACCCATACATAGACAGTTACCCAAACACACAGTGGTTGCAATTGTGGTGGCATTCGGAACCTCGCACTCGGTAGCTTGACGGCGCGTTCGTTCGCCCAAAAAGAGAGGCTACTGTAAGTGAGAGTTGGGGGGAGGTTGGCACTACTAAACTGGTGAGGGTAATTCGGGCACAGTGGTCTATATAACTAAGATGAGACTGAAATATACATATATAGTTTTGTGATCGAGTTAATGGATCTAAAAGAATATACTGACATATAGACGAACATATAAAGATCGATTTCTTGGTTGATGCCTATCAAGTCTATAAATACTTTATGGCATAGGCAACGCTTTCTACTGACAATTATTTTGACTGTTTTCTTCGGTAATTGATTCTGATTAAATTGAAATCGTTTTGAATCTTAGATTTTGTAGTCTTTTTTAAATTTAAATTTCTAGTTAAATTCAGAGATATCAACTCTGGAATGGAGTCTGAATTCGTACAACTAAATGAGACTCGCCGTAGGATCTATAATGCCATCCGGTTCCTAAATGATGACAGCTTCTTACAGCTAATGAGAGATCTGTTAATGCAGTACGAGGCATCTATACGGGAATCATTTGATACGGCCAGGGAACGTCCATTGCAAAGTCGCAAACTGGCGCGGATAATAAGTGGAATCACAGAGATTATATATACCATGTCACGTGGCATACAGAAGGATCGTCATTATTGTGAGCGCATGTGCAACATTGTGGCATATTATATATCCTGCGAGCTTTGCGCCGCACAGGAGCAAGTCGAGTCAGAGGAATCAATTGTGGAGCGCATTAAAATGACGCTACAGACGTATGTGAATCAGGATACTGAGCATTTGTTAAGGACTTTTGTTGCCATTCCAATGATTTTTAATCGAACTGATATTATGACAGAGCTATACGGAATATTTTTATTTCCCCAATGGGACGAGAATGTAAAGATTGTGCAAGGTGAATTGGAGGACAAAATTTACATTCAATACATACTAATTTTCTATCAATGGCAATCTCTCATGTCCGATGAGGCGAAGAGAGAGAATATTATGGAATTCGCCGATAAATTCATGCGACCTTCACGATCATTGGCCTTGAACCAAATCTATGTGGAATATTTACCTAAGTATATTGCCAGAAGTACAGCAACTCGATATATTTTAGAGCACTTGAAGCAAACAACTAGTCGGAACCTGCAAGTGGTTAGCAAGGTGGACAATCGCATGCCGTTGACTCGAAGAGAAGGGGAAATAACCTCAGATGAGGATCAAGTTGTCCCACAACCAGCACTGAATATGTTCTCTAACCCAACTCCAACCTCGAGTTCAAGTCAAGAGATAGAGTTGCCTTCAACCGATCAGCCAGCAAGCTTGTCCAGTACGGAAAATGACTGTGCTTCTATAACTTCCCATTGTTCTGTTTCTTCTTCTACAACACTAGCCCATAAAAGTACGCAAGTAGACGAAGAGATGCATTCGAATAGGATATCCACTTGCGTTCTCTATTCGGCAACTCAGTTGCCAGAAAAAGAGTCATTGAGCATACGATTTATTTATCCTGCCCAGTCAAATTTTCACGCCACTAGCAGCAGCGAAAGCTTGGCCAAAAATCGCATGGACAATGAGAAAATTAGTCCCCTTTCATCGTTAGAGACTCTTAAGTGGCAGGCAGGGAAAAAACTCTTAGTCGCCTCCGAAGTCACTCCCACTGTTCCCGCTGATTTAAGCAAACTCGAGAGAAAAGCACTCAATTATCAATTTAAACTACAAAAGTTCGTCAAGTTGGGCAAAGCGCATAATAAATTCTACAAGGATCTGTTGAGTCTGCAACGCAAAAATCTTCGCAATCTTCAAGAGGAACAGAAATTGCAATTGATTAGGCAAGCCACCAAAAGATCACAACAATTGCGAGCCCTAAATGACAAAAGACGTTGTGAAGCCAAGCAATTGGAGCATCATTTGGCAGCCATAAGAAGGTGAATAAAAGATATCTTAAGGTTTTCGATCATAACTTTATTTTGTTGGGTTAATTCCACTATGTGTTCCACTGTGCGACGTCGCTCTTTGGTTTGCGCCCAAAGTGAGCGAGAGAGTGTGTGCTCTGGCGTGCGTCCTCTTCAATTGATTGCTGGTAGGGAGCCTAAAGTTCGGATTTGGATCTCCTTTAGCTCTCTTATTGTTGGGTCTGCGCGTGGCTCTCAGTTGGAGAGCTGCCGTTACTCTCTCTCTCTGTCCCTCTTTGTTGATCTCTTTCTTGCCTTTGCCCATGTCATACTTATTGTCAATGATGACAGTTGCGCTGTTGGCTCCCATTCGTTCGGGAGAGCCAAACAAGAGCGAGAGAGAGAGAGTGAGGAGGAGAGAGATGGGGGATCCAAAAACTATATGTATATGTATGCATGTGTGTGTGTCTGTGTGTATTTGTGCCTACTTTACGAGACCGTGGGAAACAGATTTGTCGTGTGTTTCCCACACGTTGGACGGATGGCTGGATTGTGATGCGATCCGATGGATTGCTGAAATGTTGTTGATGTTGTTGGTGTTGCTGCTGGTTGGTTGGTTTGTCGGTCGCTCGGTCGGTCTATTGGACTGTTGCTTGGTTGAGGGGGGGGCCTTTAACTCGCGCAATTATGTCGCATGCTTGGCTGATGATGATGACTGCGACAACTACATATACATACATACATACATACACATTCATGCATATATACATACAGACAACAAGAGCAACAAAATGCGTTCACTGTGGGCTTCGACTTTTCGTTGAAGCGTATCGATTAAAGTGTAACAGTTTTTCTGTGGGATTCCAAAAAAGAAAATAATACATTTTGCATAGCAAAATCTAACTGAGTGTGTTTGCTGTTGTTATCGGCATAAACCCAACATCCGGTTGTCGTTCTAAGATGTGTGTGTTTTTTTTCCTCTGTTTCTTTCTTTTTTTTTAATATTTTTTTATTTTCGCTGATCTCAGGGCTACCACAACATTCTTTGAATGGGTACTGTGTATATAATTTGTTGCCAGCAATATGACACTTGTGCTTGGACGCCTTTGTATACACACACACACACACACACACACACACATTTATAACTTTATACCCTTCTCCCTTGTCTCCTGCTTGTTGTTGTATTTCGCCTGACTCGACAGTTCCCATGATGCTGCAGAATCTTTCAGTTTATTTGTTTTTTGCCCATGACTTCCGTTAGCCATTTCGCTTGGTCTTAGCTGTGGCCTTTATGTTGTGCTAACGACAGCATCAGCGGCACCACCACTAAACCAGCATCGCCATCGCCATCGCCATCTCCAATTTGTGGCGTTGTGGCATTGCCTCAGCTTTCAAGATGTCTCAACTTTCAACTTTGTTGTCACACGTGGCGTATGAATAATGTGGCATATGCAAAATCACCGACACCGGCAAACAGCAACATCACTAACAATCACCGGAGTCAAGCCACAAACCATTTTCGACTAACCTCAATGCACACTAATTGCTTGTCATATATATGTACCTATACATATACATATATATATTTTAAGGTATCTATGTATGTGTTTGTATGCATTAACTTTTGCACAAAACTTGTTGCCATCTCACAAAGTCGTGTGAACCAAAAGCTAAAAAGCCAAATACTTGCTGATGGGTTAAGAAAAAATATATCGAAATAACATATTTCAATATGAAAGTTGAGATACTCTTCTTTATTAAGCATTTCCATTGATTTCGGTCAAAGATCGATGTTATGAAGGAATCGCCCTCAAAAGTATGCAGTAGATAATTTTAAAAACTCATTTCATCAAAACTAGAAGAATTCTTGGAATGAAGCTACAAAATGAATTATTTTAAAGGGTCTTTTTAAGTAATTTTTATAAACATTTCACATTTCTTTAGTCTGCCCTTTGTTGAATATGCAGAATCAAACATTTTCAGGAAGATTCTATAGTAAATAGGTAGTTCTTTTTAAGCCCAACATCTTTGACTGATCTGAAAATTATAAAATTATTAATAAAGCGGGTCCATTTTCAATTTTCTAATATTGAATGGCCAAAAGAGATATAGAGTATTCAAAAAATGAGCTAACAAACACACAGACACATGAATATAGCAACTCTTTTGACTTGCTGGTCTGTCCTCCATGTCCAATCGTCTACCTATAAGGCGCGAGCCCAGGCGCATGCTTGGCTCAGTCAAGTCGGACAGAGTCAGCAATTGAAGTCATAGAGTCGAAGTTGGATTCAGTCGCTTTCAATTTAGCAAACGTGCAGTTCAAAGATAGGCGCTGATTGGGGGCAAATGTGCGGGGCAAGCAACCCAACAACCAGCACCAACGAACGGGCCAAGACGAAGCGACATGCTGCTGAGAGTTCAAGATTAATAGCTACGATGGAGACGACGGACGGTGAAAAGACTCCCAAGCAAAGGTAGTAGAAGCAGCAGCAGCAGCGGCAACAACAGCAACATTGGCAACAACATGGCAAAAGCGACTTGCTAGCATTCATTGCAGGCGTGCGGTGCACACGCGATTGGCACGAGTTTGTTGCTTTTTGGCCCCTGGCTTGGCAAACCGTTCCGACTAGTTGTACGATAGAGTGTGGGAAACTGGCCAGGACTAGGAGTGTTGCTGCTGCATCTTTAAATCAGGTCATGGCCTCATTAGATCTCCGTTTTCCCCCTCGTCTCGTCTTTTGTGTTCTTCCTTTTCTTTTGCAGTTTGAGCGTGTGAACCACAACAACATGTCATAATCCCTCGTCTTGAGTTGGTCCCACGATAGTAGCCAAGTACCCGAAAATTCCCTTAACAAAATGAACTTATCAGTGCCAGGGCTCAGAGCCTTGATTATAAATGACAACAAACAGGCGAACAAGTAGCAATAACAGCTGCTCGAAAAAAAAACAACTACACTACAACAACTCAAAATAAAACACCAAATCACAAGAAAGGAAACAAAACAACCAAAAACCCAAGTGAAATTCTTATAAGCCCTTTCCCACACTCGGAACGACGTCGACGTCGTCGCTGATGACGATGACGACGCCTGCGCCAGGACGGAAATGCATACAGGGTCTTAGTTAAAAAGGTCTATCGGGCAACAGGTGCATCACATTCCCTCCATACAAACCGTGGGACTACGTCCCTGGCTATTGTATGTGCTGCTTCCACTGCTGCTGCTGGTGATGGTGCTGCCGGCTGGACAACTATGTTTTACTACTGGGCTCCAGCTCCGGCTCTTGTACCGTGTGAATGTGGAAACAAAGTCAGTCGTGCATACATGACGAACAGGGCCATGCACAGTGGTATGAATTGCATTTTCCACTTGCTGATATACATTTCGCGTTTGCATGAAATAGCAACACAAATGAAACAGATCCCAAATTAGGAATAATCGATCAAATAAGTCCTGATTGCATACATTAACTGAAAAAGTCTTTTAAAAACTGACACTTTGACTTTTTGAAGAGAGAAAGATGAAACTTAGTTAATTTCATTGTTATATTTATCAAGTTTTAGGTGCAATAGAATATACATATTAGGCATAAATAGAGAATGTAAGGAAATGTAGATTTCCTTCATTTTCGAGTCTATGTGGAAGATATTTTATATATTTGAACCACATTTCAAGCATGCATTGCCACACTGTGCCAGGTTTTGTTGTAGTCGTCGTCTACCTGCAACCCAAAAACTCATCAAGGCGGCCCTTGTACGTGCATGGGAAAAGTACACACAACGAACAAGAAGAAGCAGCAAAAGAAGAAGAAGAAAAAGAGGAGAAGAGCTTGCTTCGGTGGATTCCTGTTGGAATTTATTTGGGAAATACAAGTCAGAGTGTGTCTGTGTGTGTGAGTGGTGCACTCAAATTTCGTACGGTGCTTGTGGCTGGTTACTCGTGAGATCAGCAGCGATTTCACTCTTGACTGGCCATTGGCAGCAGAGCAGAGCAGCGCTGCGCAGCAACAGCGGGTCATATATAAATATGAGCGGCAATTGGCGCAGCAGCATCAGTAAACGATCAACACTGGCGAGGTGCGCACACGCAACGCTCGCTGCATATAAAAACACACGAACAACAACAACAACAGCAACATAAAAAGCTTTCAACATGTATGTGGATACGAAAAACTTAACGGCAGCTAGCACCATGGCACAACAGCAGCAACAACAACAACAGCAGCAACCGGCGGCAACAACCTTACCTAAGAATCAGATGAGACGTATGCGAAAAGTTTGGCAACCATTGAAACGCCTACTCACAGTGGGTGGCAAGGGACGACCCACTCAACTTACACTCGTACATCCCAACAATGTGGATCTCAACAACACACAACAAACAGCAGCAGCAACAACAACAACAACACCATCTGCAGCTAGAGGAATTTACTGATGATGAAAGCAAATCAACTTTGGAACTAGATGCATCATCCACATTATCATCATCATCATCACCATTGCTATTATCATCGACCTCAGATAAGATAGTGGAGCAAGTTGTTGATCTGACACCACCGCCCAATACACCCACACTGATCAGCAGTGTCTATGTGGAAAAGGTGTCAATTAACCAAGGCTGTGGATCTTGCCAACATGGACGCAACTGTCAGCACACACATCATCAGCCCCAGTCGCAATCGCAGTCACAGTCACAGTTCCAGCCTCATCCTCAGCAAAGCAATCATCTGCCACTACCGTTGCCATTGCCATTGCAATACATAAGCACCGATAATGGCACTTTCTTTTGGGCCAATACCCAAGAGCGAGTTGACGATGATCTGTTGCATGCCTGGCTATGTCAGAGCTTTAGTCAATTGCCTGGCACACTTTGCTAAGAGTAATCCCCACACCCACGGAACCAACTAACCAACCAACCAGAGATCTCATTTTGTTTTGGGGGAAGGGAGTTCCCCCAAAACAATAATTGTAATTGACTTATTTTTTTTTTGTTTGTTCACACCAATTTATTTATTTATTTTTCCCCCAACTTGCGCAATATTTACTTTCATTCATGTGATATTAATTTGCATATAAAATAAAACTATTGTACAATATATAATATGATAATATGAAAACGAAAGCTCAATTGTTTATGGGTTATTTGGCGGATAAAGTTTCCCAACAAAAGAAAGATAAGAATGTATATTAGATGGGGATATTATATAAAATATTATTATTTCTACTAGAACTTTAGCTTTAGTAGTTAAAGATGCTGTCGATTTAATTAGTTTCAGTTTATAATGGAGTAGCAAGCAATTACTTAAATTGTCTTCTAATAAGAAGTCAGTTTGATAAACATTGACGAAGAAAGTGTACTACTTTTTAGCTTTGAATAAGAGGAGGAGGAGCAAAAACTGTTCAACAGCTTCTCAGTTCTGGTCTGAACTTCTGGAAGGACACTATTTATAAGTCGTTGAAGCTTCTTTGTGGATCGCAAATAGTTAATTAAGGTTACTAACGTCTGCATTCTTCTTCTAGTGAATGAAAGTGAGGACTTTATACCTTTTATGCTACTTGGGAGGATACTTATTTCACTCTGTTAATGTTCTAAAGTTTGTAAAGTTCGAAAATTCGTCGAATCAAAAGCAATTAACATGGAAAGTCCTTTAATTGTCGTTACCACTTAAAAATAACGAAAAATGGTGTGCTAATTAAATTATAACTTGATATTTAAGGACTTGCTGAGAGCATTTCTTCTCATTACTGCCGGTAGCAGGAGGACTTCTGCTTGACTCATGTCCCAGGTAACTTGAAACCTAACGGAAGAACGAAGATGCTTCAAAAGGAGCAGAGTAAAATGAAGTTAATAATGATCAGTTTATTGACTCAACAAGGGAAGGTGAAATCCTGAACAAGGCATAAAAGATTGTGTTAAATTTGTTATTAACAGTCGTTTAGATTTATTTTTCACATCAAATTTATTAGTTTTAAATTAACTTTTAATGCCTGTATTGTTCCGTTTGTGTCTGCTGGCTGCGTGTTTCTAACATTTCTCATTTTGCAAAATACGAAGCTTTTCTGTGGTTTCTAATCCTGCCACCTGCAGGGCACAATTGAAGGTCTCAAAGGCGCAAACGTTGCTCATGAGGGCACGGTACTTTCCATTGGTAACACAAATTGGCTGATAGATCATGGAACAGGGTTTCAGGCATTCGTTGACATCCAATTTGAAGCTGCCCAATTTCTCGTGAAGGTTTTCTACAAACTCTGAGCTACACCAGGCCGCATCGGTTTCGGAATAGGCTAAAGAAACAAATAAATGGTAAATATTAAACATAGATTTGGTCTATTGGCTTAACTTCTACTTACTCTGCAGGGCGCTGCGTTGACGACGACAATTGTCGGCCTTCAGATTGCATGAGCTGGCAAATTCTTTGAAGATGTTGCCATCGGTGGCACAAACTGGCTTATAGATGGAACTGCATATTTGAGGACAATCGGTTTCGTTATTGGACACCGAATTGGCTGCAATGCCAGAGGCCAAAGCCAGGCAGAAGAGTGTCAATGCTTGATATTTCATTTTGAAAGTTTTGGTATTTTCTTTGTATTTTGGACTTTTATTTTACGCTTGTTTTGTAGGCTCTTTGGGCTACGTGTGCTTGGTTCTCGATATCGATTACAATTGCTGTGACTGTCTGAAAATTTCTTCGATTTATATATATTAGGCACACTTTTTCTAGCTACCTGGGCCGTATTATCAGTATTGCCATAAATACACACTGATAAGGCCGTGTCGGGCCCAGCCTTATCACAACCAATACAATTGAAAGTATTGTTTGTTTTGGTCCCATAACTTCTACTTTGTTCTAGGTGAGTGCTAGTCACCAGTCAGAGTAAACTTTGCCATGCTCTAATTGGCATGTATTTTGACGACTTGTTTGTTATTGTCTGTGGTCTTGTCTCGAATGACACATGCCATCAACATCATCAATCAGACATCATCATCATTATCATTCAGTTCCATTATCATATTAATATCTTGTTTATCACAATGTTAGTCGCGGGAAGAATCATTTATAAATAGTTACTGACTTCAATTGCCGAAAATGTTGTTTGTCATCCATCTGTCTTTTAAACTTTACGAAAACAAACAAATGAGTAAACAAGTTGTTTTTATACAAATTTACTTGTTTACCTCTTGATAAGTGAAAGTTTGGGTAAATTAAAAAATGTCAAATGATTCGTGAAGTTGTGATAAATTGAGTTTCGTTTTTACCACGTACTCCTAAAACTATGCTATACATTTAGCCCATAATTTGAGGACTTGTATCCTAGAAGTTAATGACCCTTGAGAATAAAGGAAGTAAAAAGAATACCTGGAATATGAAAAAATTACGATTTTAAGTAATTAATTGATTCTACACACATTTCGCGTTTAGTCTTAGTTATTAAATTAACAACAAAGTCCTTAAAAAGTTGCTTACAATTCAAAATATAAACAAAAACAAAATAATTGGCATACATTCGAAAATAATAATTATCGTGATGAATTTTCATTGAATTTGGGTTCCCTAAGTGCATATAATTATTCTTAAATTGATTTGATTTGGGTTTCTTTATTGCCCACATATGTATAACAACATGGCGTATACGTAATTTTATATAAATCTGTATTAAGAGCCGCAAACAAAAGGAAATTTGCGTATTTCTAATATTTTTTGTAACAGAATAGTAAGTAAAGGATATATTTGAGTAGGAAAGTGTAGAGAAAGTCCAATTTGACCACAGATCCTTCAAACTTGTATGCCATTTTACTGCATTTTGTCGACCCATTTAATTAAATATGCCTTAAACAGTGTGTAAATTAGATTTCCGTTTGAAAATGATTTGTTCTTAAAGAAAAATATAAACATTAAAAAATAAAAATAATATATGTATATTAAAAAGCAGAGTAAGTTTTTTCTTTACTCGCTAGTTCGCTTGATTAATGTTTAACAAGTTTCATCTGTTTAAAATTTGATAAGACATTAAAATTAGAATAAATAATAGATTTGGTCGTGTTCTAGATGGCCCTCATTGCAGGCATTTCGAAGATTAATTCCCCCATCAACCGAAGAAGCAAGAAGCAGCTTCCCGTATAAAAATGGCTAATTGAGGCTACTCAGCGGTGGTGCGCGAACGATAGAGGCAAGTAGAAGAAACCTGAGGTGTTTGTATAATAACAGCAACAACTCGGTTAGGTCTAATCACCGTTTAATGTGTTCACACACTTGTTGCTTGCGGCGCCCTCAGCATGGTTTAGCATAGAGTTTTATTCAGTTTTGGGGCCCACACACACACACACACAAACATTTTGTGTGTTGTTGACCAATCCAATGACCGCTAAGACGCATGCGTATGCCGGTCACGCACGCGAAGGCCGCACAGTGCTTTGGACAACATATTGAGTACATGCGAGAGAGTACGTTAAACCCAGACCCAGCCCAGAATCGAGATGGAGTTGGGAGTTGAAGTTGGTCAAAAGTAATAGAAGAAGAGGAAGGGGAGCTGGTTGGTTCTTTAGTTGGTTGGTTGAGTATGTAAATGACCATGGCTCAGGCATACACTTACATACATAGTGTATGATGATGACTATCTGGCTGCCGCAATCATCATTATCATCATCACCATCATCATCATCATCATCGTCATCATCCATGGCATTCTTTCTTTTTATACGATCCCATCCCATCCCATCCAATTTTCATTCCTTGTTGTTCGTGCAGACAAACGTCGCTTTGCATACGAAATTAATTATGTGCTGTCAAAGACAATTTAACAGAAACTTATATTGCTACTTAATTTACGTCACGGCGCTACCAGAATTTCAACATCAACATCAATTTGCATTTTTAGTGTAGGTGAAATGCGTTTGTGATTGATCCAAGGGAAGCCAAGAACCAAGAGATTTGGGATTTGGATATTCGGTTTCGGTTCGGGTTCGGGTTGGGTTTGATTCTAGCTAAGACGATTATCTTTTTGCGGTACTCTATGCTTTTTATGCCCAATTTCAACGTCCGCCTCGATACACCTTGGCATGTGACTGGGCCTCGGCTGATGGAAGGTGTTGGGACGTCAACATGTTGCATTTTAATTGTGGTTTGGGGTTTTTCCTTTTTCTTTCGCTCTGTCACTTGTGTTTACTTATTTTCTTCTTTCTAGAACGAAAAAAGGCCCATAAATAAGTTGTACGACAAGAAGACTCGTGCAGGGAATTGCCGTGAAGTTATGCGCACGTTGCCCTTATTTGGTGGGCCAAAACGAGAGGGAGTGGAAAGTGGACAGGTTGACGGAATAGACACATATAGACAGGTGGCCTTAGCCAAGGTGATACCATGTACTTACAAACATAGTTGCCTCATAGAATAATTGGCAACATGACAAGCTTCAGGCTATATAGTGGAAGGCCACAAGACAAGGCCAATTGTAGAAAATCAAGTTCTTAAGAACTTTTCATACTTTGTTCCACATTTTTGATATGTTTTTTATTAAGAAACTTTGGCCCCGTCTTGTTTTTTTCTTTAGACATTTAATAGGTAGAGACTTTAAAAGGAGTTTTGTTAAATTAGTAATAATAAAACAAATAGTTGTACTTTATTGATAATTTCTTAGCAATACAAATAAACCTTCTCCAAACAAACTACCAAAAGATAACAAGACCCGCTTAGAATCTATAAAGAATAAACAAACTCAGTCACAAACAAATATTGTTTATTTATACATCGATAATCCTGCTTCTCGAGAAGACAACCATTGCTCAGGCTCTTAGTAGCCAAGATCATAGAAAAAACCCAAAAAATCATCATCAAAAGTAATTAATTGAAGCCCGAAGCGAAAAATCAAATCGCCGCCTATATTAACCTTTTTTTGTTACCTTTTATACCTTTTTGTCTTCGCTCCTTACTCAAAACCAAAACGGTTCTAAAATTATCTTTTTTCGGTCTGCTAATTACTTTCAATTTCCTCAGCCATGAAATTAAAAAAAGACAATAGTTGCCCTTCACATTTCCAAAAACTCAAATAACCTTTTATCTTAAGTTGATAATGTAGAAATTGTTTTGAAATATGAAACCCGAATGTAAGGATTTGTACCAATTGTTCCATTAGATGTACAGGATAATGCTTTTAGGGTTGAATTATGCTCAATCATCAGAAAGAGAGAGAGAGAAAAAGTAATCAGTGTATGCATGTTGTAGCCCAAGAATTTATATCTTATTTTTCCAAAAAGTGTCATTGACGTCATAAAGAAATCAAAAAATACTTAAATAAGAAAGCATTTCAAATTTGTATCGTGTCTGAGGGAAACATAGCGAATAAGTAAGTAAGTACCACATGGGGTAGTCATTCTTATCAGGCTGCACGTAGCTAGACCAAACAAATTTTATGGAACACAAACAAGGTGGAGCAACAGATGAAAAGATATTTCACATGTCATAACATTTGTGAGTAATAAAAACGCTAAAGAAACTAAAGAAAGGAAAACCCCAAGAGAAACCCAAAACAATTATAAGAATTTTTTGTTTTTTTTTGTTGTTATCAGTTTTTTTTGTATTTAGTTTTTGTTTTTGTTAAAGCTCTCATTTTCTATCACAAATAACTTAAGTACTAATTGGAAGCGCTGGATCGCTGAGATTTTTTGTTGTAGCTGGAAGGCCGCTGCTGGTATCACAATGATTAAAGCTTGAAGATTGTCAAATGGATGATCAGATCAGGTCAGATGATGTTATTTAAGCCTGAGCCCAACGATCTTGATATTGCATGGAGTAGCAATGGGCTGGCTCAATGCTGGCAACTGGCTGCAGATTGGTGGTCCAGAAGAAAGTGCCAGCCTGAGTGCGAGCGAAACGTACAGGCACATAGACATCCTCATCCTCATCCTGTTCAATGTGATTTTCCAATTCATACTGGGCAATTTTCTCATTGGCGGCATTCTCATCGATTTCGGCATAGTAGGCCTCCTCGACTTGAGCGTTACGTAGATTTTCCACCGATTCCAGAGATTCCAAAGAGTGTTGACGTTGGAATTGCTGTTGTTGCTTTTGCTGCTTCTTGAACAGAGTCTTCAAGACCTGCTTGATGCTGTAGCTGGTCTTCATTTTGTTGGTGGTTGAGTTGTTGGTGGCGGCGACAATGACTTGTTGGCACATTTTTATATAGTTCGGGTTTTCTTTAGTTTTTGGGAAAAACTAGGCTTGTTTTGTTGTATATGTTGCTTGAAACGCTGACGATGTCAGAATGATTTCCCAACCGACCGGCAGTCGCCTTTTATAGGCAGCCACGCCAGTTCCAACGACGGTTCGAAATGCATTTCCTGTGTAGCCAGCGAGCTGAGCGAACAAACACACAAGAAGGGTCGCCGACAGACCCCTGCGTACGTGGTACGCACAAGAGAGAGAGACCACAGAGATTCCCCACCCTCGGATTCAGAGACACAGAGAGCACACAAGCAGAGAAGATAAGCGAGAACCTGAAATACGACTCTAAGGGCAGCAGGTAGCCGGTAGATGTTAGCTGGTAGATGGCAACAAGAGAGAGCCCAAGGAAGTCGCCAGTGAGTGCATTTAAGGAAACGTACCCCCACACACTCACACACACACACACACGCACAACAAGAAAAAAGAAGATAAAGGGCAAAAAAACAGTAAAACTGCAACTGAAACCCAACCAGTCCTGAGTGTGGGAAACAATTTTTCGGTGCCCTGAAATTTTAAGGAAATACATATAAGCCAAGGAACCATTGAAAATTGAAGATCCCCCGTCAAAAAGAAACCCAAAAAGGGCAGGTGTTCCTTCGAAAAATTTCTCACGAGCAAAGCAGTCAAGCAAACGATGATCCTGAGCACAACCATAAAGAAAAAGGAGTTGCAAATTGTATTCCTAATGGGCAATCAACATAAAGGCATTCCCACGCATCTTCGTCCTGGTTATATTTGGTTTGGTCTCTGTGTTTTCTTGAGGGGTTGCAAATGGTATTTGTATAGGCATTTTGAATCACTTGTCCTTAATGTTTTGATTTCTGAAACTTTCCCACAGGGATCGAGACAGCCAGAAACCACCACCATCAACATTACCACCAGAACCAAATGAAATGTGGCTGCCACTTGTCTTCGATTTCAATTCGAATATCTCTCTGTGTATGTGGTTCCCCCTTAGGGGTGTGTATACACATACTTGTAGATATTTTAATTAATTTCAGGGTCCAAGTGTGCTGAAAGTGTGAGGGTTTTAGTTTCGTTTTTCTTCTTTTGACTGATAAACTCGATTGGACTGGGCATGAGTATAGGAATATACATTTAGGGAGCAAACGATTTGGAACTGAAGTGTGAGCAAAGCGAGCTGGGAGACTTTAAGAGTTTTGCTTTTTTATTTACGGGTAGGGGACAATTTTTTATGGTCTCCTTTGACTTGGCTTATCTTTGCTTTGCTTTGTCATTTCAGGGCATTTCATGGGTGACAATGAAACGAGGGAAAGATATAAAAGATCAGCTCTAATGGGCCAAATATAACTCGTTACTTGTAACTTGTGTGTGCACACACATTTCACAATCATCCATGCTTTGACTGGAATGGGATAAGTGGCAATTAGAACCAACAATAAGAAGGAGAGGGTCTTATCGAACTTGGAAGAGTTTAATGAAATCCATTTAGAAAATCCATTGAAGAGATATTGTTAGACAAAAGAGTTAGGTTTGATTTACAGAAGACATGCAAACCAAATGAGATTTGGGTACTTTTAAAAATTTATCATTCATAATTTATGGGTTAGAATTTTTAAAAGCTCAACTACATATATTATATGAAAATTTTAATCCCATTTGACACATACTTTTTAATCTATAATCTCCACTCGTTTTGGGTGTGTTTTCCTAATCGCCAGTACATGATCCTCGGCAAGGAATCCAGATTGATTTTGAACTATAAAACTGGTTAAATTTTGATAAGAACGACTTTCCCTAAAAGACGAAAGTTATGAGCCAAACGCCATATTGTAATGGAAGATCAAGATTTCTCTTTCCTTCTTCTTGTTCCTAAGATATATTTTTCTCAGTGATCCAATCTTCAAAGTTGGCTTCAACTGCTTTTTGAACTCAGAGAGTAATCAGTATCAGTAACTCAGAGAATACCCGATAAGCACTAGAATTTAGTAGTTCCGCTTAAAAAGTGAATCTTAAAGGATCTAAGATCTGAGTAAGTAATGCCAATCTTAGTGTCTTAATTCAGAAATTGGACTTAATAATGATCTGGAAGTAGTTTATCTAAGTGACATATTTTCTCCTCATTTCACATTCTCTGATTAAGTGTAAAAAGCACTTTGTAGGGGATTTTGATTTTCTCGTTTTATGATCTTTGGGCTTATCTTTGAAATGGTAAATCGTTCCCCCCAGGAAGATAAGAGACTGAGTAATGTTTATGTTAGACTCTCAGCTTGGTTGGGGTCGAAATAGAATTTCAATTTTCATTGCAACTCTTCTGTGTGGATGGGTAGCCATGGTGGGGAAGGGGGTGGAGGGCATTGACAGTTTACACTTACAAACAAACACACACACACACAAATGTACACTCACTGGGTGATGTTTGTTGCTGCCCTCATGGTAATATGATATATGCACTCGAAACAAGACGAAGACCATGGAAGAAGGCATGGAAGCTGAAGACAAAGATGAATAAAAAGAAGAAGTGGTCGAAGGCGGCGTTGGCAGGAGGGGAGGGTAAAAAAAAAGCCTCAAGCCAAGATAATGGGCAACGTGCCAAGTGCTCGAAAAAATGTATACACAACACAAACAGTGCATAAAAGTAAAGGCGGAGGAGCCAGTCAGCCAGTTAGGCTAACCATTCACAAGCAGAAGCAGAGGAGTTGGGGGAGTAGAGATGCAGGAGAGAAGGTGGAGAGGTGGGGGGCAGAAGGAGGAGGTGTGCCGGTTCGTTTTTATGTGATCTTAGCCCAGAGAGTATGTGTCGGCATCCCAACGAGCTGGCTCAGCCTCGCTTTGGCGGATGGCAAACTGGTTTCAGCTTTTATTTTATTTTTTTTTTTTTGTTGTTTTTGGATCTTTACATACATATTCCAAAAGAGAGACAGAGAGAGCAAGAGATGCCAATGCCGCCAGCTCAGGCTATGACGAACAAATGTGTAAAAAAAGAGACCTAAAAAAATATACATATACATATATGTGTGTATGTATATACATATATATAAGTATACAAAAGCGTCGACCGCATCCTAAACTGCGGACCAGAGACCAGAGAGCCCCACCAACCAATCTTTTCAAGTTGATCCCCATCAAGATATTATTTGACAGCAATGAAACGACTGGCACGAGTTTGTTTCCCACGGTCTGGAGCTCTATCAGTGTGTGTGTGTGTGTGTATTGGGGCATACATATACATATGTGTGTCTGTGTGTTTGTGTGGGTTTGCGGGGGGGAATCACTTGGCTTGGCTTGGCTTGGCTTGGTTCGGTTTGGCTGGCTGCTTTTCGCGGCGCAATAAAGTTGAAAGCGCACTGTTGGATATAAATTAATTCAACAACACGCCATGCCTCTTGTTGTTGTTGTTGTTAGTCTCTGTGCTTTGCACGCTCTCGTGCTGAGTGGCCTGACCCCCGCACCCCCTTCTGACCGACCCACTGGTCGGCTTGGTCGGTTGCAGATCAGCCCCAAAGTTGGTCGACTCAGTGGGGGCACTGAAATTCGCGCGTGCGTATGCCATCGATAAAAAAAATAAAAATTGTTTAACAAAAAAATTAAAATAAAATACAAAAAGGAGAGAGAAATGAGGTCTTCGTTGAGGACTGTTGGGGTGTCTGTGTGTGTGTGTATTTGACTTTAAGTTGGTTGCGGTCATAAACGACTTTGCTAAATGCTCTACTCGCCCGAGACATCTCGGATGTGAATCACTTCTTCTGGAACTTATTGGGAATATCATAATCTAACGGAAATTCTGATAAAATTAACCAAAAAGCAACAACAACAAGAATCCGATAAAAAGTTATATCGTTTAAAAAAAAATTTTGGAACCTATCAAATTTTTGCGGTTTTTGCGGTTTTGAATACACAAAATGGTCAACAAATACATATACAAATGAATGAATGAATTCATTTTTCCAAAAGTTGTGAAATTTCAACTCTCTGAATTGAAATTAATCATGAAATTTAGGAATAAACTACTTAAAATATATATACACAGAATACAAGTACAATTAAATCAATTATGGTAATTTTTTGCTGTTTCTTATCAATATTCGGTTAATAAACGTTTGTTGATAATGCTTCTGTAAAGGAAGTGCTTGTAGTTTCCAATAAAATGTCATACTTGGAATTTATGACCATTTCCACTTAAAATGAAATAATGATGTAACAATGTACATTGATTTCATTGAAAAAGTATTTCAAATTAGTTATTTTACTTAATGATTCAATCTGCTGGCCAGTAATGAATACATTCACATTCTTGTTTCATTATTAGCAACTGGCACGTGCCAAAAGTAATTGATTCTTAGCAATTGGAATTAATGTTTCCAAAATTAATGATCCATGTTCCTTTGAAATATAAAACCCTGGCTTAAGAATTTATTAGATTTTTCAGAAACACAACTGATAGATCCTTTTTGGGTCCTTTTCAGGAAAAACTCTTTAGAATAATCTCAATATCAATTGAAGTACTTGTAAGTAACGTGTCAACCAGGATAATGCCAAAATGTAGCATGACCTCTTAATAAGATTAGATTTCCATTAAATTCATTACTTTCCTCCATTACTTTAGATAAGAACTAACTATAAAATAAAGTTCTTACTTTCATGTGATTGATATAAACTTATAAAGTACTTATCCAATATATGTACATATACAATACAAGTACATTTGTAATTGCTTAATTTAAACTAGAATTTGTGATTGATTAACAAATAATGGCCGAGTTCTTGTCATTAGTAATGAAACCCTATTCTTAATAGTTAACAACATTTACAACTGATTTATTTTCCCTCCCGTTGAAACGAATTAACCATTTCCGGAGCAGTCAGATTTAGTTAAACAGTAGGTCGTTCGGTTGGTCGATTGGTCATTGTAGTTAATTTGAAGTTAGATAAGTTGCCTGACTGATGAGCATATGTTTGCCGGGCCTTTTTTGTTGTTGTTGTTATTGTTGTTGTAGCTCATTTTAAATGCGTACAAAACGCCGCAATCTCAATTTGTGTCTGTCTAAATGAGTTTAACCAGCCGCAGCTCGTGTCATTTTCAATGTGACGGCGCTTGGCGCTAATTAAATCTTGTGAAATTCAATCTTTGTGTCATACCAAGAGAGAGATAGCCAGAGACAGAGAGAGGGAGACAGTGTAAGAGATAAACATAGATGAATCACAATTAGTAGTTTGCTTCAAGTGCTATTAATAGATATTCCAAGTAGTTAACTTCTCATTCGTGACGTGCCAAAATGCCCGATCTACAGTCATTTTTATAGCGTGTGCTTTCTGCTGAGACTTTCCAGAATCCAAAATCCAAAAGCCGAGTTCAATGGGTAATTGTCTACAAATAGAAGCGTCTGTGGGTTCGGGCCCGACCTAAAGCCGACAATCAAGAATAATCATGTAAACGAAAAGCGTAATGCTCGTCCCACGAAACCCACGACGATCCAATCAATGATCCATAAAGCGTTAACAAAAAAAAACCGAAAAAACAGCAACAACAACAACAACAACCGAAAAAATGAGCTCTTCTCTGCCTTCCACAATTATCAGCGTGCCATAAGGCTACTGCAAAAGGGTGAAGTGAAGGCACAAGCAGCCGAGATCCGACTCCAAAACCCAACCGACGACCATACAAATGAATTGAAATGCAAACATCTTGTTATGGATGGAAGGCATGTGCTTGCTAGAGCTCTTAAAGGCGGGCCAGTCAGCTGGACGGTCGGACGGACGGACAAACAGACCGACAGACAGACGGACGGACGGACTGCCAAGCATGCACAATCAGAGAAGAAGTCAGGCCAGCCCCAGCCCCAGACCCAGTCTCAGTCCGTTGTCGTCGTCGTCGTCGTGGAAATCGGCTGCGAAACAGTTTCCCACGGTATAACAATCACTACACACACACAAACACACACACACGTACACATTGACTTGAGAAAGAGAGAATGACGATGACGGAGACGGAGGCGCAGTCGCACAGCTCAAGTCATTTTATTGCCCTCCACAAACACACACACACACACATAGAGAGTGAAAGAGAGATAAACCCAAAGGAGAAGAAGGGGGGAGGAGACGTAGACGGGCGACGAGTGAGGCATACGTAAACAGAAGCCAACCACCGCCAACCACCACCACCACCACCATCGCTAGCAGCAGCAGGCAGAGCACGAGGCAAAACGAGTATCTCGCTCGCACTCATACCTCCAAATGTGACCATATGCGAGCCTATATAAAGCCAAGCACTCACAGCTCAGCTGAATCATTCAAAGCTGTGACTTCAAAGCGCACACACTACGTTCCCGTGACTACATAGATTTCTCTTCTTCTTGATCATATTTTTGTGGATTACGCGACTTTTTTGAGAAAAATGGTGCTGGAAATGGAAATGTCAAAGACTTATCAATACCGCAAGGTGATGAAACCAATGCTGGAACGAAAGCGTCGGGCACGTATCAACAAGTGTTTGGATGAGCTGAAAGATATAATGGTCGAGTGCTTGACGCAAGAGGGTGAGCATATCACACGGTTGGAGAAAGCTGACATTTTGGAATTGACAGTGGAGCATATGAAAAAATTGCGAGCCCAAAAGCAATTGAAATTGGGATCGGTGACTTCTGCTCCTGGTGGATCATCAGCATCGTCATCATCATCAGCATGTGACTCCAAGCTCAGCATTGCGGAAAGTTTTCGTGCCGGCTATGTGCATGCCGCCAATGAAGTATCCAAGACTTTGGCTGCTGTACCCAATGTCAGTGTCGATTTGGGCACACAACTTATGAGCCATCTGGGACATCGTCTCAATTATTTGCAAGTTGTGGTACCCACAATGCCCCAACCACCAGTTCAAGATGCTCCCGTCTCTTTGGTTACTGTGGTCACCCCACCACCATCGGAATGCGGCAGCTTGGATTCATCGTCCAGTGTCAGTTGCAGTCCCAGTCCAGCTCCAAGTGATGGACCCATGTGGCGTCCCTGGTGAGCAGCAACAATCTGATGCCTGGCCTTGAAAATACACAAAACAAAGGCCTATAGAGACAATCTTTCCGCCACCCTCCCCTCCCCTCAGGCAGAGGAGATGAACAGGATCAGGACTAAGCGCTGGCAAGCGCCCTCGGATCTTACAGTTGGGACACACATAAATCTTCAAAGAGCCTCCACTACTTGGCTAACGGAGTAAATGTCCCCAGCAAAACATTTCTATGAATTTTGTATATAAAAATAAATGAAATTTGTAAATTGAAAAGATAAAATTTTTTCTGTTTTATATTTTGTTTGTCCATCAATTAAGCAATCAGCCTAGCCCTACCCATATCTGTATGGATATACATAGCTTAGTACTTGGTTCTTTCTTCTATATCAAATCAAGAGAAACCACTAAACCGGAAGTCGCTAAAAAAAAACCCATTTTCCCACACTTCAACTCGAACAATCTGGCCTCATTATGTTCTGTTTTGTGTTCTGCGGGTTGGCGCTGCCGCAATTAAATAATAAAAATAAAAATATACAAAAAAAAAAAACCTCAATTCTAGGAAACGTCATTTATCATGAAGTTTTTTTTTTATTCTGCTTGCCTTGCTTGCTTACTGATCGTGGTCGAGAGTGTGAGAACCTCGGCTCGCCTGTCAATGGCTTGACCGTTTGGCACATGCGCCAGACATGGCAAATTAAGCCCCCACGATCGTCGACCGCCAACTGTCCAATTGTCCGGCCGTCCACTGTCATACCGGCACAACAACAAAGCCATAGCCAAAGCAAAAGCAAAATGACATGGTGAGAGATTCAGAGATTCGGTTACGGAACTTCAGTCTGAGCGTTTTGTTTTTGTTTTATTTTGTTTTTGATGATGACTACATGACTTTGACTATATCTCCACTTAGTAGACGCGGCCAATAGTGTGTCTGTTGGACCGTTGAAGCTTGCGCTGATTGTTGTTAATCTTTGAGAAATGTGATTAGTCACGTAACATTGGCACACAGACCTGGCGCATGGCCAAAAAAAACACCAAACAAAAAATAAATGGCAAACTACAGCTATTTTTTTTATAAGTATTTTGTGGTGATCGGGCAACGGTAGTTAGCTGGAAAGAAATAGATCAAATTGTTAAGATCCACAGTTTTTTTTGTCCCCCCTCCCTCAATCAAGACATGAAATACGGTCATTTTAGTTGGCTAATAAGCCCATCAAAGACTTGAACTACATATGTATGTATATCAATGGATTCTCAGCTGAAGTAGCCGAGATGGTGATTTCGTTTTTAATTGAACTCAATAAACTTCAATTAACTTTTACATTACATAAATACATTATATAAAAGTTGTATTTTATAAATATATATATAAAGGTAAGTAATATTAAGATTAAGTAGAAGTAGTGCTAAGAAAATATAGAAAGAAACTTTGTTTCTGAGTTTCTGCATCGAATGAAAGTTCTTTAAGGATCCAGGACAGGGAGATTTACTTGTGATTGTGACCTAAATTCAGAGTTTTCCCCTCACCAAGTGACAAATATTGTATCCACGGTTTTTGCACATTTATATAGATTTGAAGATCACCAAATCAAATGATTGGTAAACCAATCCTATGGAGTGGGTACAGCTGAATGTCACTTTCTTTTAAACAATGACTTTACTTATAAAAATTGCTTGGATACATTTAATTTTATAGCCACATACAACTTAAGTACAGTACTGCATGTGCAGCAACATTATGATAATGATGATCATCATCACGTGACCTCAGCATGCCTTCGGGCCCCCCAATTCACTCACTCACTCACTCACTCATATAGAGGCGACAAGCACCGCGGGTCCAGGCACTCTACCACCTACTTCAGTCATAATACACACGCCGCAAAAATTTTTAATGCAGCCATATTAAAGTAAGCACAAGCTCAACAAAAGAGACAGATCGAGAGAGAGAGAGAGAAAAGGAGTGAAGTGGAAAACCGGCTGCGTTTCAAAGATGGGGCTCTGGGGAGTAAGGGAAAGACAGCATCCCAAAAACCTCTAACCGAAACCCCAACTCCCCATACAAACACTCAAGCACACATACACAGAGAGAGAGAGACTGCTTGTGGGCAGCTTCAGGTCCAGTGTCCAGTGGCAGCAAGAGCGTGTGCCAATGTAGTGTAACAACATCCCATATTAAAGATATTACAGAGTCAATAGCACACACCATATAAGTGTGTGTGGTGTGTGGCTACCCTCACCTCATCTCGTCTCTGCTCGGCTCAGCTCACCCCACCTCCGCCTCACCTTCTATCGCCCGCCGCCCCTTTGGCATCTGCATTCATCTACCTTTTTGGTCATAAACAAACTAAATTGAGTTCGTTCAACAAAACTGCGAAGACGACGACGACGTTAACTGCGCTGCTTTGCGCATGCGCCGCGCCTCAGGTCGCCCCCCTTGCCGCTTGACACGTCCTACCCCTTTTTTGTTGTTTCTGTGTCCATACCGCCGAATGGTCTTAACGATCGTGTGTCCACAGTCATTACAATGTTGGCCAATGCACAACAACGGCTCGACTCGACTCGAGCGTCAATATAGCCGCACACACACTTACCGCACGCTGCTTTTGTCTCACTCACTCAACCGCCCCTCTCCTTTCTGACTGTGCCTCTCGGCCCAGGTAAGGTACGTATATACGGTCGTGATCTTGCCCGTAAGTGGTCTTGTATCTTGAATTCAAAAAACGAAACGAACGTCATCGTCGCCGACTCCAGCTCCAGCCTCGACTCTCTATCTCTATCTCTGTCTCTGTCCCTGTCGCTGCAATACGTACAACAACAAAAAAATATAAAAAAAAGGGCAGGTGTGTCGATCGTGTGAGAACCACGTTCCAAACCATTTTCTCACGATCTTCGCTTCTGATATTTCTGTCTGTCAGTCCCTTGTTGGCCCTACCCCACCCCTGACTATCCCCTCGTCCACCCCGTCTTGGTCCATAGTCTTGTGCGTGTGCGCTCTGAGCCCTTCGAGTGATTCGTATGCAGTTTGTGTATTGTAGTTTTTAATGACTTGGGCTTGCGTTGCGAGCTCCGAATCGGTGTAAGAGCTCGGTTTCGGTTACCTTGCCATTCGTTCATCATTCATCGGGTTTTACCTACAAGATTAAGTACCCTTTGTTATATCCAGCATTGCATTTCCTTTTCGTATTGGGTGCCTTATTACATCCAATAGTCGGACATATTTTGGCTTATTGTCCATTGTCCGAACAATCTTGTCATTGTCATGCAACACTTATGCTGAGATCATAGGGATGGACCCCTGACTATACATTCTGCCAGCAAGATGATTGAGTGTTAATCAAATGATTCGCAGATCTTAGCGCAAAGCAAATTTCAATAGTAATCAATCTAGTGTATAGTCTTAAGTATCCTATTATCAAGAATGATTCCTTTGAATTTAAAATAGTTGGATTATTTAACTCCTTTATAGAACTTTTTTGACTGACTTCATTAAGTTCCTTTATAGAACTTTGTTAACTGACTTCATTAAGCATATAATAGAGCCAAAGGGACTGAAAGAAGTCCTTCTTCAAGTTAGGTTTTAGTTGAAGGAAAAAGTTCTCCTTTAGGAAGCGTTCAATTCAAGTTCTTAGAAGAGAACTTTCCCTATCTAATAAGCTCTTTCTTTAAGAAGGGTGCAAACTTAAGGTCATGGGTCTTAAAATGGAAATCTTTTCTGTAAGTTATGCCTTTAAAAAGGCAAATTTCAAAAGGAAACGATCTTTTGTAAGAAAGACCGATGTCGATAAGAGAAGAAGCCTAATCTAATTAATCAAACTCTATTTAATTTAAGAGCCTCAACTTCCGCTTTTAGTTATGTTCCTCTTAAATAAATTAAAATTTAATCACGAAAAGTTTATGTCTCGGTGACCATCTCTAGGGAGCCCAGCATAATCCCTTGATATTTATCTTCTTGTCTTGGCCTCCTTTACTATTTTATTTCTCTTGCTGCTTGATTGCTTAACACGGGCGTCTCTTGGTTAACGGCTACTGGTCTTGGGATCCAACAAAACAGACGAAAGCCGAGAGCCCAGATAAGCAAATGATGCGGGCTCACAAAAAAAACGAAAGAATAAAAAATAAAACTGAAAATAAAAACCGATATCCTGTTTGGTATGCCATGTTACCCAAGGGCCTAGGGCAAGACAATCATTTACTTACCTGGATAACCAAAGAGCAATTATAGATAGCCTTGCCTTGACCATTGTGCACACGATTTTTGATTTTCTAGCTCAAAAGACAACAACAGAAAACAAAAAGAGAAGTAAAATAGGAAAATAAGAAAAATGGGAAAACTGAAGAAAAGGAGAGGAGAAAAATTGAAAGGATGGTTGAGCGATGACTCGATGCGATCCCTTGATCCCTTTGTATTCTTCTTGCCCCCTAAGTCTGAGCGACATTGTCGTAACTCGATTAGACACGCCGAGCTCTAGAGAGGATGGATGAATGGATGGATGGTTGGATGGATGGGGGGGCAAAAGATAAGTCTCTAATTTTTTATACTTTGTTGTTACCTAAGCCGAAACCCAGGTTTATTGTCTGCACACGTGTTCGTTTTCGGCCTTGGCATTGTTTTCGCTTTCTTTCCACAAAAACCAAAAACAAAAAAAAGAGCCAAGACCCGAAAAAAAAGAAAAATTACAACGAATTGGGTAAAATGTCGGCTGAGCATTTCCGCTCGATGGAAACACAAAATGACCATTAAATAGATGACCAATTGGCAAGCACATCTCCTTCAATAAGAAAAGTCTCTGTTTTTTTTGTTTTGTTTTGTTTTACTATTTATAATTTATTATCACATCTGATCTGGGCCTCGGTGTAAAGCTTTTGTTGTTTTTTATCTTTTCGTACTTATAAACTAAATGGAAGACATTGTTGTAATTCTTTTTCTAGGGTGTTTGGTAAATTGATCTACCAAGGTCGCCAGACATTCTCCTCATCCTCGCTGTCCATGTCATCGATTTTGCTAATTTGACTTGATGATCCGCATGTGGTGAGTAGCGAAGCACTGGCCACACTTGAATTGGGACTACCGGCATAGCTGGAGATGGGTGAAATGGGCACTGAGTAGGCCTCCCGGCTGGCAATGTGCACCGAGAGTGGAGCAGTTATGGGTAGAACCTCCTTTACGGCTGGTTGCAGTTGATTCAATCGCTGGCCCAAATGTGTCATCAATTGAGTGCCCAGGCTAACATTGACGCCGGGCAATTGGGATAGAGAACGGGATACTTCGTTGACGGCATGAATATAACCAGAACGGAATCCTTCAGCTGGACTGAGAGTAGACTCCTCGCCGTTGGCTCGTTTGTGTTGGCGTTGTTGCTTCATCTTTTGCAGATGGGTCACTGTCAGCTCCAGGATATCGGCCTTCTCCAGCCGGGTGACATGTTCACCCTCCGACTCCAATGTGGCCACCATTAGATCTTTGAGCTCATCCAGGCATTTGTTAATGCGTGCCCGACGCTTCCTCTCCAGCATGGGTTTCATCACCTTGCGGTACTGATAGGTCTTGGACATTTCCGACATTTGTAGTGAAGACATTTTTGGAAAATTTATTTATTTGTTGTAGCTGTTGCTCTGACTGCAGTGCAAGACGTTGTGTGCTCTTGTCCGGTTGGGCCTCTACCTTTTATAGTCCCAGAGAGACACCAAGAATGAGAGAGAGAGAGAATCAACCCCCATGATCACTTCAGTTGAGTTCTGTGCTGGCATTTCGTGATCGTGTGCTGGTATGAGGGTTGGTCGACCCTTCCGTTTCTTGAGGTTCTGCTCGGCTCGGCTCGTTGTCGATTCTGGGCTTCTTCTTATTGTTTGTTCGCTTTTCCTTTTGTTGCTTGCCCTGGCACCCTTATCAAGGATCCGTCCCTATGCCAGGATCGTGGGAAACACTTTCCTCCTCAGTTTCTCACACCAAAAGACATTTATGTATATGTTTTTTTCTTCATTTTTTGCTCACCTGCCCGCATTGAGCATGGGAATTTTGCCCAGGAACAGCTGCCGTTTCTACTTAGATTTGTGTGTTATGATTTGCTTATGGGCGAAAGGATAATGAACTGAACCATGGCTTTGCCGTGGGAACAGGAACGGGACTGCCCTTTGCGACTGCATCTTTTGGTATGGGGCGTAACTCTGATGACTACGAATCGAATGCCGATGAGGACTTCCTGTTTAGTGTTGTTGGTTCGGTTCGGTTCGCACTTGTTGGTCTTGGATATCCTTGTGATCCTGTGGGAACATTGCTCGTGTGCGTCGAGTGTGCTTAATGTGTGGCTCTGCCGCTTCATCATTCTGTTGTATAAGTATACGTGTGTATGTAAGTGAAGAGCGTCGATCAAGTCGAGGTCGGCAGAGGGGCCAACTCTGATGATGCCGCTTCAGAGTGGCGCATGGTGGACACACTTTCGACTGTAAGCTATCCACGTTCCAGAGACTTTTTGACTATCGATGGTCTTGTAATATGTTAGAAGAGCATATGATAAATAAACGAGGGTTAAGCTCTACACAGCCTTTGATTGGGCCAAGATTACCTAAGGGAGGAATTGAGTAGAATTACATTCCCTTATTTGTTTAATTTTTTTAGACATTACGTTCCTAATGTATGCTTAGTATTCTTAATACACATTAACTCGAAAGTGGTGAAATTTAATTCGTATTAAGCCTGTTTACATAAGAAAACTCTTTTATCAGTCTAAGACTTACCACTTATTATTAATCGGAAAAAGGATATGTATTTGTTTTAATAAGATTCAAGGTTTTCATGGGTGATCATTCTGAGTGGCCAAAAAGATATTCGCCTTGAATGTTTGCATATAAAAGACAACATTTCATTCGAACAATGTTTGTGGTATATGTTTAATCGGTCCATCTAATTCTAAACTTATCTAACATATAGACCTTAAGGAAGAATTTTCAAATGTCTTATTGTAAGTTTGAAACTTTTTCTTTAGGTTTTTCATGTGGGAAGGGGAAGATCCTGAGACATATTTGGGAGAAACTTGAAATTAATGTGCTAAAACGCAGCTTCTCTTTCTCAATCACCCCCTTTGACACCTGGCAGAATGAAATCGCATGACCAAAGTTAGCTCGGTCCCCTGGGTTTGTTATGTTATGTTTATCGGAGTATCCACTCTCTGAAATTAATAAATCCTCCCCTGAATACAGTGAGTTCAAATGATTCAGACAAGTGCAGGATTAACCATAGATCGGGATTAGCAAGTGCACGGTTCTTGAGAAGCTCCGCTTTTACAAAGGGTTGTAAAAAGACTTTGCCAAGTTTTTAATTTGGCACTGACTCTGACATCTCTCTATAGTTGGTAATTAAGTTTTTGACGAATTTATGGTAATAATTTCAGTTTATTTTATAGGCAATTAAGAAAGTTTAAAGCATAAATTACAATTGAATACAAAAGTTTTAGGTCTTAAAAGGATGACAAAAAAAAAAAACGTTTTGGAAGCACAATTGTGTGGGAAGCTCATTATTTGTTAAATTAATGATAAATAAATTATAAATTCTATAACTATGGGAGATCGATCAGATACAAAATTATCATACATATTCACTTAAAAACTATCACAGGAACATCACATCAAATATATATATAAATTCATCATATACATCTTATCTAATTAGAAATGATTGGAAAACTTGGGATGTTGGACTACAAACTAATTAAAACCAGAGTGTAATAAAGCTGTCGATATGTGTGTGGGTGTGGGTGGGTCAATATGGATTCACCAGGGACGCCATACATCTTCACCCTGGTGCAAGTCCTCTTCGGCATCTTGTAACTGTTGCTGCTGCCGTTGATCGTCCTTGCGATCCGATAGATTGACTGGCTCATCATCGTTATGCAGATGCTCTTTCATATCCTTTAGTTGATGACCCAATTGTTTCATTAGATGAGTACCAAACTTGAGATCCAAACCAGGCACGGTGGAGAATATGTGGGAAACTTCATAGGCAGCTTGAGTGTACCCAGCACGAAATTTGTCAAAATTAATTGGGGCCGACTCGGCATTTGAGGCACTCGATGACTGCTGTTGGCCAGATGTGGAGACCAAACGTTGTTGTTGCTGGGCCTTTAGATAGTTAACTGTCAGCTCCAATATGTCGGCCTTCTCCAATTTGCTAACCTGTTCACCCTGGGCATCCATGGTGTCCACAATGAGATCTTTTAGCTCATCCAAGTAGAGATTCATGCGAGCACGTCGCTTGCGTTCCAACAAAGGCTTGGTCACCTTGCGATAATGTTGCGTCTTGGTCATAAATCTTTGACCCTCCACAGCCATGTTGACAATCTTTCGTGTTGTTGTTTATAAAAAAAGTTCTCTTCTTTTTGGCAATATTTCAATTTGTTGTTTTGCGTTCAGGTTTGCTGTGTTCTTTACTGCACGGTAGTCACTTAAGAAATGATCTTGCCGCAAGGTAAACTGATCCTTTTTGTAGCTGCAGCAGCAACGTCGACGGCACATTCACTTGCAAAATCCTCCCCTAACTGCTACCACGCACTCCAGCGATCACAAGTTGACGATGAAACGAGGCAGCCAACAACCAGTAAGCAGCAAGGCAGAAGCATCAATCGGTTCGGGGTCGAACTTCGATGTTGCCGTTGTCTCTCTGCTTGTGGCAAGATCTACTCGGCGCTCGGTGCTGCACGTGTGCAACATCAAAAACAAAAACCAAAAAGAAAAAGACAACAAGACGGAGAGAAAATAAAACTGTATCAAAGACAACGGCAAACGAGCGGAAGCCGTTTTTGTTTACACTGGGAGAAATTTATATCTTATATTTGTATGCCCTAATTTCAGATGGTACCTCCATATGCTCTAAAAAGTATGCTATGCATTTTAAAACAATATTCCAACAGTTGATCCAACTGAGGAAAGCAAAAAAGAAAAATTCAACTAGAATAAATATTAAATTATTATTACCATTTTAATTTAAGAGTACCAAACAAGTAATGGCTAATACAAATCGGAAGAAATTTGCTCCCCAAATGATTGAACAATCACTTTAAGAGTTTCTTTGTTGTAAACCATGAAACAAGCTTGGAATATCTTAAAGGGGTTTTCTTTGATATCAGCACTTTTCACGTAATTTCTGTTGCCTTTTGCACTACAGACCAAACCAGGTTTATATAGGACGTCCAACCCCGGGGTTCCATTAGCCCTACCTAACCATTGCATATTTTAGGGGTCTAATTTTCCCATTTTTAACATCCCTTGATCAGTCTTTGTTGGTATAAGCCATATTGAGGAGACCATTAACTTATCCACACCGATCCAAAATAGGTCGAACAAGTGATATATTCTTTAACACATTTATTAACAAATTTTAGAGCACCGTAAATTTTTTCCATCAATCTTGTCGATAACCATTTTTTTGCAGTGTAGAACCTTTGGTCCTATAACACGATCGTCGCACCAGAGAGGCGATCTTTTTCTCTCGTGCTGTGCCAACCGTGCGCCAGCGCAACAATCAGAAGAAGACGAAGTCCAACCACCACCAGCAGAGAGGAGCTACCACACGCATATCCACACACGACAGCGACATGACCTCGACCTGACTGACTGCCTGCCTGCCTGCCAGCCAACCAAGCAGCCAACCAGGCCGTGCTCTCCTCGCTTCGGTTGTGGGCTCTCGCTTACTGGCAGTCGTGCTTCATGCGTGCCGTCCTCACTTAAGCCAATCCCAATCTCAACTCATTGTTGGTGCTTGGCGTTTTGTGTCTTTTTTTTTTTGTTGTTGTTGTTTTCATTCTGCTCTTCCCTTTGGCGCGCAGACGTAGACCTCATTTCCTCTTTGGCGCGACATTGCGTTACACTTAGCGGACACGGAGCGAAGCAACCACCACCCGTACCAGCAGCCGGTGTTCTGCTTGTGTGTGTGCGTGTGTGTGTGTGTTTTGGGTGCATCGTGAGAAAGTTCACTTGAGGCATTCCCACAAGTATTGTGAATTGGGAGAGGTCTCGGTCAGCTGTGGCACTTGTTTGGCACATTTGCGTTTTCACAAAAATTCACCTGCTCGGGTGAATGACGAGGCCAGACCGAGGGTGAATCGCCGTCATCGTTATCCTCATCTTTGTCGTCGCAATCTCTGGCATGAAATCGAGAAGTTAACAAACAGAACGGGGACATTTGATGGCACTGATTTTTGGTATTCCTTCGATACATATTCGTTTTGTGGGGGAGGATTTTCGATGAACTCTTTTGATCAGGGTCAAATAAGGGCTGTACTTTACATAAATCAGAGGGAGAGGAAGGAATTAGAGCTAGCAAGGAGTTTGCCAGCATGTGTAACCTAAGTCTATAAGTTTGAAATTGAAATACTAGCCACAGGATTTTGTCTTGTACCAAGGAAGCCAACGATTCATAAAAGAAAGGATTTTATCTTACATTCTTGATGTCCATAAGACATTTTCCAAGCGTAATCTTTGGTTAAGCTGTCTAGTCTCAAAGAGCTTTGTTTTGACCATTTTCCTAGAAATCAGACACCCATTTATTTGCTGCGATCTATATATGTACATATATTTGTATTTCGGAGGCAATTAATAATAATTTTTTAACAATTTTCAAAAACATGATGTTTTTGGAAGGATATTACAAATTACTGTGTCAAAATCGATAACGCTGTCCATGTAATAATGGACATATGCCAAGCATATCCAAGAAAAACGGTCTATGGGTCACGCATTTAGATCCTTTATGCATGCTTTCGGAACCAAAATATCCTTTATAAAGTTTAAACTTCTTAAAAAGAAAACGATTTCTTCCAATATGTTTAAATATTATTTCAATTATTTCTCAAAGTAATGTGAAATCTCGTTAAAATAAACTAACTTTTTAAAAAAGGCTTTAATACTGATTGATATTCTAGAACGATGAGCCGTCTGGTTTAAACAATTGAATATAAAGATAGTTTTTTAAATTGTACTCGACGATTTCCAACGATTTTTAGTTTCTTAAAAGGACTTCCTATGATATATTAATGCCAATCGTCTCATAGCAAGAAGGACTTCTGATCTACTAGTCCTCAAATGGCTGGCGGTTAAGAATATTGTGTCATTTAAGTTTTCGGCTATTAAAACGAGTGCTCCATTTCTTCATAATATACTTCATATTATATTTTACATTTATAATAGTTGAATAGATGAATATACATATGTACTATATATATATATTGTATATTTTTACACTTTTTACTTTAGTTGGCCTACTTAATTATAGAATAATACATAATATCATAAACATTTTGGACATCTCAAGAGAAGGAACAAACTTTTGTAGCTACACTTGATACAAGTAATATCGAAAGATCAGATCATTTTTATATGTATGTATGTATGTATGTATGCATGAAATTTTTCTCGTTATTATGGCCACGATAGATGAAAAAGCACTATAAAATTGTTGTCTTTTACTTATGCTAGGCAGTAATAGAAAAAATATGATTAGATGCAAGTCTTTCAAGCAGGAAAATTGTGAATATTGATTGATGGGATGGAATCTTGGAGTTTTAATGGCTCAGCCAGCCGCATTTGATAAAGAATTTGCGCAACGAGATTTCCATGGGACTCCCAAGAGATGGGGCTCCACTTAGGCAGACAGTTTTCATGGAAAGGTAGGTAGTGGGAGTTATATTATGCTTTTTACACATATCTAATTCATTGTGGCTTAGTAGATTGCTTCCCAGAGGCTGTGGCATTTGTTTCAGTTCATCTAATTGGCTGCGTAGAATTTGGCTCATGCTGGGCACCTCATCGTCATAGCTTCCGGCGGGGCCGACCTCGTTTGGATTTGGTTGCTGTTGATGCTGAGACCTTTGGCCCCCCTTCGCTGTCATGGATGCGGCCATCTGGGGCAGATTCGCCTGCGCTGCCGTCATCGTAGCCATGGAAGTCACTGCTGTCGTCGCTGTTATGGCCGCCATACCCCCCATGCCCAGATTCGTCGATCCCATCGTTGTTGTTGTCGGCAGCATCGTTGTTGTCGTAGCTGCCGACGATACCCGATAGCTATCCAAGTAGCTTCTGCTGGGCAATAATGCGCCGGAGCAAGTCGGGTCGACGATGTGGTGCGTGTTTCTTGGTACGATTGAACTTAAGCTTGCCTCGACGCCGCTTGATGGTTCGCTGTCGAAAGCAAAAATGTGGTTAAATTTTATTCCGATTCTTAATTTATCAAAATATTGATGATGAGTGACACAACTTACAGCTTTAGCTGGTTCGCTTGTGGGGAGTGCAAGGAAGAGCTGCTTGGCGGCCGAAGATTTCCACTGAAGTGTATGTGGTCCTGTGGTTAAACATTGTCTTATACAACCATTCAAACGTTCGCTGTTCGGCGTGTTGATAATACAGAGGAGCTGAATATCGTGAGGAGGAGGAGGAGGAGGAAAATAAGACAGACAAGATAGAGAGATATTGAGATCTTTTGTTCATACTAGGAATTCGGAGGCAAACCCGAACTCACACGCACACACGATATTCAACTCGTCATGCATCATTCTTACAAGGTACATAACAAATTAAGACAGTAGGCAAGGGAATGAAACCGCAGATGTATCCGATATATATAATAATCAACTTTAATTTGAACCAGAATCTTTTGGTTACTTATCGATTTAATTTCCAGCCTCTGACAACCCGCCCATTTAAACCAACTTACAGTCTTGCCATGCCCATAGGGACCTGTCGAACGATGCGTCGCCATTGCAGCATGTTGCTCAAAGTGACGACATTCGTCGATTTTGGTTATGCCATTATAGCGATAGCGATAAAGCTCCGATTGCCTGATGCGCAGCTCCTTTTCCCGTTCAAGGGAGGCTAGCAGGCGCTCGTATTCGTTGCAGGTGTAGAACTGAGCATAGACACGAAAACGATCCCGAAATTCTTTCTGCTCTTTGGTCAATCCAGGATGTAAAGCGTAATTCCGATTGCGAAAGAAATTAGAGACCAACTGATAGTCACGCACCATGCGCTTCCGTCTGGCACGCTCACGCAATCTTCGCGTATATATGTCCACATGTGCCAACTTTAGCATTATGTCCACCTCTGTGTCCTCCGAGCTGAGCGTAATATTGGAAATAAGTTGCTCGGCTGTCGGATCGTATTCGCGTTCAAAACTGTCTCTACTTGGCATGTAACCCAACTGCATGGCCTCGTCACTGCTTATCTCCAGTGGCGGTAATCTAGCCAGAGCATTCGAACCCAGCGGGCCGGCATCATCGTCGCCCGTGTGATCCATCAGCTGTGGCCGTTGTGACTGGGCCGGCGTCCAGGTGGCTCGGCCTATTGTGCCATTGACAAATTTATTTACATACTCCTCCTTGGCATCTTCTGCCGACTTGGTCTCAATGTGTTTGCTTATATCCTCCCAGTTGCCGAAGCCATACTGTTCAATGGCATCCAAGAGACGTAGCTCCTCACGCGCCGTCCAAGCTCCCTTACCACGAAATATGCTGAGTATGGAAGTGCCCGTGTCCATAAACTGATAGTCATGGTTGTTGTGATGGGCCCCAATCTCGGCTCCGGCAGCAAAGCACTGAAAGTTAATAGTATGTAAAGTTAGCTGACCGAAATCAAAACAATATTGTGCAATTAACTTGACCGGCTGCATATATGTATTATATTATTATGTACATACGTACATATGTATGTATGTAAATACTTCGATGCGTCAGCTCCCAGAAGCAACGCTAGTGTGCGTGTAATGTTTGTATGGGTGTGCATGTATGCGTGTCGGTGTGAACGTTTACTTACTTGCAGGCATAGGTCGAAGTTTTCACACTCTGCGCAGTGCACACGTATGCCCTGGATATCATCTTGACAATTTGTGCAATTATATTTAATAAATAAATCGGCAATTGAGGCCATTTTTCAATTTCATTCCATTTGCACCCTTTTTTACTATTTTTCGCGTTTCTGCGATGCGAAAAAATGTGTTGGGTAACGTCAAAATGACTGCATTTAAAAAAGTGTTGGTAAACATACAAATTGTGAGCGTTGCCAGAAAATTAGTATTAATTTCTGTTTTTTTTTTTGTTAATCATATTACAATTTTTATTTTTAATTTACAGAATTAATCTGAAAATACTTACGGAGGAAGGACAATTACAAATTGAAATATAAAGCATTATTTTTTTTACATATGCATTAAATATTGATAGTTTATTTATTCATTTTCAAAAGTTTAATTCGAGAGTTTTTGCCTTTTACGTTGTTTACGCTAATATCACAAAAAATAAATATATTAAATTAAAAAAAAATCGAAAATATTTCATATGAGAAATCGTTAATATCAAGACCGTAACCAATAAGAATAAAACAATATTTATATGCTTAATACCGATTGTGTGAATGAGCTTAATTTAAATCAGTTTCAAAATGCACATTGTTAATTTGATTTTGGAGGGGCTTTGAGATAATATGTTGTAACATAAAACTTAAGACTAAATTAAAAAAATGAATAAAAAATTGGAATTGATATCTTTTGTATCAAACAAAAAACACAAATTTGTTGGAATCTTAATTTCTAAACATTAATTGCATTAGCAAGAGAATTTCCTTTCAATTGTCGCAATGGGAGGGATTGAACAAACAATGTTAGGGTTAGAGTGTGTTTGTGTGTGAAGATGCTAAAGTCTAGGCTATATAAATATTTGATTAATCGATTAGTTTCGTATATGTATTGAATATGTTTAGAATATTTAAATATTGCTGTGGTTTTGTATCGTCGAGCAGTAGCCACTATATCTTCATTATTTTTCTTCATTGTTTGTTTGTCTTGGTTATAGGATTCATCATCTCAGTGGGAGGACTAGTTTGTGTTGCATCTTTTGGCATTGTAGCTACTGTTGCTAGTTTACTTGGACCAATTTAATTGAAACAAAACTTAAACAACGCAGATCCTAAACAGATATGGCAAATGTTCAATTCAATTTCATACAATTTGTTTGTGCTAAAACGTTTTTAAAACGCGGCACGATCAACTAAACTCTTCTTCATAAGAGTTACTAAACAAAAATACCTAAAATAAGTCTATTTGAGCTCCAAAATTCGTGACAAACGGATCGCATTTGCCTGTGATATGAAGGCTTTGAAGCGGTTAAGAGAAGATAAAAGGGAATACTGATTGTGGGACTCAGGAGATTCAAATTAAGTTGTTTTGAGTGACCTTTTCGTAATAAGGAACTAATTTTGATCTTCACATCACATAGCGTCTGCGACCCTGCAGGCGTTTCGTCATGACAGATGAGTCCTGTCCCATAAGTCTAACGTTGGGTCTTCGTCATCTGGTCAGCTGGGGAACACTGAAACTCATAAGCTGCCTGCCACCCATAGTGGGCTCTCAAATAATTCAAAAGCGAATCCTAAAACATAATTATTAACTAATTTGGTATGTAAAGTCTTTCTGTCATTGTCTACAACTTGATGTGAATGATGATGATGATAATGATAATGTGATGTCAATTGGCCAAAGGAAACTAACAACAGTAACAGCAAAGTGCCAAGTGGTAACACAAACTTTTGCGATTGGGGTGCGGCATCAATGTCAACATTTTGGTTGACTGCACTGCTCTTCGATTGTTCGGCTTTAACGTCAAATCCTTTCACATCTTTATCATCTATTTGTTGTGCTACATGTGGCAAGGAAGCATCTAAAAGTTGGCTAAGCTGGGCATGTTCCTGGGCTATGGGACTGGGACTGGCATTCGCATTGGCATTGATATTGTTTGGGGAACTCTTTCTGGTCACATACTTATGCAAATGAGTGCATAAATTCTGATCATCGTCCTCATCATCGCTCTGGTGACTTCGTTCAACTACTCTCGGTGTCATTGGTGCGGATAGATTAGTTGGGTGTGGGTGGTTAATTTGCTTTTTGATAAAATACTTATAGTGGGTTTTGTTCATCTTTAGTTACGGTAGAATCTGCTTCTTGGGTTTTTTTAACTCAGCATCTTCGTCACGCTTAATCTCAGTATAGCGTTCGCCCTTAAGGGACACAATTTTATTATCACGATAGCGAACTAACTTGCGTGGCTCCATTTTGGGCACTACCGGCTTGTATTCACGTTGAGTGGCATTCTTATCCACGTACGAGTACCTAAATTTAATTTATTCATCACATATATTTAATATATAACTAAAAATTCTTACCTGGCAATGATGCGATTCTTAAGCTCATTATCATCGACCGCCACATTCTTCTTGATGACCAAAGTGTGCGACTTGTCCGTTAGACTCTGATTGGTATCTTGGCGATGCAGTAATATTTGAGTGGCGCCATCAATATCACCTTTGGCAATAGCAATACAATGCTTGATCTATAGTAAAAATAATTTAGGATTATTAAACGTTGATCATTTGATATGTTTGACTTAAGTGACTCACCTCAACGTAAGCGGTATCTGGAAACATTTCCTGCAATACCTCAGCCTCATCCAGAAAATAATCACAATTAGAACTGGAGCTATCGGTAGAGCCGCCGTCACTAGTCTCGGACAAATGTTGGGAGCGTTTTCCGCTGCCACTCCCACCACTGCTGCTGCTATTCGATGACAACTCGTCCTTCTCGGAAATGGAAGAGTTACGGGCACGTAATTTCGACTCGGGTATGATGCTGGACAGACTCAGAGAACTACAATTGCATACACAAAGTTTACTAATAATTTCATATGTTAAATATTTTGAACTCACTCAAGTGACAAATTGACGGCATTTCGGTTGCCCTGATTCTTTTCCATTTCGGTCAATTCGCCGGCTAGCTTATAAATCCATTCGCAAATAACACCGTGGTCAATAGTTGAAAACTCCTCAAAATATGCGCTCATCATTTCAACAAAGCCCTCCACATCAAAACAAGGATCCTGAGAGGCCTCTTCCAATATGGATATTATATAGGAAAGCACAATCTCGTCCACAACGCTGAAATCGGCACCTGGAACATACATATTTATATTGAATAACTTTTTATTATGCATCCTAGTTAACGGCGAATTCAGTTACGAATTCGCTGCAAATATTAAATTATTTTTAATTTCAATTCGCCTTTACCACTAATATTTTCGTCCAGAAACTTCACCAGGCTGCGTTTCACCATTTCGTGTTGCTTCTCCAGATTAGTCATGTTGTCTATACCCTCTTTGTCTTTTTCAATCAAAAATGTCTGCACAAAGCCAAGAAGATCTTAATTTAAATATTTTTTTTTTTGGTCTGAGCTGCGCCTTTCAATAATCAATAATCCCTTTTTCGGGGCTGCACAACTAACTACAGGGCTGCAAACTCGATTTTGATATGCCAAATTTTCCAGCCCTGTTATCGGAAATTTAAATAGGGTATTTGCTTATTTATTTACACTATAAGTATTGGAATTTCGTTTTTTGTAATTGGTAAACATTAGAAACAATGCAGTATTTGAAAAACGCTCATTTAAAACCTAATAAAAAAACACTATTATTCTAAAATATGGGTACAAAATACAATTTCGATATATCGATATATCTACAATTCCATCGCAGCTGTTCTGCTTTTGTTTTGATTGTGAATTCTAGACCATTCTGCGGCTTATCAAATCTGTACGCGCATTGTCCTGCTTAAAAACAAAAACAATTTGATGGGTGAGCTTAAATGGGGCTTATATCTAATTTTTATGAATCTTATTGGTCTCGGAATCTTTTACCTAATTTTTGTAAACCAAATTGGTCTCGGAAACCACACGGATTTTGCGTAAAATTGCAGAATTAGTCACCCCGACCAGAACACCATTGCATTTTGATAAGAAGGCTCAGGACAAAATAAAAACAAACCAAAAATTAATATTGCTCATTACTATTCAGCCAATTCAGATTGTTGGAAAATTTAATTCATTTTAACTCACAATTGGTTTTTTTAATATTTAAATAATGGAAAAAATAACTATTTTGCTAATATAAAAAAGAAAAAACATTAAAAAGAAACAAAACAACTCATAATTTGAATCTGCAAACCTCAAACTTGCAACGCAACAAACTTCAGCTTAATGTATTTCACCATATTTTGAAATTTAACAAAATCTATAAATAGGATAATCTCTAAAATGCAAGTAGCAGTCGTATTATTGAAAAATAATCTTTTTTTATTTTTCTCCTCTTTTTTATTTATTCATAATTTTAGATAAAGTATTTTAACTAGACAACAATAAGACTACTAGCTTCAAGGACTTCGACGCAGCAGTTTTTGCAGCAGTGATAATGGATTTTAATAAAACAAATAAACCAGTTACAGAAAACTGGTGCAACTTGGTAATATATATACATATGTACATACATGTGTGACTTGTGCAGTCAGTTTGTTTATTTTATTCTTATCTTCATAATATTTTCCATATTTCAAGAACGACATTGATTTTATATGCCGAAACTGGTGGAAAATATTTTTCTTCATTGCTACCTTACTAATTTCTATTTTGGCCGGGATTATCTGGAACAAGTACTGCAGACGTAAAAACTCTAGTAAACAAGAAACCCACTCGAACGATGTTGAAGCAAGTTTCCTGCCACCGCCGCATCCTGCTGGAATGGATTCGGATAACGTCAAACGAGCCTCTATTGGGAAGCCGATTCTAAAATATAAAAACAAGATTTTAGCTGCCATACCGAAAATTTCGGACCAGAAAAATCTAAAACTTAATATACCAACACAAAACATTATTAATTATGACTGCCATACCGTATAATACGTATAACGTATTGTCGTACAGGGAATTCCAAAGTTCTCTCCGGTGCAAAATAATGGATTTTTTCTTACTTAATACCTTTAAGTATTTATGCCTTAAGTATATGTATTTGTATTTAAATCAGATTCATATCTATAATACCTTAAACTAAACGAATACCTGCAATATTATCTTTAAACTGCCCAAGCATTTCAAAGAGACTTATCGTTAAATTTAAAAAGACTGTTTTTATTATCACAAATTTTTATAAAATATTGTGCAATTTTTCAAAATTTGGCTGTGTGTTATAAAGATATTCCTACATATTAAGACAAACTGATCTAATAAATATACATTCTCTAATTTGTGTGTTTTCTTCTTTCAATCTTTATGCACCCAAATTGGAAGTAAAAATATCGCTAGTGTAAGTAGTACCCACTAAAATTTACTTGAATCTATTATTTGATTGACGTAGGCAAATATAATAATTTAATATCTGAAATAAATTTTCGATTTGTGGTTTTGGTTTTTGTTCAAAATACTGATAGATCTGAGATAAATAAACGTTCCTGGATACCTTAAGATCTGGAGAGAATGTCAATCAATTGATAAGATGTTTAGTAATTCTGGTTGGTGAAATGAAAACAAATGATTTAATTTCATTATCAAACATTTGTTTATTTATTATAAATTCATTATTATCAAAGATTTAATTATTTTTCATTAACACGGCTTGCATACATCATTTCATTTATGGATAATGAATATGAAGTTGGCTTTTTATAAAACTTGACTTTGTTTTTGTTCGAAAAATGGTGTGCAGAAATGTTTATTTTCATAAAACAATTTATGTTTCGCTTATGAATATTCATGTAATATTCGTATTTATGAATGAATCAGTTTGAGTTCGATTGAGTAATGCATAAAAAATATACAAATGTTGTGTATGTATGTATATATGTATGTATATTTATCAAAAGCCTATTACAACACTTTGTAAGTGTGCTCGGGCAAATTTTTCTTTTTAATATTAAATGTATGTATATAACCTTATAAAAATGCTTTTAGAAATATTTTAAATATGTTTGTATATTAATGCATTTATGTGTGTTTGTGTAAACATTTTTTGTTTTTGATATGTAACAAACTACTTTGTGTGAATACTAAGTTTTATATTTGTTTGTAAAATTACAAAAATAAAAAAAAAACTAACAAATTATAGTCCAAACATAAAAAAAAAAAAAAAAAAAAATTGTCTCTAAAATGTCTGTTTTTTTTTTTTTTATTTCTTAAACCATTTATCATTTATATGCTAAAAAAAATCAGGTAATCAAGCATTTTAGTGCAAAGTGAATAGTTTTTGTTTTTAGTTTGTTGTTTTGTGTTTATTTGGTTAAGAATAATTTTGATCCTGTTCGTTAGTAAATGTTGAAATTAATTTATACAGAAAACTTTGACGATGTTAAATTATGGAATAACCGATTTATACATTTACTGTTATCTTGTTGATAATGAAACTGAAACAGACTGAAATTTGTAACTTCCATCTTTTACTTATCTGCAAGAATATATGTAAGTTAAAAAACAAAAAGAAAATAAAAAACTACATCGATATGTCGTGTTTTAAACATTTTTGAAGCATTGCAACAGCTATTAATAACAATTTTGAAATTAATTTCACACATTCTAAACAATCATAACAACTAAGGACAATTCCATGAACTATTTTGAAAATACCAATGAAAGCGACAGAATTCAATAGACATATCGATATAACAAGTATCCATGACATTATCTTACTATATGCTAAGCTTAGACCTAAGGATAACAATAATTAACATACTTACATAGTATAGAATACTACTTTTTGTGTGGCTGTGTGTGTGTGTGTGTGAATGGATTTTTGTATGATTTATATTTATAAATTTTGTATGACACAATTGTATAGACTCGACGTCGTATAAATCGTATATGCGCTTATGTTATGTTCCTATTAAAAAGAAACTTTCATTTGAAAACTTCAGGTGTTGCTTGTACTGTTCAGTAGAATTCTAATTACATATATAATTACATCATTTTTTATGCTGAGTGGATTATTGGCACTATAACGCTCTTCAAACAGCAGACAACAAAAGTAAATTAAAATAAATCAAAATATAAATCAAATGTAAAAAGTAATTTATTTCATATACAACATACAAACACAATTAATTGTGCGGGGGCAAATGAAAGTATTAAAACTAAATGATCAAATTAAAATATAATTATACTTTAGGCTTAGCTGCGCACTATATATATATACTAGCATTATCGAGACGTTTCGTTGACGCATAAATGGACAAAACAAAAAGAGAAAAAAAGAAGAAAAGGACTGGCTTGACAATAATTTCAACAGGTGACAATTGCAAAAGTTTTACGAAATAAACAAAATAAACACGATAAAATTAAAATACACATGCGAAAAACAAAATATTCCTTCAATTAGTATTAATATATATACGGTTATCAGTCAATGAAGTAAATGTCAGATGAGTTAAACACTAAAACATTCTATTTGTATATTCATACAATTGGGCGGCTCCCATGGCCAAGCACTTCCTGCAACGTCTAACGTTTTGTTCTGTTTAGCTTATAATTGTATCAATCGATTCTATCGGATATTCAATATATTGGCTCCATTGAAATCCCACAGATACTCAAAACTTTATATATAAAACTATTGCAGATAATCACAACTTGTCTCTTATGGTACCATACCAAAATAAGAGACTAGTTGCGCATATCTTCTATACACTCTCAAATGTTAAAAGCTGCCTACAATCCATAGAATATTGACTTATTACAGCCAACTGATGACGGTGTATTTTTGAGCAAATCACAGCCCCTCCATTCGACTACTCCTTGGCTGTGATTTAATACCGCTTCTATAAACAGTTCGTAGATTCTTTGGCGTCATCGATATTGGTATGATTTTTAATGAGCAATTGTGTAGTTGGATATTTGTTCATTTGAGAGAAACGCTCCATAACACAGGATGAGCTTAAACGGGCCTCGGCATCGTGATCCCAGCACTCCTCCATGGTGTCGCAGAAGATGTTTAGACCCTAAAGTCAAATAGTTAATTAGAGCTATTTTCAAAAGTTCGGATTGGCTTTTAACTTACATCATGGGCACGCCAAGAGCTGCGCAAATGTGGACGCAGTTTTTTCGTCACCACGCTCTCCTGTACTTCATCGAGTGTGGGACGCTGACCAAGTTCCGCCTCGAAGGGTAGCTGAAATTCACCTACGGGACCAACTACATCGCAGCGCGAAACCATCTCCCACAGAACTAGGCCACAAGCATAGACATCAATACGCAAAAAGGCGTCTCTATTGAAGTTAATGGCACCCTCAAGTACCTCCGGTGCCATATAACGACGAGTGCCCACTTGACCATGAGTGTCGCCACATGGTTTGCCCGGCTGAAAGATCATGGCCAGTCCAAAGTCAGCTATGCAGGCCGTCAAATCACCCTTAAGAAGCACATTTTTGGATTTAAAATCTCTATGTGCTATCGAAGGCTTCAATCCATCGGCCTTTGTGCCCAGTATCTCTTCATGCAAATGAGCCAATCCGTTGGCCATGGACTCGGCGATGCGACAAAGTTCCAGCCAGGTAATTGTATGGGACTTGAGGTAATCGCAGAGTGAGCCATTATGCTGATAGGTTGAAATCAACCAATATTCCGGCTTATCCAGATGCTTCTCCACACCCAAGAACTCCAAAATGTTGGGATGTCGCATGCGTGGCAATTTGTAGATCTCGTTCTCTGTAGTCCAGGATTCTTTCTCCTGCATTCGAAAGATTTTCACTGCAACATCCTGGCCATGCAACTTGGCTTGCCAGACATCACCGAAACGTCCGCTGGCCTTTTGCTCCAGCAACTGGATGGGCCTGTTACTAAGCAGAGGCGATGTGTTTGTGATTTCTGCCTCGTGCTGTGTGGAATGTGTTAAGTGAATTAAGAGCACATGATTGGATGCGGCGAATTTTATTCTCTTACCGTGGGTATTTCATTGAAATGGGCTTGCTTCCGACGGCGATAAAAGAAGAGACCCATTATCATTAAAAACATGAGAAGCACAAATATCGAAGATCCAATATAAATGTACAATAAATTGCTATCATCTTGCGTTTTCTCTTTGGGTACTGAAAGAGAAGAGAAAAAACAAATTAACATGCGTTTTAAATTGAAGGAAAAGCTTTAAAACGCTTGCCACAGGTGAACAACATCTCAAGTGGCACCTGTAGTTAAGCTATCCAAACTCTTGGGGGTTGTAAAAAAAAATAAATAAAAAGGGCAAAAACGAAAAGGAATGCAAAGAGAAAAAAAGAAAAAACGAAAGTTCGCCCCCAATATGGCATCTTTCTTGTCGTTTTTTTCTTTTTTTTAGTTGAGATAAAAGCAAAGCTAAACCGAAGAACAAAACAACAAAGTGCAGAGCACAAAAGATGAGGCAGAGGCAAATGGCAAAGGCAAAGGCAAAAGGCAGCAACACCCTAAAATAAAATAAAAGCATAGAGTAGAAAAACAAATGGGGGAAAAAAAGGAATAAACGAACGTGCACAGGAGGGCTAAAATTGCAACACATGGTGGTGGCGCATAGCAGCCTCCGTATTCCCCTTTAACTACGGCGCCACTTCACGTCGAGAGTTCGTTAACACGAAAAACGTTCGGTTGTATATATGTGGGATAGCCCATCCCCTTTGGCCCTTCTTCACTGCTTACTTTTGCTCTCTCGAAGTTACCACAGCAAATTGTAATTCAACAAAAATTGGGGTAAACTCGCAAAAAAAAAAAAAAAAAACACCGAACCGAACTATAAACAAAAACACATCTTAAACAAAATCTACCTTGCGTAGTTGCTTCCGTCGTGGTCGGTATGTATTTGTGATTCTTATTGCACAGAGAACCCTTGCAGCAACAATAATATAAAGAATTCTTCCTAGGTGCCGCACTGGTTATGCATTCCGTTTGATTGCATTCATGGTTATCAGAGAAGCATCCTTTCATTTTAAGTGTCGTAACGCCTGCGGGGAGATTGGAATCAATTAATAAATTAGCAAAAGAACAGAATTTACCATCTTACCCGTCGTTTCGTTAAACATCCAGAGAGCATAGCAGCTGGGGGACTTATCAGCTTCTACCTGACATTCCCCAATGGAGACGCTGCAATCCTTGCAATTTTTTTCATCATACTGCTCGCAATAAATGTGATGACCATCGGTCAGAATGGCCCCATTACTCAGGCGATAGACTAAATTCAAAATAGAAATGAAAACAAATCATTAATTATTAAAACGAAACATTATTTGAATGTATGTACATATATATTTTGCTAAAAGGTTTTATATTCATTTGGGATTAATGTTTTGCATCACCGACTAAATAAAGTTATTGCTTATCTTAAAAGACACCCTAATTTTGCTAGAAATGAGAAGATTGGTCCACTGGTATAGAAACTATGTGTAAATAATTGCTCTAAGAAATAATTCAATAGATACGATTCATTGTGCAATAATTAATTGACTTGGGTCGAGTCAACTCCGAAGTGCATTATGTAGAATTGGCGTAACTTCGATTTTTGAGTAGACCTAATTTTCATTGCATCAGCTAGAATTATGTAACCCTCAAGTGGAAAGGCAAAATGCTAACGATGATATTTGCTATGTCAGTTGGGATAATAGTCGATTTGGTTCGAGAAGGGGTTAAGCGGTATCATTTTGTACCCATATCAGATTCGCTCCACCTGGAATTTTACCCGTTCCTATTGGGGCTTAGCGTACAGCCATTGAATGCAACCCCCAAGTTTTTGCACAAAATTAGCTGTGCTGGCCAGTCGACCAACCCACACAGCAGCATTTGGTTTGCCGAGTGGGCCATAACCTCAATGCAAGGCAAACTCTTCCGCTCCAGCTCCATGTGGATGTGTATGTTTATTTGTGTGTGCCTGTGCATTGGATACCTATGCATAGTGGTGACAATATTATTAGCCATGTGTATTGTCGAATTACGGCAATCTGACTCTAATCACAAATAAACTAACATGTATTAGCACCAATCAAACATATTCTGGCCCCACGGTCCTTGTGGGTAATAGGATGTGTGTGTGAGTGTGCATGTTCACATACGCTCACTCACTCAGAGATTTTCAGTAAAGTAGATACATAAGCATGAACTTTATTCGCAGGAGAAAGGAGAGAACGGGAGGATGAGTTTAAAGTGGCGCTTGATGGATAAAAGGGAAAAAGCAAGTACAAGAGCGAAGCGAGAGTTAGAGAGACAGTGCACAAGAGAGAGCGTGGAGGAGCATGCCAGAAGAGATTTAAGCCCCTGCCCCCGCACAACTCAAACCAGAATCTGAGAGAGAGAGAGAGAGCTAGCCATACAACAAGTTTCTAATGCAGCGCACACATTTATCCCATTCAAAGAAATACTCACACACATACATGCAAGCACATTATGCAGGAAGTTGTAAAAATTAACACGGTGTCGAATTATTGACACTCTGTAAAGAGTGATAAATCTGTCGTGTTAATGCAATTTTGCACGTTTTAAATTTTAATTAGGATCAATCACTCTATTAGCACACAGGGCACAGAATTATTAGTCGAAAAGCGACTCCTTTCGGGTCTAAAGATTTCAATGGATTCAACTTTTTCCCACAAAATAATGAAATTTTTGATGTAAATACTCTATAATTCAGACACCTTTATAATAGTGTAGTATGGCAGATACAGAGTCCGATTGCAGAGCGCAAGTCTAGATGCACAGATTGCGAGTTTTAAAATATAATGTAAATAATATTGAAGGCAATTGAGGCGCCCAGTATTAGAATCCACAAATAGAACTAAAAATATACACACACAAACACCCACACACAGACAGTTACAAGCTTACATTACATGTGGCACATATGTACAAATTTAAATAAATACGTACCCAGAACAAGCTGCACTGTTAGATAAAGTAAAAAATCGTAGTTGGACATGGTTATGCGTTATCACTTGTATATAACTTGTTTACAATAAACAGCTTTATATTGTTGTAATACGTAACAGAGTAAAACGCATTCGTCGGAGCAAACGGTTCCTTGAGGGTTAAATTTCAATTGGTTTTGCTTTTCACCATACAAAATATAGACAGGTAGTTTGTATTTTTTCTTTTGGCACAGAGTTTTCTTTTATTGTTGCACTTGGAAAAGGACAATACACATTATGTAGAGGCTGTGTGTGTATGTATATGCACATATGTATACTGGATGCAGCGAATTCGCTGACCATGTGCATTTCCCGCGGTCTTCGGTTGCGCGATTATGCTTATTTGATTACATTATTTTTAAGAACACTTGGAATGCACACTTTTGTGCCATTCTATCAGTTTAATTTGAGTTTATGTTAACGTGCGTTTTTTTCAACGTTTTGGCTCACTCCTTAAGGCTTAGCGTTAGAGATGGGCAAAACAGTGATGGCTGTACCGATGTATCACAATGTTTTTGCCCCTATTTTAAATTTCATCGTGGCGTGTATGACACTTCAGTAACTTTGAGCCCATTGCAACGGGAGTCAAATAACTATATTTTAGGGCAATTAATGCATAAATATAGTTTAACACTTTAGAAATAAATGTTTAAGAAATGTGCGACAGACGTTATCTCTGTTCAATTGAATCGTTTTATTACTGTTGATAGCTAGGTATTTATCTATTTTCAATGTATGGTCACATTGGACTAAAAAATAAATGAATAAAAAAATTAATGAAACGATGACAACAATTCGTGCTAAAAACAGACAACAATCTCGTAAATATGTTATAATATGGCACGATGAAGGGATTAAATACCTAATTTCGCGAATTCGAGACGCACCATATATTTGGGATTGCCGGCATATCCACTTCAATACAAACAGTCTAAAAACAGAATTTTGGTCTCAGTTGGAAAAGAGCGTACATCAGCGGTTCGGATTGCCAGTCTCAACAGGTAAACAAAACCGTTGGGTTAATTTCTCTTGTAATAATTACTAACAGTTGTCATTAATAGATGATTTAATTGAAAAGTGGACTAATTTGACAAGAGCACGAAACTTAACTAAACAGGCAAATAAAGAAGAACTTAAGACTATCAATGAGAGAAAATATGTTAAATTACTCGACTTTCTTGAGATTTCAAAACAGAATGACAGCGACTCATGGCAGAAGAACACTAAAAATGAAGTACAACAAAATCCAAAAACTGTACAACGATTGACTATAGTTAACCATAATGAGGATTCAGAAGAAGGTAACCTTGTTGACGATGAGGACGATGATATGGAAATATTAGGGTCAATTTCCGTCAAAAATACCCAAAGAAAGGATGTACGAGAGGACGTACAAAGTTATCATTATGGCATGGCGATTGCCAAAGACATTTATGAACTAAGCGAAGATCTAAAAATTGATGCCAAAATAGAGATTATGCAGGTTATTGGTAAATATCAAAAACGACAACTTCGCAGAACCACACAACATTAGCTAAGCTGTAATTTAAATATATATAATTTGAATAGCTAAGCTGTAATTTGAATAAAAATATAAATGACTGTTAAAAACATCGCTTGTTGAGTTTTGGAATGTCCATCAAACTATCGAAACTCACCAGTTCCATCGTTACTATCGGTCGAGCTATCAATGAAATTGCCAGCTCTAGCATTTTCATATTTTTCAAGGTATAAAGACGACGCAAAAGTGAAAATTATAAGGAAATTTTACAAATATAACAATTAAAGACTTTAAATTTGTGAAACTGTTGTCATTTTGTGATTAGTAAAGAAGAAAAATTGCTTTTAACTTCACTCAAATACAGCAAATGCTTATATTTTCCATAAAATAACAAAAACAAACTTAACACTTACACATAGGCACATACGCATACATACGGAAAATTGAAGCCGTCAACACTAACCTGAGTGAAATTCTTTTGTTTTCACAGATCGCATTTGTAAGTAACTGACTCAAACAAAATGACAGGACGTGGTAAGGGAGGAAAAGGATTGGGAAAAGGTGGCGCCAAGCGTCATCGTAAAGTGCTTCGTGATAATATCCAAGGTATCACCAAGCCCGCTATTCGCCGCTTGGCTCGTCGCGGGGGCGTCAAACGTATTTCTGGATTGATCTATGAAGAAACTCGTGGTGTCTTAAAGGTAAGCAGTCTGCAGAAACATATACATCTTGGATAAAGCAACTATATCATCATGTTACTTTCAGGTCTTTTTGGAAAACGTAATTCGTGATGCTGTTACTTACACTGAACACGCCAAGCGTAAGACTGTCACCGCTATGGACGTTGTCTACGCTTTGAAGAGACAGGGTCGCACTCTCTACGGTTTTGGCGGTTAAAAACCTTCTCCGGCCAATTAAGCAAGAATAAGCACTCATTAAAATATAAAACAAAAAACCACAGCTTCTATATTATACATATAATCAATCAAGCAAAAAAAATTTACTCAAAAACGAATTGACTAAAACACAAAATATTCCACTAATTATATAAATATGTCTAAAACTGACACCTAATATAATCCATTCTTGCAAGGCCTAAACCATTTTGCTTTCAATTGTTATTTATTTTTTTTTATGGTTTAACAGCTATTATGTGATTCAACGAACTTTAGTAACCAGTAAATTGAATCTTAAGAAGGCCCAACTAGGCTCCAACGTGTTACATTATTACCTATGCACATTTCCGTCTAAAGAAACTAAACTCCGCATGGAACTACAACTGAAAATTTGGTTCTCCATATTTTTTTTTTTTTTTTTGTATTCGATGTTTGAACGTTTTTCTTTGGATTTATATATGGATATGATTGGTTGTCTCGTTTTGAAGTTGCTAAGCGGAGCAGAGTTTTTCATTGTGGAGTAATGCATCTCTAATTGCTATACGAATTTTGTTCTTGTTTTCTTTGCATTTCCAAGTAAACGGAACGCGGCGAGAGTATATCATCGTCGGTGTTTCCGCTGCCATTCTCGTCATTTGAATGATTGTCCACAGACTGTTTGCTGGTGCGTCGCATAAAGACCTTCATGCCGGTAAATTTGCCATTGGGTGATGCCTGACCACGTATAGTAGTATCCGTTGTGTCCGCTTCCGAGCCCGAATTGATGAAATTCGTCTCCAGACCGTCATCTTCATAGTTTGACATATAAGTTTCCACCTGTTCAGTAGTCCTGTGCATATACGACTCGGTGTGATGGCTGCCTTCCTCGGATTTTGGCTTTTGACGCTTTTTGCCGGACCTATTAGCAGTTTTACGTTCTATCTCGGCCATGTATTGGGACACACGGCCACCATCTCCAGAGCCGCCAAAATTGCGATGCATGCCATCGTTATTTAATGGCTTTCGTGTATCGCCATATTGCCCCCTCTCGATAGGATTGCCATTGCGACCCATTGTCTGCTTCTTAAGGGCGTCCTCATAACCATACGGCGGATAATCGCCATCGCCGCATCCGCCTTCTTTACGCCTACGATCCTGCTGATTGACCATCATACTATCACCAATATCAGTCTCAAATTGAACCATAGGATTAAGATTGAACTGAATAGGAAAGGAGTTCGAATTTTAATATCTGTACTATATCCACTATTTGTTTACTTACATCACGTTCATTGGCGAACTCATGATCCGATTTCGATTCGTGGTGATTTGAATTATCCCTTAAATTCGTCTCCACATATTTCATCTCACTACGCACTTTTCGAACATGGTATAGTTTGCGTGGCTGCTGTTCATCCATGTAGCCGTTAGCCCTCATCTCAGCCTCGGATTGACTTTCCTCTTTCAGCACTGGTTTCAGTTGATCCTGCATGGACATTTGCTGTTGATGCTCCTTACGCAATGTGGCAATGTCACTGCGAGGTGTTCCTTCTGGACTAGTGACCAAACTGTTGACCAAACGACTGGAGCTCGACTTGCTATAGCTTTGCGTTCTAAGGAAATATACTCAAGGATAAGTGAACTCAACTAATTTGAAAACACTTCCAGTTACACTTACTCCTTGATAATATCATGCAGAGACTCATTTCTCACTAAGACATAGCCATTCGGCATATTTGGTGTTTCGATCATTTTGTCCGACGGGGTTGGAGCACTACTACCAGCAGCCATTAGGTGTTGGCTTAGCTTCTCATTCAGCTTCTCAGCCTTCTTGCGAAGTGTTCGCTCAAAGGATAACTGCTCCTCCAGATTCTTGATGTGATTGAGCAATTGAGACACCGTAAACTTCTTATTCTTAGGCAGGCTCTGTAGGCCATTAACGCAACTCAAATCATACTGGGGCTCCTCTGGTTGCTCCTCATTGGGACCCTTCAAATGTTCGCGTATGCTACGATAGATGAACTTGCTTATGCCCTCGTTATTATGGACATTGAAGTCGGTGACGGCATTATTGACCTCCAGGCAACTCAATATCAAATTGGCACCAATATCGGTTATGCCGCATCCCTCCATATCGACATCTGAGGACACAGGAGGACTCATAATCAAGGGAAATTTAAAATTTCAGGACTTAATTTGCACTCACTTTTTATCCAGGCATCCTCTTTGAGTACTTCCGCTATAAACCTGACCCCATCATCACCAATTTCCGGATTGTTGGCCATTTTAATGATACGCAAACCAGCAATGGCATTAACATCCACACTACGATAGCGAAGAGATTTCTCCCAACCTTCGGAGAAGCGTGTAATTTTTTGCATCTAGTGGAAGATTAGGCCATTAGTGGGTATATACTTATTAATTTTGATCCCACCTTTATCATATCAGCTATAGCTTCGGCACCCTTTGCAGTTAGATTGCATTCAGAGACATCAAACACTTCGATGGTATTCAAATACTTGGCCGTGTTGCACACCAATGAACAACCCCTATCCCCAATAGGAGACTTACGAAAACAAAGAGTAACTAGGGACTCATTTGAAGCCAAAGCCTTAAAAAAAAAGAGTCAAAGCATTCGAGAGAGTAGAAAGATGTTGTCTTGTCCCCAGCTTACCTTGGCAATAATCTCAATGTAGCTTTCCTGCAATGGCAACCCCTCCAACTTCAGGGTGGTCAGATTCTTATTGAGCTCCACACAATTGCCAATCGCATTCACCATGGCGGCAAACACAAAACGTGTGTAAATCACTGGTCTCGTCCGATACAAGCGAGCCCTCTTCTCCGAATCGATGGGCTCAATGGTACCTGAAGAAAGTTCCATGTTAGTTTCCCCAAAGCAACTCACACATTCACCCCCTCCCTTCACTTACTCTGTGGAAGAATACGGCGAATGCGTACATGCAAGGTCTGAAGCACCAAATCATGATGCAACGCCTCGTTGATCAATAGCCAATCGTTTATAGCCAATCTATCGGCAAAAAGCTCTAAAAATGTGGTATTCGACTTGGCACGTATATCCGCTATCGGTTGAATATTCTTGGCACGACACAGTTCCAGGTAACGAAAATGGAACGAACGGCTCTTACTCGATTTTCTCATCACGGGAGGCACGGAGACCACCTTTTTTAGTGGCTCGCGTACTTTGGCTCCTCCCATTGCTGCACCACGATTTTGAGACATTCTATAAACAGAAATATTAAGTTTTTAATAGATAATTCCTCAAAATACACTCTGAACAAGATGGGCAGAGAATCCGGAAAGTTTAATCTATCACTCTGTCAATTTTCGCAAGTTTCTTCAAAATTTAAGTTGAATTTTTTTAAATTTTCATAATTCTCGAAATAGCATAAGAACTTCAAGCAATGAAATGATGAATAGCCAAAAATTGTTCTGAGGAATCAAAATAATATCCTTAAAAACTCTATAATGCTCTTCATATCATAATTTTTACATTAATTCATATTTTGAGAATTTTCGATATACGAAATGGAGTTTTGAACCCCAAAATAATCTAGATGAACTAGTAAAATGCCATTAGAGTCTACCACTTTTCTTTTGCATGCCCATAAGCTAAGCCTTCCAGTTGCGTTCCATTGAAAGCCGGCATGCTAGCCAATTTGTAAACAAACCCCCACTGGAATTCACGCCTGGCTAACTACTCGCGTGCCTGGACTGGCGATCTACTCTCAATCTCTCTCTTTTACTGTTTCTCCCTCGATGTCGAGTTCGGTGACAACGCGTTACCAACCAACCAGCCAACCAACTCAATTCCCATAGAGCACACGACGCAAACATACCTCCGCCGTCATTTGAGTGGCTTGGTTCGAGCCTTCTGCCAACTAGTCGTGGCGCGACCGTTAAAGCATAAAGTACATGTTTCGGAATTTGTTGGCAAAAAAAGTGTGTTGAAAATATACTACCAAGTTGATCAGTTTAAAAGTTAAGAAGAAAGAAAGGCTTACAAAATTTATTGGGTGTGATGGTGGCACGTTCCCGAGTGGCGGTAATTTAAAAGTGAACTCTACATAGACCTCTTTTCCGCTTCGTGTATTGCCCAATTCTTCGTGTCTTTCGAGTGTTCTGATTTCGGTTGGGGTTTTGGGCTTTCTGTCTAATTACCAAAAACCCTTTCAGAAAATGTGTCAAGCACAAGACAATAAAATGAAATTCGACTCGGTCGAGTGAGTTCAGTCCAAGGAATATCAGCTTGCAAAAAGGATATCTCTTTAATATTTGCATAATATCAGCTTACCAGTAGAACTCAACTAAAACAAGGGAACTATCTTTAAGGGTAAGTCTAGTTATTAAAAGCAATAAGGGATGTTCGAGGGAACCTGATCCTAACCTGATGTCTGAATTTCAAGGACTTGCGTGACCTATCGAAACAAAAATGTGAATTCAATTACCTTAAATGAATTGTAGAAACAAATTCAACTGCAATTAGTTAGCTATGCAAAAATAGTCTTAGAAAATGAGACCAAGTGTAACGAACAAATTTTGTGTATGTTGTGTGTGTCTCGGAGAGGCAGAGAGTTTTGGCATGGACTACGCATATTACCATGACAGCGAGGCGGATGCGGGCCCAGGCTCTGACTCTGACAGTGACTCAAAACTCATGCTACCGCAACGAACCCGAAACCCCCTGCTCCTCACCCCACCAGCCAACAGGTCCCAATTTCCCTCCTCATTCTGTTAAAAAAAAACAACAAACAAACAATAGTTAGCTTGGCGGCGTTGAACTTGACTGTCAAGAGCCACGTTTCGGAATCGATGTGCATGACAAAAAACCAGGGGCCCTAATATGGGGGAGGAAGTGTTTAAATTGGAGTAGTCGAAGCCATAAGCTATTTTGTTTGCGCACCCACCGCATACGCAGAATACGATGCGATCTCGTCTCGTAAAGCCGGAAACCGAAAGGCAACCTTTGTCTGGTGGTCCAGGCTTTAAGCCAGCCAATGGCAGCTTACGATTGTCCAAATCTCATCTACATACGATTTTTGTGAGAATATTTTGTTGTTATATTGATTTGTGGTTACTTGGTGGCTTAACCGCAATGTTGTAATGTTATGTTGCCCAGGGACACAATAACCCAGCGACCGTATAATAACGCATTGCTTTGGCTTTGGGCTTAGATGCCATTTTCACTTTTGGCAAACTCTGACCGACCGGGAAGGCCAGAATATGCCAAGCGTGAACTTGGCTTGATGCGAATCTTGGCAACAAGAGTAGTTAGCACCAGAAACTGCCGAACCACCCAAAGGGTCGCCCCCCCCTCCAAGAGTCAGAGTTGGAGCCATCTCTAGTCGTCATGGTGAACTGACATGTCTTTCACCGACAGCCGACAACTGGCAACTTACATAAATTGAGTGAAATGGCAGCAGACCTATGTATGTCTGATCTTTTGTTATTAATTTGCTTTAATTCAGTGAGTTTTCGCTGTGTGGAAAATTGGCTGATATGAAAGTTGCCACCCACAAGCCTCCCCCACATCCCTTTACCACCCACTATCCACCCACTTCATTCATGGTCGTTGAGGAGGAAGTGCGTATTACTAATGGGCTTAATTAAAACTAAATGGCCTAATTTGTTAAAAGATATCTACCTTAAGTTATGTAATATACGATTTTTACTTACATTTCAAATTCAGTTTCAAGACCCAATATTAATATCTATTCTGATTTATACATCAATGAGTAGTATCTGGAAAAAAAAAACCAAAGTGGAGTTATTATTAATCGACAGTAGCTCAACATTATCATGATTTCTATAGAAACTCAGTGCAGCATGAAATTATGTATACGTAGTGTTGTCTGTGTGTGGACCAACTGACCAAACAACCCAATTTAGCTGAAAAGCGTTGGCCATAACAAAAACACATAATTATCGAAAAAGTCCAAAACTCATTTAAAGAAGAAAAGGCATTAAATTGTTGCATGTACATAGACCCCCTCGGCATCGCCGCGCCCCGCACCGACCCGCTCGAGGCAAATTGAAAGCGAAATCAGTCGAATGGGTTAGTCTTCTTCGGGCCTTCAACTTATTTTGAAAATTGCTTTAAAATTAAAATAAATGACCTTGTCCATGATTTTCCCGGCTAGATAAAGAGATGCAATGCTGTGTTGCCTGTTTCTGCCGGAGATGGTTGATGGCTAGGTGAACTACTGGAAACTACAGGCAATGAAATACAAAATCAATTGGCTAATCGTTTATAAGCCACGGCAAGTGATTAAATTTCATTGTCATTTTAATTGTAATCATCATCAGACACAATTGTGATGAAATTCAATGAACCAAAGAGTAAAAGGCCCAACAACCACTACCAACGTCAACTTGTCGAGTTCAAACACTCGAAACAATGGCTTATTGCCTCTGACTGGTTAATAAGCCACCATTGAAACTGCCTGCTGTCTGCATATGATATAGTTACATATATACATATTTATCTGATAGATCCACAACACTCACAAGAAAATTCACACGCGTCACTAAAAAATTCAACAAAGATAAGGTTTCAAACTTCATTGGGCGAAAAATACATATACATACATTGCACTTCATGAACATGAAGAAATATTATTATTTTGTAGTTACACTTAAAGAAATATCCTCTTCCCATTGCCAGGAGAGTTTGTATTAGTAAGAAAAGTTTGGGGAATGAAATGATTTCTAGAAAACAATAGTGATCGATTTGGTCTAAGGGGTAGGATAGGAAGATGATGATCAACGGAATCGAAAATTGCAAACAACTCATTATTTCACTTCATTCATCCATCATTTCATTAATTTCTACTTACATTTACATAGAATTTAAATCATCTCAACGTAAGAGAAATCCTGTCTAGGTGTTTAGGACCGTTTAGTTTTTTATTAATGATACATCTCTACAATATTTGATCTGATTTCTATAAAATTGGTCAAATGCCAATGTGTTGATTAAATTGATAAATTGTGAGGATCTATCCACTCGAGAAACTTCTGAAATGTTATATAGGAAAGTTCTTTTAATGTCTACTTATAACTTGTCTAAAACGAAGATTACTGCTTTGGATTTCAAATTACTTAAATTAGCTTAAGTTATTGGGAACGAACAAAGTTTCATAACGTCCTTGCTTGTCTGTATGAGTTCACCCTAAATGATAGCTATCTTCCTAAGTGATATACGGTCCAGGCTCTTATGATCGCTTAAAATTATAATTCCAAGTTTCATTATTGTCCATACATATGTATATCTACACAACTTTTAAACCAATTTTAATGAAATTTGATGGTAAATATCATTGTTTCGCAATAATATATATATATTAAATGTTTCTTGGATTTTTGTCGCCCCTGGGAAACATATTCACTCGAGAAACTTTAGAAATGATTCCTCTACAGGAAGGTTTCTTCGAACCGATTGAAAGCTTAGTTAACTTGAGTTGTAACCAAGTCTTAAGTCTAAAATTTACAAAAACACATTCCAAATTATACTTCAATGTCACATTTTTCCACCTGTTTAGAATGATCATTAGAATGATGAGAAAATTCTTAGAAAAGTAACTTTAATTTTCACTTTCTTTATGTGGTCAATGAAAAGTTTACCTATTCTACAAACATTTCATCTTACAATTAATGTTATATTTCAATTTGTAAGAAATTTCAAGCCAGACAACGAATCTAGATCATCCTAAACAAATTCTTACAATAATTGCAGAGCACTTAAGAAAACGTTACGGCCATTAAACCTTGGCATAACAAAATCAAATTTCTAAAGAAACAAGCCAATAAAAAACAACAACAACCACAACCAAAGCAGATGCTTCAATTAATTTGGCGCATAAAACTTTCGCAAAGATCAGGTCTCTTGGCCACGCAGTAAACGTACATATGTGTCCAGTGGCATTGAGAAACATTTCCTCCCTACAGCCCAATTCGTGGGCTGTGGGGCTTAGTTAGAGGATGTTGCAATCATACGGCTGAGAACAAGAACCAGAGAAAAGTCAGAAGTAGACCACAAGCTACGTGGTTTGGCGGTGTGTGTGAGTGTGGAGTTTCTCAAGCGAAACTGTTTTAAGGTCATAAGGCACACACTACACACACAGAAAACACATTAAATGTACGAGACACTAAATATTTGGACACATTTTAATGACTAGAGTAAGGGGAAAAATGGGTTAACTTCTGTTGTTGTCGTAACACTCTGTCTATTTTCTAGGTGTCGCGGCCTGACATGTAGACGACTTCCACAACAAAAATCATCATACTTCACACTCTCATCATGCACAACGAACTACAGACAGAGCACCACTACAGGAAGGTGCGCTTAAAAGGCAGGTGGAATTTAAGCCAGGCTTTAAGTGTTAATATAGGAAAGTTCGTAATACTCACTACTCTTATCTGCGCTGTTTCTTCTAATCGCCCGCCTCGTTTTGCTATTGATGGTCAGTCTGAGATTGTTTTGCGACTAAAAGAGAGTCCTGAAACGAAAGTGGGTAAGTTGAAGAAGAATATCCCATTCCTTTATATGTAGTATCTGTATCTTAAATTATCATTTAGGTAGTCTAATATATACGCTGAAAGGCTATGATCCGGATAATGATCCGCTCACATTTGGAAAGCGTAATTCTCATGACAGCGAAATTATACGAATAGAGAACACTGGCGGCAATGAGGCCAAAGTGTATTTGGCCAAAGAATTGGACCGTGAGAGCCAGGACGAGTATGCCATAGTGTTAACCCTGACGGATAGTCATTATTCGGATCATAATTATGTGACGCAGAGTTTTCTATTGCTTGTGGAGGACATTAATGACAATTCGCCCATTTTTCTACCATATCAAAATGCCATTGAAATACCCGAAGGCACCGAACCTACAGTGATCAGTACGCTGGAGGCCACCGATGCCGATGAGGGAGCCTACGGTCAGGTTGTGTATTATCTACAGGAGCTGGATGGTGACAATGATGTATTCAGCATATCCACTAATCAGGGCAAGGGAGTTCTACGACTCCAAAAGGAACTGGACTATGAGACCAAGAGCTTGTATCAACTGCGTGTATTGGCCGTGGATCGTGCCAATCAAGGACCAGTGAATACAGGAACTGCGGCAATATTGGTCAAAGTCAAGGACATTGAAGATCAACCACCAGAATTTGTTGAAGTTCAGGCCGTAGCACGCATTGCCGAGGATGCACCGGTGGGCACCAGGGTCCTGCGAGTTCGAGCCATTGACGGGGATCGTGGCATTAATAATCCCATAGCCTACAGCCTTGAGGCCAATGATCTATTTGATATCGATCGGCATACAGGTGTAGTCTATACGCTGACCGAGTTGGACCGCGAAGAACAAGCTGATCAGGTGAATGGAGCTCACATTTTGAGAATCACAGCCTCAGAACTGTCAAAATCGGAAGCAGGGGCAGGAAAATCTGCTCCTTCCACAGTTCGAACTGAAGTCACGGTCATTGTGAGTGATGTCAACGATGAGATACCAACTTTCGGAGAAACCGTCTATCGTTGTGAGATAAATGAGAATGCTCAAACAAACACACCATTGGGATTCATTGATGAGGATGTGCAGAATTTTGTATTCGATCATGATGAGGGCAACAATGGTACATTTCGTCTGTTTCTCGATCCACCCAATGATCTGTTCGAAATAGTACCAGAACTGGCGGTGAATGAGGCAAATTTTATGCTAAGGGTTAAGAATTCCAAATCTCTGGATTTTGAGCAATTTGTCGAGGTAAATTTTACGATATTTGCACGGGAAATCGATGAGCCAAGTCGTTATAGGTAAGTGAGTCTCTCCTTTATAATCTAATCCTAATGCTAACTGGAGTTATTCGTTATTTTAGCTCGGCTCATGTGCAAATTTTTATACGTGATCAAAACGACAACTATCCAGAATTTACACAGACTATATATAATGCCAGTGTCTTGGAGAATAGCGAACTGGGCACCATTATAACCAAAGTGGAGGCAACGGATGTGGACTCCGGGGACTTTGGGAGCATGGGCATACGTTATACCAACTTGAGAGGCGGCATAGCTCATTTGTAAGTTAACCTCAAGTGTGCTTGGGATCCTTTTATTGACTTTTTCCTCATTACAGGCTACATTTGAATCCCATAACTGGAGTGATTACTATCAAGCAAACAGGAAGCACGGCCTTCGATCGTGAAATTATTTCACGACATTATCTGACCGTTGAGGCCATCGATAATATAGGTCAGGGTAATCGTAATACTGCCCAGATTATTGTCGATATTCAAGATGTCAATGATAATGCCCCAACATTTCTGCAGCGGCAATATGAGGCGAAACTTTTGGAGAATAAAAACGAATTCGAGACACCATTGCAAGTGGAGGCACGAGATTTGGATCTAAACGGCACTGAGAATAGTCAAATAACTTATGAAATTGTTGAGGGATTGTATAGATTGAATTTTACAATTAATCCAAGGAGTGGCTTGGTCCAACCTTTGCATCATTTCGACTACGAGGATCTTGTGGATAGTAGTAATCGTCGACATCTGCGCGAGGCGAATGTGGGCATGCGAGAGATTGATTTACTTATACGTGCCCGAGATTCGGGCATTCCTATGCTGTCCACCGTAGTGCCAGTTCTCATCTATGTCCAGGATGTCAACGATAATCCCCCAATTTTTCAGAAAAGCTTCTACTCCAAGAGTGTGCCAGAGGATTTACCCGGCGGTAGCTCAATTCTACAGGTTCTGGCCATTGATCGTGATGGCTCATCGCCAAATAATGCTGTTGTCTATCGCATACAGATGGGAGCCAGCGATAAGTTTATTATCAACTCAGAATCAGGAATTATATCTGTGGCTCAGGGGGCCAACTTGGATCCAGATCTGACGGACAATAAGCAAACTCTCTACACCCTCACTGTGGTAAGTAACAGAGCTTACGAAGAGGGAAATCCAAGTTAACCAAATGTGGAAACTCTTCTTTTTCCAGCTTGCCCTCGATGGTGGATTGGGCAATTCCCAGCTAATGAATACGGCAACTGTGAATATTAGTATACAGGATGTGAATAATAAGCTTCCCGTGCTTGGTGAGATGAGCCAAGTGAAAATTATGGAAAATACTCCAGTTGGTGTCTCAGTGTATCGATTGAAGGCCACCGATCTGGATGAGAATTGCATCTTGCGCTATAAACTGAATACAGACCACTGCGAGGCCCGGAATGAGGAGGGTGGTCTGATCAAGCTGAGTGAATACGACTATTTGGGTGCCTTTGAGTTGGATCCCATTGAAGGCCATCTCAAGGTTGTCAAACTATTGGATCGCGAAAAGGTGGAGCACATCAAATTGGCCATTACTGTGGAGGATCTAGCTGCTGCCAAGGGCAAACAAGTGGTCGAAGGTTTCCTCAGTATACAAATTCTTGACGAGAACGACAATAATCCGAAATTCAAGCAACCCTTCTATCGTCAATCGATTACCGAGAATAGTATTAACGGTGTAATGATAGCCAATGTATTGGCCTACGACTTGGATAAGAATCGCACGATAACCTATACCATGGAAGGCAATCCGATATATCGTAATCTAATCCACTTGGATGCCCAAACAGGAGAAATTGTCGTGGCCAATAAGATCGACCATGAGCAACATCAGTGGCTGAATTTCAGTGTACGAGCCACGGACTCGGGTCAACCACCGCGCTCTTCCCTGGTGGAGGTCTATGTGACGGTTTTGGATGAAAACGACAACAATCCCTACTTTATAGGCGGCAGCAAGAACTATACGATCAGTGAGAATGCTCCACTCGGCACTAGAGTGGCCACCATTCAGGCAGCCGATGCAGATGCTGGAGACTTTGGCAAAATCACCTTCCTAATGGATCGTCTTAGCTCTCAGGGCAAATTCACCATAGATGCGGATACAGGTGTGCTAACGGTGGCCGATCGTCTCGATCGTGAGACAAAGAACTCCTATAACTTGGTCATCGAGGCCTGGGATAATTATCAATTTGGCTTTCTTGCCGGCGAGAGTCGTAATGCCTTCAAGCAAGTGTTGTAAGTAAATCAGATAAGAAACCCCATCGACTATCATTTAGTATTCATTTTACATCCTCTTTTCTAAAATAGTATAAGCATTTTGGATGAGAATGACAATGCACCTGAAGTTAGCTTGCCCACAAGTTGTGTACTGATCACAGAATATCATGAGCTACACGAACGCATAGCCAGCATTGTGGCCAAAGATGCCGACGATTCGTCCACACCGAATGGACGTCTCGAGTTTGCCATTACACAGGGCAACAAAGAAGGTAAGGGTCAATTGGGATTTGAAGAAGAAACTCTAAAGAAATCATAAATTTCAGGACTCTTTGAGCTGAGGCAACTGGACGAGTGGAATGCTCACATTTTTGCCAGCAAAACATTGCGTAATAGATATGGAAACTATAGTCTTACCATAACGACTAGAGATCTTGGCGTGCCATCCAATGTAGTGCAGAGTACTCTGGACATTTGTGTGGCAGACTATAATGATCATGCTCCTGTGTTTGTCCGTCCTTTGCACAATACGACAGTCAGAATACCGGAGAATGCCACAGTGGGCACAATGATACTACAAGTCTATGCCAATGATGCGGATATGGGACAAAATGCTCTAGTTCGTTACCGTCTCAAGCCCGACCCCTTGGGCAGTTATAAAATGTTCGACTTGCATAGCAATACGGGCGAACTATTGCTAAAGGAACCTCTCAATCGGGAGAAACAAAAAATCCACGAGGTAAGATACAATCTCGAACAAATTCTTACGAAAGAAATTTCTTGAAATGTCTTTTCGACTTTCATTGCAGATACGCATAGAGGCCTATGACCAGGGATTACCCACATCATTAAGTAGTGATCTGGATCTAAGCATCTATGTGCGCAATGTGAATGACTATGAGCCGCAGTTTATAACCAATGAGATTCATGTAAACTTCACCGAACACTCTGATCCTGGTGCAGAACGCATCCAACTACCCGATACTATTGATAAGGATCAGTTGGATCTAGATGATCCAGATGAAACGCCTAGTCAAGTTTGTTATTTTATAGTTCAGGGAAATGAGGATGGCTACTTTTATCTCGACCCAGAGACACATGTACTAACTGTGCATCGGGAATTGGATAGAGAAGTGATGGCCAATTACACGCTTCATGTCAAGGCGACTGAGAATTGTGGCAATGCATCGTTACCGTCCAGTGGCCCACGTCGACGCATGGGTATAGAGATTAGTAATGGATTAAGTGGTTATTTGCATAATCCACTAAAGGTCACAGGCTACAATCGTTATCAGCATTCACGTCAATTGCGTGAAATTCCAACCGATGAGGATTATGAGCCAGAAGTTCTCTCCTCCTATGAGAACTATGAGAACAGCGATGAAGACGGGGAACCACCTGCAGCTGCCTTGGTAGATAACCCAAATGCGAACGGAGATAGCACAATAATAAAAGTTCATGTACGTGTCCTTGACATAAATGATAATCCGCCACGTTTTCGCTCCAAAATCTTCACTGGCGGCATCACAACCAATGCGGATTTTGGACTAAAATTCATGCGGGTCGAAGCCTTTGATGCAGATGAAGGGCTCAATGGCAAAATTGGTTACTATCAGGTTGGCGATATTAGACAAACATTATCCGAGGGTCTGGAAAATGTACGCAAGGCTCCATTTCTTGTCGACGCTGAGACGGGAGATGTCCAGTTGAATTTCGATCCGCAAAAGGGAATGAAAGGATACTTTGATTTCATGGTACTGGCCAATGATACGCTTGGAATGAGGGATGTGGCTCATGTATTTATCTATCTACTGAGAGAGGACCAGAAAGTGCGCTTTGTATTCCGTTTGCAGCCGGATGAGTTGCGATCTCGGGTGGGCACATTCAGAGAGTAAGTGAAGCGACAATTGGAATCTCCTTTCATTGACCATTCACATTTCTATTTGCAGTACTCTAGGCAACATCACCGAATCCATTGTGAACATTGATGAGATCAAAGTGCATGAAAATAAAGACGGTTCGGTGGACAAGACGAAAACAGACCTCTACATGCATCTAGTCGAGCGCGAGGATAACTCCATCTACGAGGTAACGGATGTGCTCAAACTAATCGATACCCATATCGAGAGTTTGGACGAATTGTTCAAGGACCTAAATGTACTGGACACACAGCCAGCGGCTGAGGCCCAACTCCTGACAGCGGGCCCAAACAAGGGTCCAGTATTTGTGTGGCTAATTTTCACGAATCTATTTTTGGCCACTCTTCTGGTGGTCACTCTGGCGCTATGTGCCTCACAACGAAACGGCTATCGCAGACAATTGCGGGCAGCCAAAGTGAACATTCTGCGTAAGTTAAAGGTTTCTTTTGAAGATTTCTGATTATCTATAGACTTCTTTAATTCCCTTTCAGGTGGCCACTCTTCAATGTCCATGCAGCAGAACCATGAGCCGGCCACAAGAGTTCCCAATACTAATAAGCACAGTGTTCAGGGCTCTAATCCCATTTGGCTGAAGAGCTATGAGAACGAATGGTTCAAAACTATCGAGGAGACGGTGAGGTAAGTAAAGCAGTACTTTTTAATCAAAACCACAGATAACTCCTGCATCGTCCCCTTGCAGCGTTAGTGGACATGATTCCCTGGACGACAATTTTCTGGCAATAACCGGTGGCGGCGGCGGTACTCAGGATATACACGAAACACTCAAGGGCACCGCAAAGCTCTTTAACAACACCAACGATCTAAATCGGCACTTTAATTTATACAATCAAATAGATAAGCTAACGAATAATGCCCAAATATTGGCTCGTAAACTGGAGACCACGGAACTATGACCCCGGGGCACTATTATTTATAAAGACTCTCTTAAGTGTAGCCCTTAAGAATAGCGTGTAAAACTCATGTAAATATATTTAATTATTATTATGGGAACTCTTTTCGAATTTGACTTACCACGTTGGCAACCTTTTCTTTAGAAAAATATATATATATGTCCGTTTGATGACCCATAAACGGTCCAACAACTGCCAGAGAGAGAGAGGAAGGGAGATCAGAGGTCTGATGAGGGTGTGTTGTCCAGTGTAACACTCACCAGCAGTCGTTTTACTTTAATCGCCGCTCAAATTGACATCCGATTAAAAATGTACAAAAAAATGAATCAAGGAAATTTACGAATCTCGGACCCGCCTGCTATAATTGACATATGTATGCATCACAATATATGGATAAGCTTATTGAAGTCTATTGTCAACTGAACAAGGCCTACTACTCACTCGGCCTGAATCGCAATGTGACCAATTCTCATCTCATTGTAGATCAGGCTTGAGTGAGATGTGGCAAAGTTTTGTGGGTTGAATGCATTTAATACTTACCTAGAGACGGCAACAAAATATCCCAATCAATCCTGGGATCCACGGCAGGCCACACCACACGGATACAAAGATTAATTGATAACAATAATTTGTGACAACTGCAGAATTTAAAATTCTTGTCCGTAAATTATATCAAGAAGTACCGGGCGCACACCGAAACGGCATCCGATGGGGCAATATATCTTGATATATATATACATATATCCTATATATATACGATATAGATGGCCAGACCGTGGGTGTTATGTTGGCTTTTGTATATGGGGGGGACGGATGTGATTTGTAAGCGGCGTCGAAAAAGGAAAACAGGAAAACCACTTTAAATATCTGTGTCTGTGCAAACGAACTGTATTTTTTGTATTTCCTTGGAATATGATGTTATCGAATAATAATGTATTTTTTTATGTCGTGTTCAATTTGATGATTCGATCGACGTGAATATCGAGGCCTGCCTGGCTACTATATAATCCCAGACAGATTTCACTATGACTGTGAGGCATTTGTCTCAATTAAACAAAAACAACAAAGGTAATTTTGGTTTTTCGTTTTTTTGTGTATTTTTTGTTTTCGTTTTCTTTTTTTTTTTTGTTTTGCTTACTAAAAATATTGTATTCTATATTTATATATATTTTTGTTTTTGTTTTGGGTAAAATATTCAGTTGCCATAAAATCAATCAATATTAATTCTTGTTGAATTTTTTTTCCATTTTAATTTCTTAAAATAATTTGTTTTTTTTTTTTTTTTTTTTTGTTTGTTTTCGTTTACAATAGTTACACAAATTAGATCACAAAAATGCACGTAAATTACAACAAAAATGAATGAATATACCTCATACCGAGAAATAATATTAAAAAAAAACCAAAAAAAATACACATGAATTGAATTTCAAACTTGATGGAAGCTTGAGGAAGGTCGGGATATCACTGAAGTGAAGGTTGAATATTCAGCTCCACGGCTCTTAGTGAAATAAATTAGAATTATAGACGAAAAAAAGAGAACAGAGTTCGTTTCAATACAAATGTGTGTATATATATATAGAGTTATAAAAATACATAGTTTTGAAATTTTGTTCGCGTTACTTTCACAGCGAAAGTTAAAAAAAAAGAGTTCTAAGAGATAGACTAAAATTAAAACCACATAATTCAGAAACAAATACATAGAGAAATTGTATATCTATAGTTAAGATTTAAAGAGAGATATACATAGATATAGATAGAGAGAGATGGGGATAGTGATAGGTAGGGGAGGGGGAAAGAGGTATACATATGTATATGTATAATATATTACAGAGTTTCCATTAATTTTAAAGTAGTTTTCTTTTTTTTTATACGTCCAAATTAATGAGATGATTTGAGTTGATTTTTTATAATGTAATGTCAGCAAATTAGATGCCTCTTCGAAAACACATAATTTCTTAAACTGTTTGCCATTTAGTTTAATACTTTGCAAAGATGATAAATGAGAAAAATTACAATGTATGATGAATGTTGTTGCTTTCGTCCTGTCAATGGTGTTGATTGTGCAAGGAATCGATTTGGGATGAATGTTAATTTGGGCGCTAAGTTTTATATATTTTTTTTTGTTTTCTTTTGAAGCGTAACAGTTTTCTTGCATGTTATTGTTTGTGTGTGAGTGTGTGTGTCTGTGTGTGTTCGTATATATACTCGTAGGTCATTAGACTAAAGAATATTACATTCATTAATGTTCTATTTTAATAATTCTGTTATCATTTTTTTTTTCGTTTTTTTTTGTTTTGTTTTCTTTTGTTAATTTACATAATCTAGAAAGATGAACGCAAAATGTGAAGAGCCTAATTTTTTTCATTAAAATTTATTTAGGCTTAAATCAAACATATATTTTGAACAACGTTCAAAGCTAATCGAAGAACTTAAAAGCGAATATACATATATATATATATAGTTTCATTTTACATATATATATGTAGATATTTGTATACATATAAATTTATTCTTTAATGTTTTGTTGGTTTAAATTAAAGCTTAATACGTATGTGTATATATATATTTTTATATATAGGTAAGTATTTATAGATATATATATATATATATTTAGTAATACGATTCGCGGTTTCAAACTAGTCCCTTGTACGTTGTATGTGAACAAATAAAAAAAAAACTTAAAATCATTTTGCTGTGGTTATTTCTTGATGTTGGCTATTGCTCTTGTTGTTGTTGTTGTTGTAAATGCTCTCTCTTTCTCTCTTTTTTTGTTTAAACAACATCCTATGCTCACTTAGAAAATAAACTCAATATATATGCCTAAGTGCATTTCATTTAAAATTCAAAATTTGTTGCTAAGATTTTCTACTAACGGCTTTTTATGTTTTGTTGATTTCTTTAGTTTTTATAGTTTTTTTTCAAGTTTCGTATTTTTTTTTTTAATAATTTTTTTTTCTTTGCTTGCCACATTTTTCTTGTTGGTTTTTGTTTTTTTTTTTTTTATTTTTTTTTTTTTTTTTTTTTTGTGTGTGAGTTGTATTTATATAATAAAGCTGCACTCTATAATCCGTTCTTGTTTCATCACTAAGAAAAAAATGAATGTTAATTACTATTATGAATAATGCTTCAATTTCACGCGAATATCGTGTACAATATATATCTATATATTGGTATTATATGGGACATATATGTATACACGTTTATCTTCGATTTATGTATAGCTTATTCAAGTGGCCTTTAACATTTTTTTTTTTTTTTCAGTTTTTTCTGCAATAATTTTGTTCTCTTATTTATGTTTTTTTTTTTTTTAGTTTTTTTCCTTTTTTACATTGAACGCATTTTGATAATTATTTGTATATATACGCTATATATATATGCTGGTATATATACATACACATACATTTAAGCAGCATATAGAAGAAGATTGTTTGCAAAAGAAAAGAAAAATCAGAATATCCGGAGAACGGCCGAAACGTGTTTAGATGAGAAAAAAAAAAAAAAAAACAAAAGATTTCAAAAAAGAGATTTGAGAATTCGCCAGAAATTCAGAAGGCTCGAAAGCTATATAGTTCATTAGAAGGACAGAGAAACAAGAGAGAAAATAAAGTAAAGAACAGTTTTCTACCATTAACGACTTCTTGAATGTGAATGTAAGGATGCCGCCGTTCAGGTCTGCACCAGGCCGCGTATGTCCAACACTGTGCCAGCGGGAGCACAATTATTGGGGCCATTGCTGCTGTTGCTGTTGTCGACAATTGTGGAGGCATCAATGCCGGATGTATTCGGTGAGTTCATCACGGACAACAGATCATCACTGACATCGAGAAAATCGTTAAGGAAGGCGCTGTCCCCCGAGCCGCCAATGGTCTGTTGCAGACACTTGAGGTTCTTATCGGCAATTTCGAGTGCCAGATCCATGGCCTCGCACTCAGCTTGTTGCACTGCGTCGGCCAACGGCCAGGGCAACATCGAGGATGGCGAAGGCACACATAAATTAGTACAATGAAAAGCAGAAGAAGATATATTGTTGTTAAATACACACCGGATTGAAACAATTCGTTGAAGGCATCGTCCGGCAGCGTGTCGAACACATTTACCAGATCGTGCTCCTCCAGCAAATGGGCACCATTCAATGCTATGTCATCTGTAATGTGAAATAGAGAATGAATGGTTTAGAGAATGCCAAGCGGGCTTTTGTGAATTTTGATCTACTTACCAGCATCGTTAGCGCCCATCAGCTCCGATTCACTTAGGCCACCCAGGCCCGTGTCTTCGGAACTGGCATAGGCAGAACTATTGTCGCAAACACCAAACAAATCCTGACCCAATAGATTCGCCGTATCGCCCAATTGTTCGATATTGTTGTTCCGATTAATACCGTTGTGCGTGATTGTATGTTGGCCACCCATCGCATTGCCAAAGGCTGTATTAAATGAGGGGAAACTGATGCTGTCACCGCCTTGAGAGCTAATGCTATTGTTGTTGCTATAATTTAGGCTGTTGTTGTTGTTATTGTGAATGTTGCTGCTACTATTGGTGTTGTGATTAAAGTGCAAACTGTTGTTATTGTGATGATGAAGATCACTATCGGCTGCCGCCAATTGGGCCACAATTTGGCTAATCTCTTCGGCCTTGATATTTGCATTGTCCAACAGATTGAAGCTATTGTCCAAGTGCTGCTGCTCCGCTTCGAATTTAATCAAAGGTAGATGCTGCTCCTCCTGTTCAAATTTCGGCATCAGTATTGGCTGTTGTTGTTGTTGCTGGTGATGGTAATCACTGCTGAGTGGAGCTAACGCCGGAGGTATGGATAGATTTGGATTACTCAAGGAAGCTGCAGGTGTGCTTATAATAGCGGATGCGGATACAGATGTAGGCGTAATGGAATGGCGCGGTATATACGGCAGCTGGGACTGTGAAATCCCCGAAGATTGCGAATTGCTGGCTATGGATTCCAAAGATGTGGTGCTACTCTTACGTTGTAACACAGTCGATGGCATGACAAGCGGAAGCGTTGTGATCACTTGTTCGGGTTGTTTCCTGGCTCGTTTCTGGGGACGATTTACCGGATTTACATTCGTTTTACGCTTGCGTCCACCACCAGCAACTGTCGTATCGGGTACTACCACAGAAACCATTGTTGCCGCTTTTACAACAGCCGGAGTCACCTGTTTAGGTGGCTGCCTGGCGACATCGCGCAGATGACTATGCGTCGCACATAGAGTGAGCGTGTGCAGGACATCAAAGACAGGTGACTGGCAGGCTGTACCATCCATACGCCAGGCCATGCAGGGCCGGAAAAGCTGCTGTGTGGTATTCTTCACAATATGGCGTTCGCAATGAGCTGCCATACTCAATGTGGGCTCCTTGCAATTGGCCACTAGGCAGCGATTACCAATTCCTCTGTAGACACAATGAAAGAAATTGAAGAAATGTTACAATGGTTCAATTTGGATAGATCAATTCCTGCATTCTACTTACATTGGCTGCTGTTGTGCAGCATGATCCTTGTATTTGACCAATAGAGTCTGAATACATTGCAGACGTTGCCTGGCTGCCCGCATGGGAACCTCTTGCAATGATCTCGTGGAGAGTAATTGCAAAGCTTGCCGACGAAGCAATCCCTTGCGCACAGCAATGCGCTCCTCACGTCGATTGCTTGGCGACAGAGGTGCCTCCAGAGACAATTCCTTGCCCAAGGAGGCAGAGTGTAGCCAATGCTGTTGCAGACAGTAGGGCACATCAGACAAAATGGTTTCATTTTCGCTGCTTGTTAAACAGCGTTTTGTGGCGGGTTTACAGCGTCGCCGACGTATCGATGTCTCCGTTTTGATAATAGGGGCTGGGGTTTCAAGAATTGGGGATGCAACTGAAGGTAACGGTGGTGGCGGCGGTGACATCTTTGCTAATGATGGTGTATTGTTGTTGTTGAATTTATTGTTGCCGTTCTTGGCGCCAGCTGCTTGCATCGTTTGACGTTTGGGCGTAGCATTGATGGCGACAATACCATTGGCAACTTTGGAAGACTTTTGTTCAGTTTTTATGGGTAATGGTGCGGGTACTGATGCTGCTGCTGGTGGGAGTGGTTGTGGTTGTGGCGTAGCTGATTTCATTTTGAGGGCGGGTGCAATGCCTCCAGATACCACCGTTAGTTGCGGCAACAGATTGGCAAGCAGCGGTGGCGTAGGCGGCGTTGGCGGTGTCAATGGCGTCACAATTTTTAAATCTCCCCCACAGCCACCTATTGATTCAGTTCCTATTCCAATTCCGGCACCAGCGCCCGCTCCCGATCCGGCCATTAACAGTGGCGGCTTGCGAAAGATTACATTGACGGGTATCTCATTGAGATCGCTGTCATCCATACTGCTGCTGCTGCTGTTGCTGGGTGTCATTGTGTGGGGAGCGGTGGTACTGACGGAATGTGGTGCTTTTAGTCCAGCCACTGGTAAAAAAGCTGGCGTTGATGAGATTGGAACAGCTTGAACATGTTGTGTTCCCGTTGTAAACACTGTCAATGGCGGTGGTTGTTTCAGATTGTAATTGTTGATGCCACCGACAACTGATGGTTTGTTTAATGACTCCACCATGTTGTTATTGTTGTTGTTGTTGTTATTGATTTGGCACACCAGCGGCAAGGATTTCTTTTTCTTCAAGCACTCGACCTTCTGCAAATGCTGGGCCAATGTGTTATGATGGAATTTCGAGGGCGGCAATCCGCCACCCTTGGGCGAAACAATTGGGGCTACCATAGCGGTCACAGCGGTCGGATTGTGGGGCAGGGTGGGCGAAGGTAACGAGGCGGGCGATGTGGGCGGACTGACCAAAGCAATAACAGCCTGCTGCTGCGCCGAATGCTGCTGCTGCGCCGAATGCTGCTGCTGCTGCTGCTGTTGATGGTGCTGCAGTAGTTTCTGGTTTGTGTCCAGTATGAGCGGCGTTTGCCACAGCGATGGCGTGTGGGTGTAAAGTGGCGGCGGAGCTAAAACTGTAACTGAAGGCAGACATGGTTGCGGCTGAGTCAATTGCTGTTGCTGGTGATGCTGACCAAGTCCAGTTAGTTTCTCCTGCTGTTGTGGCCTCACAATGCAAACGTTTGTCGCTCGCTTCGGTGACGTTGTCGTCGTTTGCGACTGCGATTGCAGTTGGGACAATGTTGGCGGCTGCCTTGGCTGAGATTGAGATTGCGTGACATTATTGAAATTCGTTGTTATTGTTGTTGCTGTTATTGGTGTTGTTGTTGTTGCTGCTGTTACTGTTGTTGCTAAAGACGCCTGCGCCTTTGTGGTTGCTGGTGCTGCTGCCGCTGCTGTGGCATTCAACTGTGCAACAAGGTTTGCCTTTCTGTTGGCTGCTCCAGCTGTTGTTTGCCTCTTATTATTATTGTTGTTGTTGTTGTTATTATTATTATTGTTGCTCTTGCTGCTGTGTTCGTTTAAGCGGGCTCGAGATTTCTGCAATCATAGTCAAAAACAAAAACAGACAATAAGTTTCGTTTTGTTAGCAAATTTTACTCTTTTTTTTTTTGTCATTTAAAAGTGTAGCTCCTCCTCCCCCTCCTCCCTCACTACAGTTAGACCTTCAGAGCTGCTCTGATCTCATTGAGCAAAACATTGATAAAGACAAAGCCAAATCAAAAAAAACTTTAAAAATTGAAATGAAAATACGCCTAGATTGGTTTATTCAAGGCTCTGTCATTGTGCAACGAGCTAAAGAATTAAATTAAAGATAATTTGGTACAGAAGTAAACCTAAAGAGCATTGATTATTCGTTGACTAAATGACTACAACTGCTTTTTCCTTGTGTTTTGTGTATTGCTTACCTGTGCATTAAATAAAATTGGCGGTGCGACTGCAACAGTCTCTGTGAATGCATATGGATCTAAGTCCTCTGGTGGAGACAACGTAGACGGTATCGTTGTCGACGTTGTTGTTATTGTTGTTGCAGTTACTTTGCCGGCGACTCTATCCAATGGCGTCAGCGTTGTTGTTGCTGCTGTTGCAATACGTTTTGTTGCTGCTGCTACTGTTGTTGTTGCAATTTTAGCTAATGCTGCTGCTTGTTTTGTTGTTATTGCTGTTGTTGTTGATGCTGTTGTTGTTGCTGCTGCTGCTGAATGAAATCTTGAAGCTTGCTGACATGACATGTCCAATGTGAAGCCGTTGCTATTGTTTTTTTTAACTTGGCAAATACGTTTTTTATTTTCCTTTTTGTTTATGTTTCTGCTGCGTTTTTGTTTTTTGTTCTTATTATTTGATCTGCAATTTCAAGTCGATAGGTTAATAATCAATTGACCAAACGACAAAATCAACAAATTTTTTAAATTTAGTTTTATGGTTTTCATATGGGAATTTTTAAAAATATTTTGGTATCCACTTTTACTAGCCCAAGTAGTAATGTTGGATTGAACCTGAGATAGGGAACAAAAAAGAGTTGCTCGCTAAAATGTTTACGCCAAGCAACTGAGCAATTTAGTGATCAACTGAACAACTACTTCACTTACTTCGAAAAGAAAAACAAGTGAGTTACCCAACACTACCAACTATTCATAATCATAATCAAAATATAGAAGGCATCGCTTCTTGTGAACTTCGGCAATCCTCTCAGCTGATTAATGCGTAAATTATATTTACTGAAGAAAAAATTCTTTCTTGGTTGCCTTTAATTAAAATGACCGTACTCCCCCCAATAAAAAACAAAAACACAAAAATTTTGTTTGTGTTTGGCCTCTGCTGATGATAAGGCGCAGAGCAAAGCGACGCAAAAGCTTAATTGTCGTCATCAAAGGGCGTTGTCACGTGCTAATGCTGCTCCTCTCCCTCTGCCGCTCTCACAATCACTCTCTTTCGAAATGCATTCGTAATACACTCCCCCCCATACACGCACACACTTACACATTACCCGTCATTCCATTCCACACTCTCATTCGCACTCACTTACTCACCGACGACTCAGGCGAAAAATCGAAACACGAATACGATTATAAAAACAAAACTACAATCAAAATAAATAAATATAAACTCTTGTCTCCCTTGACTACATCCTCCTACTCCTCCTCATGTCTTTCTCGTTTCGCTGTCGCAAAATCAGATCAAGTGAATTGCTGCCGCCGCCGCCGCCTTCGTCGACTGCGACGTTTGCTTGGCTTTGTTTGCTTCTTCTTATTATTATTTGTGCTGCGGCGGTGGCGGCGATTGCCTCTTGGCACCGATTGTCGCTGGCTGCTAATGGCAAAAGTTGATAATAAAACAAAAAACGCAATCATTAAAAATAATAAACTTACACCTACTTTATGTATCTATGTACATATATAAATCGCAAGCAAACAGAGAGAGAGAGAGACAGAGAAAGGAACGCACAGAACAGAAAAATTTGCATGCTAAACGGAAAAAGAAATTGCAAGTTTATCCACAACGAAATACTCTATAAAGTTCATTGCATTTAAATTTTTAAAAAAAAGAAAAAAAAACTAATAATTCTCCTTTTTGGTACTCACTCCCGAGGGATCAATGGCTTTGACTCAAAACTTTTAAGTTAAGAAACTAATCTGGACAAAAAATTAGCATGGAGTTCTCTCAAGAAATATGCTCCTTCAACTTGTAGGGTATATGGTAAGGCAATATGTGTCCGAAAAAATGCCAATTGCGTACAATTTCAAGAAAAATATTAATTTTGTATATCTGAAAATGAACTTCTTTGTGAATATGAAGCAAATATTTGGGCTGAGCGCCAATCAACAAAAAGAAAAAGAAATGACGAGGATGTTCTGTTTAAAAATAAAAATTCTATACTAGAGTGCAGTGGATTTTATTTATGAGCCCCCATATTCTCTATATCAATGCATCAATGGATTCATTTATTCAATGTTGTTTCTTTTACATCTTGACTTCATTCATAACATTCCAATTTGCCTATGATGATTACGCATAAACGGAACTTTCATTGCACTGGCTGAGTGGGTGGGTGAGTGAGTGAGTGAGTGGGTGAGTGAGTGGATTGGCTTTGTCTAAGTTTTTCTTTTACATTTCTGGGAAAGCAGGAAATTGATTTAGAAAGCAAGTTCCCAGTGTCCCTCCTCCCCCCATCTTCTTACGTATGCAAGAAGACACGTTGATATCAGTGTGACGATGGTGCCCCTCCCTGCCTCTACATCTGCCCCTAGCCCTGATCCATGGCATTTTATAGCTCTTCTCACACAGTTAAGAGTGTACGTGACAGTTTTGTTTATAATCATTATTATTTATTCATTGTGAATCGTTGAAAAGGAAAGACGAAGCTGACTACTGATAATACGATACGATGAACGACATTGAGTACTTAACGTAAACTTTAAAGGTTGAAACCGACCTACCTATGTAAATATATACATATATATGTACCTAGTGCGAAAACTAAAGTTAGCAACAAAATGCCAAAAAGCAAAGTAGGCAAAGGTTTTTGATCCGAAGAGGAAGAGCAACGGGCTTTGAAACGAATTTAGCATACAAATAAAAATACAAAAATAAATAAACATCATCCATGGGGCCGAAAGCAAAACTGTCGATAATTGCAAATAATGATGACTATGGGAATATTTTTTGTTGTTGTTCTTGCTGTTGTTGTTGTTGTTGCTGTATCCGCTCTGATCTCGGCGTGTCCATCTACTCTATGGGCAATTCTGCTTCGGCGGGTTTTTTTTTTTTTGGTTTGGTTTGGCCAACGTTTTTTTATTTTTTGGTCTTAAATGCTAACTCGTTTTCTTGTTTCTTGTTCGAATGATAAGCCTGAGAAGAAGAACAAACGAAGAACTAAAAAAATAAAATAGACAAAAGAAGTCAAAAGCTGAATGGCAAGTACAAGAAGAGAAGAAAAAACCATTGTGTCAATTGTGTGTTGTCTAAATACACTGACAGAAACGTCTCACGTTTCAAAATTTAACAAAGAATCTAAAACATGTGCACAACACTTGAACTACTTTTAGTCTATGGGTTTAGTTTCTGATTAATTTTTATTAAGAAAATACATTTTTTCTCAGACTGTATATAGAATGGGAAAAAGAATGAATACAAAATCGTGGCGGATGCTGAATTTAAAACTAAGATTAAATCTTTATAAATTTGCCACCGATAGACTAGATTAATGAACAGCAGATTTATGGGTAAATCAACGACCAATAGATTACCAAAAGGTTGTTAGGGTAGGTAGAACAAAATCTTAAGAATGGAAAATTTTTAACTTTTACCTGCTGCTGGTAATTGTGTTAGTCTTTAAGAAGGCAACAAAAACCTGGTACACATTGAAGGTTGTCTTTGTAGGGGCCTAGAGTAACTATGCCTAAAAGGTCTGCACTGCTGGTTAAATGAGCTACAACAGAAATACAGGCAGACAGATAGATAGATAGACGAAGCAGGGCCATGAGAGATGAAGATTGGAACCAAAGCAGCAGGCAGAAAGCCGGTTGAGAGGTTAATTACGAGAGCAGAGCCAGAGCCAAAGCGTTACGCTCAATGGGCTACAAAATCAACTACCAGTTGAACATTTTTCAAACTAAAAAAAACTTGTCTGAAATTAACACAAATACACAATACAAACAAACTTGTTAAATAGTTGAAATAGAAATGTGGTTGGATGTCCCTTGAAAAGGTAAACTTTTATGCTGCAGTCCCCGTTTCTCTATCCGTCAGACCGTCCGTTGTTATTGACGCACAACTCTACTGAAATACAATAAAATGCACATTGCAAATGCAGGAAAACTGAAGCCCCGAACCCGTTTGCTGCTTCCTTCATAACCGGAAACTGAAGGCTAAATGTGGAAAAGAAAGAAAGAAAGAAAAAAACACTATATAATGACGATGTTGATGATGATGATGACGGAGACGACGACGACCGCAACTATAGCGGAGAGCAAATGAGAGGAAGAGGATGGAGTGCTGCTGCATGAGAGGCAGAGGCAGAAACCAAGTCAGAGGCAGATGGTTGGGGGCCAAAAGGCACAGCAGCGTCAGCGAGACACAGCCAAGTCAACCAAGCCAGACGAAACTCTCCATACACACACACACACACATACACAGAGACCCAAGAGTATAGAGGAGCATGTAGGCAGCAGCAGAGCTTGTGGCCTGCTGTCACTTCCCACTTTAGTTTTGAGCTTATGTATTAAATATAAAAAAAAAAACCTCTATAAATATGCAAGTATGATCGCATAATGAAATATTTGTATCTTAAGGATTTTTTACTTTAAAAAGTTGAATTTCATGCTTTAAAATATTCTAACGTTTTTAATCGCAACATTAGAAGTTAAGGACAAGACATATAAAAAAACAGAAAATATATACAGATTTGCAGTCCTCGGTAGATGAGTTGTCTAATTGTAAGTGAACAGTCATTTGGGCAACTGAACAACGAGGACCCGGGTTCGAATCCCAGGCTAGTAGTGTATGGATGTAAAATTTAGTTAGGTTGATAGTTTTACAACTAAATCCCTATACCTATAATAATAATATACGGATTTCTAGGATCAAAATAAATTCCCACATAACAGATTGATTATTTCTATTCTCCAGAACATTTCTGAAACATTTTTCAGAGATTCTTAGTAAAAATACAGTCATAATCAGCTGAAATTTGTGGACAGAGCAGAGCTCTTGGGGAAACACACATTGATTTGAGTTGCTCTGTTCTTATCATGAATTTTATATTCCACAATTCTGAGAATTAGTTTTATAGATTTAAAAAATCGATTTCTGTTATTAAGAAAAGTAATAATTTGCTTTAATTAAAGTTCTCATATATCAATTTTGAAGGAAATTGAATTAAAGAGAAGCGAAGACTTTAAGGCGGTGATTTTCCATTAAAAGGTGTTTAGATTGATTGAGGTTTCCTTTTTTGTTTATTTTTTCTTTTGCTGTTGTATTCATAACAACTGCGGCACGAACATAAATGCACACACACACCACACATGCACATACACTTATTGTTTTTGTTATTTCACTTTGCCTCATTTTTGGCAACAAAACTAATATAATTTACACCAATACATTGCGTATATCATCCATTTATTCGTATATGTATGTGTACATACGTCTCTCTCTTTTATGGATGTGTGTCGAGTGTAATGTGCTAATAAACAAATCAACACAAAACTAAACAAAACAAATTACGAATTCAACAAATTCAAATTCCCGTGTAAATGAACTTTGCGTTGCTGGGTGAAGAAAGCGGTCGACGGGGGGAACTGTGAAGGGCGTGGGGGGAGCGGTTTTAGAGTTTCTCATCTGCTTCACATCTCGTTTCACGTATGAGTGTGTGGGTATGTACATATGTATGGGTTAATATGTGCGGGAAGCGCACCCAAAAATCGCCGGCGTTTTTATGTTTTCTTTAATTCTCCTTCTTCTCCTTTAGCCTCACCCTGCTGTCGCGTTACTCTTCTGCTTACACTACACTACACTACACACTTGCACATGCACTTGTACTGCCCTTCGTTGAAATAAATATAATTAATATCAACTATTTCGTTTCAGATGTGGTCGAACTTTGGTTCCTTTTTCCACTCACACACACACTCATTATTTGTATGTATTATCAACGCGACGGCCTCTGAAATACTGCGAAAACAAGAATGCGTCACAGGCAGCGAGCACACTCATACACACACCCATACAGATACATATATACACTCCCTCACACACACGTAAGGGGCAGCAAGAGCGAAAAAAATTTACCAAACCGTCTGATGACGAGTCAAAAACAAACTGGCGCCGCAGCGGAGCGCGCAGTGTACTTTGTTTGTGTACCCCTTCCTAACCCCTCTCCCAACAAGTGAACCCACACACACAACTACGTCAATTTATAGCGTTGCCATACGACAGTGATACTTTTCCCCAGCAAAAACGCTTAAAAATACATTATATGTATTTACAAAACAAATGTATGCAATTATATTTTTGGACATGCAGTGCTAAAGGAAAATTGATAATATTATAAACATAATTAGCAGGCATAATTTTCTTTAAAAAAATTTCAAAATTACTCAAAAGTTGGCAACTCTAGGCGTCTAACGCATACATACATACACACTCATACACGCACGCAAATGAGCACACACACAGACAGACCTGGGAATTTTTTTTCTTAGCAGTAAAAAAAATTTTTCTTTACACCGCAATTCGATTTTCAATTGAATTTTTCGCCATGAAATCTTTCAGTTGCCAACTCGAGACGATTGCGTTGCTGTAGGAGATAATATTTAGCAGCACTTTATTGTGTTTCAAATAATTGGGCAACGATTTAAATGCGTTTTTTGATTAATTTTATTATTTCACTTTACACGCAACTAAGATGGCGGACAGCTCTGTGCAACTGTATGAGTGCGTGAGTAATTTGGGTGTGTTTGTGTAAGGTCGTTGCCAGACCGCTAGAAATTAGTCAGTTGAAAAAAACGGTATTTCAAAACTGGCAATAAATTCAAAAATTATTTTTAAAGTTCGAAATACATTACCAATATCTTTATCGCAGTTGTTGCTTAATTTTTTATATTGTAATTCGATTGGATTAAATTTTGAAACAGCTCAAAATCAATTTTTGTTTTCAAAAAGAATGAAAAGTAAATTTAGAGCAAAAACTGATTTTGTTTTCATCAAGATACATATTTGAATACCATCTTGGCGTATATTTGAAACTTGTTGAAACAATCAAAATTATTTCTGTGTTTAGTGGTGTAGTTTCGAAAGCTAGTCCCAGTTCCGCTAATACGATTTTGTTATCTGGATCTCGCGACCCGCTCTCTGTGTTTTTATAGTCGTTCACTCATTCGTTCCATAGCTCTCTCTCCTGCTAAATGCAAGGGGCTTTATGTTAGTCACAATCTCTCAGTTTCAGTCACAAGCCCGACTTGTTTGGAGCAGTTGTAAATAATTCAAAATCGGATTGAAAATCTGGTTAATCCGCTCCAGACACTATGGGAATTAAATTATTTATAGTTGCTGTTGTTTTTTGCTCGTTGGCATTGAGTGCGGCGGGTAAGTACGTGATGGGGTCTCGGGCTGGGGCAGCTAAAACTCGTATTAACACTTGTCTAAAATCACAATTTTAATTTTCACTTGCAGGTCAGAGGACAAGGACTCCTGACTGTTTAGCAAAACTTCCCGATGGAAGGGTAGGGGGTCACTGCATTCCGGTACGCCAATGTGATTTCTTTATGAAAATCCTGGAAGCCGGTAATGTATCAGATAGCGATCGAATTTTGTTAAGGGAAAATCAATGCGATATACTTAATCAGGATATTCAGGTAAGGATTTGGCAAGATTGGCAATATATGTACATATGTCAGTTTTCAATCTCCCTTAGGCATGTTGCCCGAGTACAGTGGGCTTGGGAGCCCTTAATCACCCACTGCTGCCTAGAGATTGTGGTAGAGTCAAATGGCAGCGTAACAATCAGACAGAAACAACGATCAGGGAGTATCCATGGCTGGCTCTCATTGAGTTTACAAAGCGTAAATATTATTACCGAAATCCAAAACTATAGTCGAATCATGGCTGGGTTAATCCGGTTTCCCTTATTTTCAGAGAACAATGAGAAACTCCACGCGTGTGGAGGTGTACTTATCAGTCAGCGTTATCTCCTCACAGCAGCACACTGCGTCAAAAATTCAAATTGGACGCTGACTGGCGTACGCGTCGGCGAGTGGGATACCAGCACTAATCCTGATTGCCAAGTTTCTTTGGACAAATCCATGCAAGTGGACTGTGCTCCAACTTACCAAGACATTGCTGTGGAAGAGATTATAGTCCATCCGTTATACCAGAAAAAGAGTTTCAACCAAACGCACGACATTGCCATTATTCGTTTGGGAGCCTTGGCGCAATTAAATGATTTTGTTCAGCCCATTTGTTTGCCCAACAAGCAACTGCGTGCTGACGAACTAGAGGGTCTGGTCACTGAAGTGGGCGGCTGGCAGGCGAAAACTAGTACCAGGATGCGGAAAAGCCAAGTTATCATCACTTCTCTGAAGGACTGCCAAGAAAAGTACTCTGTCTATCACTTGAATATCCAGCCCTCGCAACTGTGTGGTGAGGCTAATGCCAACGAGTGTCATGGCAATGCAGGAGGACCCTTGATGCTCTTTAAGAATGATGGCTATCTATTAGGTGGCTTGTTATCTTTTGGTCCTGTTCCATGTCCTTCGGCTGGTTGGCCAGATGTGTTCACGCGAGTGGCATCCTACATTGAATGGATACACAGTAACCTGAGGCCCTAAATTAACTCGAATATAAAGTAATAAGTTTAATAAAAGTCGCTTCTATATTTGAGATTCAAAAAAATAACGATAGCTTTCCTTTTGTTGTTTATTATCGATGTTTGTGCATTTTCGTGTCATCGGCATTTCGCCAGCTCTAATAGGAAGAGGAGCAAGGGGGAGCCAAAACATTTTATATATGTCGAACGTTGGAGCTTCTTGGAGATTTCGCAAGCTTAAATAACTGGATAAAAATTTTTGGAAGAAGCAACAGTGAACGTTGTCATGGCCGAAGCTATCAAACCAGGTAAGATGCTGAAATTTTATTTGTGTACATTTCAGTGATAAATGACAACAATTGTTGTTCTATTTCTGCTGCAGTTGCAGCCGTAGAGTTGCTTTCGATATGATTTTACTGGCGTCCAAATGAAAGCCGCTTTAAATTGCGTGATATTGTTTATTTGTTGTTTCAGAGAGTTCCACTCAAAGGCCTTTGGATGGAGGCGGAGGAAGACATATTAGTGCCATGCCCAAGCGGAAGCATAGACGCGGCAAGAAATCGAAAATGGTGCCGAAACAGAATAACAAGAATCATGGTCCATCATGGAAACTGGACATGCAGCCAGGATCCAGCGCAGTAGCTGGTGCAGGTGCTGGCAGTGGCGGAGAAGCCGGTAAACGTCACAATGCACGAGCCAAATTGGTGCGCTCAAGGTCCCTCCTAGTCCCTTATAATACAAATCGGTTCCTGATGGAGGAGCACATGTCGGAACTTCCGAAAGACGACTCCGATGACAATTGCTTTGGCTCGCAAACGGAGGTTCTCTTTTTGTCTAAGGAGTTCTCTAATGTGTATGAACGTGCTCGACTGGAACGATTAGAGACAATGAGCAAGCAAGAGCTGATCCAGGAATGTCTGCAAATCGAAGATCGATATTCCAAAGCCCAAAATGTATCAAAAGAGTATGGAGCCAAGGTACGTAGTTTGGAGGACAAGCTGCGGCAATTGACGCGTGAAAACCAATGTGAGTAGGCACTTGTGATTAAATTAAGCCGAACTAAATCTAATAATCACTACTGTTTTTATCCTTGCAGTTCTGCGTTCACATTTCCTTCGCTCGTGTTCGACCCCTCCCGGTGGACCAGCGTCTGCAGCAGCAGCAGCCGCGGCTGCGTCACCACCTTCGGCTGCAGCTCCAACGCCAAGCTCTGCTTCTGAATTACAGGCACGACAACAGCCACCAAATCAACAACAGCCCACGCCCATGGACTCTTCCAGTGAAGATAGCGAAAGTGATAGTAGCAGTACTACATCGAGCACCACATCGTCCACAACATCTTCGGGCAGCAGCGATGATCATGCTATGGGCGTGGCTGGCCTAAATATAGCCAATGGTCATGTAGAGCGCAGTGCCCACTCATGTAGTCGCAGTCGTTCCCGATCGCGTTCACCCATTCAGCTCAATGGCCATGCCAATGACGAAGAGCGCAGCCGTCTCTTGGACTCCAATCAAATGGACGACGACGAAAACTCTAACGATGGGGCAACAAATGGCACTCCAGCCACCAAATAAAAAGATTAGCCAAGCCCCAAAACACCCATGTATATATAGAAGACTCAATCAATGCTAGAATCTAGCAGAAATTTTAATAAGCTCCTTGTGTTTAGTACTTAAGTCGCTTGTGAAAATTTTAGAGTTAACGTGTCTTTTGTGTGGCCCTTTCTTTCGTCAATTTTATCCAAGCCAAAATCGTATTAGAGATTATTTTCATTATCTAAAACGCTTCACCAGAATATCTCATTGGGTAATGCAGTACTAACTCACAAGTTTTAGTGATTAATCTGAATAATGTCTTTTAGTTGACTGCGTTTTTTTAATATGTCGAAAGCATTGCTTTCTCTATCGCTTTTAACGAATCATTCATTATTTTTAGAAAATAAATTGTTAAATTTTAAACTCGATAACTGGAAATCTTTTATTCACATATGCGATAGTATTAGATTTTTATTAAAATGGAATCGGAATTTCTTTGGATATCTATAATAGGAATTTTTAAAAAGGATCGATTGAAGTAGTATTCTAGAATTGAAAACTCAATTGATTGATTAGTTAAATAATTTAGCTCTTAACTATTAGCTATCTATTTTAGAAAACGATTTGTTTTTTACATTTTTTCAGTCTAACTTGAATTAATAGATACGACTAATTACATTTTAAATTAAAATCAAAGGAACTACTTTACTAACTTTGTTGGCTTTCAAGCTCCTCTTTAGTTTTGGCTGCAATAGATTTTACAAAAGAGCTGTATTCGCTGGCGTATTTTGCTTTGGGAATGCCAGCACATCCAATGCCCAAAAGTTTCTGCTCTAATGGAGTTAACTGTGGTTGGTTATTTAGACGTTTTGGTCCACGCACAGGCATCCAACCGCTAATAGGTGAGCTATTGGCCACCATACATCCGCGCACAGCGACATTGAGGGCTCCCACAGCCAACGAGTCGTCACGATATTCCTGTAGGAGAAGATCGGCCAAGGCTATGTCATTGCTAGCCAAGACAACGTCTTCTATTTCACGAAAATGAGGCAAATAGTTTGCATGTATAAAGTTGATAAAATTTTTGGGCTCTGTCGAAAAAGCTTCGGCGATTTCCTCGGGACTGTGCTGTAGGCGTTTTTTCCTTTCTTCATTATCTGTGGGCAAAATATACTCTATATTAGAGAACATAGATTTTAAATTTTCTTTGGTAAGCTTACATTTTGGATTAAAAACCCGACCCAGGGCATGCATTAGAGTTATGGACTCGTCCCGTCCAATGAATTTTAAAGTGCTTTGGGCCTTACGTTTGCGTCCTTTAGTGACCACGCTTACATCGAGCTGTTTAACAGGTATATTTGGTACACCTTTTAGGGAACCAAAATGCAGATTAATCAAAGCGTTGCGTATATCACCCTGGGCGCCGACCACAATTGAGTCCACAACAGATTGGGTTGGAACTTTGTAAATGGCTTTGTTTTGATCTTGTTGCATAAGGGAACAAAATCGTTTCATTGACTTTTGCATAATGGTTGAGGCGATGGAATTGAAGCTAATGTGAGTAATACGATGTTTGGCCTTTAGCTGGTCGGTAAAGAGCTTGTAACTGATGTTTAAGCCACGCGATTTAGAATCAGCCGCTATAAAGACCAATGGAGATTTTCCATAGCTAGCATATTCTCTGGAGAAATCACAAGATAACACGTTAATTGAATGTGTTCTAGGATATTTATCTATATACTCACTCGATAAGTTCTTCAAAGATGGTTTGACCATCGTTTAGTAAGACATTGGGAAAATCCTCGACCAATAGGAGTCGCTTATTTTGCTTGTCCAGCAGTGATTTGTAACGTGATGCACGTAATAGGAAACTTTTGAATGCCTCTAACTGGGAGCCCATATAGGAGTTTCCATTGGTTTGGTCCCCCAAAGCATTCACAACCTCGCAGTCAATGGGATTAATCCATTCCTGCATCTGATAATTAAATTCCTGTGCCAGAACGCGCAAGGCAGCAGTCTTGCCAGCTCCCGAAGGTCCTGTCAACAGGCACATCTGTGAGGGATACTTCTTACGCATTGCTTCGCAATGGCGCAGCCAGTCCCGCAATTCTTCGACTTTCTTTGGATGTATGGCTAGTTCATCGCTTTGACTAGGGGCAAAATTCTCCATCCAATTATCATTCGCAAGAGCAGGCAGTTGCCTATTATCATCATCATCCTCTGTGGTGGTTAAATCTACTACGGTCGTTGGTGTCCCAACAGCACTGGCATCCAGCGTCTCCTTTGCCTTTCGCGCTCTCGTTGTTGCTGTTGTTTTTCCAACCGTTGAGCTACTCCTGGTCCGCCTCGCTGGTGTTGCTGTGTCAATCACAGAAGTAAACTTTGGCGTAGAGTCCAGTTGGCTGAAGGCCGATGCCACCCAAGTTTTCTAAAGGATTTTACATCGCTTTAAGCACAGAATTCCAAATTTATTTAAATTGTTTACCTTTCGTGCGCTCATTTGGACCCCTTATTAGAGATGGAAAAAACATCGATATTACCATCGATTTGCAACGACTATCGATATTTTTATAAATCCAAACTTTACGTTATATTTTAAAAACTCAAATAAATTTCCAAAAATTTATTTTGAAAATATTTCCAAAGAATCACTTCACTCGATCTTTTGTAATAAATCAAACACATTTCCATAGATTTCGTTTAATTAATTACGTATATTTAAACATAACGTCTGTATTTGTTGGTTTTTTTTTACATTCTGATGAAACATTATTTTTTTGTTTTCTTAATGACATTTAGAATCTTGAATTGATTTCGTTTAGTTCCAATTGAGATTTGATATATTGGCGCTTAACAACTGCTGTACAACACATTATCTAGGAATTTATTTGCTTTAATTGTGGGCTGACTATTCGATCGTTTGTAGTTAATGTATTAACTAACTAGGCGGATCAGAGTATCGTGTTTATTGTTTAATTTTTGATTTCTTTTCTGTGACGTTTTAACTTCTTTGGTTTTTATTTACAAAAGCATATACATAAATACATATACATGTACAATACATCAATAAGGATTATTATCATAATTCATATCAATTAAGCACTAAATTAAAACTTCACACGCAGAGCTTAAACATTAATCATTGAGATACTTAAAAGCACGAATTTAATTTAATTTAAGCAACGCCTTAAAGTCTAATTTGAAAGATGATGATGATCATCATCATCATCATTATCTTCTTGATAGGAATGAATTTTTAACGACAAGGGTAATCCCTTGTGGGGCATTGGATGAGGAGGGTAGAGGGAGGCGTCGTTAAAGGGTAGTCAGTGCAATGTGAAATTTGATCGTAGTCAATCTGGCGGCGATTGCTTCAGTCAGCCATTTAATTATTTCCGCTGCTCAAAACGTTGAGTCAACGATGCAATATTGGACTTGGGCGCCCCAGACGCTGGTGTCCCCATTGCTTGCGCTGTGCTATTCACTGTGGGCGGGGTGGGAGCGGCAGTTGCTGACGCTGAGGTGCCCCCCGCCACTAGGACTACGCTTTAGCCCGCCGCTGAACGATGGCTTCGCCGACAGCGGTTTGGGCTTCTGTATGGTGGCCGGGGCAGGCACTCCATTGGGCAGTGTTTTTGCTTGTGTCTTTGTAAAGGACTTTGGGCGCATGCCAGAGCCAGGTTGGCCACTTTGGCTGCTTGTGCGTGTGACTTGTGCCTGGCTTTGGGTTGTTGCTTTTGGTATCACCTTACCGGATCCAGCCGGAGCCGGCTTGAAGCTAGAGAATGCTGGCGATGGTGATATGTCAGATCGTGTGGGCGCCACTCGAGCGACCGGCGCATTAACGGGTGGAGACCGTAAATATGTGGGAGCAGCAGTTTGCTTTTCCTCCGCACTGGAGATTACGGTGGATGCAGGCTTGGGCGGCGCCGGACGCTGTGGACTCCGCGGTGTTTCTGGTGGAGATCCTGCTGTTGATGATGCTGGAGCGGGTTTGCCCGAGTAAATGGAGTCGCCATTTAATTTCTCGAACTCGTTGACTATTTCACCCAAAAGACCCATGTCCCCGCTGCCATTGCTCGCCATACTGGCTACCAAGTCACTGCGCTTCAATGTCTGTGCTGCTGGGGGGAATCTCATCAATGACTGAGTAGATGTCATCGTTGGAAGCTCGCAATGGGACAGCTTTCTCCACAAACTCACAATCATCGTAGGTGTTCTCTGCTGTAGTCTGTGCTGTGGCCACCGGCAATTGATAGCCGGATGAAGTGGTGGAATTAGTTTTCTTGATCAATGGCGGGGGACGTGGAGGTGGAGATTTTGGCCGCGTTGTGTTATTGCCACTAACTGTGCTATTGGGACGTCCTGGAGGCGAGCGCATTGATCCAAACGTCTGCAATTGTGTCTTCTTGGTGGGTGAGCGCATAGACTGAGCACGTTTAACCAAATTCTTAGTTTCCTCTTCGCGGGATGGAGGTTCTGAGTCTGAATTTGAGGACTCAGCAGTAGGTGCGCCAGGCACGGGCATGGGCGATGAAATTTCCAGTGTCCTCAATCGCTCCCGATCGATATATGTCTTCTCCTTCAGCGGTGGCTTCTCCTCCTTCTTTAAGAATGAGGCAAAGCGACGTATGGTACCATCTCGCTTTACATTTAATTTGGGATCGGTGTGCAGGGGAACAGGCGGTGCGGGAGCCAAACGTGTGGGTGAAATACTGCCATCTGCCTCAGCACCTCTACCATCGTTCAACGGCACCATGGTAATTGTGCTAGAATCTAGCACCGGTTTCGATATAATTGGACGAGCTGTAGAACCCGGATTTGGCGGTGGGAGTGCTGGAGCAGCCCGCTGCAAGGTCGTTGTAGGTTTCGTAATTTCACCACTCACAGCGGCAGCCTCTGTTTTACCTCCTGGCGGTGGTGGGGCTAACCTTTGTGGTACTCCATGATTATCTTGCTGCACTGTCGGTTGCACAAAGGCCACATTCGGTCCACTGTAATTACTCGGTGGCGAAGCATCATTTAACGGACGCAGGGTGAATCCCTTAAATTTGCCAAACATTCCAACTGCATTCGGATCGTTCGCATCGATTGGTGTCTTCAGTAGAGCTGAATTCATATCATCCGTGCTACTCGGCGTAGACTTGGGCAGTCCGTTTCCTTGAGGCGGTCCACTGCCATTATGATTCGATCGCATCGATGGCTGTTTATTTCCAGCGGCTGTCTTCAGGCTGTAAAATTATACAATTGATTAGTTAAATATATTTCTGGGTTACTTGCAGAAGTGGATAGCATTGTCTGTGTCACATACCAAAGACAGAAAGTTCATGCGTGCGGAAAGAGTGCAACATATAAAAACCAACACCAACTCAAGCCAGGGAAATCTACATTTAAATCTTATGCATAACATATAATTGGCAAGACCAACACCCAATTGTTAGAAAACATTTATTTTAAAAATTATATAAAATTAAAAATATATAAAGCTAAACATACATTACAAAAACAAATTAAACATTCAAACATTGTATATGGCAGTTAAAATTCAATTGGTTAATTTAAATTATAATTAGAACAGATTGGTGGTTGTGAAAATTTGTTTGGTTTTAGTGGGTTTCGGGCAGTTTTGGAAGCACATTTAAAGTTTTTGATACACTTGCAGCGATAAATATGACAGAGAATTAGTAACTCTCGAAAAGGAGCATCTAAAGTCATTGATTAATAGATAATGCGGAAAACTCTCTCATGATCTTCTACAAGTATATCGTAACTCCTGATCAAGCCAAGCGCATTAAGGACATGCAAAATTGTTTGTGGCAGTGTTTCTTAGATATTCGATATTAGGATTTTGGGGCGCACCTCGCGGGGTCGCTTTGTATGTATTGGGCGCCCTCGGTTAGGGCTAGAGGATTTGTTGTTGCATGCAGACGCGGAGCCGTGATGTCCAGCTTGCGTCTCAGTGTATTGTTGTTACTGTTGTTTGATGGTGATTCAGTGTTGTAGGAGTTGTTATTGTTGTTGTTGTTGTTGGAGTTATTATTGTTGCGATGTGGTGGAATAGGTGGGGCAGTGGCTATCTGAGGCGTTGAGAGTTTACGTCGGATAACGTTTGCAGCAACTGGCTGCACCTCATAATGGCTTTTACTCTTGGGCATGGCAGGCGGATGGACTGCAGCCAAATTAGTGCCTGATTGGCTGGACTTGAAGCGCGGCAAAGTGGCATGTATGTTAGTTATTGTAGCGGTTACAGGGACGGGGGGTAGCGGTTTAGTGTTAATCAAATTGTTAGTTAGTGTGTTATTGGTAGATGGTGGTGCGTGTAGTGGTGCAGACGTAGAACTAGTTGTGGTGGGTGAAATAGTAGTGGAGCAGGAAGAGATGCCAGCACAGCAGACAGCGGCTGGTGAGCCGCTGTCACTGCTGCTGCTACTGCTCCGACTGCTGCTGTTGTTGTTGTTGCTATTGCTGGATGTGGAGGTCGATACATACATATTATCGGCGAGCTTTCCACCGGCGAACAGTTTATTATTACGGCAGCGATAGACCAAACAGGCGCAAAGCAACAGCGGTAGAATCACAAAGAATAACATAAACAGGAAACGCTGCAATCCAACGGCACCTGAAAGAGGCAAATAATAGATATTTAATAAATGTCGCACTGGATGCGTTTGTCATTAGCTTACTATTTGAATCCGTTGCTGGTCCACTGTCTACAGAACCGCCGGAACCTGGTCGCGAACACGACTCTCCACCGAAGCCCAATTCACAGTGGCAATGACCACGACTATTGCATACACCTCGATCTTTACAGTTGTCCGGACAATCCGATCCTTTGGCTAGCACATCTTTGACAGCTACACATCGTTGATCCACGCACATTCGATTATCCCCGCACTTTGCTCCATTTGGGGTCAATCCAGGATCGATATTCTGTAGCCCAAGATCTACAACGGCCGAACGACAGGCCACAATCTTTCGGTCATGACTGACATAGGAGTGTGACAGGACGGCAGCCGATTCCATGCCGAATTCGAGACGCTCATTCAAATGGATGCAGTGCAACATCCCACAATTGACATGCTCTGTGGCACACGGCACGTAAGTTTTGTTGACACGATTGTAACCGCAATTGCCCAGACGATTGCCCTCCTTGTTCTTGTAGTAACAATGCTCGGAATTGTCTCCAGTTGGTCCCCACAGAACGCGACACTGATTGCCATGGGAGCGACAATTTCCATGGAAACAATAGGCCTCACCGCCATCACAGGGTTCCGCATCACGTCGATAGACATCCTTGGGGCAATACTCCGATTCTCCAGTGCAATACTCTGGCAGGTCGCATTCATTCTCCGCCTCGCGGCACGGTTTGCCTGCCATTTTGGGTCGGCACGTATCTAAGTCACAGCATTCGCCGGTGGCACATGAGGCATTCGAGTGCAGCATGCAAGTGTGGGCATTGCAACAAGTGTTCTCACAGTGGGACGGCAGGCCACAGTCGCATTGCTCGCCAGGCTCGACGAAACCATTGCCGCACTGCGGCGAATCGAATAACCTTTCGGGCTTGTTGCGTAGGCAATAGTTCATTCCACGCGAGAAGGCAATCGTTAGCTGATCGATGCTGCAGCTGCTCCAATGGACTGGTACCACGGCCGTACTGGAGGCCGCCATGACGCATTTCTCATCTGGACAATGGCAATCGGGTGAATCGTGCTCCATGCCAAAGTTGTGACCCATCTCATGAGCCATGGTGGTGGCCACAACAGCCAAAATCTGACTATGTTGCATGCTCACTCCGCCCGAATACTCATACGTGCAAATGGGTCCTTTCAGAGCCTTGCCCACTACTCCGCCGGCAAAGGTCTCTTTGGTCAACAGTTGGGCATTGTCATTGGGATGCTCCAGCACTAGTTTAGTGCTCCGGTAGTTGAGGAAATTTCGAAGTGTGACATCGCCATCGCTTGAAAATTCAATTTCGTTCGATTCGTTCCATATAACCACGCCTACCAAAGCCACAAATATATTGAGCGGTTCGTAGAGCTAGAAAGGACACAACATTTAGTTAAAGAAGACATGGAAATATTTGGTGGGGACTTACCGCATTCACTATATTGGCCAGATCCTTGCAATGCTGATGCACTTTTTTGGTATTCTCACCGAAATGTTTGTACACTTTATTATCCACCACAATGACCAGTTCCACATAGCTGGAGTACTTGTTGGCATTGTAGGGACCACGTATCAGATGGCCCACTTCTTCGGCTTCGCGCCGTCTTCGCCGCAGGAACATGCGTTGGAATTCTCCGCCATCTAAACGTTGGGGTATCGAGGGTTCCTTATTCTCCCATTCCCTGTCATGGTTGTGGTTGTCCTTGTGACTGTCATAGCCACAGGTGGCATTCTTTTGCACCATATCTGCGTGACTGTAAAAACAAATCAAAGGTAATTTGATATTTCCGTGGCCAAAAAAAAAAAAAAAGACAAGGAAAACAGAAGAACTTATTAACAACGGAAGTGGAAGCGACCCATAAACATAATGAATCAACGGGTCTAGCTAGGGAGAGACAGAGAGACAGAGAGAGGTCTAGCTAGGCAAAGTCAACGAGCCAATAAAACAAATATTTGTGGCCCACAAATAGGCAAACATTCAGATAGCAAACTGTGACCCCCTGCCATAAACACGACAAGTAAGTAAATATCTAGCAAGGGGTAACAACAAGCAAACCCATTTCACAATTAGATAAGCGCCAGGGATGAAACTACCTACTACTAGACTCTGAGTCCATTTCGTTGTTAATTAACTCACCTGAGCAGATAATGGTCATCCAGCAATCGGCCACTGCCATCGATGTGTGGATGTATGAAATACGTTTCCTTGCCATCGAAGACAACGCCATTGAGTCCACCATTACAGGTGGAGAGAGCCACTTTGGAATCCGCTTGGCCGTGTATGTGACCCTGAAGCAGAAATTGAAAATTGCCATCAAATCCTCTTCCTTCACCACTAAAAAACCGCAAAGGGGCAGGCAGAAACTCACCTGATAGTGACATAAATCAACTTCAGTCTTGGTAAAATTGCGAACCACATTGCCGGCTGGTCCATGTCCGTCGCTTTTAGCTGCCAGTTTACTGACATTCTGATAGCGAAGGAAATGAGTATCCGGCAAGAGACGATCATTGCGCAGTAGTTCGATTTGTATGCGTTGTCCCTGATGCAAATAGCTCAGGGTTATATGTTCAGCGTGCAGACCATCCTAGATAGGTCGGATAACAAGATTAAGCCATTAAAAAGGTGTAATATTATTTCATTTTTGCATGCAAATTGTGGGCGTGCCTTTCCCTCTGCCCGCATTTAAGGTGCGAATGTGTAAAGGACACGTGGTTGTAAATATCTCTGGATTGGGGTTGGTCGTTGTAGCTAATTAAAATGGGTTTAGCCAACGTTTGTCCTGACGCGCCCAAAGGGCATTAAGAGCACACGGCAAACCAACCACAAAATCCCCCACCAAAACAGTGGAAAATATTTTGCACAAATTTTCATACTTTTATTTTTTAGCTAATTTTCCAGCAGCTTAAATTGTACATTCTTTGGCAAGAGTTAATCTCTGACTTGTTGCCCCGTTGTTTCTTGATAAAAGGGTTTGCTTCTGACTTTTAAATGCTCAAAAATAATTAGTTTTTCAACTTTTTAACGAAAATGGAGCATATTCGTTTTGGTAAGAGCTTTGCAAACGCAGCAAGAATTGGATTCTAGAACCAAAGACGAGTTACCTTTTAATCTTTTTCTATTCTATTTAAACAATTTTCAATCTAAACTAAAACTAAACTAAGCAAAGCATCTCTAATTTTGCGAATTTGTAAATCTATGATTTGAAAGAAGTTATTCACTAGTTCATGGAACATCCTGTGATCCGTTTAAACTGCCTATATTTGCCAACGTTTGAAAAGTTTCCAAGTGTATTAAAATTAAGGGATAGCCAAAGTTAACCCAAACCAACCTGGTTTTAAATTGAACTTTCAATGTAAACTTGGCAGTTTGTTTAGCTTAACTCCTTTTGCTAATGGCTGAGAATAATTAAAATTGCTTTCGGTAGCTGTTAGCTGGCATTTCACTTTATTTAGTGGTAGTGCGTATAAACTTGATTTTCAATTAACTCGTCTGCAGTAAATCTTTGCCAAATAAGTATATAGTTTAGACTACTTACAGCTGCATCCAATGTGCTCTGAAGAGAGCGTTTAGTTCGTCCATGTTGCACTTTGGGCCGTATCACAGTGTGAGTTGTAAACTCATTAAGGGCAGGAAAATAGTTACCAATGTATGCTGGAAAAAAGGCCAGAAAGAAAACAGAGAAATCATTAATAAAGCCTAACGAGGTAAATGCTGTTAATTATCAACTTATTACTTATTGTCAAACATGGCAAATGAAGAATAAAGGCCACACCCGAAATGAGTGTCTGTAATGGTGTCTCTCTAATAGGCTTAAACTCAACGCCTCTCGGCCAACAGCAGAACGACGAAACGAGATTTCTACTCTAATGATTACTTATCAGTGTGGGGAACTTGTCTACAGCAATTAATTCGATGCTAAGTATCCCAGCATGGTGAAATAGAAATACATATGTACATATGTACCCATCACAATGAATATAAGTCTAGCGTTTGCTATTGATTGTTCTATTTCAGATTAGACAATGCTTTTGTTTACTTTTTATCTTAACTACCTTTAGTTCCATCATATTATGCAAGATAAGGTTAATTAGTGGTTGCTATTTTTATGTCCTGTATATTTTAAATAGAATATTTCGGCATAGTTGCCCAGGGGAAACTCTCTCTCTGTGTAAACTAAAAACTTTTTAGTAAGTAAGCATTACTAAAAAGTTGTTATAAGTAAATGTTAGAGATAAGCCACCAACATAAGCCCTTATAACTTTTAGAATGCAGGGTATTCTTAAAGTCGAAGTGAATTGCATAGAGAAATTTCGCAAGGTGTCGAAATGATACATATTTGAGGCATTTAACAGTTTCGTTTTATATTTTTATTTAGTCAAAGTCATGTGAGTGGTAATCTATTTAACTATTAAATAAGAATCTCCCTAAATGGCCGAACGACAAGAGATTCTAGAATACAACAAAATACAATGGAGGGCATTCAGTTAGGAAGAGATACAGATGAATAGAGACTCAGGAGTGGCCATAAAATCCCAGCGCCATATAATGCAGCACACCTCAGTCACGTTATGTAGTTAGATTGTCTATCAAGGTTAGAATAATAATACAGATAAGAGTAGTGTTTTGTTTTTTATAAAATCATTTCACTCGACAGCAAGTGGCAGTTAGTTAAGCTGCAACAGTCGTAAGAGAATGCTGCCTGAATGGTTAACCGAGTTATATATTCAGTCTAAACTGAGAATTTACTATAAGGACAATGGGTTGAAAGTCCTCAAACTGTGGTCAAAGCCAGCCTCGGGCAAAGGTGACAACTGGGTGGGTGTTATGACGCGCATCCATGTTGAGTTCCAACGAAGCAATGAGAAAGCCGTGCAGAAAGAAACATATTTGCTGAAGGAAGGATGCTCCAAGGATGCCCCACAGGCAAAACTCTTTATCGATTACGAAGTCTATACTCGGGAGATGGATATGTATGAGTTTATCTTGCCCAAGATGTCAGAGATTCTGCTTGAAGTGGGTATCACTGATAAAATGCATGCTAACGCCATTTGTGTGGATCGTGAGCATGAAGTCATCATTCTCGAGGATTTGGCACCACTCAAATACAGCAATGCGGATCGTGTAAAGCAATTGGATCTGCCACATGCTGAGCTTACAATCGACATGTTGGCGAAGTTCCATGCTGCCGCAACAGTGCTAAAACAGCGGCATCCTGAATCAATGCCTCCGAAACTTCTAGTCAATTACTTTTCCCGCGATCGCGAAGGCTATAGGCGGGTATTCACTGGTCTCTATAAGGCCCTGTTGCGCTATGTGAAGAGTGAACCAAAATTGGAGTCTCGCTACTATCACAAGTTGGAGCGCACACTCACCAATTTGATGGAATACGCAGCTCGAGCTCATGATGTCAATGAGCAGGACTTGCAGACTTTGCTTCATGGTGATTGTTGGACCACCAACATAATGTTCCAATATGATAATCAGGGACAACCCAGATCTGTGGTGCCAATTGATTTTCAGTTTAGTGTAATCACTTCGCCAGTCTTAGATTTGCACTATTTCTTTAGTACATCCCTGCAGGAGGATGTAAGGATCAGGCAATTGGAATTAGTGCAGCGACATTATTATGCTTTAAGACAGAATCTCGAGAAGCTCAAGTATAAAGGCAACATTCCCACTTTATTTGAATATCAATTGGAATTTCAGAAACGACATTTCTTTGGTAAGATTCTTAAGTTTCTTTGAGACTGCAAATCGATATTAATTATTCAAATTTCTATTAGCTGTATTTGTGTCTTTGGTATTCCAACCCTTTATGGTATATCAGGGTGAAGTTCTGGGAGAATTTGTCGATTTCTATGAGAATACACCACAGGCCATAAAATTCCAGGACTCTCTATATAGCACTGCAAAGGCTCACGAAATTGTCGCAAAAATGCTACCCATATTCGATGCGAAAGGTCTCTTAGATGATCAATGAGTAAGTTGTAATTACATATACAATTTTAGTTATGATATAATCGTTTCTTTTTCTAGTTGGTTGCGGAAATCGAACAAAGGATAAATTGTCTTTAACTTTCGCTTTCTCTCGAAACTCTTAAAACATATTCGAAAGCTGACTGCAAGACTTCGAAGTAGAGTTAAACGATATAGTCAACTAATCTAAATGAAATTCACTTAAACGATTTAATAAATTCAGCTGAGTTAACTAAAATTTGATGAGCTGCTTTTACTGATTAGCCTATTAAATGTAAAGTAATAAAGTAATAATTAAGCGAAATAAGAAAATCACTCAAAATTTCAGGCTAGACAAAAACACGTTTCTTCTTTCATTCCTTGAACTGAATTTTGATATATGGCCCTGGGCAATGACTAAAATTAGCAAGTTCATAAATTATATTCTACATAGAAACAGATTTAGCCATCGTTGTGGAAGCTAAAACACAAAAAAAGAAAGAAGAAAATGTAACACGTCTAATTAGGGCCGCCCGGCTCAGACACCCCAGTAAGAAGATGAAGATGCTGAGGGTGAGATTGGGGACGAGGATGTGGATGAGTGTATCTTGCAGATACAGTTCTTCAGATATTTCGCAAAAGTCGAGGTGACGAGGCCCTTGTGGTGGCCCATAGGGGTATAATCACTTAGCTAGCTGAGAAAACAATAAACCACACCAAAACAACCAACAAGAAATAGTTTTCCCCACCAAATTCATTTTTGTTTTATTTAGCTTCTGTTAAGTCCACAGCATTTACCAGTCAGTGAGACAGGCGGTCCTCTCAACTTGTTCAAAAGTCACTTTCCAGCGCCAAATGTCACACGCGTCAGAGTTTTTGTCTCATGACAGGAGCAACAACAACAACAAAATTGTTGAAAGTACCAAAAAAAGATTTTGTGTTTTATTATTACCACGCCCCGCCCCACACACACACACGCACACAGACAAAATGATGATGAAGAGCTGCTGCTGGGCAACTTGTCGTGTTTTTTTTTTTTGTTTTTTGTGCTATAAGCCGATTTCTCCCTATTTGGCAACACTTTGTTGTTGATTTTTTTTTTTTTTTTTTTGGTTTTTGGTTTTTTGGTTTTCGGCTTTGTTTGCTGTCACTTTGTGTCTCCAGTTGCAAGAGATTTGTAAGTGACATTCGGTGAAAAGAAGCTCTTGGGGGTCAGAGAACAGTTGCAAAATGATTTGAATGAATCAAAGAGAAAAGCAAAAGGTTGAAGAAACGTTTTTGGTCTAGGCTTTTAGTTGGTTGGATTAACCATAGTATAGGTCAACAGTCAATAGTTCTCCCCTGAGAGTCAACTGGCTTAGATAGGCACTGTTGCTAAATGAAACCAGAAAGAAAGAAAGGAAGAAAGAAATGATTCTTAATGGTTTCATTTAGCAACAGTGCCTATCTAATATCATTATAGAAAAGGCTTTAAAGGTGTTAATTATTCATTGATTTATATCAAAAATTGATTGGATATTATATATATTTTCATGCTTTTTTGTTCATTTTGCTTTGGTCTGCCCATATGTTTATAAATGAAAACTTTACGATTGTTTACTCAATTGATATTTCAAAGTTTTATAAACAAAATATTCTATTGCAAATATATGTATGGTTGATAGAGATTTCAATATTAAATCACTTACAAGAGATTAACCATTATGATATTAAAATCCAAGTACATAACTAAAATTAAGCCCATTGATTTGATGTCTTTTCCTGCTTTTCTTTGAGCATATTAAATGAAGTCAAAGCTGACTTACTCCTACATATATGTACATATACATGCATATGTATGTGTGTATGTTTATCTATTCCCAATGAGAAATGAAAGGAAAACTAAAAATTATTTAATGGCTAAAGCAGCCTAATGACTTGCAGACTAATGAAAATGCCCTTGGGAGGGGAAATACATATATCGATTTGAATACAAAAAGGAACTTTTCTTTAGGTGTGGAATTTGTATGGGAAAAGTAATTAAGCTCAAATAAAAGCAAGTGATTGATAGCCAACTAGAAAAGAAAACTAATGATAAACTTAATTGATATTAATTAATGGGTTAAATATTGGGGTGAAGTAAATTTAGCATACCACACACTTTAAAAATAGCACAAAAATGCATTTTCACACTGATAAGAGTGAATCTCAATTGTTGGGCAAATGGCGCCAGAAGGGCGCCTCAAGGACCTTTCCACATGAAGTGGGAAACTCATTAAAACTAGAACATGAGAAAAAAGAAGGAAACGAGGAAAAGAAATTATCACATTTCGTGCTCTAAAAACTAAAACTAAGCTGAGCCTGAGGCCAGACTGAAACAAACAACATATGGCTGAGTAAAAAAAAAAAAAAAACAACGGAACGAGAGGAGGGCGTAGAGCGGGGGTTGTTTAAGAAGTGTTGATAGATTCGAGCGGCTAAAAATAAAAACCCAGACACTGTTTCCAATTTGACATATTTTTGACGAACTGATGTCTCGTCTCGTTTCATTTGATGTGCGACGTGCCGATGATAATGATGGATATGCGACGATAATGATGGAATTGAATGCACAAAGGATCTAGGATAAACTGGAGTGTTTGTTTGTTTATTTGTTTCTATATTTGTGTCTTGTGTACGGGTTTTGTTTATATGCCACTTCAACGGGGGGGTTCCACACTGGGACTCAATCAGACCAATCCAAACCAGTCCAATCCAACCCTAATTCAACCCACAGCAATGTTTCCAACTGTTTCAAATTTGAATTGTCAACCCTCCAGCTATGGAGGCAAAAGAGGAGGAGAGGAGGAGTCGGGGGCCTTAATCAAATAAATATCTCTACGCCCGTCTCTCAAGTCCTCCATCCAGAGACTATATAACAATCAACAGTGACAACAAAAAATGTTATTAATAACTGCAAAAGCCATAAAAAAAATATGAAAAAATACAAATGAAAACTTCAAGAGGGGAATAAAATTAAGAGCCAATTGAAAAGCAAAAACAAACTTCAGATAATCAGAAAATTTAATATGGACTTGGGAATACCCTCCCAATAACTTTTTGTAATTATTATAAACATGGTTTCGATTCTTGTTTCCTTTGGATTGATGTATAAAATACATCTTCTGAAACGATATACCTTCTTTTTAATATGCCTACAGGGTATTACAAAAACTCAAACTGAACTTCACATTGAAAAAATTGGTATAGATAAACTATTTTCATATTTTCCTTTTCCATTTCAACCATTTGAATGATTTGAAGTGGAGCAGAGGGAGAGAGTCAATGGAATTACCATCTCTCAATCATGGCTAGTGGCCTTAAAATATTTTCAAAATTATGACCAAGTAACGCCAAAACCCAATTAAGAATGCCTCCTCAATTCAATAGATGAACCAGACCAAACCGAAAAGGGAATGGAAAACGGGAAATCATGGGGACCATAAAAGTATTTCCAACACTTTAACCAAAACCAAAAAGAAGATGAAAACAACATTGTTTTTTTTTTCCAAGCATTTCAACAATTATTAATAGAATCATTCGGACCTCGGATGCATAAATATTATATATACAAGGAGAGAGAGAAAAAAAAGGCATAAACAGATTAGTGCAGCGTGGGGTAAATGCACTCACACTTCAATCTGTTTCTGGTTATGGCAAATGCATTACGAATGCATTTTTCGAATGTCTCTGGGAGTTGCTCAAACTCGAAATCGAATGTGTGTGCCTAATTGATAAACAGGGCAAGGCAAGGCATGGCTAAGGATAGAGGGCGGAGGCGTTGCCGAGGAGTTCATCGATGACGTTGATGATGATTTGGGGTATAGTAGGGACCCTGATTCAAATTCAAAACGCATGCTAACAACCTATCTATCTATCTGTGTACATATATGTACATATGTATATTCATTCAAGTTTCTTTTTCGGTTTTTACAGTTGAAACTTTTGCCTTGGTTTTTGGTTATTTTGTTGTTGTTCGTTTTTTGTGCTGTAGCATAATTGAATAATAAATTATTCGAGCAAACAAACTAAACTTGCATAAGGGAAAATTCGAAATAAACCCACAGAAAAAAATCAAATTGAAATTGTTTTAGAAGGGAAGAACAACATGCAAACAGACACACACACACACTGACACACACTTTATTACAATTTAATTAAATGGCTTTCCTTTCACATACATGAAAAAAAGAGAGGCGTTTTAATTGTAGACATTTCATTTGATAATGAATTAGCTTGGCACATGCCGGAAAATAAAGTATTGGAAAACATTTATTCGTTAAACTTTAAAATTCAATTTGAATACCCAAGGGATGATCATATATGGTAAGAAAGTGTGGCTAGAAAACTGTTGACAGTTTTTTAATATATGGCAAAAGCAATGCAATAAATAAAGTTTATGTTTCTATGAATATATTTTAAGCTGTGGTCTATCATTTGTCAATGAAAGCCGTAGTTAAATCAATTTTTGAATAAAATCTATAGCAAAATGTATACCCTCATTTTGAAATGAGTTAACTCTTTAGGGGTTTAAATCTTTACAGATTGCAGATGACACCTATTATAGTACTTATTCAACATATCTTGAAAGCACTTTACGATGCTCAAGTTTTTAACTATCCTCAAGATTATCAGCGAATGGCAGAGGCGTTTATACCGACCATCTACGGCATGCCGTTTATGTTCCATATCCAAAAATGAAATCTACCAAACAGTAGCACTTGCCTTTCACCCGACAGCAACAACAACTACAATACAAGACAAGTAGTAAAAGTAACTGCAACAAGGTGGCAGGCAGTGAGCACGAACATCATACAACAAATTTGGGTTAAACGCAAAAACTGCGCATGCGCAGCGCAAAATGCGGCGAGATAAAATCATCATCATCATCATCGCGATAGCCTGGTCTCAGCTGAGTTGTTAAATTTTGTTAGCATTTTGCATGATTTTCACGTTTCACTTAAAGGCAAAATTTGTTTAATTTAAGCATACAGGTGAAATTTGTAATTAAATCACAATAACGGAGACATTTCTCCTAGATAACTCCGTGGCTTTCGATGACTGAAGCTAAGAGTCAACAGACGACTGGTCTTTGATTTGCTTCTGGGCATGATGCAATGTCCCCGTCTGAATTATTTATAAGCAAGTGGCCACCCCTTGGAAAAAGCTTTCGTCGGAGTATAAATAAAACACTGGCCAAGGCACGAACTGCACGAATGGCACAACAAATCAACAAAAAGGGAAACATATTTTCCATTTAGCTGGAGTGACGACTTCTAGATACCGAGCGAAGGGCTTACTAGTTTCTTTAAATGTAAATAATCCTCAATTTAAGGGCAATTTGTCAAATTATTTAAAGGTAAACTTGAATGGGACTTTCTTTGAGTCAATCTTAATATACCCTTTTGTCCTACAGGGTGTCTATGCATCAAGAAGAAAAGCAAACGGAATCAGAAATCAAATTGTAACTTGAGCAGTCGTTCGTAACACCCGCTCACAGACATCACAAAAGGACGTCACGTTGTAGATATTGGGGAGCAAAGGGAATTGGAGCCACAAAAGCCGCTTTTGTTTGTCGTGTTCTCCTACGCTCGTCTGCTTTGCCCTGGTCGTGGTCTGGTCTCATTTTCCATTGCATTCGGGGCGTGAAAAGCACTTGAGTTTGGGTGTGCGTGTGTGTGTGTGCAAGAGTTAAAAATGCACTCAACCAAATTGAAGGAGAGCAACTCAGGATTTGTGTCTTGCATGCAAGCATCTTCTCCATCATATTCGTTTTCCCCTGTCAGATTTCTTTGTGATTATTCAAAAGGACGGCGCTATAACAACAGGTAACACGCCACACCCTGGTAGCCCATGACTTTTGATTTCTTATCCCCTCCATATTGTTACCTTGTGTGGTCCCATTCTCCTGCTTCTTATCGTTGGACACCTGTCTAATCTTAAGATGCAGCTTCATTAGAGACCATAAATACATGTAGTATATGAAATGGACATTTATGAGCTAAAAATATATTTATGAAATGCTGCTGGAGACTCAAGAGAGTCTCAATTGAAAGTTGTTTTCCATCTCCTCTCTCACTTCTTTCACTTTGTCTATAAAAAATATGTCTAAATTTATCCCAAAACTGGAAGATGTCTGCTTTATTTTAGTTGCACCATTCTTTCCTTTTTTTTCTGTCTGTTTATTTCTTTTGTTATTGTTGTTGTTGCTTCCCCCCACTTGGCGGAAATTAATTGGCTTTAAGGGATCTGAGGTTTCTTTCTCTGGTCTGGCGGTATGTATATGTAAATGCATAAATTATGCTTTCAATGCAACCATTTATATAAATCAATATGCGTACTTGTTGACAGTCGTTGCAGACGCCAGTGTAGGAGTCCAAAACGATGGAGCACGGAGAGTGGGAGAGCGCCTTTAGTTATGTATGTATGTATATGTAAACAGTTGTTGTGACCTTATTTCTAAGTACGCCACTGTGTCGACTTCACCCACCCATTTGCCTACAACCCCCCACACACTCATGTGTGAGATGTGCAATGGAGATTACTTTGCTAAGCAGAAGCAGTTCTTAACTCGGCTAAGAGGCGGTTCATGTGCGCCCAATAACACAATTTCATATTGTTGTTCTTAGAATAGAATTTAAATGGGCACTTAGTTTATCTTAGACTATCAGACTAACAACCTTAAAATGTATTTCAAGCATTTATTTCATCGTTTCCTTCTATCTATATTGTTTTGATTAGGAAATTTTCAGTTCAATAAAGCTAATTTCTTTCATTAACCTTCTTTAGGTTTCTGTGAGAGCTGTCAATCTAAATGAATTCAATTATCAATCCAAATGATTTTGCCTAATCAAGCATAGATAATTAAACTTATAAAAGAAAGGTAAAAAAAATAGAATTTTGAACAAATGATTTTCCTTGCCTTACCATTTTCATTTCGCATTTCATTGTTCATTTTCACATTGTGCAAAATCATAAAGGCATCTGTTTTTCTAGGTACACAATGATTTAGATAAAGATCATGAGTCTAGGTTGCACCTGCCACCAGGTTGGCCAGACAAAGGCCAGCCGGGTGGCTAGCACACACACACAATGAGAATGAAATTTTTTGCAAAATTCTACTTTCGGTTTGTTGCTTTGTTGATTTTCGAGTGCAACACAGCAGGAGAGTGTTTAGAGGTTAGAGGTTTGAGAGAATGAAGGAATGCCATTCTAGCACTTCAATGACAAGAAGAACTCTCTTGGGGGCTGCAAGGCAATTTTCAAGTTAACTAAAAGTTTCAACTATTTGCACAATCTCAAGGTCGGTCAAGTGTTTAGGCAATTAGCACCCTTGAGAAACAGCCGCAGCCTCGTGACCTGGGTGGCATTTAGCGCGTTCTTGCAACAAAATTGTTTTGGACACTTGGCTAGAAGTGGGTAAGATGAATGCAAAAGGACCGCCCATTGCGTTTTGTAAGATTCGATATCTTTTATGACTTGTCCCTCAGCTGCTGCCCCTGCAGTTGCTGCTGTTGGTCTCCTGGGTTATTCCAGCACAAGTGCAAAGGTCAGGTAGATACTTAGGTATCATCAACTAATCCGTGAAATTTCACACCCGCTGTGGTTGATTTCTCTCAAGGATTTGTAAGCAGAAATCCTTACAGGTAACTAGCTACAAACTCTATATGTATGTACATATATTTGTTCAGTTTGTTTGAATGGAATTTATGTGGACATATCCTAGTGGCTTTAACCGTTTATTATTATCTTCTTGGGACTTCCTCTCCCTCGTTCTTTTCTTTTTGTAGATATCTCTCCCTTTTATACCTTTCTATTTGTCTTGGCATTAAAATTGTCAACTTTACTATCTACGCTGGCTGCTTTTATGTTGTCTGAGGCTCATAAAAGTAAAAACAGAAAAAAACAACAGTCAACCAACCTGCCAGCTGATAAGCTCAACACCAATCTACTGGTTAATTGCAAAGCCTTCCCTCCCGCTTCCACGACTGCTCCAGCTTTTGTTGGGCTTTTGCCATCAAGTCATAAAACATAAACAATTTGAAAAGTGTGCGGAGAAATGAACAGCAATTACCATTACTAAGCAAAAGGTCAACAAGTGGATGGAATCTTTACCATAGTTGGTGTTCTATAGCCTAACCAGATATACCTACATAAGCCAAATACAGAAAAGGCAAGCCAATTTATGTATATAAGGGGGGCTGAGTGTCTCCAACAGGTAGTTCAAGTGTGGGCGAGATATTGAAAGATTGATGGCCGTGTCACACTTAGTTGCGAATTGGCATAAGAAGAAGATTTTGCACATATTAGATCAGATTATTTAAACACAGAAAAGGAAACATTTGAATAAAAAACTATTAATTATAAAATATTAAAATGTTTTATATACTGTTACATCTCAGATTGTAGAAAGTTGTCAAAGTATAAATTCATTATAGTTGACATATGTATATATATGACTTTTCTTAAGAAATAATTAAACATTTCCCGATTCACCTTATTTAATCATTTAATCTTCAACTTGTTCGTAGAAAACGAACCAGTTTTGACTCCTTGACATTTTTTTCCTGCTAAAGAGCAAATCAATTGCTTTATCTCTTCAACAAAAACAAACTGGCTTCTTCGATAGAAATCAGTGTCATTAATCATTAATAATACTTACGTACATATAGAAGTACTATATGCAATGTATATAGGAAATGCAAATGAACAAAAGAAATATTAAATACATTTTTACAAGGCATAAATGAGCGCACACACGGATGACAATGTGATAATGTTGTTACTGAACAACTGACCGACTGACAGACTGACTGACTGACTGACTGAGAAGCTAGCTGAATGAATGACAGATTACTGTTGAAATTAATCTCAATTGGAATGCGTCAAAAAATAAAATCTGAATTGCATACAATTGAGAAAAGTGCATTATGCCAACCAATTACATACATTTATACAATGAACTATGTAAATTATGCAAATTTTCTCAAATCGATTTCAGTTCAAAAAAATGTGTAGAACTCTTTGCTTGAGTGAAGACAATGTAGTTTAAAAATTTCACATTTAGTCACGAATATCCAAAATGGAGCTTATTTGAAATAACCCAAATTGATTGTATATTAATTGAACAAATTACATACTCTACTTACTGGTTAATATAGAAACGTGTAAAGAATGTCACAAACTAATTTGTTTAATAACTCAAATGTTTTCTGAGAGAAATGTTAAAAGAAATGTTCTCTTCAAAGATTTCACTTTGGTCAAAATGAAATTTACTCTCGTTATTTTTGCAAAATGTACAGTGGCCGTCAAAACTGATTCAATGTTTGCAACTCTTGCAGTTAAACAGCTGCTGTATGAATATAGAGCAAGCAAATGAAACAAAACTTATTTTTACAGTTACTTAGATTATTCTTAATAAAATAATGCAAATTAGACAACGAAGGAGCGGAAACAACAGAAAAGGGAGATGTAAAACAAAAACAACATGCATTGACTCACTTTTGACTATTCCTATTTTTAGGTTCTTTATCAATAACTGCATCTTAATTTACAGTTATTTTGGGGAATTGTTTTTCGCTTTTGATTTATTCATATTTGTAGTCAATTTTGAAGAAGTAAAGTCATTTGTAATTTGCACCGGGTACCTAATAGTTGCAAAATTGATTGAAAACTCGAGAATGAAAAAAATTTCTAAACCCGTTGAGGACAGTATAGTGTGCCTTTCAGAAAGAGGATCCTCGTCGCGAGAAATAGCCAAATCCCTCTCTATAAGTCAAGCGACAGTCATTAGAGTATTAAAACGGCGTGAAATCAATAACCAAAATACATCCAACGGACGCCCTCGACTGATTACTGATGGTGATGCACGCTTAATGATCAGCCAAATTAAAAAAGATGGTCATATGACGCCCAAGGATGCTGCCAAAGCAATTGGTAAGCCGGTTAGTGAATCAACTGCAAGAAGGGCACTTCGAAATATCGGCTACACTGCGATTGTAAAGAAAAAAAAGCCAGCACTGTCCGAGAAAAACGTTAAGGCACGTCTGCAATTTGCCAAAATGCATCGGAATTGGACCATTGAGGACTGGAAGAAGGTTATTTGGTCAGACGAGTCCAAATTTAACCGATATCAGTCCGATGGAAAGGAATACTGCTGGATAAGGCCCGGAGAAACCATTCAAAGGCGACATGTCAGAGAAACTGTGAAACACGGAGGCGGGCACGTTATGGCATGGGGATGTTTTACTTGGTGGAGTTCTGCAAAATTAGTCAAAATTAATGGAATAATGCGAAAGGAAGATTACTTAAACATTCTGCAGACCAATCTTGGCAATTTTATTGACAGATGCGCTTATGGTACAACAGATCTTACTTTTCAGCAAGATAATGACCCTAAGCATACAGCTAGAATTGTCCAAGATTGGTTATCTAACCAAGAATTCAAGCTGATGAAATGGCCAGCACAAAGTCCTGACCTCAATCCAATTGAGAATTTATGGTCAATTGTGAAAAGACGGCTGGGACAATATAAAACACCGCCAACAAACCTGGAGAGCTTATGGCAACGCGTGGAGGAAGAGTGGGCAAAGATTCCTCAGGAAATTTTTCACAATCTTGTGGAAAGTATGCCCTCTCGAATCTCTGCAGTAATAAAACATAAGGGACTTTGGACAAAATATTGAAAATTAGAAAAGAAAAAAAAGTTTAAAAAATATTTGAAAAAAGTCAAAACTGAGTCAATGGTTATTATTTTTGTTTATTAATTTTTGCTGAGAAGCTTGAACAATATCGAATTATTTTTTTATATGGATTTGTTAAGAACTTTATTAGAAATAAAAAAAAAAAAAATTGGTTGACTTTGGGTTGTTTTTGTTTATTCTGTGAACGCTCAAACGTAAAATTGCAAACATTGAATCACTTTTGACGGCCACTGTATAGAGGAAAAACAATACGCACAATCTTTATGAAGGCAAAATGGTCATAAACAATGTTGTTGCCATTTCTGGACTCGAACAGGGACATGAACCCGTTCCCGAAGAGACGTGGTGGCTGTGCATTTTGCTTGATTGCAAAACATTTCCAGTTGAAGTTGCAATTGCAGTGCCAAAAAAGGAAGAAAAACAAAAAAAACAAACAGAAAAAAAAGAAAAAAAGAATCGGTATGGGAATGAAAGACATTCTCTGTGTGTTTTGTGTCTTGTGTGAGAACATCATTGCATTTCTTTTGCCTTCTTTCTATTACCATTGCCGGCGTGCTTTGGTCGTTGCTTCAATTGTGTGTGTATATACAGAATATACTATACATGGTCATAACGGAATTTTATGTGGTCAATGATCCTTAAACAAATCGTCAGAACAACGCATTGGATTCCATGGAATTTTCTTTGTTGCTTCGCAGTTGGTTTTTTGCAGCGAAGAAAAGAATAAAATCAACAGAAACTTGTAAATAAAACAAGCAGACAGGAAGGAAGTAACAAAAAGGATCAATGTGGTCTCCACGTTGTCACTAAGGTTACTGACTTCTCCATTAGTTTTTCTTCTTTTGAATTATTGTGGGCGTATCCTTTTTACCAAGACACATTGTGGCATTGCAATTATCGATTGACCCGCACTTTCTGACCTCTGATAATGCTGCCAGCAAAACTTATTTTCATAGATGTTTGTAGATACCCCACTTAGGTATAGAGTATCTATCTAAGTAGGTCAAAATACATGCACTGCATTCACACGAAATGCATTCAGAAAAATTATGAGCAAACTTTTTGCGTTTCTTTTTATTTCACGCCTTGAAGCAACAACAAGAATAACAACAACCACAACGAAATGCTAAAATGGCAAAAGTTTTGGCGTGACAAACCTTAAATGTTTCTAAAATATTTTAAATAAACTTGCCCATGCGTATGTTTCTTTATTTTCAACTGTTTAATTAAAAATTCTTTTGGCAGACTAAAAAAGTTGTCAGAATACAAAAAAGGCAAACAAATTTGGAACTCAAAGTTGTAGGGCAAAGTGTCGAAAAGGAAAAACAGGCAATTTTCATTCTAGTTGGGTCTATGACTATGTCTCTGTTTTTTAAGAGAAAAAGAGAGAGATTCATTAATATTTCATTGGCGCTTTTTGTCCATTAAATCATTAAGCCGGCAACGTCATGGCCTTGACTATTCTTGGAGCCAAAAAGCCAGACATGTTTGGAGTGGGCCTCAATATTGTGCAATTTGATTACATAAGAAACGAACTTGAATTACTCTATAGACCAAGTTTAGAGTAAACTATTCAACAAGTTATTAAAACTAGTAATAAGAGAACCAAGCTCTTTTAGAGCTGAGTTATACATAAGTATGCTTACTACTCTTCTTCCTCTAGTATAAAACTCATTTCCATTTCTCCACTTGCTAAATCCCTTTGCCCAAGAAGAACTATGCCACATGTAGTCCAACTTATTTGCCATTTTAGTTTTTTTTGGGTCAGATGCGAGTGACTGAGTGCCGGCAACTTGAGCTTTCTATATCGATTTTTCTTGTTGCCAATTTTTGTGTTGATTTTGGTTCGTCTAGATAAGATTTATGCAAACGACTGAAACGGGTAAAAGCCATAAAGCTTATGTAGATTCTTTTTTTCGGGTCTTTTAGTATGTGTTTACCATTTCTGACAGCTGATAGAGGATTGAGGCAAGGGGGCATCTGTATATGGTGGGTGGGTGGGTGTAGGAGTGTTTCGGTATCCAAACAAAAGATATGAACAGCATATGCCATATCATGACAAACAGCTGTTTGGCTGAAACAAAAGGCAATAATACCGAATGACAGCCCAAAAGAGGAATGATGACAATGATGACGACTCAATTGAGGCCACAACACTTTGCGGTTATTCCAAACAAAAAAACATAGAACGATTATGGCAAACTAGAACTGCGATTATACATATTTGATAAGGGTTGTACTCATTCTTTACCCTAAAACAAATGTGATCAGTGGGTATATAAATCAGAAAACATATTAAGAATTTACTTGGTTACTACATAAATGGAAAGGCAGCTTAAATTTCTTGACTAAAATGGGTAACAATTGAGTAAAGAAACTGCGCACATATAGGAATTGTACTTAAATACGACTAGAGAGTGTATAAATCAAAAAGCATAAAACATAGAAGCTAAAACTATAAGATTCATGTCATGTATGTAGATTAAATTTCTTGACTAAAACCAAGTACAAAGTATTTCCAAGTCGTTGCCATCGCTTAAGCATAGGTAATTGAGTTTTTTTTTGGTATAAATAAACAAGAATTCGCATTGGATCGATAAACATCTGCCACAGTGTGTGACTCACTTACTAAAGCCTTTGGCTTACCAAAATGAAGAAGTAATGCAGTAACCAGAGGAAAATTGAGGCTTACCTGAAAAGGAAAGAGAGCAAGAGTAAAGATAATTTAATTAGTCAAATTTTTGGCTTTCAAAGGATTAAAGGGCGAAACGTACATTAAGACGGTCTCGACACTGTCTGAGAAAGGGCATTATGATTAATAACTCGTTAGAGCAACAACCGCCCTCTACAACTACTTAATGAAATTTCAAGACAAATTTTCCCATTCACTTAGCGTACACAGACACACAAACACACACTTTTGAAATAAATCATTAAAAATCATCATTGAGAGCTGTGAGAAACGAGTTGTGGTTTATCTAGCCTCCTCCAAACTCCCCCTCCCCTTTTTCTATGGTCCCAACTTGTCACCATAAACATTTCGGTTAGGCAATTAAAGTCAACAAGTTTTCCCATCCCAGTCAACCAATGCCACAAAGTGAAATCGATGCCGTTCAATGCATAGCCGGAAAAATGGTTTCATATTTATCATTTTTAGCTTTGTGGCCGTTTTTATTTTGTTTTCCTCTTTCTTTTGCCATCAACTTGCAAATTGTTTCAAGGTCGAAAAGAGAGCTTAATTTTTGCCAATTAAATTTATGATCAACAACCACAACAACAATAATATCAAGAGTACCAAATTGAAAGCACAAACAAAATTCTTATTCTTTTTTTCACTAAAAAAATATACAAACAACGAATATAAATAGAGTAAAAAATAAATGAAAGCAAATTTATTTTAATGAAGAAATGCCCACACACACACACGCATAAAAAAGGCAAAGAAACTGAAAGATAGAAGTTGCAGCAGACGAAGGCGGTAAGTCCAATCCGACCTTGACAAAAAGGTAGATAAATTATTCATATAGGAAGGCACAGGAGCGGATTGATTCAACCCCAGGGATAAATGCTTATCTAAATAAAGTGGAAATTTGAATTTTTGTATTATCATTTTCCTGACTGACTTTTTACTTAATGTTTAAAAGCTAAAAAAAAAAAACGATTGCTGCTTAAATCTATTAATTTTAATACGATATGTTTATATAATTTTTTTAATGATATTCATCAGAGAGTAAACAATTGAATTTTTATTAATAATTTATAACATATGGCATTCATAATTTTTCACTTAAACACTTAACTTGTATATGAAACAACAAAACTGAATTATGGTTGAATATTTTAGCCAAATAAATTTGCATTTGCAATAAAATGCCATACAGAAACAAAATTAGTTTTGCAATTTTCCTTTAATGTTTAGGTACACATATTTGGTTATAGTCGCCTCATTAAACTTTATCCGGTTTTGTTTTTTGGTTTTGTCATAACAAGATTTGAGTACATATGGCGAAGAGGCGAAAACACATTTCAACTGGCGGGTTCAATGAACGAATTTAATTGATTTTACTGAACAACAAAATCAGAAAGAAAAAACAACGATAGTTGTACACCCTTAGAAACTTTTTTGAGCAGTATAAGAGCCTTCAACTGCCTAGTTGAGTCTAAGAAAATTATCAAATTCTACAGATTCTATAGTTTTTCTTTCCTTGAAAGACATTTTGACCTTATTTCTACTTTTTATAGCCATTTGGTAGGGTGTTTTGAAACAAAGAGAGGCAAAGAAAAATAAATCTTGAACATGCGAAAGTAAACTAATTGCTGTAGCCAAGCGTCCGATGTGCCAGTTGGTTCAATGAAATCCGTCATAATGTCATGAGGAGACTTTCGCGGAATGGAGGAACTCAAGCTGTTGATGGCTCTTCATTTAAGGCCATATAATTGCTAATTACATTCAATGCGTTTGCTTTAATTAATCAGAGGGGGATGAAGAGAAAGGAAGAGGAGGGTGGACACAACATTAAGAGCAAAAAGTGTTTAACGACAATTTCGTTTCCCTCCGTCCTCTTCTTCCCTCATTTAATACACCAGAGGAAATGCAATAAATTAAAAGTGCGACACAGAAAAATGAAAAGAAAAAAAAGGAAACCTTGACAAGAAACAACGCCGTTAAGGATGCGGATGCCATCCCCAATGGGAGGCACCAAGCAAACAGAAGAAAACACATGAATAAAATGTAATAAACTCGATAAGGAGGCGTGGTTGTTGCTGTTGTTCCGTGCCATCGTTAGCCTTGGCGTGTGGGCGTTAAGTGCAAACTTGTATGCATTCGAAATGGGGCATGTAATGCAAGCAACAAAGAAAAAGGAGACGAAGAAGTCACAGCAGAAGGCAGCAAAGTTATTCTTAAAACGAAAACATTACAAGTAAAAAGCAAAAGGTTCAAATGTCAGGAAACGCCCTCTTGTCATGTTAGAAATTCATACAAACGATGACGATTACATATACTTATAGCCCCACCCCCGGAAGGAACACACCTAAAACGTGTTGCTGTTGCCTCCTTATAATAAAGTGCACAGAAGGTATGAAAATTATTTCGAGTTTATTTCATCAGCATTTTGTTTTGCAATGTACGTTATTTAATAAACACATTAATACATTCTGACGCACACATTGGACAATAAAGTCAAAAGAAAGTTGACAAAATAATCCAATCATCATAAAATGATAACAACATGCCTCAATATTGGCGTATTTTCCTATATTGGCTCAATCAAACTGAAAATATCTTTATAATTTTTGATAAACACAAAAGCAAAAGAACCAGGTAAAAGTTTCTTGGGTTTCCCCCTTAAAACTAAATGAAAGCACAAGAGACGGGAACCCAGTCGATCGATTTTACTCTAGTTCCTGATCAGGAATCGAAGCTAAAGACAACTTTCTTTGTGTAAATTATATGAAAAACTTCAATTCCACCGAATATTCTGACTCACTAAATATATTATTCTTATAAAGAACTGTTAAGCATTGCAGAAAGTAAACTTCCTTATGAAATATATTTACAATTGCTTATTTTGCCAGTGTACAAATGGTTTTAAAGCAAACACAACTCGTTTTAAATGTGAGTTTTCTTCGATGAGGGCATAAGATGGACTTGTATTCAACATTTACCCACATCCTTTCCTGCTTGCACTCATAAATAAACGCCCTTCCAATAATACATATCTTCTTTGTTTTGGGTGTGAGTTTTTGTTTTTGTTTTGACACAATCGATAACAAAAGAATCTTGCTGGAAATTAATTGCGCCTGCCAAGGATAAGACAAAGGAAGAGAACAACCAAACCAAGAAAAAGAAAAAAGGGGTAGCAAAGCCATCATGGCAATGGCAATGTCAGCTGGTCCTCATATTACACAGTTCTCGGAATTCCATTTACAAGGACACACAGATGATGATGATACGAATGAAAATGAGAGAAGTGAGCGAAAAAAACAAAAGTGTTTAATTCTTATCAGTCTTCCCAGAAGAAAGATGATGGTAATTAACAAGCCAACGATAAGATTTCAGGGTTACCTTCTTCAAGAGACGATCACAAGCAAGTCAGGGACAAATTTCCGAATGACCCCCAACTCTAGCCAACTGTTGGTTGGGCAAACAACTAAAAAGTAGGTCAACAAATGGCTGCAACTCATCATCGAGAGTTAGAAAATCTGTTCACCCAAAAACCAAAAAAAAAAAAAAAAGTGAAACTAACTGCGCAACTCAAAAATGAAAAAAATCAATGCAACTTTCTTTTTGATTGCCGAGACCGAATTGGACCACCACTTTGGACAAAAGAGGAAGAAAGCAGGCGCAGCTAGCCATGACGAGCAAAAAGAAGGTATAGAAAAACATGAACTTACATATATAGTAAGATTTCCAGTTATTAAGCCTCAAATTACATGACAATTGCACACGAACATAGCGGAAACCGTTGACAAAACAAGAAAAAACAGATAGGGCAACCAAAACACTGACCATGGTCAGTTTTCCGATGAAGCAAGAGAGCCGAGGTAATGGTAATTGAAGCTAATTGGCTTATAACCTTTTCTCTTCTTAATTAATCTCAAGCAAATATTCGTTTGGCAAAAACACAAATTTAATTGAGGCGGCGACGGTTGGTCACCGGAGTGACCAGTTCGTCAGCAACAGAGTTCCAGGCCAAAATGGATGCTAACTTGTGATGACGAAGATTCATTCATTTGTTGATTCATCTGAAATTCTACCGAAAAAGCAACAACAGCTATTCATATGTCTCATTGGCATTATGATAAAATGAAATACTCAGAAGCTTCTACGTTTTTTTTGAGAATCATAGATACATATACAAATAAGAATCTCATTCAAGACGACCCCCCACCCACACGAATGACCTAATTGAATTGAGCAATTTAAGTTTCAGTTTTGCTTATTAGATTTCATGTGGCGCTCAATTGTGAATATCACTCAGACATATTCTATGTCTCTCCCTCTCTCTTTCAATGGGCAATTTACATTTATTTACGCATTTTACAGATACTGTAAGTTAGGCTTTGTTCTAAGGGTATAATTAAAGTGCCTACATGGCTTTAGTTTATAAGGTAATTGATCACATTAGGCTAATTTGTATATATGTATGTACGAGTACGACAATGACGACGATGATGACGATAACGACAAGCTTAAAGCAGGAAGTCTGTCCCAAATTTTCCAATTTTCGTCGGCGGATGTGTGTATGGCACAACACAAGACTTCAATCGAAGTTTTTACTAAAATAATTGTCGTGATAAAACAACAGAAAAACGAATTTCAATGAGTAAAGCTTCTTATTTTTCGGTTGTGCATGGAATTTATGAATTGTAAGCTTGACAACTCAATTAAAGAGAATTGTTGTAATCTTTGTGAGATGTGCCAAAAAGGTTTACTAATTTATCGTAAATTTATTGAAACAAACAATGATTTCAATAGTTAATGACCTTCTGGCAACAATTTTTCTAAGGTAGGTAAATAGTTTTCGATAAGTTATATATAAATAGCTGCCTATTGCACTTACAAGAACAAACATTGTGCATTGCAATTTCATTTGCTACTTCGACAACTGTCAATCAGTCTGTGGCAAAGACCAACAAACAACCAAACAAACAAACATTCAACTTACTTACTAGTTACGCCCAACGCCCTCTTCCTCCCTGGGTATGTCTGGCATGGACAAATATTTGTTGACAACCAGAGAGAGCTGGCCTTACTCATTATCAAGGAACTGCAATTAGCAAGATTGACTTGAGGCAAAAATGGGAACGGATGAAGACAGAGAGTGAGAGAGATACAGTGAGTGAGTGAGCGGCGACATGCTCTATTTACACAAACTACTAATAAAATATTTTATAATATTTTTTCTTTTTTTAATTGGCATTTCATTACAGTTAATGCCAACTTAATTGGTTACGTCAAAGTTGTGGCTAATAACTTGTATAACAAATGTCATGTGCACTTTCAGAGGAACAATAGTGTCTCTAGTGTGATACTCTTTCACACGCAGAGACGACAGTGACTTGTGATTCATTCAACAGCTCAACTGACTCAGTGCACGTGCCCTCCACCCTGTTGCTGAATGGATATAAACATATACATACAAGCTGTCTGTATATTCAGGTGTTAGTTCCATTAGTTTAGTATCTAAATGACTCATGCTTAACTTGAGTTTATACAAATACAAATGTAACAGAGGACACATACGTTTCCTAAGCAGAATTTTCAAGTGTGCAGACATCATTAGCCCTATTCTCGTTTTCCAGTTCGTTTTAAACATTTCAGAACATAAAATTGGTTGCTTTTTGGGGTAAAACATTGACTTAGAAACTCATGAATGCTTTGAACAGCGAAGTAAGCGAACAAATTCAATTCGAAGAGAAGGGATATCAATATCGATCGCCTGTATATGTTAACGACAATCATTTTTGAAATGCAACACTAAAAAGCATGAATAGATTACCATAGGGAGTCTTTGGCGTCTGAACAACCCCGATATTTCGATATTTTAAATCTTAACTTTACTATTTTCGCTTGTCTTTACGCCAAATCAGAGAATCTTCGAACTAGTTAAAATAACTAATTTTTCTAAGCCGAAAACAATAGTTTTTTTGATACCAAAAATATTTTCTAAGTCCATCCAAGTAAACTTAATCTATGCTTTAGTCAATCGTACTTAAATGAATTGTTATTTTTGTTATTTCATATAACCAATCAACCAGAACGTATAGCTTTCACTTTACTTTTTTACGACTTCCCGTAGCCGGAAATCAATTTTTATTTGTATCTAATGAAACCTAATGCCATTTTCGTGTACAATTAATATGTATAACAATTTATAATAAGCAATAATACGAATATGTACAAGTTTATAGCATTTTATCAGCTCTTGAAAAAAGTGAATAAATAGCTTGCACATCCGGCGGATATATTGTTTAAAGTGAGCTATAGTATATAGCTAAAGCTTACATAAATTACAAGAGAGCTCGATTGTTGAAAGAAAAATGTGCAAAAGATAAAGTGAAGCGTAAAGCGTATCTATCAAGCTTTTTGCACTTGAAAGTTGCCAGTGAATTGGCAACAAAGTTGGTTATTTTTTTACATAACTTTTGCTGAGGTAATGACAAATATTTTGTACTATATTGGTGAATTTTATTGCCGTCGTCAAATTACAAGCACTTAGGCTTATCGAAAGGCTGATCTGAACAATACGGCCAACTGACCAACCAGTTAATTCTTAATGGGGAAACAAAAGAAAGAAATAAAGTAAATGAGTGATATTTATTAAGGCTTCTTTTGCTCTCATTCTCCATTTATCCGTTATCCATTCTCTACTTTCCACTCTGTGTGTTCTTTGTTTTTTATATATTTATCAATTAACGCGCTCGAACAATGGCAACGCACTGAGTGAAGACGCCACCACCGTCGCCCCTCCATTACCCTCTGTTGCTCCTAATCTTGCCCAGCTTTTTGTCTGTGGGGCTACTTTACGGTTCGTTGGCTTTTGTTCTCCCTCGACATCTCGACGCTCAAGTGTAAGTAGCTCATCGTCTGTCTTATCAGTCTCAAAAATAAAATGAAAGAAAACTTCTGGTCCATTGGCCACAGTTTTTCTAGCCACAAATACATAAAATCCAAAGTGAAAATATCGAAAACGAAAACGTATGAGAATATATATACAGATTTATGTATATAAGTATTAGCGTTGGGATCTTAATTCAATTAGATCTTGGCGCTTAATGGGTTAGTGTGATAATTGTTTGACTTCTCTTACTATATGTGTTTAACCTTTAATTCAGGCAATCAACTGGGAATAGAAATACAAGCAAGTGGAAACCATTGTTAACATTTAAGTCTAAAACAGATATAGATTGCATATTTCTAGCAATTTTTCCTGACCTACGACAAGTTTATATTCCAGTTAAAGAAACTTGGCCTAAGAAAATATTTATTTAACACTTGTAGCTTTAGTAAGGAGACTTTGAACTCTTCAAGGCTGAGTTTATTAACTGTTTTAGAAGCATTTAGATATGTATCTTACGTCCTTCCATTATCTCTCGCTTAAGAAATCATATTTCGATATTTACTTCAACTAACTAACTATCTTATTCTATTTAGTAACCACAGTGATAATTATTTATATGTTGATTACTGAATGATAATAGGTTGAAAATCTTTTCATAGCCCCATCATGGATTTTTACAATCGAAATGCAGTTTTTGGGTGTCGCCTTTAGTTTATAATTGTGTGTAAATAATTAAACAAACACAAACAAATGACATGCATTGCAAACAACAAAACAAACAAAACAAAAAAAAATTGTGTAAGAAAATTCATTTTCAGTTTTTTTTCTGTTTCTGGGGGATTGTTTTGTTTTTTTTTGTTTGTATTCTTGTTTTAGTAAAATAACGGAAAGTAAACACTAAAATAAAAAAAAAACCAAAAACCTAAAATGGAAATTATGCTACAGTTCAGTGAACTTTTTGAAAAGTTGTCGACGTCATCATACAGTCATATGGATGTCGCTGCTGCTGCTGCTCTTTGAGTGTTTCCAGTGACGGAATTTCATTTCAGTCAAGATTAAAAATGATTCATAATCGCATTTATGCTATAAAATTTGCCAAAAGAAAGTTCAGAACCGAAATGCTAATGCCATTTCTTGATATAGACTTCTGAGAAACATCTACAAGTAATAGACTTAATGACTCGAAAAATCTAATATAAAACATTCGTTATTTCAAATTCTTTTCAATATAATATTTCTTTTTAGCTTAATGGCTTTACGTCAATTAAATTATTAAAGTTCCTATTAGAGTTTGAAGTACAACTCCCGCCTAAATTTAGATTTAGTAAGACATTCTTGAATTTTTATTCTCTAATTAACGAAAGTCTCCTAAGCAATTAATTAGCTACGTTTATATTTTAATTAACGCCTTAATTCAGCTTGGTAAGTCCGCTACTGTTTGGTCAAATTGTAGTTGTTGTTGTTTGATACTCATTTAGCTTTCAAAATAGACACAAAAACGCCTACGCATAGACGCGTCTGCCTTGCCTGAGTGATTCTCAATTTCTCTGTGTCTCACATCAGTAAAGTCTATGTACCTCATCGTCCCCAACTCTCTCTCACTGGCTGTCTCTCTGACACTTATGTTGCTGTTAATTGCAGCAGCAGCAACTGCATTTTGTTTTCCTTTTTTGCAAATGAGTCAACTTTGGCAAATTAGCAACTAAAACTTTAGCTCTACCTTTGGTAAAAGCACGAACTAAACCCATTGACCATATCCAGGAAGAGGGCGATCTTTTATGTGTTCACTTTTTCTGGTCTTTCTGGTCACTGTAGCGTGTTGTCGCATTTCCGTTGCGAATAATTCGCCTCTCTTTCTCGTCTCCTCCCTTGATTTGCCTCTACTCCCCTCTCTCTTATTATAGATGCCTGTCAGCTTCAAGCCATTAAACTGGCAAGGGGACCAAAAATATCAGATAGCTCTATGCATAAATTAAGCACAGTTGGAGGACAGTCATAGTTGTTAAGCATTTTCCATTAAGATTCCCATTCTCTCTCCCACCCTTTGCCACAACAATGTTGTTTTTTTATTGTTGTTATTTGCTGTTGCTTTCGTCTCCAATATTTATAAAAAAAAAATTATTTATTTTGATTAATCATCGTCAGGGTAGGCAGTCAGTAGCAGGTCTTATCCAGGTCTTGACGAAACAAATTTCCCAATCAAACATTGCACAACAACGAAAACAACAACAACAAAATGGAATTGCTTGAATGTTAAATGCATCCGCCTCATCCATCTATTCATCCCATCTATTTATCCATTCATCCGTGTATTTCAGAAAGCCTTTTCTTTTGTTTGTCTAATGTTTAAAGGAAATGCAAGCAGCAACATAAACAAAATGTGCTTCAAGTGCTCTTTCGATTGCACCTCACCAAAGATATGTACATATAGTATATAGAAATCAGACAAACTATGATGACTAATCCGTAACGACTAGCCTGGGGTTGTCTCACTCTCGGCCTCTCTTGGGCTTAAAAACTCACCCTAACTAGTGGCAATAAAGTCATAAATTATATGAGCCGCCCTCTTTTGGTAAACTTAGTTTGTTGCACTTATAAATCAGCACCCTCCCCTTGCCAACCCTACCTAGACGCTCTGTCGGCAGAGGCCTTAATATATATTTAATCTCAGCAAAATGTTGAGGTCACACTTGAAGCAACCCTCTACTAACTGAAGGGAATTCTCCCCCTCCTCTTCTCCTTCACTTAGGGGTTATAATTATTGAAATCCTCTTTTAGGTTTTACCACCCGCCAAACACGTGTCTGGCAGTCAGAAAGTGAACCTTGAATGAGGCACGCGTGTCCTTTCATTCCCCTCATTCTAGCAATTATATTACATATAGATATTAGAATAGCTACAAAACAATGGTCATTCAATGACAGCAAATTACAATTTTTGTAACTAATTTTGATTCGTTTCGATTTTAATCGATAATTGCAATATTACAACGTTTCTTTGTCCCTTGGAAACCAAGGATAACCGACTATATAATTACAATTTCTTTTTGTTTTGTGGGAAACGGCGATGCAATTATGCCATTTGCCCTTTTCTAAGTCCGGCCCTGCTTTCCACCACAGTTTCCAATACATAACAACACAGTTTATGCAAATGTCTAAAACCATAACTAGCCATAAAGTGTAATAATTTATGCATGTTTTGAAGCTTCTGTTGCTTTATATCTATCTTGTTATGTGTGAGTTTGTGTCTTGCTCTGAAAACGTTTAAATTCTTTTGACCTGACTCAATCAAGTCCAACTTGAAGCTTGAAGCATGTGGCACACTTAAGATCTTTTGCTTGGCTCTTGACTATAGCCGTAAATTGAGTTGAGTTTCAATTAAGCTCATATCCCCTCTCTATCTCCATACCCCAACCGATTGTCAAATGCTATTCGCTGTCCACTCAAGATGTCGCCTATTAGAGACACTAGAATATGCGGTTTCCCGGTTTGCGAGAGTCTCTCTGTTATTAGAAATGTTGTACGAGGTGTACTTGAAGGTATCATTAGAGTAAATCGTCTCAGGTTGTTGGCTCCCACGCTCAGTCCAGTCGCATATTAATGATCCTCTTGTCTTGTCTTTGGAAATGGTTAATGTTAATGATATGCATGTATGCACATAGAATGCCAGGCCAACTTTTCACGTTGTTGCCACATGAGTAAATAAGACAAGAGTGCGACTCAAGCCGAGTCCAATGATGGCGGCAAGCCCAAAGAATAGGTTTGGGGCGTGGCTATAAAGCGTTTATTTGTTTAACTTTACAAATATAACTATAAATCATCACGACTAACATCGACAAGAGTTTAATTTGCTTTGTCATTTTGCTGCCAACCTTCTAAGCATTTCTATATGTAATTACATTCTTAACTCTTTGGCATTACCTTGTTAGAGGCGACTAAAATTGCGCAAAATGACATAAAAAATTGTTAACAAAACACACACACACAAAATAATAATAATAATAGACTTTACCATGCAATCAAGCCTCTCTTATACAAGTTGCCAAATATAGAGTGGGCCACCGTTTGTGGCAACTTATGTACATTCGAGTGGCCATGTGGCAATGAAACAGTCGTAAGTGAGTAAAAGTAGCTACTCTAAAGTAAGCCAATGCATTTAAAATCGATTTTTTATACTCCATTTATTTCCCCTTTTCTTTTCTTTTTTTATTTTTTGTGGGCTTAAACAGAAACGGAAACTGTTTCACCAAATTGCAAGTACGTGAGTGAAGGTAATTGAGAAAATTTTGCATTTACATTGAATGTGGTGCGCCACGATGCGTGAGATTTTGATTAAAGTAGCCAAAAAACTGTTTATAGATAAACATTAAAATGTAAACTACATAAAAGACAAAAAAAACCGAAAACTTGAAAACATCAGCACGAGATAACAGTAAGAAACAAGAGAGTCTAAAATCTAAACTCATTTTGAACAACAATTCGCAGCCAAGCCAAGCCAAGTTAAGCTGGTTTTTCAAGCTTTCTGATGGCCCCGTCAAGGTTGTTTGTTTGGCCATTGGGAGAGCCAGCAAACGCAGGCACGGCAGACAGGCTAGGGGCGGAGGAGGGGTGAAGCTACACTGGTTTTAACTTTATCGAAAGTGTCGAAAGATCGCACGTAGATCGAAATAAGTAATAAAATTCAATAAAAAAACAAGAGAATAATGAAGTACTCAAGAGTTTGAGTTATATGAAAGAGAAATATTGTTCAAAGCTATAATACCTCTTCTGTCCATATCGGTTTCAGGTAAACAAAGATAAAAGACATAGACTTTACCCTGGATTTTCTATATATTGACTATAATAAAACTAAAGGCAATGCTCGTTTTAGGCAATAGTTTATAGAAAGAAAAAGACATAAACTGATAATCAACGACAAAAATGTAAATACTTGGGCATGGGCAAAAATAAGTAACTCCGACCTCTGTTAGCTTTTAATGTGCTTTTTAAAAATTTCTCAGCTGTGACTAATTTTAGGTAATTATCTAAAAAAAGAAAACGGTTATCGCGGATAGTTAAAATTAGCACACACTCCACCACAGTCTCCCCACCTTTCTCTCTCTCTCGTTAACTAACTTGATGAACTTTTATCGAGCTGGACTCAATGTGCAAATCGAAATTTTGATTAGATTTCGAAAGGGGAAGTTAACTAAATATTTAGCCAGACAACACACACACACACATAAGAATAAGAAAACTTTAACTCACCTTTTGACTTTGCGTTGTCAGCTGTGATGCGGGCAGCGGTGGTGGAGGTGACGGTGGTGGCATCAACGGTTTGTTGCAAGCAACATATGTTGATCAAAAGCAGCAGCAGACATGCAGCCGATGCCAGCAAATAATGTAAATGGCACAGCGACATTTCTTTAAGAGGGGGTAAAATATGTATCCAATCCAAATGCAGACCAAGTAGTCGCTGTGATAGTCTCTTGTCTCCTTGTTGTTGTATGTTTTGTTGTCGTTGTTGTTTTTTATTTGTAGAGCGACGGCGGTAAGTAATAGTAAAATTTGTTTTTCTCAGAGGCAGTGGCAGCAACAGCAGCGTGAGCGGTGGCAGGGGCAAGCAAATGTGGTGACATCACACTTCCCGTGTCAGCGACTTGAATATGGGAATCAGCAGCGGCAGCAGATGCAGGAGGATGAGAAGCAAGCTTCTACATTTTGATTACCCATCCTCACTCTCTCTCTCTCTAGTAGCTCTCCAGTCTCACTTCCGTTCAAATGAATTGGCTCAAATTAAAAACAGGATGCAGAAGCAGATGCAATATAACGGGAATAGGAATATTAAAAGCACAAAAACAAAAACCAAACAATTGCCTAATTCCGTTTAGCCACCACAACGTGGCTTATAAACAATACATTTGTATGTAGAATTAGTTATACATATGTAAATGTTAGATGTTTGGCTTTAACGGCTTTGCGTTCTGTTTATTTGTGTTATCTTTGTGCTTGTTTTCGCTTTATATTCTGCTTCTTTTTCTATCTCTTCACTCGTCGTCCTCCTATTGGAATTCCGTTACGTTTGTCACAAATCGCCAGCAATATTATATCAATTATTTGTATATTTTGGCCAGTCGTCACTTAATTTATTTTTTTTAGGGGGGCTATTAATTCAATTTAGTTAAACACAAACAGAAGCACACAAACACATACACATGCACTCAAACACTTAAACACTCGCACAATCATATACGAGAATAATAATAATTATTTTTGACCAGCTTAGCGACTGCCTTGTTAATTTATTTCTATGTGGATATTTTGTTTGGATTAACATATACCAACTACTTTTTACTTATTTATCAATAAACAACGAAAATGTTTGCGGAAAAGAATGCGAAATAATTCACAGAGAAACAACCGACCGCACGACCGCTCGCCAAGAAAACAAAAACAACAATAAAAAAAAAACAACAAAAAACAACAACATGGCGAAATCAATTCGCCCTCTCGCCGTAAATTCTTGCCCTCTCGCCGTAAATTTTTGCCCTCTCGCCGTAATTGTTTGCCCTCTCGCTTCGAACCAACGTCGAACCGATGATGCCAAGGGCGAACCGATAATGCCAACTGCAACATGTTCGCACGATTAACTCTCTTAAGAGATAATATTTGTCGTAAAGAGAGTAAATTCGCTGTAAAGAGTAATGCCAGTGATGCCATTTTTTGTTAGGCTGAAACAGCTAAAGCAACTCAAGAAAACAGCTAAAAAGCCTGAATCCCCGGAAAAAAGTGAAAAAAGATGATTTTGAAATATTGTATTTTCGTTCAAGAAGAAATATATTATCCAATAATACTATATTGTCAATATCTTCCTTATCGCTTGGATAATATTCTCTCTGTTCTATTGAAGTTATGTGTTGTCGGTGCAGTCCAAATTTCAGAAAAATTAATTTCTATTTTAAAAATTTATATATATGTGGGAATTTTCAAAAATGCCAAATCTGGCTGGAAAAAAGCTGAAGTGACATCAGTGCCAACAACAAGGCCGAAATCGCCCGAGCCGTAAAAAAATGGACTATTCGCCGTAACATTTTTGGATTTCGATGGGGACTATCGATAATATCGATAGTTTTGGACTCTGACAATATAACGATGTTTTTTTTTGCCATCGATAATTGATTGCTTTATGGCGCCAAGAAAAGTTTTGTGAAATAAATATAAAAATTTGATTATAAAAATATTAAAAATTTAGTAGATAGCTTGGAGTTGGTTTTTCCTCGGAGGAAGAAATGGAGAAATGCATAAAGCAATCAAGTGAGCATAGAACTCAAATGAATTTATAACAAATAATTAAATTAAAAATGTAAAAAACTCTTTAATAAATGTATATTTTATTATTTCAAAGAGGTAGAAAAATGTTGCTAATGATTATTAAGCTATTAACAGCTTCCTTTTGCAGTATTCGAACGACCTTCTTCTGATTGTGCAGAATCTCTTGTTTTAAATAGGCAAGCAAAAACGGCGATAGAACAATATGAAGAGCTCTTAAGGCTGCTAAAATTCAATACGTACTTGTCCCGATTTCGTCGAAGAATGAACCAGAAGATTACCACAAGTGGAATTATCAAGAGGAATAGCAAATAAAGGTACTGGAACTGGCGCTCTGTAAGTAAATGTAAATTTGTTAGGTTTATATTAAGATTTAAAAAGCAATTGTTGACTTACTAGAGGCTGGTCCACTATCCTGAGAACCGCCATAACCAGATGTGGCACAGGATTCTCCGCCAAATCCTACATCGCAGTGACAATGACCACGGCTATTGCAAATGCCCTTGTTATTGCAATTTTCTGGACATGCCGCTCCCAGAATCTCTTCTATCGCCACGCAACTCTGGTTAACACACATTCTATTGACACCACATTTTGCTCCATTGGGAGTTAGGCCACGGTCGAGAAATTGGGAGCCGATGTCGACCTCGGCCCCAAAACAATCAACAAAATTAATCAAACCCTCAGCATAAGACTCGGATATGTTGGTTGAAAATTTGTTTCCAATTCTCAGTGTCCCATTCCCCTTAAGGCAATGTAACTTGCCGCACATCTTGTTCTCACTCGTGCAACTTACAAAGCTGTTTTCAGGACGATTGTAACCGCAATGTCCTAGTCGGTCACCCATTTTGTTCTGTTCGTAACAGGGCTCTGAATTTGTGGCATGAGGTCCCCACATAACGCGACAGTGATGGTCATGTGAACGGCAATTACCATGGAAACAGTAAGCTTGACCACCATCGCAGGATTCCGCATCGCGTCGATAGACATCTTTGGGACAATACTCCGACTCTCCAGTGCAATACTCAGCCAGATCACATTCATTCTCCGCCTTCCGGCACGGGATGCCTGCCAATTTGGGCTGGCAAGTCTCAAGATCGCAGCATTCCCCATCGGCACATAAGGCATCCAAGTTTAGCTTACAAGTGTGCGCATTGCAACAGGGATTCTTACAGTAGTCCGGCAGACCACAGTCACATTCTTCCCCCGGCTCTACGAACCCGTTGCCACAGTCCGGCGATTCGAATAGCCTCTCAGGCTTGTTGCGCAGACAATGGGTTATTTCTTTCGAGAAAGAAGTGTGCAGGCTATTAATGCTGCAGCTGCTCCAACTTACTGGATTAAAATTTTTGTAGCTCATCCCATTCATAATACATGCCTCATCTGGGCAGATGCAGTTTTCGATTTCGTCGTTCATGCCAAGACTGTGACCCATCTCATGGGCCATTGTGGTGGCAACTACAGCCAAAGTTTTGCTGTGCTGGGCGGCAATCCCGCCAGAATGAGTAGAAGTGCAAATAGTTCCCTTAAAAGCTTTTCCCAATATGGAAGTATTATCGACATCCCTAAATATATTTTTAGTCAGAAGTAAAGCGAAATCATTGGGGTGCTTAATTGCTAATTCCCTGCTCCGATATGAAAGAAATGTCATAAGCGTTTCAGCCGCATTGCTGGTGATTTCAATTTCGTTTGATTTGTTCCATATAACAACACCCACCAAGGCTAAAAATATGTTAAGAGGTTCGTATAGCTGAGGAAACGAAAAGATTAGAGTGAGAATGATGGTGGAATGAATATTTGGACTCACCACATTCATAGCATTGACCAGATCCTTGCAATACCGGTGCACTTCTTTAGTATCCTGATTAAAACTGATGTACAAATTGTGGTCTACCACAAGCACTAGTTCCACATAACTGGAGGTTTGGTTGGCATTATAGGGCCGATGAATCTGGTAATCCTCCGCCTCGCGTCGCCTTCTTTGATGGAACTTTCTTTGGATTCCCTCATATCCCCTTTGATATTTAAAGTTATCCTTGTTAATGTTGTGACCAGAAGTCTTATTTGCATGCCTCATATCAGCATGACTGCAAACGAAATCAAGAGAATCTGCCACTGATTAGGCATTTGCATGATCTAAAGTTAACTCACTTGAGAAGATAATGGTTATCCAGCAACCGTCCACTGCCATCAATGTGGGGATATATGGAATACACTTTCTGGCCGTAAAAGATAATGCCAGTGAGTTGACCATTGCAGGTGGAGAGGGCTACTTTTGAATTCTCTTCACCTTGTATGTATCCCTAGAAGAATTGGTTGAATAAGCCGTCATGGAGAAACTTTCAACTTACTTTATAATGACATAAATCGACATCTGACTTTGTAAAATTGACCACCACTTGACCACCATTTTTTCGCTCATTTTGATAGTGAAGGAAATGGTTTGTTGGCAATAGGCCATCGCTTCGAATTAGATCAATGTGAATACGTTGTCCCTGATGCAAGAAGCTCAGGCTTATGTGTTCCGCGTGCAGACCACTCTAGAGGACGGATTAGGTTAGATTAGGGTAGCCAATTCAATAGCAACTGCTTACCGATTCGTCTAGGGTGCTTTGGAGAGTCTTCTTCGATCGTCCATGCTGTATATGAGGTTGAATCACAGTATGCGTTAAAAACTCATTAAGTACATCTGTTAGTCACATGCAAATTTAGGATACAATATTAGAATTGTTTTATAATTAATCACAATCTCCAAAGAGAACCGAAAACCAAATTACAAATCACTTGTGTAGCTTGACCGCAGCATGTTTATGACGAAATACAAATCTTTTTCATACAATTGGAAGATTTTCAGCCTTTAATATTACCTTGGGTCATCGGAGTGGCGTTAAGAAGTAAAAACTTGAAAAGTACCAAAATCGAAGGCACCAGTAAATATATACCGCTCTTCAACATCCCTTTCTATAAGTGATATGTCTGGTTATACGTAGGGACTTTTATAATTGCCAAATTTTTATATCAAAACTGTTTTAATAAACAAATGTACATCCGATCCGTAGCAGTAATATTTTATAACTGAAGGGCGATTAGGAAAGACTTAAATACTCATTAAACTAATTGGATAAGTAATGCCGAAAACTCACTGAGTAAGACCGAGGTTCAGCTGATTATAACATGAAAAAACGAGAAAACACGCTGCGGTCAAAAATGCTCGCCAAAACCAAGTTCTTATCAAAAAGTTTCTTTGAGAACAAAACACAATAACTTAAAGATGATATACATAGTTCAAATTTTCCTTTCTTATTAAATTGGTGGTCCATGTGAACACTAGGAAGTGTTTCTTTTTCACCATCTACTAAAAATATGTCAAAAATGAAATCCTTAATATTGATGGTGAAATTTCTTGGCTTTAGAAATGATTGAGTCTTTGCTGCTTAGAACGATTCAAAACAGTCGAAGCTTACATAGTTAAATAATAAGAAACATAATGAAATTGTACCGCTAAAATAAATTTTTAATTTTAATACTAATTGTAAGTGATTAACGAAAATAACAGAAACTAACTCTACATGATACTTGGAAGTAAAATAGTGTGCATACTTTTAGGGCGCATCCCTAAAAGATGCAAACAAATATTGAACTAGGCAAACAAAGTAGAATTTTCAATTTGATATAGTTTAAATAATTCAGCAAAGTTTTCTTTTTATTAAATATAGGCAATATAATTAACAAGACTTTGGAAATTGAGTGTCTGCTTAAAACTAGATAATAAAATACTTTGTATAGGAGGCTTACAAACTAATATATATAGAGTCCAATTTATATAAGGCTTCGATTCTAATCGATTTTAGTTGCGTTTGCCATTAAGACGATCCTGGATCTGCTGCAGACTAAGACCTTTTGTCTCCATCACCACAAAGAGGACAAAAAAGAAGGCCACCACCATGAAGACGGCGAATAGCCAGAAGGAATAATACGATCCGAGGGCATCGAGGGCTGGATACCAGCGAGTCACGACAAAACCTAGAGTCCAACAAGTGGAGGCGACTACTGAGGAGGCAGCCGACTTAATATTTGCAGGGAACATTTCACCGAGAACGGCCCAGGGCAACGGACCAAAACCAATACAGTAGACAATGTTGTAGATAATCAAAGCTGGCACAGGCATCCAGCTGACCATGGAGATATCCTGCACCACCAATTGCATGTAGAAGAAGGCCCCGAGTGCCGCCAATCCTATTGACATCACACTGGCCGAGATCAAGAGCATAATTTTCCTGCCCAAACGGTCGGCTACAATCGGAGTTAGCCCTGAGGATCCAACCTGGACACAACCAATGATAATGGTGGCCACAGCCGGATCCAGGCCAGTGTTGGCACTGGCAAAGATCGATTGGCTATTAAAGAGCACAACATTGATGCCCGACAACTGTTGGAACGAAATAAGGCCGGCGCAGATGAACAATGCCTTGCGATTTCCGGCATTCTTGAAAAGATCCATCATTGTTCCCTTGTTGGCCATCGCATCCTCTACATTTGCCTGAATACCTGCCATTTCGTCATGTACTCCTTGTGAGCTTTGACCACGCAAGAATTGCAGGGAACGCAATGCATCGGTTTTGCGACCCTTCCCGGCAAAATAATAAGGACTCTCGGGCATCAAGAAAAAGAAGACATCAAAGATTATTGGCACCACAATGCAGCACCATTGCAGGGCCTGATACGTCACAAACGGTCCTATGGCATACACATATAAAATGCCAGCCACTATAAACAATTGCATCAGAGATCCAACGGCGCCACGTACATTATCCGTTGAGATTTCACCCACATACATGGGCTGTACAGTCATTACGAAGCCCACACCAAAGCCCTGAATCAATCGGGACAGGTACAGGATCCATACTTCTGAGGCGATCATATTGAGAATAAAGGCCAAGACAAAGAAAAGGCTGCTCGATAGCAATACCCATTTGCGTCCAATGCGATCAGCCAGCGGTCCGGCCGCAAATGGGGCCACCAATGCTCCAATGGCAATCAAAGATGAAATCCAGGCATCTTCCTCAGCAGTGATGGGTCGACTTAATGGCGAATCCGAGGTATCTTCACTCTTCAGCTTGGGTCCAATGGGCGATGTCCAGCCCAGACAAGTGCCCACCACAAAGGCTGACATATTGGCTACATAGAAATCACAATAGATAATTAGAAAGTCCAATTTGAAATGAAGAAAACTCACCTGCCACTGCAGCCAAGAAAATGCGTCCCGTTTTAACTGGTTCGGGTGTCATGTTTTTTGTATATCCTTCGCTCATTTGAAAAGAATTAACTTCCGTATAGGAATACTGAACACTTGTTGCATGCTCGTTCGAAATCATTGTGGAAAAACGGTTGTCACCTCACGTGTGGCAGCTGTGCAAAGAGAACAAAGCGAAAGTCTCTCATTAAAAATTCATTTGAGTTGGCTTAATGATAGTTATCCCCCACCATCCCTTGCACATTTAACCAACATCTCATTTGTAATTCAATCGTCTGTTATGCTAACTGGACTAAGTAAATGGCTTAAACAAACAATCATTTTAACATAATGCCCTTGACCCTTTCCTGTCTGCCGCCTATTGAATTATTTAAACAATTTAAAAATTTCACCAGACCATTAACTTAACAGAATTAATAACAAAAAATCCAAAAATGTGTGATATCATTATTTGAGTATGACTATATAAATATAATTATTGTTGATTCTCTCCCTAATGGTCAATTCAGTAATTACCACACGATGTTACTTGGCTTACTTTCGTTCGAAAACTGAAAAATGAAATTCAGTTGCAATCCATTAAAGACGGAGAATTTAAAGATTTTCTGTTAATCAATAGTGCGAAAGTGGCGAGAAAGGGGGTGGTAAGGGTAAGGCTTACAAATGCATTATCTTATCAGGAAAACCCCCTTCGACTTCAAGGCACATTCATCTAGTAATCATTGTCAATAGTAATCTCTCTTTAGTGGCATCAAATTGAAATTTTCACAATATATGCCTCTTGCACTTGAACTAAATATGTACATACATATAATATATGTATTGTAATAGCAGATAAGACCTGGCGAAAATAATATAAATGAAAAGTATCCCACTCCAAATTGTTTTTGTTTACACAATCCAAAGGCGCCGCATCCACTTGCCGATCAGCCAAATGTAGGTAACTGGGTTCCAACAAAACTCTAATCTTCAAGTGCCCTCTGGTTATATTCCCTTTGTGTCATTTCCAATAAAAATCACCCTTTGGCTTACATAATTATCTTATTGTTTGTATTATCATTGTGTAATTTCGAATCGAAGAAAACAAAATCATCATAATGTCAACAGACCAAATCAATAAACATGACTAACTTGGCTAAAACAGTGACTAACACGTGCAAAATGCGTGGGAGAGCAATTGTCGAAGTGTTCCCAGTAGCGGATCTAAGGAACTTAAAAAAAGGCCAATTCCATTCCCCTAAAATGCACCTCCAGATCTCCTACTAAGAGTAGTAGCTGGCATTGATTAATTCAAATTAATATTTGAAAGTAAATATGTTTGTATCAAAGGAGGACTAATATTCTTACACCACTTGCTACTAACTTCCAAAGTCTTCAAATCGTTAAAGACTGAAAATTATGGCCAACATTCCTTAAATGATTTAGTATACATAAGTAATCTAACAAGATTAGATGATATTTAAATTTGTTTTGCCATTTATACATTTCCATATTGGTTCTCTCTCTTTATAAAGATTATCAATGGTTTTGCTTTGAAGCAGTCACAATGTTGGGCAAATAACAAATAAGAAAAGAGCCAAATTAAAACAATTTTGTTCTACTGATTGCTCACGATTTAGTAATCATTATAGCACGTGAACACATATTATTCAATTCAAACAAAAAACATTTATGGGGCTTTCAATTAGGCTAGATACTAAATTAAATCACAGTTTTGATACGAAATGCGTGAATCAATTTTAATATTTAACAACAAGGAACAGATCACTCCCTTTTAGTCCTTGGTATTTTAAGTTAGGTATGCTTACAAAGAATGAAAAAGAAATCCTTAAAGGATTTGTTGAGTTTGCTGCTTTTTAGGTTGGGAATCACTCTCGAACTTGACGGTTACTCGCACACATCGAAACTGTTTGCCAGAGTTAATTTCAAAGTAACAATTTGATTTGAAGCCCTTTTGAATTTGCCTCACTACTTCTACCCAATCATGTACAGATTCTCGATTATCTGGTGACGATAATGGCTATACATACATATATATATATATATATATATATAAACGAGCAATACTTATAGAGTAATATTGTTGAGGCCAGCAATCTAAACGCACACAAATTATTATCATATTGTATTTAATATAATTCATGGCAACACTTAAACCTACAATTTATCAGTGGGCCAGGAAAAAAAAAACAATAACGAAAACAAAATGAGAGCGAGAACAAAACAACAACAAATACTTATAAACAATTTTAGGCACTCACCCATATTTAACAATTTATCAATTAGAACAGGCAATTAAATAAAAAGTGTAACAACTCGGCGTATACGTAATGCTGTTAGGGGAAACTTTTCCGTTTAGATAATATTTGACAAAACTTAATTTTGAACAATGTACTTCCTCTCCAATATTATGAGGTTTCTACACTATAATTCTATGTTTGTCACGGATATTATTAAAGTTATAGTAACTCAAGAGAGTAAATCAGGTGCAAATTTTCAAGTATATGCAGATCAAAGGATAAGTTATACTTCCTGCCGAAATGCTACTTATTTCCCAAAACTTGGCTAATATACCACTCCAAATGCTGGATTAAACAATTTATTTTGAAGCATTCTCAATTCAAGTGAAATGATTAGATGCCTTTGTCACTGCATTTCTTGATTCATGAAGGTTATCAAAAGATTTGTTTCCAATTTTATGGCTTATCACCCGAAAGAGGAAATATGTTTCTTAGACAATCTGCCAACAGTTGAGTAAACAAAGATGAAAAGAAACTGGTAACAAGTTCAATTTGATCTACTAATTGCTCATGGTTAAATAACATTTAACACGTTGACAATTCAGATTAAAAACGGTTTTTAATTAATATATTTTGGACTACTCAGACAGTCTGTAGATAATGAATAGTCTTGCGATTTTGATAGTTTTTTGATGATAGTAATTAATCAGTGTGGGAACAATTGTTTAAACAGAAATGATCCTTTTGTTATTGCCGAGTCCTTCCAATAACTAGTTCGGGTTGGAAATGCTTTTTGATTTGAATTTTAAATCACTCTTGAACTCGACACTTACTCGCACAAATCGCAACTGTTTTAAAAAGTTGATTTGAATTCCTTTAAAATGCTTTTAACTTGCACCCATTCATTGTTGAGATTTTTGATTATCTGATGATGATAATGGGTATAACATTTAGAACGTAAACGAGCGATACTTATTTGGCTGAGGCCACGACTCAAATTATTATCATAATTCATGGCAACACTTGGCCATCCCTCTATCAATAAATCAAAAGAAATATACTTTATATGGCCATTTCCAAAATGACGTACATTCGTACGACAAACCAAAGTGATACTTAAATAGGCGTTCTGTATAATTGAATTAATTTTTTGAGAACGAGACCTCATCTCAGAAACTTCAGCCACTTACCCATTTTGAATATTTTTATCAATTAGAACAGGCAATGGAAAAATAAAATGATGACAACTCGGCGTATACGTAATGTTGAAAAGGAACTTTTGTCTTACTCCCGTTTTCAAAAAATTTGTCCGTACTGAAATGATGTTGGTGCGGGAATGTTTTGACGATTTGTGGATCAAGCACAAAATTGAGCTGAGAATTTATAACAGACGCATTTATATGTACACAACGACAGTCAGTAAGTGTGAGCAGCTGATAAGTGTATATATACATTGTAGTATCTCACACACACACACACACACATACAACTGGATATACATAATATCGTATTCTATAGGCCAATGAGTATTGTACTAAAGTAGTAAGTCCAACTCATACAAAGCGAGAGATAGTGAGACTGAGAGAGATTTATAGCGGAGAGCTAAGCTTAATATTGTGTGATTTTTATCTGAATTGTTGACAATAAACTGAAAATGGTAAAATGTTCCATTACACACGAGAGACCGACAACAATAACAACTATAAGCATTTCCTTTTATTCATTGAGCGATTTTTATAGGCCTCCGCCCCATTCCCTTTAGTTCCGGACAAAGTTCTCAGCAATTTGATGTTAGATTATGATTTATTTCTTACCGGTATCTATCCAATACACACTAAAAATCGAAATCAGCTAGTTGAGGAAGTTAATTAACATGCACACATCACACACCAGACACTCATTCACTCACTCGCTTACTACCGCTGGGGGGGGTATTGACTTATTTAGTTTCATTCGAAAACATTAAAATAGACTTTATTATCTACCTACATACATATAAAAGTAGGTATGTATGTTTGTATGTGTGCATTGTGCGTGCCTTACATATGAGACTAATTGAAATGTCTGCCACAATCTAGACGAGAGAGAATCCCATTAAAAAAATGGTAAACAGTTTGTGATCTACAGCCAGGGGAATTACCTGTACGGAAACAAAATTCCAATTCCATGTGTGAGAATTCGGTGGCAAATGATTGTGCATTAATGCAATTCATAATATTTATACTGATTACGACTATTTATATATACATATATGCATTTTGTATACTTGCAATCGAAAACAAGCTAAAAAAAAGGAGGCTCGCATTATCAGAACAACAAAAACAAGTTAAATGTTTATCATTAAATATTCTTACGCAGATCCGGTTTTAGTCGTAATTCAATATTTTAATATTAGTATCATGAAATTAACATTTGTTAAATTGTTTATAAACCGCATAAAGTATTACTTTGGAGTTATTTATAAGGAATGAATCGTAAAACAAATTCTTTACAACATTAGGAATAAGCAAATATTTAACGCATTTTTTAACATACTTTGAATATTGCAATTACTGAGACACAATTACATTGTGGTAGGCTTAAACTCTTTGTTTAATGTTAGTTTCGAGGATATGGATAATATTTTCCCATGTAATTTCACAAGAATTAGAGATCAATTTAAATGGCATACTAAGTTGACAGTTGGGTGAACGTAATCAGTTTTTATCAATTTCAGCAAAACTCATCGGAAAATATTTAAATGTACGAAAGGACTTAAAAACAATATAGTTTGAGAATCCTTAAACTTGATTTTTGCAGCTTATGAATCTTGCATTAGACTTAAGGCTAACTAATGGCCTGGACCTTGACGCGGACAACGCGTAGTAAGTTCAAGGACAGTGTTGGAGGAGACGTCATTGTTAACTTAGATTATTTAGATTTCTTATATTATTTGTTTAAGATTATTGGAGTTTCTACCACTGAATACCATTAACATGTTCTAAAAGCTTCTGTTACATGGCTTATGATGAACTTCTAACTCATGTAACCGAAATATAAAAGTTACTTCTTTATGGAATTCGAAGAGGAGAAGACCTATTTTCTTTACTCCACTCCACATGCTATTGAGCATTCGAGTCTTGTACCATCTGCAACTGGGCAGATCGAACAGACAGTACGATTCAAGGACAAAGACCACTTCCAACTGAATGAAGGGCGCAGACGTATATGGAGCAGCACGAATCATAGACAAACGATTTAATATATTAAAGCAGATAACTAAATAGAAAGCTTTTAGAAAAGGAAGTGGAGCCTCTAAAATGATTGTAGTCAGAGCAAAGGACTCGGAATCAAATCATAGTTAGAATTACATTATTCTAATGTTCAATGGTCAATATAATTTCTAAATAGTAGTTACTACTGTTAGATGAATAGAACATTATGTAAGGTCAAGGTAATTTTAAAATCTCTCTTATTTATTTTATTATTTTGTTTAATATGAAACTATTTAGATCAAAGACAGGTCTAAAGCTAAATTGTCTACCAATTCACCTATGACCCAATCAAGTCACCTGTAGACTAGAGTTTATTCTGAAAACAAGATTTGAATTTAGTATATGTACATACGAACTTAAGATGTTTATATTCATGGACTTTAGTTCTGGTATTCTCAGCTCCCAAGTAACTCAATGAAAAAAAAATTGGTTATTTTATTCTGACTATGAACCGCAAATGTTGTCATCATGTCAACAGGAAATGCACCTGAGCAACAATTACACCTTTTTGGCCAAAAATTTAAGATGTATTTGCTAAAACCTTTAATATTATAGATACGCGTAAAAACTATTTAAAGAAGTTATAAATCTAGCACAAGTATGACAAATTGCGTACTACAAATTGTTGTACCTATAGCTAATAACTAAATTACATGTGGAATGATATATTATTTATACAAGTCGGTTAAAAACAAGAGAATTTTCAATACATCCATACATCTCATACTTTTAGAAGTTGATTTGGATAAATTTACCTCAGCTCAATTGAACTATGTACATAAATATGAACATATGTATATAGCTGTAGATGTGGATATGGATGCATATGTATATATACCTATATACACGACACTTGAAACAATTGCAATTATTGATGGATGTCTGTGGATCTCCAGCAATAATCAACCTATTGCACATTTGAGCAAATATCAAAATCAATAAAAATGCCTATATATAATATATGTTTTATTTATCTCTCGTCACATTGAACAGCACTTCCTACAAATTTCAAATTAAATATTTGCATTTGTAGAATTAACGACAGCTCGCTAGTAAACTATATTTTTAAGTAAATACAGTTATCAATTTATTACATTTGAAGCGATCAATCAAAATCGAAATGTCAGGTGAATGGCGCCACAAGTAGGCGTGGTCTAATCATATGATTACTGATAGGAAAAGGCGTAGACAGGACTGTTGTGGATAGTAGTCGGAATCTGAATATTAGGGTTATCAGCGAATTATTGCTATCAAATGTGATGAGCTCTTATTATTAAAGCCAATCGATAACTGTACAGTTTAGTGTTTATTATCAAATATACAATTACACATACAAATTATACACAAATAGTAAAATACATGTCTTTGGCAACTTACTGAAATGAAAATAGACACGAGGATACAGTTGGGAGTAATACTTAAAAACTAATTGAACTATATAGTACACTCTTAAGGTCTTCTTCAAAGTCAATGTTTTTCTCAAATAATTAGGGTACTTAAATATTTGATGCTACAGTTCTATACTCATCTGCAAAGAGTTAATCAGTTTGAATAGAGGGTATAGATACATTCGGCAAGTGATTGTGTGTGTTTTTTTTTGGTATAGGCTGCTTATTTACATACGAGTACAATGTCATTTGTTGTAAGCCATCAAACTGATCCCGCCCCCCATTTGCATATTGTGTGGTTATCTTTATTGACGACCACTCAGCCAGCTTTGTATCTGACTGGCACTCTTGCCCTTCGTCTCCTGCACGGCCAATGCCACATAGATGGTGGCCAGGGCCATGCAAACGGCAAAGAACCAAAAGGTGACGTCCGATCCCAATGATTCGTTCATGGTGCCAAATGATTTCGTTACCAAAAACACGCACAGCCAGTTGAACATGACGGTGAGGGAGACCGCTGTGGCCTTGACATCGGGCAGAAACAGTTCACCCATCATTAGCCATGGAATGGGGCCATAGCCAACCGAGAAAGTGACTATATAGAGGACTACACAGAGTAAAGGCAGCCAGCCAATGGCCGAAACATCCTTGCCGCCATCTTTGATATTGAAATAGGCACCCAAAATGGCCAGGCAAATGGTCATAACAGTACTGCTGAAGAGCAACAGAATCTTACGTCCGGCACGCTCGATCAGCAGCGAAGAAGTCAGAGTCATTATCACTTGGACGATGCCGACAACAATCGAACAACTGGAGGCATTGAGAGTGCTGCCAGCCGATTCGAAAATTTGCACAGTATAGAATATCACCGCATTGATTCCAGAGAATTGTTGGAAAAGCATCAGCAACATGGATATTATCAAGCCTTTGCGAGAACCACGATTACTGAAGAGATCCAAGAATGAGGCATCGGCTCCAGCTTGATCCAAATCGTTTTGTATTATTTGTATGGCACTGCGTGAATCACAGAAACGACCCCACAGCCATTTCAGAGAGAGAGCAGCATCAGCACGTCGGCCCTGAGCAAAAGTGAAAGTTAGTTAGTTATGACTATACTCCGACATATGAAGCTCATCACTCACCTTCTTCAGCAGGTACACGGGCGTTTCGGGCAAGAAGAACATGCCCACCAACAACAGAATGGGCACAATTAGACAAAGTGTGCTCAGAGTGGTCCATGATACCATAGAACCAACCGCATAGACAAACAAAATGCCAATAGTGAGCAATAGCTGAAACAGAGTGCCCAATGTGCCGCGAATGCTTGTCTCGGCTATCTCTGAGATGTACATGGGAGCCACCACACAAAAGCTGCCCGTGGCGATACCTAAAATGATTAAAACTCAAGGTTAACTCAAAGGGAATCCTCTGAAGAATGCAGCACTTACCAATCAAGAAACGTCCCAAGTAAAGCCAACCAACAGATTGGGCAAATATAATCGACAGCCAGGCCAAAATGAAAGGCACATCCATGGCCATGGCCGTGTAACGTCGTCCAATGGCATCGGCAATATAACCTGTGGGTAGAGCTCCCAAAAAGGCTCCAATAGCCAATAGAGAACTGACCCAGGTTTCTGTAAGTAAGCAGATAGTATCAAAAGGGTTAAACTTGACTAACTTAGTGACAGATTAGAAAAATTAAAGGAAATGGCTATGGTTATTTTTAGCCTATTGTGCAGTCTGCGAATTAAGTATACGACAGTGCATTTAAAGTGAAGCTTTCTATTGATAATAGGAATATAAATTTGAGGCACTTACTGAAGTGAGTGCAAAAGATTAGACTGAAGCTACAGATAACCAATCATTGATAACTATTAAACAAATGAAAAAAGCAGTATAAAACTTACGTTCTGCGGCTGTTAGTTGTATTCCACCTTCATTGGCGGAAGTAGTGGAATTGTTTATAATCGTTGTGGTCGAGTTGCCAGCAATTGTGGAATTTCCTGTCGTGGCATTGGCATCGGTACGTTCACCTAATTGCGGCAAAACAGGACTAGTCCAGGCCAAAGCAGTGCCAGCCGCAACGGCTCCCAAACAAACTGTAAGTAAGAAATTCCATTAGGTATTTTGATCCACTCTAAACACTTTTATATCTTACCAACAAGAGCTGCCACATATTGACGAGTTTTTGAGGTCTTCACCACACCATCCTGCAGGGGATCGTAGAGCATTGGATTGTGAGACGTGGGATCGCCATCTTCTTGGCTTACAGTCTACAGGAACCAAAAAAAAAAAAAGTTTTAAACATTAAATAGTTTGATCTTTGATAACAAAACGGAAACTAACAAAAAATGTCGCTAAGTCGTTTAATAAGACAACTTAAGACATTATTAAGTTCGATATTTAAGATGTTAGTAATGTTCATTACTGTTTTGGAAGCCTTTCAAACAACTGCCCGAGTGATATCAAAAATATCCAACCGTCAGATACCACTAGTCGGCAATTTTAAAGTCAACAGGCAATGGCCAAATATCAGAAGGAAAAATAAAAATAAATAAAATAATTTCCTCAACGACTTTTCTTCCTCCCGAGAGAAGTAAAAATTTTGCCTTTACCTGCCACCAACGCGCCATAGCGCGTACTACTTTATCCGAATCCATTCGTTCTTCTCTAGGTTGATTTCCGGGTTCTCGCACACACCCACACACCCACACACACACGCACGCACAAAGATCTTATATAAGATGATTAAGGCACACAAAAAGGCACCTTGCCTTTGATTTTTTGCTTCTTCACTCGATCTTATTTTGTTGACACTATTTTTTATGATTTATTTTTATTCCTATGTATATATATACAAACTATTTTAAAAAAGAAACATAGCTATGTATATGTATATCTGTTTGTTTTGCGTTATTCCGCTAATTTTAGTGAGTGTTGTGGCAAATGTTTTGGCCCAACTGGCCGCCTCAAAACGACTGAAACGTTGGACTCTTCGAAAAAAAAGACACACAAACTAAAACAACAGACAACGTATTCTCAGACTTTCTATATTTTGTATAGAATCTTTTATTTTTATTCTCTATATATCACTTTTATTTCGTCTGCCTTGTATTTGTTGTATTTATTTTGGCCTGCCATCCCATGGACGCAAATTCTTATCTGAATTACATGTACGCCATGTGCCAAAGCGATTAAAAGCTACCTGTTAAACAAATGTGTCTATTGTTTCCGTTTCTGCAACTAGTTTCTATGAATTTCCATCTCAGGTGAATAGCAATAACAACCTAAAATCGTTAAATTCGATTTCATAATCACACATTACGCATACGCCCCTCTTCACACTGGCCAAAGTCCAAACAAAATTGAAATGCTTCCGGCAAATGCACCAATTGTTTTTACATAAACGCAAATTGTAGAGGAAAATAAAATGCATTACGATGCGTTGCATTTGCCAAATGCATTTGGTAAATTTCAGAAGTATAAGAATAGAAAAATCTACGCCAAATTTGTACTTCTTTTGAAAGTGATCAAAGCATTTCATAACCGAATTTAACAACTTTATAAACAAAACCTATCAAGACAAGGTTCTGCATCTCTGTTGATCACTCTTCATAAAATGCTGATAATAATTGTGTTTAAAAATAAACTTTTGTTTTGATTAAGCGATCACAAAAGGCAGAGAATAACCGCACGAGTAAACTGCAGTCCTTATTAGAATGCAAAATTAAAAACCAAATTGTTTAATTATAAAATGTAGCACGTAAACTTTAATGGCGTCAAGTGCATGCCAAAGAAACCTGTCGCCATTTCGTGAGAGCGAGAGAGAGATACAGAAAGATGCAATATACATAGATGCTCGATGCACTGACCACCGAAACAGCCAGACACACCCACCCACCTTGTTGTACGTGTGTGTGTGTGTGTGTGTGTGTGTGCGTTGATAGCTCATCCACATCACATGCTAATTAGTTTGCGTTGTTGGCTTTGCTCTGTTTGTTTTTACTATTGCTTGGGCCTTTGCCGATGTCAAGTTCAGGCCCCTCTCTGGCCATCTGCTGCCTCTCGTCTGGCCGCATCAACTAAGTACTATTAGTTTGTTTGCCTTAGGAGGCTTGTTGCCCATAGTAGTAGGAGAAGGGGGAGACTTTAGATTACTTGTATTAGAAGAGTGAAAAGTTATGATCTGTAGATACCATTTTATTATTTTAAGCATCTTTAAGAAATCAAAGTTTTGAATTTAATCGTTAATCACACAGAAAAGTGCACAAAAGTAATGTAAAGTAGTCAATTTTTTGCGGTCCAAACATCAAATTATAAGACTTGCTGCAATGCAATTAAAAGGGTTGAATAAAAACCTAACTACGCCCATGTCTGTTTGTATGTATGTTTGTGTATAGCAAAGGTTTTTTCTCTCGTCGGTAAAAGTTCCGCGTTCACGCCCACATTTATCTACCTTTCTGCTGTGTGCAATTGAGGCAAACTTATAAACAATAAACAATAAAGTTTATGTGACGCGTTTGCCATAATTTTTCTCAATACCTTTGACCAAGAATCAATTAAAAGCCTTAAGACATTTCGGTCTTGTTGTTATTTATGCAGGGTGCACCTCAAAGTATGCTACACTTTATATTGATTACAGGAATTTTTCTTTATGTCGTATTGACATTGAACTTGTTTTAAAACAATCCTTTTGTTACTCGCTGGGGTTAATCAGTTTATTTTTTATATGTTTTTATCATTGGGACAATGGAAAACAATGCTTCTGGAATATTTATCCACCTAAAGTCAGAATGCAAAATCACAATGATTTGTCTGGAATGCATATACTTATTTACATATATGTATGTATATGTACGATTCATATGCATTGCGATAAATAGTAATTTTATTTTCATTGCTTGACATAGGCAAGATAAACATTTACCAGCACAAACAACAAGAGATATGCATATATTTGATTATAAATATGTCCGAAACACAAACATTGGCTATTGATAGGCACGCGACTAAAACTACGGATATATGGCGCATTTTTATTAGGCACTCCGCCAATGCCATAAAACAGAAGCAAGCAAACAAACATATGAATACAATTCGTTATTCATTTCCCAATTTTATTTTCGGTTGGAAATTACAATCATCCCTAGACATTTCTGTTATCTCAAACTGGGTTTTATCACCTAATATCAATAGGGAACAATACAGTTATGTCGTATGTATACATGAATCACTTTTAATCAAAGTTTTTGAGAATCTCTCAATGCAAAAGAATCGAACGTCATGCTCAAAGGTTTCTCTCCTATGCTCGTTATCGAAAACAGTTGGTCTCGGCGTGAACCAAAAAAGCCGATCACTTGCACGGCTGCTGTTAGACCCCAAACCGATTTAATATATTTATAACCCCGTACCAAACGATAAGACCATTTCGGCCACGGGCCCAATCAACAATCAAAAATCTACCAAAATACGAAATACCAACCCAAGTTCTTTTTCACTTAAATTGAAACGTTCTCGAGCACACACACACACACACATACATGTTTATTGGGATTATTACAAAACGGAGAGGTAAACTTTAAGTGGCCACATTGGTAACCCATTTGTTATACAAAAACCCAAAGTCAAGTGGCCAGATCTATTGAATGAATTGCTCGCTCTATGCCCCAAGTGCAAAATTGCCACTTGATGCTGAGTCTGAAGTAGGTTCATATCCCTTATAGTTCATATCCCTCTAAGCCTTAGATTTAATCGTTTGTTTATGGCTGTTGATTACGAAATCATTTACCATGGAAACACACACACACACGCACACTCTTAAATAAATAAAGTATATGGACTGTAGTAAACAAAACTGTTCAAATTGAAACTCTTGTATAAATCTTGAACATTTTTATACTCGTAAACTTCTTTAAGGAGGTTGTAGTAGGTAAATCCTGATAAGATATATTTTTTTTCTTTTAATTTCCTTAACTTGATTATACAAAATTTGAAACGAATTAATAGGCAATAAATTAATTGAAAAAATTATTAACTAATTAGCCACAATAAAGACAAGTTGAAGTGGCAAAGCGATTTGGATCTGTGCATTATTATGATATTCATAAAAATTTGCCTACAGCTTTATAGGACCACGAAGAGATCTTAAAACAAATTTTTATACTTTATTGCTAATGGGTCTAAAATATATATCCATAAACTCTTTAAACTTTATTTTCTTGAAATAAAAAGACGTTTGTCGTTTGATATGTTGGTATTTAAAAGCGTCCTTTCGTTCCAATTCGTAATATTTGTGCTCAAGGTTTCACGTTTTTAAGGTTTTAAACAATTAAAGTGTCAATTCAATTTAAATGTTGGTGGATTAATTATAAAAAATGGCTTTTCCAAAGTCAAATTGAACTGATTGAAAGATTTATTGTCAGATTTATGTCTTTATTTTCCTATCGTTTTTAAATATTGTGATAAAGTGATATACAAGCAACAGGGCATCCAATTTGAAAGCTAAACTTTTGGAGAAATACAAAAATATTTAGAAATTTGTATATAAATCTATTCAGATGCCAGAATTCAAATCCAAATCCAGAGATTAATATTTTATATAAAGCAATCTTATAAGCCAATAAATTTTAGAAAACAAGATTATTAAGTTATCGCTTAAGTTTCTTCGATGCACTTAATTTGACACACTTGACTTGCCTTTTTAATGTCCTCGCCGGCCACCATAATTTAACAAAAATATATTACAGTTAACACAATGGATAGGCCAATTATAATTTGGTTTATTGTTCAGAAAGTGAGAGACCACTGGACAAAAGTTAAAATGCTAATCTGCACATAGATTTCTGTTAGATACGCCTTATTCCAAACAATTTTAGAATATTTTTTTTGTTGTTAACTATCGAAACGTGCGGATGGGCGCGTTGAGCGTCCGATTAAAACTGAATGTCTCCGAAGGAAATACGTTGAGCAGCTAAACAAAATCAACGTTTGTATATACATAGTTACTGCGACGTCGGCGACCAACGCCAACTGATATGAGCAGTTGAAGTCGCAGCGAAGTCGACGTCGGCAGCAATGAGATATATAAATTCGATGAGGTTTGCATGACAAAGCCAACTGGACAACGTTGGAATTATGCTTATAGATCAGCGATTCGGGAAGCGTTTTTCACATCGATGTCAATTAAGTTCACTCGGTGCGTATACGTTATATATTGCTAGTTAAGAATCAAATTCGAACTGTTTGCTTGGTATGAGTTCTTTGCCTCTTTTCATTTGTCGCTTATAGGACACAGTAGATTTGGTATTGCAATCACTTTCATCCATATAATTTTTGAATTTCTCCACCAAGCGCCTTAAGCCGTTCTCCAATGTTGGGCAAGTGATCTTTTGAAGGTCTTTGAGTATTGAATCTGTTAGAGCTTGGAGCAGCATCTGTTGGGGAGTTGGAGTTACAATGGGTGCTTATAGTTCTCGACAGATTACAAATTACCTCAATATAGGGTTTCGGGACATGCCTGCAATTGTGTATTTGACTGACATCATGAACCATGAACTGAAACATTGTTGGATCAGATTCATTTATCAGGTCGCCAATGAAATGCACAAAACTCCGAGCATGAGTATGCAGACTATGAAGATTTAGTTTTTTATTTGACTGGAATGTATACATAGCAAAATAATGTTCATTGAGAAATCTGTTAATAGTGAGGAAATTGTTAATAATAATTCTATATTTAAATATTCTACCTGTTCTCACCTATGGAAGAGATCTTCCCCAAGACGACGTTCCTTGGGCTTTATTTGATTCCATGCCTGCTTAAGAGCCACTCGTTCGCTTAATGTGAAACCCAATTCATTAACGACAGGACCAACTTTAAATTCAGGCAATCGCTTTGGATACTCCGGAGATGCCACAAGAGGACGTGGTTGGATTTCTCCATGGCTTGACTGGTTGCTTGCATTCATGGCGTGGCAGAGATCAAACGAAATTTATTTCACTAAATTAATTTATCAAATGTAACAAAGAAAATGGGTTGAGAAAGAAGATAGAATACTGTTTACTATAACTGACATTTCTATTGCAATACTTTTTCGAAATAATTTAAAAGGAATATCATGCAGAGAAATAAGGACGACCGGAATGTCCTGTACCCATTCACTCACATACATCTTAATGGTTACAGATTGTAAAGTCAAAATCTAGTAAAATTTAACATCCACAAAGCGCTTTATAAAGGAACATATAGATTCTGTATATAATCTTCAAATGATTAATTCAATTTATTTTCAATTTTTTGTTTGGACATTTTTACGTTTTGTTTGAAGTTAAATTAGCCCTGCCTCCTTCTGTTTTGCTGCCGCCTTCTTTGCCTCCGTTGCCTCCTCCTCCTCCTTCTGGCTTGTCTGCGTCTCCGAGCGGCTCTACGTGCTTGTCTTCTGCGATTGGCAGCAGAAGTATCGGTGTTTCCAGTGCTGGTGTTGCTGCTAATATCGTTGCTTGCTGTTACGCTGTTGTTTGCCTCGGTTGGAGTTTGATTTTCAGGAGTTGGTGTAGAACTTCCTGTATTAGAATTTCCAGCTTCAGTTGATGTTGGCGATCCTGGCGCTGCAGTTGTGGTGGTGGTAGTGGTGTCTTCGTCCGTCAAAGCTAAGCATTCTTCATTTTGCTTATTATCATCAAGGGAACAATCCGTGCATAGATCGACATCTGGAGTTTGGGTTTCCGTGCAGGCTTCAGCGGCATCGCTTCTGACAAAGAAAATTGACAAAAGGCCTATGCCTAGAAGTAGGGTTAAAATTCTCATTTCAGTTCAACCAGTTTGTCTCGGATGAAGAACTCTGTTCTTCGTTCCACCTTTTATACCCATCTTTGGGATGGGTTCAAATTCAATAACGCCAAATGCAGACAGCTGGACAAATAAATTGAACTTCAAGGTCCAATATACTCCATAAGCTATTGATTCTTTTTTTTTCAACAAATATGCAAAATATTTTCATGTATTGTTTTCAATCAAAAATTTCAATATAACCAGGTGAACAAGTTCTCGTAATATTTGTTTAATTAATAGGTACATAACTGAAATAATTTCCTTTGGCATGTTTTTTGTTTACCCGTCTCAAAATTTGCTAAATTTTAAATTAAATATATTATTACTTTATTTGTTTTGAAGGCTCCCAAGTTGATAACATTTCTCAAAATTTCTATGAAGGATAATTTTTAATTAAAAAATTTTGTTGTCTTTTAAATATTGATAAGTAATCTCGTATTTGAATATTTTTTATTGCTTTCGACTTAATCCATCTAACTAAAACTATTAATGTATGAAAAAGAAAATAAACTTAAATGATGCTTATGTGTTTTAATATGATAATAATGAAATGAGTCCGGGGATGCGTTATTCATTCAACAAAGCAGGCATCAACACAGCTTTTAAATTATGTATATGGATCAAACTGAAAAAAAGTATAATTTGATGTACTTATGTTTAAACTTGCTCACAGCGCTTTTGTATTTCATAGGTTCGTGATCTTATTATATAGTTAAAGATATATGCGGAAGGTTTGTCGAGCCGTCAGCTTTTTGTTACAAATTGGGCATTTGTGTGAGGATTGTATGGCTGCCTGTATGCAAACTTTACAGAACACGTGACCGCATTTTGTTGAGGTGGGCTCCCGCTGGGAAGCGGATTCCAAGCAAACTGGACATCTATATGAATTATCCTGCTGTGAGTTGTCCGCGCTCTCACAGGCGCGCTTTGGCGGCGATGGACTGTCAATGATACAATCAGGATCTGGATCTACAAGACGACGGCGTTGAGTAGCTCCTCGAGGCGGTGTGAAACGTGTTGCAACTGGTGTGCACAAATCAATAATAGCATCTGGTGGGCGATTTCTTGCCAGTTGCCGAGCAGCTTCATATTGCTCCGACAGATCAATGATCTCAACTGGTTCAGCTTAACATGCATAATTAGGAATTGCATTTAGCAAGGAGTTTGAATTTCGCTGAATAAAACTCACTTGTGTCTAATCTAGGTCGAATACCACGGACAACCCTTGGAGTCGAAGCGGAGCCCAAGCCAATGGAAGCTAAATTATTTTCAACATTCTCACAGAAGCGACGAACTTGAATGTAAGAGGTGAAAGATATAACTCTAAAATTTTATTTATTTACATTAAGTCAGATTTAATTACTTACTACGATCAATTTCAGCAGCTATGTTGCTATTGTCCAGCGACTCCTGTAAAACGAAAACGTTAGCGCTAGTTGATGGCGAGTGAGAGCTGTTCTGGCTCGTTGTCGGTGGCGAAGACCTGCTTTGCGAGGTATCCTGAAAGGAATCGCTATCCGTTGAGTTGCCGGCATTAGCATGGGAATCGGGGTTAACCATTTCGTTTGAAGAATTTCCACTTAAATCATAAACTTCTGAAGTCGACTGAAGGCCGGGTACTGATACTATGGAATCAATGTCGCTGAGATTTAATAATGCCTATTCAAAAATTTGTGAATTACATGAATATAGTCCACACACCCAATTCGTAATAAACTTACAGAGGATTGAGGTGACTCAAATGATTCTGATACGTTCGATGTGTTTCCTAAATCCGACATTATTGAGTTTTGCCAATAGCAGTGACAATAAACACAAAGGTAACGAAGAAAAACTTATAGAACAAATTCTAGACAAACAAACCGCAGCGAAAAACTATTTCGCGCAATGCAGCGTTTGGATTAGAGATGACACCTAGTATACCTGATAGCTTACTCCGGCAACTCGATGGGCTTGAACAACTCTGGCGATGGTGTTGCCGTACCTGGGGAAAAGAGATTTCTGGCAACGCCTAATCGGTGTGCCTGTGACTAACTGGAAATATTAAAATTTTGTTATAAATTAGAAGTTTAAGCATAAATAATGGCTGGCACCTCAAACGAATCCGCAAAGGCCGAGATGATCGATCTCACCAAGCTCAGTCCAGACCAATTGATGCAGATAAAGCAAGAGTTTGAGCAGGTGAGAGAATCGTTGCCGTCGAGTGAAATGTGTCTGGGTGCGGGGGTGATGGGCGAGGTGCGAGGATTTTGGCACATGCTACTAAAACATTGAAATGCACATGTTTCTGCAGGAGATGACCAACATACAGGACTCTTTGTCAACTCTTCATGGCTGTAAAGCCAAATACGCCGGCTCAAAGGAGGCGCTTGAAGCTTTCCAGCCCGAGTGGCAGAATCGACAGATCCTGGTGCCGCTAACGAGCAGTATGTACGTACCTGGACGCGTTAAGGACCTCAACAACTTTGTCATAGACATAGGCACTGGTTATTATATCGAAAAGGTAAGTTAAATCTTTCGACTAGGTTTTAAATCTCATGCCATCTGTTTACTCCATAGGATCTGGAAGGATCCAAGGACTATTTCAAACGTCGCGTCGAATACGTACAGGAACAGATTGAGAAAATCGAAAAGATACACTTGCAAAAGACTCGTTTCCTTAATTCAGTGATCGGTGTGCTTGAGATGAAGCAGGCGCAAGCTGCAAAACTGTTGCAAGCCCAGCAGCAGCAGCAAAGCAGTCAGACGGCCTAGGAGCGGGCTTGAGGAAATGAGCATGGAAACGATGTGCAGAACAAAGTGAAATTAAATTATTGAAACGTTTAAACAAAAATTGTGCATTTAATTATTATAGTTTATTAAATTGTTCAATTACTTCTTGGCCTCTTCCAGTGCCAAGCTGAGAACTTTTACCTTTTGTTCATAGGCCGATTTGAGGTCTTTGAAGATTTTTGATTGTGTATCATACTCGGCCCTCAGCTTGTCATAGACGGCCTTGGATATGACCAGTTTCTTTTCCGTCAGAGCACACTTATCCTGTTCCGCCTTAATCCACAAATGACTCTTCTCTAGGCGTGCCTGCGTGTGCTCACATTCAGTGGTCTTCAGCTGAAGCATATCTTTGGTGACTTGTAAAACATCCTTAACGGAATCCACCTGATTTTTAAGAACAGAAATCTGTTGTTCCTGTTGCTTATTTACTTTGGTCTTCTCGAAAAGCAATGTTTTGGCTTTCAGTAAAAGTTCCTCTTGCTCTTGGCGGGATTTGGGGGCTTCTGTGCCGCCCAACATGACGGATTGCTTCAGGGACTGTTCCAATTGAACGACACGCTTATTTAGTCGTTCATTCTCAATACGAGCTTCCTTTGGTGAAATGTTTTAATATGGTTTTACTTATTCCTTATTTTATTCAAAAACTAACCTCAAAATCTTTGCGTAGGGCTCCAATACGCTTGCGAGACTCTTCCACGAGAGCCTGTTTCTCGCTCTCCAATGTGAATACCATATCCAACAATTCATTTTGTGAATGCTGCTGATCCTCCTGTTCATTATTGTTATTGACATCCCCACCAAATGCACCTTCCTCCAGAGGTTCCGACATTTTATTTTCTTATGAGAATTTAAAAAATTACTTAAAATTTATGAAAAAATCTACTCGAAGAATGTGTTTCTTTTCATTTCTTTTTGTATTTATAGAACAATTGGATGCAGAAACTATTTATAGGCGAATCGCTCTCCAGCTCTCTCTCTTGTTCTCTTATTTTCTCTACTCGTTGCTGTTCTCTCTCATCAAGACAAGAAGCAAATAAAACATAAACAATTGATCTTCAGAGTTTAGTGGGACGCCTTTATGTATTTATTAAAACGTGAGAAAAGCCATCATCTCGGTGCGCGGATATTGGTTAATACAGATCGAAATTATTTGAACAATTTAATTGTTGTTATAAGTAAATGAATGGGGATGAATGAACTGATTAAAATTAAATGCCTAAAGAACGACGTATAGGAAATCCTTATCTTCCTTTATCTCTTAAGTGTTGGTGCCACCTAACCATCTAGCTCGCCTGCAGCGCAGGCGTCAGCATAGCTCTTGCCGCTCTTATCTTCTGGATTTAGCTTGATCATGTCATCAATTCGCAAAATGGTAATGGCCGCTTCGGTGGCAAATTTCAGCGATTTGATCTTTGACATGGCTGGTTCCAGGACACCTGATTTCTTGTTATCACGCACCACACCTTCGACGAGATCCAGACCGGTCCATTTAAGTTCAGAGCGTTCCGGCTTGGTCTGGCTGGAATTGTGATATGAGCGCAGTTTGGCCACCAGATCTGTGGCGTCCTTGGCTGCATTCACGGACAGTGTCTTGGGAATGACAAGCAGAGATTTGGCAAATTCCGCGATAGCCAACTGTTCACGCGATGCCAGTGAAGTGGCAAAGTTCTCCAAATAAATGGATAAGGCAGCTTCCACACAGCCGCCGCCAGCGACGACCTTTTTGCTTTCCAGCACACGTTTCACCACACAGAGGGCATCGTGAACAGAGCGTTCCATTTCATCACAGTAGAAGTCATTGGGACCACGCAGAATTATGGAAGCAGCCGCACTAAAAATAGTAAGCATAATAGTTAGGAAAGATACTTTGAGATGAAAATAGTTTCGTTTACTTACCGCGCCTTTGTTCCCTTGATGAGGATAAGCTCATCATCGCAGATTCGTTCCTGTGCTACCTCAGCAGCTTCGCCAACCATACTGGCATCAAAGCTTTCCTCACCGTCCATGTTCGTCAACGAGGTAAGGAATGCAGCTCCAGTTGCCTTGGCAATGATCTTTAGATCGCTCTTCTTAACGCGACGTACAGCCATAGCGCCAGCTTCAACGAAATACTTCATGCAGAGATCATCAACGCCACCGCTGACCAGGACTACATTAACGCCAGTGCCCAGAATCATGTTGATGCGCTCCTTGGTGATGTCTAGTTCGCGGGCACGAATTGCTTCCAACTTATCGGGATCATTGATAAGCACCTGGACGCCCATTTTCATCTTTGTCTTCTGCAAAGAGAAATCCAAGCAGGCAATCTTTGCGTTCACAATTTTCTTGGGCATTTGCTGCGAGGCAATTGTGCAGTTCAAGGCATATCCAGGAATGAGAACTGACTCCCGGGCCGACTTGCCGTGAGCCTTCAACACATTGATGGCCTTGATCGAGTAGGCTGTCTGACCCCGAGGATCTGTAATCTTCACCGATTGGGCGGCATCAACAACCATGGTGGCAAAGAACTCAGCATCGGCGCCAATGATCTTTGAGCTCATGGAAGTCTTAGCAATATTAATCAGTGATTCGCGTCCCAGCTCGTCCACAGGGGCAGTCAAATGCTCAGAGATGTACTTGCAGGCCTCCTTGCAGGCAATCCTGTAGCCCGAGATTATGGAAGTTGGGTGGATCTTCTGCTTTACCAGTTCATCGGCGTTCTTGAGAAGTTCGGCAGCCAGAATGACAACTGAAGTGGTACCATCTCCAACTTCTTCATCTTGCAGTTGTGCCAACTCTACGAGGACCCTAAATAAAACCAATTAGTATCCTCCCAATTAGACAATTCTCTCAATTTTTACTCACTTAGCAGCAGGGTGCTCAACCTCCAGCAGACGCAATATGGTGGCTCCGTCATTTGTCACTGTCACATCTCCAATATCGTCCACAAGCATTTTGTCCAAGCCCACTGGGCCCAGAGAACTCTTCACAATGTTGGATATGGAAAGAGCAGCCATAACTGCAAGCGGTAAAGAACAGATGTGGGGGGATAGAGTCATAACCTCAATTCGTATATTTACGGCCATTTTAATTGACAAATCTTTTCTATTTCGTTGAAAACTCTCTTTAAAATTTATTGACAATGACTAATACTCCCACACCAGACTGTGTTCGGGAACATTCTGCCATACTTTTTTCGTACCGCCTGACTCGGACAACGTGCTTCTCTCTCAGCCGGCTGAGGCAGCGGCAGCATCTGTTTTTAAAAATGACAATTCTTACCGTTTTGTGTTCGCACCGAAGATCCTGATTGCCGGGTGCCAGCAATGGATAAGGGACTCGCCAATGTCGACATGTTTGTTCTGTGTTTATTCGACTTTTAATTAATTACAAAGAAATTAAATACTGCTTCTGCTCACTTCTGCTTTTTGAGTCACCTTTTTTGTAATTATCGATTACTAGTTTTGCCTATCAAGTTAGGACGATAATTTACCGTCTATCGATATGTGGCCGATACGTTATCGGTTATTCATAGAAATACTAGGGCTGCAAGCTAATTTCCCCGCTGGCTGGAAAAAAATATATAAATATTAAAGAACTAAAATTTGATTCATATCTTTGAAAATGTAAATATTTGCAGATATGTGTAGAGATAATAGATTTGTGATTTAATAATGGCATGCATACATGTATATATTTAGATTTAAGATTATATTATATTTGAGCATGAATAATACCCAGCACACATTGAGGTTGAAAAAAACTGTCACTCTGATATTTGAAAAGTACGTTACTTTTTGAATAGTGTGTGAATTTTTTTGTGTTTTTTTTTAACTTGTGCTAAATGCAAATTACACAGAAAAGATCGTGCACTATTAATATATTTTCTTGTTTGCATTTTGTAATAATCTATTCTTTGTTTAATGAAATAGATTGTTTTTTTTTTGATTATGTTAAATAATTTATTAAAAACGCATTGCGAACTCTGTAAAAGTTTTTATTAGCTTTGGGACCACAACAAGTGTGCAAGAGAGCTTTTGTATTAGCCTTTTGTTTTTTTTATTTTTTTATTTTCAACTGCCGGTGGACGGACTATTTCGGGCAATTTAAGCTAGCCACCTGTGTGTGTGAGGTGTGTGGAATGGGGGATATTGTCTTCCTACGGACAGAAAGTAGCTACAGCTGATAATTGTGGTACCCGGCGCCTTTAACAGTAAATGCAATAAAGTCAAAATGGCGACAGAGCACGACAAATTGTAACGCTCAGACAGGACTCGTACTCCTGTGTGTTTGCGTGCATCTTTCGTGTGACTTTTATGTGGGCTTATGGTGTCGGTGTGTTTGTGCACTTGTTGTTAAATTCAATTTACTGTAAATGTATTGTATTGCCATATATGTATGTATGTAGCACCGAGAACTTCTATTGCCTACTGTTGCCTTTGGTTACAGCTCATTAGCAGCAGCACACAACAAAAACAAACGTTGATAACCACCTCGGTTAACATTAATTCGACTTGGGTACAGCTTTCACATTTACTATATACCCTGCACAAACTTTTGTGTTTACGTGTACAGTAAGAACTAACTAATGTCAACAAATGGCTAAAGAATATAACCAAATCTTAATCAAGCGTACATACTTATTCTAATTGATCATTTTAAATGCATTGACTTGAGAAATCTAATCAGAGAAAAAAATAACGAAACAAGTATATACTTTGAGCTAGTTTATAATATAATTCCAAAGGATCTTTTGAAAATATTTATTAATTCAGCATATGATACTATGTAGATTCATATAAATTTAATTAAATTTTTAGTTAGAAATGGCATCTTGAGGGTACCTATAAATTGAATCTGTACTGTACAGCTTGATATATGTATGTAGATGTATGTATATATGTATGTAGGCATATATAGAGTTACATATGTTCAGCGAATTTAATTGCCCAACGGCTGAGGCCGGTTTTTGCCTCAGCTTCTGTTGCTGTTGTTGCCGCTTTGGCTTCTGCTTTTCTCTGTGGTTGCGATTTATGTTTGTTCTACATGCATGTTGTACAAACAATTTAGCTGTAACTGTGACACACAGACCACAGAGACAGACACACACACTCTAATACTACACACATACACACACACACACACACACACACACACACACTGACAGACACGCACACACTCAAACAAATATAATGGGAACTCTGTATGCGTCTCGGACGACCTCCATTTAACACCAAACGTGTCATTTGTGGCCATTTGCTTTTGGTTGGGTGTTTGTATTTGTATTTGTATTTGTGTTGCTTTATGAGGCTTTGGCTGCGTTTTGTGGTCTATTAAGTGGCTCTCACTAAACCAAAAAATATGGCATAATCTTTATGCGACTTGTGCAACATGGCGTATAAGTACACACACAACCATAAGCATAAGCGTTATGCCTCAAGTGAGCAACAAGCGGATGAATCTACACACATAAACCTTTAGTTTCCATTAAAAGAAGGCCAGTTGAAATGGCAAAAGTTTACAAGAATCCGTTTATTAAACGATGGAAAGTAACTGACAGTGACTATAAACTAAAGTTCGTTAGAGGTAAAAGGGCCAAGAACTACATAAAAATGAACTATCTAGTCGATATTTGGATACTCTGTTGAAATTAAAGTAATTAACCAGTTAATTTGAGGCAAGTTTACTTCATTAGCTTTTATTATAACTTAAGGTAATAGGAGAATTTTAGCGTTTTATTGAATCACAAAATAGTTTCGTTTTTATTCTAGACTAAAGTTGCCAAAACATTAAGATAGATGCTCTTGCCCTCTTTATATTCTAGATAATAAAATAAAACAGATAAACGGTAGCAGCGCCGACAACGTTGTCTTGCATGCAACAATAAGGAGCAACAACTATACAAATACTTACATACATATGTACATACATACATAATGTCGACGGGGTAGATAACAGGAGGCTAGAAAACTTTTGCCTCATCCAAACCGGTCGAAGCAACAGTAAGCCAAGTCAAGACTTTCCCACACATTCCCCCCATGGGTCTCTCTATCCGACCATAACCAACGCACTCGGCTATGCGTGAGAGACAGAAAGGATGCTGTGCCTATGTGGAATCTAAGCCAACCTGTGGTCTTGTGAGTGTATTAAAAATACATAAAAAAGGACCTCCTATAAATTGGAAAGACGGAGTAGAGAAATAGCAAATGTCAGTTGGCTCAACTGCCTGCGCTGTTGCAGATAAACAAATAAACTAATTAATAAAAAGCAAATAATCACAAAAAAAGAAAAACCAAACACCGAACAACAACAGTGCAAGAAGACAACAAATAAAAAAGAAAACAAGAGTCATAAATTAAATAGAAACAGCGAAAATTACTTACCCGAAAAAAAGCAAGAAGAAAAAATGAGGCGGTAAGCAGCAAGTGGCATACCGTGTCTCTAGGACTCCTTTAATAAAAACAAAATTTGTCTCCTTTTGCTGTCTGGTTGTCGATTTTTCTTATTTCATAGCATACACACGGGCGCAAGGCAAGAAATATATACATATATAAAAAAGCAAAAGATGGATTGAGAGGAAAAGGGAGAATCGGAGCTGGCGTTTTTGGTGTTGTTGCTGGTGTTGGAGCTGGTCTGGATATGGATCTGGAGCAAGTTGGTGCCAGCACGAATAATCTACTAGCGATTTATTTCTTGCTGTCGCCGCTGTTGCCGTTGCCGATGCCGCTGTCGCTGCTGCTGTTGCTGCCGTCGACTCCTGCTGCTATTTTTGTTACTTCTTTTTCATATTTGTGCTTACTTTCAACTAAATGCCGACGTTTCGGCGGCTCGGCTGCCATTTTGCCTCATCGTCTGGTAAGGCTCGTGTTGATTTCGTACGGTGTACCGACGCCATTGCCATCATCATCATCGTCCTCGTCGTCATCGTCATCGTCGTTGCCGTCGTCATTGTAGTCGTGCGTTGTCCTTTGCTGCTGTCGGTTGTGTCCATGTTCTAAAGACTCGAGCGCGCGCTCCTTTTTTTCGAACTTTTTGCCACATTTCGCCAACGGTTTTTTGCGCGTTGACGACACCTGTGCACTGCTTGCTGCTGCCACTGCTAATGCTACCTATGTACCTCATCCACTTATAAAGTAAAGTACGCAAATTTGCACGTAAATTGCGCTAAATTATCTACACACACAAACACAACAATTTTAGCCACGCGCGGAGTTTCTTTCCGTGTGTGTGTGTGTGTGTGTGTGTGTGTGTTTTGTTGTTACTCCTCGCTTTCTCTCTTTGTCCCATCAGAACGGAAAAGGCAACTCATACAAAAAAAAAAAAAAGAAAAGCAAAATATAAAAAAAAATATAACAAAATAACCGCTAAGTGTTTTACAACTTGAAGGCGTTAACTTGCCCATCCTGAGCTTAAGTCTCTAAGGACGACAAACAACAGCAACAAGAACAACAACACTAGCAGCTCTGATGCCAAAAAAATATATATATATGAATCTGTGTAAGCATTTTTGGCTGAACGGTCAATGAAAAGGCCCAAAGGCCTCTTCTGAATTCTTATCTCTGCTTTCAATTGGCCATCATTTTACAACTAGTCTATTGAATTTCAATGATCGTCTTAATAGTTTTAAAAAACAGTGCCAAAACCTAAAGTTTACTTTACATCATATAAATTTAACTTAGAGCTTCAAAACATCTGAAAACAACATGAAAAATCTCAGTTTATAAAATCGCGTTTTAGACTATTCAAACGTTGCTTTATATAGCATTGAAACCTTTCTTCTCCTTTCTTTCCTTACTTTGATGTGAACTATTCCTTTAGCTGGGTAATTGCCATCCGCCGAAGAAAGTTTTCATTGCACTTAAATCTGTCGGATTTTCTTTATTGTTCTTTATTGAACTTTAAACTGATGGGCTTTAGGTTTTTTTGTATAAACAAACTTCTTTTAAGTTTAGACAAACATTGGGTATTTATTTTCAATATGTTAGTTACAATATGTTAAGCCCGATTTTATGTTAATTTGGCAAAGTATTACTACTATTAACCTATGTCACAAATTAAATTTGATATATATTGCCCATTAAGAAAGGGTCAACGGTACGCATACGTAATATTAAGACTATTTTCTCATGACCCTTTTCGATTTCATTTGCAATTTATCTAATCAAAACTAATCTAGATTACCTGAAATAGTTCGTATCGTTTTGTGGCCCTTAATGGTTTTGATAAGACAAGAAATTTTATTTGCTTAGCATTTTACGTTAATTTTTAAATGGTTTAATGATATTTCATTGCTGCCATCCAATGTTGACCATGTTGTTTAGGCCTTTGAGGCATGTCAGCAGGTGACATTACTCCATCCGCAAGGCTTTGCAGCCCGTGCTGGACACATTTTGTTGTTTGTCAGCATTAACATGTTTCATTTTGGCTCAAACTTGATACCTTGCTTTGTCAGTGTGGATATGGAGGGCTGTGTGTGTGTGTGTGTGTATTAGGAGGACGCGACAGTTGGTCGTGTGTTTGTTGTTTTTTTCTTGAGGGCCACGCATAAATTTTAATAGTTTTCCTATGCTTTAAGTGGCCCTCGAGCTATGGCTGGCTGTCTGGTTTTTTTTTTTACTTTTTATTTTTGTCTTCATGGCCCATTTAAGTCTCTTTTGCTTGGAGTTCCTAAAAATAAATCTTCAGCGGAATGCTTATCCTTCGTGAGGGCTTTTCAAAATGGAAAATTAATATTTCACGTACGAAAATATAGACAGACAAGTATATAAACCCAAATATATATACACTCACACGTACATACATGCATATGTATGTATGTATGTATGTGTCTATGGATGGGCATTTTTGTTGCCTTGTTTATTTGCGCCGTAATCATATCCGAATATGGACTACCTATGCAGGTATACATGTATCTTCTGTATATGTGTGCTCCTTTGTGTGTGTGTGTGTGTATGAGGGGCATTTTAATTTGCTTTTCCATTAGCGCATTCCATTTTAATTAAACTGGCAACTGTCACGTAGCTAGAAGCAGATCGATTTGTTAGACATTTTGTCCGTAATTTGCCTCCCATTTTCAACATTCTGGTATTTTTCGTTTTCTTCTTCGTTGCTTCTCTTAATTTGGCTGGTTTTCGAACTTCCAAAGGGAAGTTGATAAAGTAAACTTTTCCAAAAAGTTCAAAGTTTTTTTTTTTTTTTTGGCAAATTGTGGGCCAACCGCATGAACACATTTCAACCAGAAAGAACTTTTCGATATGCTTACTTACTTAACTGAACTACAAGTGGAGAACTGTGGCCACAAATTCCAATATTAATTTTGTTTTGATCAGGAACGGACTCAAAGGTACACCAAAAGGGTTGCGCCTGGGCTTTTCTGGCTACCTCATACTCTATAATACTTTAAGCCGCAAATCTTTATCATTATTTATCTTGAAAACATTACCAAAGATTTCCGACTAGGCAAGCCAAAATCTTTGGTAATTCCATTATAAGTTCACTTTTGGGGAGGAGCTTCATATAAATGAATTCACCTCTGACTCTTGAACACTCAAAATCTGTCTCTCAATTGAAAGCATCTAACTGGAAGTTCAGATAAATAAATGTTGGCTTTAGATATAATTTTACATTTATTGCTGAACCAAAAAGTGCACACAAACTTTTGATACGCTTTGAAATCAAATCTTAATTGGATGAGGATATTTTTTTCTTGTATTATTTTGGGGCTTAAAAAATGCTTTAACCCTTGATCCATCTATTAACTTTTATGAAAATCACTTCAAAGTCCAAATTAAACCTTGGGCAAAGTGTTTATGTATCGCTTACATTGAACAAAGTATCTAAACGATTTATGTGCAATAATATTTTCGTTTGGCCCTAACCAAAAGAAGGGGGAAAAGAACTGTTGGCATAGTTTGGTTGCCGAAAAGTTTTTTTTCGGCGCCTCGATGACTCTTAATTAAACGTATTTTAAGCGTTATGTGCTGCTTCAACTAACTATGTTTGTAGGTAGCTGCCTAACTAAAACTTTTTTTTTGTTAGACTGGGGCCGATGAAAACTTTTTCAATCGATGCCAAACAAAAGCTGAGCCCAGCAATTGTGCCCCATAGAAATTTGAGTGGAAATTGGCATGTTTGTCTGCTCTTGAAGTCGTTAATTAAGTGATTGTTTGATTGATGGTGATGGACAAGTTTATCTTCTGTCTATATCTGGTAATATACACACACACATACATACACACACACACTTACATTTATCCATATTGTAGCTAAATTGCCTAGAAATTCCAATGCTTTGATAGGGCAAATCCGTTTTTGATTTGGTTTTCATTGTTGTCAGTGTAAATGGCTAAGCCTTTTGCTGGCCACTTAATTGGCCACAATCTGCATGAAATCTATTAACAGCATATTGTTATTTTAGTTTTCCCTAAGCATAGCTTCTAGGACAGAAATCAATAATGTTCTTGACCTTGAAATTGATATACAATTGGGTGAAATATTTTTTGATTGATGAAGATGGACCAAAGTGGACATATAAGTGGAGAAATATGTATAAGTGGGTATATATTTTAATTCAATGAAGTTTTCTTTGATTGAAAGGTGTTGCAATGTCTTGGAAAAGATGTGTCTACTTTATGATTAATGATTAATTTGTAGGTATGTATATTAAAAAGTCATCAGCATATTTATTTAACACTTAAAGTATGCAATAAATTACTTTTGTTTTTTAATATTTAAGAAGATTAAACATAAAAATATTAATACCAACATGGGGATAAAGATTTTTGAAGCAAAAGAAATATTTATCCATATTTTGATTAAATATGTTCAATAAGAAATAGCTGCTTAACATTTGGTTGATTACATTCTGATATCAATTTCCATTGGGTCGATCAATTATTGCGACTAACAAGACAATATTCAAACAATTTGTGAATTCAATTAACTCTCCTGATTAAATAGAACGAAATATTGAGAATGAACACAGACAAAGGTACATATGTATGTAGCTCAGTCCACTCGATTGCCATGGAAAATCATTCCACATTACGCATACGCACCGCATGCCAGTTAAGTTCTCTCTGGGAAACTAGTTGGCTGTAAATAGGCAAATATACAGGTAAAACCCACAACACCTACACAGCGATAGAGATAGAGATAGATAGAGCGAATCAACAACATGGCTGAGCCACATAATGCCAAACAAGAGATCCATTGAGTGACAGACCATTGCCTTCCTTTGAGATATTCGAGTGGAATTACCCTCATTCATTAGGCAGCATTTCATTGTATATGCACTTGGAGAAAATTTGTCACGGGCCTAAAATCGGGCCCGATGTAGTCCCGAAATTATCAAAGATTAATTTCTATCTTCTTATGAGAGTAAAAAGTTGGATTTCAAGGCCAAACTTTTAGTGTTTATATTAATATTAAATACGTTACTTGTCGTAGCTACATGTTGTCCTACCTCAATCGTTTTCATGCGCTTGCCTTCTTACTCGTACTATGTTTAGCTGACTGTGTGGCCATCAGTCAGTTGGCTGGAGTTTAGTTAGTCAAACGTTTTGTTACATTTCATTCCCAGTGGCGGTGTTGATCTAAAAATACAGAGACTACTGCTAGCCAAAGTATGTATGTGTTTTGGTTCTGTGGGTGTAGCTCACATAGCAAAGCTTGTGTATCCATGAGATATACGGCCCACTGGCTCCGGCTCCGGCTTTGGCTTTGGCTTTAGCTGGAGCTGTGGCATGTATGTGTCTGTGAGTTGCTGCTACTGGGCTGGTTAGTGTGGTTGACTGACGCTGCGCTTATCTAATTATAGCTTCATTATGGTATGGAACTTCACGACAAGGATTGAGTTCAAGGAAAACGGAAAAAAATTAGGTTACTAAAGCTACCCACCTAAGGCAGGTGTTAGCTATTTAGTTTGAGGACAAATTATTCACTTGCTAGTTTCATAGTCAACAAAATAATCATCATCGTCGTCATTGTCATTATTATCAAGTTGACAATTCTATGTAAAAATTTTCACACACATTCATAGGTGCACACGCACACGTCAGTAGGAGGAAACACTCGACCCACACACGACCCACACACGACCCTGTGATTTGATTTTATTTGATTTGCCTTCACATTTTGTGTGCTTTTTCACTTCGCTTTTTTTTTGCTCTTGGTTTTATTTTTTTTGTTGTTTTGTTCGCTATTGACGCTGATTGAATACAAATATAAACAAATGGCGCTCACCTGCATGTAAATAAAAGCTTTAATACATCAACAAATAATGGCATGTCTGACAGTCAACTCAGTTCTTTCTGCCTCAATGTTCACCTTACCTCATCTCATACTCGCCATGACCGAACATCCGTTTCCTTTCGCTTTCGCTTTTACTTTTTATTCCATTTCAATGTTGGGGACAAAATTCGATTTTTAACATTTTACACTTTGATTTTGCTGCTGTTGTTTTGTATTGTTCTTGTTCTTGTTGTTGTTTTTATCGTTGTCCTTGTCATTATGTGATTTTGTATTTCAAAAACTCACACAATAGCAAATGGAACAAGGCTTGGGGTAATCGGAGCAGGGTGGACCTGGGGGTGGGTTTAGAAAGGAGAGGATTCGATTTCGAATTGGGTGAGAGGGAGTGGCTACCTTTTTGAACAACAAACAGCCAGCAACAGCAGCCGCCTTTTGCCTTGAAAATTCCCCGTAGAGCATTTGACTTTAATGGCGTTTGGCGTTTCAAGTATATTGACATGTTATGATGCGTGGCCAAGGCAAGACACATACAAATACAAAGCACACACGCACACACAAACACATGCACACACATATCTATAGTTTTATACGCGCTTCGTGCGTTGCGTCTCAAAATTTGTTCCCTTTGTCTTCTCTTAACTTGTATACCCTTAAAAATGGCTATATTTATTTTCTATACAAATTTGCAGCCGCCAAACAAAATTTGGAACCTCTATAAGGGAAAAGGATTTCCCGATGTATAAAAACATTTAGTTTAGACTGTAAGAGACAAAACCAACTACCACTTACTTTAGTCTAGATTTTCTAATCAGCTAAAGGGTATAGAAATTTCTATATAGAAAAGGGCTATCCTTTCCCACTTTAGTGTTTGTGTGGACTCTGGGTATTTCCGGCGTCTTTTACTCTACTCTATCCTTCACATATTAATTCAATCACTTTGGTTGCATGTGCCACATTTTGTGAACATCGATCGGTTCATCAATATCTCGCTTTTTGGCTTTATTATGGTCTCTTGCACACATTTATGAGTTTTCCAGTTTGAACATTAAACTTTAAAGTTCCTTCCCTTTTGTGGGTTTTTTTTTTTTTTTTTCTTATTTTATTTTGGGTGTCTCTTTTTGCTTTTTGTATTTGTTGGTTCCACAAATCGTAAACCAGACACAAAAGCCTCAAGCCCAGTGGGATATATCTGTTGTTATAGTGGTTTGATTTTTTTCATTTTTTCTCTTGGTGTTGTCCTTTCGTTTTGTATTGTTTCTCGTGATTTTTCATCTGCTTGTTGCCTGTCAGCAAAAGAGAAAGCCAATTTCAACGCTGATTCTGTTCCCGCTCAATATCCAAAACCCATTTTCTGTATTTGAGAGCTGCCCCGAGGTAAGACATGACTGCCAGTTGAGAGGTGAATGGGCAAACACTGTCTGAAGTTGTTTGGCGGGGGCTGGGTTGGGTAGATGACCTTTGCTGACAATCGGTTTCCATTTCTAAATCGCATTATATATGCTGCAACAATAAAAGCTAAATTGTGCTTTCACACACACACACACACACACACACACACACAAACACAAAGACATACAAAAAGATAAAAAAGATACACTCAAAGAGGGAAAGCATCAATATGGGATTTCATATTTGTCTGTTTAATATTTCAGCATGACCGTGAAAAGGATATCAAAAGGACAAAATAATAAAAAGAAAGAAATAATATCCAACAGAAATAAAAATAAAATGAAATTAGACTATGGGGAGCCAGAATTGAATTGATTGAAATAAAGCCATGAAATATAGTTACTGCAAACTATTGAATGCACTTTTCTACAGACAAGTTGTCAACAGACAAACATATAAGTACATACATATAAATTTGTATTCATATCGAGATTTGTCTATGCATTCACCTAACCATTCTATTTTCAATATAATAAATCATTTATTTAAATGTATTTTCAACTTTTTGTATGCTTTCAGTGTCATAGCAAAACTTTCTGTACATTGATAGAAAATTGAAACTTTTAAATGAGTAGTTTAACATGCCAAACGAATAAATCATGGGAACCCAACCGAAGAGGGGTAAGAGGTACAAAACGAAAAACAACAAATCTGTATTCCACTATGTAACCTTATAACCCACTAGAATAAATAGAGAAAGCACAAAATGAAGTAGACGAGCAAATGGCAAATAAATAAACAAAACGAAATATGGCAAGAGATATTCCTTTTCAAATGTAGCTCTCAAGAATTAGATAACTATGCTTTAAATTTATTTTAGTATCTTAATTGTTTGTTGGAATTTTGAAAAAGTTATTGCTTTTATTTGAAAAATTTGAAAAAATATGATCTGGCTTAGATTCTCTATTTAAAGACATGAAGAAAATCATTACTGGAAACATAATTTGTCTTGACTTTTGGAATGAATAAGTAGTCAGCTTATGATATATTAATATTTTATAATTACTAAACAACAAAATATTAACTTAAAGATTACAAGTTTAAACTTAACAGAAAAAGAACTGCTTTAAGATATTTTTAACTTTAATCGCTTTTAAGCCTAAAAGTCGATATACCAGCCTAAAAAGTTGCTTCTTTTTTGTTGTTGTTTTGTCAATACTTTTAGCTTATTAAATGTTTATTTATGGCCACGATGCGTGGGCAGCCCTTGCAGCACGAGCCATTTGGGAACTGCTTAAAAAGAGAAATAAAACATATGGAGTTAAGCAACAGTCGGGGTCTGGTTCATCAATAAGAAATATGTGATACATTAATTCTATATGAAAAAATGAGAAAGAAGTGAAAAGTCTACCATCTTCTCTTTAAATTATACAATTTTTGTCATTTAAATATATAATTTATGTACATGTATGTATGTATGTATGAGGGGGGAAAAAAGCTGCCTTAATCAAATTCAATTTGAGCGAAAATTATGTAATTGCGTCTAATGGTTAAAGATGTACATAAGTAAGTCAGAGAACAGAAGTCTTGGATACCAATCAGATATTCATAAGTATTTTAGCTACCAACAGACAAAACTCGTATATAGAATGTACAAATATATATGTATGTATGGGTGTAGCTAAATAAAATAGGTACAAAATTGCTGGCATATTAGGCATCAAAATGCCATAAAAATGTGCTGGCATTTATACACTTGAGTGTGCTTGGGTAAACTCCATAAAATAAAAGTCTCGAGTAAAAGCAAGTGAGACAGAGAGAGAAAAAGAGAAACAAACACACACAAAACGAAACGAAAGACACGCAGAGCAATGGTGTTCGTAGCAGAAATGTAGCATACTTTTTGGGGGCATATTCAGATATTGAAGATACTCGTTACACTTACACAGCCACATGCATGGCTATGTATATAAATGCAAATGGCAAATTGACTTTCATTGTGGATTTGGTGGGATGAACAGATGGTGGTAGCTTCTGTATGGGCTGTGCAAAAGGCACAATGTCAAATTCAATCGCCAACAAAGGTCGCGCACTTGGCATGAAAAGGCCAAAGCCATCGACATTGACTATCAACAACTTAGGTGAGTGACTCGGCACTGAATGTCCCAGACTCAGACCCCGACCCAGACCGTGCCATGTACGTGATTTCATGCTAATTGTTTGGGCAATGCAGGGCCAGCCACTTGGATGAAGTTCTGCTTCAGCTCTATCCAGCAAAACCCACAACTAAACGCCGCAAAAAAGGAAAAAAAAGCAATCATACGACAAATCGAAACATTGACTGAAAAATGCTCTGTAAAGAATTCTCCTTTGAATGTAAAGGGAAATGAAAATAGGAACAGACAAGTCTCGTCATCTCTCTCGACTTATTAATGTAGCTGCGGCACTAATATACCTCTTTTATTTGCTATTGCCACAGGGTATGAAAGACAGTTTTGCAATTTTGCGCTTCGTTTGTCAATGTCGTCTCAGGAACTTCTACGTTTATTTCTCGACATTGCCCCTTCATGGGGCCACACAATTAATTAACGCTAATGAAGCTGGGCACGAGCATGTGGGCGTGGCAAGGCAAGGCGAGGCATTTCGAGCCAAAGTTGTCGCCCAGTTTGTCTGCCAAAGTTTTGTATTTGTGTTGCACCCACTTTCTACTTTTACGCCTTCTTCGTTCTCCAAATGCAATCAGTGGCAACTACGTCCCGCTCTCAACATTATCAGACTGAATCTAATCGCTCAAGGTCTTGGTCCATGTGGTAGCTGCAGGTCGCACTGGCTGCTCAATTTGCTGTCAGGAGTCTATGAAAGCAGAAGAGGGGGGAAAAAATATAATAAACAAACAAACAAAAAATGAAAGAAAAAAAAAAACAGGCACTCTTGTGCCAAGAGTAGCATCCTTCTCTTCATTCACTACTCCCTTCACCACCTGCCTGCCTGCCAGCCTGTTAGAAACAATCAGTACACAAAAAGTAACAACAATTGAGAAAAATACTTTCCTGTAATTTGTTGGTTTTGTTGTTGTTATCATTGTTGCTGTTGGTTTTCTACGTTATGCCATGCCATGGCCAGAGAGTCCCATGTAGCAGCTACTACAACAGCAGCAGCAGCAGTTTGGTTGCCTTTTGTTTCCCATGCCCGTGCTCTGCATTTGTGTCGGTGTATGTGTGAGTGAGTGTGCATGTCTTTGTGTCCTTGATAAGGATGCTTCTTTTCTATTGTTAGCTTGGCATTTAGAAAAAAAATACTTACATCTCGCTCTCTCAGTCTCTTTTTTCTCTTTCCCGATGTCTATCCCTCTTTCAACCATCTTCTTTTACTATGTTTTAAAAGCCAGCGGCTTTTTGAAGTGTTGTACTGCCTACTGCCTATGTGTGTGTGTGTGTAGGTATGCTACATGCCTGCACGTGCTCTAAACCTGCCCCACCCTGTCGCTCCCTTCTAGCCTCTTACTCATTGCACTCGGAAATAATTTGAAATGCAAAATCATGCGGAAGGCAGGCGCAGTGCGGCAGACATATGTATAAGAAAGGCCACCTGCTCACTGACAGCTGTTTTACTCCTGCTTGTTGTAGTTGTTTTTGGGTCGTCCTAAACACACACACATACACACCTCTCTCACACACTTACTTACAAACACGCCCACGTAGTGGCTGGGCAGTCGTGCGTATCTTTCAGCAATTTCATACATACCCAATACCCCAAGCTAAGCCCAATGGGTATTACACATTTAGTTAAACTTATTGTGATTTCCTTCTTTTTTTTTTCTTTGCTAATCTATAACCTATATATTTTTCCATCTAAAAGAGGATAATATAATCTTCTTCTGAATGATAAATCTTGTTCTTCAAAACGACTATGAAAGGTATCAACTAGGCGATCTAAATCTAACTAAAGACTTCTGTCAATGGCTGTCTAATGTGTCAACACAATATTATAAATATTCTGGCATGTCCCCTCTAGACATGGCACCCTGTTTGCCAATTAAAGCATAACAGACACGTTTCGGTCGTTATTTTTGCGCCATTATCAACATTCAGCATCAACAGTGGAAACTATGCCTTTTGTTTGCATATTCCGTAAGTAATTTCCTAATGCTGCAGAAATTTATTTTAATAAATCCTTGACGCTGCGTGCATGTATGTATATGTATACATATATTTTTTTTTTTTTTTTTTTTGGTTTTTCCGTTCTTTCGTGGCCACAACTCTCAAGTGGCAGACGCCAACATTACTCTGACGCCATGGGTGTTAACAAATTTTACACTTTTACTTTGGCTGGCTGGAAACATTAACATTATGAATTATATAAACAAGAAAGAGCCGCAAGCAGCAGGATAATACGTGTATATACACTTTACACATATTTATTAATATACCTACATACATATACCGACATACATATACTCAGCATAAAAAGTGCAAATATCACAGAATATTCCATGGCTGAGAATGAGTATGAAACGAAAAAGAGGCCACAATGCAAAAGGTATGTGTGTGTCGGTACCTGTCTATATATAGCCGCCGTTTATATATATACATACATACATGCTTGCATTCAACTATATCCTTTTTGTGTGGTTACCTGGCAGAAGGCAGTATCTAAAATTAATTAAAAATTTTATGACTGCATGTTGGCCATGGCCAAGTCTTGATATCTGTCCTCAGTAGCATTAAATTGGCAGTAAACAATTAGCCAGACTAAGTTAACCAAATATATATGACATAAATGCATTGCCGGCCTAAATTGTCGACATTTGATTGGATTTTATTTTTAGAATTTATTGAAAGCAATCAAGGCTTAATAGTTAAGAACTACTAACCAACTATTAACTAATAAAAACTCTCAGTCAGGATACTTAGAAGTTAAAGTTGAAGAGAGTCCAACAGCATGGAGTATAGAGAGATTATTCATTTTTAAACATTCTATTCTATGTACATATAATATATAGTAGTAGTTCGATTCGGTATTTGAATATTATAAATAAGAAGCTTAAATTTAATTGACATACTTTGCAAATTGCTGGCCATGTTTATTTGTATGTACATGACAACAATGAAACCACAAAATTGGTAATAGTTGCATGTGATTAAAAAATTAAATTATTAATCAAAGACTATGCCAATAAATAGTTATTTTTGTTATGCGATAATCAAATTTAATGAACATTTATTCATTACCGAAACATAACTCAAATGTTAGACAATAATTAAATACATCAAATACATTTTCGCATTGTTTATATTTGTATTGAAAATTATGTATGCATGACATATTTATTTATATTGGCTAATATTAGAAATTTTTATTCAAATTACACATTTTATCTTATCTCAGTCCGTTGGCAACCGCAGCAATTGAGGTTGAGGTTGGCCTTTCTGTCAAAATTTCAACAAAAAAAAAAAACAAAAAAACAAAAAACGAAGCAAATATCCTTCAAAAATGGAGGCAACGACTTTGATATATCCTATAATTTATATCGCCTACACACGAGTGATATAAACGGATATAACGACTTGTCCTTTCAAAGGGCATTCCAGAGGATATTTAGATAATCTTAGGTATATCATCTCTAACCGTTGATCCTACAGATATAGGGTAGCAAAATGCCAACTAAAAATGGTAATCTATTTTGTGGGAGTATGTAAGCTGAATTTACAAAGGAATACGGCGAATGCTGCTGGAAAAAAATTTATATATGTAGAACGTAAGGCCAGAAACAATGCAAATTCTTCTAATGCTGCAATTTAAAATGTAAATGCGACCGAGGCCAAGACGAAGACTCTCTCACACACACATATATACCTCTAAATAAATCCAATATGTATGTATATTTGTACATATGTATGTAAGCCTCTATATGTAGTTGTTACTGGTCATAATCAAGAAAAGTGTATGAGGGTGGAAAACCGGGTAGATGAATAATTGAACTTACACTTCCGCCGTTGGCAGCTGATTGCCTGATGGCTATGGCTTCGGCTATGGCCTCCAACTCCCCCGCTGGCAAGGTCATGGCCTGACTTTCATGTAGATTCGTTACATTTTCTTTGTCCCTTTTCGTTCCTCATTTTTTATACCCTTGTCAATTGGGTATATTAATATTGGTTAAAGTTTAGTCGACTAATGAGCTTGAAATAAAGATTTAGATCTAAAGTAATCCGAATAATATCCATCTTTGTAGTTAAACATAGGAGAGGTCCTTTGGTTTTTGAATTTCACTAGGATTTTTTGTTGTACTTAGAGCTGTGGCTGAACTGGGAGTCTTTAAGTTGTTTACTTACTTTACACCATCATGGACGAATCTAAGGGAGCAGTCTGGGTGGTCGGAACATACCCCAAAATGTTGCTATTTCTAATCATTGTCGCTATTCCTAGTTAGTTATTTAACTGATGAAATGCCCCCCTAAATAATTTGCAAAACACGAAAATTAAACATCTATTGCTAATAAAAATGGATTGATTCATTTATAGCGAATCCTTTAATATCTTCGAAAATTGTAACTTTGATTCCAAACTAAACTAAACTATGTAGATATATTTATAATGGGTATTTAATAAATATAATTAGCTCTTCGCTTATTCGTGAGTTTTCATTACTTCGGCCTCTGTTTATACGCCTTTCTTCGAGACAAATTGGAAAATTTACACACAAGGCTTTTTATTTTGCTTTCTTGAAATACAAAAAAGTTTTTTGCAAGGGTATACAAAGTTTGGCTCAGCCCCATTGAATTTTTTTCTTCGTTCTGTTTGGTTTTCTTTACCTTTCGTATATTTGATTTAGTAAATGGTCGACATAAACGAAGTTAGCATTGCTTTTCTTTTCATATATTGTTTTGTTAAGTTAGTGCTGCCAGTTTAGCTGTTTTAAGGCTAGGAGCCAATTATGATATATGCTCATAAGTGTTGCTCTGAAGATGTTGAAACAATTTTTTGATATCTTTTACCAACTTTTTGTCACTAGAAAAAGGCTAAAACATAGAGCTTATGTCATTCTTTTATCCCGTGGCTTTACTTGTGGTCAATGTTATTTTTACCATCGTTAAATGTGACAGCACTGATGCCAATTGTTATTTTCCCTTGGTTGGCCATTGCGTTTGACCGCAGTCAATTTATCTTTGCATATTTTTAGGGGCTTTCGCTTTCGTTTTGTCTTCGATTTGTTATCCAGTGACAACAATTTGCGCTTGATTTCATTTATCCTCTCTTTTATGTCCTCTTCTTTGTTCTGTTCGTTTTAGCACTCAATTAAATCGGCCATATTTATATATACATCGAAACTTGAGTCCTAACGGTCATGTCTTATTTATAATTCCACCAGTGATAAATGACTTAGTGTTTTGTGTCTCTTTTTGGGGTAGGAGGAGGAATTATATTGTGGCCTCTGCATTGGGTCACTCAATTAAAAAGCAATGCGTGTGCTTAAGTGTTCGTTTTGTTTTCCCTTTTGCGTTTTCCTTTTTCCACTTTTTTTTTTTTGTGTTTTTCTTTCTTTGTGTGAACAACCCAAAACTCCTCTCGATTAGCGGGCAACAAGGCAAAAAGAGGAAAAAAATCTTTATTCCTTGCATAAATTAAAAATTAATTAAAAGCTGAACAAAGTGTTCAAGTAGATCTTCTGCTTTGCACCCAACAAAGTAATTAAAGCTGACCATCAATCTGTGTAAGTTTATGTGTGTATATGCCAAAAAGACTGACCTTTGTGATGAAAAACGTTAGCCGTAACCCAAGAAAAAACAAAAAAAAAAAAAAAAAAACATGATTCGCTGACTTGAAAAGGAATTTGCTTCGAGTGAACCTGTTTCTTGTTGTTGTTGTTTGTGTTGTTGCATATTTGCTGTTGCTGTGGTTATTATTATTGTGTAGGCTAAAGTAAAGATCAACATCAGCCGTTGTGGCTTCTTTACCCAATGCGCTCAGCTGTAAATAAACACGGCTAAAATTCAAATACACAAAGAATAAAGAAAGAATAAATAAGTTAGGAGCAGCTTGAGATACCGGCCAGCCAAGCAGACAACCAGACAACCGACCATTCATCCATTACACCTCAAGAATACATCTGGGGTACAAGACCATCAGACAGACACACACACACACACACACACACACAAATACACGCACACGCCAAAAGGAAAAAATTGAATCACAAAACAAGTCAGAATCTGAATGAAGCGTGCCATGTTGTCCCCACTGACCCAATGACCCAAGTTACCCAAATCCTTACAGTGGCTAACATGGGGAAATGGAGAATAGACGAAATCATTTGATATTTAAAATGACTTTATTGAGAAATTCAATTTAGACCAAGGGAAAAGGTTTGAGAATGAGCAATTATTATTTAATAGTCCTTTTCATTGGTCTGGATCCTGTTCAACTTTTGATAGTGAAGAAAAGCTAATTAATAAACTAATATCCTTAACAGAATAGTATATAGTATATGGTGTACACTTTCGGCTTTCATCCACTGTGTCTGGCTTTGGCTGACTTTGTAGAACTAAGAAAATCCCAAAGGCAAATACGCTCAACTAAATCCCAGATACTTTAGCAAATAATAGGCAAAGAAAAAAACTGCAGAAGGTTCTCGGGCAGATTGATTGGAAGAGGTAGGGAATTGATATTGAGAATGAAGAATGGCCACACCTGATGATGTTCATTGTACGCGGGCGACAGGTATCGAATTTCTGACAAAAGATGACTCTCAAAGTGGAACCGCTGGGCACTTGCGGGATGGCTGCCGCCCAGATGTTATTGTTATGGAAGGTTGTCAATGCGTTTGACAAAAGCACTTGCCAGACCAAGGAAAGGTGAAGAGATGGGACAGCAGAGTGTATGTATGACTTATTTCTTCCTTTTTTTTTATTGATTTAAAGTTCACTTCAACCGCACGCGGTTTGCCTGAGTGAGTGTGGATGTCTGTAAGTTGTTGTGAGTCAATGTCTGTATGTGTGTGTGTGACATATTCAGAAAAACCGCACGAAACTCATTTCCCTAAAGGTGCCACAAAACACATTTCTGGCAGCTCTTAGCCGGGTTCGGCATTTTCTGTTTGTATTTGGGAGTTTACTTAGTTTTGGGCCCGAATGGGAATTATACATACATATGTATATACCAGTTTTTTGGTGTAATGTTTGTTCAGTCAGCACACACACACACACACACACACACAACGTAAATGGAGAAAATTGCCCTTTGGCTATATTACGTGGTATATTGGCACTAGACCTGCCTGCATCATTGAATGCCAAGTATTTGCCTAAAACTCTGATGGCTCTAATAGCGGCCGAGTCGAGTATGGAATTTGTAAACTGGCATCGATTACAAGGCAGAAGCAAATTGCCAAATAAATGTACATAATTTGAAAATTGACATTTGCTAATGATAAGCTTGCTGCTGTTGATGATAAAATATTACCCAAGCTATCCCACACCAGAAAAAGAGAGCTTGGGTGAGGGATTCTGGAGGGATAGCAACAGCAGAAGCAGCTGCCGTCATCAGGAAGGAAGCAAATTTTTGGCGCAAAAGGAAATTTCCCTCTCACAGCACAGAACGGCACAGACACATTGACGCTGTTTATGGTAAATTAAACCAATTGAGTGGGATTACGTAGCTGCTGCTGCCAGCCTGCTCCCGACCATCTTCTGCCCGCGCTACATTGGCTAAATGAAAGCATTGGCTCTGGCTAAGCACTTGGAAGTGTTTTGCTGTGTGGGTTTCAATTTCATTGTCTGTACGGTCTTTGTATTCACAGAGCCTGCGGCTAAGCAATTTATATACGTACGTATATATATATATATATATATACTTATATTTGTATATATAGGTATAATAGAAGAATGTGTATTGTAGATATACAATACTCTAAATACCATCAAAGACTCAAGGTGTTTATGGGCTTAGCTTCAGTCTCTGAGATTTGCATGTTCTACAAATTGTTCTTAGACACTGCCCGCAGGACCATAAAACTCACACAACCACACACACGCACACTGATACACATTGCACACGAATTCGTCAGGCCATTGTGCGGTTCATTAAATTGCCATAACAAATGTTTCATTGATGCAAATGTGACTAGAAATCAAATCATAGAAATCGCAATGCGACAATCAAATTCAAAGACTGAAAGCCAAAAACCATTTTTAGAGTTGGCCAAAGCCATTGTACACTTAGAGAAATTATACAGCATATCACCAAACTATGGTGTATTAGAGAAAATTGTAAATAAAATCTTAATTAGTTATTAGTTTATTGCATACAAAGAAAGATGTAAATAAGTTTAGTGAAGGAATTTTAATATTAAGCAAGTTTTTAAATTTTATGGCCAGTTGTAAAAATAATTTAAACTTTGAGTGTATAGAAATAAAACAACCAAAAATAACTCATTATTTTCAATTGCAGGACTTGGCAACAATAAAAATAGTCATCAATAGTCGACAACAACAGCATCAGCTATAGCGAGAAAGGTCAACCAACATGTCATCCATCCTGAACGACCATTGCCATATAATGAGAGAATTATTAACCATATAGTCATTCGAATAACTACATTGGATTCTGGGACACTCAAACCTTCATCAGCAGCGAGCGACTTGTTTATTTTTATTGTCGTGATTATTATGACACTTTTACGAAAACTAGCCATATCAGCAGCAACAACAACTACAACGACAGCAGCAGCAGCGGCAGCAACCGCAACAAACCGAAACAAAGCATCGGAGGTTGTGTCATTAGGTTTATTCACATCGCAGTCGCAACCATTACACATGCCGCTGCTGGAGGCATCAACGGCCACACATGCAAGATATTTGAATTTCATTGCCGAAGGCCTTATTGACGATGGAGCTGGCGGTCCTGGCAGCGGCAGTGGAATCAGCGGCAGCGCTGTCGGTGGCAGTAGTAGCGGCAGCTCTGCAGTACCCATTGAAGACGTTGTAGCTGGAACTGGCCAGGATATGAATGTGAGTGCTGCCACCGCCGATGATGACGATGGCAACACACACTTGACATTTGTCATCGTCAAGTGCTTCATTATTGGTTTCATAATACTGGCTGCCATTCTGGGCAACATGCTGGTGATTGTGTCCGTTATGCGGCACCGGAAATTGCGGTGAGTCTGCGGTGGGTCATTCTTTGAGTTGGTGACAAAAACAAACACAATGGCCCATTGGGCCAAGAGCCGTTTGTCTCTCAGTTGTCTCGTTTATTTATCGTTCTGTTGAAGTTTGTCCATTTCTATTCTGTTTTGTTTTCTGTTTGTCCTCAAACATAGTCTAAAGGGTTTATTCACTCAGTCGAGTGGCTTGTCATCAGTTAAGTGCTTAAAAACTTCATTTTTATCTTCATATGTTGTGCAGAATTGCAATACAAGATATGTAGATGGAAGTAATAAAAGTAAAGGCTTAAAAATATTTAAAGAAAAAAACAGAAAATGCTGAACTACAATACGTTTTCTGTTTATATAATGAAATAATTAATTTATTAATTTGTTGATGGGCTTAGGATATTTAACGGCTAATTTAGCTCTATAATTGTTTGTTAAAAACACCTTCAGCCTTGCCGCAAAATACATTCAAATCTTGAATGTTTAATGGCCAATGAAATTAATTAGTAATCAAATTTAATTATCAAGCAAATAAACGTTTGGCAAATAACAAAAAGTGGCATAAGAAAATCCAGTCATTTTCAGAGGATTAAAGTCGTTAAGGACTTTTCTTTACGCAGAAACCAGAAAAAGAGTAACCAAGTTACAGTAAGTGAGCGTTAAGCTCCATTTGAAAATGCTTCGCTTAAAGGCTTGTTCCACCCACTTGTCGAAGAACACTTTTCCAGTCTAGTTAAAGTTGAAGTCTTTAATCCATTTTTATTTTATTCACACATAGTTGAAAGTTTGTTGTATATATTGTGGTTAACATGTCGTATAAGTAATATTGCATAGTTTTATGCGAAAAGTTTGTGGCTTATTGTCAACATTTTTGTTTTGTTTAGTTTTTTTGAAGAACCAAAAGAGAGAGATACATTCACGGCTAGGGTGAATATTTGTCGGCATTTGGTTCTGTTAACATTGAATTCCTTGCCCTCAAACCAAGATGACATTGTCAACAATGTGCGCTGATGTTTTTAACTGTCAAGGACATGGCTTGGCTTTTTCTTGGTTCTTTTTCGTGCATTTTTTTCTTTTTGGGCTTAGGTATTTTGTTTTGTTTCTGTTGCCTTCTTTTTTATTCATTGTCTAGCAATTTCTAACAGTTGGCCACAGGCCACGGTCGCGTTAATCTAGGTTGTTTTTGTGACCATTAATTTGTCATCATTTATCATATTTTCAGTCATTTTTGCGTGTCAAGCAAAAACTCTTCTCGTCCGCTAGCCCATCCATAAATATATATATGTATATATTATATATTTTTTATATAGATACATACATATATAGCTTATAGATGGAGGGAGGCGTGGCTAAGCATGCTGGCAGTGACAATGTTAAATGTTAGATACGTGCGTAATTACATTAGAAATGTTAATAAGAAGCAAGCATAAAAATATTGTTGCCTACTTAAGAGGTCAACGCGTTGGCATTTACTTTATGTGTGTGGGCCCATATAATTTGTCAAATTTATGAATTGAGCGGCGTGTGTTATGCTAGGTAGGCCCAACCATCATCATTTTGTACGTGTTTTTAGCCGCAAAATTCATAAGCTCATGAACATTCGCTGGTGGCATAAAACACAAAATAAATACAACACAAAACCGTCTGAAGAAGGAAAAGATGTAACCCCGGGACATTCAATGTCAAGGTAGGGACTATTAAGGTAGACCCAAGAAAATGTTGCCGCCTTGACAAAGAGAAAGAACACCTGACATTTGTATTAGTACAAGTGTCTGTATGTGTGTGTGTGTGTGTGTGTGTGTGCGTTTGGGCTCATTTAGCCCCACCAGGGCCAGGCAATTTGGTATCTGACCCTGACTACGTCTATTTTATGTTGCCATTTTTATCTCAACTGCGTTGTGCTCATTGTCATGTGCGTTTTCCGCATCATTTTCACCTTTTCTGCCTCGCTACACAGTTTAAATCATCATCATGGTAAATTAAGCTTAATTACAAGCAACATGCATAACCACTTTGAGAACCCATGTACACATATGTATGTATGTACATATATCTGCCTAACTTCTCTTCCCACTTTGGTAATAGAAATACCTTTCCCCTTAAAACTATAATTATAATTGATTGAAAAATCAATCAATTTTACAGTCTCTGCAATTGAATTAAATATTGTAGTAGGGGGACAACAAAAAAAAAAAAACACGCAATATCAAATTAAACTTTTAATAGGATGGCAACTTTCCTAAGTTCTTGCCAAATAGAAAAGTTGCCAATTCATAATTGTAATCAAACTTGACACCAATCAAGCTAACCGTACACCCAACCACTCGTCCCTCCATCAACAACAACCTTCCGATTTTGTCTCCACTTTAATCGGCTTTCGAGCAACGCCTCAATAGCCTTCACTTTTTTTCTCTTACTTTTACTTGTTTTTGCTTTCTTGATGTGGGTACTATTGCGGGCTGCTTGTGGGTGGGGGTGTATGTGCCTTATTCAGCCTGTAGTTAAAGCTTACCGCCAGCTGTTGTCTGCGGTTGGATACGTTTTTGTGGTCGTAATTAGGTTTGCGGGCGGCAGTTGAATGTCCTGGCGCAAATGTTAAATATGAATGGAAAGCTTGCATGCCATCATTCTACTCAACAATTAAATGGTAAAATGTATAAAAGATAATACAAAATGGCAATACAATGAAGTCGAATGACAAATGAAACGTCAAGAATATCTTCACTGAAATGAAACGTTTTAAAAATTGATAATTTTTCTGTTTCAACTTAAAAGTAAGCCTCCATTATATGCCGAATACCTCAAGGTGTTTCGTCTCAGACTTTAAATTTAAATTTTCACTTTGTGAGAACGCAAACCTTTTCACATTTCGCTCAGTGTATATTTCACTCCTTCTTTGGTGTTTGCCTTGTTTTGTCATGGCATTTTTCCATTGTGTTGCGGATTCACCGCATGCAGATAATTGACTTAACATTGCGTTGGCTGCGGTGGTGTTAAACTAATTATTAATTAAGCCATTAAAACAATGAAATCCACTCAGACAACCGCAGCGATAAACGGCGGTCACATGCATGCCTGAAAAGTTTCATTTGCCTTTTGCAAAAACCACACGGAAACCGACAGATGATAAGTGATTTGGGATGAGATTTGGGGCTTTAAAATGCTTAATACTTGAAATTGGATTTGAAACTTTTATGGTCTAACTGAATGACTGACTGCACTTTTCACATTCACTTTCGTTAAGCTGATTCTGATGCTGATGCTGACTCTGTCCTTTTATCTATCTGTCTCTCTTCTTTTTTCTCTTTCGTTTTACTTTATTTTATGTTATATATACATATATATATATAAATATATGTACATATGGATGCAGTATCATAACCAACTACTTTGTGGTTTCCCTGGCTGTTGCCGACATGCTGGTTGCCCTGTGTGCTATGACTTTTAATGCTTCCGTTATGATATCGGGCAAATGGATGTTTGGCTCCCTGATGTGCGACATGTGGAACAGTTTTGATGTCTACTTCTCTACGGCCAGCATAATGCATCTCTGTTGTATATCGGTGGACAGGTACAGTACCCTTTACCCATTTGCTCATTGGTTTTACTAAAACAAAGCATATCATTTAATATTCCATTTTTAATTCATTAGATATTATGCCATTGTTCAGCCACTGGACTATCCCCTCATCATGACGCATCGTCGTGTGTTCATTATGCTGCTAATGGTTTGGCTATCACCAGCATTGCTATCATTTCTGCCCATCTGCTCGGGCTGGTATACCACTAACGAGAACTGGAAATATCTCAAGTCACATCCGCATGTAAGTTGAAACTAACTTTGCTAAAGTTAAGCAATTGTGGCAAAGAAAATCTAAATAGTTTTATTTGAAACATGACAACAATTATTTATTCATTTTGGTTACCACAGAAGAAAACATCTTCAACAGACTTTCCTTAAATATATTTAAGACTCGTTCAATCTAACTTCTTTTGAGTGATTTTTGGTTCTTTATTTGGCCAGGATTAAAGAACAACTCCTTAGTTTTGTTTGGGTGCTTACCTAAGGTTAATTTTTTATAGTTTTTCAAATTTATTTTCAATTCTTTTAGCTTCGTTTAGTATTCATCACTGATTCATTTCATTTGTTGTTGTGTTCTTAAGTTGCTGTAGTCTCTGCATTATTTATTCAATTTTCTGGCACATCTAACTAATAGAAAATTCTAATTTAGTTCAGACACTCTCGTGTGTGTGTGTGTGTGTGTGTAGGGTAAATCTACTTTGCATGCATTTTGCATGGTAAACGCCTTAGGAGTGGGGGGCCTTGGTTCATCTCAACGGAAATTGATTTATGTATGAGTATGCCTCTCTCTGCCTTCTCCCCTCTGCCTTTCTCTTTCTATGTGTCTGTGTGTGTTAGACTTTTACGCTTTTCAGTCTCAGAAGCGATGACAGGCAGCATATTTATTACTCCATTTTATTGGTTTGTTCTTGAAAATATTTGCCAACTGTTGCTTTTTGACTGTCTCCAGCTTGTTTGCGGTTATCATTGCGCAATATTCTACAATATATATATATATATATAAATATATAGTATAGACAGTGCGTATATAAGCGAATACCAATTGTAAAAGTGAATATACATAATGCCACTTGCCGCTGTGCAGGCTGTGAATTATTTTCGCTTCGTGGTCTTCGCCAGAATTCGTGACTGGCTGGCTGGCTGGCTGCCAAGCAGGGATGCCTAAAAACAAAAAACGAAAAAAAAAGAAGAAAACTTATTGAAAGCCCTTTGCATACATTAGCATTCAAGTTGGGCCTTAATTAGTTTTACTTGTTTATGCTAATAACAAGCAGGCACACAACCGACAATTGACTTTTCGTCCTTCTGGTCTGGAAAAGGTAATCTGATTAAATCACTTTGTTGTCATCTTCGTTAGCATCTTCGTTGTTGTCATCGATTTTGGCCTTCGACAACTAATGCATTGCATAATTGTGTTTAGTTTTTTTTTTTGCCATCACTTTGCCTTGCAATAATTGCATTACGCATACGCCACGTAAACTGTTTGTCTCTTACAGATATGTGAATTTAAAGTAAATAAAGCATACGCCATTGTCAGTTCATCAATGAGCTTCTGGATACCAGGAATCGTCATGCTGTCCATGTACTATCGCATTTATCAAGAGGCGGATAGGCAAGAACGTTTGGTCTATCGGTAAGTGCGGATGCAATGGCATCAATTAAACTCTAATTATCGTTACATCCGTTTGAAACAGATCCAAAGTGGCTGCCCTTTTGCTGGAGAAGCATTTGCAGATTAGCCAAATACCGAAGCCCAGGCCAAGCATACAAGTGGAGCAATCGACCATAACCACAATGAGACGGGAACGCAAAGCGGCTCGTACCCTGGGCATTATAATGAGTGCATTTCTCTTGTGCTGGTTGCCATTCTTCTTGTGGTGAGTTGAGTAATTAAACTTTGGCAAATACATCTACTTTTCTATTATTCGAACTCAATCAATCGACAAGGCAAAGAAACTCGAATATTTGTATATGTAACTCCTTCTTCCTTCTCTTTGCAGGTATATAACTTCCACTGTATGCGATAGCTGTAAAACACCGCGGATTGTTGTTGGTATTCTATTTTGGATTGGTTACTTCAACTCGGCATTGAATCCAATTATCTATGCATATTTCAATCGCGATTTCAGGGCTGCCTTTAAAAAGACACTCAAGGTGAGTGTTTCTAGTTTAAAGAAATTTGGTTTGAAACCAATGACAATGCAAGTATTTAAAATGTTCTCGATGGTATTCCTATATTATTTGTAAATTGTTGCTTTAATTGGGCATAAAAATCCAAATCCAATTCTTGCACCTTTTGCCTATAGACTTAGTTAAGAACTGCTGCTGCTGCTCGAGCAATGGAAAGGGATAGCACAGCAACAATAGCAACAACGGCAACGGCAACCGCACCATTGGCAACTGCTACAACCACTGGCAGAATAACAACAGCAACAACAACGAGCCGAAGAGCCACTGCCATAGAGTCTGACTCTCAGGCTGAACATATATTTTGGTAGTTACATATGTAATATATATATGTATCTTGTCTGCATTGGCAATCAATAACCAATCTCAGTAGTGATAGCTCCTCCTCTTCAACGGAAGAAAGTCTAGCGCAATGCTTTTGTTCGCCTTGTGGCTGCCAAACAAAAAAAAAAAAAATATGAAAACTTGTATTAAAAGAATCTGCACGTTTTTTTTCTTCTATTTTTGCTATATTGCCTTTTGCTTGCCTAATCTGCGACTCTTGCTCTTTGACCTTTGCTCTGTTGCTAACTCTGTCTATCTCATATAATACCTCCTTCTCTCTCTCTCTCTTTCTTTGACTCGATACTGTCTCACATCATTTACTGCTAGTATGCTTAGTGTAAAATTGGTTTTATTCTCTAATATATATGAAATACTTGCTTACTTTCATCTATTCTTTCTACAACACGCACAGCTGGCCTTTTCTTTACTGATACATTGCTTCATGCCCAACAAACGTTAAATAGATGCCCAAAAAGTATGCAACAGAAAGCATAAAATGTAATATTCAAATTAAAATGAAGATATCACACACAAATAGAAACCGAATCCCCACATTCATATGTATGAGTATGCACAACCGCGCACAGTTCTTTTTTTTTTTTTTTTTTTACACAACCCAACGAAGTCCTTTCTGTCTACAATAAAAACAACAAACTAGCAACACCAACAACACCAGCACCTGCCATGTGAAAGCATATGTATCCATATCTACACACACACACATGGGCGTAGCAGGAAACTAAGAAATTTTAAAAACAATTTCACGTATTTAAATAAAATTAAAAGTATAGAGTACTCAGGAGTATATCTATTTATCTAAGATATAGTGAATATATACAAATCTTATATTTGAGAACAGAATTATATATTTTATTATTATAAACTTCCATTTCTTAAAGTCTGATTCAGGGAATTAAGGGAATTTATTAATGCGGCTTTTCATTGAGAGTATTGACAACATTTTGCCTACAGAATTCATTCGGCATGGAAGGACATTGGGAAAATGGGAGAGTTAATCCACCATAATCCTTCTTGGTTTCTGACTACGCCCAAATGCTTACATATACACCTACATTTTGATGATGAAATGTTATTCCATTTCATTTTTTTTGTTCTTTCATTCTTTGATATAACATAAAAACAGACACTCGCACACAAACAGATACACACACACACGCAGATATACCCATTCATTTCTATGAATGCGGCCCTTTATTCCGTTTAGCATTTTTTTGTATTCTTCAGACCATTTTTTTCATTTTCATTTTTTATTTTTTTCGGAAAACCAAATTGTCACAGACATGTGCTTGGGCCGCCTCCTGTTGCCTTCCCACACTCATACTCCGCTCCGCTTTCTGTTCTACTCTCCTCTGGCCTGTCCTTTAACCTTTCCTGTGTGTGTGTGTGTCCCTATGTCTCTTTTTCATGGCTCCTGTGTCGTCGCCTGTCCCCAACGTCGTTTAAATATGCTTAACCTTTAAGTAATTTACGTAGTAAGCAAAAAATTTCTTCGTTCTACTCTATCAAATTTAATGTACATACATACACACATATCTATATATGTATGATGTACATATGCATGGGAGAGCCTACGCCCTATGCGCCAAATGTGTGATTTTTGTATATAAGTATGTCTTATGAATTTCTTACAGAGCTGCTGTCCCTATGCGTTCATCAATTGTCGCGACATCTTTCGTATGGGCGCCGGTGGCGGAGGCGGCAGAGACCTTGTCGGTGGCATTGGACGAAGAGGAACAAATGGCGCCAGAACTGGCTCTGGTTCGGCCGACATGCCAAACTGTATGATGAACTCCACGGCCTCATCGGAGATACACATGAGTGTGATGCGGGCCCGTCAGACATATGCAGTGACTGTAACGCCCACTATGGATGCCATGGCTGAGCAGCAGTTGCATCCTTTGTATACCAACTAAATTCTACAATGCTCTTCGATTTAGTATCTGTGTTTGTATGAGTGTGTGTGAAACCTAAATCCTACTACATATAGTAAATAGTAAATGTAGATATGTGCATGTCTATAACTAAGAGTGTTCGAATGATTCTGTATGTGTGCGTGTGTCTCTATGTGTGTGTGTGTGTGTGAATGCCTTTCAATAGACTTAGTTATGTGGGCTTGTTCCGCTTCTCACAAAATCCTGGAAAAGCAAAGCTTCCACATGTTACTCCTTTCACAATATCCAAGTGAAATTTCAATCAAGAATTTAACTAACAGAAGAAAGAAAAAAAAAAAAAAGAAGAACTCGACAATCCCACAGAATAAATAAAGCCTTCAAACAAAAATACAAAAAATAATAAAAAAGAGATAAAGTAAATGGAAAAATATATTCATATACCTTCATTATGTATTGATGAAAATGCTAACCGAAATCAACCAAAAATAATACAAACGGCAGAAGGTCGCGATGTGGTGAGGTAAATATTTACAAAGTGAATTTAAAGAGTCAACAGTTTCGTGCAACATTTGATTGGCATTTAGAGAATTGTTTATAATTATTACATTTACATATACATATATATGAGATATAATATTGTACTGTATGTTTGATATACGTATATAAAGAAATAGTTACATACATTAACGTTCATGTGTGTTTGTGCTTGTGGTTAGAATTAAACCAAAGATATATTTACCTACAGCTACAATTTATGAGGTAAATTTAATGGGATTCAAATAAATTTATTGATTATTGGTTAGAGACAATATGATTTTGATCAAGTTCAAAGAACAAAATCAAACAAAATTAGAGCAAAAAGTAATGATGCATGTATTAAAATATATAAATACATATTGTCTCATTTGTGTAGGTATTGAGTGCACGACTAACATATCCATGGGGTCTATTAGCCATTGTAATTATATATATATATATATGTAGATGTATACAATATGCATAGTCCAGCCAAATACATACATACATAATTAGAAAATATGACTCCAAGTCTCAATTTCTCTCTCACAATTGTTGAAATCTAGTTAGTCATCATCATAAATATCTACTTAGCTAATAACTAAGCATATAATCTATATGTATATGTAACTGCGACTGTCGATAAAATGCTATTACAACAAACACTATTGACATTCAGATAAATATATATCTATCGATTTCATTTTGATTTGCCAAGACAATCTTTTTGAAGCAAACTTTGCTCGTTCCACCACAATCTTTTGCTCTTAACTTTCAGTTTCAATGCGACATTTTTTTGCCTAAGAATAAAAGAAAGCAAATACCGACAACAAAAAAAAAAAAATTATCAGTAGTCATAATCGTTGGACTGTAACTGCCACGCCTCCATATAAATCAAACAAAAGCAAATGTCATGGCGCTAAACAAGTTTCCCTGTTTTTTGTTTTTTATTTTGTGTTTACATAAAATATTAAGTTGCTGCACAAATACATACATACATACATATATAAATAAATAAAAGATATATATGTATGTATTTGTGTGAAGCATTCTTTTTTCGCGAATCATAGTCATTATTTAAAGCGCCAGCTTAAAGGCTCACCAGCCACGACAAATGAGCAGCTCTTCTTACCTTTCTCCCCCACCTCATCAGTCTCTTACTCTCTCTGCTCTAAGTATATGTACTTACCAATCTATCTCTCTTTGTCTGGCTGTCTGTCTGTCGTTATGTCTTTATGGCTCTGTGTGTGTGTGTGTCAATATTTGCTTTATTTAACTTATGGCGTTTTGTTTAAACTCTGAACGAATCCCACGACAAAATGTTTATAGCCCTAGTAACCATTTGATAAGGTTTTAACTGTAGTCAAATGTTGTTAACAAAATGTATTCCCATTGAATACAAAAATAAGAAAGAAGAAAGGGAATTGAAACAAATACAACTAATAGCATGTCAATAAGTTGATATTTCCAAATAATTTCTGAATAAAGATTATTTCCAAATAGTTTTGACAATTAAATTTTAATTTCTAAAGCTATTCACTCTACTTTACTAGGGTTTATTTAATTTCCCTTTTACAGCTTTAGAAATCCAATCAATAATTCCATTCTGAAACCATAATTTAGTTATATTTTTAATGAACTCAAACACCACAAGTCTCATAAACTTACTAAATAGTCTCAATTTACTTAACGACAGACACGTGAGTCTATAAGGGACAGAGAATAATTGAAGTAAGCTTAGTCTCCGGCGTATACATATTGACTCAAGTGTTGGCCACACATTGAAAGATGAGAAAGTGGCAATGCACTTTGCAAAAAATTCTTAACGAGGCTCTCAAGAAAGTATTTTAATATTCATCATTAATTATAAGCATTCACCCAGACAGACTAACAGACAAAGCGACACCTGGCTCATATGTGTCGTATCAGCAAGCCAATCACATCACTTTTGTTATCCACTGTATCAGCATTAGTAGTGGAGAGACAAAGTGATTTAGTTGAACAATTTAACAGGTGTGATTGTGTTGGTGAGACGAGCATGTGACTTTAAGTTTTATAAATAATTTCAACATTTTGCGCAAATAAGGTAAATAAATAATTGCAATTTGGCAGCTCATAATCCCCCCAAAACAGTCCCTGACAAAAGTGAGCGCCCCATATTGAAAGATTTCTGATTAATTTTACTTTTCTTTTGATTTCTGTGCGAATGAAGGCAAAAGTTGTTTACTTACCAAAAGTACCTAACTACATATGGCTTAGTAGTAGTTCTTATTACGATTTGTATATATGTATGTATGTATAAATGTATTTAGATGTTCATATATATATATATATATATATATATATGTATAAGTATCTGTCTCTGTGTGTTTGTGTGTAACTAAGTAGTTGCCATTAAATAAATGTCTCCCTCTTACTCCAAACAAACACACCAAAAGAATTCTCGTTAAAAGTCCAAGAAACAAAATGTAACAGACGAACTTAAATTAAGTTAAAGCTTATGTGTAATAAAATTACAATGCGAAGAAAAAAAAATGGGAAAAATTGGCATTATGCATTATATTATTAATATACATACAAAACTATTGTGCAAACTATTATAGAATATGGAAAAATAACAAATTAGCAAAAACCAGAAATCAATTAACACATGTTGAAAAATAAACAATCGACAAAAGAGAAAACTATTTCAAATGTTGTAATAAACGCAAACTAGATGCAATTTTGTCAGACCTTTGAATTTCACTTTTCCCTTGCCAGAGGGACAACTAGAGGCAAACTAAAAGTTAATATTGAAAAACTTTCACGAGAATGTTAACAAAGTTTTACACCTTTTGAATTATAAAGGAATTTTAATTTCGAAAACAGATTTTAAGATAATTCTTTGACCTTTAATATGAGATCTTAAACTTCACAATCGAACAATCTTTTGGTCACCTTTTAAACTTCAAAAAACAACATAGATAAGAAAAGTAAAACTCCAAGAACAAGATCGTTTCATTTCGAAAAGAACATACCAAATACTATAATGCAAAAGTCAACTGATATAGCCAACTTATAATAGATGAAATTATTTAACAAGGTTTCGATTCTTAAATATATAAGTCCAACCATCTAATTCACATTATACTACTATATAGAATGCTAATTTGGCTATCACAAAATCATATTAATCTCACCCAAAGATAAAACTCTTTAAAAATTGTTTAGTTTTAGATTGAAATTTTAAGGATCTGACTTGCTGAAAGTTTGCTCTAGTTTGTGAGTAAAATTTTTGTAGTTCTATGTAAATTGAAATGGTAAATTTATATAGTTTTGCCAAGGTCATCGGGGTCGATTGTCGGTCAATTTTGTGTGGAGCGGAAAATCTTTAGGCTTAAGTCAGTGTTGAAATGTGCGTTTCATGTAAGCAGAAACTATTATAAATTAATGATATTTATATGTATGTATGTATGTATATTATATATTTATTATACAATGTAAAACGGGTGTGTATGTATGTGTTTGTGTATGTGTACTTTGCATGTATTGTATATAATCGAAATACACATTAAAATTAAAAGAAATGAAGCAATTACAATCGTATAAAAAAAAAAAAAAATTAAAAATAAAAATGAAAAGTTGAAAACATTGAAAATGCTCTCGCCGCCTTTCATTTTCAAACGAAGAATAGAATTAGAGATGCGGAGCTGACCGTCCTTAACTTAACTTTAAAAAAATAATGATGGTCATTGCTTGAGTTTGAGGTTGGGGCGGGTAATTACACAGAGGCGACGACGACGACTCCAGGTGCGTCAAAGGCGGGGGCGGTGGCGGTGACGGTGTCGGCGGCGGGGGCCTTGCGTCATTGTGAGTGATTATTGTTGCTATACGTATCTCTAAACTTTTTACTTATTAACTGACATGCATTGTAGACTCTGTGAATATTTTCAGTCAACGATAATAAAGAACAAAAGAAAATAACAGAAACGAAACGTGAATAAAGTTAGTCAAGTTTTAAATAATTTTCTTTTTTGTTGTTTGCTTACCTTTCTTTCGCCGCTTTAAAGGACTTCTTGCGTTGTTTTAAACAAGCCGTATCCTTGACGGCATCTGGATTGGGCAGATCGTTGGGTGATATCGAGGTTATATTGTCCGGATGACAAAAATAGGCAATCGAATGCCTACCACGGGCTCGTATATGTTCCTGTTCAGGTATCACAACCCGATGTTGCTATGGGATTAAAGAGAGTTGACCGATTAAGTGACATGAGAAAGGAGAAGCTTTTTGCTTAGTTTTTGCCTACCAGTGCGGGATAGCGTCCTTGTGTCCAAATGGATAAAATTTCGCCACAATTGAGTAGTATGGCTCCTGGCAGATGGCCCACACGATGCCATTTTTCGCTGCCCGGCAGCTTCATTTCTAATCCGCCCTCAGAGTCCTGGGCGAGCAGTGTGAAAGTGCCGTAATCCACATGGGCTCCACAACGAATGACAGCTCCATTGCCAATTTTATGCTCAAACAACTGGCCATTGGTGCCATCAAGCTCGTTGAGCTCATCTTCATCGCGGGGATCATGCTCGGGGCGAAAGTCTGGCTGATTGGACAGGCAACGCTGATAGCTATACTGACAGCGGCGTTCGATCACATTACTTTGGCCGGGTTCATCATCGACTACCGGTGGATAGTAGAGCATACGCAGGGTGGACATATTTTCCTGATCGTCGGACAACATATGTGAATGCTTCTCCAGAAAGAATGTGGGCGAAATGTCCAGCGAGACGGCCAGTGCCTGGAGTATAAAGCAGGCCAATGCCTTGAAATCATTAGCCAGTGTGCTTATGTGATCCGCAAAGCCGGGCAACGGCTCCTCGGGCAGGTCCTGAGAATTTAGTGTGCTAATATTAAAAGCGTGACGAAGCTCTGGTGTTTTCCCCTTGAAATTGCCATTAAGCTCACGACTCTTATAGCCATGATGATTGCCCTCGGAACGTATATAATGCTGTTTTACATCCGGTGGCAGATCAACAAAATCATCCAAATGATCCCAGGCAGTCTTAAGCTATAATTGCCAAGAGTTAGAGAACAATATATATCTAAATTAACTTTAAGTAATTATTACCTTCTCATCTGATATGCCATGATTGACCAGTAGGGCCATGCCCTTTTCAGCCAGCACTCTGTGCAGCTGATGGCCCACACGATTTACCACCGACTTGACTGGAATCTCCTCTATGCCTGCAATCAAACAGAAACAAAAACAAAAACACAGAAACATATAGTAGTTATATATATGTAAATAACGATCTGCTCGATTAACGAGGGGTGTGGGAGTTTACATTGAAATTGCTACTCTATCGCTAATAGTATTTCATTTATGACTTCTAGGAATATCAGCCAGTTGAGCCAAAACTGCTTTCAATACAATCATAAAGCATTGACCGTGTTTATGGTCATTGTAAATACCTGACTTTTGGCCAATAAGCAGCAATGGGCACGATTCGTGCGCCTAGCCACGTGCCCGTTTATATAAATCGAATACATACACACACACATATATACATACATATATTCTAAGATAATGATCCAATTATAATGTGAAAGAACCCCATAAACCCCCAGACAATTCGATAAATTGCAAAATACTGCAAATGCAATAAAATCCAATTGAAAAGGTAAATGCAATCAATTTTAAAAGAAGCGTCTGCATCAGAAGTTCAGGTGGGGTTAGGGGCAGGGGCAGGGGAAGCGACATGGGCGGACGGGCAATTTGCGATGGCGATAATGGCCACAACGACATTGACAATGCGCACAACGGAAAATTAAATAGAAAATGAAATGAAAAATGTGAAGGAAAAACCGCAGCGGAAGTCACAACGCAACCAACTTGGCTTATACTCGTTTAGACATTTCTCGATAGTCACTTCAACACGCGACCATGCAATGGGCCATCAGCTGGATAGCTGACTATTTACCCGTTGAAAGTCCAAGCAGATAGAAATGCCATTATCTTGAATCAATTGTCGCTCTCTCTCTCCCTCTCTGTCACTGTCTTCCTCCTTCCAAGTGTCATTCATATTCGTGGACAAATTACTCATTAAATGCAGCTGAATGAATAGATGAATGAATGAATGCAAAATAGAAATTTATAGAATTATGAAGGAAATAGCAACGTAAAAAACTGATTGAGCAAATTACAAATCAATTTAATGTATACGGGGCGTATGAGCAATCTATAAATATACTTTGGCAGGCATTTTATTTCTTGCTCTGACGCATTATTATTATTTTTTTTCTTTCTTTTCGTTGATAAGTATTCTCAAACTCATAGTTAATAACAATTATGTTGTCTTATCAGTGTGTGTTTGTTTTTTTTTTTTTTTTCTTTTCACTGTCACCAGGCGGCAATTGAAATATTTGCAGGCAAATCATTATAATGATGATGATGATGCGAATGATGAGCGTCATGATGAGGTGTAGCTGGTTTTATTTTGTTGCTGGCGAGAGGTCAGTCAGTGAATTAAATGATTCCAATTGAAGCCGGATCGCCTTTCGTTTTCATTAGTCAGTTGGTTGGTCCAGTTTTCTGTTTTGTTTGCATGCAATTCAATTAGTCGGCAATTGCGTTGTGAGTCGCTTCTCAATTTACTATTTTCAATAGTCGGTTGCTAACTTGTTGCTAATACATCTAATTGGGTGAGCAGCATGTCGATGATGATGATGATGTTTTTGGGGAGGCCAATTTGTTGAAGATCAACGCATTTGTCACTCTGTGCTTGGCACAATGTTCGTTTGTTTTGTATTTTTGTCGATTGATTTATTTGTATAATTTTTTATTATGCTCTGTTTACTTTACTTGTTGTATGTATTTGCCAATTGATTGGCATCACTCTCTCTCTCTCTCTCTCTTTGTCTCTCTCTCTCTCAATGTATTTGTTTTTGTTCAATTTTATGGATATTTATGCATTTATGGTTGGCTCATAAATTGATGAGTGTGCCATAATATTGTATTTGTTTGGAATTTCTATTGTATATTAGACGGTCATTTGTTTGTTTGTTATTTTTTTCTTAGAAATATGAGGAGAAACTCAAGAGATTTCAAAGTCTGTGAATAATTAAATAAGAACTTAAAGCAATAATTATATATAAATCGTATGTAGATGTTTTCCATAGAAAGTCATTTGCATTTGTTCTATAGAAATTAAATATAATTTCCAATGTTTCCAATGTATACCAACTATATAGAGGCTACATTTTGTTGTTGTTGCTGGTTTTAACCATAACGAATATCAGCAAAAATGAAAAAAGAAACACTCATATATTCGTATATGATTGGGAGGAAATTTTAATTCAATATTTATGGGGCAATTTGTGCGTTTTGCTTGTATATATGTATATAAAGCTATTATGGCAGCAATTTAGTTGTGGAATTTTATATAGGTTATTTGGGGCTGCCATTCAATATATTCATAGAGGCATATCTACATATTTTATTAATAGAATATACAGGCTGATTGAATATTTTGGCTGGGCTGAAAATTTGTTTCTACTCTTATCAGAATGGGTATATTTGTTTTGCTCAAACTTCTCCAGGCCTTAACCAAGACAAAGGACAAAGACTAATGCTATCGACAAAAGCAATTCAATTCTATCGATTTATTAATTCATTTAATTAAGTTTAGCCTTGTGTATTTCTTAGAACATATTAGTTAGCTGGATAAATTATGGATGTCAATATGAATGTGTCTAGGCACTTGTTTTGGGTGTTGGGACAAATATTTAGCATTAATTTGAATACGACAAATTTGATTAGACAACTGTGAAATCTGATGCCCATTCATCAAAAATTTCATATAAATCTCTTAGTAACTTGGATTTTAAGAGAATGATGTAAAGAGACTTTATGTGTGTGTGTGTGTCGTGAGCAGAGAAAGAGTTGGCCAACAATAATAATAACAAAGAACAGGGCAAAGCAATCAGCCAACAACCCGACCAGCAAACCAGCCAACCAGCCAACCAACCAACCAACCAGTCAACAGGTTTAAGCTGGTTTTAGTCAGACTCGAAGCTCATACACTGGCATTGTTAATTCTATTTCTGTTGTTGTTTCATTTGTTACTGCCGCATGTTTCAATTAAGTGGGCAGTTGCCAATGCTGATGACGCTGCTCTGGCTTTTGGGTGGGGGGATTTTCACAAATCAAATGCGTCATGAGTAGCCCCCGCTATGGAGGGCCCCATGAAACCGGTGAATGATAGAAGGAAGAGCGTTAGTTTGAAGAGCAAATACAAACAATGAACAAATATCAGTTAACGTAAACAAAATCAACATTCATATTATTTAAATGCATTTTTGTGAAAATCGATGCACATTCTCTATCCTTGGTTGACATTGGAACTAATGCCACAAGTGCCATGGCATACGAATATCATATCAAAACCATACACACATACAAATACATATGCATTTAGTTAATGGTTCAAAAACCTCTACAACTCGGAAACAAAAATCAATTGAAGTTTCCGTTGACAGAGTTTGTTGTTGTTGTTGTTTTTTCTCTTCATTTTGCTTATTTTTGTTTTGGTTTCTGGAGGGTCAATGGCTTTGTCATTGAAGGTCAAGAGTATAGTGTACATTGCGTGTATGTATGTTTGTGTGATGAAATCAAGGGTAGGCCATGGGCTTGCCAACGCGGAGGGGGGGTGGGGAGTGGCCCAGATAAGCTGGTAATACGTATGAGATACATTTACATAGCTCTTCATATACGATAACTGTGTCACGTATCGGCAAAGACCCAGTTAACACTCCAAGACAAAAAAAAAAAAAAAAAAAAAAAAGGCCACAAGCAAATGGAAAATTTTTTGGATTTCTTTTTTTCTGTAATAGTTGAGAGCCAAATTCGTATTTCTTGTGAAGCAACGAAAGTTCGTCAAGTTCTTTTCATTGAATTTGTCTAGTCTAAGACTTACTCACAGATATTAAAGTTATGTGACTTTTCTTGGTATTTATCGCTTCGATATTACTCATATTTTTAGCAAAATACTCATAAAACAATTTACTATTCCCCATGACATAAGTAAATGACTCTAATCTATAGAGTCATGAATTATTTTTCTTTTTTTCACTTTTTGTATTGACAACTTTTTAACAGTTTTGTATTTATTATTTTACTCGTGTGTATTTATTTTTTTTTTAACAATTTATCCCAACTTATTAAAAAGTCAAACACACACACACACACACACTTAGGTGTTAGGTTGCACAAGTCAATAATTATTTGTAATTAACTACGACGTAGTTGGGACATTATAAATCTCAACAACCATAGCGATAAACATACAAATCGACTTAATAAGGGCCTAACTACCCAACGACTAGAGTATACCCTGCCAAAGGGAGAGAGATGAAATGCCAATAAAGTTAAGATCCACTTTCATATGTTTCCCATATCTTGAAAGCTTCAGCTTTTAGCCATGACGGTAGTTGACCATCTGTTCGCTTAAATACCAGAGATCTTCTTCTGACGTTTTAATTTTTATGTCAGTGACCTTTTTGCAGAACCAATTAGCAACCGGTTCAATGGAATGCAATGGCATTAAGTGTTTAGTCTGATGATCATCTCGAATTTGTTATCGTCTAAACTCTATTGATAACTAACTTGTAAATATTATGTAATATTGACTAAGCTCATTGCATATGTAAGACTTGATGCAAATTAACTGCACCTGCCTGTTGAAAGCGCTTTGATTAACCAGATCAATAAAGAAGTATGTATGTATGTATTTTTAGCCCTAAGAACAAGTTTTGAATGGCATTTTGGTCTATACTCTTTTGTTGTTTCAATCGATTGAGTAACTCTGATGTATCCATTAAGTAGGGAGGGTATAAAAGTATACAAAAGTTAAGTAACTGCAATTAAGCGACCAATGGACAATCACGCGGAGTCACAAACAACAAAAGCAACAAAAACCAATACCAACAATAATGTTGTTAAACAAAAAGTCAAAGCCAAGTAAAGTAAAGAAGAAAACAAAAAATAAACTGGCTGTTGTTGTTGTTGCTGTTTATGTTGTCTCTGTGTGACTCAATTGTAGTCAAAGCCAGTTGCAGCTAATTAAGGAAAGAATTGAACATTTTGCTGGCTTAGCAACAAGCAGAACTGAAGCCTTAAGTGAATGCTTGTGTCAAAGGGGGGAGGGGAGAAGTTTTGTTAGAGCTATGACTATATACATATGTATATATAATTCTTGATACTTACCACAGTGTGCGAGATCGATAATCGGCACAACACTCCGTGAGAGAAGCGTGTCAAGTTTGTCGTCGCTGGTTTTAGTTTTTATCATTTTGTTGGTGTGTGTGTATATATTTTTAACTCTTTTACTTATAGAGTTTCTTTGGTTTTTCAGTTAAACACTCGCCTCTGTTAGTGAGGGGCGCTTTATCACTAATTACGAAGCTTCGCTGGCTGCCGCTGCGGTGCAATTCAACAAACGCCACGACAACGATCGCTGCCTAAATGGAACTGAACAACGAGGCAAACAGAACTCGATTATTATTATGGTTATTGCTGGCTGTTTTGGTTTTTCATTTTGGCGTCGTTCGAAAATAAAAACAAACATCAAAAATTCGAGCTGTGCCTCTTTTTTTGTTATTGTTGTTATTCGGTATTGTTGCTCTTATTGTTAGTTATTTTTGTGTTTTGTTTTATATTCGATTGAACGCTTTGAGTGACAGGCGATCAGTAGGAAGAACGGGGGCTAGCGGGGCTTCACCCCAATCGAAAGTCAAACGTTGCTAAACCGGGAAGGGCGCGTGTCGGACGTTTTTCTTTTGACGATTGTTCTTCGGTTCGATTTCTTATACTATATATGTATGTATGTATCTCTCACTATGTTGTGATCGTCAAGCGGTTCCCCAAGAGACTAAAACTTGGTTGGCATTTTCTTGAACGTTCTTCCATTCGCTTGCTAGCTTATCGCACCTGAGGGGAAAAGTTTTGTGCTTGGCGTTTATGGATTTGTTGTTGTTGTTGTTGGTTTTTTTGCCAAATAGCGGGAAAAGGTGAGCGGAATTGAAATTGGAATTGAAAGTATGTGTACTCTTTCCATGTGCGCCGCAATTAGATAAAATTTAATCAAATCAAAATTGTGATAAGTAAATTAGCACTTGTCGTTTTGCACACGAGGTGGCCCAAGAGTTCTAGAGGGATCGGAGTGGGATAGGTTTTTTTTTGGGGTGGGTGACTCTAATGTATGTACATATGGGCTATGTATGCTAAACACGTATTTATACTCTATCTAAAGCCAAACATTGCCATTGCCTTTTTGCCGTCAACAGGTAGTCAGTCTCTCTCTCCCTTGTCAGCTTTTGCGTTATTTGCTACTCAGGTATACCAGCTTGCCCGCATGAAGATACATACATATGTACATACACAGAAACATATATATATTTGCTTTGCTTTGCGTTTCACATTCGCCAAGACATACAAACACAGATACTTTTGTTATGGTATGGGTTACGATTTGGATATGGGCACAACAGACTGAATGACAGACAGACAGAAAGACAGACAACCAGCCTGGCAAACTACTTGCACGGCAACACACACACACACACAGACTAAAGTATCTGGCAGATCTCGTTTAACGGCACTCGAACTCTCTTCTCAGGTGTGAGCCCTGACTTCACCCCTTTCAACCGGCCAGCTGATGGCGTCTGTGTTGCCAAGCGGAGCCGCCTTTGTACAGGAAATGCCAGATGAGCAAAAGCAAAGTCTGGGCCTGCCAGTCTGCAGGGATTTGCTAACTAGCAATAAACGACTGGCAAAGCCAAAGCGAAGAGGAGGAGGAATGACTGCAGAGGCCGGAGGGTCTCCAGCTCTGGAGGCATGAGTAAGCATTTGTCATCGTGGCGTGAAATTTCGCTTCGGTTTTGTATTTTTTTTTGCACAACAAAAAAAAAACGAAATAAAACTGAAATAGGAGTATCTATTTTTACCCGCCTATTCAAACTGCACACACACACACACCCATTCGTATGTGTGTATGTATGTATCTCTATCTGATTCTCTGTATCTGCATCTGCAATTTATTGAAGTTTTGTTTTTCTTTTCATCATAGCAACAACACAAAACTCGCTTTCTTTTTCGCATAGATTTCGCTTTTCAAATCAAATTCACCTTCGAATTATGTTTTTTGGATTTACCCCAAAAAAATATCCTACTTAGTCAATTTTGGTATATTTTGTTTCTTGGTTTTTTGCACACTTTCCATCATTTTGTAACACACTCGCGAATTTAACCTAAATACAACTTGTCGTCGTTGTTGTTGTTGTTATTGTTGGTAGTTTCTCGGTTTTTTTTTTTTGTTTCTCTCTGTGTCTCTTGTGATACAAAACAATTTAGCAGCGAGGAGAGCAGCGAACACGTCGCGACGTCTACTCTCTACAGCAATTTTGCTAGCAGTGAAACATTTCGCTGTTGGGTTTAAGTTGCCCAAGACGATCGCCAAATGGAACTGGTTCGCCCTCGAAAGAGTACATGGTAGGTACATTTCAGTGCTGAAAAATATTTAGGCATCTGTTAGATACTTTTCAAAACTTAACAACATTTCATAGCATGCTTTTGGGGTTATACAAAAATAGACTTTAAAAAATCAGCAGAATGTAGTGTAATAAAAGATAGTTTACATGAAAGAATTTAATTCTAGTCTTCGTATTATTATTAAAGATAAAATTCTTGATTCTCGTGGAAACTGATAACAGTACGTATATGTTTATTTTCACTTTTAATTATAATCTTGATCAGTCTTTGAAATTTTTAGATAAAGTATTTTCACTTTTAAGATTATCTTAAGCGCTGTTATCTTTTGTTGACACATACTCGGAATATACTTTTTCGCTTTCTTTGGGTGGGTACATGGAAAATTTAAAGCTTATTTACAATATTACTGTTTGCCATAAGTTTCGCTGAACTTTTTCTGTATTAGCTCAAGTGCACTGTAGACTCTGTGGGAATAAAGAAATATGTATTAAGAAAGTAGAGAAAGACGATAGTACAAGGTAAGTTAGTAACCTTTCATTAGATGTAGATTCACTCTTATCTGCATCTGTAGAGAATAGTGCGTTTGGGGTTATCAGAGTTGCATTATTTGGATGACAAAAATAAGCCAAGGAATGTCGACTACGAGCCCTTATATACTTTTGTTCAGGTACAACAACACGATGAGGCTGAGGATTAAAAGAAATACTTTCGGATTAGAAATTTATCATTGAGATTCAGTAGAATAAACCCACCAAAGCATGATAACGCTGGCGTGTCCAAAGGGAAAGGATTTCGCCACCGTTGATCAGAATGGCACCAGGTAGATGGCCTACACGTTCCCACTTCTCACTGCCAGGTAGCTGAACTTCCAGACCGCCTTCAGAGTCCTGAGCCAATAGTGTGAATGTTCCATAATCCACATGGGCACCACAACGTATCACATCCTTCTCCTGACCGGGTTCATCTTCTATCACAGGTGGATAGTAGAGCATTCGCAAAGTGGACATGTTTGTATCTTCACCGCACAGCATCTGCGAGTGAGTGTCGAGCAAAAAACTTGGCGGAATGTCCAACGGTGCTGCCAAGGCCTTTAGTATAAAGCTGGCCAGTGACTTTAATATCTTGGCTAAATTGCCCATGTCATTGTGGGGAAGACTTTCCGGATCGAGACTGCATATATTGAAAGCATGCCGCAGTTCTGGAGTCTTGCCATCGAAACGTTCTATGCCAGGTCCCACATAGCCACGATTACTGCCCTCCTTTCGGTCATATTGTTCCTTTTCCTCAGCGGGTAAGTCCAAAAAATTATCAAACTTCTCCCAACCTGTTCTGAACTAAATAAAGAAATGTTATGTGTAATTTGATCTATTAAATTTAATTATAATTTGTCCAACCTGGTCATCGGATATGCCATGATTAACCAAAAAGGCAATGCCCTTTTCTGTAAAGGCTTTTTGTAGCTGTAGACCCACTCGATTGATAACTGATGGTATAGATATCTCTTCAATTCCTGCAAATACGAATAATAGTTTAAGATAGCGATTTTCTGATTTGTTCTCTAAGAATAACTTACCGCAATGGCCCAAATCTATGATGGGGACCATATTACGGGAGAGCAGTGTTTCGAGATGATTATCTTCTTCATTTATCTGACTCATATTTAAGAAACTTATTTAACTAGAGAAAAGTAATCTTATTAAGATAAGAATTTTTATGAGGGAGCGCCGAGTAATTGAAAATATAAGCACGTTTCAGTTCGTTCCGTTCGTAATGCGCTTCTCCGTCAGACTGAATAAATTGCACGTCTTAAGTTTGTATATATAACGAGAGAATAGAGAAAAACACAGAGAGAGAGAGAGAGAGAGAGAGATCTGATAAGCCTCTCAATTGTTATAAGTAGATTTCTCTCACTTCTTTTAAAATGTTCTTTGACTTTTTAATAGCCTACTTTCGGGTACTTCCATTTTATATCGAATCAAACCAATACAAACCATAAGTCTTAAAACAACAAATATGTATTTTAACTTAAAAACAAGGTTTTGGTATTTATTCCAATGTACCACAATTAATAACTTTCTCTATAAGTTCCTCTTGCTAAGTTCATTGCTATTTCAAATGCCGTATAAATTCTGAAAAATATTAAAACAATTAAAATGTGACATCAAAATCATTTCAATTTTCACAATAACCTTTCGTCTGTAGCATTGTGGTCAATGTTATCTTGGGTCACGAGATCTCTGGGAGATATTTTGGTATCATTATCCGGATGCAGAAAAAAGGCAAGGGAATGCCTACCGGAAGCACGCAAATCTTCATCCTCAGGCACAATGACTCGATGTGGCTATGAGAATTGAAAACTGACATTAGCAGGAACACCACACGAATTGATGAACCCACATACCAATGCATAGAATCGTCTTTGGGTCCATGCCGACAAGGTCTCACCGCAATTGATGGCAATGGCTCCTTGAAGATGGCCAACACGTTCCCATTTATCACTGCCAACTAATTTAACTTCCAAACCTCCTTCCGAATCCTGTGCTAGCAGAGTAAAAGTATCATAATCACAGTGAGCACCGCAACGCACAATGTGGCCAGATCCAAAATCTTTGTTATTGCCAGTCACTGGTGGATAGTAGAGCATACGCAGTGTGGTCAAGTTATGGCCATTATTGGACAGCATATGCTTGTGGTTGTCGAGAAAGAAATTTTGCGGCATGCCCACTGCTATAGCCAAGGATTGAAGAATGAAACTAGCCAAGCACTTAAAATCCTGTCTCAGCTGGCTTATATTCTCTGCAAACCCAGGCACTTCCTTGGGCATGATATCCTTATGCTCTTGGCAAATATTATAGGCATGACGCAGCTCTGGAGTTTTACCATCAAAACGTTCCATGCCAGGACTAACATAACCATGATTGTCATCTTCGGCAATCTTTGAGCGTGCATATTTGTTTTTCACATCGCTTGGCAAGTTTAGAAATTCATCAAAATAATTCCAAGAAGTTTCAATCTACATATGACAAATTGATTGGTTTACTTTACCCATCATTCTAGACGTCCTCGCTTACCTTCTCCAAGGGAATACCATGATTAATCAAAAGAGCTATTCCCGTTTCCGTTAAAGCCTTATATAGTTGCTGACCTAGGTCTTTGAAAGCTGTTTCTTTAATTCCTATGCCTACCATATCAATAATGGGCACAAGATTACGTGAGATAAGTGTATCGCCCATGACTTTTCTATGTGCTTATGTCCAAAAATATGACAAACAACTGAATTCATTATCAATCCAAGCGAGATTTTTATATAATTAAACGAAATTGAGCTAAGTTTACTTTGAGAGAGAAGTGTGGTGAGTTATATAAAACATTGCCTACTTTTAGGAGCTGTTCTATCTGAAATTTAAAATTTGATTTGATTTCAAGTGTTTGTAAATTGTTTTCTGTTTTATTGTTTACAAAAAGGAAAAATAATAATATATGTTTACTTATAAAATGTTTTGTTTTTTTATAAATTTTCTTATATATCGCATGGCAAAATCCAATATCTGGCCGAAAGTAACAAACAAACAAAAGTTCATGAACAATTTTCATTTGATTTGCCATTTGCTTGTTGTCTTTGATTTTCATTGCTTGCCAAAGTCAATAAAATAAAAACTACATAATTACTAATCTATAATATTTGGTTCTATTACACTTTCCCATTACAAACAGCAAGTGCAAAGAAAGATCTTGCACCATTTTTTGGCCATTCTCCTCAATTAGCTTAACTTACGAAACTATAAAATATGCATTCTGACCTATACATAAGTCAACTAATCTTAACAATATGGTGGAATTGTAAATGGTGGGCGGGTGTGGATAGGTAAGGAAGTTGGAAGGGGAAGGGAGAGGGTGGTGGTTGTGGTGATAGAAGGCGAACTATAAGAGAATAGATGGCTATACTCTTTATAGCCCAAAATGTACACAGTTTCTATAGATTAGGAAAAGCACCTAGTTAAGCCATTTGTGCCCATTTCTTTTTTGCCTTTCAGAATTCTCTGCTCTACTCCTGTTTGGCTGCTACCAGTTTGGCCTTGGCCTGGGCAGCTTCCGCCGCTTGTTTGGCTTCCTTCTTGTAGTTGTGCACATAGAACGAGCTGAACATGTAGGTAAAGAGGCCAGCATTGAATGTCAGCAGGGCAGCAATCGACTTGGGGAAATTGCAATTGGGCTGGAACTGAATTTGCAGCGTGTGCACAAAGATGATCAAGAATTGCACCTATATTGAGGGGATAAATGTGAAAATTAATTTCAACATGACTTCGACAACGTTGAACGAAACTTTGAACTTACAATCTGCAGAATGGTTATGTACTTCTTCCACCACAAATACTTTTGTACTTTGGGTCCCATGGCCGAAAGCAGATAATAGGCATACATAATAATGTGAATGAAGGAGTTAATAAAGCCCAATAGAGTGCCATGGCCGCCAGCAAAGTATTTCACTCCAATAAAGGCACAAACTGGCATCAGAGTGTGGTGATAGAGATGCAGGAACGAGATCTGACGTTGCTTCTTGCGCAGCACAAAGAACACAGTGTCCAGCAGTTCGGTGATTTTGGCAATATAGTACAACCAAACCGCACGGGCCATCTAAGATAGTAGAGTTTGCAATCAATCCAAGTCAAATCCATCAATTGATTACACTTACCCTCATGGAGATGGGATCTGTGGCATAGGTAACCGGCTCGCATTTGAAATTGTAATGACCGCCCCAGCCGCCTTTGTAGCCCTCATAGAAGAGCACCCAACTCAAGAGTACTTGAACAGCATTGTAGATCAACAGGGTGTTCTTCAATTCAAAGGGCTTACGATCCCGCATATAACGTGGTCCAGCATACAGACAGAAATACAGATAGGCACCCAGGATCATGAACAGCGGTCCCGGAGCATTCGACAGGAACCAGCTCTACCAAAACAAGAAGAAGAAAAACCACACAAAATGGATTATATGATCGGTTTGCCAGGTAATCAATTCTCTCTCACCTTTGTGCGCAGATCCTCGTGCTCAACAAAGAAGTTGACCATCTTGTCAACAATTGTTTGGGTCTCGTTTAGTCTGACCGACATTTTGCCAACTGTAAATAGTAAGAAATTGTACATTAAACATTGGTAACCTAATGCGGTGAGGGGTAACTGGGTTATGACTTAATTGCACGACCAAAATTATTAGCACCTTTTGCGATCAAATGCCCTTGGTTTGTCTAGTGCCTACTAATCAGAAGTATACACACTATATAGGCGCACCCACCACCAAACAGATCGCTCAAAATGTGCAATAATAACATACATATATATACACGATTGTATACACAAAGTAAATCGACTTCTGAGTGTTTCAGCAGCTATGCAATATGTTAAATCAATATTATCGCCATGTAAATTAGGCAAAACGCAGCAAAGTTCTGTAATGCCATTAACCCGATGCATCATTTCTGTTGAACTGGCAAAAATATCGCATTAACTTATATAAAAACTTCAGCGAACTTCAACTTATATCAACTACTTGCCGCATCAGCAATAAAGATTTTGCTTTTGTTTCTTCTTTTCTTTTGCGTTTTCGGTTTCATTTTAAATTATGATTTAAATTTATGGTTAATTGTCCAATGCAAGGGACACAAAATATTGTTTATGTGAAGGAAACTTGTTTCTTTTCCTTGGTCTTGGGTTATTTTGTATTTTGTTGATGGGATATTGTGATTCTGTGTATGGCTAGCAGCTAGTTTCTTTTTTGCGTTTAGCTTTGGAAATTCCCCCAGACAGTAAAGGAGGCAGGACTGCCTTCAAGGACAGGCAATTTGAGCTTTAATTTACCGGCTTGAAACCAGTTTTTCCCTTTTTGGCCAACCGACTGTATGTCGATGGCTATCCTTTTCTCTGTTGTTGGGTTTTTTTTCGCTTTGTTGCATTGATTATGGCCATTGTGACTAGACAATTTTTGGTCCGACTAGTCGGGCTATTGCTTGCTTGATATCGGTCATTATTTTGCCATAATTGCATTGGCCAGTAATCGACTTCTTTATCGAGGCGTTCGTCATGCGTTGCAAATTGCTTGGGCGAGCAGCAAAAATAAACTTACAAAAATCATAAGAAAAATCTCGACAAGACAGTTGCCCTAGTTGGGCAATAATTATTTGGGACATGAGAAGCCTTGGATCGTTTAGATCGTTAAGTAATTTACATGTACACAGCATATCCGCACATCAAATATATATTTATCTATATATACACTGAACAAAATGACACTTAATTTCATACTAAAATGGCCCATTTGACATTTCAGAAATTACTTTTGCTTAGTTAATAAAAGTCATTTTCGTGGAAGACTAAAATTATTTGGCTAACTTATTTTTTCTTCAATAAATATTAAACAATTCTCAATCAAGCTTTCGATGTAGTCTGATTCAGTCGACTCAGAAATAATATATATAAATTTTTAATTGTTAATATGTTTTCCAAACAAATAATTTAACTATTTTTGATGATTTTGTAGTTTCTCTGTGTAGTTATTTTGTTTGCACTTTGCTTTATTAATAATTATCTATGAACACCTTGTTTTTTGCATATGTGTGTAGTACGTGTGTGTGTGTGTGTGTGTGGCATAAAAACACTTTCAACTTGTCGACTAACAGGCAAAGTGAATGCCATTGTAGTGAACGAATGAATGTATGAATGAATAAACGAATGATTTAATGTTCAGTCATCGTTCTATAGACCCTAATGCCAACATTGAATAACGAGAATTTCGACCATTTTATTTGCATATGGCACATAGAGCGCGAAGTGGCTTTGTGTTAAGTGTTTGGCTTTGTGATTTCTCAATGCTTCTTCGCCTTCTGCAACACATGGGCCACCTTTCTGATTCGAAAGTACAGCAACAAATTTAAAAATAATGCACAAATTTATGTATATATACGATTTCAATCAAATGTTTGACTGTTTGGTCACAAGTAAATAACAAGAACAAGTTTCATTGGCATGCAAATATAAGAAATATTATTTAATAAATATATATATATTTATTTATTGTTCTGTAGAGATGTGTTGCTCCACTAACCTGTTCAAGAAACTGGCAAAATATTATATAATCATGGCCAAATCTCTTACCGGTTTTACACTCTGCAATAAAAATTAATTCTCGATTCTGAGGGCCAATTCCCGAAAAACAACAACCAAAAAACAAACATTTTTTATAATCATTTAGCGGCCATAAATAACTAGTTAGTATAGTATTGCAGAAGCGGTACCAGTTCTATTCTAAAAGACCAATCAAATTCTCTTTCCTCCCTCGACCATTCTAAGAAATGGCCTTTCGCTTTATCTAACAACAACTTGAACAAATATCAAAGAATAAGCTGTAAACTTTGATACCATACATTAATATATTCGTATATAGTATATTTATGTATATTTGCTTAACTATTAATTCCAAAAACAAGAAGATGAAGAAGAAATCCAAATTTAATGTATTCACATGCAAATTAATTTTTTGGTCTTTATGATGGCCAAGAAGCGACAAGGAGAGGCCAACAAACCAAAGAGGAAAAAACCACACACAGACTTGAGAATCTATTTTGATCTTTAGTTTGGATTGCATCAGTTTAGTTAAAAGACACAAAATTAATAATAGTTTTGCGAAAAATATTTGCTCTCTTTTTCTTGCTCAATTTGTGATCGTTTCTTTTAATTTCAATTTGTTTTTCTCATTAACGCAATGCGAGGCGAGGCGGCCTAAAATATTCAGTTGAGAAATATTCAACTGACGTCACAGCCTATTAGTTATGCGTTAATCAGCTCCAGACTTATGTCGGATATGATCAATTCAATACACGCGCCAGGGGACAAAAGAGAGGCACGTTTTTGTTCTATCATCAGATTGGTTACCATTTTTGGGTAACTTGCCTGGACACAACAGCACATGGGCGGTGTATAGGAAGTTTTTTCGGTTGTCAGGTAGGTTTATCTGATAAGAGGAGAAGAAACACCTCACAAAAACCGTGCAAGACAGAGACAGGCAACGCATGATCCCAAGTGCGGGACATAAAACTGAACAATCAATTTCGAGTCTCTCTGTTCAATCGATTGAATGGACCCGAGGCAACGGCAACGCATTAAAATTCGATATCAAGGTCGCCAGTTTATTTTGGTTTTCGTTTTCATTTCAACTTCTTTTTGATTCCCCCTCTTCGCATTTTGTCAGGGAAAACGAGACCTTATGCATTTCATGGGGAGCATCATCATCATCATCTTGATCGTGAAGAAGTTGATCAAAGATAAACACAATTGGATTGGATTATGTTTACAGCAACGTTTAGAGCCATATTATCTGCCCACTAAGCGCGTGAGAGGTTGTTTTTATGACTTTCATATGCAGATATATGTTAGTTTTGGTATTTGGCATTAGTCTGGCCTAAGTTTTGACCTTGAACTAGTGAGAGACTTGGCAAATTATTTATGACTGGCTACTATTGATTTCCGCATGTCTAGTTGGAAAAAATTCCAACATTCCTTTATACAATTAAACATATATATGTATGGATAGTTATATAGTAAATAACAAGCCTAATCGAACATACTTGTTAGTTGGTTTTAATGAGCAAATCGAGCAGCAGTCATAAAACAGAGGCAAAGTGAAGTAAAACAAATTTTTAGATTACAATTTTAATATATGCATTTCCGATTCTACGAACTATTTCACAGTGCCTAATAACTGCTTATTTCTCAACTCGGAGACCTTACTATATCCTAAGTCAGTCTGTTAAAGATTTTCCAAATAAATTTTGCATATAAATTGACAACATTTCGTTTTGGATTCGAAGTTTATTAGGACTGTTTATATTTATATGCAGTTGCTGGTAAATATTGTTAACTGCAGCTTATTGATGTCAGTCTCCCCCACCTACACACACACACACACTCTCACAGACCTAAGCTGGTCCGTAAGGTACAAAGTTTGTTGCCTAAGTCTTTTGTTTAATATTGGTTTTATTTTGAAACTTGAATAAATTAAAAATTGTATGCATAAATAAAGAATCAATATAATTGCGCCTGTCATAATCTAAGGCATACCATGATCACGAGCTCATCAATCAATTGAGTGATTCTCGATTGAGCTGATGAAAGTTTTTTTTTTTTTTATACCTTCTCACCGTCACCGGCAATAATTAGAAAAAATTAACAACAACAACAATATATAAACTAATCGATTTTCACTTGAAGCATCATTATCATTATCATTATCGACATTGATCATTGGTTTTTTTTTTTTTTTTTTTTGTTATTTAGTTTCTGTGACAGAATCAAATACTCAATACCAAGGGTGCCAAGATTAACCATGTCATTCCTCTATTAGTAACCACTGTGTATACCAAAGACCTCGATTTCCCAACGACCGATGAAAACTTCTGGCCTCCAATTTACAGAAAATTTGCAAATGTCATCATTTCAACAGGTTGTTCTCCCTCTTGACAATGCGTAAATGTGTGAGTGTGTGACTTTGTATATTTGCCTTGCCATTATTATCAAAAAATATGAATTTTTGTGGGTTTTGTTTTTGTGGCTTGTTAGTCAAATAAGTCACTTGAAAACTCGCTCGCCCAAAGAAAAATTGGGAAACACGAAATGGATTTTGAAGGTGTGACCGGCCACGCATGTGACCCCAATTGGATTTAAAACAAGATACAAGAAGAAAAAGCGAAAAATGTAAAAATTAAAATGCAATTTTCCATGGCGAGGGATGTCAACCGAAAGGCCATAAAGTCGCCCAGTCGCACTTCTTCTTTTTGTTGTTGTTGCTGTTGTTGTAGTTAAAACACCGCCAACGTGCGAACGGATGTGCAGCCGAAAAATCTTTGAGATATTTTTGTACCCACACACACACACACACACACACTCACACACGCACAAGATACTCATCTAGTGATATGTAGTTAATTTGACTAGATGTCAAAAAGAGACCCAACAATAAAATCGTAAATAAACAAAAAACTTTGCGCATGTGTAAAAGTTAAAATGACTTCCCCACAAACGTCATAATGATCATCATCATAATCATCTTCATTGGCATGGCTTTTGGACATGGGCAACCGCGTCTCTTTCGAAGGGCATCCAAAAGCCAAGAGCCAAAGAAAAATTAAAAAGAGGTGTGAAAATATTAAATAAAATTAAATAGATTCAAAGTCACACACACTAAAGAAGAAGAAGTTCAAACATAGATAATAAAAATAACAAAAAAACAAAATTTAATTTGATATTCTGTAAGCATTTTGTAGGATCTATTTGTCAGATCAAATAAAGCTTAAATTTTGAAATTCCATTTGTCTCAAACTACTCCATGTTTACGATTATTTAGCACTTCTTTTTTTCACATTTCATCGAAAGTGTAACACACGAAATAGTCATGGGCTAAGGGAGAAGCCAAAGGAGATGAGGAAATGACCGATGACTGATTAATGTATGACGCAAAGAGTCAAGAAATTGCAGCAGCTTCAACAACAACAACAGCAACATCAAGGGCAACAACAACAAGTGTTGCGATCTTCCCCTACATGCAACTCCACAACTCACAGAAATTGATCAATCGTCGTGAGATTTACATATATGTACATATATAAGAGAAGACATTAGTGATTGACTTGACTTGACTTGATCATGGGATTCGGAATTGAAATTGGTATCGGTTGGTGTTGGTCTTCATCTTTGCCAAGCATTACAGCTGGTTTTGTAAGTTCGTCTCGTTTTATATATATTTTTTTGTTTTTTGGTTTATTTTTTCGCCCCGTGCATTCATTTCATTTTTGGGCCATCGTCGTGTTATTTATTTATACAATATTTAGTTTGTGTCTTTCTTTGGCGGCACTCGACTACGAATTCGTCCATATCTTTTTTTGGGGACTTAAAGGTTTCTTTTTTTTTTTTTTTTTTGGTATTTATGTAGTTTTCAGTTTCCAGTTTCGCAATGACCCAAAAACAAAAAAACCGAAAAATTCAGCTCAAACACATGACGATTAGCCATAAAGGAATAATTTAGCATAAATGTGTACACAAATTTTTACCCATCATATTGAGGGTTCTAGGTTCTAGCACTTGCCTTCAAATTTCGAATGGTTTTCTTGACTGGACGATAATCGGGCACTGCACACAAAGACACGGCACACTCTCAATCTCAAAGAATAAACAAACACTAAACGAAAGATTTTTGTTCTTCTGGTTCTATATGTTATCCTTTTGATAGGCACACCGAGCTAACGAGACAGAGGGATCGATCAGAACACGTGGAAGTGAAGGCGGCTTCACGACTTTTTAATTTTCCCAGCGATCACTTGGCTGTTGAAGCGCCGACAGCAGACTAAGCGATATCCGTACGCTACAAGCTGTCTTCAATGTACCGCAGACACAGATACAGATACAAAAATCTACAACACTAAAGAAAAAAGACGAAAAAAAAGCACAACTAAAATACCAAAACCCAACGACAAAGTTTCGGATTTTCGTCTCGGAAATGGCCTCGATCGCACGAACAGGTGAGCCGAACCGATCTGACAAACGTTTCGTTATCTCTCGGTGTTTGTGTTTTTGTCTTTTATTTTTTGCTGATCCCACAGAGTATTGCCTGATTTTAAGGGCCCAAGCCAACTTGCAAGCTAATTTTCAATAAACAATTAGCGTGAAATTAATGCACATAAATACATACTTACATACATATATATACATATGTAGATTCAACAATTAGAAAGCCATAATGCATATTGCAAATAAAAATAAAGAAAATTAAAAATAAATTAACCACGCCCCCGTATGCAATATTGTATTTTTTATTTACTCATTTTGTTTTGTTTTGTTTTTATTTAGCAATTAACAACTTTTCTAACTATTTTTAGAAGAGTGTGTTTCTCGAAGCTCTAGGACTTGAACAATTTTCCAACATTTGGCCCATATGGGCTAGCTGAGTGTGCAAATTATTGTGCAATTAAATGGCCCCAAAATGCCTCAAAGCTCCAAGCGGCTCCAAGCAGCAGCAGAGGTAAAAAGGCATACCAAAACTTCAGTGGCCACTTGATAAATTTACGCTACGTCATTGTGCTCACACTTCAGTCATAGTCACAGTCATTACAACAAAGCACCTCGAAATGAAAACGAAAATGAAAAAGAAGTTTACAATTGCATTGCCAGGCCACATCAGAAAGACGCACTAACCTAACTGGCAATTGCCGCCAATGGTTGCCTGACATTTGCCACCAGCACCAGCACCACCGCCAACTCCATCTTGAGCACTTACCTCCGGCGGGACCTATGGTTAATTGCTCAATAGCAGAAATGAAGCTTCATTTACCTGTTAAGTGGTTCGACCATGCCACACCCTTCTTCCACATGCCACTTACCAGTTAGCCACTGAGTGCATTTCACTTGGAGGTTTCATCAATCATCAATTCATTCACAGATCGGATTCGGCAGATGCTTAACGACTACTTTAACGACAATTTTAGCTTCCGCTATGTATAAACCAAGGTCAAATCATTTTTTTGGCATGCCAGGCGCGTGCCTGTCTCTGATTCTCTTCATTTGGTTTCGTCGGGTGCGGGAGGAAACCAAAAAAAAACTCACAATCACACATGATTTTTTTACGCAGTGCGTTCAACGAGTCACTGACGCCTTTCGGGGCGTGCCTGAAATTTGATTGGCATATGCAAATTTTGGATAAATGTGTATCAAGAGTTTATCAATACATAGATCTTAAAAATTTCCCCAAATTTACATTTTCATCGATTTTCAAAGTCAATGTCAACCGAACAGGCCGGAAACAAAAGACTCAAGTAACGAACTTACTTATGTCTCGGACCATTTTTTTTACATTTGATTTTTCTTGAGTTTTGAATGTTGTTGTTGTCTCTGGATTTTGTAGATGCTCATTTAACGACTTATTCGATTAAAGTTTTTTATTTTTATTGTGCTATACACATATTTGTTGTTATATTTTATTCAAAGCATCTTCTTTTTACATGGGCAACAACAAAAATCAAAGCAAAAATTGCCAGTCTATTGTCCAAGCCGAAAGACAAGGCATCTTTTTTGTTGTACCATTATATGCTTTTAATGTTTTTGAACTTGACAAGATATCATAATTTGCATGATAATGATTGGGTTCGGGTGTGCGGCTATAGGTCTATATTTTCTATGGTCTATTAGGGTGGCTCTGTTTCATTCAAATCGGTGATTCGCATACCTAAAGTTCCCCTTGTAAGTTAAATATTTAGAATATTATAGTTAATGTTTTAATAGATTAGTCCTAGAGTTGGTTTCTGGACATTATAATTTTATTTAAACCCAAGACTCAAACTCAATTTTGAGTGATTGGTTTCAATTTAAAAAGCAAACAAGAAAACAAATATCTCTTCCATATTAAGAATTAAGTCAATAAGATATATGAAATTTCTGCCACAAAGTTTCTATTCTGAGATTCCTTTCTTCATACAAATTTGGACCGGCCCAATATACATATATGTATGTACATATGTATGTATGCTCATACTATATCTACCTATATCTTTATGTTAATGTCTGACATAAAGTGTGTATAAAATAATGCGAGATGTGAGACTTCTATACAATTCCTTTTTCTTTGTTGTTTCTTGTGGCAATTCTTGTTTTTTAGCAATTGTCTTTGTCTATGTCTACATTAAAACTCAATTTATGCCTAAGCAATGGAAAATTTGAACATACGATTGATTTGAAATCAATGAACTACCAAGACAAAAAACAACCAAAACAGACATGCAACGGATGCTGATGATGGAGATCGAACCTTGACCATAACACTTAAACGCCAAAAACCTTCAAGACCAGTTGTCGGTTGGTTGTCGGCGTTTATTGAATTTAACGCATAAAAAGCAACTGCAGAAAACCATTAATAAAGAGCTAAGAGCAATGAAACCGCCAACAAAAACAAACTCACAGGGTGGCAGGCAGACAGAGTGAACTCTGCCGATCGGCCAGTTAGCTGTGGTCGACATTGAACTAAAGTCGGAAACCAGCACACATGTCTTCCGCCTGACCTGACCGAAGAAATTGCCAAATTAAATATAATATGCATTAATTATAGTTGGCGTGGTCTCTGTACATCATGCTTATAATTGAAAGTGAAAGCCATACTGGAGAGAGCACCTACTATTAAGAGAGCCCAAAGTAATGTTAACCCACACAAACTAGGGTCAAATAATCGCTTAACCATAACCAGTTGTTGTCCCTTTTCTGTTTGGCTCTAAGCAAAGTAGCGCAAAATTAACCAAAATATGTAAAACATAAAAGGCACGCCTTAAAAAAGTGTCGCTAGTTAATTAGCATATCGAAGTTGTTGGTTTCATTTAATATTTCCATTTCGTGGTATAAACGTATATATTTCACGATAGTCAAAAGACAGCGTGAGGGGTCAAGAAACGCCAACGAATTGGGGGAGACAAACAAAAAAATGTGCCAAAAACGCGTCAATTTATAATCACATTTATGCTACGAATTGGAAATGAATTGTTGAAGCTGCCGCTGTTTTTGATTGGGCAATTTAATGCTTACATCGTACAGTAAACCTTCGAATTGTGATCTGACATTGCACTTAAAGTCGCCCTCAGCATCTCTTGCAATTCCTTTTCCTCACATAGAAAGCTTCACTGTAAACTTGGCATTCATTTAGTTATGCACAGAGTTTTATCTCATTAACGCATTTTTGGCATATTTATTTCATCTGACTTCCGAGCTGATTTTTGTGTGTTAGTTGCCTTTTTTTCTTATTTCTTTTTGATAATTACCAATTTTGGCCAAGTCATTTTTTGCGTTGCTGAACTTGAAATTCCCAAAAAAAAAATACAGAAAACTCATATTGATTTAAAGTGGACACGTGCCCACATTGTTAAGTACAAAGTTCGATTATTTTGGCAATAAGAAAAAGAGAAGAAATCATATAAAAGGCTTAACGATTCGATCCAATAGATATTTATAAAAACTAGCACACAAAGACAATGACATCGATGATAAATTAGATAGAATAGAAGACAGAGGCAACAACAAAGATAAACCTGCGACTAGTCCACGGCTGATTAGTTAAAACATTGTCAAGCGGGTCAAAGTCAAACTCTTGAGCCGAATTCGCCCAGTCATCACCAGCAAAAAAAAAAAAAACTAAACGTAGCGTTTGTTAGTCTTTTTTTTTTTCTTTTTCATTTTTCTATTCCATCCTCAGACAACAATCGAAGATTAGAGATCAGACTAAACTAGTAACCGCAATTCTTTCTAATGATCCGAAAGACGAGCATTAGGTTAATGGCAATCAAAATTATTGCACAATTATAAAAACGATTTGCCAGCAGAACGACTTGTCCGAACTTTATACACCCTTGCCATTAGTTAGTTATGAAAACTTGGGATTTGGCGAGAGTATTTCAACATAAAATCGTACAAAAGTCTCGTAACTGGAGATCAGTTTAAGAATCATTAATAACTTTGTTGACTAAGACAATAATAATCGCTAACGAAATTAAGAACTACTGCTGCTTACGTTTTCATTCCCGAGTTATATGAAGTAAATATTTCAGTATTTGCGATTCATTGGTGCGTTTAGCTAGATGCATGCAATAGAAACGGGTTTGCTTTTTGAAGTCTTTTCATGTTTTATTATTTTGATTTACTCAAAATGATCGTTTTTTTGCTTTTGTTTTCTTTTTTTGTTGACAGATCGGCAATTATGTATAATGCATATGGTAAGATATTATCGTAGATTCCAAGGTCAGTGACGGCTACGGGGGGTTTGTGTGGTGTAAGTGTTAATGTATTCAAAATAAAATGAGTTATAGTCCAGACCTCAATAAACAACCGATTCTAATTATTATTAAATACTAATGCCGAATTCTTGTTGTCTAATTTGCACAACTTAAGAACATAAATTAATTGCCTGTCTAGGCTTTTTAAAGAGAGGGTTTAGAGTAATCCTAAAACCTGAGCGCAAATCACTTTCAGGTGATTTATGTATGTATAAAATTCTTAGGTCCAGGAATGGATTGCAAATTGGCCAAACATTTCTGTACTACCCAATGTTTATTGAACTAAAACGATAATGTAAATGATAGTGATAATAAACAAAATTAATAAATGGAATTCCATAAATAATTCTACATAGTTTTTTTAATTAAGCTACTGAAGATTTAATTCGACAATAAATTGATTTCTTTCTTTTTTGTCATCTATGAAATTTGTAGATCTTTTTTTTTTTTTTGGGCACAATTTGAACATGATGGAATTGGTATAGATCTATAATTCGTATAACAAGGTACAAATGCTCACCAAACACGCTAAAAATGGTTGCATTGTAAATCTGCGCTAAATCGCCATAATGTTCCTCTATGTGTATGCTTGAATGTGTGTGTGTGTGTGTGCGGTATGGTGTGTGTGTGGGTGAATATTAAGTGTGTCTCTGAGGAGTATATGTGTGGGTGTTTATATAAATATGATTGTATCCTTGATATCAACAGCAGCTTCTAAAAGGTTATCGGCTCAGTGGGAACAGTACATTCGCTATACATGACACGGTACATGGCCATCTCGGTAATGCCGTGATAATGCACAAAGGCAGCAGCAATGACAAGCACATGGAACAGTTGATGCGATTGAAACTGCAAGAAATCAAGAGACCAAACAGTTTACAAGAGTTGACTCCTTAATCTATTAAAAGCAGACTTACCCAAATGTCAAACTTTCCAGGGAACCAACGTTCGGGCACACGTAGAGCATACAGCAAGGCGCCCGTTATGTACAAAAGACCTGAATTGAATAAGTTTTTAAACACTTGTTACAAGAAATATGAAAACAATGTTCAGCTTACCCATTAGAATTAACCAGCCCAAGCTGGCACGACTAATCTGACTAAACCAACCCTCCATGATGCTGTAGTGCACCGCTGGAATCACTCCAGACAGGCCAAAGCTCATGAATACCCCAGCACGCAATGGACGTAGTCCCGGCTCCGAGAACTTATCCCATAGAGAGACAACAATGGAGAGAACGCCCAGCACACAAACCACTGAGAGATATATAACCTTCGGTTGAAAATGACAATAGAAGCCATAATATAGCCAAGGCACAAAGGAGCCCATGATAAGCAGCGCAATACCACAATAATCTAGTCTGTGTGGGTAAGAAAACATTTAAATTAAATATTATGCAAGAAATATTACACAATTTTTATATTCACTCACTTTGAGAACAGTCTTCCAATCTCTACCGAGTGACAGCTTAGTGTGTGAAAAGCGAATGAGAATCCTAAACAGATAATGGCCCCCATAAAGAATGCGCCAAATACGATCTTTTCCTGAGCTTGTATTTCGATAGATGGTCGTGAAACAAAGTACAATCCCACGCCAATAAAGGCAATGCAGCCGAGAAGATGTGTCCAGATGTTGCCGGTTTCCGTATGCAAACGGAATATGGATTTGAAGCAAGCGCGGAATGAGGGCAACGGTGGGCGATGGCCACGATGCAGGAAATCGTTGTCCTGCAACCATTTGGGCAGATTCTTATAATGACAAACCTTCCAGCTAGCTTCCCAGACCTAAAAAATAAACAAATTATTATTAGAAAATTGTTGTTAACTCTTGCATGCAAGATATGATATGCTGCGGAATAGGCTGTGTGGGTAATTGAAACCAACGTTTTCGATGAACTAATCAGCCTTTATTGTATGTAATTGATAAATGCAACAATTCGATACGTGAATCAAACTCAATTTCAACTTGATTTCTGCATGCCTTACCTTACGGACGAATTCCTCAGCCTGTTCGGCGGCATTATGTGCCAGTGCTCCCAAATCGATCTCGTCAGAGAGTACACCAGCCTTCAGCACTTCCGTCATCTATTTGAATGGAAAAATTGATAAGAAAAATTATAGAATTTCAAACCGGATCTACACATTTATACGTTAAAACTAAAATTAAGCTGGACTAACGTCTTTCGTGCATGCTTGTGACTCGATTATATCTTCATTTGATAAATTTTTATAGGATTCACTATTGTCTTGATCCTCTTTATGCCAAAGGCTTACACTTAAAACCACTTCTGGAGATCCTTCTTTCGTCGTGGTGCCCGGCATCTTGAACTGCTAACAGAGATTCATCCAAATGAAAAATAAAACGTTTTTTTTCCTAACGGCAAACGTACGAACTTTGAGTCTTCTGCCAGACGCCTACTTAGTGGCAACAATTAGCATGAAACCAAGAATTCCACTTCGTATTTTTGTTATTGCCCGTTGGCGGAACAAGACACAAAGCGAACACGACTTGTGTGATAAGATAAGAGTTTGCCCGAAACTGTTCAGTTAGCAGTCGGTTTTTTCAGTTATCAGTGACACATCTGACGTCGAGTACTTGTTGATTTGTGCTTAGAAAATTGCAACAGTAAATGCCAAAAGAGGGGATTGAGACAAACCTCCGGGTTCGGTAATCCCCAGCTGACCTCAAAAGCCGCCGAGACGTCTAAGTTTATGACAAACTGTACGCACAATTAGTTGTTAAAAAAAAGTGACAGAAAAACAAGGACTAAAGAGAAATTCACATTTCTTCACGCACCGAGTTTAAAGAGATAACTAAACGAAACTGACAACTAAGAAACCTAGTGATTTATGAGAGGATACCTAGAGTTATAGCTATCCCTTCAATATATTGCTTAAATAGATAGATAGAGACAGAACAAATATACATAGGTACCACAAGGTCATAAATTCTAAGGGTTTCTATCAGATATGGCACACTAGCTTTTATAAATACTCTCAAAGGGTGCAACAAATACAAAGTTAAATCTAGGTACGACGCTGCACCTGTTCATAAGTATATACACATTTGGATTGTTTGTTTGAATTGTGTGAGTGTACACATATGCACAATTGTATCTGATAAGTGTGGCATTTGAACACGACATTCAAATGTCTGTGAAATGCGACAATAACCGCACGCTATTGGGTCAATCAACGCGCTGATAATGGAGCCAATGCACGTTTGCCTGCGCAAATTAATTTTGCGCTTGCTCCCCTATATGATTCCCATATTTTCACTTAAATCTCACCTCAGCCTCAATAAGTTGTGTGTCCTCGGGTGTTGAGGGCAACGGGCATCCAGCATCATCCTCCTCGCCAAGCTCATCATCATATTCCAGCAAGTCCAGGTCGTTGGCACTAAGCGAGTCCTCTAATCCCCAGCCTCGTCGCTTGCGCAAGATCATTTTCACCTCCTCAAAAATATCCTCTTCGGTGGCATCATCGCTGCCATGCAATGTGGCAGTTGTAGCTGTCACTATCTCCACCGAGGATGGATTCGAGGAATCAAAATTGATGGTCGGTTCCCCATCTAGGCCAACGTCATTTATGTCGCTAACGGAGAGATTGCGCTCCAACAGATTCGTGGCCGAATCCATGAAAATTCCTTATCAAAAAGTTCTTAGCTGCAAGAAACAAACAAGAAACAATAATTTCCATATGTATGTATGTATGTATATAATTTGATTTGAACAAAAATGCTCAACTGACGTAGGCAATTCTTAATTTGTTTTAAACCCGATATGTGAGTGTTATAAATGTTTATATTACTATATGGCAGCGGCAAAAACCAGTAATTAATGGGTGCAGGGACGGAATCATAAGCCCTAAGAATAAGTGAATATGCTAAGGAAGAAAGCCATGGGACATGCAAGTAATTTGCCAATAAGCGAAATCATTTCCGGGCCTTATCATCATACATGGCCTATACGGCAGGTTGAGGAATTAGTCATATTCTTTTTTATTCTATGGCTTAGTCCGCCCCTGATGTATCCAATTGAACTTTGTATCCCTAACTACACACATAAATATTATACATTTAGATATGTAAGTGTGTGTGTTATATTATATTTGGCAAGTTGGCTGCCACAACAAACGGGAACCAGCAACAAGCTGACCCAAGTTTGACAATTAAAGTTTTACATAAGAGTTTGAGGGGCAGGCAAAGCGTTGCTAAGTGGAGCACTAATGGCGCTGATGCAGGCAGGTGGTGGAGGGAGCTGATGGATGGTTGGTGGTGACCGTTGATGATGCATATGCGCAATTGCCAGTTAAAGTAATTTTTCATTGATAAACTGAGTTGATTGTCATTCAGAATTCGGGTGCAAGGCCACGTGGATATGAAAGTCAAGAAATCGAATACTTTAACTTCACTTAACGTTAAGTTATTAATATTTCACATTCACTTCATTACACCTTTGGGACGACATAACTTACTTTGAAATAAAAGGTTTTATGCAAACTAGTATATAATCTCTTTAATTTGCAGTTCCAGGCCTTGATGCACCCAAACTGCAGTTAACGTTTTACTATGCGGACTTGATGTGAATTGTTTTTTTTTTTTTGTCAAGTCCAATAAATTAAGTTAATACGAATTATATTTTCATATGTTTTCTCCTACAGCGATCTGGCAACACTGTGTTGGGCAATCAACGATAATACAGCAATCGATGATTCATCGATAGCTGCAAAATATCGATTAATTTTGATTAACATAACAGACTTGTGTTTAACAGCACCAACATTGGCGTTTTTCAATAATGTAACGGTTCAACCAATTCAAATTCAATTATTTGATTGTTTTCAGTGATTGAAAAAATATATACCTTTAGCAACAGCATTTCAGCTCATTTTCGGCACAGGTTGGCAATAAATCCAATTTATGACTATTTTATTTGAATTAGTCATTTTATTTAACAGGCTTAAGGACAAAGTATTATACCATCTTAATTAAATTTTATGACTTGTCGGAAACTAGTCATTTATGGTCGTGAAAATTATATCTATTAAGGACCTTCTCATGGCAAATAACTAATGAGATCTCCATGAAAGTAATATAACAAATATTTACGATGCTAAATAGGTTTTCAGAAAAGACAAGAGACAACGTTTATATTAAAACCAACAATGCATGACTATTATGAACATCAAAAAGATCAAATACCAAAGGTAATAATGGCAATTACCTAAAAGTTATTTTTTTACAGCCAATTGACTCATTTGAGTGTCAAGAGGGTCAAACAATATGAATGGACATTGCCTTAAAGTTTTTACAACATTTCATAATCGGTAATTATTTAGTAAGTTTTTACAACCAATTGACAACTTTCTAAGTAAATAAATGAGCTGCCGATACAAGTGTCATTGTTAAAACATTAACACTTCAAGCGAAACAACAAGCACACACAGACACGTATATCTATAAATTTCATAAACGAATATAACTAAACCAGGCCATGATCAATGGTCATCACTTTTCTGCTCCACACCATTCTGATAACTTCACCTAGAAACTTGGCCAAGGATCTGAAATTTACTAAATTCTTCTTCGCTAGCGGTATACGTTAAAACATATCGTTAAGTCTAATCAACCGGCATGGTCCAAGTCTGAAGTTCAGGGTCTTCAACGATACAAAAGAGAAACAACAATAATCAATGCAGAGCCAACTAAGCCAGTCATTCGATAACGCAAAATGCAAAATAGTCTCATTTTTTCTTTTTCATCTATTTTTAAAACACGTTTTTATGAATGCGAAACCGTTTTCAAACTAAACCCGGAAGGAAATTGTTCATCAACGACAATTGTTTAAACCAAAACATTTAGTTAGACCTTTTCCATTTCACAATTGTGCAAAAAATCTGAACCTCCCATCGTCTTTTCGACCTTTGTACCGAATTTCCCATAAACTTAAATATGTGTTAAATGACAAACTTTGCGTAAGAAACAAGATTGCAATACGGTTCAGTCTGTCTCTGGATCTGGGCCAGGAATATGCGCAAAGTGAAGTGGAGTGAAAACTCAAACTGTTGTCATTTCAAAAAGATTCAATTGTATTTTGACGTGACAGCGATAATAAATCAATTAGGTAGCAGTTAATTTGATGCCAATTTGCGGCTTGGCTAGACAAATACTTTATGTTTTTTTATTTTTCTTATACTTTTTGGCAAAAGAAACGAAAAATGGGGTAAATTAGTTAAGGCAACAAGTTTGCAAGGGAATAAAGTTTAAGAATTAGAACATTAAGCTAATTATCTAATTTAAAGTTTTTAATATTTTTAATGAAACCTAATGCAGGTGATTAAAGCTATTTTTTATAAACGTTTTAAATAATTAGAATTTGTTTGAACATAAAAACAAATTTTGTTGCTTTTCGTTCCAACTAAAACTGTGTAAAAAGTTATTACACTTTCTACTTTATTTATGACTAGTTTTTATAGTGTTAATAAAAAAGTCAGGGTATTAAAAAATTGAACTTATCATTGTTGTTGTACGTTTTGTGCAAATTTACCAAGGGTTAATAAACTTGTTCAAATAAGACCAAAATATTGCAAAATCGAAAATAGAAAATTAACAACAAAATAATCGGCAGGCATTATAAGTTTTGCTTTCTTTTTTTTATAGGTACAAACATAAGCCTTAATTGCTTCAAACTTGACCTTACCACAAAATGAATTAACCTGTAGATGGGTTTTTGGGTTAATTTGTATCCATTTCAATTCACTACTCTGTTGTGCTGTAAAGTAAAGGTGCATTTAAAATTAAAATTATTCTATATACTAAATTAATGACGTACATTAAGAATAATTTTCACTTTTTATAGGGCTGTAAGTGCTAGTCGTACAGGTTTTTAATGTGTTCAATAGCATTTACCCAATTAGCCAACTAACTATGTATCAAGAGGCATTTCAGAGTAGAAAATAAAAGGGCTTTCGACTCGCTCTGACTGAGTCATGATCAACAAAGGATAAAAACGCCTTTAATTTAAACAAAATATTTTTTCCCATTGACGCAATTCCATGACGTAAAAACCCTGTCTATATGACCCTGCAAAGACAAAACTTACAGTTTAGGGTTAATATTAAAATGGACAAAAAAAAAAAAAAAAAATAAAAATAAAGAGAAGACAGAATTGGAAACTAAGTTAACTCAAATTGGCCATTAAGACAACTTTGACTTGCATTGAAAAGCTGAAACATATGGCTAAAACAAAAAACACACTTTGAAATTGGCCAAGTCCAAATCCCGCCCGGACAGCGACGCTGCCAAAAGCAACGCCAGCCATAGCAGCAGCAGCGGCCACAGCAGCAGCAGCAACAGCAACACGAACAACACATTAACGACAGCGACTGAGGCAGCGACGTCAGCAACATGGCCGGACCGCAGAGCGTTTTGTGTTCATTTTGTTTATTTATACAGCTGAACGGATAGAACTCCATATTAGTGTCTTCTTGGCATTTGCCGCAGTTGAGACGGTCCGCCGAATCATCTCCTAGCCAGAGTTGTGTGTCTTGTGTGTGTGTTGTCGAGTGCGTGTAACGTGTGTGTGCGAGCGCCGTGCTGTGCCGTTTGTGTGTGTTACAAATAAAAATCAGGTACGGAAGTGAATTATTCTTATTCAAAATCAAATCAAAGCTTGTGAAAGTGTTCGCACTAAGAGGACAAGAATTCTGATGTTTCTCACCAAGCTCAAGCACCAAATGTTCTCAAATTGTTGCATCTCGTGATTTGCAATAATAAAGATTAAAAAAAAAAAAAAATGGCAACTAACCGCAGCAACAGCAGCAAACTGGATTCTTGGCTTAAGTTGAAGTTTATTTTGTGCTTCTGTCTGAGTTTTTCTCGTTGACCTTAACCCAATGCATTGCACATACATAGATTTAAATGAAAATGAATGAAAAAAAGCACCACCAACAACAACAGCAGCAAAATTAAATGAAAAATTAAACAAGACTTGCTTGAGGAGCTGCAATTTTAGCCAGTCAGACCAAGGCCAAAGTCGCTGACAACATTGAGTTGGCCAAAACTAAACGATTTGAACTTGTAATCAATTGCACCTGCATTGCCAATGGCCACGCCCATTTCGCCCACCTCTTGCAGCAGCAGCAGCTTTAACACTTTGATAATTCATAGAAATCAATTTTGGTCCCATCTCCCTTCCCATGGTTTTGGCCAAAACCAAAAATAAACAGTCTTTCACACCAAAGCCAAAAACCCAAAACCAAACGCATCCGTTACAGTTCAAGTGAAGACAGTCAAAAAAAGAAGAAAAAACCCAATTAACGTTGCAAATATTTACAAAGTAATTAAAGAATGTCAGACTGTCAGACTCCAAAAAACTAAAAAAAAAAAAAACTTGCCGCAAGACCAAGACGAGGGCTAAGACTTAGCACAACGCGCCTTTTGCTTACGTTTTTTTTTTTTTTTTTTTTTGTTTAACTTTGTCTGCCTGGCATAAACTATTAATTTTGTGCGCCAAGCAAGCATGAAATCATAAAAAATTAAACATATGCACTTGACACACGTATATAACTTAAAAAACCAAGTGATTAACCCATTGCAGCCCATTCCCACCCACCTCCTAAACACCCGATTCCCTTTCTCTGGCCCCCACGTCTCCTCTCACTTAAATCACACTTGAATAATGGGAAAACTCAAGTGGGAACTCAAATTCATTCTCGTTCTAGGTGATGCTCTTCTCTAGATAAGTAATTAGATACTGAAAGAATTCTCAAATGATGGAAATTTCACATTACCTCTATAAAGCATATAAAAATCTATAATGATTATTTAAAAGATCTGAAAAAGAAACAAATAAAAAAAGAAGGTCTTTATTCAGTTTTAGTTTTCTATCCATTTAACTATCTATTAAGTATCTGTTTAGCTTCTTAAGAAGTGTTTGCGAAAATTAAAGTCATTTTTAATGATCTTATCCTTTGGTTTATATTTGTCATGCCTGTAGAATTGAATCGTTATACCCTGAAAAGTAGCACAAACACAAACAAAAAAGTTAAACAAAAAACAAATGTTTACTGATTTATATGGCAAGTAATTATATTCGCTTCATTACACTGTGAGAAAATCATCATATAGGTTTGTAAATAGCAACAAGTGTTAATTAAAACAAACAATTTCTTTCAGTGTACAAAGATATCACATATCTCTCAAGTTACTTTTAGCGTGTGAAAAAAAAGTTACTTATGATCAATTCCATTGTATGTCCATAGAAAACATCCGCCCTAGACAGGGAGAAACTGGGAATTTAGGCGGAGTCTTTACTGTGAGACACACACAGTAAAGACTCCACACACACTTAGAAGACACACCTAAGAATAGTGTTTGGTGACAAAATTCAGAAACAAATTTGTGTAATTATATTTACCCATTGCAATTATGCAAGTGCAAATGTTGGCAGTAAATGGACAAAAAGCAATCATTGTTGGTAGCTCATTAATAACATTAAAGGCATATATGTGCATACATACATACATACGTATATGTAAATACATGTTGTCTATAGTATATATATATAAAATGTTTCCACATATCTATGTATGTATGTATGTGTTTATATAGTGGAGTGAAGAGTAATGCCCCCTTCGGCGACCTTCGGCAGTAATTTCAAATTAGTGGCAATTTGAGCAATTTTAAAAGTTTATATTTTTGTAGATTTTGGAATTTAATATGAAATTAACGCCTTTTGGGTGGCTTTCCGCTTTTGGCTTTAGTCTGCATTGATATAAATATAAGATTAGTCATTAACAATTTAGGAAAACACAAAACAGAAAACTAAAAAAAAAGCAAAACAAACATAATGATAAAACGATAAGGAAACAAGAATAATAATGGCAATACCATATTCAATTTCATGTTCAGAGAGAGAGAGAGAGAGAGAGAAAGAGAGAGCAAGATAGAGATAGATAGGGGTAAATTTTAATTTCAATTTCAATTAGGATGTTCAATGTTCTTCTGATTGTGAGTACAAAATTCGCAAAATCAATTATGCATACAATATATATTTACATACATACAAACACACACACATAGATAACTTTGTTAATGCGTAATCGTTGGATCGATCGGCCGACTTCAATTCATTAGCAGGGCATACAAGATCAGGCGGAAGAGCTATTTCGCATAGCTTCACACTTACATGTGCCCAGGCCGGTTGTCTGTCTGGACGGCTGGCTGACTTATTGGCCTTTGGATTACAAATTAAACAAAATGTGTAGCAGACAAAGAGAAATGCTTAATACTACTTGAGGGACTTGAGGGGCTTGAGAGGTGATGGAAATCAGAAATCAATGGAACTGACAACTGCCAACAACAACCCAGAACTGAGTTCGATTGGCGTCACACTTTTTTGGTCGTGATAATGCCGCACAGCTCACTCTTCCTGTCACCAGTGTCATTTTGTGACTAGGTGCCAAGTGTTTTGCATACAAATTGTGTGTTCGGGGGGGAAACCAAATATGTATCTCTATATACCAAATATATCTCTATATATAAAAGAGAGATCGCATTCCCTGGGCCCCCACAGTGTGGAAGGGGCATCAAAGCCCTGACAATCAACACAGATTTCTGTCTCAGTTGCTGACAAACAGTCGTTGGGGGACCAATTAGTGACAGGTGTTTGGCCACTTCAATATTAATGATACGCCATGTGAGCCCTGGCATTTATTCAACAACAACAACTGTAACAGCAGCAGCAAAAGCAGTTCTTACCCTCATCTTTTATTTGCTAATACAAATTGTATTTGAGTATAAAACAAAATTTCAAGTAGGTTATGACTTTCCTGCTGAGTCAAGTTTGGCCAAAATCAAAAAGAAAAAATCCCCCCAATGAACTTAGTTGTGTGTCTCTCAGAGTGTGTATGTGTATTTGATATTTAATTCAGAGCATATTCTAATTTAACTACTCTATGTATACACTAAATAAATATATAAACTAGAAATAATAAAAAAACAAAAACACAATTCTAGACGTTTCTTCAAGCAAGTTCCGGTTTTAAAAACAAAGAGTTGTCCAGGTCAGTTGGTTTAAAACAAGATTCTAATTGAAAATGGATTGAATGTATATTTTTATTAAACATTTACACAGTCAAAATAGAATATCATCTTCCCTCGGCTTAAAGACAACAACTAATTATGTTGATGATGTTCCGTATGCAATTTAAATAACAATAAATTTCAATAATCAAATGAACAAGAAATAAAAACCAAAGTTGCTATGTAAATGTTAAGAATTTAATACGATCTGTGTGTGTGTGTGTGTGTGTGTGTGTGAAACAGTGCTGCTTTAGTTCTTCTGCTTTACGATCTGTCATCCATTGAGATTTTGTTTCTTGTAACTATTTAGTATTCTATATCTTGACGATGTTTTCAGAAATAATAAATAGAATGAACTCTCCTTGCCTATGTGATTGTGAGTGTGATAAAAATTCTATTTCTAGCTTTTGTAAAAACAACAACAAAAAATGCTAAATTGCCAGCACTGGTGTGAATACAAGATGAATGCCAAAGTTGGTCTAACTTTAGTGCCAAGGCAAGAAATTCAAATAAAGCCTTGAAGACACCCATACACACACACACACATGGATAGAATTCTTGACTCTTTTCAGGTTTCCAAGCCATTGACTTGCGGTCTTGATCGTGGCAACAAAACTAACTAAGAATCTTAAATACTCAATTCTCAGTCATCTTTATTGATTTTTTGATAGCAATTCGTTTTTTTTTCGACTTGTTGCTGTTTCGTTTAGAGGCTGCACCTGACATTGACAGTAGCAAAAGTAATAGCATTAGCCAAAGCCAAAGCGAACGTAAAAGCGAACGCAGTCGCAGTCGCATTTGCAATCGCGTTGTCTTAACTTGGCTTTGTCTCCAGTTTTGAATAGTTTTACCTGTTTTGCTGTCGTCATTCATCATTCAATTTGGGCTTGTGCCTCGTCCCGCTTTTCGCATATTGAAGGAAGCACTTTGAGGTTGATAAGTTAATATGCTTTTTCTTCTCAATTGTTGCTTTCATTAATAAATCGTTTGGCGTACATGTGTCGGCACATTCCTATGCAACTCACGCCGGAATATGCCGGAGCATAATCAACTGGCTGGCAAAAGCAGAAGCAGCAACTTGGCTTAAGTTGTTGCTACTCTGAGCCTCTTGGCTCGGAACAACTTGAACGTGCTGGGCTTGTCTAAGCAGCGCTTTAGAATATTTATTCCATGTTTTTTTTTCATTCAATATTTTGGCAACGCCGTGTGCGGACGAACGTCAAGCTCTGAATTTTCGATGTTTTTTTACCGAAAATTTCTAAAAAAAAAAAAAAAAAAAAAAAAAGTTTTATTTTTTATAATTGTTATAATTATTATTTTTTGTTTTGCAGTTAGTGAAAAATGACGACATATATGAAAATATTTAACGAACGCATCTCGGGCCTAGCCACGGGTGTGGGTGAGTACTTAAAGCCATTTAATTGTCTATATGTCTATAACGTAGTCTCTAAACACTTATTTATTTAGATGAGACAGTCGATAGCTGGTTTCTGATGAGTTCACCAGCTCCTGTGGTGACAGTGGTTCTACTCTATTTGGCATTCGTCTTGAAAATCGGTCCCGAATATATGAAGAATCGTAAGCCCAAAGATTTGAAACGTATTATGGTGCTGTATAACGCTTTTCAAGTATGCTATTCCATCTGGATGTGTCGCACGGTGAGTGATTGATTAAAGAATTTACATCAATATTACAAAATACTTATATATATATATATGTTTTTTATAGTCCATTCGTGAAAGTAATGTCATGGCATCAATATTTTCAAAGAAATGTGAAATCAATCGTACACGTGAACAGAATTTAGCCTTGTATTCGGGAGCCTGGTTCTATTTCTTCTCAAAGATCATTGATCTACTGGACACGACATTCTTTGTGCTGCGCAAGAAGAACAATCAAGTGTCCTTCCTGCATGTGTATCATCATACCATTACTGTGATGTTCTCCTGGGGCTATCTGAAGTATGCGCCTGGCGAACAGGGCGTCATCATTGGCATTCTCAATTCGGGCGTACATATTATTATGTATTTCTATTACATGGTTGCCGCCATGGGACCTCAATACCAGAAATATTTGTGGTGGAAGAAGTACATGACAAGCATCCAATTGATCCAGTTCGTCCTCATCTTGGGCTATATGTTGCTGGTGGGCGCCAAGGGATGCAATATGCCAAAAACTTTGACCTTCTTCTTTGTGGGCAATACGATTATCTTCCTGTATCTGTTTGGCAACTTCTACCGCAAGACCTACAACAAGGGAAAGAGCATCGACAGCAATGGATCTGTGGGAACTGGCACGAGTTTGGCCCAATCGGCTCTACGTGCAGCAGGCGGCATGGGTTGCATGCCCATCCAGTCCAAGACCAGCCAATTCAGCCTGCCAACGCCAGCCAAGCAATCCTATATCGATCTGAACAACAACAGTGTGAAGCCCATTAAACTGGACTGAGAGAAAGGTACCGATATGTCAGTCGATTGTTTCTCTCTGTGTAGTTTGAGTTGGTCTGGTGGGATTCTCTTTTATATGTCTAATAGAGTTTTTTAGTTTAGAGCGGGGCTTTAGTCTAGTTTAATCAAAAGAAAACAAAACAAATGTAAAGAAAAACCAATATCTAAATTTCGAAATCTGTATCTGTAGTGTGCACCCTGTATAATGTTTATGCCAATTAGCAGCAACAGCAGAAGATAACAAAAAAAAAAAAAAAACCCCAAAAAAATCGTTAGTTGGATAAGTGTGAATGTATTAGTAGTTATGTGTATGTATGAGTTAAGAGTGTATGCGTATTTTTATCTATATCTGTATTTTAAAGTGTGCATGTGTATTAAGAATCTTATTAATGAAATACAGCCGTAAATCGTTTCTCAAAAAGAACAAAAATTAAATAAAACAAGAAAATTAAATAAAAACTCTTGACTTTTTTTCTTTCTTTCACTCCATCCAAAAGAAATAACGAACCGTTCAGTGTGCTTTTTTTTGTGATCTTGAGCCGCCGGGTTCGGATTCGGGTTTGAATATTGGATATAAGCCAAGAGAGATATCGAAAAACCAGTTAGCGATGCCATTATTTATGAAGACACGCGCTATACCGAAATTTATTCAGATCTGCAATGGGCTATTAATCGCCAAACACTCACAAATACTCAGATCCGCGACTAACCCTTGCCATGAACTTGGACTTGGGATGCCTGGAAGAGCGTGTGGCCGCAGATTGAAACAAAAAAAAGTTATGCAACATTTTAGTATTGTGCTATTACCCATACTATATATTTAGTCATCTTTTTTCTTGAACAAGTTTCTTGAGACATCATGGCGACGAGGACAGTCAAACGTATTAGAATTTCTAATGATTTTTTTTTTGCTCTCTCTTATGTCTCTCGCTCTCGCTCCCGCTCTTTGGATCAATTTATCGTTGGCATTGATTCACATGGAATCCATTATTAATTATTACAGCCAACAAGCAACAATATATGCAAATTTTTGGAAACTTTTGTTCAATCTTTGTCACTTGTTAAACTCCTATTATAACTATGTGACTTAAGAATTCGAATTTGAAACTTAATAAATGTCTTTCGCGTGGTGCTGCTTGTTGTGGCATATTTTTAGAGAGATCATTGCCTTTATGATCAGTTTGAACAAAAATCTTCTCTCACTTTAGTTCCTTATGGCATTGCCCCTAAATGCAAGCAATGGAAAATTGCATAGCCTAGTTGTATGCAGTAGAAAATTATTGAAAACACTTGAATTGAGGACAAAATACTTCCGTCGTGCGCTTGTGTGTGTGTGAGTATCTTTCCGTCCTTATCATCATAACCAATTGGTATGAAATCAATTCAGTTTATGACCCCTGGCGAAGATTGGCCAAAAAGATTCCAATCAAAGTGTTTTGCATTTCGCTTTGGGTTCTTTTCTTATTTTTATTGTGGTCAAGATCAAGGTCAATTTAGATTAAAACCGGCTTATTGGCTACTGTTGCCGCACCGCTTGAAGATGCTTTTGCCACTTCCGGATATGGCCCAAGTTCCGTTTCGTTTTGACTGATTGATCAATGAAAGGCTACGTTGCGTATGTGAGTCCCAGTGTTTATCTCAACAGCTTCTGTGTTCAAGGTGCCTTTAAATGAGTATCTAATGATCGGACGATCACAAGACGATTGGACCACAAGCCATACCATTCTTTTGTTTATTTGCTTTTTTGAATTGGGTTCTAGCCATTGTGTTAACAACATTGAATAATTTTATTTTGCAACTATATAAAAAATTCATGAACTGGACATGCTGCATGACGACTAGCAAAGATCTATACACACATTGAAAGACCAGTTCTTGACACGCCCAGCTAAAACTCTTAACTACACTAGGAAAAATTTAAAAACAAAAAAACACAATCTAAAACGGAAATTGATTTGAATTATTACAATACTTTTGATCTTGAAACAAATCTATTCGATTGCCATATAATATTATCTTGATTAAATTTATGAATGGAACAACAACGACATTTATTTTTTTTCATAATAAACCATTATTAAAGAATGAAATAAACATTTATATTACAATTTGTTATTTTAAGCTTACGAAAAATGGTAAATTCATTTGTTTTCCTACATCTTCAAGAACTTTTTGTTCCAAGTGTATGCGATCTTTCTTTCATCTACCTTTTTCTGGTGTTTTTGTCTCTTTTGACTTAAACACAACTTCCGCAACAACATATGATAGACATTTAGATAGATACGGTACCAATGATTATGTTTATCTCAACTCATGTATATGTATAAAATCAGCCGAATCTTAAGCACTTGAAGATATAATCTCTGGCAAAAAGAATATTACAATACGATTATATATTCAAATTTTTAGCCATTATGAAGAGAGGGAGAGAGAGAAACAGGAACGTGGCTGCATAAATTCCGTTGAACTGATTGGAATTAGACAAGTTAACAATTTGTGGCTCAGTTTCCAAGACTTGCCATTTTGTCATTTGAGATATAGATGGAGAATTTCTTATGGCAGAGCAAAGTTGGAGTGTAGAGTTTTACTCCAAAGTTACACACTCTCTTTTCTTTTAAGTTTGTGATATCATCTCAAAATTTTTGAAATATATGTATAGGTATCATCATGTATTTCGGCCACCAAACTAAGCTGGTCAAGAGTTCTTCCCATTCAAAAGCAATTAAAGAAGAATCATTCTCATTGTAATAGACTTTTGGGTTTTGTCTTTTATAAAAAATGTTTAAATTTATTTTGTAAATGTATTTGTATTTCGAATTTCTTGTCGTTTCGGTTTTTTGTTGTTGTTTTTACTCGTTGTTTTTTGATTTTTTTATTGCTTACTTTACATACCAATATTGTTTTTGTTTTTTGTACATAAAATCTAAAGAAAATATACATACGTAGTCATATATGCGTACCTACTAAACTTATTTACACAACTAACACTTCATTTTTCGCCTTGATGTTTGCTTAACTTCTTAGTTCAGTTTTTAACTGAGAAAAAAACATAAAACTTCTTTCATATGTGTCCACATGGTCGATACACAAAGAGAACTTCAAACGTAGCGATGGATGATGGCTGCGAAAAGTAATTTTATCTTTTTTTTTTGTTGTTTTTTGAATATTTTTCTTGGGTTTTTTCTTGTGGTTTGTGTATGTCAACTGTTTACTGTACATTTTATGTAGCTCGAAAACCTCATTTGTTCGAAAATATTATCTCATTCTTGTTTTGTTTTTATTTTTTTGGCGGCGGATTACTTAACAAATTAGTCAACAAAGTTGCACAGAGACAAGCCCATGTGCCCCGCTTTGTACGAGTATTTTTTTTTTTTTTTTTTTTTGGGATAGTGGGAGGGGAATTTGATTGGGAAAGGCAATGGGAATGGGTGGGATGAGGATTGAGGAAAGGATATGGAAGGGAGTAATATGGATTAGGTTATTGGTATTTCTTTTTTTTCTCTAGAGTGCCTTCTTTTGCTCTACAGTCTTGATGGCAGCATTCAGATCCTTGGCACAGGATTCATTATTATTATCTGCTGTCAGAGCTTTGGCCTTCTTGGCAGCCTCCTGCTTCTTCTTGTATGACTTTTGATAGAAATCATTAAACAGGAAATAGAAGAACACAGCATTTGGCAAAGTGAAGCAGACCGACCATCTGGGATAACCGCAATCGGTGTACAGCAATTGAGTTTGATGAATGAAACAGCAACAGAATTGAATCTGAAACAGAGAAAAGGTTTATCAAACTGGCATTTAGATGGGCTAGAAGCTTGTCGACTTACCATCTGCAGATTGGTAATGTACTTCTTCCACCACAGATACTTTTGCATTTGTGGTCCAAAGGCGGAGAGGAAGTAATACGAGTACATGATAATGTGCACAAATGAATTGATCCAGCCAATGAAAGTGCCATGTCCGCCTGGATAATATTTACTTGTGCCCCAACTGATCATGGGCATCACAGTGTGATGGTAGACATGCAGGAATGTCACCTGACGATCATTCTTGCGCAGCACAAAGAATATGGTATCAAGGAGTTCAGTGATTTTGGCCAAATAATAAGCATAGACCACACGTGCCTCTCTGTAGGCTTTCGGTGTGCGTGACCAGTCGACGGGTTGACAACGCCAGCTATAGTATTGCCAAATGACAACTCCCTCGTATACCATCCAAACACTTAGAACCACCTGGAAGAAGTTATAGACCAGCAGAGTTCGTTCCAATTTGAAGGGTTTGCGATCACGCATAAAACGTGGACCCCACGATAGCACGAAGTACAAATAGAGACCCAGAATGGTCAGCAGGGGCAATGGTGACTTGATTAAGAACCAATCATTCGTACGAGGATCTGTTGCGAGGGAGAAAGATTCAAGTACATTAAATTGATCATATTAATCGATCTTTGATTTTCAACTCACCTGCCAATTCAATGAACAGAAAGTTCCAATAATCTGTTTGTGTTGCGTTGGCTGCCGCCATTTTTAAACTGTTTTTATTTTGATTTTTGGGGTGTGAGGTGAATTGGTTTTAGGCACACAAAAAAATAATTTAAAAATCTGCTAAGCACGCCAGTTGCGATGATTTTGCCTCAAATGCCCAAAGCGAACAAGTTTTTGCCAATTGTCTGGAATGAGAGAAAAAAAGAAGCAGATACCGGGATACCGAATTGATTTTTCCATTTCAAGTTTCAAGTTCAAATGATGTATTTAAAATTATGTTAATTTGATGCCAAAAACGATGAGGTGACTAGTTCTGGTTATGCTTAAACTATCTATACTAAACTACATATATCTACTATATCTATTTAGGATTGGTGTTGTTGGTCGCAGCTCATTCCCGACTCTGGTTGGACTATCTCAAAATATTCGTTGTCACCGTGAAATGCTGTGAAATTATCATGTAACAGCAAGAGCAACAGTAAATTATATTCATTATTATGAATTAAACAAACGCACAGCGACTCTCCTTACTTTATTTCTTTCTTTCTCTGTGTTTTCGTTTTCGTTTGGGATTGCCTCATAGTTGGCATAGCAAATTGGTGGCCAACTGGACCCCAGAGATGCTATCTCACACATGTGGAACGTACCAAAACCTTATTACAACATTCAACAACAACAACAAAGAAAAGAAAAAACAGAAAGACAATTAAATGAAACAACAAAATGGCCATGCTGTAGAAATGTACAGAATGTTGGACTTATAAAACTCTTTCGACTTAACCAATTGGAAATCAATTTTCATTTGTTCAAAGTCAAGTTCAAAAAATTGATTTCATTTGGTTATTTTTTTTGTTATTGGCCATTTTTTAGTTTTCTCCCCTCCCCCCTTTATTCGAGGTTATGCACAGAATCAACTTCTTGAGAGGTTTTTGAGAAAAAATCTTGAAAGTCTATAAAAACAAAAAATGAGAAACTTAAATATTTTGAAGGGCAAGAGTTGGCCAACAGACAAAACAAAACTATCAACTGGTTTGGTATGGCTTATTGGCCATTTCCTGCACTTGGTGTTGTTGTTGTTGCTGCTGCTGCTATTAGCTGCAACAATAAACATGGAATGAGGCAGAAAATGAGGCGACAAATAACAGCAAAAGGTGCTAAACAAATTTGTTGAACATAAAATGTGATTTCATAGAATCGAGTTTTTCAAATTATCAATTTTTTTGTTTCTGCTTTTGTTTTTCATTGGCTGGAAAGATTTTTTGTTTCATCTTTAAACGCACACAATAAAATATTATCAAATTTGCAAAGGTCTAACAAAAATTCTGACCTTGCCTTAATTTAATGGAATTCTTGTGGGTAACCCGAAAAACTGTCACACATTTCGTCGCCGTTGTGTCTGGCTGATCATCATCATCGTTACGAAGAAATAAAAAAAGTAAAAAAACAAATTTAAAACATTTCCACTTGGTTAGTCATTTGTTAAATAAAGATTTCTTGGGCCTTGGCTACACCCAAAAACCAAAAACTAAAAAAAAGGTGAGCAGCGAAAAACTAAAATTGTGTCAACAATTGCCAAATTGCCTAAGGGATTGCTGATAATCATGTTGATGTTGACAACCACAATAAAGATCATCATCACGATGATGATGATGATGTAAACTATGGCAAAAATTAACTCGTTGAAAGTTGATTGACCTTGACACACCAATCATCACAATATTTGCATACTATTTGCATAAGTTCAAAGTTCTTAAAGAGAATCATTTTTTCAAATGGCTTTTGAATAAATGAGTTTAGCACGTGTGCACATTTTATTTTCGAAACTTTTTGCTAAAAAGGGAGTTTATTCAGTGCTAGAAACATCCTTTGTCTGAGGAAAACTGAGTTGATCCTTTGCCTCAGTTTTCAGTTTTTTTCTCATGATAGTCATCAATTTAATGATATTCATCATCAAGATTGTCTTCATCTAATTGTTCACGCACACAGAGAGACAAATCAACAGCTCTTTGACACCTGTTGCAATCATTTCGATTGCCGTGCACTTAATTTACAACAACAGCAGCAGCAACCACACCAACAGCAGCAACTTTGTACACCAGCAACACCAATAACTTTAAACGCTTAACACGATGACAACGGTTTTTTTGTTTTGTTTTTTTCTTCATCTTTATGAGATCTTATATTATTATAATGTATACTATCTACTTGTTGGTTGGTTTGAAAAAGTTTTAGAGACCTCTACTGGCATCCGCTACCCACGAGACTTGTATACGAACTGAACTGCTTCGCCGATTTGTGTGCTGCTATGTATAAAAATTTTGACTATAGGTCTCTGAATTTGGTTTTGGTTATATTTCCCTCCCTTTGCACCTCATCTTGGACTTTTATTTTGGCAGTTGGTTGTTGTTCTTGTTACTGTTGCTCATCTGCCGCTGCCGCTGCTGCTGCTATGAAAAAAGGTTCTTTTGTGAATCGCAACTTGATTTGTTTGGAAGCTGCGTTCGATTTGGCCGTCTGGTCTCGTTTTTCTATTGATAATTACGATGACAGCAAATGACGGACAGACAGACAGACAAACAGACAAACAGTCAGTCAGTCGATCGGTCTATTTGTCTTACTGTCTTTGACTCTGTCCGTCCATTCATTCATACGTCTTTCTGTCTGTCTGTCTTTCTGCTTGTTGCTGTTGCCGGCAAATTTGTTGCTTGAATTTTAATTCATTTTGTTTCTTTTTTATTTGGTTTGACGTTTACTTTTGCAGCGTTTTGTAGGTACAATAAAAATCATAAATAATACTTGAAAAGTTTTTAATAATTATTAATGGAATATCACACACATACCTACCTATAAATAGAGATACATAAATACATACTTAAGATGTTAACTGAATTGCATACGTTATAAAGGATTTTAATTACTTGCTCTTGCTCGAATCATCAAAAAGTTTCAAATACTTTAATCTTAAATGTTAAGCAGCAACCCACTTAACTAGGATTGTTTATGATTAGCAAAACCCACTTATTTATGATTAGTTCAACGATTTGAATATGCGAATTTTTAATTGTTTAAACATCTTTATCATATTTGCTAATCTAAGACTGAAAATGCAACACAACTCAAAACATAAAGCGGAAGTTGCTAATGACATCTGAATTCTACAATTTGGACCAATAAATCAAGAAGAATTGCTTATTTTTTGAGGACTTCAATGCTAACTAAAGCAAAACCGATGACTAAAAATGGGCTAAGAACCTCATTAAAAGTTTGTTGAATTTTTTTAATGTGTATTAAAGTAAACTGGAACTAATTTTGCTTAGTCTTTACCCAAACATTTGCCAAGATCTCTAACCTTGACCCACATTTTATATTATTTATTCTTTTCATTTTGGTTTGAACTCTCTTAAGCCGTTTTTTCGTTGCGTAGTTGTTTAAGAATTTCGTTGACCTCTTGAGTTAAATCAAGTTTGCTGCGTAGACGAAATGTTGAAGCATTTTTAATGTTAATTTTAAGGCAACTTGTTTAACCGAAAAAACATTAACAATATCTAAACTGTGGATGTAAAGTTCTGTTAATTCTAAATTAAATTCAAGGAAATAAAATCAACAGAACCTGATTAGTTACATTTGTATACAAACACATTTTGAAGCCTAGGGATTCTAATGATCCGCTTAAAGATCTTAGCTAGCGTCATTTCAATGCCATTTCCGGGTCAAGACTTTAGAGTTGATCTTGGTTAATTGATCAACTTTATAGATTGTCAAAACCGTTCATCGCAGGTCTCATCAACATGGGGCTGGGGTCATCTGAGGTTCAACTTTTGGTTAACTGTGTCACCGGCAAGTTGAACTTGACCTTGACTTGAGCTCGATTTAAGCAACCATAACAACAATCGCAATGAAGAAGAAGAAAAAAGCCCCTTACTATAAACGGCAAATTACCATATTAGTAAAAATTGGAATACTAAAAATCTAGGTGAATGTCATGTGCCAAAGAAACGATTTTCCTACATTCTATCCTTCACTTAAGAACATCACACATACGACATGTTTGCCAGGCATTGGAAATTATCTTCTTCCGGTTGATTGGCAATTTCGTATCGAATGATTAAATTTATGATCTGCGTTTGTCTTTTGTTTGTCGTAACAAAGACACCAAACACACTCACACACACACACACACTCATAATGATATGCAAAAGATGTTATTTTATTATGTCTTCTACTGAGGAGACAGACAGGGGTTTACCAGCCAGCCACGAGCCACTGCATGTTATGCAAATTTCTTCCGCAAATATTAACGATATACGAAAACATATATTGACAACAACCGTTAAACAATTATAATTGATTTGATTTGTTTGTATATTCGCCTATCAGTAATGTTGACGAAAAAGAGAAACAACAACAAAGAAACCAAACTAAATAGACAAAAAATTTGTACGAGCTAAAACAGTCGCACAATGAGCAATTTAAACGTATAAAATGTCTTTGTATGTGAATTTTTTAAATATCTTATACCCTGTATTTAAAAAATATAAAGGTAGATTTTAGTTAAGATAACAACAATTGTGATAAGCAAAAGAGTCTTCAACATTACAAAGCGACGATCCCGAATACTTGATTTATCACTCATCCTCCTGTATTTAGGCCGAATTGTAAACGATTCTATTTCATATCAATGTATCTGTTCACTGAAGTCTAGGTGAAGCTAATCTTCAGATGGATAGACAGGGTATTGGAGTGTTGGTTCTTCTTTCTTAACGTATATATTTTAATTTCGTATTCACTTGGTTAGAATTCTCAATTTAAATTTTGGCCACAGGCCCAGAGCAGGTAATTAAAATATTTTGCATTTGCTTTGAAGGCCGCATGACCATTTGATCAATTGATTTCCGATGATACACATCGAAATTAAATTTTTGTATCAATATTCATTTTATTTTCTACATAAACCATTTGATATCATCTTTTATAACAATTATAGCCATAAGTGCGTGTGTGTGTTTGTGTGTGCTGGTACATTGTTTCATCAACTCACTTGCAAATGAGGCTATTAAAAATTAATTTCCAACATTAATGTTGTAGTTGGTTTTAGTAGTATCAACCAACGGCTTTATGTTTATTCACATGACACTGTCGCCATCTAGATATCAATTTTATAAAGCTTAGCTTTAAAGCTTTTGCTTTAACTGGCCAGATTGTTGAAAGAAGAAGTCATTTGCTTGAATTCTTTAAGCCTCTTGATATATGGAGAGATATATATTAAGAGGTAGCCCATTTGTTAGTCATCGGAAACTAATCCTCTCATGATAACTAACTATATTCGACTACCATTCTTCAAATTAATGAAGGCTCTGCATGAGCAGAGGTTTTAATCCAGGTTTTAAGAAACTTTTATCCAGTTGCAATTCCCAACCGGTATGGTCTTACAATTCTAGAGTAGTTAGCAACGTATGCAGATGAGAGATCTTGGTAGTTCTTAAAATAGCGGTATACAGACAACCTGCTTGTTTTACCAAATATAATCTCGAGCCTGCTCATTCGAACAAAATTTCATTATGTTTTCTAAAAAAAAGGTAGAAATAAAATTATGTCTGTTTCATACAACAAGCATAATGAAACAGACATTTTAGGTTTCCAACATTTATTGTGACAACATTTTTGGAATAATCACTTATAATTTAATAGTAAATACAGAAGAGTCCGGTTATAAGGGATTTCCGGAAGGCGTACTAACCGAAGCCCCTTTCATATAAGTTTGTATTGGGAACCAACCAATCACTCATCGAACTTTAGACGCTATTACCGGATTCCACTGTTTTAATAAATAAGATTTCGGATTTTCTTAATAATTTGTTCTGTAAAGTGTCCTTCATTTAAGCTGTAGTCTTTTCCCTGTATAAACTACAAAATTGCATCATTCGATTCTGGGTATCCATTTGGATATTCCAATTCATAAAAAAAGAGACTCGTGACCAATGGCAGTGATGCCAACATGGAAACTATTTACACCTCTTTGAATGTCATATGTAAATTACAGCAGAAAACATCTTCAGTTCATTATTTGGGGTCATTGCTCCATTGATTAGTAATGGGCCTCATCGGCATCGAACTCTTAATTGTTTGCCCACTATTGCGCAAATTGAACTCGTTTCCAAGCACGGAAATACCTCAAGATATATGTATGCATTAAGTCTATGGAGTTCAAAATAATTTTAGCGGTTCTGTCTCACTCTATCTATCAATCGATCGATCGAAGTGGAAACCAAAAGAAACCGAATCTAAAACCTGCCCTTGTGAAAAACTCGTTTTACTATGAGCAAATGAAGAAAAAAACATCTAAAGATTAATATAGAGAAAACGGAATTGTTACTTCCGTTTCCTGATCGCAACCAAAAGAATACAGTTAAGAAGCTTGTTCGATTGGCTAAAGCGAAGTGACTTCACGTCTAACTGGCCGCTAAGTGTAGAGCGGTTTGCATTTTGTTTTAGTTTAATATAATGCATGATTATAAATTCTAAGTTTATTTATTTGAGTTTATTTTTTTTTTTGCTTTTCGCCAAGTTTTGGTTAATTTATGAAGCTTGGCTGTTTTTTTTTTTTTGCACTGAAACAACTGTGTCAAGTTCAAAACGAACTTTTAATTACGCAAAAGTCTGACTTGGGATCTATTCTTAGATATATTTTACCTGAGAGAGCTAGAGAGGTGGCGGGGGAGGGAGCTTCTCTGCTGCTCTGCTCTTAATTATCATTCGAGTGTGTATAAATTAATAAACAAAATACCAAAGTGCTTTCAAGTTAAACATTTTGGAGAGAACAATTCCACTAGAGCCAAATGGCAGAGTCGGCGTTTTGCCTCATAAACCATAAGCAAAAAAGAAACAACAACAAAAAAAGTAACAGTAGATTAGGGGATTTTTTTATACCCTATTACTCGACTACAGACGAAGAGTAAATTTACAAGTCCCTCAGCTATGGAGAATCACTGAACTTGTTATGTTAATATCAAAATATTTAAATAAATCAAATTCAGAACGAACTTTTGACACACCTCTTGTCGAGACTGTAATTTATAAATCAAGAATATATACCTCAAGAATTATTTATTTAAAGACAAGATCCAAATGGAAAAACTAATCACTGGAAATGGCTCACAGCCTAACCTGTTTATTAGGCTTAAACCATCAAAGAAATGATTGAGATTCTAAAAGACTTCTTACCAAGAGAGTCATAATACAATATTCATGAAAGATATTTCAAACCTCTTTGAGTTTTTAGAGAATTTCTTGAATAGGGCATAATAAAAGTCGTAGCATTTTCTTGCCATGAGTTTTGTTTAGTGTACCTGTTGAGTTCAGGTAATAGAAACTTGTTCGTTTGTACTTTTGACTACAAAAGTCATGACGTTGTCTCTAACATTAGAGTTCATTCAAATAGATACGTATAATGTTTTTACTTTTTAATATCTTCTTGGCAATTGTAAAACTTGGATATACCTAAGCACACACACACACATACAGAGACATTCTCATGCAAAACGTACAAATATTTGACCAATTAATTAGCAAGTCTTAGCAAGGCTTTTTTGGAGCTTGGCCATCAGAGATGGTGATGATGAGTTTTGTGGAGAACGTGCCGGTGTCAATTCTTTAGCGATTACCCAACTAAAGGTTAGTTTTCTGCTCAGATCAACTGGATTTGCTTATTCAATTAGGGCCAAATCATACACTTGGCTATGATGTTTGCTTGGCAAAAATCTTTTACTTGTCAAATTATGATTATGATTGAGCTTGAAATTCCGAATGAAATCTTGTTCAAATATGGGGATAAGTTTAAATTGTTTCTTTCTGCTGTCATGTTCAAGGTCTCGGGCATGCACCAAAATTGCAATGCATTTCATTTAAAAGAGATTGGCTCAAAGATAATGCGGAAGATGACATGACATGGCATTTAGCAAACAATGTCAACAATTGCATAAAAAAAAGCTACAACCAGTGGGTAATTGTTGCCAACGTCATGGCAAAAAACAAAAACAACCAGACTCAAACTATGTATTTTACATGCACTTACAACACGCGCTAACAATGTAATTATTATTTTGCAGTATATTATAATGGCTTGGCCTCTTAATCGCCCCGGGGTTATGTGCCTTTCAAAAACGATTCCGTTATCAATTAAAAATTTGTATTGAACTGAATATTACCACAAAAACGCCAATGGTCAACGGTCAATAGTGTTGGCACTTGTCCACACCCCCGCCCCATTCTATGATTTTGTTAATTAAATTATAATTCCAGAGAAGAATTTCTTATATACTTGCTAATTAAAGTTATGGTGCAATGATTTTCATAAAAACTATATGACATACATGTTTATTTGCCTTGCTTTATAGAATATTAGATGAGTCGTTCATTATTAGACGTTTTTTTGAATGTGTTTTTCAACTACTTTTTAATTATATGGAAGAAAAAGTAAGCGCTCTACTCAGTTTACGAGGGGCGGACAGTCGTAAATAGAACAACTCGGGTACTGATGCTGATCCAGAATATATATATATACTTAATGGGGTCAGAAATGATTTCTTTTGCTTAATACATATCTTTTGCAGTGAAATTGTTCTTATAAATTGTAATTTTATTGGTTTTAGATGATTATATATCTATGAAATCATGACTGGGACTAAAAACACTAATAAGAAAACTTAGAAAATCAAAAAGAACTGATAAGAAAAGAAACCTGAGTAGTTTTCTTTGCCCTTTAAAAGCTCCTTTATCAAAGTATGAATATGTATGTTTTGCATAAGAATTGGCCAATGTCATATATTAATTAACTTAGTTAAGCCTACACATAAATTCCATTAAGAACTAATAAATTCAAAAGTGTTTTGCATTGCCTTGACAATTTAGTTTGGTGAAATCGATTGAATAATCTGTAGAACTATTCATTCTCTTGGTCGATTACAAACATTGTGAGAAAATGATAATACCCCGCCTAGGGGTAGATAAATTTGGATTTTAGCTTATTTTCATAATAATAATAATATTAATTATGAGTCAAAATAATTTGCCAATGACGAACAATGAGCAGAAGACAAAAAGTAGAGCTATGAAAAACATATAATAAATGCGCTTGACCATACATTTATCATCGAAAAACTTGATGCGGTCCGGTTTTTTTCTTTCGGTTACTTCGTTTAGACAACTTCCGTGCAAGTAACCTAGACCTAGACCGTGAAATACCATGCGATTTGGTTGCCAAGTTGCCAAGATGTGAGTAAGACCACAAAATAAACTTTGACTGGAGAAAATCAGCGCGAACGCAACTCGGTTCAATCGAGAAGCATCCTTGTCACTGGCCGACAACGAAACTGAAACTGAATAACAAAAAAACCAACCAAGAAACATGGCCAAAATAACCAAGACCCATACGACAGAGGTCAAGATAGCGAGACAGAGTCGGTTTCTGTTTAAGCTTCTGTGTGTGTGAACTTCACAGAACAATTTGTGCAGCGTTTATGGCGTTAATTTGTCACAGCCAACAACAAGTCAACGAAAAAACGTTTAAATGAAAATGAAAATGGTTCTGTGTATAATGTCGATGATCATCACGACGGCTACGATGACTACCACGATGATGATGATGAAGAAGTTGGCGATGATTATGATGGTAGGCAGCAAATTAAATTGCTTCGTTCATTTCAATGGCATTAAATGGATGTCTGCTTCTACCAAACTGAAGGTTTATCCGCACGTCCGCCCTAGCACGAAGATACTTACTCGCGTTTAACGACAAAACTACCTTTTGCCAATGACTTTAGTTTTAACTCTTTACCAGTCGCCTTGATCACACGTTTAGATATAGCTAGATGGCAGAATTATATATAGAAAATCAAATTCAAAACCTTGACATGTTTACGAATTGATCACAAAAGTTTATATTATATTATAAAGTTTATTTATCATTTGGGATGCTGTCCAACCAGCTAGAAACTAACATAACGAAATTCACATCAATAGAAAATACAAATTTACATATAGGAACAATTTGAATACCTTCGACTTGGAAACATGAATGGGACTTTTATATTTAGATACATATTTTTGTATCTGCGGTCACTGATATTACAAATGGCATGAAAATAACCGGAAAACCTGGAATATTGCTAGTGTGTATGTATATGTATAGACTAACTCATATTCAAATCTATAAGTATATATGTAAAATGAACCATTAAACATTTTATGTCAACGATTCGAACTCGTTTTATCTGGCTCTCTTTCTGACTAGAACTTTTTGTGCGTTGCTGCCAGAGATTTATTATAAATTGAAATAGCTATGAATAATAATAAACTTGGATCTTTGAGACAATAAATGTAAGAATTCTCTTGAGAAATATATAAAACTTAAAGGCAAAGACAATTTTTTGTAATCAAATAGATTTGAAAATTGCAGGGAGCTTACACATTCAATTTTAACCTCTTCTGGTTGTTGGCCAAATTGAGTTACCAAGCCACAAAACAAGATCTGAAATTTGAGAATATTAGGAATTGTTAAAGAGTTAAAAATTTGCATAAGTAGTTAATTTTAGAATATCATTAAACTGTGGCGCGTGTTCTTGACAGGTGACAAGGAAATAACAAAAGATATTTTGCATTTATTCAGCTTTTATCAAGTGAAAGTAAAGAATTAATTGCATTTTCTTTAACTATAATTTCACTTTTCTATTTTTTAAGTCTCTTCTATTAATTCACAACTCATATACATATAACCAAATTTTTATAAGTTTGTTAAGTGCTAAAACTGGAATTCATTATGATTTAAGCCAATTTTATTCCCATTGCATTAATATTCTAATTCAAAGCAGATTTTTTCTTTCCCCAATCACAATATTAAAAGAGAATCTTAAATTTCTATGTCATTTCTATAAATAAATTTGTTCATTTGGGGCAAGTTTATAAGAATCTTAAAGCTTATTTTAATTAATTACATAAGTGGCCTATTGATGATTTAACATTTGAAAATTATCAAATTTGATGTCTTCATTATCTTAACGATTCCAACTTGGGTACATTGACCCATAAAAACTCATAGACACACTAACTAAAAAAAAAAAGCAACATAAACGCAAATGCCACATGCAAAGTCAAAAGACAAAGGTAACAACAACAACAACAAAACTAATATGGGGAAGCGAGCTCAGTGGGGCACACAGATACTCACCAATACCACCCCAAATACATGCATACACAAACTCATACAGAGGCAACTGCATGCAGCACGTTAAAATTGAACGAAACTTCCGTTGTTCTGTATGGGCTAAGCCTTCGTCAAGTTTTGAAGTCAAGCCAGGCCAATTCGCCCCCTCTTCGTCTGAGAGTGTATGTGTTGGTCTCTGTGTTGGTGTTGCCAAGTATTTTGCAAAAGCATCGTCGGCAATCGTTGTTGCTATTGCTGCTGCCGCTGCTCACTTCGTAGTCGTAGCCAATAGTCGTCGTCTCGTCTGAACACCAAAAAAAGTTACTTTATCTTGTGATTGCCGAGAAGTTTTAGATTCAGTTGAGCATAAACATTCCTACGGTGCGGTGGTTGAAGAATCAGTCAACTCTACGGTTATTACCAGCGAGATCAAGAGTTCAGTTCGAGACTCGAAAGTGTTTTATTGCCAAGTGACCAGAAAAAATATACGAACCAACAAAAAAGAAGAGAGAATCTATCAAACTGTGCAAACAAACTTAACGAAAGCATGTCGTATAGCATGTCCTGCAGCTAAAGATCTATTCCACAAACAAAGAAGGAAAAAATCATTGCCAAATCCAAACAAAAAAAAAGTGTTTTATTCAGTATATCTTTGGAATATACTAGAATCTCAATATCCAACGACAATCCATACACACACACGGACACAGACTTAGTATCTAGCAGAAATGACGATGAACTACAGCAACAGCAGCTCCGGCATGGATATGGTTGTCGAGATAGCCAATATTGCATTGGATGAGTTCAAGACTCATCATATCACGCGCAACTACACAGGCCTGGTACAGCGCTATTACCAGCTGGTGGAGGAAGATTATGGTGGTAGGTGTTCAGAACCATTTCGAAATCGCAAGCAGTAAAAATAAATTAATACAACAACTAAATACAACTATGCAAATTGATCACAAACAACAACAACATGAACAAAAAATAGTAAATAAAACAAACTTAGCAAATGCATCGCGTCATTTATTGAGTGAAAATCAAAGTCAAAAGTTTATTTGGTCAGTTTATAAAAATCATCAAAATGATGAATTGCCGATTTTTTGTTGTTTCTGTTTATTTAGCGTTTAATTTTGTTTATGACAACGAGCAAAAAGATAACAAAATAGGAAAAAAAGAGAAAAAAACGCCGAAAACTTCTAGGACAATTAAAAAGGTTTTTTTTTTTTTTTTGCTTACTATTGTTATTGTTATTATTATTGTATGTGTGTGTGTGTGCTAACCTTGGCCATGTCAATTGTATTTTTTGGTTATTTTTTTGACAATTATTAACGTAATTAAAATGTATTTACATAGCTTATCTTAGACACATTGCCTTTATGACATCGACGACTTTGTCTTCTCTTCTTTGCTTTTTGCATGTATGTATGTATGTATGTACATACATATGTGTGTGTTTATCTGTGTGTTCAGCTGAGCATGCACAGACAACAACAAGAGCAATATTTACAATAACAATTTAAGGTGAAGATGAGTCCCTGGTTAAAAATCATACATACATCTTTGTAGGTAGTACATTTTCGTTTTCATTTTTGTTAAAGTTTTCGGCTTTACAACACACACACAAACACACACACGCAGACAAAGGTATTCTTGGGCACTGGCAAAGTCAACGGTGAAAGGTCAATGGAAGGCAGCAACAATTATCTAAAAACCACAAAATAAAACAAAATAGCGAAACAAAACAAAAAAAAAAAAGAGATCGCAACGAAAATTCATTTCAAGTGCATGGCAAATCAAAAGACTTAGGCAACAAACTTGAAAATTTACTAAGGTCTGGAAATCAATCAAACTGAAAATAATGTAAAATTAGTTAGAAAAAACTGCTAAAAAGATCTCTATATTAAATACGAAAGTGAAATATGTTAGACAAAATTTTCTATAGCCCAAGTGGATAGGCAGTGGCCTAAAACCTAACACCCAAATCTTTTATCGAAATCTATTCAATAGACTATTCTTCCCCCTTTACCCCTTTGACAGGGTAGAAATATTAAAGCATTAGATAGACTTTATATATTTCTAAGACAATTAAATTCTACATGGACACATTTCCAATGCTAATCAGATCGTTTAATTAACTCTTAATAAATGAACATGTTCAATATAATTAAAAGAAATTTTCGTTAGATCAATGTATAGACATAGTTGCAATCCAGTCGGAAATGAACTATTAAAATAATAACAAAGTAATCTCTTTAATATTGTTGTTGTTCTGGATTGCATCCTTCAACACGTTTCCATTGATAGTGGGTAAACAAGTTAACTGGCTAAATGGAAAAGTTGGTCAACTGCAAATTGTTTATTTAGAATGGAAAATACCTTGGGACAAATAAGGGGGTTTCTGCCCCTAACTATAATTGCCATGATATGGTGACGACAATCAGAGAACTTGTATCAATAATTAATGCATATAAACATTACTATATATCAGTTAGAATTATTGGTTAGCTGTGACACATTGCAAAGAGTTTAGTTAGTCTGCTATTATTATAAAGGTGTTTTTTATTTTATTCGCCAGACACGATTTTCATTCATGGCTTATTTTAAGCTTGTGAGATATAAAGTACTAGAAATTGCATATGCAAACAAGATACAGTGAGTAAACGAAATAATGTTTTTATTCAAAATAGATCCGCGTGCGAAACGTTTTCCCACAATGGAACATCCACTATTTACATTCGGAATGGTTGCCGTCTATTTATCCTGGGTCTTGGTATTGGGTCCGCTCTTTATGCGTGATCGCAAACCATTTCAACTGCGTCGCACTCTGGTCATCTATAATGCCTTCCAGGTTCTGCTCAGTGGCTATATGTTTTATGAGGTAAGTTCCAAAGAACAGGAATACGAACTTTGCTCTTTATTGCTTAAGCCCCATTCTGTATTTCCCCTTTCGTAGCACTTAATGGCCGGCTGGTTAAACTACTATAATATCAAGTGTCAACCGGTGGACTATTCAGATGGACCCATGTCTAAGAGGGTAAGTTCCAGTGTTATTAGCTGCCATATAGACAAATTAGAAGCCATCTTCAAATCAATTTTGCATTAAAACAAAAGAAACCGATATCAAAATTGATTGCCCGTATTATATAACTTGGCTTAGCTTAAACATTTTGCCGGTCAAATTAAATATCAGTTTTGCTTTTTTATTTATTTATATGGCTTACCTTGCCAGGCAACTCTTCCGTTTGTGTCTGGCTAACAAGTTCGTTGCCTTTTTGCTATATGATAATGATGATTCACTAGACCAACCTGAGCTCAAGACCAATTAAGTCCGCGCTCAAAGTTCACAGTGAGCTAAACATTTTGTATTTTGGTTTTGCTTTTGGCCAGTCATTTTTTGGCTGGAAGGCGCAAGTCAAAACGGCCAGCAACAAAACGCTAAACGATTTAATTATGTTTTAAATGCAAAATTTCCATTCAAATGTTGAGCAATTAAACTGCCTGGTCATTTAATTAGCTTATTTTCCATAGAGCTGGCACCCTAGCCGCTTCTTGGCCCAAGTATTCTATAGGCTAATTGCCCAGCCATTTGGCAATTTGTTACGCCTTTCAGTTCTTGCCAATTATTGATAAAACGTAAACAATTAAAGTAATATTTAAGCAATAAATTCCATTTTTTTCTCTTGTTGTTGTCTAATTCAATCCATTCACAAAATAAATTATTTAGATTGTTGAGCAAATGCTTATGACGAATTTCTGATACCCTAATACTTTAATCTCAAGGTAAAATTACTTACATTTGTCTGTGTGGCAATCCAATTAGTAATGTTTATGTCTAACGATTACTTTGCTCTTTGTTAGACAAGTCAATGGACCATAAAACGAACACTTTATGCATAGACCACAAAATTAAACCCCGAATGCATTGATATATATAATTCACATGCATATTGACATTCGTCCATAAAGTTCATTTGTGTTGAAAAACCCAAACCCATAAACCCAAAGAAATTGAAACGTCAATTATAATTAACATTTTCTCACATTGCGCGTCTTGGAATTTCTCTTTGAAGAAGTTACGCAAACGTTTCACTTTTAGCATTCTTCTATGGCCCATGGTCATCAAAAGTTTTTGTAATACATTTAAGCACGTTAATTGAAACGGCCTTGCCCTAGGTCAGTTCTTTTAACAAATTTCTTTTCACACCGTTTTCTTCGTTTTCTCACTCCCACTCTCATTCTCTCAGATGCTCAATTTGTGCTATATCTACTACCTGTCGAAGCTCACTGAATTTGCCGACACTGTGTTCTTTGTGCTACGTAAGAAGTCAACACAAATCACATGGCTGCATGTCTATCATCATTCGGTGACTCCATTGGAGACCTGGGTTCTGGTCAAGTTCTTGGCTGGTAAGTATCAGAAATTTAAACTAGTTATAGCAGATTAAATGAGACTCTTCCAGTTGCCATTTGTATATCTTACCATTACCCAAATTTTATTGTATTTACCTTGTTAGTTTCCTGACTTAAGAATCTAAGAGACACACCCATTTGACCAATTTAACTCTTTTGCATTTTCAGGTGGTAATGCCACATTCCCAAATCTGCTCAATAACTTTGTCCATGTTTGCATGTACTTCTATTATATGATGGCTGCCATGGGTCCCGAATATGCCAAATTCCTGTGGTGGAAGAAATATATGACTGAATTGCAAATTGTAAGTAAAAATTGAAATGATTATGAATTTGTTTTTTTACGTTTTCCTTTTTTTTTTTTTTGTGTGCCTCATTAAAATAAAATCTGTTCCAGCATAGATTCCGCAAATATCTTTACATATATACATATTTTCATACATATATTGCTAATAGATAAATAGATAGATGAAACTTGTTTAGAAGTTTGTTTTGGTCTTAGTGTATTTTTTTGAGGCATAAGGCTAAAAATGTGTTTCTCGGACATGGATTCAAGTTAGTCGCTGTTCGCCAACAAACCTGTTAGACCGGCAATCCGTGCTGTGACTGCCACATAAAATGGTATTATTCATTGAGCCCAAAGACACACACACACACCACACACACCACACACACTCACACACATGGATGTTGCCGAAAAAAAAAATCAACTAAGAGACTCTTAACTAACTAATGCTTCTAACTGTGTCTTGCAATTGGCCGAAAAGACCAAGAAAACAAATGCCAGAGTCAAAGAGTCGGCCAAGTGTTTGTTTTTATTTGTATTTCAACTGCTATTTGCCGCCTCGGGCCAAAAGGCCAAGAGTTTCCAAAGATTTTTCCTATACATTCTAGGAAACGGCTTACATAGTAAGCAGAACCCAAATACATATTACCAAAAAATGATTTTAAAAATGCTACCATTAGGAAAATAAGATATACGCACTGGCCAATTAATTCGATTTTCTTGATTTTTCCTTTCCATGTTGTTCAATGTTGTCTTTCCGCTTTTGCTTCACTTCAATGGTTTTTTCTATATTTTCTTAGCCACTTTTCTAATGTGGACACGCATAATTGTAAGACCAAGAAATACACACACACACACACACACTCACATATACATATATAGCACACATATACAAATACAGACCCCCACATAGTGGGTAAATAAGTTTCATTGCAATTTTGAAAAGTTTCGAAATTCTTGAAATGCATGAAAACATGGCGAGTTTAGTTTGTTCTGCTATTTTTTTTTTTATTTTTCTATTTTCTGTATTTGTTGTTGTCGGCCTGCTTCTAGTTGTAGTTGTAGTATTGCTAGTGAATTGCCTTGAGGCACTGCTCCACAGTTGAGTTGTCAAACGTTCAGCAACTAACTAAATAAGTAAGCACACGTTTTTATATTAACAAAATTAGAGAAGAGAAGAATGCCATTTTGTGTGTGTGTGTACAGTGGAAACTCTTTTGATCAGCATTGGCTTTTCCATGTGGCTTTTCCATTTGACACAAGGTCATTTTAACCAAAATTAATGTTTGCCTCTAGCTTGCAATAAATAAGTTGACTAAAACTTATGGCCAAAGACTGTTACATGATTTCACCCTTTCCTAGTAAACCAATTCTATATGATAATGAACTTAATGTGTAGGGATTTTCAGATGAACAACTATTCCTTTGGAGGTATTCCCACAGAATTGGGGCAAAGTATATGAGTTAAGTTCCAAGACTGATTTATGATACCAAAATTTATACTTATGTAGATCGACAACTGCTCTGACCTAATCACCACTTTTGTTAGCTGACTGAGCCTTTGACTAGTTTAGTTTTAAGTTAACGCTTAGCTTGAATGAAAAATACTCCAAATCGAAGATTTCTTTTCTAGAAAGAAAGTCTTTTATATTTAAGTTGAAAGTCCTGATGGACTATAAACTTGAAAGTATTCCACCTTTCTGTAGTGTAAAACCAAGTCTATTGAAAGTTTAGAGGCAGCTAAATACGTTAATACTTCACTGGTTCAAATCTAGATAATAATGTAAATAGATAAGTGAGTTTGTAGCTGTCAGTTTTACTTAATTATCTTCTTAGGGAATTCTATTTCCCAAAGTTTTATTTCCGTTTATTTGAAATTGGTCAAAGAAGATTTGCATATATGTGTAATTATGTAAATTGTTCTTGTTTTTGATTTTTGCTACTTCCTAAAGTCACATCTTTAAGTGTTTTTGTGAGTAAATTGGTTATTTGCATACTACGTACTCTTACTATAAATGCAATATATCTCAGATATGTTAATGCCCATGTTAATGCAGTTAAGTATAGTTGGTATACTCATTTTCATGGTACAATGTTTGTGTTTCTACAATTGCATATTCGTCGTATTATTCTGCGCTATGCTGACATTTTTAATGAGCCTCAAGCGCGGCAATCAAATGTTGAGTATACGACATGTGGCAGCGCATCTTACAGATAATTTATCTGTCATGGTTGTTATTGTTGTTGCTGCTGCTGCTGCTGTTGTTGTTGTTGTTGTTGTTTTAGCTATTATTGTCATCGTAGTTGTTTTTGTTGCTATTGTTAAGTCTGAGTAGTGGAGGGAATTACCACATATAAAATCGGTTGAGTTCTTTCAATTCAGTTCCTTTACAACGCTTAGCCACAAAACAATAAGCCATATCGAATCTTCATTGGTTTCTCACTGGCTGGAGAAACAAAAAGAACCAAGTTCCGATTTACCGCCAATTACAAATGTTTTTTGTTGTTTTTCCTATGGTTGGCGTTGACCACCGCGATTTATTGCAACATTATTCTCGGTGTAGCCCCAATTCCGTATGATTTCCACATTTCGTAGCAGACTGATTCCGATCCGACCAGTTTCGATTACATTATCATTTCGTGTTCGTTCCGTTTTGCGGCAATGAATGTTGCCCCGTTTTGTTATGGAGCATTCACTTTTATTCAACACGGCGCGACGAACTTGCCACACCAACAAACAAGCTCTTGGTCTGAGTGTCTATGTCGGCTTCGACTTCGACTTCAATTGGCGATTACCATTAATTATATGTCAGTGTGTGTGTGCGTGTTTATGTGTCTGGGTAAAAGTCAACTACTGATCTACCACTTTCAATTCACCAAGCGGCGATCTGCCGCCTCTAGGCAAGTCATGTTGCAAGTGCAACTGCATTTTTCCAAAGACCGGCAAAAACTTACACACACACACAGACATAGGCAAGCAAAAGAAAAACTAATACAAACAAAAGAAAACGTCCAGTGATCCATAAGACATGGGCACAAATCATAGATTATGCAACACTCTCTGACATAGAAGGCGCCGGTACAGTGGAACAAAACAATATGAAAATGGAAAATCTATTATTTGAATAGATAAGTTATGTTCAAAATCAATGAAAGATCTCAGAGTTCTTAATTTGTTCACTCCTCCTGGCTTATGTTAATTGAATTTCAAGTTCAATATAAAAATCGTAAGCTATAAAAATTGAAATATGAATTCAATAAATTATTTCATTTGATGACACTATACACACTAAAACCACTTGAATTTTCGTTTCTCATAAACACACATATGTATCGTGTCCATGCAATGAAGCGTTTGAGCGTTGACGTTGGCTTTCAGCGATCGAAAATGGCAATACCAAACTTGGCCAACAACAAGCGGCTAGCCAGCCAGCTAGCTTGTAGCTAGACTCTTGGCCAAGTCGGCTTGTATGCACTGTCTCAAAACAAACGATTGCCACTCGTTGCGGCTTGTTGGCTCAGTGACTTTGCCACGATTTGCAGTGCAGTGTTAATGGAAACTTGCAGCGCTTGGCTGGCCAACGTAATATTTTGTAGGTCACCAACACACACAGAGACTGACACAAACACACGCATAGAGATGCCAAACAAGAGTCAGCAAATCGATTCAATCGATGAGGCGATCAGATGCGATCACCTGCGATCATTCATGCTTTATCACAATGAATCGATAAATAGTATTCAATATGGGTAATTTTTTTTCCTATATACATAATAGACAACTTGCACTTAAGGGGCGGGTCTCGATGTGGGGGGTTAGAACAGGTCAATAGAAGTCATAATCAAAAGACTTTGGATGCGAACTTGTTAGGCAAAGTAAACAACCAGCGGCTAAATACAGACACGAGCTTCATAATCTTTTATTTATGAATAGCCAGCTAACAGTTATTATTATTATTATTACAGCAAATTGCAATCACACATATTGTGTGCTTATTAAACACATATTCTGTTGTGGCATCAACACACACACACACACATTGAGTAAGATGTAAGTGCTTTTTGATTGCCTTAGTACCAAAGGGGGGCACCCTCAAGGGTGCCTCCATTCATGCTTACGTTGACGCTGTCAGCTTGATGACCATGCTCCGTGCTCTGATCCATGCTCCGTGTGATACAAGTCTCATGTTATTTGCCGTTTTATTGGCCGCACTCGAAAGAGTTTACAAAACAGCAGCAACAAAAAATAAATGTTATGGCTACACAATATACAATAAACAAACTATTAATTAGTTAACGTTACAACTTCCGCACTGAGACTTGTTTTACCCTTGAATATACTACATTATATTATTCTAATTATTCTTAAGACTAGCTAGCTGAAGAAAAACACAAGTGACCATGATTATTTGGGCATATGGTAATCAGTTGAATATTTTCATTAGAAGAAAATAAAGCAATTTCATTGTCATCAATGGTCATTCAAATCGGATTAAGCCAATGTATTAAAATTTTACTAATAAGAATATAATGATTATATGAAAGAATATTATGCCCAAACAGGCATTATTTTGCCATTATTTTGATTTGTGGAAGTGTTTTTCACTAACAAAAGTTTCGGAATTAAAATTCTGTTTACCTAACAGCCTTCCGTTTTCGTTCTCTGTATTTCGAGTGAAGGAATCCAATTTGTTATTACGTAAGAGTCAGTTTTTGTTGTTCTTATGGTGACAACTGAGTAATTTATATCGGTAAACCGGTATCAATTGGAAACGGTTGCATAACAGAGACACACAAAAATTACTTAAATTACATCTCGTTCCTCCAAATACAAAAAAAAAAAAAAGAACTGCCAATTAATCGAGGTCGAATTCCTATGACATTGTGTTTTTAGTGTTTTAATATCACATCACATAATCGTTCTTTTTTATCCCATCTCTCTAGCAATCATCTATTGACTACACCTCCTTTTATGACTGTTTTCCCAGAATTCAGGCATAACAAGATAATTTCATAAGAAATTCACACAGTGACCTGCATCTATCAACTAACAATTTAACTTACAACATGTAATTAATTATTTTCATATTCTGTTTCTACTCCTCCCAAAAAACAGGCCCAGTTCGTGCTTTGCATCGTGCATACTACCCGTGCCCTCTTCAGCAATCAGTGCCAATTCTCAAAGTTCATTTCGGCCCTCCTACTATTGAATGCCTCCATTTTCTTCTGTCTGTTCATGAACTTCTATATGCAGAGCTACAAGAAGTCCAAGGCATTGCAGGAGAACAAAACAGTGGCCAACACGCCCACCAAGGCCGATAGCAACAACAACACTGCCACGGAAACATTGCCACTTAAACTGAAGGCCAACTGATGGGAGACAGAGAAATGACTAGACATAAATGCTTCCAAAGGATTGCTCAAAATTGGGAAACAAATTAACAGTATAAAGAACAAATTTTTTGAAAAATTTTGGTGTTGGGCAGCAGAATGACACAGATTGGAAGTGCATAGTTTTTGGTACAAAGGTTTTACATACTTTATACGAAATAAGCTAAGCTTAAGAGCCATAAACATAAATACAGAAAGACAAAAACAAACACACACACACACACACACAGATAGTTAGACAGACAGACAGACAAACAAATGCAGAGGAAGTCAAGCTTTGACGGGGTCAAACGGGGCGTATGCGCAATTGATTTTTATTCTTTAAGTTTCCAGCCTCTTGTTAGCTTTGCTTGATTGCTTTGCTTGTCAATTGAAGGTAAATGATTTGCTGTCATTGTACATTATGTATGTACCATATTATGTAATTGTAAGTGCAATAATATGTACTTACAATTAACTGTAAACTGTATAAAATAAAACTGGGTCAATTTTTAAGATCTGCCTAAAACGTAAGTCACACTTAATTCTAGAACCTCAGAAAACAAAGCGCGTTTAGTTGTTTAGTTGAAATTTTTGTTAGTTTTAAAGTGATAATTGTAAAAAAAAAAAATTTTTTGTAAATAGATTTCTTGTCGTTATGTTAAATATTTGTATACCAATAAGTCCTTAGCTTAAGCCAGCTAGTCTTAGTTACAAAAAATTCGAATGAACAAACAGAGAACAAAGCACAATAATAGTAAATGTTAAGATAAATAAAATGAAAGAAAAACACAAAATTACATTAAAAATCACTTTTTTCGGGTCACCTTTATTTTTGTCTTCATTGCCGTTGATTTTAGCCAATGGATTTTATTGAAAGAACAGAAAATGTCATAAGATGTTTGCCTCACCAATGTTAAGTCCCACTAAAGGGGTTTAACTCTTTATTTATTAAAGTAATTTAAAACTTATTGTTTACAAAGAGAAATAATTTCCATTCGAGAATTATTCTTAGCAAGAACTCGAAATGGAATTGGACTGTTCTTGTTTTTAATCAAAATAATCGCCAAATAAATTTTATGTAAAATATTGGTTGTGTCGGTTTTTAAATTCAAATTTGGCGCTGTGTAAATACTCTGGGTATGGCAGCTACAAGGCTGGCGCCAGATTTGATTAATTATCGACAAACTATTTAGTCAGATGTGGTCACACTCGATTTGGGTTTTTTGTTGTAACTGGTCACACTGACATTTTCGATTTTCTATCGATTGTTTGCGCTGAATTATCAAGTGTCCCGATTACTTATCGATGGCGCTAAGTCAACATCTGTTCGATGTTCGATTCGAATTTCATGGCCCGCACAAGTTGCATCGAACGAATTAATTTTGGAGGGCAGGAAATCGTAGGGATGTTTGACTTTTTGAGGCATTTTAGCACTTATTATTAATTTTATTATTATTGTTGTTAATTTGAACTCGGGTTCTAGTTGATCCAGGCCATTATATAAAATTAAAAATAAGACGAGGGAACTTCTGTCCAGAAGCCGAAATGCGCTCGTGAAACATTTTCTCCTTACAAATACATCGACGAATTTTCGCTGGGTTAACTCACATGCATGTGATTTAAAACACCTGCCATGAGCTGGGGACCCTTGGTTCACTCCTCCACCCTACTTTTCCTCAGTACTCACAGCAAATCGCGGCGGCGAGGGAAGCAACAGCTGCAGCCAGGAAGTCCGCGGCTGCCATGTACGCCTTATTTCGCAATTAAAATATGTCGGTAAGTTCTAGAAGAGTACCAAAATACTTCACCGTCAAAGAATATACATAAATACATATGTATGTATATGTATATTTAAAGATATCATTTATTTCTATTTCCAGTTGAACATCCAGGGAAAAAGTTAAAAGCCGAACCGGAGGCACCTGAGTCGCTGTTGAGGAAATTACCAGCCGGACCAGAGGAGCCAATTGGATATGATGCCAGCCGGACCAGAGGAGGCAGGGCCTCAATTGGATATGCTGCCAGCCGGAACAGAGGAGCCATGGCCGCAATGGGAGATGCTGCCCGCCGGACCAGAGGACGTCCAGCGATACTACATAATTTCCTTTGAGAGTATATTTAAGAAGCCGCCCACGGAAGTAAAGCTACGCTGCTGCCTTTGCGGTGCTATTACACGGATCCGAAGTGGAGTACCAGGATTTACATGCCAGCATTGCAAAGTTTTCACATGGAGGAAGATTCGGCAAGTCCGTGGCCTCCTTTCTTGAAGACCACTATGGAGAAGAGGGAAAAACGCTTTTGTGGAAATTGTAACTTTTATGATTATTAGTTTTTTTTTATTTTGTCAAGCTGTTTTTAAAAATCAAAGATTGCACTACGCGAAAGGTGTAGAAAGTTTTAAATAAATATCAAAGAAGTTAAATTCGGCTATGCCGAAGTTTATATACCCTTGCAGTCCTTGACAATAATAATTTCACATGTTCAAAATTTGTTTTCTGCAACTCAATTCATTAATATACAAACAAAACAATTTTACTCTTCATACTATGTACAATTTGTTCTTCTTCCCTCATTCCCTAAGCAAAGCAACGCACGCATACACATACAGTTTATGTAGCGTTGCGTCTGTGTGTGTATGCATGTGCTCTGTTGATTTGATGATGACGTAGTAGGCAGCAAGCAGAGCTGCCGGCAGCGATTGAACCGATTTATATAGACTGTAACTTGTGTTCTATTTATCCGATCAGGGTCAAATTGGGATCTGAGATTTTATATCAAATTCTATTATATTGGTAAATTTCATGGGGATACTCCAATTTTTGCAAACATTTTTGTTCCAGAGTTATATGATATAGTAGTCCGATCCCAAAGATTTTCATACTTTATCTCACCCGGGTAAAAAAAAAGCTCCCAAAAAAAATTTCATCCCGATAGCTCTTAAGATGGCTGAGTAAAACGCGTACGCACCGACGGACAGACGGACATGGCTATATCGACTTAGCTTCTCATGCTGATCAAGAATATATATACTTTATGGGGTCGGAAACGTCTCCTTCTGTGCGTTACAAACATCTGACCAATTTTCTAATACCCTCTGCAAGGGTATAAAAATACATATACAATACAACATACATATGTATGTATGTTTATAACGCCTTAAGGAAATCTTGTTTAAAATTACTTTAATTTGAATTTGTCATGGGCCATACTACACATTTTAAAGTACATTTTTAAAAGCCTACAAATTTTCAAATCGTAACAATTTCTTTACTCTTTAACCATGCTGAAATAACATTAGGCCGTCCTGCTCTCACTCAACACGGCACTCAGCATGACGAAATAACATAAGGCGGTCCCGTCGGCAAAAGACATACACTTAACATATGCTTGCAATAAGTGCGAGTGAAAGGAATAGTATTCTGTGTGTCTATTGAGGGTGAGCGAGACGGTGATGTGAGTGAGCAAACGTGCACTGAAGTCAAGTGTATACTTCGGTAAGCTTCGGCTTCCGACGAGACCGCCTTATGTTATTTCATCATGTTCTACTCGGCTGCCTTTGCCTTCGGGTTTACAAGTTTTTTTGTCAGTGCCAGTGTGTCCCTCGCACTCATTGCAGTCATACAAGATCTAGTTTGGCAACCGAGGAATAAAGCGTAAAATGGAATGAAAAATTTGTTGAAGCCTAGGGCACGCGAATCAACTCGAGTTATAGCACATTCATCAACATGCATTCATTTCGTTCGTATCGCTGAAAAAAATTTAAATTCCATGATGACACATTAAATTTCATTGGTTTTTATCTTTTTTTTCTCTTTTGTTTCAAGTCGTTCGTGTTAGGCCCCGCACTTTAATTTTGCTTTTATAACGTCCCGCAATTTAAAATGTGTACTTTTGTTTTGTACCAAAGTGGAGACGTAATACATCTGGTATATTTTGACTAACACTGAGTCTACAGTTATACGTTCCGTTACCCCACCAAGATGGAATATTAAGAACACGCAGCTCGTCTTCTGCCTACATCAAAAAGTTAATTTTGTTGCCACAGCTTGATGACGTTTAAGCAGCGCATATTGCAAAAAATAACAAAGGTGCTGCAATTTAAAAAAAAAAAACAAATTTTAAATAAATAATAATTTGAGTGAAAAATGCATGTCATAAAACAAGTAAAAACATAAACGGAATCGCATTATGTACAACATTTTGATTTTTCATTTTGAAGTACCTTCCTTGGAGGTATTATTATTCAAATTCTCCACTCCCTTTTTGTTGATTGGCAGGACTGGAACTATCTTTCTTTAGTGGTGTGTTTGGCTCGGCCATTTGTTTCACAAAGGAAATATCTGAAACCCCCAAGGAGATTATTTGTCTTGTTGGCATTGGCGCTGGCGAGGTCTTCGTAACTGGATCCACCCAGGGCCAGCGTTGCACTGGTCTGCGCATTTCTACTACGACTTGGAGATGCTTGGTTTAATACACAAATATATGTATTTGATGCTTTACAAAAATGTAAAGATGTTACGTGCTGCCTTTAAAGCGTGAATCAGTTTAGATTTCGACTTCCCATTTTAATCCAACCAAAAAGTATGGATGAAACTTGTTTCTCATAAAGTCCAAAATAAAAATTCAAATATTTCAACTATTGGTTTTTAAGAGATAATCTTTTATTGCAATGACAGATCAATTGCAATTCAAATGGCATATTTTCCAGATCTACAGCCATCGTCCTGGCGGGTTGGGTTCCCTTGGGCATTGGAGGATAAGCACGGTACGCATTTTCTGCGTATTCGATCCAATCCGTTGAGTCGGCCACCTCCTCTGACCCGACCAACTTTGCCCGCTTCTGCCTTATCTGAATCAGGCCAGGATCATCCTTCTTGCAATACCTTCGGTGGTTCAACGTTCCCACAACTTCCTTTTGTCCGGACAACATTGCACTTGGTGCACGTCGGGATTGTCCGGCAAATAGGCTGATCGAGCCGAATCGTCCGACAACTATTAAAAAAGATAGCAGTGTATTATTAAAAACAAAAATCAATAGGAGAAAAAGTCACAAAATATATTATCCTCTTCTTGGTGCGCCAAAAATTAAAGACGTTACAATTTGCAGTTGTAACGGCTGCCGGTTCACGCCCCAAGTTGCAAATTGAACTTTCCTACGAAATTGGAATTCATTAACATTTTGTTTCTTTGTATCTTTTATTTTATTTCTTTTATTGTTGTCACTCATGTTGTCAATGAGTGTCGCTAAAGTGAACCGTGCACCGTGCAGAAATGCGCTCGCTCTTTTCAAACTTTGGGAGCGGGTCACACATGCGCGTTCTGCTCTTCTTGCGTCTATCAATACTTGAATTCCAGTGCTCAAGTTATGTACTTACTTTGTGCACATAGGGAGAACTATGATGCCAAAGTTCGTCCAAGTTAAAGCAAAAAATGTGGTCCTCTTTTAGAATGGGCTTCGCCAGGGGAAGAGTATTGCAAAATACCCCTTTTCTCATAAAGCCTCCAGATTCTCCCCGAACCTGTGCCTACTTTCCACTTACATGTTGCCCAATCCTGCGAAGTAGTTTAAGTCGAATTTCAAATTGCTATGTGCGGAAAGTAATAGGTGGGCAGATCCATTTATACACCGTCCATCCGCACGGCGTGTTTTCTACGATCTCTTTCTCGAAGGGACTCCGTCTGTGAGGGACTGGCTGGTATTTCTTACAGACATAGTCCCACCAGTACGGGATGCTGCGCTGGTGAAGGTACTGCTGTCGGGTCCTTTTTTTGTCGTGTGTTTTGTTAGTGTGTGTTCTAAGTCCTCAGAATCCGGATCCGTCAGTGGGTGCTCCAATACCATCGGCGGAGTCTCCAGTCTAGTCTAGTGGAGCACCTGCCAAAGTGTGCTTTCGGGACACATGTGTAGTCAAATAATGTTTGTTTAAAGTTCTGAAGGTGCAACTATAGGGTCCTTCATATAGCCTGGTGTGCGTCGACAAGTGGCGTTTGAAACATTATTGTACATTTGTTTAAAGTTTAAACATTTAAACATTTTGCCGGCACTTATAAAACAAAGAAGTGTTAAAAAAAAAAAAAACATGATGGCCGTTAGGGTGTCTAAAAGCCTTAGAATTGGCTAAACATAGATTTCAGTGTTGGCAAATGCAATTTTTTATTTTGGCGCGTTGTTTGACCGCCCTGACAGCCGAATATATTTGTTCTATAAAATCAAGAAACATTGTAAACTCAACAATATTTTCGTCTGTTATGAATGGTGCAAACAAAAGTTTGAAGAAGCTATCTCAAAACTTAACAGTTTTTTTAAACGAAAACAGCTTTTGGCAATATTCCCGCTAAAAACATAAATTTTATTTTGTTAATTACACAAAAACTTCAAAAGAATCGCCAAAGCACACCCAAGGTCGTGCCAAATATGTATGTTAACATGCGTATCCCTAGTACTCCAAAGATGTGGTGTGAAACGAAAGAGTATCCAGCAGTCGGTAATGGGCGCAAAAAGTCCCTTACGCTACGTGATTACGTAATCGTTTACGATTTTGTTTACGTTTACGGCGAATGCTCAATTTTCTACAGCGAATTTTCAACTACTCATTGTTGGCATCATCGGTATGAGCCGCAGGTCAAAAAATTACGGCGAATATTCATATTTCAACGATTTGGGCGAATTCGAATTCGGCGCGCAGAGCCAATTGATTTCGCCATGTTGTTGTTTTTTTTATTGTTGTTTTTATTTTCGAAGTGAGCGGACGTGTTGCGGGTGTTCGATTTGCGGGAAATTCGTAGGCTCGTTTCTCGTTGGGGAATTTTAGCTACTTCACTTCTTGTTTTTAACCAACTTGCGCGAAAACGAAACAACAAAGGTATTAATTAATTAAAGAATGTCAAGAAAAAGTTAACTTTCGGACGTGGCTAAATCGCTTAACAATTTTGGCAACACGATTTCATTGGATTCCTGTTGGGTTCTTTATATACAAGTGAAAGTACACACGAAATTCAAAATCAAAGCAACAACGAAACGGAATAGAAAATTGTTATTATTAAATTGCACCTGCCTTCGTGTGCGTGTGTGTGTTTGTGTTTGTATGCGTGTGAAGTGAATTACGAAGAATAAATATAACACAAAAATTGTTCCAGCCCAACAAATACTAATACCAGTTTTAGAACCAACAACAACAACAATAATAAAAGCAACATCAACTAGTAGTAGCAACAACTAACGCGGCCATAAACGGGCAGAAAACAGTTCTAAGTCGACACAGACATACACATACATATTTTTCCCGTGTTTCTTTTCCTCTCTCATTCATGCTGTATGTGTGTGTGTGTACGTGTTGCTGTTCTTTTTCTGTATAGTGTGTGGTTTTTGTTGTTGTTTTTTATTGTTGTTGTTGTTTATGTGTGTGTGTGAAAATTCTAATAAATTCATTTTTCAAAAATAGATCGAAAATTCGGATTCTTTCTTTTTTTTTCTGTTTTTTTGAAATATACTTAGTTATATTCATCATCAGCATCGGAAGCAGCAGCATTTAGTAACAGCAGCAGGAGCAATCGCACACTTCAGTGTATTGGTAAGTGTTACCTTTATAACGGTTCTATTTTGGTTTGAGTTACTAACTAATGTTGATGTTGGTGTACGATTCTTGATTGGAGTAACGTTCTTTTTTTTTTTAAGAGCACATTAGTCAGCAGTTTGTCATCTCTTCTGGTTTTACCTTTCACCTCTCACCTCCTAATGAATGCCCCCTCCCAACGTCTTCCCCTCTTCACTCTTCAAACCAGCAATCAAACACTTGTAATTCTAATTAGACAAGTAGTTCATTAATGATGTCATTTTATCTCAAATTCAATGATAATTGCATTATAAATTGCTCAAATTCTGTTTGCCATATTTGACCGATCAAGAAAATAACATTTTTTATTGATTTTTGACCGCGACATATGTATGTATAAATTATTTGATAAAGATACAAGATTTTTATTGATACATGATTTTATTCAAAATATAATCTGGATTATTTCAAAGTCACAGAATAGAAACTAACGTAACTTTAAAAAAGTTAATAATCAATGGAGGTTGTTTTACTTTGCTAATTTAGAATTGCAAATAAAAAAGCAAATCAAATCGATTTAATTTTGAATGATGATCGCTTAAAATTACATAACGTTGATAATTTCAATTCTAAAACTTTAATATTTGAACTAAAAAAGAAAGAAATAACAAAAGACTTCCCCTTCGATTTAAGTTATGGTACTTTTCTTTAATCCCACTCTACAAAAAGGGTCTACCAGCTAAAGTCTATTCATAACCCGTCAACGACAACTTCCCAGCAACAGTTAATGCTAGTTACAACATAAGAATTTCCAGGGAAAAAAAAACTGTTGCCAACGAAAATGAAAAGTTTCTTTTGTTTTTTCATGCAATTCTGATTACCTCAAATCGTAGAGACCCCCCAGTTTTACCAATTGCGCCCCAAAAAGTAAAAAAACAGGCTTCAAGCAGGCCCACAAATAGCCACAAACAAACAAAAAATGAAAATTTGCAAACAAGTTTTGAGCAGCTGCTGCTGCTGTACTGCAATTTTCACGGGAGTGTGCCGAGAGCGTGGAAAATGTTGGGGGAAACAACAGAGAGCTCCCTTTTTTATTTACTCTCCAGCAGTTTTGTTTCTACTATTATTTTTATCATTAAGAAGCGCTTCCGCCTGGGCCGTAACTGAACTCACATAAATTGACGCAGGAAAAAAAAAAGAAACAGACAAACAAAATGCAAAAAAGATGGGAAAAAGCGTTAAACAAAAGAGAATTGATTTTCCGACACCGAGGGAAAAATGTCTTTTGTATTTTGTGTATTTGGTTTTAACAATTCATTACAGAAGCCGGGCAAAACCTCCCAATCTGCCCATCATTTCAGTTGGGGGTATAACGGGTTATCTTCAGGTTCCATCATAAAGATAACATTAAATGTATATAATGCTGAGATTCTTTATTTTTATTGAACTTAAAAGATCTAATTTGAAATTTTTGAACTAAATTTGTTCATAGGGCATCAAACCCTGTTGGGTATTTGAAAGAAAGTCTGTTAGAGATAGGCCAACCTTGTTAATCGTTCGAGGCGAAGGGAAAACATATTTGCTCTCACCTATTTGGCTGTATCTGGAGTGATTGAGATTCAATGTAATTCTAGTCGCTAGGCCTTTCTCCCCGTCATCTCTGCTGACATCTTCTCATTGCGAAAGTTGGAATTGATATAAACCAAATCAAGCATAAACTCTTGGAGGCATCGCGCCCTGTCGCACAACGAGGCGCCAATATCCCTGTCCACCCCGCACCCTCTACCTCAAGCCATAACACCCTCGTTCGCTGACTGCATTCCGCAAATGCAATCAAATTCAACTTTCCAATGATGGATTTTATTTTTCTTCTCTCTCTCTCTCTCTCTCTCTCTATCTCGCTCTTTCTCTTTTTGGCATTCGATTATAATTTAGACATTTTTTTGCTATTACCTCTACCTTATTACCGGACAAACCAAACCAAAAATAAAAAACCTGTTGATTGGGATGCAAAGTGAAAATGATTTGTCAAGCGCAGCAAAGCAACAAATTTTTATATTTCTCTATTAAATCTATAAGAAAATACAAATATATTGTCAATTGTATTATTATCAATTTTTACTTTGGACGATGGTAACGCCAAGCATGGAGAAGGTGGACCATACGCCTGCATATGTAGCGGCGGCTCTTGCTGCTGTTGTTGCCATCATGTGCATTGGTTGTATCTGTCTAGTGTGTATGAAGAATTGAAAAGATCAATCTATCAGGTCGGATATTAATGCAAATCGTGGAAGTAAGTCTCCAAGAAATTATGAAATTTAGAGTTACCTTAACTTGCCATCTCGTTTTAATACTTGGCCAGGTTTCCCTGCGTTTCACCGATGTGTATTGTGTTCTTACAAAGGTAGAACTGAAAAAATATCCTTGTTAACCACAAGAAATTTGCTTCGAAACTGATAAGGAAAATACCCAACATATCATCACATTTTCAATATCTTGTGAAGGTCACTAGAAGGTTTTATATCGAATGGAAAACTTATTGCAGTCCCTGGTAGACGAGTTGTATAAGTCTGCTTATGTATGGTTGTAGTTTTGTCTAAACTTTATTGCTTAAAAGCTAAATCACTGAACAATCACTGAACTTTATCCTAAAAAGATCTGATGATTGAATATAGTTTTGTATAGTAACTATGTAACTATAGTTTTGGCAACCTTGGATTTTCGAGTTTGGTTTAAAATCTTGAGGGATTGCCTGAACATATATTTGGTAGTAATGTACTTGAATTGCTCTTCGATTTCGAAAAATAAATAATCGATCCAAGTTATCAAGTTGATTGTTCTTTTAAGGGGATTGTCATTGCATTTTGAACTCTGTTACCTCTATACTACAAGCTACATATACATATGTATGTACATACATACATACATACCATATACAGGTTGATTTTCTTACATAATCGAGCATAAAACTCACTTACTTTACACACATGTTTAATGTCATCGCCTCACCCCTTTTTGGTTTTGTGTAGTAGTTGGGTTGGTTTTATTTTTGTTTTTTTTGGTGCTCGTAACTCTTAATAAAATTACTTTAGCTACCTGTTCAACTCTACATAGATTCAACCACCAAAAGGAAAGGGAGACGCATGTACAACAAACAGGTGACACTTGTGCAATTATTGTTCATTGTCTACCACTTGGACATCTGTGAGTGTGTGTGTGTGTGTGTATAGAACTACATTTACTGGCTATAGGGATAGTGTGACAGGTTGCCGCTACTGCCGGCAGAGCAAAAAAGGGCAGGAAGAATGTAAAGGAGGCGGAGACCGTGTAACGAATCGACGCCGCATATCTGTATAGGTATAAATATATGTATATGTATACCTCCATGCATTTATCTACCTATACATATAGACACTTTAAACAATGCCGAGTGTATTTAGTGAAAATGCTTTTGTTTCATGGACTTTTGCTTTGCTTATTAACTTACCTGTTTCTCTCCTTCTTCTTATGTCTGCCTTTTCATTTTGGTTTCTATTTTTTTCACACGCGCACGCAGGTCTGGAAAATGCATTTTACTTTTGAATTAGTCGTTGAGTTGTCGAGGAGTTTTCATACTTTTCTTTTGAATGAAACGGAAATACCACATGGAGGGAATCGTTTCAGAGTTTTGTAGTATTATTTTCTACCACACACACACACACACACACGCACACACAAAATGAGCATCATCTTGTCGGCATTTTATTTATTAGTTCGTATTTTTGGTATATATTATTATACAAACGTGATCGCTCTATAATTAAAATGCAACCTGATTGTCTCAAGATCGATCTAGGTCTAGTAGTTCGCCCAGTCCCAGCCCAGGTCTGCTGCTTATCATTAAACCGCGATTAGAGCTAACTCGAAGCTCGCCTTGGGAAATTTGTTCAATATTTAATGAGTCGTCGTCGTTGGATTTGATTGTTGATTTCTAATCAGATTGCCTATTAATGTCGGTTTAAATTAATAGTTATAAACATTTTGGAGGATGTTTGTTTTGTTGTTGTTTTTTGTTTCAGCGCCAGTTGGATTGTGATCTAGATTTACGGTTTTAGAGTCTACAATTAAATTTATTTGAAAGAGTTAAAACCGCGCATGAAAAACAAAAAACAACTGATAGAAGAAAAGTCCTAGAAATAACCGAAAAATGCAGAGAAACCGGTTTTATTTAGCCATTCTTTTAACTTTAAACAAGCGTGAAAATGAAGTGATTTCAGTTTTAAACAATTTTCGCAAATTTAAAACTTGTTTTTAAATGTTTTTCCAAATTAAAACGAATTTATAGGCCTGCAAATTATGAAAATGGGCAATAAATTTATGATAAAACTTATTTTCCTTTTCCTTTGTATAATCTTCTTTTTGTGTTTTATTTTTTTTTATTTTCTTGTGAATTTTATAATACTGAATTCCCAATTCAATTATCATCTAAACAATTAGGCTGATGTCCTTTGGGGAAAAGAGCTAACATGATGTCAATTCAGCAAAAAATAAATTGAAACCAAAGAGAGACAGAGAAGAGGGTTGCCATTTGGACTAGCCTACTGAAACGATACAATTCACAGAATTTCTGCATATATACAATAATTTTGTATATACATAACTGTATATACATTTATATATATTTCATGTATACACATATAACCATGCCATACACAAACAGTTGACCTAGCTTAAGAGGACAAGAAGATTAATTGCCATAGGCACTTTAATGTGTGTGTGTGTTTGAGTGTGTGGGTGTATGTGGGAGTTTGTGTGTGTATAACAACAAAAAGAAAGTTGCGCTTTTCCACTGTTAAGCTAAAAGTCCTGCCTCAACAGTGCGCTGTTAAAAGTTTACAGTATTATGGGTGCTGGTTGCTAAGGACCTTTCCCGAAGGATACTAAAAACGAGTGCAACGAAGTCGTCGTCTATTTGCTGCTGCTGCTTTTGCTGCTCCTTCTGCAAAGGCGACAGCTTGTGACCTATTTATTTCAAATGAAATATATCCATAGACTATATACATATGTACATATATACCTACCTACTACATACATATGTATTTGTATATAAGGAAAACTTTTTTTGTAAATGGAGAATTGCATTTTCTGCTTTTATAACCGAAATGCAAATTTTCTCTCGTCGATGTTCCTGTTGGCCTGAAACATCCAAAGCAACTGCTACTCCTCACAGACGGCTTATCAGTTTTTTGGCCGCAAAATGTGTTCAGTATTTCACATGGACTTAACGCGTCAAGTTGTGCGCTCTCTCGAAAACGAAACGAAATGTTTGAAATGCCAAAATGAGGTTAAGTGTGTTAGGGAAAAGGAAGTTGCTAAAAGGAAGCAGATAAAATTTCATGTAAATTTTTAATGCCAACTAAATTGCAAATATACGTGAGTAAGAACTGTGTCGGTGTGTGTGTGTCAATATTGATCCCAATGGAATTTGTTTTCTTTCTTTCTGCCAACTGTCTTTCATAAACTCTCCTGTAAAAGCAAATATTGTACTTACCTCTGATTACTTACTGACTGTAGCCCTTTACCTTTTTGATTAGAGTCAACAGTTGGTAAATAGAATATATGTACTTGCATCTATCTTGCATCGTTTGGACATACATACATACATATGTACATATAGTAGATATAACGTCAACGTTTATCAGCAATTATCAAGACTGACTGAGGCAGAGCTGTCAACTTATTTGTTTAGCGGCACAACGCCCTAAAGCGCCGACAATGCTGCCGCCGGGCCAAAATACACCTGGTCTAAAACAAAAATGAAAAAAATTATTTAATGTTTACCTTTTTTCGAGAAGCAATTAAGTTTGTTTTTGTTTTTCAAGTCGTCTATTTGATTAGCAAATATGGGAAAAAAATGGAGAGTAAATGATAAAAAACAAAGAATATTTGAATTGCATTATTGGCAAATCTATTTGATGACTAACTAACTAAATTGAAGAGTCTACAAAATAAGGAAAGGTAAATTTACTCTAGAATCGGGCGAAGAAGGTTCCAATTTAATGAGTTTTTAGTTTGAATTGAGATTAAAGTTGGAATTTCCGTTCAGTTTAAACTATTTATAAACTTTTTCCCTCTCATTTATCGTCTTAAGGGCTTATGACATAATCAAAATTTGGCAACACGTTTTTTATTCGCTAAATTGCATTATCTAACATGAATTCATAAGAATGAATGTCTTCGTTTCGATTTCAATTAACGTATATAGATATGTGTATATGTATTCCGCAGATAAGCGTAACTTAATTTAATTTTTATCAACATGTGCATACCAATCATTCTTTTCTGCTGACCGTCTATCAATAAAAATGGAAAAAGTAGGTACTTCTCGGGGAATTTATTTCCAGGCAGTTACTTAATTTATTGCCTTATTGTGAAATTACTTGAACTGCAATAGAGGAAATTTAAGAGTGATCGATCAGAGTCAATTTTTTGCGGTAATTAATGCTGTGAAATGAAAAGGCCTTTACAATTATCTCGTGGTCAAAAGCAGTAAGCTGCTGGTTTTGGTTGTGTGAAGGTCATCACACACCATTCTGTGCTTTGGTGTTGGAGTTGGGGTTGGGGGTCACATGTCCAAGTCGTTTTGGGGCTTAAGGGAAAAACTGAGAGTCACATTAAACCAGATTTCCGTTCGGGTAACCTTCGTTGGCTCCAGCTGTCATGTTAATTAACGCATAATTTTCAGGCCTGTCTTTGCTTATTTTTTGATAAATGACCTGAACCCTACATATATTGACCGAACAGTTTACAACAATTTCATCTACATATAAATTATTTCCCAAACTACTAAAGAGACAGAAAGAGAGAGAGACATAAACTAGAGACTAAAGCGAGAGGGAGAGTGTGTTGCAAAGGCAACATTATTTTGCAACATTTTCTCCTGATGCATGTGAAAAATTTCACTTTTATTTCTATAGCGAAGCCAGTTTAACAAGCAGCAGCAACTAAACACGAAAAGCCTCAACTTATGTATAATAAATAAAATAAATACCATGTGAAATTGTTCAACAAAAAAACTATGCAGGGAAAAATGGAAGTTAACAAAATTGATAAAGTTTTCTAATTGAAAACACTTTTTTGGTTAATTTTAATTAGAAAATACGAGAAACTTAAAGAAGTCGGATAAATGACAACAATTTTAAGTCAAGTAGACTGCTACTAGACAAATCAATAGTTTTAAAATAACTGAATAAATATAATAAAATAAGAAATTTATTGCTAGTTTAAATAAAAGACAAGAAGGACACAAAATTCAACTAATTAATTTTTATTCACAATTAAAATAGTCTTTTCGTTGTGTATTAAATCATACAAATCAGATTCATAGGCTACACACACACACACTTACACACATCTGAAGAGGAGAAGACATAACTCTTGAGGGCTTTAACTGAAAAGTTGTCTGTAAGCCAAACACCTCGAGGTATGCAAAAAAAAGAGCCATTTCCTTCCTCAACGCATAGAGACGACGATTGCTTCCACCAAAGGGCAAAATGCTTAAAGAAAATTTAAATGAAATCGTGTTCAAGCGGAAAATGCACTCAAAGTTAAGTGGAGAGTAGTAGATCGGCTGAAAGCAAGAGAGGAAAGTGTGAGGATATGGAGTGGTGGCGGTGGTGGAGGGGTTTCTAATAAAATGCACATTATTGCGAATTCGTTATGGCCAAGAGCGAGGCTTGAAGCTGAAAACTCTTGAATTGTTGGTTGAGGCGGCCTTCACCTCCCTCTCTTTCTCTCTGTCACACTATCTCTGTAACATAGTGTTGTAAAGTGACGACAGATGTTTATTTGGGTGTTGTTTACTGCGGGTGTTATTTGTGGGGTTTTGGGAGGAGGAGGTGAGGGGCAGACGGGGCGCCTACTCTGGTATGGAATGGAATTTGCGCAATTTGTGCAGGCACAAAAAAAAAATCTGAGGAGTCAAAGTGACTTATGCGCATGCCTACAACCAACGAGTTTTTTCGTCGGATCGCTACATAAAGTAAACAAAGAGAGACAGCAACAGAAAGACAGGGCCCCGTAGAAAGAGAAAGAGCGAGAGAGAGAGAGAGAGCTAGATGGAAACAGCAGGGAGAGAAACAGAAGAAGTGGAAAAAGCCGGTTGTTTGTTATTAGTTGGTCCCCGCCAACGTTTCTCCTCGCCCCGTCCTGGTCTCCACCTGGTCTTGGCGCAGACAATGTTGACCATATGTAAGCCTTGGTATGCGTGCGTTTGTTGGCCTTTTGACGTTGCTGTTGTCTTCCATCACCATCACCCCATAACCATCTCTCCTTTTCCTCTTGGCTTGTAGTAAGTTCACTGACTGCTGCAGCAGCATCTCTTTCCCCTCTCTTTCTCTCCTTTTCCTCTACCTCTCTCTCTCTCGCCCTCTCTCTTCTGTTCACGATCAACTTACAGCATTCGATCACAATCAGTTTATGCTTTGCCTACCAAATTGAAAGGCCACTCATTGATCATCACTTACTTAAGTTTCTCCTCTGTCTCCCTCACTAGTTTTGTCTATTTTGCATTGATCAACACTAACTGTCTCTCTCTCGCTCGCAGTCTTTGATGAAAAGGTCTTTGGCTTTGCCTACTAAATGATCAATTTCCGTTTTGGTTAACGTTAACCCCTTTACAATCTCACCTCACTTATTAGTAAATAGTCATTGTTGTCCCCAACAACAACAACTTTGTCAAGTAAAAACAATAATCGTTTCTTATTTAAACTAAAGACTCAATGAATTGCATTGTCTTTCATATAAAAGGCAATGATTTGCACAAGTTTGCTAAAAAAAAGAAAAAGAAGAGATTGTAGTTAATCAAATTACAAATACAAGTTAATTGCCCACCTACTTAACTGATAAGTAGCTTGAATCACAAGTCTTAAATGATAAGGTGTAACTCGGTAGACTTGAGAAAACACCAAAGCTTTCCGATGTTAAGAAAATGGCTTAGAGCAACATACATATCAGCATTTATTAACAAATCATAAATGATTCATCTGATAAGTATATACTTTTAATTAAATTTATTGCAATTTCTGCTGCCTTCTTCCCAGCCTGAAAGTAAATAAAACAATCATAAGCTACTTTAATAGTCCATCGAGTAAAAGATAAGTCGATAATCGAATTTCGATGTTTTAAAAGTTTAACCATTTAATGTCTATATAGAGGGGTCTTAAATTCTTAAACTCAACGCTAGGGCAAGACGTTTTTTTACAATCATCATTAGAATCCAAATAAACTTTAAGAACATAATAAACTCTAAATTGTCTGCAATGTGTCAATGAAAGTTTTTGCATTATCTCTATAAAAGAATCATAAAAAAACCTAAAGGTAAACCTTTTTTTTTAGTATCTTTTTCTTATCGGTAGATAGTTAAGACCGCTAGCAATATTTGTAAAGACCAATTGAAACGCCATTGCCCATGCACTTGACTTGTGTTAAGCGGCCAGAGACAGGTGCATTGTCATAAATTTAATCAGAAGAACAGACAACTTTCAACATATTTTTCCATTCTGTCTACTTATATATGTATATAATTAGTGATTTTTGTCACGCAATTGTTTGAATTTCTTCTAATTTGTATGCTTAGGCATTTTTTTTTTTTTTTTTATAAAAATAAACCCCTTTTCAAAGCTTCTCTCTGTCATACATATGTTTATTGAGCCAATCAGTTGAATTCAATGGGGTATAGTGAAAATGACTCTGCTTTATGTATTTTTGATGAAAGAATAAAAAAAAAAAAATGATGAAGAAAGCGGCATTGGGCCGTGACCATATTGACCAGACAGAGCCCGAGACGGAGGCCTAGGCCCACAGTACGTGTCGTTTTCAAAGTGTCATTGAGTGAATGACAAAGAAAAATAACAGCAACAAAACACACTTTTAACTGGGTTACTAGAAAGAAAGTTGCCATATTGTCATACATTTTTCTTTTCTTATCTTGTTATTATTATTTATTATTTTTTGGCAATTATATGTATGAAATTTTAATTGACTGGAGGTGAGATGTTAATTATAAATATATTAGATAATTAACTGTTTATTTTTAAATGCCTGAGATCAACTCTGTGAGATAGAAACTTGTCTCTCTCTTTCTGTATCTCTACGTTGGTGTTCTTCAATCTAATCATCTAAGGGTCTTCTTCTTTGGCTTTGACTGTGGCTCTGGCTCGTTTATGTTTATGATCAATTTGGCAAATGATCCCTAAATTGTTTGATCTTCAAAAAAGACAATCATTATTGCATTCTAACTAAACTCTATTCCTTCTTCTTCTGTTTTTATGTTTTGTGCTTAATCACTTTGCTTGCGTGTATTTTTGCGTTTTAATTGCAAATTTATTAGCGGCTCTGGCAATTGAAATAAATTGCACAAACGCATTTAATTTTCACCCATTCCAGATAAGCTTTTCTAAGAGCCAAAGAGGAGATACATACATACATACATACGTCCTTCTTATAGATGGATGCACAGATCGTATACTTTGGCGCCATGCGGGCAATAAAAATGTTTATTTTTGCACCGACCAAGTTTTTTTTTCTTTTTTACTTTTGAGTTTTTTGTTTTTGTTGCTTGTGCTGATGCTTAATTGAAACAGCGGCAAATGTGCGAATGTGGAAGCCCGCCCCAATAGAGAGAAAAAGCAAAAAAATAATAATAATAGCTAAATACGATCTTCTTAGAGATTTGTCAAGAATTCATTCTTGTTGGCCGATTTTGTTTGTATACCCTTTCTTTCTATATTACATTCAGGGTATATACATATGTATGTGTTACACAAACTACCCTGACCCATTAAAAGTCTTTCTTTTCAATCTTTTCGAATAGAGTAACCAATTTATTGCAAGCTTCCTTTTTTGTTGCTGTTTCAATTCTTAAAAACAACAATAAAAATTGGTTGTCAAGAAATATTATATAGAAACTTAAAAATTTCTAAAAATCTGTGTCATTTGCCAATACGATTAACCTTCTTCATAGACTTCAAGTCGAATTTCCAAGGATTAATTCGGGTTATCTCAATGTTTCGTGCCGGTAGATATGAGTAGAATACATTCTTGAGATTATCATCCTTGCGAAATTCTGCACCCATGGCACTCCAGCTAATGGCTGTAAACTGCATTAACTTGCCATTGAGGCCTCGATAATATTGAGCCTTCATTTCATTGGCTTTTTTGAAAATTCTGTTTCGATCTTGATAGGTTAGATTACCAACGTCAAACTGTTTCATATTGAATGGTGGTGGCTCACGATTATGTAGTGATGCGATTGTTTGAAATATTTTATTGGAACGCTTTTGTTTCGTTACGATTTCATGATGCCTATAAGTCTTGCCATAGCGTCGCTTTATCCACTCTCGCAGCACAGTGGTCTTGTGGACATCAGGAAAGGTGGGCAGAATGAAATTGGGATCGCAACGTAACATATTTATGCCATCGCATAGCAAGCGTTCCATAAGCTGACTGTCATCAGGATTAAAATATGTCTGATTGTATTGAAGGCAACTGCGAGTAGGCTCATCTTCTCCTTTAGACTTCTGATTTTGATTATAGATGTTTATAGAATTCGTCCACATTGATTCGGCGCACTTAACTATTGCCTTGATGACATCATCACGATTTAATTGAAGCTGACTATACGAATTCTCACAATCCTCAAAGCTACTGACTGAGGAATTCTGCTTGCGATCTGTGAGAGTACGTATCGCCTCCTGATGTATTACTTGAATTGTCTCCATTGGCTGCGCCGGCAATGGTTGGAAAATTCTCTGATAATTGAATGCAAAAGGTTTATGGGGTTGGGCTGCTGTAAAAAAGTGTGGTTTCCTTGACTGCTTTGATTTTGACTCTTTGATAAAAGCTACTCTTGGCAATTTAGTTGAAGGACATGATGGCAAATCCTTATATTCTTTTCCACCTTCACAAACTGTCTCTTCCTCTGCTGCTTGATCTGTTTCCAAGTCAGAAACTATTTCCATGTGATTTTCTCCAGTAATTTTACAGACGGCGGAGTTAGTCGCTTGCTTTAGTCTTGCTACATCGTATACATCGAAGATAGATTTGGTTTTGGCATCCTGACCTCGAGTTATTACAGAGTCAAGTTTGCATAATGAACAATCCTTCAAAAGACCCACTTTGGTGTATTGGATTTGATCGAGCTTTTGCAAGCGACGCGTATAATTCTCAATATCTGTGTCTAATTGTGTAACGATCCTTTCTCTTCGCTTTTGATTTGCTCTGGCATCAACATCAAAAAGTTCTAGGCAATGATAATAGGATTTTACTATAAGCTCATCCTTTACAGCTTGTTTCTGGTCCAAAGCTGCGCGATGAGTAGCACAGAGTTTCGTCTCTTTAGTTACTTCTTCCTTTCGAGAACACTTGGAACAATAATTATCAATTATATCCGAGATCAAACGATGGGCAAGACGCCTAATTGGTTGCAATTTGTATGAGGAAAACCAACGATTCGCATCCAATGTATACACAGCTTTCTTTCCTGCCGGCCAGAAAGGAAAACTTACTACCACATCAGGACGTGTGCTCGTCAAAGGCTTGCCATACGGTTTTGGCCTAGGCTGTCGGCTAAAATATGGCAGTATATTTTTCCCCTTCTGATTACACCTCTTCTGTAGTCGTTCTTTTTGCTCATTGTTCTTACACAATCGACCTAGATCTTTCGGATTTGTGTGCCCTGTGGGTAATATCTGATCTAATGCATTTAATGTCATCTCCAGATCCAACTCCATAATGCAAGACATCAGAACCTGTTCATTATAGGTGTAGACATTCGTCTTATGCTGCCGCTTATAGTAGCCAATCAGAAGAAAATAAAGTAATGCCAAATTGCTGCCTTGGCAACATGTTATCAATTTCTTTAGACACTTTTTACCAATCATCGGTTCTATGCCCAAAGCCACGAGACATCCCCGCACCCTGAACGTACTGGATTGGGCTCGATCGTCGCGTATGGCATTTGTCAAATAAAGAAGTCCATCAATTTGGCTTATAGATAACGGACGATACCAAGCGGCCACATCTTGCGTTTCGCGTATTTGCTCAAGATCTTGGTGTGAAATTCTTCCCATTGCCGAATGCAAGTGTAAGGACGACGGGGTTAGTTCGAACGTTAAATAAAACTATGGATTTAGTTTAAATTATCACAAAAAAATAAACGTGTTTGAAACTGAAGCGAATAAAACTGATTCTAAACTTATACTTTTGAGGTAAAACAAAAGTTTACTATAAAAACAGAAATTAAAATGAGATGAGAGATTTGGAAAATTATTTTCCCAATGTTCTTCTGCTTCTTTACATCAAGTTCAGTAAACTGATTGATCACCTCTTATCACATATGTTTGTCCGGCTATAAAATTTTGCAAGAGCGTAGGAAATTCGTCTCGACTCTCCAGAGTCTTAATTCTTTGCCGGGGGCAATTTGATGAATTGTATAAAATATTTGACAATGTACAAAACGATCCTCATCAATTTTAATTGTTTGTGAGAACAAGCTAACAACATTTTCAATCATTATTGTTGATTTTTATTGTTATTAATTCATAAATGCCTGCATATTTCTAATTCATAGACTACACATAATTTGTTGTGCGTGTGCGTCTGTGTGTGTGTGTAAATATGTGTATGTGTGTGAGCTGTCAAATTGAAAAAATAGCACTATATCGTGACTATTTTTAATGCTGCTGCTGCTGTCTTTTTGCCTGGCTGATGTTGAGGAATTTCATTTGGGGTTTTTTTTAGTTTTTAATGTAAATGAAAAAACCAAAAAATGCGAATATTTTTAAAAATACCCAACATTTTCTCTGGTCTTGCAATTAAATTGGTAGCGCGACTTCGAACCGCTCTTAGCCAAGTACATAATTTGTTATAATTGATATTAACAAGATCAAGTAAACAAATCGGCACCAGTTCAATAATAAAACCAATAAATTTATTTTGCACACTTAATTCTAAAAACTAAGAACAAATTGTATTAATTAAATCACTTTGTTTTTAATGTTTTTTCTTTGTTTCACTAAATTGTCTTTTCTTTTTTAATCTTCCAGGCCAAAAATGTGTTGCCATTAGAAATCAAAGCTTGCATTTGCTTTTTCTTATGGTAAGTCAACATTTTAAAATTTCATTTCCACTTAAAATTAAGAAAATATTGCGAAATAAGTATACACAGAAAAAATATATATAAATCAATTGGCTATATTCAATTGACTTTTATAGAGCGCCAAGTTCAAAGTTCTGCAGTGGGAGGTAATGAGATATAGGCAAACTTTTGGATAATTTATGAGCATCTTGAATCAAAAGTGATATAGAGCATACAATTTAAATTAGTTGAAATGGGGCAAAAACGAATATCCGAATTCCCCGATACAAAATAAGCCGAAAAATAGAGCATAAATAAAACGGAAAATGGGGAAAAGAGAACAAGAGGTATAAAACGAATGCAATGAAAATTGAGTTATATTTTTACTTTTCCTTTCCTTTTTTTCTTCTTTTTTTATAGGAGAAAACAACGCTAAAAATGCAAACCAAAAATAGAGCAAGGCATGTAGAAATTAAATTAGATGAAAATAGGCGCTATATAAATACATATATATGTATATATATGTATATATAATACATATACATATAGAGATAGACACACAGATTCACATAGATTGAAGATTTGTTGGCCAGACAGGAATGCTTTTTGGGGAGGAACACTAAAAACAAAACAACAAAAAAAAAAGGAAACTGAATTTTTTATACCCGTTAATTGAAAGTAGCAGGCAATAAAGTTAAGATATTTCAAAGGATAATATTCGAGATAAAGCATTACTTAAAGATATTTTGTCAAATTCAATCTAAGACTCCGTATAAGTAAGTTAAACTTAAACTTTAAGTTTAATAAGCATAAATATCTCCATTACGAGCTTTACCATCTTGGGCACTGAGTTTAGGGTATCTACAATTCGTCACTTGATTTCGAATCAAATGCATTTGTTAAACAAAGTTTTCTGGCCGACGTTGTTGTAATTTCTTGGCGCTGAGACATTTTGGGACAACTGAATTTATGGCGCTAGAGATGATTTTGTCTTTTTCTATACGTACAGCAAAATAGAGAGTGAGAGAGATGAAGAGAATTGAAAGAATTTGCCATGTAGAACAAGAATTTTTATCTTTTACGATTCCAATAATCGTCTCACCATTTTTTGGCTTCAAAAACTTAACACCTTGTTGCTTGATCGTCCGATCGTTTGGGTTATAAAACTCTCAGCATGTCCGCATATTCTAACTTTCTATAGATAGAAAATTATTCAGTTACCATTATAATAGGTATGCATAATAATGACAATATAGAAATAAACAGCTCCACACACTCACACACGTGTTTGGAAAGTCAACTTCAATTTCCGAATTTGTGATTGACGTAGAGAAGGAGGAGGAGATGGAAGAGGTGGAGAAACAGGTGGTGGAGTAGGTGTAGAAGGTTTTTTGTAGAAGGAAAAGGCAAATGGCCTCGAAGCATATCGTAATAATTTGTTGCTTTTGGTCTGGTCCCTTGAATGGCGCTCATCGGGCTTGTTAACAAATCTTTAACTTATGGCAAGAGCTTTTGTTTGCTTTTCATATTCATTTCTTTTTGGACTTTGTTGTGTTTTTTTAAGGCCCAGGGCTTTATTATGGGATCACCAACACAAAATCCAATTTCAGCTTTGCCAAGAATTTCTGGTCACAAAACAAGCGAATGAAAAAAAGCGTGAAAAATAAACTTTAACTTTTTCTGTCTCTCTCTCACTCTCTTGTTTTGTGGTCACAGTTTGAGTTCTTTTTCTTTAACTTCCCATTTTCCTGGAACATGTCGAAGTGGAAGTCGAAGGGTTTGTGCAACAACAAAAAGGTGGCGTGGCGACATTAACCAACATACAGGAAACTGAAATGTACTAAAACATGTTAATTGAAGCTGCTGACATCATGGGAAAGTTATTTCAAAGAAACAAATGTTCAACTAGATTGTTAGACTTGGACAATTGGAGTATTTCTAATCTATTAACCAAAAATAGATAATCTTGCCCTTGTAATTCTGTTGATTCTGTAATATTTACACTTCTCTTTTCTAATCTTTCATTCTTATAGGATGTTTATTATTTGAAGTATTTCTTTCTGTTATTTTTAAAGTTTTTTCTGTATTTTAGAATTAGTTCTGCCATCCTAAAACGTAGTTATTTTTTGTGCGTTTATATCAGCTTATGAAAATCTCTTAATTAAAATATGAAAAATTCGTATAGCCATGAAAATAATGATGATGATGATAATATTTCACGGCCAAGTCACCTTCTAGTCCCCATTCATTCATTTATAAGGGCAAGGAGTATAAAACGAAATATGACTTTTTCGAAAGTGTGGAAGAGAGAACCTAAGACCTTTAGGGCAATTGTCAATGGTCTGAGGATGATGAACGAAGAGGAGGTGGAGGAGGAGGAGCAGGAAGATGGCCGAACCGCAAAACATGTTGATGACTTTGCTACTTCGAATGACTCTCCTCGACTACTTCACTTGCCCACTTTACACTCACTTTGCGAGGCACAACAAACAGTAGCAAAATTGTTCAACTTCATTTGATTGTAGATGTTGCTGCTACCGCGGCGCTGCTTCATTTTCATTGTGTTTCTTTATTTTTATTTTTTTGTATTATTTCAAATTTCTCAAGTAAATTCCCACGCACAGTTTTCTTTCTCGCTCTCTCTATTTCTCCTTCTCTCTATACTAATGAAAATAATAATAATTTTCATTTTCTCTGTGGTTATGAAGCGCGAGCCTACTCAAAAGTTTGAGTTCACTGAGGTTAGATTATATAACTATGATAATAAAAAAAAAACGGAAAATTGAAGTAGTACCTGGGTACAGTCAGTCATTCATGTCTATAAAGTGTTTAGGCAAATGAGAGAGAAGAAAGTGTTGAGTGTATCTCTGTTGATTGCTGATAAGAATATAAGTTATTTTTTTCAACCTACCCAAAGATGCTTATAAACATTTTGACATGTTTTTTGTTTTGTTTTGTTTTCCGAGTTTTTCTTTCTTTTGTCTCTCAAAACCAAAATCGGGTCATGTTAAACCGCAGCGGCGCTTATTACTCAGTTTTTTATTTTATTTTTTCCTCTTATTTTTTGGTTTTTGGCCAAATGAAATTTATATGCGAGTTGACATGACAAGGTTTCCTTCCTCTTTTTGGTGGCTCTTGTTATGCCTTTGCATCACTTTTCTCACTCACTGTAAATGCAGATTTTGTTGGTTTTTTTTATTATTGTTGGTGTCTCTTTGGATTTGGGTTGTTTTTTATATATACGATCGTAAATGTATATACATACATATAGTGACCGCAAATGTTTAAATTGCTTAAACTTTTTGGCTGCAGCATTGAGGTGATGATAAATAATGATCTTTGATCTCAGATATATACAAAATGACAGCAAAATTTTGTCTTAAAAAAATATGAAATTCACAATTACCCTCTAAGAGACCTGAAAAACGTTGGAGCTGAACTATATTGGTAGAAGAATCATCAAAAGCTGATAGGAAAAAACTTCTTTTAAATCAATATTACTCATACGCAACGCTGTCTATAATATATTTTGTTTTTCTACGGAAATGCAGCTTAATTATTTGTAGTTACTTCTCTTGGCGTATGAAAATTGCTAAATATGTTCATGAAAAGTCATAAAATCAAAATTTAATCAAATATTGTTTGTATTTTTTAGTTCATAAATTCTTTTAATCCGATTAAAAAAAGGCCCCTTCAGAATGTTGATTATTTTCGAAAGTTTTACCTAAATGATGTCAAGAACATGCAACTCAACTGTATAGTTAAGGCATCTGTGTCTCCTTTTTGAATATTTGCATAATTTTGAATACAATGAGAAATAAAAAACCACACACCAACTTACAGACTCACACAAACACACACACACACACAGAGTAAATAATTCCAAAAACTTTATTCGCCAAATGAAACAAAAAACCAAAGAAAAATTGAAACCAAAGACAAGCAATTTGGCAATGAGCAAAATCGCATGAATGATTCTGCTCTTCTAAATGAATGAATGAATGAACTGAATAATGCGCATGATTGCCCAAATGAAACAAAAGTGTAAACAGACAGAAACAGAGACAAAGAGTGACTGAAAGGGATAGACAATACTACTATGGGTGAAAATATGAATAAGTGCAAATTATAATTGTGTAAAAAATGATTATATTAATTTGTGTATGTTGTGTATGATACCCTTCAACAAAGGGTTATATAGATTTTGTACAAAAGAGTGCAATACATGGATGAATGTAGGCAAAATTTACATTTAAACCAGGGGAAAACTATATTTTCATTTAATAATTAATTAATAAAGAATAAACAAGATCACAAGTTATTTAAGTGGTTTTATGTGTTACCTTTTTAAATAGTTTATGAAAGGAAAGGGTATAAAACTATCAATACAATACAATTTAAAAACTAACTTCAGGCCCTCTGATTTTTGTTAATTTTTGCATAATTTTCGGGCTCTTTGTTTTGAAATTTGTTTCTTGCTTTTGTTTTTTTGCCTGTTTTGCCTCGTTGGTTTTTTGGGGTTCTCTTGGTTTTTGGCATTTCAATTAAATTTATAAAAATAACAATTTGTTAATGCTGTGTACCTACATATATGTACATATATCTATATCTCTTAATCATGATCGGATGCTGATGATGACGTTCTCTTTGGTGTACAATGTGGGCGTCTTGTTGCTGTTGTTTTTTTCTTCCATCTTTTATTTTCTTTGTGTGGTTTGCTGTTTTGTTTTGCCATTTTTTCTAAGGAATTTCGAAAAGACTTTTATGGTTTTGTAGATGATATCACAAATATAATATGCACAGTTTGGCACCGGGTACCAGATTTTTATCCATGCCAAGCAACCAGCTTGATTTTGCCTGCCTGGATGTCTGTCCGCCTGTCCAGGTGGAGATGAGTCAGTCCTCGCTCTCTGATTAAAATTTACGCACAAGGTCATTTAATGTTCTCCCCATTCTCTGGCTCCTTCTCTTTCTATCTTTTACTATGTATGACGCCTCTGAAGAAGAAAAAAATTAATGCATGGCATAAATATTGTTCATCCTCCATCTACAAGCCAGGCTTAATCAACATCTGAACTGAACTGAAATGAACTGAACCGAACCGAAGTTAACTGAACTGGTCTTGGTCTTGTCATGAACTTGGTCTCTGGCAAGGTTCATGGCAAGCCGCAATTTGGCATCTTATGGCTCTCGGTCGCAGCTGTGTGCCTAGAAAGCAAAGTAGAAGAAAGAAAGACGGAATAAAATGCTTTCCAACAATACACACACGACACATTTCTGTCATCATCAATAATGCCGCCGACAACTAAACACTTCTCCTCTTCACCGGCATTCTCCCCCCGCCCAACCACACATCTCCCCTCGTCAGCTCCTCTCATATTTCTTCTATGTATTCAATGCCTTTGCAACTTTGCAACTTCTACAAACAAATTGGCACAATTTCTCCGTCATGCGTGTTATGTTGCAAACGCCATGTGGCAGTCATCATCGTCGTCAACCAACAACCAACAGCTGACACATCTTTGCGGCGGCTGGGCCCAACTAACCAACCAACGAACCGACCAACGTTCAATGTTCAACTCTTCTTTTTTTTTGCGCTGCTCCATACCTTTTCTTTTTCCTTTTATTTTTGTTTTTTTTCTTAGCAGATTTGTTGCCGGCTGTGCAATATTTAGCATAAATTGCCAGACAGAAACGCAGCTGCTGCAACGAAAAAAAAAACAACAAAATATTACCATGATTTTCCAATACTCTTACCCAGAGTCAACAATATTAGGGTATGTCAATATTGCATACACTTGAAGAAACTATTGGCTAGTTTTTCAACCAGGAGTATTTCCTGCTCTTTTCTTTAATAAGTTGGTTACCACAACAATGTTTGTGATAAGATCAACTCAAATACGCCTAGTGATTCTAACTTTAGACTATTTTCTCCAAGTGTAGGTAACTTTCATTTCTGACCAGAGCAGGCAAAGTGAATGCCGCTGCAGTCGCTGAAGTTAAACTTCAAATCAAACAGTTAGAGAGACGCCCGCCGACGCAGATTGGTGTAACCTTGATAGGCCTAATCTTTTGCCGTTTTGCCCACTTGCAATCCCCCCCTCCCCCCATCCACAATATACTCCCGAGTTTTTCCTCCTTAGGGGTATGAATTGGAGCGCGTGCTGCATGCATTTTCTAATGTGTGTGCAGCTGTGTCAAGGCTTGAACAAATTTATGTGCCGCCATAAGTTGGCCGATCTTGTCCGCATCCATGTGTGCGAAGCTACTGTCTTATAGACCCCCTCCCCCTCTCTCCCATCTCACTCTCTGTCTTGTTCGTCTTCCTCTTGCTTAGGCTATTGGGTTTTTGTTTTGTGGCTTTAATTAACGGTCAACGTCGGAAACTTATGCGCTTTTGTCTTCATCGCCTTGCCTCTTTGTGTGGCCCCCCATCCGATTCCCCCACAGAGTAAAGGCAAACCAGGCAACTGTTTTTCATGTTGTCTTAGGTTACCCGGCAAAGTTCCGCTTTTGCTCTTAATTTGCGGTATTTCTCCGTTTTTGCATATCAATATACAAAGCATATACTACACGATCCTCTCTCTTTCACTCACTCTATCAACGATCTTTTCATATGTCAGTGTGCTTTATGCCTGACTGATTTGCGGAGCCATTAAAAAAAAAGAGTTGACATTGTTGTTGTTCCATATTGTGTGTGTGTGTGTGTTTGTAGAGAACCAACAAAAACGATTACCTATCGACTTTTGTCAACTTCCGGCTGGTTCGGCTCGTTGGTTCACAATTATTACATTTTTTAAAAGTATTCTACTTTATTTTCACCCACCCCCAAAAAAAAGGGGTAACATTTATAAATCTTCCGTGATACCCTTGCCAAAAGGATTGAATATATGTCCAGTCCTATCTTTGCTGCATGCAATATTGAAATTTTGTTATCACATATGTAGAAGAAACGTTTTGAAATTCTTAATTACATATTAGTGTCTCTGGTTAAACAAACAATCTGTAAGGGTATATAAACTTCACCAAGTTTGGCAGTCACTTTACAGCCCTGGTTTGCATAGAAGATATAGATAGTCGATTTTTTTAATATTGCTGGAGAATCATGCAAGCAGGAAAGTTTATTTTGGCTCTGTCAGTTTTATACTTCGGAGGCTCTTTGATTAACTTGAATGTAAGAAGTGAATAATATTTATTTTAAATCAGCTTTAAAGTTGAATTTCCTAGTACAGGATGCTGTCGTTTTCAAATTAACAAATGCCGTGTGCTTGAGCTACAACAAATCGTGGGTTGTGATGAACACTTGTCGCTTGAAAGCGATCAGTCGAAATAAGACGACATTCAATTTCAATTGTACCATATTGCATCCAGTCAATGATTTCCAACTCCATGCTCAGATTTTCAAAAGAGCAAATGGATATAAGCCATGGTTATTCAATATTCGTATAGACGTGTGTCGATTTTTAATTCATCCCTATAATCCTTTGGTCTCATTGGTTTATAAAATGACCAAAGAGTATTCCAACTTTAATCACACCTGTCCGTATGTAGTAAGTCCATTTAATGTCCTTATATACACATCTTATATATACTTGTAGATATTTTTTTTTGGAATATTCTTTTAATAGGGTCATCAATTTGTAAAAGACTTGTATCCAAGGTTGGAATTATTACGTCTGCCGCTGCCAACTGGTGACTATATGTTGACCACACGTTGGTTCTACGATCGAAAATTACATCTTGATGCCAATGTTAGTTTTACATTTGTCGAGGATCTAATAGACCAATAAAAACAAGCAGAAAGGAACATCAATTCCATGTCTTCTTCTTATGATCTTTGATAAATGGATATGGTATCGAACAATATACATCAAGTTTATCCAAAGGTGACCTTAACCTGTTAAAAAGTATTTTCTATTTAAATGTTTATATTGATATTCATATATTCTGATTCGACTTAAAGTCAAACAAGCAAACTGCGTCATGAATCACAAGCAACAGGTGACATAAAATTATTTTAATAGGCAGGTTTACGATTGAAATCGATGGCATTTAAATTCGGAATGAACCATTTAAAGGTATGAGGCGACAAAACTGGCAAGGCCATTTCTATTAAGTAGGTATAATCAATGTTTTAGCTCGATGCCAATTTAAAAACTTAACTAAACATTACACAATTAAGAGAATTTTTCCCAATGGGAAATTCCCATATTTCGTATAAACGATAATCACTTGTACATAAACTTTTGACACACTGCTAATCATGTCAAAGAGTGGTAAAAAGAAAAAAGCCTAAACAAAAATCATTGTCAACATAAAACGATGTGACATTAACAAAAGAAAAAAAACCATCATTCAGCTTCAATTTGCTTTTGACGAGGCATTCGAATCTCTCTCTCTCTCTCACTTATTCAGTATGGCAGTATGGTGTGGTGTGGTTTGGTGTAGTTTTTTGTGTATAAACAATCGCCACTTTCGGCCAAAAGGTTCAATGCACTCCGGCGGATACGTTCATAGTTTAAGTTCGTGCAGCCAAAAAAAAGAAATAGTGATGTTGCTTATGATGACGACGACGACGACGACGACGATGATGATAATGATGATGGCCATAGCATAACAGTCAAAATAATAATAATAAAAGGCAGCTGAACAAGAAGAAGAGAGATAAACTGATGAGGAGAGACAAACAAACTATTATGGCAACAATGTTGCATTGGCCTTATCGAGTAAACAACGACAGCTAATGGCTAAACAAATTCAACTTGATGATGATGCTCAAGAAGAGGATAATGGTCACATTTTGTTTTGCCTCTTAATGCAACTGAGTGACACTGACAATGAGAAAATATTCACTACGTTAGCAGAATGTAATCGGTTAATCTTATAATCCAAATGGTTATCTAGAGTTGACCAAATTGAACTTACTAAGGAGGAAAGGAAAGGAAACGGATATACATCTGCATTAATATCAATGAAAATCTTTTCGTGCAATAGGGGAGAAAATTGTATTTAAGCAAATGTAATTAAAAGAAAATTAACAATGCAGATTACAACAAAAAAAAATAATAATACTGAAAACTTGTGCGTGAGTCTGTTGAATTGTTTGGCCCCTCTCTTATTGTTTAACGCTGCACACAATAATTACCACTATGCATGTGCATGGTTTAATGGCACCTCCACAACCGCCATTGTTCAGTACCATATATTTTGCAATATAATGCAAAAAAACAAAAAAACAAAACAAAAGCACAGAAGACTGGTTAAAATCCTCTCAATTAATGCCATGGCCAGGGCGAAACATTTTCGGTTTAGCGCAAGAAATGTTGCCAATCTTCCAAAATAAAAAAATAAAAAATTTGCTGCTTTGATTTGATTTTAATCGAAAAGAAATCGCAATTAAAATAGCTTGCTTATGTCATCATCATTTATGGCGCACGAAATGTGTTTCTATTTAATTTAACTAAACATTTCACAGCTTTTGTCATTAAACATAATGCAGCTGTTGGCTTTTCTCCTCTGTGTGTGTGTGTGAGAGAGAGATAGAGGAAAGAAAAACAATAGAAATTCATTGAAAATTCTTTGCATTTGATTTATTTAACAAAATTGATTTGATTCTATTATATAATCATGATATTATTATACTACTTTTGGGACATAACCTGTTACCAACAAGCAACAAACTTAACTCATTTCGCAAATTATATAAAAATGCTAATCGCTTTCAGAATTTGTCTATCCAACTATAGTTAGCCCAGACTAACTCATTCACTCACTCCTGTTTCATTATGCATGTACATAAATTATAGCGAAACTGTAAATTATATACCAGAAAAGCATAGAAAATAACATAGATGGATAACCTTTTGATCTGATCTGAAAGAGAGCTAAATACACGTAGATTTGTACATACCTAAATGGAGACAAGGTAGGAATAGATTCGGCTATAATCGGCAAATAGAAAAATAAAAAGGTTTTGTCGTTTTGAGTTCTTTTCAAGTTAAGCAATTTATAGGTTATTGCTTCTGCTCTGCGGATGTAGCTGTAGTTTGCCTAATGATATGTGAAATGTTTTTTATTACTCTACTTAACATCATAATTTGGCACTAACTATTCGACAAAATATGCTAAAATATGTTCAGTTAACTGTTTGATGGCTTAAAAGGTTTGATTAGTTTGACTTGGAAGCAGTAAATCCACTTGAATACGTCTTAAATTCAAACAAAACTATCGGCAATATGTAAATGAAAACGGGAAGAACATTTAAAAGCGACTTAAAAGTTTTGTTCATCCGGTTAAGTCAAGATATTTGTTTGAAATATGTTTATTTTCCTCTTTTTTTCTATTTGACATTTAAAATATGTACCAAAAATTTGCAAATTTCCACGCCCCATTTAGAAAGATTTCCTCCCATCGGTTAGTCATTGGCCTAATTGAAAACGGGCAAAAACGGCAAACAAAAAAAGAAAGAAAAATAAACTCATATAAGATAGATATAGACAGAAAGCGAGAAAGAGTCATTATTTTTGCCTTTCACTTAGCCCTTTACTCTGACCCGTTACGGGAGGTTAGACCAAAGTGTGTGCGTGTGTATGTGTGTGTGAGTGTGTGAAATGTGTTTATACTCGACGAACTGCGTCTTAGCCATTCGAAATCTCATAAACAATCCATTTTAAAGAGCCCGAAACGCAAACAGAACAGAACAGAAATTTATTAATTAAATTTAGAAGTAGCAAAAGGCGTAAAATGTTTACACAAAAATGTGACGAAGCAACAGAAACAACAACTGAATGATCCGAGGAGACTGGATGGAGGCCTCCAGCTGCATAAATATGAGCAGCAAAAAATTTATTTACTTTGAGCCAACGAAAAGAAAAGAAAAGAAAAAAACAAAATATTGTGAGAAAACAGAATGGCAAAGTGAATGAAAAATTTTTGCGCAGCTTTAAATGGATATGTGTGTGGCTTTTTTTTTTTTTTTTCAGGGCCAAGGCGTAGGGGGCGTATACGCAATTTATATTCATAAATTTCAAACTGAACTGATAATGTGACATAAATGTGCCAACAATGAAATAAAATATATTTTATTTTTGTCTATAAAATTTCTCGTGTCAGGGTCGTCTGCATGTCGTCGTGGACGTCGACGTCGACGTCACAGTAAATATAAATAATTTTAATAAAATTGCATTTAAATGCTGTCAAAATATATAATTCTGCAAACAGTTGATGTTTTCTTTTCACTTTGACATTGAAAATGTCACGCAGAATCAAGAGGAAATTATCATCAGCAAGGGATTTAACTAGATGAGTAATAATCTAAATCTAGATATGAGGAATCTTCTAAATAAAACGTATGTACCCCAAGGCGAGGGTATTCGACTAGTAAAACCACAAACTCACAAAAAATTAACATAAAATAAAACTGTTAAAAAAAAATCAGCAAAAAAAAAGTATTTAATGACTGAATTGATTGAGTGTTGGTTAGTTTTGAAAATGTCATAACTTTTCCTTTTTGGCTTTGGTTTTTTATTATTTTATTTTGCACATTAAATATTATTTACTACCAAATTACACAAATAGTTGCGTATAGCTGTAAATATGTGCGGTAATTTTTGAAGTTTTGTTTTGGTTATGTCATTTAAAAATCAACGAAAGTTGATGAACCGAAACGGATATGAAAATTAGAGCAAACCGAATGGCTAAAACGTGTATAAAATAAAAAACATATATGTATACATATTTCACCAAAATTTAATTTATACGAGTAAATAGTTTTAAATGATATATTTCAAATTATGATTGATGGGACTTTCAAATAGATTTGATGAGTTGTAAAAGTTGACACAAAACATATAGAACCATCAATCAATAATGATCAATTACATTAAATTATGCAATCGAATGAATATGATGAAATATTTATGGTGATTCTTTGTTTGTAATGAAATCGTTGATGAGGTCAGAGAACTTGTCAAAAGATCTTACAGTGGAACCTTAAAACTTTTATTGCACAGTGGTATATGATGTGGGCTACTTACTTGGTCTTCACGTAACTGTGTCACGATTTCTACGTGCTGCTTAGATCATCAAAAGAAAAATGTTTAGCCGTAGAATTTTCACATTCATCAAATTTTCACATTAAAGTGTGAACAACTTTTCCAGAAACGCTTGTGTACTCAATTTCTTTGCCATCTTCACCCCGCCCTTAGACCCATCGACCCCCCTTCTCTCTTTCTTTCGCTCTATTGTCTGCCTTTAGCTACTTGAAAGTAGTACATCAGTTAGCAGCGGCCAGCCAGATAGATGACCACCAGAATTTTAATATCACTTGCTGCCCTAATGATTTTTTAAAATTTATACTAAGAAAGTAAATTGTAAGTCTCTGTGTGTGTGTTGTGTTGTTTTTTTTTTCACTTTTTAGCTAATTAAAGCTAATATACCATGATTTTTGTTTCTTTCTTTACGTTTTGTCTGTGTTTGCTTGTTTCTTTTGCTTTTGCCTTTTGATTTCCTCTAGGGCAATTTTATTGTTTCTAAATGATTATTGAATGTGCTTAGCGGTAAACGTTTTATGGGTCAAAACGAAGAGCATAAACTTTTGGTTTTAATTTTCTTAATTTTTTTGTTTTTGCTTCAAGTCAACCTTCTCCTCGAGGGCCTCGTGCATATTTTATTGAAAAGGAACCTACTGAGATTTTGATGAGGGCTTAAACGGGTGCTAATAGTAAATATTAATTAATAGCAGGAAAAATGACTTGAATTTCTGTTGATCATCTTAATTAAGATCTAAAGAGCTTAAACTAATACTAAATTGAAGGCATAACACGGATATTTCCTTACAAATCTGTCTCACATCTTGTCTAAGTGTTTGTATATATCTTTGTGTATATCTTTTGTTTTACAGATCCCAACGAAAAACCTCAAGCACCAAGCATAACTACCCACTTAAACTGACAATTTCAAGAGGTAAGCCCAGTCAAATAACCAAAAACAAAAAAAAAAAGCCCAAAAAACCAAAACAAAACAAATGCACTTCAATATGAAGAAAATTTTCGTTAGCCAAGGGTCGTTAATCAAAAGGCATCAGACAAATAAAACGCACAGTTTGCTGTCTCACACAGGGCATTGCATCATTAACGTTGAATCAGCATCATGATGATTTGAGATGTGTGAGATACCTGCCAGATACAGATGCAGATGCAGAAACAGATACATTTACGTAGTATGTACTCTATCAAAAAGGGACTACACTAAGTGAAACAGCGTCAAATTGCATTTAAATTGAATGAAATTAATTTGACATGCAAGTTGAGTTGAGTTGAGTTTTACTCCCCCCTCTCTCTCTGTCTCTCCATCCCTTTCCACGATTTATCCCTATATCTTTGCCTTTGTCTCTCGCTCCCTGTGATGTGATGAAAGTCGGTGCTACGAAATCAAAATGACAGGCACTGACGACTGACTAGAGTCAAGATACATGTTTGTATGTAAATATAAGTACACATGTATGTATTTGTATGTATGTATGTATCTGCATCTATACATTCTAAACGCGCTCAGTCTGTGGGGGTTGCTTGGTTAGACCCCGAACTATCTATCTATACATACATATGCCTTGGGGGCTTGTGCTTTTATTTAAAAATAGCACAGAAAATGATCTATGCCTGGCCTGGTCTTTGGTCTCTGCCACGGTTCTCTGTTCTAGTCTGGCCTGGTCTGGCCAGGTCTCAGTTCTGTTCACTGTGTGCTGTTTAGTTCCTTTTGCTTTTCTGCGTATGAAATATTTTCATCAATTCTCTTTGCATTGGCAATTGTGTTTTTTTTTTTTTTTTTGTCTTTCGTGTAGGCGTTTTGTTCTGCATATTGCATTTTGATTTACATCATTTATTAACACTTTGCTGCCAGCTTTATTTCTCTTTTACCCCCCTTTTACACTCTCTTTCACCCACTTTGATTCTGTCTCTTGCTAACCGTTAGAATTTCTTAATAAATAAGAAATTTGGCGCCTCAAGTCTTAGCATTTCTAACCGAATCCATTAGATATGTATCTTTACATCTGACACAAACACACACTCATACGAATGGAAAGAATATGAATGATTGTCTTTCTTGTTAGCCCAATCAATGTGTGGGCCAAGATCTATCGTTTTCTATACTTGAAAGTTGAAATCTAATCGTGAAACATTATTAGGAATAAAATGTTTCCTAACATTCGTTCATCTTTGGTATTAAAGTCAAAAATTAATCAACTTCAAATGCCAGAATTTTTCAAATGTATAGTTGAAGTTTGAAATCGAAACGATACTCTTATGTAATCTATAATATAAGGACACCGTGCCATTAATTTCAAATGGTTCACTAAATTCCGTTGTGATCAAATTTAAGTATCTATTTGATACCTGAGGCTATGACCCAAGCCATTCTCTTTAGCCGCCGTACACAATCACGCATACGATGTCGGGTTGAGTCGATTTATAGCCAAAATATTTATTGTTTTAAGCAATTGTTTAACAAATTCATTCAAATGCCATTTGACCAATTTGCTTACACACATAGCACAAATTTGCTCAATAAATTCCACAAACATTGTTTTAGTTGAATGTTGTTGTTGGTCTGTGTAAGTGGGTGGTCGTGGTGGTGCTAGTGTGGTTGATTGGTGGTTGCTGCCACACCCAAACCGGGCATTAACGGTACTTATTAGATTCATTTGCCATTCTAAAAAGAACTGAAATTCCTATTTCAATTTTTTGTTGTTGATAAACTGCACACCTTGAAAGCGATAATACATTGAAGTGATGTGAAATCATTAATATTATGGCCAACAGATGGCGTTTAATTAGCCATGAAGCAAAATGCTTAACCACAAAATTGAAATAAAGTACGAATAAGTCGAATAAAAAATTCAATAGACATTTCAGTATATATGTGTGTGTGTGTCTCTGTATTAGTTCGTCTATAATTTCAAAATCATTTCGTTCAGTTGAATCGAATGGAATGAGAACAGCGAGCCAAAGCACAGCTAAAACGGAAGACGTGACGGGGCGCGGCAGAGTCAGTGCCAGAGCTTGAGTATCTTTACCTGCCCATCTACAACAACACATCAACTCATATTTAGATACAATACAGGTATTCATACATACGTGTATATGAGAGCTGCCGCAACTGAAAACGCGTAATTGTTACACCCTGATTACGCGACCACAGCGAATAGAGAAGACAAAAAGCACGAAACGAAACGAATAAAGATGAAAAATTAAAAACTATATGTGGCAGGTAGATAAAGATAAGTTTGAATACAATGGCTGCAGATCTAACTGGAATGGCTGATGGTTCACATGAAGTCTCCAATGCAATTGTTGCAAGTTTAGTTTTTGCCATGTATTTTTTGGTGGGCGTTGTGCGTTTGCTTGGTTGCTAAGCTCTGCATGCTTCGTTGAATCTCTGAAGATAGAAAGGGATAGAACTAAAGACTAAGTACCTACAATATATACTTATTATATACGTACAAACATCTATGTATATACTTAAAAGTCAGACATTTGGAGGCTGAGAAAAATATTCTATTTGCTGTGCAACTTTCATCATCCTGTTCATCTTATAAATCATCACTAAGTGCTTAAATATGTTAAATTGCATCATAGATACTGTTTTAGTTGCATGATTTGGCGCTACTATTTTTAGTTTGCCTAACAAAAATGATTTAACAAATACTTATTTTTGTCACCGCAATGCTTTGTTTGAAATCCCAAATAAATGCAATCGCAAAAATAATAGAAACAAACAATGAAGAATAACTAGAAATGAATGTCGTTGTCTACATTTTGCTACTCTCTAGCCATGGGACTTTAGGGTATGCTTGAATGGTAGAATATATCTTATAGTTAATAGGTAAAACCTATCTGAAGTAGAGATGCCCTTGTGATTCAAAAGGATCTTTTGGAAGTAACTGAAAGTCGGATAAGAAGACATAATATATCCATTTGTCATACCAAGTACAGGGTATCAGCAAGTCGACTTCTAGACCGTCCATATTGAGTGTATTCTGTTCTTTTTCAAAGCCAATGCTTGCGACACCGTGACACAAAGTGAAGGCCAAACCAAATCACGCTGTTGACGATGACGATGATGGCTATGAGATGAGAATGCAGCCAGCGAAACAAAAATTAAATGCACTTACAATTAGACAAAACAAAGGTCTAGAAATGTTTAAGAATTATCTATGACCAAACAGATGGAAAACAGCTGCTAAACCTGTGCGTGTGTCTGAAACTGTTGATTTACTTAATTTGCAACAATTTTCAGTTGGATTTAGCCTGTTGCCATATTCGCTATAATTTATGTACATTGCTCAATTTACGATTGATGTAAATCTACGAGGCAAGCTATAGTTCCAATTTCAGTTCAATTTCCCTTACCCCCCACCCCCCATCAACATCCTCGTTCCAACAATCATCCATCACACAATTCCAATTTCCAATGGTAATCAATACTTAATTTCAGTTTCATTTGAATTCATTGGGGTTCAGTGGATATCTTGCTTTCTATCTCTTTCCCTCGCTCTCTCTCACTCTATTATATACTTGTTGTTGTATATAGAATTCAATGAAATGGAATCAGCACAATGATCATGCAAAATTATTCTGTTCCGCCCAACAACTTTTTAGCTATTTGTTATTGTTGTTGCTGTAGTTGTCGTTCATTTATTGTTTGCCTACTGATCTTTGTCAGTTTCTTCAGTGAAGTGAAACCATTTTTTTTTTTTTTGTTGTCTGTTCGCTGGAAAAATGTTTGGCATTTTTAGTGGGGCAAATTCAATTGGCAAAGCAACAAATTATATAAAAATTGACTGATCCAAACCGAGAAGAGTTTAAAAAGTGAACCTAATAAGTTTTATTAGAATTAGTCATTTGAATTTTTAAAATAATATTTCCATAATTTGTTTTAATCTTTACTCTTTGCTGCTGATGGGGAAAACACAATTCGATGTACATGTTTTGGCCCAAGTTCAAGTCTACAACGACAGCAGAAAGCAATCAGGCTTAAGAGTCGATGTGGTCACATTAAAGTTATGCCGGCCGGCAAAGGCAAATTCAAAGAGTCACTTGTAGCAGCTTAGGGGTGGAGAAGAGGAGAGGAGAGTGAAGACCAGAACAAGTCTGCTTAGTCATCGAACTTGGCCTAATGCAAAATACAGGCAGCCAGTTGGCTACTGAGATTGTGAAGCACCCAGCAAAGATGACTCAGCCCTGGCAAAAAAAAAAGAAGAAAAGAAAAAAGTAACAATATGAAAATGTGCTACCAGTTTCGGCTCAAAGAATCGAACTCTTCTAAGCCTGATGATGATAATGATAATGATGATGGCTTTTGGGTTGAGTCTTAAAGCAGATGCTGCCGATGTCGATGGCAATGCCAATGCTGCTGTCCTACTCCACTTCTTAGGCCAGGGATGAGGTTCTTCTTGATTTTGGTGTTATTGTTGCCGCTGCTGCTGCTTGTTCATGTTGTTTATGCCCAGTCATGGTTGGCTTCAGAGCGTCTACAGCGCAACGCCCTCAACTGGCAATGCCCTCGAGATGGTGATGATGATGATGGTCCGCACAATACATGCACATAGATTACGTACATAACTACCCATGCACTTGGAGAAAAAACAAATGCATCATTACGGAAAGGAAAAACAACATAAATTGTAGTATCTCGTTGAAGCCACAAACTGTCCACAGGAAGTCCATAGTTAATGTTAGACAATATCCATATGAGAGCCCTTTAAAAATTAAGATGTTTAAACGGTTTTTTGTTTAAGTATAAGTTGGAGGATATAGGATGTCCTGACCAACTGAAGTGCTAGCAAACAAGCTTAACTATGACGTATAGGTTTTTAAAGGTCTTGGTTTAGGTGTAAGAGTAATAGTTCATTTTCGGTTAATTCTAGAAACCATCTAACTGACAACACTTTAGCTCTTTCAGTTTTTTATGTGCCAATTTTTTCTCTCTCTGTCTGTCTGCGGTAAAAGACATACTCCTGGTCATGTATCTTCTTTATACATACGTACATGCATACATGTTATGGTGTACCCTCTCAATTAGTTATTCATATAACGTGCTAAAGAAAAACAACACCAAATCTCTGCCTTTACCGTTCCACTCCCCGTTCTACCACCGCCAAAGACCGAAATCCTCAGTTGATTAAAGCGCCCGCATGCATCGGCTACTTATGTCTGGGCCCAAAGGCGAGGGAGAGAGACACATCACTGTGAGGTAGGAAGAGCAGAAGGAGCAGAAAGAACACAACAGACTACTGGTAGGTGGTGGTGGTGGTGGTAACCCATTCAACTCATCATCCATCCAAGCTTACATTGTTTGCCCCTCTGTCTGGGGCGCTTTGACAAAACTTTTGCATGTCATGTTGTCATTATGGCTAGGTTCCTCTTCCTTTTCAGCACTTGTTCCCTGCCTTCATCATTTGAGACAATGTTTATCTACTACTTTAGTCGCCATGTTGTCTCCTTTCTGCCTTGGTTAGGGTTGGAGATAGCTAAGCCGGATATTCATAGACATTATAAGCACTTATCCATTGGTTTAAGCTCGACGCCCTCCCTTTTTTGTTTTAACTTGCAAAGTCTTAAACCGCACTTAATACAAAATGGTCATAAATTCTTTTAGCTAGGCTGTGAATTCATAGGAGTTGTTCCTTACAGTTTGGCATGCTGTAAAGAAAATCAATCTGTAAACTGTTAACCTTTTTTCTGCATAGTTTAAACCTTGTTAAAGTTTCCTCCATCCTCCCACTCATTGACCCATTCTCGGTTTTATGTTATTTAGATTAAAAGACTTATCATATTTGGGTCAATGTGCCAGGAAGGTCAGGCACAAGCTCTTTAGCTCATAAATCGAGATATAGTCTTACGATTTTCAAACCATAAAAAAATTTCATAAATTGCAATCTATTTCAATTCCATTGAGACGGCCAAAACAAAGACTTCTCTTTGTCAACAGCCAACGACTAAAAATGTGTTGGAGGAGGTGTAAAAATATCCCATGCATCCATAAAAATCAAAGATATATAAAAGCAATATCACAGTCGTAACAGCAAATCGTTATTGATTTGAGCTGGTATTAATTGTGTTTATGGTGTGTTGTTAATTGCCAAAGCAAACAAGAGACAAGAAAGGCCATATAACGTGGTATCGAATGGGGAATGAAACAAATGAAGCAACAACACAGAAAAACAGAAATAAAATAGTCACTGAAGAAACAATATAGTATTGCATAATACACTGCAACTCATGGCTGACCAAATGAACCAAATTGTTTGTAAAAAAAAATACAAACAACAAGTTGTTGGCATTAACCTTTGGCATTATTGTTATTATGATTATTTGACGAAACGACGGTTATGAAATTATTAATGCTTCAGCCCACGCCGTCATCTCACACCCAACAACAAAATGTCAAATTGCAGCAGCGCAGTTAAAAAAAAAAAAAAAGTATCTGACAGATACATAAGTCGATTGACTGCTGCTGCTGCTATTGCTGGCAGCTACTTCTTGGCTCTTGCTTAACAAGCGGAAAGCAAAAACATAACAGTAAAGTAAATTAAGTAAAAACCACACACACACACACACACTTAAATACATATATGCAATGCCTTTGCGAAACCGGACAGCAGCAGCAAAGAGTTTTCAAGCTAGAATGATGCGATTCAATGTTGGATGTTGGTCAAGAGTGAATAGAATTAGAGACTGTGTCTTACTCCGCCACAGTCAGGTAGCTTTGGTGAAGTAGAACTTGGATTTACACCACACAAAAGCTGTTGGCCTCGAGAAACCCACCGATCCCCTCCCTTCAGCACACACATCCATTTAGGCCCCCAAAGATATCTTATTTATAACCCCCTTCCTTTCCCACTCTCTCTCTGTCATTCTGGCTGCTTTTTTTTGGCTTGTAGAAGAAACGTCATCAGTTTTTCATCTTATGTCGATATTATATACATTGTGGTTATGCCTAACTTTGGTAGCTTGAACTTGTCTTGGTCTCTCATGAAGATGAAAGATATATGGATATGTGCTTAGATTAAGTTTTGTTTATCATTTGTGCGCAGAATTGTTAAAAATGCGGTTTTTCCCCATCTTTCCTCTCTTCTAGGCGCAATTCACTGTGTGAATTAACGTCAACGAGAATTTCATTAGCGTCGTATCGCAGAATATCTTGTAGATAGGCACAGTTTGGCAGGCTGGCCATAAAGAGTCTACAGTTTTAGAGTCGTCGAAAATAATGGCAGTTTAAGAATCAATTTATACAATACTTTACTGCCTACAGTTTGACAAGCTAAGGAAATTGGATGCTTATATCTTAAGAGTTGGCTTAGAAAAAGGGTTTATATACGATTATACTTATATTTGAGCCAAGTGAATGGCTATATTTAATTATAATGTACTTAGTTGCTAATTAATCTATATATATTTTCTTTACTTTCAGAATTTATATTGAAATATTGACAATAATCGCAATTAACACAATTGGTAAGTGAAATAAGTCATAATTATCTTATTATATTTCTTCACTCTTTTGCTGTTACCTTTTTGTACACCGTTCTGAACCATCTGGGGCAATCGTTTTGTTGTCATTTTATACTCTTTTGCAAAATGAAGTAAATCTACATTTAGTTTAGTACAGTGCATTGAGTAGATCGTTCGATTAAATTGTCAGAATATATCTTAAGGATTTGGTAAAGGCATTCAAAAGTTGTCTTAACCCACACGACGACCATTTGTCATTTGAATATTCAAGCTTATTAAGCTCTAACTAGGCCTAGTTACATATATATTATGGAGTAATAAAAGGATTTGCAAGGGTATACAAACAACAGCATGGACAAAACTAAGGGGGTCTCTTTTTTTTGGTGTTGTTTCTTTTTATACAAAATCAACCCAATTATGTGTGTATAAGAAACAACAAAATTTTAGGTTGCATAACCGTAAACAACATTAACCAAAGCAACAAACTTCAAGTTACTTTTTTGTTTTTTTTTTTTTTTTTATCATAAAAAGTCGACAACTGCTTCCGCCGTTACCCAAAAGTGCACCGAGCCGCACTTAAGGTGCAAGGTGTATGAAAAAGACACAAGTACGAGAAGGTGTAGACGAAAAGTAGAGAAAGAAACAAGAAAAAAACTAAATGGTTTCCGTTTTGAAAGCAGCTAGTTTTTAATTGCAACACCAATAAACAGAAGAGATGTCAGTGAAGGGGGAACAAAAGCAAATTGTCGGCGACAAAAACAAATTATATTTATATAACTTGTTGTCCAATTTTAAACATTTTGACATATATTTTAAAATGCCTCAAAAAAAAAAAACAAATAAAGTCTTGCTTATTTTCCTATTACTCAAAAATATCCTCAACGACAATGGCACTCACATTTACATCGATTAGGGCCTTCTTTCCATTAAACCATCTCGTTTCCACTAGATAATCACCAGATGGAACCGGAAGTCGTAATATTTCAGGTTTTGGATAATATCCTTTAACCACAATTTCACCCTATCAAAATCAATAGAACTAGCATAGAATAACAAACTTTAAGATTCCAACTTACCACATATGGGCAGGTATGATTAAAATTCGAAAATTCTTCCACAAGATCAAACTTTCCCACCGAATGCTTGCGGTTTTTTAAGAATTGACAACCATCCCATTTTGTATTGATTAGCCATGACTTATATCCGTTTGCCCTCTTGAAAACTTGTAGGGTAACTCTAGCATCATTGAAAGGATATAGAGCATTAGCATTTAGAAAGAAATGAACTCTGTTCCTTTTGATTGCCTTTAAGCGGCAAGTGGATATTGTAATCCACGATTCGTTGTGGCTCTCACATATGGCATTTGTTAGTTTAATAGTACGATCTGCCTTTATATGGATAGATGTTTATAATGTATTTAGTTTTTCAAATACTTGTAACTTACATTTGAGTTGGAATATAAAGCCAGAAGTAGACAAGATAGAAATAAACTGAACTGTACCCACTGCATAGTGTCCTTTCAATGTCAAAAATTTGTTCTTATTGGGAGTTTCGAGTTTGTTCATTGAAGGGTAAATTTTTAAAACCGATTAAGTATTTTTCCGCACGAAAGTGTAAGAAGATTGATAACAGATAAGGATAGGCAAAAAATGTATAATTATTGAGTGAGGACTAATGCTTCATTAGATCCTCAACAAATGCAAAGCGGACATTGGCATCTATTTGTAATTTTCGATCATAGAACCAACGCTTTGGAACCAAATAATCACCAGTTGGCAGGGGAACACGTAATAGCTCCAATTTTGGATAAAAATCTTTTTTTATTTAATGGCCCTATTAGGGGAAAAAATATAAATTTAGATATTTAAAACGTATAATTTCGACTTACTACATAGGGACAAGTATGATTAAAATTAGTATAGTCCTTGCCCATGTTATAGATCAATGTTCCAATAGGATTATAGGCATTTACCAAAAATCGACAGACATCATGCTTGACATTCACGAGCCAAGGCTTATAGCCATTTGCTCTTTTAAACACTTGCAAATGGACTCGGAAATCATTGACAGGATAGAATATGGTGCAATTGAAATTCAAAGTGGCTCTGTTTCGACCAACCGCTTTCAAACGACATGTGTTTAGGACGACCCAGGACTTGTTGTAGCTCTCGCACACAGCATTTGTTAGTTTGAATATAACTGCATTCTATAAAAGTTCAAGTTAGGGAAAATATATTTGGTTTGAGTTCCATTTTGTTAGATCCTTACATTCATGTTAGTGAAAAGGGCACCGACGTATAGAAATGTCCAAACGAATGCTCTCAACTGCATGATCCGTGCTTATGAACTGAGGGGTTTAAATTTACTCAACTTTGTTATCAGCTTTTAATGCAAATGTATCGTAACTGACGCTAATTTTCCACATTTCTGCGATTGCAAAACTCGACTTGACTGTGAACAGTCAAGAGAGAAATTTCGTGTATTTCATATCGAATATTTACTTAGAACAAATATGTTGATAACTATTTGTATTATCTATTTATAAGACTGATAAGGCAATTACACATAAATATATTTATCCTTTGACAAAATTAAAAGTATTAATCCTCTTCAAATGAGAACGAAACATTTGACCACAATGTCGGACGGTTATGAATAGACCACATGACCATAACTAGATAATCACCAGTTGGCAACGGCAAAGGAATCGATTCGGGAAAAACATGAAAGTTCCAGACACGTATGGAACCCTTGTAAAAAGAAAACAAATTTATGTACATTGATCATGGAAATCTAAATGTTTTATCAACAAGAAATGTCCGAGGTACTCACCGGATAATAAGGACAACTGTGGTTTAAATTTGAGAATTGCTTGAATATATTGTAAAACATTTTGGCAACTGGATCATATGCTTTTCTATAAAACCGACACCCTTCAACGGTGACATTAAAGAGCCACGGCTTATAGCCATTGGCCCGCTTAAACATTTCTCCATGAATCCCTACTACATTTACTGTCTCCTTAAGACTTGATTCGAAGTTAATAACCGTTTTTATTCGTGATACTGCCTTAAGTCGGCAAGTATTAACTTCTAAGACGCTATTATTAAGACTCTCGCAGACTAAGTTGGTAAACTTAAATTTCGCTGAATTCTAGAGCAATGAATACTCTTCAAAATGTTATTTGTACAATTTTCTCAGTTAACTTACAATGATCGGAAGAAAGAGCAGAAATATTATGAACCGCATGTTTGGCTATATCGATTATAAATGATGAATTATACTGTCCATTATTTTTTTTTAAATACGAGTTGGTTAAAAGAAAAAACCAGAGGGCCGGGTATAACTTCAGCCCTGCCGAAGTTTGTATACCCTTGCCAAATAACGAAATTATTGATGAAGTTCACTGTTTCCAAAAGATTGTTTCTATGGGAGCTATATGATATAGTCACCCGATTCGGCTGAATCCGAGATATACAACCTGTGCAGGATATACAAGCCTACATGCTCAACTCTGTAGCTCTTACGGTCTAGGAGAAGATTGCGCTGATCCAGACGGATGGAGGGACATCGATCATGAATATATATATGGTTGCACACTTTTGACCAAAATTAATATACCCTTTTTGCAAGGGTATAATAATAATAGCTGCAATTATTGATAAGTCCAATTTTGTGGGTTAATTAAGGGAAAACACAAAAAAAAACAACGTTTAGACTAGATGTATGTTAAATTTCCGACTACTCAACTAAATATTTTACCAACAAACGTAATTGTCGAAAACTAAAGAAAAACATCATGATCGTCATAGGATTCGATTTGTGAAAAAGATAGAAAGACCAGATACGAATAGGGCCCTTGTAGAAAAAATAATATAATAAAAAAAATCTGTTATCAATTGGAATTTGCTAAGGACTAATCGGCTCATAGGGTGGAGATGGCTTAAATTTGAAAATTGTTTGAATAAATTATAAAACACCTTGGCCACAGGATCATGATCTCTTCGATAAAATCTTCGACAAAAAATCAAAAATATTCTGGTGATCAATGCCGATTACAACTGATTGAACATCAATAAGTAAAAAAAAAAACAGCTTTTATAATAATAAAGTTTATTCGAAAATATTCATAAACATTTTAGATTTATAATTAACTAATAGAATTCCCCACATTTTATATAATCTACATATGTATATGTATATGCATGTTTGTATGTATTTTGGTATGATTAAATCGACGACCACCTCCACAAATAATTGCCAGATTCTTTAGACTGGCGGGAACTAGAGCTGATGCCCAGCAATTAGCCAGCATAAATTCAGGTCGAATTAGGCATCCCAACATAAAATCATGGCCCCAAAACAATAATGAAAAATTCTATAAACGTTCAATGAAGCGCATAAAAAAAAAGAAAAGAAAAAAAAAACAGAATGGAAAATGGGAAAAGTTTTAAAGTTTAGTTCGAGTTGAAGACCACCGACCTCTCTGATGTGCCTCCTGGTTGCATGGCATGTGCTGCACATGTGCGATGACTGCCTAAAATAAGGGGAGGCAGGGTGAGGGAGTATTACTGGGCGTGGCTGCTGCCGTTGCCGCTTTTTTGTTTTGTTTCTTTAATGGGTTGGTCGCTTGTTGTTTTTTTTGTTCGCTGCGGACTGTTTTGTAACTCGAAGGCATATATGTATGTATGTATATGAAATTTTTGGCCCAGCAATCAATCGAGTTGAGTTGCCTGTTCTTGGGGGCGCCTCATTCCACATACAAACGGCGACATTAGCCTCAAAACCTTAACATGAGCCAAAAACAACAACGGAAAACAAAAACAAAAAAGAAAAAACGGCCGGCCTACGCATGACTTTGATTTGTTTTGCCAAAGTGAACAAAAAATTATTTACAACAATACGGCAAAACGAAAAAGGGATATGAGATTTCGAATTGCATTTATGATTATGGAATACTCTTACTTTATTTTGAAGTTGAAAAGATAATAAAAGTTTGGAAAGCGAGATAGAGATAGAGGGGGGAAGACGTTAAAAAGACATTAAAATCTAGAAATAAACATTGGTAAAAAGAAAAATAGAATGGTAAAAAATAACAGAGCTGAAAATAAACAAGAGAAAGAACAATGTGAAATTGTTTCATAGAGTTGATCCTTTAAAATTCAATATAGAGAGATTAAATGATAGTTAATCCACCATGATTACAGTTAATCAAGCAACAATATAAGTTTATACAGAGTGTTAGTTCTGGCCACGCCTCCAACAAACTCAATTTAATCTTTTTGTAAGCTGTGGTTACTTTTTGTGCTTCTTTTTTTAATTAAATCGAAAATCAAAGCCAAGCCAAAAGAGAGAACCGAAAATGTTCTTGGTCGATTTTTCTTATTTGAGGCGTGTTTTGCAGTGTGGTGGGTGTGTATGAATTTAAATTTTTAACATGTAACTCATTTTTAATGCAAATAATATGATTTTTTGTTGTTGTTGTTGGTGTAGTTGTTGTATTTTGTAAGTGCCACTGCCACACGATCGAGAGCGGCAGCAACAGAGAAATATATGGCAGGCACGCGAAATGGGTCAGACTGAGGCCGGCTGCTGGTTGACTTACGGGCAAACAGAGTTGAAGTTGAAGTTGAAATGGTTGAGTCCAAGTGAACGTGTGCCGCCAATGCCTTAGGACGAAAACGAGGAGGAGGAGAAGGTGCAGGAGGTGTAGATGAAATTGGATATGGAAGAGAATGAGCTTTGATTAAATAACTAAGAAGTAGTAGTTGTTTTTTTTTTTTTTTTTTTTTGTAATAATTAATGAAGAAATTTGACAGCATTGAAAATGTTCGTGGAGGCGTTCCATTTTGTTTCGTTTTCCAGCTAATGAAGCAGCAGCACTCATAGCCACCAAAGAGATCAGTTTCAATGCATTTGCTTTTCCTTTGGCCAGATGGCAACATAATTTGCCATACGATTGCAACAACAATAACAAACAAACATTTTAGCAGTAACAGTTGGAAGCATGCAAGTATCTAACAGATACATTTAAATTGAAATCAAATTGCTAGAATGCAAATCTTGCAGATACACTGTGCACAATATGTTTTTGTTTGGTTTTGAATTCGGATTGGTTTTTCCTTTCATACCGTTTGATGCTGTTGCTTTGTGTTTCTCTTTTTTTTTTTTGCTTTTATGCAATTTTCTAGCTGCTGATTTGGCAAATTTACAGTTACAAATTGCTGCTGCTGTCTCAAAAGATAAAAAAAAGAATGTGCCAAGTTAAGTCAATAACTATTATTAACACACACACAGACAAAGAAAACACAGAGATATACATATAGAAATATCTACAAAACTGACATGGGCAATCTTATAGATACACAATCTCCATGACTGTTGATTTGTATCTTTTGATTTGCTGCTGCTGCTGTTGCTGTTGTTTGCTGTTGAGCGAAAGTGCATGGCTTTATCGAAATTGAAATGTTAATGAACTGAAAATTTTGCGTGTCGAATTGTCGAATAGTAGGAATACAAAGTCGTAGTAACAACAGATCGGCACCCAGTGATATACATACAAATAAACAAACAACATACCAAGAAATGCCAAAGATTGCTACCTGGCCAACTGATGCCTTTGCCGATTGTCGGTGCTGATGGCTGCTGACTGTTGCTGTGATTAGAAAGGAGGCAGACAAAGACTTTACTTCACACTTGATTCACTTTCATTTGTTTCGCCTTCCCCTACAATCTATGAATTTGAAAGAAAAACCAAAAATATATACATACATACGATTAATTAAAAAAAAAACGAAAAATGAAGGTTATAAATATTTCAATGCCTATGTATTAAATTCTTTCGATATCATGATATCACGATATCTATTCGAAACAAAAACTAAATAGCTTGCATTTGAAATATGTTTAACCAATAAGCGCAACACGGTTTCTTCAGAAACTTGAATATTGCTTACATTTGACTATGCAAATGGAAAATTTCTATTGAACTTGAAACAAATCCAACTAAAGTCAGTCTTTTAGTGATTGAGGCATTTAAACTGAATATTACCCATACGCCATGTATACAGTACTGTAGTATAAGCTGTAAGCACTAACCATAGAACACATAGATGGGACAAACTCATGTTTTTTTGATTGCAAACGCTAGCCCAGTCATGGAACCCCAGAGAACTTCGGGAAAACCCGAACGCTCGTACTCTCAATCAGAGCGTAAAATGGGGAGAGGGCCAAGCAGCTACGAAAATAATTTAGTGTAGCACAGACTACAGAACGACGAGGGCAGGCCTATGTCGCTTGTGATTTCGTTCTGTCAATGTATGTGTACACTCGTCGGTACATGCTCAGGCTTCGTAGTGTATGTGTGACGTGAAGTTGTACAACATCGCATTTCAATAGCTCGCTCGACCAAAATTTTTAATTTTCGACAAAACAGCGACATTGCGAATAGGATATGCCCCTGTCGAAAGAATATCAAGAAATATTGGCCTCAGCTTCGTATGTATCCCGGTGGCTGTGCCGATAAAGTGCTCGCTTGGCGATCGGAATGTCCCTGGTTCGAATCCCAACTCGTACTCGTTAAAAAGGTTTTTCTTTGCCTATTTTTTTATTTATATAAAAATAAACGAAATAAAAATAAACAAAAGGGAAAAAAACAAAATAGAAATAAACTCGATTATCGTTGACGAAGGTTTTTTTGTCTATTTTTTTTATTTTGTTTCTTTATTTTTTTCGTTATGTTTTTTGTTTATTTTTATATAAATAAAAAAATAGGCAAAGAAAAACCTTTTTAACGAGTACGATTTCAGGGGCATATCCTATTCGCATTGTCGCTGTTTTGTCGAAAATTAAAAATTTTGGTCGAGCGAGCTATTGAAATGCGATGTTGTACAACTTCACGTCACACACACACTACGAAGCCTGAGCATGTACCGACGAGTGTACACATACATTGACAGAACGAAATCACAAGCGACATAGGCCTGCCCTCGTCGTTCTGTAGTCTGTGCTACACTAAATTATTTTCGTAGCTGCTTGGCCCTCTCCCCATTTTACGCTCTGATTGAGAGTACGAGCGTTCGGGTTTTCCCGAAGTTCTCTGGGGTTCCATGACTGGGCTAGCGTTTGCAATCATAAAAACATGAGTTTGTCCCATCTATGTGTTCTATGGTTAGTGCTGTAAGCTTATGAATCATGAATTTCAGTGAAGTTAATTATAAAGTTGTTTTCAAGCCAATTCCTTTTAGTTAAAAAGTTTTTACAAATATTAAGCATACGCCATGAGTTTTTGTTTTTTCTTTTTTGAAAATTTCCAAAACAAATATATCTTATGAAAAGGCACATTCACAGCACACCCACATAAAAAATCTTTGGCATAATGGAAAATAATCATAACAATGCAATGAGTTCGATCAACACGTATCGTGCCCATAGTCAAGTGCATTATGAAACCCTCCATTTGTGGCGAGTGAAAATGGCATGGCATGAGTATGAGTCTATGGAGGGCGTGAGTCTATGTATCTATTTTGATATCTAACTTGGTGAATACACATTACACTACATTACTGAAATTCATTGAAGCGACAGCGGTGGGGTGGTACAGCCGGCCGGCCGGCCCCTCTCCTTCCGTTGTCATGGCTTCGATTTATGAGCCAAGCTCAGCTCAGCTCACTGTGGCCAAGGCATGAATGATGGCTGCATATCAAGCAACATCAACGCTAACAACACGACGGCGACACTTTCAATTGCATGCCTTTCGTTGTGGCCCGTCCGTCTGTTGCAGCACTTTCTCGGTCTTGCGCTTTGATTTTGTTTCTCTACTCTTCTGTGTGTATGTGTTTGTGTGTGTGTGCGTTGTGTTTTGTATTTTTTGTTTTATGGCTTCTTTTGGCGCAACAATTTGAATGTCATTAGTGTCAGTGGCCGGCGGGCTAACGGAGCTTGACACCAAGACACAGCGAGAGCGAGTGAAAAAAGAAATGCAGGAGGCGCTCCAGCACCTAGTGAAGGAGAAGTCATCACCAAGCTGGGTGGTGTTTGGCTAGATGGATGGATGGATGGATGGCTGGTTGGTTTATTAGTGGGTTTGCTTGGCTGCTTAATGATTTTTCTTTTTCACACTTTTTCGTGATTTAATTTTAATTTGAAGTCACGTTAAGCATTTATTACAATGTCACCTTAACTTGGCTTTTCACCTGGTCAAGCTTTTGCGTTGCCGTTCCACTTTTGCTTTACTTTTGATTACCACATTACAACTCGAAAGTGAACCATTTTTTTATGTACTTCAAGTTGCTCATTAACATGGGCGTAGAGAGTGTAAAATGCAATAGGGATTGCTTTGTGGTCATGCGGTTAAGTCTCATTTTCTTTCTCCCTCTTTTTTTTTTATTGTTTATCTATTACCTACTGTGTGTTTTACTTGAAAAACAAACCATATCCATTGTATTCTCTTTGTTAATAATGCTCATAATCTTGGCTTAGTCGAGCGATTTTACTTGTCTGATAAGAGGAAAATTCGTTATGTTGTTTGGGTCTTTAGATTGAAATCCCTTGATAAATATTTAATTAGACCTCTTTCGGTTATTGTTTGTCTAACCCATTAGATATACAATAGGCGCCAGAGGGGTTCTTTAAAACGAGCTGAATGAGTTTTGTTTGTTTTCGGTTTTTACATTGGCAAAATGTCGGTGTGTGTGTATGTGTGCGGGTAAGTGCTAGAGTTGATTTTCCAGTAGTTTTTCCAATGTAAATAAAATATTTATAAGAAAAAAGATGCATGCATGTTTGTATATTTTGTTTTTGCTTACCAAATCAAAGACTTGCCATTGTTAATGATTTTAAATGCAAGATTGCAACTCTGTGTGATCTCCGAACCCTTTTCTTTTGATGTTGGCAATGCTGCCATTTGTTAATTAACGCTAATGAGTGGCAAATCATTGCTAAGTCAAGTCAAAGACAATTGCTGGGCATTTATGCGCCATTTATGTTGCTGTATTGCTGGAATTCTTTTTCATCCATTCATCCACCATCGTCTTGATCATTTTATCAATTAATTCAACACGTCTGTCTCTCTCTCTCTTTCTCTTTCTCTCTGATACACAAGACAAGCATCTTGATACAATTTGTAACTAAATGGTAAGCAAGAGGTTGAACGATTGAAGGGGGTTTGGGTTTTATCTATTCATCTTATGTTTGCCGCCTTAAACTCGTCTTTTCTACTTCTTGTGGTATTTATCTAATTATCATTTTGTTGGCTTAATAATTATTGCTAATGCGTCCGTTTGTACCACTGTCTCTCTGACTGTTTCTAGTTGACTAGTGGAAAGTTGCAAAGTTGTTGTTTATGTAAAAAAAAACCTTGTTTTATTTTCTGTTAAATTTAAATTATTGCAATTTGCTAAACTCGGCTTAGTTTGGTTTGGTTCGGTCTGGTCGAAACGATTACATGTACATATTATCTTGGGGGACAAAGTCGACAGTGTCAGGCGTCTGACCGTTAATTATTACAATTTGAAAGTTTCGCTCTTTAATTGTTGCTGGCTTTTAGTTGCTGTTAGCGTTATCTGTGTATGTGTTGTGTCGTTGCATTTTATATGCAAATTAGCAATGGCCAACAAAGTGTTCAACATCTGTATGCTTATAGTGATTAGCCGCGTGCCGTGGCCTGATATGCTTTGGCGTGCCTGCTCTTTGAAGTCTTTTGAACACATATATATACAAAACAAAAACAACGTTGACATAAGAAAAATGTGCATATCATGATCAGAAGTGACATGTGTGAATGTGTAAGTGAGTTGAATGAAGATGATCATGATCATAGATTGGATCATTGAATCCAATCTTGGTAATTCATACGATTCAAACCAATGCAAACAGATTAGCCGTGACTTGAGTGAAAGAAAATTTAACAATTCAATTCATTGAGATTCGTGAAAGCTTTCAACAGTGATCTCTTATGATAGCTTTTACTATTTTACGTCTATTTTGAACTAGATTATAACGAGAAAGTGTTAACAAAATTAAAGAACTAAGAACAGTCAAACTTTATAGTTCATTTAAAGCAAATTACTTAAGATACTTGTAAAAAAAAAGTAATCACATTGAGCTTAAATAGGTTTACACTTTTATGTCTAAGCTAGTTTTGAACTCAAACGCTTAAGCGTACTTTAGACAAGTTAATACTATTCACCAAGCTATTCCTTTCTGTTTCTTTTATTTGTATATTGGTTGAAATTCCTTAGATCATATTTGCACCATACAATAAATGCAGCTCCATTCTCTTCGCTTCTCTTTGATTTTGTTTGTGATGCATTTTTTTAAAGGTCAGCTGCAAGCAAATCGAATCGATCCATTCATTTTTCATCATCCATCAAATTGTTCATACGAAACCCATGTCTTGTGCCTGTCATTTAAGCCTTAATAATTATGATAGATAGCAACGCCTACCTATCCACCCATAGATTCTATGTAAAGGCTTGATTCTCTTTCTCTAAAATAAAGCATTTGCTTCTTGAAACTTTTCTAGCTTTCGAAATCGTGTCGCAGCTATACACAAATTAATAATTAACAAGCTCGATTACAAGAAAATAATACTTAATAATTATTAATTAGTAGGAGGGAATGAAAAGCGTAGCAAAACGATCAAAAAATACCGGGTCACCATGGAGTAGACCAAAAGACAATAGGCAGAAAAGAAAAAAAAAACAACGAAACAAAGTCGTAGGCCGACAACAACTCGCCTGAGTTGAGTTAAGTTGTTGGGTATGAGGATGAGAATGACGATGTGAATGTGCGGCTTGATGACTACGGCAAAAGAAGATTGACCCGCATACCAGCGTGGGGGACACTCAGACAACCAGAAAGACAGACAGTCAGTCAGTCAGTCAAGTCAGTTGCACAATTAGATAAAGCATCTTACATCTTATGGATGATGCACTTTGATGAATGTTAATTGAACTCAAAATTGTACTTAGGAAATGTTTAAGAGTTTCTCTCTGCTTCATCCTTAACGGATGCTGTAACTGGCTCAGCATTCTTTTCTACAGAAACACCTGCCCACCTTTTCGCCATCTCAGCAGTCATTGTTATTGTCTTTTAGAGTCTAGTTTAATGAATTTTAAATTATGCATACTTACATTTGACACGACGATCAATTAATATGCATTTTTATGCCTATGTCTTTTATCTTTGCAGCTAATGAAATTGGACACCTTTGAAACTACTTGACTTGTGATGGCCACCTAGCCCCAAATATCAGTGTGTGTGGGTGTCGTCAAGCCGAAAGCAATATCAATTTCGAAATCAAATTTATATATATACATACATATATTGATGATAATGCTGTTGTTTTAAAGAGTCGCAACAGCCGCAGAAGCCGCGTTGGCGTTATTGCCATGTGAGGTAGTTCGTACAAACCGGCCAAATCGATCATCATCATCATCAAGGGAACAAGAAAACGTCTCTAGACAACATTTCGATTGACCAGTCTATACACAAGTGACGACACAAGGAACCATTCAAAGAAATGGAGGCAGCTACCACTGATCAGGATGTTGTTGGAAGCATGGAAGATCTAATGTCAACATCAGCAACCTCATCCACCAATGGTGGCGACACAAATGGTTGTGGCAGGAAAACGGTGAGTAGCCAAACAACTGTACCCTATAATAATTAATCCATATTGGAACACATTTGTTTGTCGAGTTCAGCTATATCCAAGCACTCAGTGAGGCGTGCACAAATGTATATGCATGTAACTAAGTTTTTTGCTTTTCCTTTGAAACGAAAAAAGAAAGAAAAAACCTAAAAAGAAAACACCTAAGAGGTTTCCAAGTGCTTTGACCCACCCACTATGACCAGACTTATGGCAAAACAGGCGACAGTAGAAAAGAAAAGAGAAGTCAAGCGAAGCGTGTGCATGGCAATCGCACTTCATGGGCAAACACTTCCGTCAACAAAATGCAGGGCAACTTATGAAATCATAGGCGTCTACGGGAGAGGGGATTCTGTTCAATAGAAAAAATTAAACATTTTCATTTGAAAACCCTTTATTTTTCCATGTTATACTTTAACTCTTTATTTTTTGCTGTGTACGTCAATGCCCAACATACATAAGTTGCTGGGCGAAAAGCACTTGAAGCAAAGTTTAAACTGTTCTTTGTGAACTTTTCCAATATATTTACAGCCTTGCCAAATCAAAAGACTTGAACTCTGCTTTAATTTCTGTAAAGACTTTAGAAAGACTCTTCAGGCTGACATAAATGTTAGCTCGATTTCACAAAAGTCTAAAGTGCCCCCAAGGTTCGTTTTTGGGCTTAAATTGCCATATAAGTCCTTTCATGTTATGATGCGAATACATATATTCAATATATATGCAATTAAAGGCAGTTCAAGGCAACAGAAGCAGTAGCAACAGCTGCCAGCTTATAAAAATTGCGAGACATAAAGTAAATACTTAATAGGATTTTACAGAAATGAGAGAAACAACAAATTGAGTTGATGAACTCTGCCCACACTCGGACACTCAGACTTTCCAGTCAAGAGGCCGCCGCACCCTGGACACCCTGTTTGTCAGTCAGTCAGTCAGCCAGTCAATTCAGTGGCTGGCTTTCAGTGTAACTTCAATTTAATGCAATTGAAACAATTTATGCTAATTATATTATTTTCTTTCTTGTGCTTACAATTAATTACAGTCCATAACATCACCCGATCCCACATCGTATGTGGCAAAGGCTCGTGTCACACGTCCCACACCGCCGCCGCCATCCAAGAATCCCATGCAATTTGTGCAGATCAAACCATGCAATTTATATCAAACCGCACAGCAGCAGCTCAAAAAGGCCGAAGAGGTCAAGAAATTGAAGGAGGTGAAGAAAGAAGAGCCCGAGGAGTGGCAGAATGTGAGTAAAATTTACGCGCAACTCGAACAAATCATTAACCTAACCCAACCAAAATCGTGACAAAATTTCTCAAAACATTAATTTGACATTTTTTCGCATACGAAAAGTGAAAAAAAAAACACAAAATACTCGAAAAGAAAAACTACAAATTTATCGCTAGATAAATGATTTGGGCTTTGGGGCTTGTTATGGTCACCGACGACGCCGCCGCCGCTCCAGTTTCCTATGCACGTTGCGCCCGATGTGGCTAAAAGATATTGCATAATCTACTACTATTACATTTTCGTTGATAGTTTTTTGTTTTTGTTTTGTACTCTCTTTTTTTTTTTTTGTTAACTTTACACAATTTGCGTTACATGCAAATTTGTTGCCATAACCTCAAACTGACTATTTTTGTTTTTTGCCTTTGAGACGTGACTGTACTTACCTCCTTTCATTCATTAACATTTGTTGCCTAATCAGCTGCTGATCAGTTTGTATAGCACACACATCGATTTGAATTTTTATTTTGCTGTTCCCAGACATTTTGTGAAATGGAAAAGAAATCTATTAAAATGCCCATGGCGTATGCCTTCCGAAACGATGGGAAAGGAAGTCAAAAGTGAGAAATGTGCCCCGTTTTAATGGGCGACAAAATGTTGTTTAATGTTGTGTTTGTTTTATTTACCAAACAAATCACAATGCTGTGCGAAAATCGCGAAATGAAAGTCTCCTCAATATATGCCATAAACAATTTCCGGGAAACTAAAAGAGAATCTTTCTTTTTTTTTTTTTGTTGGTAACAAAAGAACCTCTCATACCAACATGAGTCTTTGGCTGATTAAACACGCTTGTGAATGAATGAATGAAACAAAATGTGATATACCATGCTTCCGTAATAGATAGATCTATGCAACTATTCATTGAAAGTTTATCTCTTCCATAAGAGATCATCCGAATTGAATTGATGTGCAAAAAGCTTATCAGACTGAATGAGTCACTCAGTGATAAAGCAAAGAAGATTCATTCAACGATTAGTTTTTGTTTCTAAAATATTTCAAAAATGTTTTATACTTTGAACTTATCTCAGTTGTTCAAAAATTCATTGAAAATTCATTCAGATTTTCTCTGCGTCCAATTCTAGTATTCTTTTGCTCACTTCCATCAGTTTTTACCTAGCCAGAATCGTAAAATAATTGGATCTCAATATATAGATATGGCTTTTCAAAGTTAGACCATTTGAAAGTTGGTGTTGCCTCATTTTGCTTTCTAAGCTCTGTAATATAATTTATTACAAAATAGCTTAAAGAACATTGTACTTTTATATGACAATGAAGTGCATTAAAAAACCATAAAAAATGTTAACACCAAATGGAATATTTTCACAAGAAATTTTAAGGAATTTCTTACAAAGTAAATTTGTGTATGTGACTTTGTTATTGAGGGTATTAAAAGTGACAGGTTGAAATACCATTACATTTATTTATATTATAGATAAAAATGAATCTATAATAAACAATTTCATGCCGCATTCACATTTCACCTTTGTGTCACGTCGTCGTCGTCGTTGTCGTTGTCGCTTTCCGTTTGGTGTAAGCCAAGCAAAACTTTTTAATTGTCCAGTCGAAAATGGGGAATGAAACAACAAATAAAGAGCCGTCAACTTTTGCCTCGACAATAACCGAAAATAGTATAATACCATACAATGTTGTGTTGAGAGATATTGCCTTTATTTATTTTCTATATGTATGACTAACTTTCGCTACTTTTTTCTTCTTTCACTATCTTTGGAATAAACAACAACAGAACCTTGACAATTGGAAATCATCACGGCGAAAACGTGTCGAGCACATCATTGATCGTGCCGTGGAAACGAAAAAGCTCGAATTGGAGGAGCATGATCGCATGCGACGAAAATCGAAAACATTTACCGAAATGATGGAGGAGAGGCAAGTAGTGCAATTAAATTGGGAAGAAAACTATAACTAAAACTCCTTTTTTTTTTTTTTTTGGTATTCTCTACAGGGCTGAACGTGGCGGGTCGCGTGGTCGAAACAAATTGGCATCGTTGGCTGTCTACAATGAGGATGAGGCGAATGATTTTAGTGATTTGGGCATCGGTACCAGCAGTGCCAGTGGCAAGAGCAGTCTATCCGAGGACTATGACAACAATAGTGTTATGGTGAGTACCGAACTAGAGGATCATCTTAGAAAAGGGGGGACAACTGAGGATTCTGTGGCGATCTCGTGGCATTATCAAATGCCATTAGGCTCCGGTTTAGCTCCAACTTTATTGGCTGCTGTCAAAACATTTATAAACAATTACACACAAATTAACAATTAAATCTAATTCATCAACAATTTTGTTTTGCTGGCTCTGCATGTTTCTCTTTCAATTGTTGATGATGATGCCTTGGAAAGTGTTTGCCAGCGACGCGGGCTAATAAACACAAATTGTTTATTAATCAAATGTGTGTTCACTGAGCGCAATCAGCAATAATGAAAAATAAAAACATAAAATAAAAGAAATAATAATTTTCCACTTCTGCGATTGCAATTGGAAGTGGAAGTGGAAAGATTGAGCAATTAGACGCGCTTGTCACCAGCTCATAAAAATGTTTTCAAATACTACAAAAAAAATGTTTGGTTATTTATGTCGGTTCATGACATTTTCTGTGAAATGGAGCACGAGGGGCACGGGGTTCTTGCAAGAGATCAACAAGTAAAGCATTAAAATAGAAGAATAACCGAGAAGGGGGCGAAGATGAGATTTGTAGAATGCGTAGTAAAATTTGAGAATTCGTGGGTCGCAGACATTTCGGTTGATCGTAAAAAGGAAGAGAACTTTCTATTCTATTCATTTCATGGTATTCACTTTACTAATTCCATTTCAATTTCCATTTTTAGAGTGATCATGCTGCCGAGTTAGACAAGGCCATTGGAGCTGCTGGTTCTGCTGCTGCTACAGCTGCGTCTGCCATCGCCAAAACCAAGTCCTCCAGCATTGAGGAGCAACAGAATCACATTAATCGTAATGGAAATGCTGCAGGCGCCCCTTCATCAAATGGTGACTCATCTAAGGCTGCGGCCGCTAGGGAATACATCTCATCACCGGGCTATGACACAGCATCGAGCACGGCGCCAGCTAGTTCCCCAGATCCCTGTGAATATACCTATGAGGGAGCCATTCAGGACTACAAGCAACGCGTTCAGCGTGCCAGTAGCAATAATGGCACTAGCAATGGCAATACTAAGCCAAATAGCACCTCGAATGGCGACTCTGGAGAGCCTATTGCCTATCCTACACGCCGAGGCTCGAAGATCGAAGATCGTCTTAGTGGTTTTGAAGTGACATCGCCGAGTGATACCCAGGAGGGTGTGGAAAAGCAGCCAAAAGTCGATGTTCCCAAGGTGGATATATCGAAGCGCAAAGAGATTTTCGAGCAGGCTAACTCACAGGTCGGAGCAGCTGCGCCTGCTCCTGCTCCCAAGCTAGTTTTACGTGATCGTCTGACCAATGGCAATAATCAAGGATCAGGAGTTGCAGAGCAGCCACCGCCATCGGCGAAGCAGGAAGTGAAACGTCTGTCGGGCGATATTACCAGCATTCGAGATCGCATGCAAAGCTTGGAGCAACAGCGAAATGCCTTCAATTCAAGTAAAAGTGTAGATGTGCCAGTGCCGCCGCTGAAGCAACGTTTGAATAGTCTCCAGCATGCCGTAACCAAAGAGGAGCAGCAAAAGAAACCACCGCTGGTTGCTCTAATTGATGCACGTCAGCTAGAGATTATGAGAGGCGAAGAGGAGCGTATGCGTCAACGGCAGCAACAGCAGCAGCAGCAAACACAAAAGATAGCCACGCCTACTCCAACTTTAAATGCGGCACCACCGCCAGCTGTGATCATAGACGAGCCACCAACTATAAGTGGCAACAACGATGACAGCGGCATCCAAGAGGATAACCAAGAAGATGTCCAGCAGCAGCAACAACAACTGAATGCAGCCATTGCCGCCTTGGCCCTAGAGGAACGGCAACTGGAGGAAGCTGCCAATGCAGTGAATCAAATCGAAGCCGAATTCGATGAGCTAACCGATTTGAATCCATCGCCGTTGCCCAAGCCAACGGCTTCAGCCAAACCGTCTTCAGTAGCTGCTCCTTCTCCAGGAGCACCAGTTCCTCCACCATCTACAGCTACAGCTTCGGCACCGGCTCCTCCCTTACGGGACATGGAATTTAGTGTAAGTTCTACTAACAATTTTATCGAATCCGCTAGGCTAAGTCCTCGTGATGTTGATGTAGTTCCACCCACTGCAGCTTCTAAGGTGTCGGTATCCAAGGTGTCCCCGCCTGGCCCTTCAAATCCCTACCCCCTACCCCATCCCAATTCCAATCCCTACTCTCCTGGCAATTGTAACTTGCGTAGAAAGCCCTCAAATGAGATGATACATCATCGAAATTTATTAAAAATGTATAATGAGACTTTTCAAAATGACGAAGAGTTGAAAGAAGAGACCAATGATGACCCAGCTATGTCGCCTAGCGGCCAATTTAGTCAGGTCTATGACTTTACGAAACTATCGAATCCACCACCACCACCAGCAGCAGTTGCACCACCCACCACTGTGGCTGCTGCGCCACCCACTCAAATACCACGTCCTTTGGGCAAACCACCCATGTCACCCAAGGCTGTAAGACAGCCATTTCAACCCATTGTGGCCTCTTCTCCCACAACGCCTCAACAATTTAGCATTAATGGTCGCGTGGAGATATTTAACTCACGACAATTGGACAAACCTCGCACTCCACCAGCACCGCCCAAGCGTACTGTGGTGAGAGTAGTGGAGCCTCCCACTCCTTCTCCACCATCCCCTCAGCCACCAACTGAGGTGGTTATATGTGCTCCTCCTGTGACAATTGTCAATCCAGAAGAGCTACCCAAACCGAATACAGTAAAGCAATTGTCCAATTGCTTTAGTCACACAGGCAATGAAGCAAACTCCTCCCAAGCACCGTCACCAGCACCACCCTCACCTAGACCTCTGCCCAGAAGTCGTATACCTCAGATAACACCACCGGCTTCACCCAAACCACTAAAACGTGAATTTCATAAGGAACTTCCTCTGCTCTCTCAGGATGTGGTAGATCGCAGTTCGCAGTGTGACGATTATGCCCCAATCGTGGGTCAAACCAAGGCCATTGTGCATAGTCCACCTGCTAGAAAAACTCCGAATTTCTTACCTCTCAATACAAACGATCCCTTGGCCCCCAACGATACCCTTCAAGTTCATCCCATTTCACCATCCGAGATGCCTTCCCTCAAATTGTGTCCACCCAATGAGTCAAGCCTATTTAAATTGGCCAACTCGAGACCCACATCACCCACACAAGTGGATATAGCTTTATGTCAACAGTTTCTAGAGCAAGAAGCGCCCAAAAATCTAGAAATATCCCCAGAAGATCATCAGCGCCTTGAAGAGTCGGCCATTCAAGAAATGCCCTGTGATAAAATTGATGTGGCCAAGTCACCTCTGCCCAAAGCCACGGGCTATCAGAGTATCAGTAATGATTTAATCAAGAAATGTGATGGTGGTAGGCTGGAGCAAGAGCCAATAGAGGACTTAGTGCCACCGCCCAGTCAAGAGGACATAGCTCTCTGTGCGGGCTTACTTGATTGCTTGGCACCCGCTCAGGAACCAATTTGCGACAGCATCGATGTTAGAAAAGCCCCCCATACCAGCCACAGGCTTTAAGGATGTCACTGAAGATGAGGTCAGACGCTGCGATAAAATCATTGGGTCGAAACCAAATAGCCCGCCGATCGGCGATGCTCGTGCAGCTCATTCGAAAGCCTTGATGGAAACGTGCGAGCAAATTATAGCCGAAGAGCGTTTAGCCAGCAGTCAAATGATGAAATCCTCATTGCCCACACCAACGGCTTCCACTTCAACAGTGGCTCCATCCACGCCGGTGGCAGGACGCAAATCCAAGATACCCATACCGAAGGCATGTTGTATATCAGCATCGGGAACAGATTCCATAAGTCGTACAGGCTATGGTCCAGCCAATGCTGAACACGATGATGATCCATCTTCATTGATAGCCCGCACACATTTGGTGCAAACAGAAATTAAAGTCACAACTCCAGCAACGCCACCGGCAACAGTTAACGCACCACCAGCAACGCCTGCACCAGGAGCAGCAACAGCACCACCCCCACCACCACCCAACAAAGAGAAGAAAACGAAAAATATATTCGATTTTCTGCGACGCAATTTCGGGCATCATGAGGAAAAAGATTCCACCACAAACAGTGAGCATCATCATCCCACACTGAATGAGACACTAGAACCGAAGGTCGTATTGACCAGTACACGCAGCGGTGTGGATGTCCTCGTCAATGCCAATGACTTGAAAAAACGAAGCTGACAAAGAGATTATACAAGTGGATAACTCCAAATTCTATGTAGCCAGCAACGAGGCAACAGAACCGCCGCCATTGCCAAAGACTCCGGCTCCGGTGAACATTGAAATCCGCAAGACCATAAGAACCGATGAAATTCTTGAGCCAAATACCACTGAGGAGGCTCTGACACAAGAGATTAGCGATATGCTAGATGATGAGATCAATAAATTGGAGGAGGTTGAACGTCAGTTAGTTAGAAACTAAAAGAAAATCTCTCTCTACATCACAAATTAGACGAAGGCCAGAAGGATTCGTCTACAAATCTCCGAATTCAGATTTATTTTTGTTTTATCGAATTTATTTTTTATGTTGGTTATTATTTTTATATATTTTTCTATTATCGTTTTGTTATGGGCAGCTACGTAAGCTACAGTTTCTTATTTTTTTTTCTTCTATTATTTCTATCTCGCTCTCTCTCTTTAAATATTATGTATTATTATAATTATAAAAGTTTCTTCCTTCTACTAAAAACTCGAAAAACATTTTATGTAAAAATATGGAAATTTTGATTTATGTAAACCAGAAATTAGAATGTCAAACATATGTTTTATATACCTTTATATATATATATATAGAAATTATAAACCTATATCATATCTACTTATAAACAAAAGAAACAAAAACTCAAAATATTCGTGCTGAAAATCTAATACACAAAAAAATTTTAAAAAACGAAATGGCCTCACAAAGAGCATACCAAATAAAGAGTATAAAAGAATATAAGATATGAAATGCGTTGGAATGAAATCATAAAATCATGTGGAATTACTACACCAATATATAGACTAAATAGATACATATTTTTGTTTGTGCTATTTTATTAAAATAAATTTTAACGAACAAAAACAACTCTCTCTCTTATGAGCTTTCGCTGACGTCTCGTCTCGTCTTTACCTGGAACGACTAAAGGTTAAGGGAAAGCTTTTTATTTCCTATGCAACAGAAAAGCAAAAACATAAAAAACTTGCCAACTTTGCCGCTAGAGAACGCTACCGCACTCGATATCATTCATCTCCGCTTTCATTCATCCAGCCATCCATTCATTGATCCATACATCCTTCAACGATTTCCATTTTGTATCCTTTTCTATTCCTGGTTGAGGTTTCTAAATTAGACTTAAGGCTATTAAACTATTTTTGTAAATATCTCTCTTTCTATATATCTGTAATCTATCTATGTATCATATAATTATTATCTGTATTTCATGGCGTAACGAAAATATTTAAATTTAATTCATTAAACTCTATTGAAATGCAGTTACATAGTTTACATGCTTACTGCCAGCAAAAGCTATTGCAAGTTTACAATTTCCGAGGTAAGCGGTAAAGAGTTGATTGGTTGCTTTTTTGTCTCTTTTTCTAGTCTCTGTTCTATTCTCTTTGGTCATTTTGTTTGTTTCTCCTGTTCTTATGATTGTTTTTTGTGTTATTCCTCATTTGCATGTTGCATTGCTTCTTTTGTTTCGTTATTCGTTTTGTTTTTTTGCCAAATGCCAAATGTCAGAACCCCTAATGAGGTTTCAGTTCAACAAATGCATTGCATACTTTAAGGCGCTCACCTCTTCAAACGTTCACCCACTCTCTGAATCTCTCTGTCGCACTGTTTCTCTTTATATCATTTTTATGTGCCATTCTGCGCCTTATCTAAGCTGCAATTTGTTGACCGTTTAGTCGTCTCTGTTCGTTCATCGTATCTGGTTCACACGGGGAACCATCATCATCTATATACATATACATACCCAGAAAGGTGTCCCCACTATCTTTATGACGTTCGTCTCCGGCATTTTTTCTGCTTATCGAAATTTAGTCAATAATAATCAGGCCAACTAAATTCGCAACGGGTATTTTTTTTTTTCTGTCCAACCAACCAATCGATTGATTGATACACAGTGAAGCCAGTTTGCAAAAACAATTTGATCGTAGCGCAATAGGTAAGCGGACACGCCAAATTCCTAGAAACACCGTAAAGACCAACCACAATCTCTCACATTTCTATGTACTTCATAAATCAATTAAAAGTAATCGAACATTAACCATTAGAGATAGAATCACAAGGGGTAAATACTTTAAAGATGAAATGAGAATTAGAGCTAAGAGTGTCCTGTGTTTGCAAATTTCAGGAATCTAACTGCATTTGGTATGGAAATTTCGTTTCAAAATGTACTTCCCGGACATATAAGTTGGATATTCATTTGCTAGGCTTATCTAGGCATTAGGTTGAGAGATAATTGGCCATATAGAATAGAAACCTTTCATACAACTCCAATTTATATCTACACAAGTATAGATAGGAATGTTTGGTCATGTGGTGCAATTTTCTAGCTCGTATGTTAAGTTATTGATTAATTTCTATTGCTTTAGTTTTATTTAAATTGGTTAATTATTTTACTTGTTGTGTTTAATTGTAATTTTTTGCATTTTTACTAGCATTTTTGTGTCTGTGTGTTTGTGTGTGTGTGTGTGTAAACTAACTGATGAAAATTTTATGCGATCACGACGCATTTTTTCTTTCTCTTTTGCACGCTTTTAATTATGATGCTTGCTCGCTCGCTCGTTCGCCCGCTACGCCACGCCCATCAAAACAAAATCTTTAAAAATTGAAACAGATCAACGAAGCTCTTGAATTGGCGCTGGAAGCAATTGATAGAGAGGTGACCGTCAAAGAAATGGATAAAGCACAAGAACAAGATACATCGATGGTAATGGAGGAGTCAAAAGAGGAGGAAAGGAAGCAGCAGCAGCAGCAGCAGGTTGAGGAGACACAGCAGCAGGAGACAAAGGAAGACAATGATAATATCGTTATGCCAAATAAAACCGATGAGCAGAAGAAGGAAGAGATCAAGGAGCAGGCCAAGCAGGAGAAGGTGAAACTTAAGGATTGTGAAGAACGTGAACCAATCTATGAGAATGTCAGCTCGACAATATCTATGCATGAAGTAGATAATGAACAGACGACAGCAATTATAATGACAACGACAGCAGCAGCAGCAACAGCAACACAAGCAGCTACAACAACAACAACAACAATAGCAGCAGCAGCAGCAACATCAACGAGAAGAAGCCACAGAAAAAGCATTCCAAATAAAAGCAACAGCAACAATAATGAGAATAATCAAAGCACTAATCAAACTAGCAACATCAATAGCAACAACAACAACATCATCAACAACAGCAGCAGCAGCAATCAAATTGATAACTACAACACATCCGCATCGCTGGTTGAAGACATCGAACCATATTACCAAGTACCCAAAGCCAACAATGCGACAGCAGCAGCCCCAGAACCCTATTACGATGCACCCAAACATTTGCGACCCGTTCCCGTTTACGAGAACATCGAGATCTTCTATACGGGCTTGGAGCTGAACCAGACACTTCCCCCTGCTGGTCTGGGAGTTGGAGGAGTCATGGAGCCACCCAAAGAGAAACCACCACCACCGCCCACTGAAAGTCCACCGCCCATAGATGACGATCGATATGATTCTCGACAATCACATCTTCGTCATCAGCAGCATAATCTGGATGATGAGTTAGATGGTGGCGGTCATCACAGCAATACAGACACCTGGTCATCGGATAACACCTATGAGACCATTTCGAATGGAACTCGTCGTCCATTGGCACCATCGAATGTGGGTGGATCTGCCGGAGTTGGGGTGCAGCTTTCGTCGCCGCCAATTAAACGCATGAACTCCACCAAACGAATCAAAAAGGAGTTGAGAAATAAACGCTCCAGTTTCTTGGGCATTGAAACCGATGGCGATCTGGATGACGTGGAAAGCTATCTGGAACTGACAGTGGCCCCACCACCGGACATGGCTCAACTGTTGCAGGAGGAGCGGCGTCTGGAGAAGCAGCTGTATATCAAGGCGGGACTGTGCGACAGTTCGGATACAGGTGAGTAAGGGGCAGAAAAAAAAACCAATAGACCATAAAAACGAATGCAAAAGCACTGAAACGGGTGAATTGGGAAGAATGGCGAGAATGAGGGTGGTGACTCTACGAGGTTAAGTATAAATAATCCGTTTAGTGCATGGACAGGGGAACTGGGTGAAGAAGACGGGGCAGCCAGCAATCAGTTAATGACGACTCAAGTGTGGCACGGGAAACAAACGGCCACCAGCTTAGTCAGAAAGAACCTAACCGTCATGTGATGAATGGTGACACCCAATATTTATTTCAATTCGCTATCCACAGGTGAAAGTCGTGATTCGGGTGTCTCGGAGAATCATTCGCGTCAAAGTAGCGAGCACTATACGAACTCCTCGGAGGAGAATGACACTCATTCGGATACCACACCACCGCCACCTTTACCACCTCCACCAGCCAATGTTGGCCAGTTGAGCGAGGTGATCTACCAGAATGAATCACTATTGGCTGCCCAGACGCCACTCCTCCAGACAGCCAAAGGAAATTCAGCCGAATCGTGGACAGAATCCGCCACTGCAGCAGCAGCGGCGACTCAATCGCTAAGCGAGGCAACAGCCACAGCGAATGCCAAGATGCAGTCCATTGAGGAGAAGATCCGGGAGCAGGGTGAAGTGTTGCGTGTGGAGCGTGAACTATTGCATTTTTCGGTGAGCATTCAAGTTGCTAATGAAAGCGACAGTGGTAATTGACTAGACAATTTACTTTTACTTTCAGCAGGAGGAGCTAAAACGGCAACGGGAAAATCTTCTGTTACGTGAGAATATTGCAAGGAGGGAATTGCAGCATGGAGCGAAAATGCTTATGTCAAATAATCGGCGCTCGCTGCAGGATCTACACCATGGCCTGGGCATAGGCAATGGTATGCTTAGTGCCTTCCAACCGCCGTCGGTCCAAATGCAGCAACAGAAGCAGCAACACCAGCAGCAGCCGCAACAACAACAACAACCGCATCTTCCCCATCCCCAACAGATCTATGCGAATGTTCCGCATGCTAATCAAGCATCGCGGGACTATCGCAAATCCATGTCGGACTTGAATGAGTTCTCCAAACGGCTTATACTGGCACCACCAACACCGCCAACCAAGCCAATGCGTGCCATGCACATCAGCAGCACCAGCAACATCAGTCACCATGGCCACGGCCATGTTTTGGAATCGGAATATGCTGTTAGCAGTAGACAGCGGCAGAATGGTGTAAACTATGGCGGATCATTGGTGAAGATTGCATCCAACAACAATAACAATAATGGCTATCCCGTGCCAGCATATCATCACCAATCGGCCCAGAATCTAAGCAATATGTCACGCAATACGCTTCTAGCATTAAGTGCCACACCCAAACCCAAATATACCGATGGCTGGGTTCAGGTGCAGCAACGAAATAGCTATGACACCAATCTGGCCAATGATCCGGCGTGGTTGTCGGCCCAACAACAGAAGCGCAAATCCATGCCAGACTATCAGGCGGCCATCTACAATACGAACAACATCAGCAACATTAACAATAACCACTGGCTTCTCCAAGAAGCTGAACAGCGACGCATTGATCAGTTGAACCGACGATCTATGCCATCCTCAAATGGCAAACCTCTGCCCGATTCCATAATCCAAACACTAACCGAACGAGTGCAGAGCAAAGGCATTGGGGAACGCAAACGGTGAGTCATCGAAATGGCCTCATTCGAATAGAACTAAAATTATTGAATTTATATACTTTTAGCTTTGACAGCAATGGCAATTATAGCCAAATTAATAGCAATCCCTACCAGCATCAACAGCAACAGCAGCAGCAGCAGCCGCAACAACAACAGCAGCAACAGCAAAAGTCCAGCAACAATCAGGATAAGGTGCTCAGTGTCAGTGGCAAGAAGAAGTGTTCGCATTGTGGCGACGAATTAGGTAAACTATGCTACTATGTTGGTTGTGAGTGTTGCGGTTCTTCTTCTACTAAAAACTTTTCTGTCCCCTCGTGTAAAAACCCTGGTCATTAGTAGGCTTGGGTATCAGACTCGGCGCAGTGACGATTGAGTTCAATCATCCTCATATTTCTGTGGATTTGGGTTAATTTGAATAAGTTTGTGATATTGAATAAAACATTTCATTGTTGAAGCACATTTCACTATCCTCTCTCAGTGCACACACATAAGCAATTCTCATCTTTTCTCTGTATCTTTCTCTTTCCCTTTCTCTCTTTGTACACTTTTTGCATGCCATCTGCAGATCTTGGCTGCACTCATGACAATTGTCGACAGGTGCATAAAGCACTGAAATATATTGTCTGGGTGTAAAATTAAAATACAAATTTAACGAATATCAAAAAATAAAAACTGAACTGAATAATTTTAATCAAAAGACTTAATAATTTAAACTAACATAAACATATTATAAACTAAACGAAATGATGTCAATTAAAGGTACATTTAGTAAAATTAACAATTACTAACCATTTTATTTTTTCATGATTATTAATCTCAAATATTTTAATTTCCATTTCTATTTGTTAGGACGAGGAGCTGCCATGATAATTGAATCCCTTTTGCTGTTCTATCATATCAATTGTTTCAAGTGCTGTGTTTGTCTTGTCCAACTGGGCGATGGACTCAATGGTACCGATGTCCGAGTACGAAATCATAAACTCCATTGCCAAAATTGTTATTCCAGCGATGATGGCATCAAATTTAGCTGCGTCTAACTAACTAACTAGTTAAAGATGGTGACATGATGATGATGATGTTGTTGTTGGATCAAATTGATTGTTGTTGTTATTGTACTCTAGTAGTAGATTAACTCTATGCCGTAAACTAAAGCATAAAGCATTCACATACAATATATATAGATATATATATATATATATATACATACATACATATATGTTCATATAATTGCATATTAACTAATTATTGTTAAACATAAAATGAAATGAAAGTCAATACGAAATGTTTCAATACATAATAATGTTAATCGTATCTAATTCAAATTATCTTAAGTGAATACGAGAATTTTTGAATGTACTATTTGCATTGCTTTTTGATTCAGATTTTTAAAGTTTGATATATAAATGTATTCAAAAACAAAACAAAACAAAAACAATGAACAAAAAAACGAAACCATATAAAACAAAAAGCCAAGCTCTCTAATGTTTTACTTCAAGTCAAAAAAGTCAAATTCAAAAGCATTGACGAATCTATTGTGTGTTAAGACAAAAATTAATAAAAATCTATGAATGTTGTTGAATTTTTTGGAAATTGTATATTGCTTATACACTTACTTACATACATACATAAATACATATATAAAAATGAGAGAAACGAAATTTTGTAAATTCTATCTTGTATTTGTTGCAATTCTCAAACCAAATTTCTATATGTATGACTCCTCCTACTACTACAACTTCAAGACACCTAACCAACTAGCCACCTATCCACGAAAAAATATACACATGAAACCTAAACGACGTATCCAATGTACCTAAAATTAAATCCATACACACACACACACACGCAAACACACACCTACACAAACACAATACACCTGCGTAAGTTTATATTATTATTATATATCAAAATATATGTATACATAGTTTAGATGTGCATATACATACATACAATAACAGATCAAACCTTAATTTCTAATTGTCGTTATTCGTATTTATTGTAATTAAGCAATTGCATCAAATGTTTTACATAATTCTCTTCGTTTATACATAAATACCTTTTTTTTTGAAGATTTTTGAAAATTGAATTTGACTTATATGCGCCTTAATTTAAAACTATATATATATATATAAATATAAACCCTCTATATATACATATTTTTGAACATTTGTCGGTAACTGATTAATTTTTTCTGTATAAAGGCAGCTTGAATTTCGTTTAGTTTTTAACAATAAAGTATTTCAAATGATAATTGACTGTCCGTTTGTCTATTTTAATATCATCTTTAACATAATGACTTCAGATTTTATATCAAAATTTTACAGTCAGATGTATTACATTCCTAAAGTATCTACCCGTGAATTGAAGTTCCACTCATGGTTTCTTAAACACAATCATAATCATTTCTAAGATAGTTACTGACAATTTACTTGATACTTCCAATAAAGATACACCGCTGACAAATCTGGATCAGGTTGGATCTGCCAATAATTTCCGCTAATTTATAGCATGAGGGCACTCCTTACTGTTCCTTAAAAGTTGAAATAGACATTAATACACACTTGCACAGGATATTACAGTGTCCACTATAATTTCAAAAGTTGATCCATTTGGGATGATAATAAAGAGCAATTTTGTTTTTGTGGCAATCCAAATACTTTATTACCTGGAAACTTTTGTAAGTAGAAAAACAGAATCGGTTAGCCATTATATATTATTTGACTTAAACGAAACCCCTGGAGCTCGAAACCGTGTTGCCGCTTATGCTGTGGGCAAGAAAGTGAGTTTTTCATTGAGCTGGAGCTGCGTCTTAATAAGCTGGGAGAGCGTGATGACCATCAGAAGATCGCGCACATTGGCATTGAACATTTGGGTGAACTGCTCGTGTGTCATATGCGGCACTGCGTGGATGAGGTCGAGCAGTTGTCGTCCCACAGCGTTGTCGGGTGTCACTTTGTGGGCAATGACATCGTCCACGTACTTAAGAATTAGATCCAACAATGATTGCAGCTTGGTTGAGGCTTCCGATATTTGGGCCAGATCCAACATGGGTGGAACAGTTTTGGGCCGATGGGCTGGTGACACGCCGACCGTCTTTTGTAGAAGCTTTAGACCGAATGTCTCTGGCTCGTAGCTGGTCAGCTCAACCGGAATGGGTGTGAACATGCAACCGCTCTTGCCGCCGGGCACACCCAACTGGATGCACACGTAGGCCCTAAGACCCATACGACCACCTTGGAGAGATGTGTCTACGGTGACGTGGACAGGATTGTTGCATTCCCGGGCGTAGTATTCGTGGATGACTGAACTGTGATTCGTCACCTCATTACCAGTTGCCCACCAGCCAACAACGCTTTCATTGGAATTAACCTTGCGGTTCAGCTCGTACATATCCAGGGCATAGCTTAGTTCAGCCTCCACCTGGTCATCATGTTCCTTATGTGGCACACAGAAGCAGTTCGTCACCTCGACGACTCCCTTATCCACAGAACCCAGCAGAGTGCCGATCACACGATGTGAGTCCGCATTTCGCCGCTCAAAGGCGTCGACTACTTGGAAGAGCACTACAGGATGGACGCGGACAGTCAGATTTAGGGCCGACATTTTAATCGCCGTGCAAATAACTTAAAAATTAGCAAAAAATTTCACAAAATTTTCGGCCACGCTGCGCGGTGCAGGGGTGCAAAGAGAAGTTTATCGATTTATTTAATTATATCGATACTTTTGGGTTAAAACAAACCTATCGATTTCTCCTACTGTGGGCAATAACTAGTAGTTAAAATCTATTAAATTTAATATACACCATATTATTTAGAACAATTTCGTAATTTTTGATAATGACTGAAAACGTTTTGCTCTCAATTCTATATATTTAGGACTTATTTGAAAGTAAGAAATGTCAATTATCGCGGCCAGCGGTCGATAAAAACTGACAAGTCACAGCTTTGGTTATCGATAGTAAACCAATTGTTATCGTAACTGCCGCAAATGAAATGTGAATTTTGAATTTTGGCAATTTTTCTTACGTAAACCAAAACTGAATACAATAATTCAATCACTCGTCCTTGTTTACATATAAACAAATAGTTTTATTAAATAATTTCATTACAGTGCGCAAATTTAACATAAAACATACAGATACATTTTTCTAGACAGATTTTCGCCTGTAATTAGCTTGGTCTCTACTTCTTTGCCAGTTTCACTTATGAGATATGAACTACAAATCATCTACCACACTTCGCATTTCTGCACTGGATTCATGGGAGAACCTTCCGGACACTGGAAGTCCTTGGCAAAGTCCTTCATGTTGCTTAACGAGCCCAACACACGGAACTCTGAGGGGGAATGTACTCCAGTGGTAATCCTCATTTTCAAGGACTCTGCAATTGATCAAACGATTAAATAAAGGTCCCATATACAACCGATTGTAACATTAAACTTGCCTTTACGATATTTGGCACACCAAGTCTGGCCAGCCGAGATCCAGAACATTTGCTGCGGTGAATAGTCTAATCCCGGCAACTTTTGCTCCGCTCCGTGTTTCTCCACCCAACGATTGTAGGCGATGTAAGATTCCTTCACGCCACCGTTATCGGCAATATTTTCACCTTGCGTATTAATACCATTCAGCTGGAATCAAGAAGGCACTTTACAAAATTGTTTTACAGAGGAAACTAACAAAAAGCTTACATGGAGTCCTGTGGCACGTTCCGTATAATTGCCATACTGATCAATGATGCACTGTGCCTTGGCCAGGTAGGCCTTTTGGGTGTTCGGTTGCCACCAATCACGCAAATTGCCCTTCACATCGAACTGACGACCCTGATCATCGAAACCGTGAGTGATCTCATGGCCAATCACATAACCAATGGCACCAAAGTTCATATACTTGGGTCGTTGAGCATTAAAGAAGTGACCCTGAAGTATACCAGCGGGAAACTCTGCAAAGAAATTGCGTGAGGTTATTAAATTTGATTTCTAAAAGAGGTTCCATCCTCCCGTTTACTTACGGATGCTGTTCTCTAGCGAGGAATAGAAGGCATTCACAATGGCCGGACGAGCGTGGCGAACCCAATCGGTTTTATTAACAGGCAAACGAAGTTTATTGAATGAATAGTCAGTGCCAAAGATATTCATGCCCAAGAACGATTCAAAATATTTATCTGGATTAATCTCAAGCTTTTCATAATATTTGGCCAACTTCTCATTGTCGAGCATTTCATCCGGATAGCCAATGTGAGTGGACATGCTGTGCAGTTTCTCCTTGCCTTCCTTCTTTGTTTTGTCATCCATCCAGTTGACTTCGTCGAGGATATCGTTGAATACATCTCGAATGTTATTGACCATTTCCAAAGCATTTGCTTTTGACTCCTGATTGAAATGTTTGCGCACATAAAGCGAACCAACTGAGATGCCCAAGCTATAAGGAGTGTATTATGTGTAAAGTGTGGAAGTGGACATGGACATGGACATGGACATGGACATGGGCATGGGAGTGGAAGAGTGAGACAAGTAAATGAGTGGATTACAAAAATGTTAAATGAAACAATAATTATTAATCATCATCAAATGGATAGCAAAAACGGTGTAAAACGAAACGAAACTAAATCAATATCCAAGTAAATTTCCAGTTCTAACTGGTCAAAAATTCATTCTGTGCATAAAATGTGGCCGAAATAAATGGATAGGATAAAAAACATGAAGTGTATGAAATGTGCTCATATCATTCCCTTCACCAAATTTGAAAAATGATAATTTTTTGATAATTGGGTTTTTTTTTTTCAAAATACCTATTAAAATCGTCTTCGTCCATGCTGCAAAATCACAAAGAACACAAAAGAAGAAACGGAAACAAGTGAAAGAAGTGAAGAACCCAAGCCATAACCATAACAGGACCGATACGGCAAATGAACAGTTTCGAAACATAGAGATCAAGCCCTAGATCAAACTAACCTGCCAGTGGCTATATCGACACACTCCTTCCAACGTGCCTCCTGTTCCTGGCGGCCCGATAAAGCTGTAGCATATTGCAATTGACGTTTACGGAACTCCTCGCTCAGGAATCCAATGGAGAAGGCATGAATACGCCACATCATATAGTTGCAAATCACACGATTGTCCGTCTTGGCCAACAGCTTGCCAAGATCCTCAAAGAAACTGGGCACAGATAAATTGATCATTTCATCATCCTCGACTTTAAGGCCAGAAGGTAGAAGAGCATTCATGTAGTCCACCCATTGGACATAAGGATAGGCATCCTGTAATTGCTTGGGAGTTCTCAAATTGTACAATTCCGAGGAGTTGCGACGCTTCTCATTGGGCCAGGATATCTGGAAAATGCCAAATTATAGGTATCTGTGGATGAGAGATAAATCCTTTACTCACATTGGCCAGGGCCATTTCGAATTCAAGGGATTCTAACAATTCCTTCTCGGCTTGGGTCTTATTTGCTCCAAATAGATGCGCAATGTCCACCATATACTTATAATAGTCACCCACAAGAGTCTCCTTGAATCCCTTGACCAAATACTCGCGACTCAGAGCAAGAGCTGATTGATCGAGCTAAACAAAGTGATTTATGTGAGATGCTAAATTGATCTCCCAATCTGAATGAATATATCTTACATCGATAAGTCGCTTTGTGCTATTCTGGAGATCGACACCAATTGAGAAATCAATAATATAATCCATGCTAAGACCAGCTTTGCGGAACTTCTTGACCTGCTCTTGCCAGGTCCAGGTCTTGTCTGCATTCCAACTGTCACCCACGATCAAAGGCCAACCACCAAGTGACTGGGCCAATTTGGTAACAGGTTCAGGTCCCAGGGATTCGATTAAAGCTATTAAATCAATAGAGATATAATCTTACTGTATATAGACTTTGTGAATTTGACTTACTTTTGTTCATGCAAGCCTTGTACAAGAGATTGGGCAAACGGAAGTGCTTCGGTTCAGTTTCTGGACGTTCCGCGGTAATGATATCCTTTAGCTGCTCCTGCAACTTGTCGGAAATAACCGAAAACGTGCTAATCGAAACCTTATCATCGGGTATATTCTGCTCGTCAATATAAGTGCCACAGGCGAATTCATAGAAATTGTCACAGGGCTCAATCTCTGGCTTCATTTTGCTTAGCACCGTGGATGCCGTGTGTATGCACTCCTTGCTGAGGCACACGCTATCCTTATTCATGTCGGACTTGCTCTTGGGTTCAGACACGGGAACCATATTGATGGCGGTGTGGTCTCCATGCAGGGCTGTGGCCTGTGGACTAGCAGTGCTGCTGCTGCCATTAGTCCTGCTCAGTTCGTCCTGTACGTTGAGAGCTTGGGTCAAGATGAGGCCAACACTGACGGCAAGAATGGCAAGTAGTAAAATGCACGCAATGGAGAGACCCTTTTCCAGCTTAGTGCGACGATGCCACCAGTTGGGGTTCCTTCGGAGCAAAACAAGAAAAAAAGGAAGAAAACAATAATAAAAGTTAAATCTCTCTATAAATCTCAATTAGTGGGCGTGAGATAATGCCCCGCAGCGTTAGCCCAACCAAAGTAAAAGTCAATTTCACTCAGTCTACTAATCAATTCACAATTCGTGTGTGTGTGTCGTGTCTGTGTGTGAGCTGTCTTTAAGCTTTAAACTCGTTTATAAATGATAGCCAGTCTAGCCTCCCCAAAAAAAAAAAAAAAAACCAACAAACTCCAGTCAACACTGGCCTACAAGATGGCCAACAGATAAACTTTCCCTATTCTGTTTAAAAGAAACATTTTCATATAATTTCCCATTGATATGAAAACTGTCACCTTGTTGTCCAGTGTGCTTTAATTGTTGTCTTCCTTCCGATTTGTCAATCGTTGCGTGTTTGGCAATTTAAGCCACAAAAATAGACACAAGCCACCGCAAAAACTGGTTCACACACACACACACAAACATACAAGTTTTGAATAGTCATTTGGCCATTGACGGGGCATTGCGGCCATATGAGATACACAGTTTTTTGTTTCCCCCTCCCCATCTAATGCTTAACCATTTCCGTGGCCAAAGTATTACAATAAAAAAAGCGAACAAATGAAAATGAAAATGTAAAGAGTAAAATCATTTGAATGAATTACTGTTGAATACTCTAAAACCTCAAAACTGCAACGATTTGAATTCAAAATTTTCCCAAACCCCAAAGATTACAGCTGAGCTTGGGATGGCCCAAGAGTGTCCACAAGATAGCCAATGAAAACTAGGTTTTAGCCGGCTTGAGGCTAAAGAATCCACAGTTGTAATGGCCAAATCTTGTACGCTAAAACTAGTTGGGAATTCGAACTACATGAAGCGAAAAGAGAACTTTTATGTGCATACCACAGTTAATCTGTTAAACTATATAAGCCAAACCTCTTCACACTCTTAACAAACTCTGATTTACTCTTTCAACAAAAAAAGTTGATGAATTTTTGCACGCTTCAATTATTGTTGTCCAAGGCGGGGGAGGGAGAGAGGCTAAAACAGAAATTGTAAAATAATAACAACGGCCAAAGCTATGAATCCGAACTAACGACGACGACGACGACGACGACGAAGATGATGATGATGGCGGCAGTCCCTTTTAATGAGCGATTAAGTCATGGGTTATAAATATGCATGTTTTTATGGCTGATTACGCAGGAACAGAATAAAAAAATACACAGAGATTCAAGATTGGCAGTTGATATCTATCTCCATCTATGATGGAATTCGCATTTTCATTCACAATTTGAAGGTCATCCCTCTGGCCCTCTGTATGGTCAGGCTTCATTATGTTTTTAATGTACATAGATGGAGCAATTATTTGGTTTAATTCACCTGAACACCGATGACAGCCAGACAGATAAAATGTATATATGAAAATATTTTACACTTGTCATTAATATTTCTGTGTTTTTTTTTTGTCTTTTAATGAATATTACTTAAAAGTATGCATACGAAAAGTCAATAAAACACAACGGCACGAGTTTATAAAAGGAAATTACAACAAAAATCGGTCAAACGCCTACATTTTGTATATAAATGTGATTACAAGAACCAGTTAGTGAATGATGTTGCTGTTTTTTGTTGTTGTTGTTTGAAAAATATGCATAATCAGCTAAGAACCCCATAAATAATTAAGCATTTCTCACATTGTTTACTTTGAAAAGTTTAATGACATTTGGGCCAAGCAAAAGTAAATGTTTATAAACACAAAAATTCATAGTGATTTTTCTGCCTCAACCTTGGGAGGAAAAATTGAATCTTCTGATAAGTAGAATAGAAGTAGTTCTGCTCTTTTTCATTGCATATTTGAATATATGATAAAGTCATATGTAGGTCGCAAGTCACAGTGATTAATTTTAGTGTCCTCTTTGGCATAGCAACAGAAATTGACAACACATTGGCTAACTACATCTTACATAATGTTGTTTATCAAACTTCAAATTATTTCTGTCATCATGAATCTTCTAGGGGGTTATTCAACACACTATCCAATTAGTCAAGATTCGTAGATCGTGTCGATTAGAAGGCATTTCCTTTACCCGATGCGGAATTCATGACCATGTTTCTCCCTTTAAACACACACACACACACGCCCACTCAATGTTTATGCAATTTGCAACTTATTTTTCTAAATTTCAATCTCGATTTGGTTTTTGTTTGTTTTTATTTTGTTGCATTGTCATTTCTTATCACCAAACATCTACATACAATCTTTCTCTCTCCTTCTTTTCGAAATATTTTGAATGGCTTATTCAATTTGGTAAAGGTTTTAGGGCCAAAAGTCGCCAACTGCTGTTGCTGCAGGTGTGCCAGGTAAGAAATGGGCGGCGGCCCCCGTGTCAAGTTTTGCTTTTGTCTCACTCTCTTCAAGTTGCCCAATAAATGTGTCAAGTGCAGGAGGCGATTGTTGTTGCTATTATGTACATATATATTTTGTTGTTTTCGCCATTGACGTGACAACTCTGGCGTCACCCACACTGGCATACGCACCAGCTATCAGTGTCACGTGTTGGATGTGAATGACGTTTGGCAACAAATTCGTTGCCTTTTTTTTTTTTGGGTTTATCATCAAGTTTTCAATATTCACAATTTGTTTTAACCGAAAGTCACATAATAATAAGCCAAATGTTAGCTTTTTTACTAATAATAATATGTAAACAAAAACTATAGAAAAGAAGGCAAAACTATTCTGGGAATGTTGAGAAGAAGACTGTAAGGCTTAGAGTCTAAGCTAAAGACGGGGATAAAGATCAAATCAAATGATCCATTAGAGATCACTGATGGATCCACCTGGTTAAATTTCCTATCTGAAATCGTTGCATTTCTCATATTTAACTCTTTTTCAATTAGAAACTCTTAGATATTCCAATTACAAAATGGATTTCGATATTGTTTGAGATCGATATACATCCTAAAAGATTAATAAATAAAAATCTACAGTAATTTCTATAATGTAAGTACATAAAAGTAACTACACAAAAAGAATTAAGTTATTAACTATAATTGTTTTTAAAATATTTACATTATTTTCTTAATTTATGGCTAACTTCAGAGTTTGCCATTTATTTTTAAATCATTGTAAAGTTTTTTGTTTTCCTTAGTTTATTTTTAACTTTTCTTTGGCTTCTGTTGTTGCTTTTTGTTGCTTTGTCGTAATGCCCAAATCAAAGCAGCTACAAAAGCGACAAATTGCCTTTCAAGTGTTAATTTGTGCCACAGACACAATTACCTAATACATTTTAATTTCGTTTTGTTTCAGATAGATGAGCCACTGAGACAGAGACGGGACAGAGACTCTGTGATAGACTTTGAGGCTCAGAGACTCTGAGACAGAGACTTGGATCGTTTTTTGTTGTTTTTAATTGCCCAACTGTCATATTTAAGTAAATGGGCATGTGTTTATCTCTCTCTCTCTATCTCTCTCTGTGTGTGCTCATTAAAAGTCACGGATTGCATCTGAGTAAAATGGAAACTAAACTTAATTTGTTAAGAACCGAAAAGCAACATAAACAAATGTTTAAATAATATTCACAAATGATCCCTGAAATGTAACAATTTGAAGTTTATGTATTTTTGATGGCCTTTAGATACTTTACTATATTTGTTAAAGGGTTCACCCAACAGCAGCAATAGAAGCAACAACAACCTTTGAAATCCATTTATCAAGCAGGATGCTGACAATTTACAGGCAAAACAGGAAGAAATCAACGACAATGCAATTTGCCTAGCTTCTCCTGACCCGGTTGAGTCTATTGCTTCTGGTCTGGTTTGGTTTGGTCTTGGCCATTTAATTTGCTACCTTTTGAGTGGAGGGCAGGAAGGTGGGAAAGTTGCCAACAGCGTTCGCTAACGGAAACCCAATGAAAACTGCATCAGCAGTGCAGAGGATGTCAATGAGGATGTGGAGGAAGCAGTTGCTCGTGGTGGCTGGCATGCCGGGCTTAATTCAATTCATTTTCAATTCAATTGCCTTGCCACGCTCCATTGGCAAGGCCAACCTCAAAAGCCGCATAAATAACGGTAATGTGGTGGCAACTATGCCAAGTTAAAGTACCTCCATATACATATATATACATTATAATAATCATAATTCAAAAATAATACAACAAATTCAACGCTAGTCCTCTCCCCTGGACTGCCTCCCCACCAATCCCCACCCTCAATGGGCAAGGTTGCCTTTTTGTCTACTAAAAATTTGTTCATTGGCTATGGCATGTTTTGTTGCGTTTTGCATGCTAAAATGAAATGGAAATTTGTGTTTTTTTTTTTTTGGGTTATTGGCAAATCTCATCAATACGATACGTTATATTGATTAAATATATATATTTTTCTGATATGGCAAGGTAAATGATTAAATATGCATTAAGCATTCACTTGTTGACAGCAGCAAACAGGTTAGTGAAAATTTTGTTGGCTTTAAATCATCAAAATGGGTGTAATTTTTAGAGTACTTATGCCTTGTGCCCTCAAATTGCTAATTAGGCCAGAATAACTGTCTGATCTGGGCTAAGCAAATAGAATTCGGCAAGGCAAGGCATGAATGCGTGTTTTGAAGCATTCAAAGAACTTTTGGAATAAACTGTGCGTAAATAACAATCGAAATCGAAGCAAACATTTGAAATTGCAAGGCTTTCGAAAGGCTATAAATTAGTTAAAAACAATGAATATCATATTGGATATTGCATACTTTAAGGGGCAAAACCTTTTCTTTTTCTTATAGCTAAAGTTGTCAATATATCTAAACGCTTTTTACTCTTATTAAATTATTAAGTTTGCTTGAATTCCTTTAACTTTCTTTGAGTCAGCCACACAACAAGTGAAGTCTCTGGCGCACGCCTTACTCATGGACATGGCTTTTGGGGCACGTTCCAAGCAAAATTGCGGCAAAAAAAAAAAAAAACATTAAACTGCCGCCTGATGGCAATTACAATGATGTGACAACAATCTGTTGGCACGTAATTTCTTTAAGAACCAAGCCAAGCCAGGCTTGAATTTCTCTTTAAGCCAAAGGCAGCAACATCAATCACTGGGCCAGACAAATAAGCCTTATTATTTTAATTTTTTATGATGTGAGTAATAACAACAGCAACAACAACAACAGCAACATCAACGAGAATAAGAACAACAGGAAAAAACAGGAAAAAAATGTCAAAGACCGGCCCATTACGTGAGCTACACGCTCCAAAATTTTTATAAGCAATTTCTTGTCATTTCATTTTTTGGCCTGATTTTCAATTGAGGCACGTGCAATCAACATAATAAGGAAGTAAAATCATCATCATTCGATTAAAAGCCAAGTGAATTTAATATATACGAAAGTATGTAACTCCACTTCACCCTTCGTCTTGCATTTGTTTTCATGGCAAAGTTCGTTGCTCCGCCAACTAAATTATTTCATCATTCGATGAAAAACCAAATAAACAAACTTTCCTTGCATTACCACCTCGATGTATCAGGCCATCATCTAATAGCCTTCAAGCCGGTTAATGGCATGATCGACCATTCCTACCTTCCTACGTTGAATTGGCGACGATGACGTAAGCTCCTGCAGATCAGCCAATGGACTGGACAATGATTCTCTCCTCATTTCTTCATATGTTCTATTATTTTTGCATTAACTGTTTTCTGCCTGCAATTTCAATCTATATTTTGTTGCGACTTCTGGCCATGTTTCCCAGTTTTCATTTTAATTTGCATACAATTTACTTTATATATGACCTTGTGGGCATTTTTCTTGAGTGACTCATACCTTTCGGTATAGGTCGACGACATTTCCAGACGTACAGATGGTCTTACCCATATAGATACATAAACACTCATAGGCAAATAAATAAGTGTGAGCCTCAGGATTTGACAAATGTCCAAGTTCTACGATCAGATAATTCTTAATACTATCATGAAGTGAACTAAGTAGGCAGCAAGTATAATAGAAACTCTTTCAACAAATGTCGGCTATTTTAGTCGGTTAACCCGAAAAACGGCCAGGACATAATCAATGTTAAACAGTTTTCTGATCGTAGAACTTGTCACATAATTTTATCTATTTATCTGTCCATGGGTGTATCAATAATATAAGTACATATAGTTTGACTTAATTTAATAGATCAATGTGCTACAATTTGTGCCTCTTTCTACCATTGGGCGGATTGCATTTTGGCCGAAATATTTTTAGTATACAAGTTAATATACACGTTAATACTCTAGATCTTATGATCTATGGAAATAAATTTAAAATTAACGAAACATAAAAAGATATTAAGCGAAAAGATTAAGATAATCAGTCTTACGTTAGAGTCGAAAATAAAAGTCGATGTTTGCAGAATGAAATAGGGATATTTAAATAGGACAATAGCAAAGCGAAGGCTAAGAACACATTGGAGATGGGAGATTGGAGACTAAGAGGACCAAAGTTGTCTATTTACCATTGCACATTGGAACAGATTTTGTGGCCAAAATTTGAAATAAACTCGATTACTCTATATACCAAATTTGGTAGCTCTAGCTTTTATTGTCTCAGAGATCGAGGTGTTCATACGAACAGACGCACAGATGGACATGGCTATATTGACTCAGCTTCAGAATATATATATGTACTTTATGGGTTCTGAAAAGCTTCCTTCTGCGTGTTACTTACATTTTGTCGACTTTAGTATACCAATAATTACTAATATTATGATAAAATAAATTTTAAAGTCCATGTTTGAACAATTGTTTGTTTTGTCAAAATTGGCTGAAATTATAACTTAACTTTAGCTAAATCTTTGTCTACAAAATGGAAAATAAAGGTCCATTTATTTCGAATATATATCTTGAAATTCTATTATACCAAATCAAAAGATCTATGTATATTGTTGTCTTTGTGAAATCTTATTTTAAAAGTGTTTTTGCACATTTTCTTTATATTTCAGAATTTAAGACAAATTTGAATTAATAGTTAAGAAATTCTGGCCTACTGTATGGAAGGAAATGAAAATGGAAAGGAAAAAGCAATTTTTCGACTGGATTGTTAGTAAAATGCATTGAAATTAACTTTTAAGCTTAAATATGTAACCAAAAATAACCTTTTCCTTTGTATATTATAAAAAATAAGTAATAAACTAAAACCCATTTGAGTCCTATTATTGTTCTAGCCAAATTTTAGACCTCTAGCATTTAAATTGTAGTTTATGTGAAAATAAAATAATATTGATGCATTAAGCTTTGATTTATTAACATTAAAACTTCTTGCCAACTCTCAAGCAAATAGCATAAAAATGGTTTGTTTGTAAACTATTTTTGGCAAATATATTAATTATAAGAAAAATCAAAGTAAAACCAGCTTTTCAGGCTTTAGTATCAATTAAAAGATACTCGTAAGTAGAACTAGTTTTGATTAAAGTGGTCTAATTCGAATTTTCTGGTTTTCCTAATTATTTGATTTGTGAATACGAGAGATATTGTGAAAGTTGATCAATTTTAATCTACATGGAGTCGACAGAGGAGAGAAAGTGATGATAAGGCCTAAAGAATACATAATATTCCCAGTTAAAGATAAGATTTTCCCTTCATTTGGTTCACCTTAATATTTCATAATAAGTAAAAATCAAATGCTGAATAAAAGAAAAATTGGTGTAGGTCAGTATAGTAAATATAATAACAATAAATTCCTTGATAAAGCACTTTCGTATGATTACGTTTTCTTTTTCTTTTGCTATTGTTGGTTTTGTTTTTTTTTTTTTTTTTTTTTTTTTTGGGTGCTTCGCTCTCTTAACCGCAAGTATTACCTTCAGTTTAGTTCAGTTGGTTATGAAAACTTTATAGAGGGGCAGCAGAAAAAAGAAAACGCAAGTCGGCATGGCCAAACGATTGACCATAATTGGAGTTGCAGTTGACCAAGTTAAGGTCTGCGTGCATTTAATTATGCAATTTGAGCAGAAAATGGAAAAACAAAATAAAACAAAAAAAAGCAGAAAAAATAAAACAACATCTACCCAACGAGTCTCATAACAACCTAACAAAAAGCTTTAAGTTCTTGGCTGATTTCTCGACCCAAATACCAGAAAAAAGCCGACGAAAAAACACACAAACAAACACACAAACTTAAGAGTTAGAAATACACTCCGAATTAGTCAAATTGTTAAAACCGGTAAGGTGTGATTTTTACTTCTTCTCTTCTATCTGTCTATCTAACCATTTATTGGTCTGCCTGTCTCTGTAGTTTTTGGCCAAACAAAGCGTTTCATTGTGGCCCAAGTTGTTGAGTTTCACTAAAAGTTTTGTCAATAAAAAAGACTTTTTTTCTGTGTATCTAGATGACCTCTTACGTTTTTGGCGAAACCTTCAAAAAATGTTTGCATATTTTTTTTAAAAATTTTGCTTACGATTTTCGTTTTTGCTGATAAGCAGAAAATACACAAACACACCTACCGGAAAATTGTTGATAGCTTGCCAAAGCACAGGGAAATTGAAACTGTTTTTTGTTTTTCATTTGTATGTATATAATCAAGAGCTGTTATCTCAAGGGTTTTAAACAATAAATCATATAGGAAACGTACAATTCATTTAATGGCATCATCAAGTCATGATCATGCAACAAATTACAGTAAGCCCAGTTAATATGATCTACCTTTTAGATCCTTAAAGAGAGATGGCACGTGTTTCCCTTAAATCGAAATTCAAGTGAGTACATCTGAATGTAAATGTGGAATGAGTGAAGACCTGAGGTGAATGATTTAAGATAAGAATCTTAGATACGTTTTCAGCAAATGTTTCGTATATATTCTCGAGAAAACCGCACTTTATCATGGATTGATAAGGAATTGTGGCAAAAATGTAATTTGAATTTGAAGTGCAATTCAGCAAAATTCTATATTGATATTAAAATTTTTGAGTCGCAAGAATCACAGCATATTCGTTGGACCCACTGTTAGGGTATGTATTAAACATTTATACAAAAGAATTATGGGAATGAAAAAGGTTTAAGTTTAACTAAAATACAATTATTTTGTGTGAGAATAATATAAAATCAAACTACAAACGTTACGTTCAACCATTCCAAACACGCATTCTAATGTTTACAACTATTTAACAACAATAAAAAATAAAAAAAAAAAACAAGGGAAGATCACAAAAAACAAATACAAAACTCGCATATTACTCATACGCCCCGAGACCGCAAACGGGGCGGGATTCGGTACAAAACATGCGACATCGAGATGAAATTAATTAATTAAAAGTACCCGAATGTGATTAACAAAACAAAGAAAAAACCAAAAAATAAAAACTAAACTAAACAAACAAACAAATAGGAAACGAAAGAAAGAAAGAAACCCGTTTTAGGTTTTAAACGAAATAATTCAGTGGGACAATAATTTTGTCTTCTATGTGATATGTTTATATCTAAATTTTCTGAAGATGCATTTCAATTTGGAACCCTTTAATACCGGAAATGATATATTTCTTGAGTATCTTACAGAAATTTGAACAGCCAAGAAGAAAATTAGATACAGAACTAAAGCACAGTTAGAAAATTAAGCCAATTTTATGAAATCTCTTATCACAGTTCGTAATTTCGTTTAGCTTCAATACTCTGAATACTCTGCATATGGAAATAATTTGCCGGCTACTTGGTCGTCTGGTCTGCCCGGTTGTCACCCAACACATACAAAGATATGCCCAGGCCAATCAAAACACACACCAAACCAAACCGAATACCAAAAACAAAAACAAAACAAGGGAAAAAAGTTGTTTTTAAAACATGTTTTCAATAAACATGCGCAACTTTCTTTTTCCAAATGGCTCAACATAGCAGCAAAAATATATATCGAACGGAATCGAATGTCTAGTGAAAACTTGAACATAATGCGCGGGGGAGATAAGCCTACACACACACACACACACACGCACTTCTTGCTCCCCTCCCATTAAGCTGACAGCATTCAAATTCGTCTATTCCTCTCAAGGGAGCAGAAGCCGATGCTTAAATACAAAAATATTTAAATACAATAAATACACATAAGAGGGTCTATAAGTGAATGGGGGATGTGGATAGAGAGGGGGCGGGGGGTAAGAAAGAAGTTGCACTTACTTAATGACTGTTTGCATGTTGGCCAACAGTTTTTTTGTTGTTATTTTTTTCCTTTTTCTTTTGTTATTATTTAACAATGTTGTATATTCTGTTTGTCGGCCGCTTCTTTACTTAATATTGTTATCGCGTTGTTGGAGTTAACGAGACGTTGTTAACCTGTTAAATATAAATTAATGACATTTTAGTGGACACTTAAAAATTTGTAAAGTTTTCCCTCAATAGACTTTCGTTTATCTCTCAAATTTCTCGTCACTCATTCAAACTGATTTCATGCACAGTCATTTCAAAATATATTTTAATAATTAACACATTAGTCCCCCCTTAGAGACTAAAATATTTGATTTTTCTAGGGCTCAGAGGGTTTTACTTTATTTTGGTTTTGGTTTAATTTCTCTCCTCCCACTCTCTCTTTCTCTTGGTAAGCACAACTTTCGAGGAAGACAGCCGACAATAGACTGAACCCGCTCACACGTTGGCTGCGCGTTTTATGAGCGACAAAAACAGTTAGTCGAATGCTTGTATCTGTGTGTGGTTGTATCTACCACACACTAGTACAGTGCGAGCGAACCGAAGCGGCTAAGTGATCGGCATCATTTAGTTAATTCCGAAAGGAATGATCATTTAAACGGAGCTGCATTAATTTACATTAGAATTTACAATCTCTGGTGGCTAATTATAATTAGTGAATATTAAAAGTTTGCTGATTCCGAAAAAAAAACAAAAGATTCTGCATACTCAGATTTAAAAATGGTCCACTAATTGTTTATATTTTTCTACATTGCATAGACAAATTTAGAAATGTGCCATTAAGAAGACAAACTTTTAAACTATTTTGTAGTTAGCTGCACAAACATTTAGATTATAAACAGACTTTGATATAATCCATTAATTAGGAAGTTTACATTTGAATACTCTGCCTTTCAAACTCAAAAATGTCGCCAACCTCTTGAAAACTGCTTTCTTTTGTGTCTACATTAACACTGCGTGATTCATACATGTAGATATTGACATTGTACACTGTAAAATGTAAAGACATGTTCGACTCATCCGTTGGAGTTGCACTCATTGGTTCGACATTATAACTTTGGCGGCGAATTTGAAAATTTTTTTAGATTTCGAATTAAATTCATCTGTTATCAAGAATTATAAACATCTAGCTTCATATAATGCTTTAAAACAGCATTGCAATATTTGAGAAAGGTTATATTGATTATCTTCAGTAATTTATAGCTAGTTTTAAAATAATTACGAATAGAAATTGTGGAAATAAATTTAAAGACATTGTTTTGTTTTGCAATTACATAGTTATTTATTGAAATATGCAACTTTCTGATCACCACCTTTACATACAACATGCTAAGCCTTTGCAACATATCGCTTTCGATCCACAATCAATCCCCATATTCATAATGGGCATTCATTATATCTGGTTGTCTTTGTTTTTTTGTTTTGTTTTGTTTGTCGTTTAATACTATTATGTGTAATTTTTACAGCGCATTTGATATATTTGTTTCATCATTGTAACAAAATTGAATTTGCGTCATTTTTTGTTTTTGTAATTCATAATTAAAGCGCGTGTCTTTCTGTCTGTTTGGTTGGTTTGTGTGTGTTTTGTTGTTTATGTGTGTGTTGTTGTTGGAGTTTCATCTACTTTAGAAAAATATATTTATATGTTTGTGTTGTATATAGATATATATGCCATTATATATATATTATGAAGTAGCATAATTTCAGATTACATGGACTGGGTACAAATTTGTATACAATTCTTAGTTAATTTTGTTTGTTCTTTGTTTTTAAACTGTTGTCTTTACAATTTTTTTGGTTTCTTTTCTTTAATTTTTTTTCAAAATTTTTTGTTCTTAGATCTTAATAAATGTCATAAATGGAAGTAAAATTCATAAAGATTTCTCAGAGGAGGAAATATATCTGTCTGTTTTGTGTGTGTGTTTATGTGTGTGAAATAAAAATGATAACAAAATAGATTTCTATTAATTGTTCTACGTATACAAGGCAAAAGCTGAAATAAAATTAAAAATTGCATTGGCTCTTTAGTTTTTGTGGCATAAATAGTGTTTTTTAATGATTCCTTTTTTTTTCTTATTTTTTAGCGATTCATGTTTGTTTTTAGTACTAATATGTAATACAGAGTTATGCTTAATACAACTATTAAAAAATTGTTTAAATTAAATTAAAGTTAAACTTAAACATTTAATAAAGGCGCGCCTCAAGCGTACGCTGTTCTTTTTTCTTACTTATTATTTCTCCGTTCTTTGTGGCTCTCCTCCTTTGCCATTTGTTAAATACAAATGAGGGAAGGAATACGATTCTCATACGCCATAATATCATAGTAAATAAATCGAACAAAAGTACAAATTCGAACGATAGAGAATTAGTAACAGATTTCTATTTTCGTTTTTCTTTTCTTTTTTTGTTTTTTGAGGAATTTCCTCTTTTTTTTTAGTGATAAGGCCTGTGAAACTCATGTGGAACTCATATGGGGGACTGCCTTGGCGCATTGGCATGGAGGTGAGAGTGTTGTAATGTGTGTGTTTGGTTGGTTGGTTTGTTGGTTGGTTGGTTGGATACTTTCAAAAATCTAGAAAATGGGCATAAAAATAATACACAATCTATTTCTTTTTATACTAATACTCGTAAAACATCAAATGGTTTGTACGAACAGAAAATATTCTAAACAATGCAAGATGATTGAATGTAAGCCAGAATCGCGCAAATTACAGATATACATATATATATATCCTATACATATGAATGTCGAGGTCGAAATCATGCTGCTACAAAATGCGTTCCACATGCCCAAAAAAATGGTCTATGAATGTTTCTATGTAATTGTGTATATGAATGCTTATGGGGATTTGTCTGTGAGTGTGTGTGTGTGTGTGTGTGTGTGTGTGTGTGTGTGTGTCTGTATGTGTAAGTGTGTGCGCATTTTACAATCCAGCCAAAGATACAAAACGATAAAATCTATTCGCAGAGTTTGTTTAACTACTACCACCTTGTCCCTTGCCATAGATAAGCTCCTCGCATATCTTAAGCAGATCAGCATTTTCACGAGATTTCTGTTGCAATTGCTCGGCCGTTGAGACTCGTGAAACTTCCTCTTTTTAAGTAAAGCTTTCAGTTTTTTCACTTCATCTGCACGCTCTCTATTGCAGCTATCTAGCTTTTTGTTTGCTCTATAGAAATAAAACATTGAAATTATCATTTATATTAATGTATACGAAAATTTTAAGTTTAGGATTTACTCACATCTCTAGCTGCTGCATGGCATGGCTTTTCATTTTCTCATAGCGCTGTTCTTGCAATTGCAGATTTTCCGCTGTCTGCTTCTTTTCTGCCAGCAGCGTCTCCTCAACCTGTCTAAGATGTAATGTCATCTCTTTACTTTTTTCATATTTACTGCAAAAAATAAACAATAACAATGAACATTCTTTTTACAAGTTGCTTTCTTTCCTCATTCGGGTCTTCTGACTTACACATGGAGATCCGAGAATGTCGTTTCCAGCGACGTTAAGTGATGGTAATTTGCATCGCGATCTGTTTGAACTTCTTGTAATTGTCTCTCATAATCCTGTACTAGCTGTTCCTTTTCACTTATTAGTTCAGCAATGGCTTTCTCATACGCTTCGATAACGCCGCTAAACAGATAAACAAATTGTCGGATTAGGCACAGTAGTCACGTAGACATGTGGAATTGATTCTTACTTAAGTTTGGAATTCATCTTATCCTTTTCTGTTATTCGTTTGATTAGGGCTTCTTCACGTTGTTCGGCATCTTTGAGTTTCTTTTCAATATCCTCTGAGCGGGTTCTACAGGAGACACATGAGTAAATACAATCCATTCAAGTGATCCACCTCAATTAGCCCTCAATGAATATCAACTTACACATCATTTTTCAATTTCTTATCCAATTCCTCCATGTTGTGATAGTTGTTTGCCTTATCCTCCGTGTTTAGACTGCAATAGAAAATTAATTAGTAATTTTGGTAATAAGTACAATCAATTTGTGATTCACACTTACTTGGAATTATCGAAGGTTTTGTTACAATCGTTATCAATAACGTCCACACTCATTTTTGCATGCTTCTGTGAATGATAATAGTAGTATTAAAATGACCATTAAATATGGAATGCATTTTGTATATGTATATCTCACTTTTGTTCTATCCACGGGAGGCTTTAATTCCAATTCCTTTACTATAGATTTGGCAATCGTTTCTATAGCAAACGATTGATTACTTCCACTCGACTCGTGCTCCTCCAATGTGGGACTTAGGGCACGATTGTTGTTGTTGTTGTTGTTGTTGCCGCCAAGTAGATTGGACAAGGCGAGCTCCTGCTGCTGGAGACTATTGACGGGCACTGGGGTGCCAAGCAGCGGATCGAATTTCAATAATAATGAACTACGATCGACTGGCGCATTATTATTGCCTTTTGTGTATAAATAATCGAAATCTGATGAATTAAATATTACTGTTTTGGGTAAGTGTGTGTGTGGATCGTGTGTGTTGTGGTTATGAATGATGAGTTGTTGTTGTTGTTGGTGTTGATCATGCGCGTGCAAAATTTTGATTTTATTTTTATTTTTTGGTTTTCGTTGTGAGAAATAGAAAAACAGAAATTGAAAACAACAAGTTAGTCAAGTGAACAAAACATATATTGTAAATGGCTTATATCATTATCATAATTAGGCAAAATTGGCTCAATTGGTAAAAGAAACCATATTGATTGAGCAGCTGCTGAACTTAGAACTCCATTATATTTGACAGATGACTAGAATTAGATAGTTCCCCCCAAAGAATGAGTTTCAACAACAATAAATGAAAAATTCGGTAATTTACCAGACAAATTACTTAATATGAGTGATTCCTTTAAAAAACATGACAAATAAGTATTTTAAGGAAACCCAGTTATTTTGAGGATGGAAATTGGCCTAAGGCATTCATTTTCTATAACTTTTCTAGGTAAAACATCGGGAAAACTAATCTCACACCCCGAGGGTGAAAAACTTGTGGTTGGCTCGGGGTCAGTAAACAATAATTTGCTTTTTCTAATTCGAAAAGGTTGCTTTCCACCCACCAATTCATTTACGCATAATATATTAAGCTGATGTCTAGATTAATAGTTGCCATTAACTATTTTAAAGATTTGTGGTAGTTTAATTTCATAGGGTAATATTTTGGGGACGATCTTGTGGCATCTGCTGGCACAAATATGTATCTTTAATTAATAAGCTCTTCTCTCAATGGTTTAGGGGGAGGAACCTCTTAATCCGCCAACAAGCAGCTGCTGTGGTATTTTTTGTTTGATTTCTCTCTCTTACTCATGGTTCGGGTGTGTTTGTATGTGTGCATGATGTTAAAGAGAATGTCGCCAAAAACAAGAAAGCACAAAAAACGGAAGGAAGAATAATCCATATAGTCGTTATACGTCGTACATACATACATACATATGTACATACATATGTATGTATGTATGTATATGCATAAGTAAATAAGATGAGCATGACTCAAAAATATAAAAGCCCTACCCCTAGATAAATACATTCTCCAGAGAAGGGGGGCAGCAGGGGACCAAAACGAGGTGTGTCAGAGACAGTCAAAGGAAGGAAACAAACGCGGCATTAGAACAAAACAAATGTGTCTTTAAAAATAGTCAACATGGGAGAAGAAGTCGAGGAGAATCCCGGGCAGGCCTAGATTCTATATAGTAACATGGACTACAAACAATATGCAGGTCAGTGGTAGCTATGGGGGGATTGCTGCAAGCGTGGCGATTGGTAAGAGTTGTTCGAAGATGATTGAATTTTGAAAACAAAACACAAAAGAAGAAGCCGCATTTTTGCAACTTGTGAGTCATTTTATGCAATCGTCAGAAGGTTCCACCAAAAAGTGGGTTGGATTGACAGACTGATGCATTGAGAGCAGTAAAGAGAGAGAGAGAAACAGAGAGCAAAACACTGGCTGGCATTGAGAGAAATAAGACACAGAGAGTGAGAGAGAGGGAGAACAACACCTAGAGAGATTGGGGAAGGGGGGGCATAATTTCACACTGGGCTGCATTTTAATTGCGTGTCTTTTTGACAAGTTTTGCATTTTTAGTTTCTTGAGATTTTCTACAGTTATTCACATAATAATGTTAACCATGACCACGCAGCGCCCACACACACTCACGCTCACACAGATGCATACACAAAACCACATACAAATACACTTCAAGCGAAACACACAATGAAGTTGGTTTCACGCTCTCTCACTCTCACGTATATAGCAACTTTTTTTTTTTTTTTTGCCTTCTTGTGTTCAGATGTGCTTCTTCTTTCTTTTTAGAGTCTCAGTCATGTAGATTTATTTATGAATCTCTTGTTTTTGTTATTGGGTTTTATTTTCCGTTTCATACAGACAACACAGCTGCTCGTTTTAATTAACATTTATTACACATTTTCGCACCAAAACACCAAAAAGAACATTTGCCCATGCCAATGATAAACAAAATATTGAAATATTCCATTCCATTTTCTTCCCCCGCCCACCCCAATTACATTTTCCTTTTTCTTGTCGTCTTTACGCGAGGAAGAGCAACGCGCCAGCAGCAACTACAACGTCAAATGTTGAAAACTAACTGAAATGGAATTTCTTATTGGTTGATTCCAATAAGAAAACCAGCGCACGCATGCGAGAGCGTATACGGGAGAACGAGATGGCTTATAGAGTGGGGGCTGAATTCTGACTGGAGTGGTGGAGTGTGTGAGTGACGGGGAGCGTATGCAGCAAGCAAGTAGCAAGTGCGCGAGCAAAGAGCGAGCACTCGCTCAGAGAATGAGAGAAAAAGAGAACGTGGGTTACACGTTGACTGTTTTGGGGAGCTAGAGAGAGAGCCGATAGACATTTGTTGTAAAATGCATGGCACACACACAGGAGAGGAGAAAATGAGAGAAAGCGTTATAGTACAGATCACTGTGGCTAAAATCAACACTAATATAAAGGCAGAAATTAAACGTGTTTAATCATTTTCAAATTAACAAATCATAACAATTGTTTTTTTTTTTAGAAACACGGTCTTGGTTAGGTGAATTCTCTCTAATTCTAGGAGAAGTCTCTTTAATGAAAACTATTATTTTCCTTTATAGATAATCTCCACTGTCTCGACAACTCGTTTGAGAGAAAGACTTTCTAGTCAGAGCTGCATTTCTTTAGTCAGCGATAACGATATATACCGCCAAACAAGAAAGTAATTTTCAAAATACACAAATATAATTTTAAGTTCTAAATACATTTTTTGCAATAATTATGTGTGTATGAGGGTAAAATTCATTGATTTTTTGTGAGCAATTCATAAATTTAGTCATCTATGCATGTTCTTCGCCTTGCTCTTTAATTAGTCAAAAATATAAATGCGCTCATTGTGTCAGAGGGGCGGAAATATATGTATGAACACACACACCATCAAACAAACACAGAAGACAGCAGTTCATCAATTAGACAAAAAAAAAAAGTGACGTAGTCACACACAATGCCGCTGATTACCGCATACGATATTTGCTGATAAGGGACTACTACAGCAGTAAGCAGAGAGCTTAAAAAACAGAGAGAGAAAGAGAGACCCAACTACAGGGAATAAAAGAGAGACCCGGAGTATGTTTGTGTGTGTGCGGTTAGTGAGTTTTGGGAGGGGGAGTGGATGGGGCAATGCGGCATTTTCAACCAGCGGGCAGCAGTAGCAGCATAAAAATGCAGCACAACAGCCCCACAAACAACAGGAACATACATACATTGGCATTCAAAAATTATGCGCTTAATTGACGTTGTGGTGTTTTGTGTTTCTTCCCCCCTTCCAACGAATTCCACTCATAGACCACACATTTATTTTTGAAGTTCAGGTTCATTGCCTTGCATGTGTGTTGGCTGATTCACAGTTAGTAACGTTAGTTGTTTGTACGGCAAAAAAAGGTGACTATCGAGCGAGTTCAAGGAGTTCCGTTACATTTCAAGTTCATAGATTGCAGAAATGCTGTGCTTACGAGCTGAGGTCACGAACATGCATAAGAAATTCTTAAGGAAATCGTACAGTAAAACCTTACAAAATGGACAGACTAGCTTTTGGCTGTTATCACTAACTAACTATCTTTTCTATTAATTTGGCCCTAACCTATTTAAAAGTGCAAAATGAGTTATTATAATGGTTATGAATGGACTTACGATTATTACAGCTGGCCCCATCCTGAAATTCAGCATCAGAGATCGGTCTCTCTCCTGCAGATGCAATGCTGCCTCTATCCCTGTTGGTTGTCCTTGTAGGTGCTGGCTCCTTAAACTGGATCTTAGCAAAACTGTTGCTAGTATATTGCGGTGTCTTAAACATGTCATCTGATAACGGCGATATGGCACCAAAGTGCTCCACAAAGACATCATCCTTCTCATCACTTGCACTCAATGTAGCTTGTTCTTTGGCCGAAAGTTGTTGTTCGTCTAAAACTATGGTGGTATTGCCATGAATTGGAGCACGCTTTAGCTGCTGCGTTTGGTGGGTGGGAATGGGAGGCGATGTCGATACAAATGGTGGAGATTCCGGCGCCGATTGAACGTTGCAAATGGGCAAAGATGGGGTCCTGGTCAGCGCTGTTGTATCAGCTGATCGCATTGACACATCGACATCCATGGGTTCAAAATCATCTTCCTCGGTAGCTTCTTGAGGTGTAGAAATGGGTGATTTTTGTTCTAGCAAATTGGACTCCAAGTTGAAAGTTTTACGTGGATTTTTGTCGCTTACAGGCGGCTGCTCTAAGACAGGAGGAATCTTTTGAATCTGCTGATTGTCTTCTATTACAAAAGTGCGACGTGGCAACTGCTGTTCCTCTTCTTGGGAAATATTAACATTGTATGTTCTCCGCGACTCACTCTTGTCGTCATTCAAGGGTACACTAAACGTAGCTGCAGGTTGGAGTGGAGCAGCAGCCACAGCCGTCTCCCTAGATGGGCTAGTACTTGCAGTAAATGTTCTCCGCGATTCATTCTTGACATCATCCAACGCCACAGAAAATGTAGCCGCTGGCTGGAGTGGGGCGGCAGCCATTTCTGTCTCTACAGATGGGCTGGTACTTACTTCATTCTCGTTCCCACTACTGAAAGTTGAGTTGCCGTTAAAGACCGGCAAAGGTGATGTCACCTCATCCATTGGTAACGTTTCATTTGTATCCTGCTTGTTTTCCTTTTCATCGGGGCTTGATTGTATAATGTTGATCGACACTGGCATCTTTGCTATAACTCCACTCAATGGACGTTCACTCGATGGCTGGACTACAGCCTGCTCTAAATAGGGCATTTCCTCTGTCTCTGCAGGAGCATGTGGAGAATGAGGAAAGTGGGATGGTGGTTCGGCGGGATCTTGCACTGGGAAAGTTGGTGATCTGGGTGATGTCGGAAAGGTGATATTGGTCGTCTGCTGACCAATTGGCGAAGCAATCATACATGTGGGCGTAACAAAGGCAATCGGTATTACTTTTGGTTCATTATCCTCATTTTGCATTTTTACTTGGGATTTATCATCCTCGGACAACTCCTTGAGAGCTAAGAAGTTTAACTCTTCTGCAGTTTTAGCCCGATGTGTGGGTATTGGCGGAGACAGAGGAATTTGTTCCACAGGTTGCACAGAAATCTTTTCAATTTCAATGTTCTGTGTGTCCACATCATTTTCCGGCAAGTCTAAGTCCTTCGTCTTTATGTCATCATTATTATCTTCTTCCTTCTGCAATGTCTGTTTTTCGAGGGTTTGACGTACATCTTCAAGTGGATCGCTGGTTATATTTAAGTGAGATTCACCTTCCCTAGGAGCTGATGATTCCAACTCTTGTGCAGCTAATTCCTCTTGTACTCCAAAAGTTTCATTGGTTTCTGCTTCTTGTGTTTGCTTCTTATCATTTTCCTGCAAATCTGAAGGTGTAAAAGGACTTGGCTCTAATTCATCAGTAAAATGATCTTCATTGGGCAGTTTGAGAGGATCTTCGGGAGTCTGATCTGTCTCTGCAAGGGGATCGTTACTTAAAATCAACTGCGCCTTCTCCATGACATCACTCATAAACTGCTCTTTTAATAGCTGATGATCTTCGGGTGCCATGACATCTTTTAAAATTTCCATTGTTGCATTTAATTCATCGACATCCATCGGTTCGTAACTACAATCGGCAGGATTTGCCATCCCACCACTTGGAGTATCAATCTGCTGCATGGTATCGTGCTGCTCATCTAGCACTTCGTTGATTGCACTTGTATATGCTTCCAGTTCAGCAGGATCGTTTGAATGACGTTTATCGCTTGTTAGAGACAAACATTCCACAAAGACATCCGAATCGGAATTGTAATCATGAGCAGTCGAGTTTAATGTCTTCACAGCTCCAGAGACTGTAAATAATCAAAGCTTGTAAATGATTAAAGTAAATGATTTAAAATTAACTCACCTGCCATCATCATGTCTGCACTGAGCGGTGCCAATTCAGGGATTTGAGTTTCATCAAATTCTGGTAGACCACCACCACCAGCGACGCCAATCGGAGATGGAGGAACAACTATCATTGATGATGGATCACCCAGCTTAAGAGGATCCAATGCCGCAATCTTTTGATGTGGCTGATCCATTGTAGGCTTGGGACTTGCCTTCATTGCAGCCAGTGGACTCAACTGAAAAATATATGAAACAAAAAAATTATGCACATATTTTAAATGAAGAAAATTTTAAATTGCGCATCGCGTGAGACATGTGAACATTTAATATATAGAAAAGAAATATATATGCACTCATAAGGATGATTATGATGATCATGATCATTAGGGTTAGCAGCTGCTTGGATTTCTTGACATTTGAAAAGGTATCAATAGTAGCTGGTGACAAAAATAGGATAAATCTGGGGTCGCAGCAGAATTGTGGACAATAAGAGGAATTACAAGAAACACCTAGCCTTGAATTAAGTTCCACTTGGATTCATCCCTTGTGCCACAAGCAAATGTCATTAATTGAAAAGCCAATGCACTGCAGGCGCACACACACACAACCGAGAGACAGAAAAGGTGACACAAGGCGGCGAGGAAAACTGGGTCGGCGTCAGCTTTTGCGACGGAAAAGAACAAAATAATAATAAAAATTCCCATAGAACTAAGAATGCAAAACGACCAAAAGTATACCCATTAAAAGTTTAACTGATTTAAATCTTTGGTCATAGCGAAAAGTCTGATTTTAGTCGTCCAGTCTTTTAAATATATGTACATATATATATACATAAATTTCGTAAATTTACACTCACTTAATATACCATTAAATAGTATAGCTTAAAAATCAAAGTGTTCTAAAGTGGACCGAGTCCGGTGTGGTGATGTCGCCTTGCGGCAATGCAACAAAATTTAATTAGAGCGCCAACAACAAGGTTAAAGTCATTCTAACAATGTAAATGTAAGGGAAACTAAGTGAGTGTCTGTGTTTTTGTGGCATTTCGAATGCAATCCACAAATGTATTTTGTAGGTATGAATAGATTCTGCAGAGATGAGACACAGAATGGGGCCGACGACGACGCTAATGATGATGATGACAACCTACCTCCGCACTCATGGCCTGCAAATGCTCCATTTCATGGGCACTAACTTGATTTAGATTCACGTGAATGGCGCTTAGCAATTGTTGTATACTATCGCTAGATGTGGACGATGGAGATGGAGAGGAGGCAGCTGATTGTTGTGACATTACAATTATATTATTATGCCGATCTTCCAATTGACTTATATCCTGGGCAGCTGAATCGAGAAGATCACGTAGAGATAAGAGGGGAGATCCATCACTTATATGAAGTGAATGGCTGCTAGTGACCAGATTTGCCACAGTTGCTGCTCCGTCTGTTCCTGCTGCCGTGGATGAACTGTTGCCATCATCATTCGCTGTGATTGCTGCCAGGCTAAGGGGTCGTTTGATAATTTTCGAAAATAAATCCATTTTTGGGTATTTAGTCTATAGATTTTCAACGCACAATTAGACGTTTTCCGAGAGGTTTTATGCCTTTTTGTTTTACGGTTCAGCAAGCGTCAATGACATTAAATTAACAACAACACAACACTCCAACTTTGGCACACTTTTTCTTAGTTTTTCGACTATTCCTTTATTATTTCTCTGTGTGTTCTGTCATTCGCCTACTTTAAATATTTTTGTGAATTCAGTTTCTTTGTATATTATTGAATAATAGCCGAGATATATACTATTTCTATACGCAGCGGTGCGGCACAGCGCATTACGTTACCGCGTGGCGTTCCGTTGTCGTCTGTCTTTGAAATCAATTTAAAAATATTTTTCTGTACGTTCTCGTCGATGTTTTTCTTTCTATTTTTTCGGTGAGCATTTGACGTATGTAGGTGTGTGTGTGTGTCGAGCTATGTGTGTGTTTGTTTGAGCGTTAATTTGAATGGCTTCCACAAACGATCACTAGACGAGTTTTTCCTAGTCACAATTAGAGCATTAATCTTCCTCCCTCTCTCTTTCTCTAATTATCTCTCTTTCTATGCTTGTGTTTTTGTAGTAAATCTTTACTTTTCCATTATCTTTATAAGTCTTGTACATCATGTTAAAACGAAATATGATAAGGACAAGGTCATGAAAAAGGATTACTTTGAGTGATAGTTTTTTAAGTATTCTCACTTCAGTAAATCGACTTTGATTGCTTAAATTTCTATTGTTTATATTTATTCATTTGATATTTGTTTTTTGTTTTACTTCTCAAAACAAACAATATCCCTTTACAGGGCAATAAGATAGGTCGATCAATTTAAAAAGGATTTTTTATGTTGATAATTGTATTAACAGGAAAATTTATACATTAAACTCAATTGAACAACACTTTCGATTGCAGCTGAAGATATCTTAAATGTTTTGATCACCAAGCACTTTAATTAGTGACGTTTGGGAATTGGGAATTACATTGTTTATGTAGGTGTATACATATATAAACCACTTAATTGATCAAAGTCAACAACAATAGCGTCTAGACAACCGTCTTAGAGTCATTGCAATGGCAAACTGAAACGCTGTGAAGTATTCGAAATGCAAAAGTGACTATATACACTTCATCTTGACTAGTTAGTTGATGAATGGATGGAGGTCTTGGCTTTGTTAGTTAGTTGGAGAGGAGTACCCTGTACATAAGTTTGTGGATGCCAAATGAGATTCAAGATACAAGACATGCGATCCCGCTGCAATGGCGCCCATTGTTGCATATCGTGCACTTGAGGAAGTTGCTCCACAAAAAAAGCAAAATCTCACACGATGGGCCATGACGGTTGAGTGGGTAAAACGAAAAGAGAAGTGTGTCCATCAATTAGCAGATCAACCGGCGGGACAGGTGACAAAAAATAAAATCACAACAAAACAATGTCAGACAACCATAGACGAAATTATTCTCAATTGAAATTAAATTGAATGCCGCCAAAGATCAACACAAAAAAGAGCGTGAGAGGGGGCCGCGGGGTAAGACAGATGCGACTTGAAACCATCCTAAAAATAGATGCCAAACAAATGCAAATGCATTTGTTGGGGGTGAATGTTGGCATTAGGCAAAGAGTTGTCCCCATGCATATGTAGACATGTTCAATGAACTTTGGTAGTAAAGAAAAAAAAGGAAAGACGCTCTCCATCCTCCACTTTACTCATTAGGATTATAAAAGGGGAAACAAACAGGAATCGCCTGGTTAGTTGTACCCTAATTCAGGAGCATTTTTGATTTACATACATATCTATTTGATTTTACGTTTATTTTCGTCTTTTGTATAAATTGTAGAATGTTGTTGTTTTTTTTTTCTCTTTTTTATTGTTGTTTTGGCATGCGTTATTGAAAACATCTGGAACGGCGGCAGATTATGACTTTTCCTTTGCAATTGAAAATGTCAAGAACAGATACATATAGAAAATGAGAAAAATCAGAAATATATATAGCCAACATTATGGCAAATTAACTCTGTATTTATTTTCATACACGTAACAAAAAAAAGGGGGAAGAAAGAGTAATGACAAAGGCTTTCCAAGTTTTTGACCAAGATCTTAAGGACTCAGTATCAAAATGAATCAGTTATTTGTTCGGTTGCTTATGCAAGACTGGATATCGGTGCAAAAGTTTATGCAAACGACGCCCATGTCTTTGTATTCCTACCATTTTTGTTGTTTTGCCAGGTTTATTACCCATTTAGGGCGGGTGAAATGGAGACTTCTCACTTGTTTTGTGGAGCAGCTAGCTAGTTAAACGTTCGATGTCAGAACACAAACTGATCAAAGACCGACAACAAATGGGGGAAAAAACCAGGCAGAAGCAGCCGGCCAACAGCTGTCGGGCATAAAAGATATTCACTGCATGTGCAGGAGGGTGTCATTGGGGAGAGGGGACCAGACCAGTGGTATATGCATGGCGTGGGCGTGGCAGCGCCAGTGATCGTAGCATAGCCAGTGCAGCGCAGCGTAGTTTGCCAATTGCCAATTGGACTTTATTGCTAATAGAAAGTGAATGTGATGTTATTCAGCTGCAATGCCAGACTGATCCTAGGAAATACACACACTTACAGCCATATGCATGCATTTTTTGTCTTCCCTAGCCGGCGAAGCCGTTTGTAGAGTTAACTGTTAAATTACAAGGTTAGAAGAAGCATTCAAAGAGATTGCAAAAATGCTTATTATTCTTTTGATCTTTCATATTTCCTTCCTTACACACACACACACAAGCACACACAGATATTTGATACATATGTATACACGATCATACCTCGTTTGTTTTCAGCTCCTTGAGTACACCGCGGCTGGTTTCCAAGATTGAGTTTTTAAACTCCATAACATAAATACACAAATCACAACGTTTAACAAAACAAAATACGTTCGACAAGTGCTATTTTGAAATAAGTTTTCCTGCTTTAGCGATTTATTTGCAACAAAATTTTCGTAGCGGTCCCGCGCAATTTCTTTGTATTTTCACTAGTGATGGGAATTTGATCGATTATTGGGTTTCAGGATACATCGATGGTTTTTCCATTCAACGTTAATACGTTAAAAAATTTAAATAAAAATCAATGGCTGTTGGATTTGATTTTTGACATTCTTAACGAAAAGAGGAAGAAAAAAAGGAAAAGGGTGAGTAAATTGTTGATTGATTCCTATAAAAAACATTATTTATGAGCAAATTAACATATTGTTTCTTTTTTGGGGCCCATGGTCTTGCAGCCCTACTAGTGATGATAAATAGTTCGATTGTCCCAGTATTTTAGTATTTTCTATCGTGAGCATTAATGCTGGCAACCAGTGTTTCGAAATGTTGATACTAACGATATATGTATCTGTCCCTTTTTCGCTTATTGACTTTTCGCAAATTTAAAAGCATCAGTTGCGAGCACTATTAGACAGTTATATTTGAAAATTCAAATTGTATGTTTTTGTTTTTATGGGATGATTTATTAAAAAAATATTGCTCTTTGCCACGCATAACATTTCTTTTCATTATCATTTAGGTAACATTCAACGAGTTTCTAAGCGCATTTTACTATTAAAATATATATTAAATATATATATGTATGTCTGTATATAGAATTAGAATTGAAAACTACTAATTGATAATACATAATGGTAATAAAGTAATTGTAATATATATATATATATATATATATATATATGTATAATCTAAAAATTATTGTTTAATATTTATACGAATTAATTCAAAAATGGTTTGTTAATAATAGCACAAAATTATGAATAAGTGTAACTACTTATATATGATGTCTTTTTCAAGTAATTCTCTCCAGGTGTTTACAACACAATCACTACATAGTATTATATATGGAACAGCTTTTCTCGAGCGTGGAGGAGAGGATGGATTAGGATTAAAAGTTAAGGTTTGATGATTTAACAATTAGTGATAAGGTTTTTCGTGGGATAAAGGAGACCTTTGAAAGGTTTAACAACAGCAGGAAGCATACTTATCAGTATTTATTTAAGTGACTAATACTGGATCTGCTCCATAATTTTGTCGACTGACTAACTTAAAAGACTACTACTCATTCATTCGTCGTATGGCGGCGCTGAAACTTTCAACTAGTGCTACTTAAAGCCTTACCCCCGAGAGCATTTATGAACTTAAATTGAATATACATATTATACGTATGCTTAAAGGAAAATTTAAGATTATTGGCTGACCGACCTTTTCATTATAGCAATATTTTCCATTTTAAATTTCCTCATTACTTTCTTGAGCAATTGAAACTTTAGATATAACTACTAAGTTAGCTTTTGTTTTTTTTTTTTTGTTTGAAAAAGTTAATAGCTTAGTTTAGTATAAAGTATTATCAAATTTGTAGACTGCAGTTAGCACACGTTATATGGATTGGCCAACCACCAATGTGCAAACCTCAATAGATCGATCTTAATTTGTCCTCTATGTTATCACATTGGTGGCCCATCCTCGTGTATTTTGGTCGTCCAAATGCCGGGCATTAGTTGAGGAGGTAGATTCGATTGTGGTGTAGTCAGTTTTCGAATAGTATTACTAGAGATAATTGGATTCGTGCTGGGGGCATAGCCCTTGTTGTCCATCCCCTCGATAATGGTGAATTGGGAGGCTATATTCTGAGCACCCTGGTTTGAGCTTCCTGATGCCGGTGAACTGGAGGTGACTGGCTTAGTTATGGGATGTGTGCGTGGACTGCTGATTAGAGCCGTGCAAATGCCGCCCCAAATGGCCAATGAAGCGAAAGCGGTTTGTGGTATTAATTGACCAAAAACAACTGTGGAACCAATGAACGGCGCACCCAATAGCCAAAATCGTGCCCAGCAGATAGTTGAGAATGCAGTGATCTTCTTTTTATCATCGGTAACCAATTCAACAGTGCAGGTTGTCAATATAGAGAGAGTGGTCGAGATGGCCATTTTGGACACCATTGCAGAGCACATTAAAAGGGCCACATTAGCATCGATAGGGATTTCACCGGGTTTAGGTACCAACCAGCCACAATAGGCTATACAACCGGCAATTATGTTAAATAGTCCCGTCCATAGCCACTTGCGTGTGGTCTTCAATATCAGGAACAGACCGAAAAACGTGCCCATCATCTCACTGAAGCCGGCAACGAATGTATTGATATACAAGTGCTCGCGACTAAAGGAGCGTATATTCAGCAACATGCCGTAATAGACCACAATATATAGGGACCATGCCAAGTGAACACAAATGATATGACGTACGGCCTTCTCTCCCTTCCACATGGACCACCAACCACTCGGCGGTGGTGCATCCATGGCCGTCTGCGCTTGAAGCTCCAATTGCTGATCAATGTCATGTGGCAAGCTATAGCGTGTCCCATTCATTTCAGCACACTGCAACAGAATCTTTTTGGCCTCTTGTACACGACCGCGGGCAATCATCCAGCGTGGTGAGTCGGGAATCCATCTGGGTAACAAGCGAAGAAAGGCTTTAGTAACATTTCAATAAATTATTGCAGATTTTTCATGCTTACTGCCATAGATAGATAAGTATTACAGTAGGCCATGAAATGGCCATGTATAGATGAGACCAACTGGACCAGAAACTTGCAACGCCCGGCAACATCATGACACCAATTGACCAGAACTGCTCGAATAGAGTTGAGACGCAGGTGCGATATTTGCCACCGGTTATGTCGGCCACTGGAAAAGAGAATTCACATTTAATATCCACACAATTCGAATTGGCATTGCTTTTTTGAACTTACTGATCATTCCACCTGCGGTATACATCTGGGCACAGCATACAGCCGAGAGGCAACGGAAGAACACATGCAATTCATAGGAAGCCACATGGCCAGTTAGATTTCCACAGAAGATTTGTGTGATCATGCCAAAGAGCATAACATTTCGGGGACTAAAGCTGCAGACGAAAACAGGAAAATTTAAACCCCGACACTTTTTTAGGACTTACTAAGGACTTACTATTTCAACAGCTGATTGGCCAGTATGCCGCCAGTGAGGACACCAAACAGATGGAAGAACTGCGTCACCGATACAAGGATATCACGTGAGCAAACCAAATCGTATTGAGTCACCACCGAATGATAGCTTGCCTCATGTTGAAACTCTGTGCAGGGTATCACATTGGAATTCCGTGCCAATGGCTTCTCCCACACTTTTGGTTCCTGGGCGCTGTTCTCATAGTTGTAGTAATGATGCGCATGCTCTTGGGCATCCTCGTAGATATTACAGAAATCAATGCTAAATTCCTGATCCTCACGTTCCTCCTTCTGCGGATGTGAGACCTTTATCCACTCCGTTTGATTTGGAGCGCCCATCGCTTGGGGCGGCTTACAAAAGAATTCACCGTGACGCGGAGCTGGTGCCGTAAATATGATGCATGCCATGAACCATGATGAGGGTATTTTGCAGAGAAAGATCAACAGAACAGTTCTCAATTGCCATTTACCCCATGGGCCAGTGATGCGACCCACTGCATCGACTTTGGTTTGCATTTTGTTATTTGGTTTTGGTGCTGGACCCTCGAGTTGGGAGAATGTATCGTTGGGATAATGTTTGTACTTGTACTCTTGGTCCTCTTGATCGCTTGTTGGCGAATTTCTATCCAATGATGTATAAAAATTGCCCTTAAGCTGGTGGTTGTTGTTGTTGTTGTTATTGTGATTATTATTTAGTAGATCAAGAGTGGGCTGAACCGGCTGAGATAGTTGCACGGGCAAGCAATTAGTCAAAGAGTTGCTACGTTTGGGCGTGGATGTGGGCGTCAGTAGTGCTAGAGACGAAGGAGCCAATGGCGTATAGTGCCCAGCAGTGCTATTCACTCCGGATATGTGTGAATTGGAATTCAAATTGTGGGTTTTCGGTTCGTCTTCCTTTACGGGCAATAAAGGCGACTCAGCCTGTAAATATACAAGAAAAAAATTAAGTCATTTTAAATATATTGTATATTGAAGGACAAAGACTCTAATTGGTTATTTTTTGTTCATGTTCAAGTGTTGATATTGGTCTATAAATTTGTTGTCTAGTTCAACTGAAAAGATTCTTCAAATCAAATAGCTTCTATTTCAAACACTCAATAGACAGCCCATTGACCTGGCAATAGCCAGACCTTCAGCATACTTCGACACACAGACAAAGGCAACACTCTTGATTATGCCCAAGTGCTCTTGAAGAGCGCGCCAACTCAAGTTGGGGCCAAGTGCATCATCATCATCATCATCATCCTCGTCATGGGATTTCGCACATATGTGCTGAATAAATGCAGCACATGGATATAAATTGCATTGATTACCCGACTACACCAACTGCCATTTATAGCCAATGCCTTGGGCAATATAATAGAGAGAAAACGGTAATTGAGCAACCTACACTTTCATAGCAACTCGGCTGGCTCCTGCTTATCCTTTTGCATTGAAAAATAAATATACAAATTGAAATTTTGTCCTTGTTGCAGTTGAAACACATTTGCAGCTTTATATGTATGTTAATACTCTTTTGCTTAATAATCTGCCATATGCTTAATACGGCGTAATACAGATATTACGCATACGACTCGTTGTACTTAACAAAATGTTTCAGTCAAAAACCACCAAAATGGTTTTTACATTACTCTTTTCATCTTCTTTTTCCTTTTAATGCCTCTCCTGATGACCGTTTAATCAAGCGTAAAAAAGACAGAGCTTAATTACCTTTTTGCACGCAGATTATGTTGGCTGATGCGACAGCAAAAAAAGGTACAACAAAAATTATATATACCTCTAATAAATTATGCAGTCAAAGGTAAACCACCAAACACGGACAGGTGAATAAATATGACAAATATAAGAGAGAGACACAGAGAGTGCCCGAAATCGTTAAAAAGACTGTTAAAACCTTATCATAGAATAAATACTAAATATACTAAATACTAATAAATATTGAAATTATTAGATCGTCTTAGAAAATTCTTAAGCAGTTATTTTAATCTGCCATCTGCAGTTGAAAGCTTTGCCGTTCTTTTTTCGCTTCTTGTAGTTCGAATTCCCAACTACTTTTAGCGTTGACGATAGATTTATTGACCTCAAGCTGGCTAAAACCCAGTTATGATTATATTGAATTATAAACTATATGAAAAATCATTTCTAATATGTCGAAAATTTTTCATATTTTGAGACTTACAAAGTTTATGTTTTTTGAAAAGATTTACAATTTTGATTTTGCGAATCTTTTGTTCAAATTCAGATCCTTCTCAATCTCTTAATGTCATAGAAAACTTGTTAGAACAATTTGCGACTCGATGTTTGGTCATTTTTATGATGTATGATAAATATTTTAAAGAAAATTTGGTCAAAAATTATTTGCAGTGGTTTTAATGCAAGGTAAAAGATCTCATTTTCAATCAAATATTAAATAATTCGTAGAATACACAGAATGTTAAGACTGTTTTTGGCAAATTTTTAAACAATTTGCTAAAAATGTATATATAAATTTATTTTGTAGAAGAATTGTAAAGGTTTTTACTGGGGTGATAAAGAGGGTAAGAGGCAAAGAGGTATAAAAGCTTTTAATAGGAAACTAGTTGGATATCATTCTATAAAATCGTATATACAATTTATTAAAAAATATTGAAAATCCTTAGTGAATAGCAACTAACAATTGTTGGCCATCTGTTTTGAATACATTCGCAGATAACTTTGCAGCACTAAAATAATCCCTTTTGTGGATACCAACTCAACTTGAAAATTTTCATTTTCCACGCTTACTTTCCGCTCATCCCATTTGGTGTTTTTATTTTTCTTTTGCGTTTCTATTGGAAATTTGTTTTTATGTTTGTTTTTTGTGGGTTGACAAACGTCCTTGAAACAAGAAAAGGCTCTGGCCTCCTAACTAAGTCAACCCCACAAGCCCCCGCTTTGTCTTTGTGTTCTTCCTTTCACGTACACTCGCTACAATTGTTCACAATTGTTCACAATTGTTTTTTTTGGCTGCTCCTCGTTCGTTTTGTTTTTTTTAGTTTAACTGTCATTAAAGTTTTTTCTGTGTGTGTTAGCGTTGTTTTCCCTTGTTTTGAGTAAGCCACAAAAAAAAGGTAATATGCTTTTGTTGTCATGTTAATGTGGCTATACATGTATGAATGTATGTCCCAGGCCGCTGTGATTGTGTGTGTGTGTGAGAGAGACTTTTTATGCAGAATTTTTTATGACAAATCGGTTTGGGGCAAATGTCAAATCGATGTAAAAAGAAAACCTGTAACCTTCCACTCTCAATGGGATTTATGCATAATGCATTAACCGATTTTTGCATTGCATTGCAAAACCAAACCAAAGAAGGTGAAGAATTTTGAATTTCAAGGTCATATCACTGTCAGTTTAAAGGAGTTGGCAAAAACGCCCTCAAGTATGCAATACAATTTTTGAATTCTTTGAGTTTTGCCCACTCAGCGAATGGTTTCGTATTCTTTTTTTTTATTTTTTTCTGTCTATTTTTATGGCGTCAATTAAATGTTGTTGACAATACCCCCAGCACTTGTGTAAATAAATTCTTTCTTATTTCTGTTTTTTTTTCTCATTCTCTTTTTGTTTTTGCCCTTTGGTTTTGTTGTTGTTGTTTTGTTGGTGAAGGTTAATGCTGATTTGCCATTGTCTGTTTTATTGAACAAATAATATGTAAGTTCCTATTTTATGGTCACGCGACCAATTGGATGGTTCATTAAACTTCCAATTTCGGGTTTTTGTGTAATATGAAATTACTCATACGCCCCGTGGTGTTATCAATTAAGAAGTTAAGGCCAAGACAGGTTAAAGACGTTGGTTAACTTGTCAACTGCCATTAGCAGGTTGCCAAACATGACTAAATGACTGACATGCTTACCTTTGTGTGCCGGTTTCTTTTAGCAGAAAAGGTCGGAGACCAACAGGTAAGAAGCAATCTGTGAATTTTCTTAAGCTTTGTAGTCCGCTGCTGGGCTATATATGTATACGTGGCTTAAACGCTTTTCTTCACATTTTATACATAATACTTGATTTAAATATTAACTTGTGTGATAAGTAAACTTGCAATAATAAATAAATGTTTTGTTAAACGATTTGTGTTAATTGCCAAGGCTAATTCAAAAATGACGCCTTGGAAAGAATTATATAATCCGTTTACGTAGTTAACACTTTGTTCGCTACAATTCCTTGTGGAATTTAAATTGCGACTTGTCTTTAAGTTCTTCTAGCTTTGACTCAGTGATGCATAAGAGTATTCCCTGTCCAGCTCCCTTTCGTTTTAGCTGTTTCTATTGTCCTTTTTTGGGGGGGAATTGTTTACATATTCTGTGGACTTGCTTGATATTGAGATCGACATGTGTGACTAAGTGTTTCTTTCCTGAGAAACAATAATAATTTGTTTTGAATTGAATTATGGCCAAGCAATAAATAAATATTAAGAGGCTTCTCAATTTCCCCAGGGAACAAAGGAATCAGCTGGCTGTAGGGGAGGCAGAGTACTCTATTAAAGTCTATAGATAGAACCCTTAAGGGAGGAGGAAGAAAACGGAAATGAATATAATTTCCTGATTATTAAAGGAAATAGCAAAAACCGCAATCAAGGCTAGGAAACTTTGCTGATTATCTACTTTAATTAAAACAATGGCCAGAGACTTTAAGATGAGACTCTGTCTCACATCCCCGCTACCAATCAGTCATCGACCAAAAAGGCAGAACCAAAAAGGAAAAAAAGCCATTGACATTGGGGCCTCAGTCAGGCGAAAGGTTGGTTGGCTGCCTGGCTGGCTGCCTGTTTGGCAGTCAGGCTTATGAATAATTTATGGCTGGATTTTTGGGCTTTACGCGTTATTAAAAACTCGGCTGGGTAAGACGCAGTTTTCTTATTTATGAAACGATTTGTTCCTGCTGGATGCTAAGAGTCTGAACTTTATTGAAAAAATCAATTCCAAATGAAAACTTTTCAGTTGAATAAGCAAATTTTGATTCTGCTTTGTGTTTTTTTTTTTTGTTGTTCTTCCGTCATAACTTTTTTTGTTGTCATTGTTATTCTTTTTAGCAGTGAATTAATTAATTATTGTGTCCTTACAATCTTCATGAAACAACAATAGCAATATGTAAGACTTGAGCTCTGTTCTCCAAGGTAACAACAATGAGAAGACACTAGGAAAACTTTCACCTGGCCCCAATGTGTGTGTGTTTCTTTTCCTTTTGTGTTGTGCCCCCCTCAAATATGAAGCGTTGACAAGAGCAACAACAACAACAACAGCAACAATAAGTTAATTGGAACAATGGGGCCAAGAAAGTGTTGTTTGGATTTCAGTTTTATGTCAGCTAAAATGTTACAAGATGTAGCTAGATGAATGTCCTTAGCCCCCACAGGCATTTCCCTTGTTGTTACTCTTATTGTGTTTATTGTTTCAGCTCATCTCTAAGTGAAGTGTTCATGTTGTTGTTGCTGTTGTTTACTCGAAGAAAAGTACAATCATCGTTTAGGAAGCTGCCCGTATAAATTACTTTAGTATCATTTGATTTATTACCAGGTGAAATAATGCTCAAAGAAACTCATTATTCAATCATTTAGAATGTTTACACAGACAAAAGAGTTAAAAGGATAACCTTGAAAGACTAAGGGTACACTTAGTCATCAGGGAGATTTCAAGAACACTCATAATTCTAATTATGCTCTTTAAATTTCTTTCGATTTTCAATAATCACATAATAAAAGATATTGCTTTTCATTTATGAAGTTTTTTTGTCTTGTCCTCAAGTCATTCACAGTCTCCAACTGTTGCCCCCAAGTATTTATTCAGTTAAATGGCCTAACAAGCTATCGTGACTAGACATTGAACCAGACACAAAATAATGTCGAGCATAAATATTTGATTAGTTTTGTCAAAAAAAGTTTGACCCCCAAAAACCCAAAAGCAGAAAAAACGAATACTTAAGCTTTTGTTTTTGTGTTGAAAACCTGTGCAACAGGAAAAGGTTGATGGCTGTTTTGGTTGGAGTGTGGCACGTGTTATGCAATGATATGGTAGTAAATATATACTATATATATCTACATACATATGTGTACTCGATATGCCAATGTCGAAGTCATAAACATGCGTCTGAAGTGTCTAAACAATTTGGCACAGCATGGCGTATACTTAATAAATGTGTGGCCCGTTTGCAACTGATGTATTGTCTATGCGTGTGTGTGTGTGTTTGTGTGTGTGGGCGTCAATAATAACTATGAATGAAGGACTTAAAGTAACTTGATTCTTATATATGATATGCCTTAATGGTTATTCAATCAACATTTAATATGCATATACTGTCAGAGATATAAAATTTAATTTAGAAACACTTTTCTACCAGCTGCGTCTTTGTTTCTCTATCTCACTCTAACACAATGCCAATCAATATTTGTTTGTGCGTCGGGACAACAAAATGAAATAGGTTAGAAAAATACTTTAAATCGCGTCTGTCAAGAGTTGTTATCCCTTTTGCCCTACGGTTAGTCAGGAAGAGCTTATCTTTTTGCCTACAATTGATGCTGACATTTTGCAATTTTTGTCAAGGCAATCAAAGCGAACAGAATAAAAAGTATGGAAAGCCTATAAAAAGTGAAGAAAACCAGCAAAAACCATGTAACATAAGAGGCTTAAAATTCTGAAAGGTTTTTACATTCATCAAATGCTTTACACATTCAACATATATCACCATCTGCCATCCAGAACTCAATCTCTTCCTTTTCCTTCTCATATTCATCCTGTTTCTTCAAAAAAAAAAAACACACACATTTCAATTGCTTAGACATACACACACATGTGAGTTGTTGTATGTGCGTGTGATTTCTTTATTTAAGCCGCCAAATAAATCATTTCTACCAAAACGAACAAAACACTCGCGGCATTGACATTTGCATATTCAATTAGAATGAAAAGGCAGAAGCTAAACAAAATTCACTCAAATAAAAAAGAAAGCCGCCTTAAATTTCTTCAGAAAATTCCTTTATTCGGTGCTTGCAAATTTCCTTCACATAGATAAATATATACATTTTGCTTATATGTTCGTCAGACATTTGGAAATGTCAGCCGATTGCAAAAATCTGCTTTGGTCACGAGCGAAACGCATAAAATTTACCCAATGCCCGACCACATTCAATAAATACAAGTACAGTGGTTCCAAGCTTCTGCAAAGTAGAGCCAAATAAAGTACAAGTTGGAAAAGAGAGATGAGTTTGGGTTTAGTTGTGTTTACTTACAAATAACTTTCAATAGATGCAGCTAAAGACATACAGATATATATATATAGAATATATCTTGAATGACAATATAACCACTGTAGCGCATCGGCTGATGTTTTAGTAAGTCATTTTACCAATAACAAGCCAAATAAATGGCTGTGCCTCATGGGTTTCATTTCAGGACTGCGTCTAAGCAGCTTATGAAACAAACAAACAGAAACACACACGCAGACAAACCCCGACACACACATTTCTAGAAAGCATCTGTAGAAGGGGAATGCCAATAAACATAAATGCCACAAAATTTACTATACATAGTTGACCTTGGTTCTAATATGATTCTGTGTATGTTGGCTATGCCAGAAGCTGCCGCAATCATTTAATCGCATGCGGTGGTCATTGATGGCCCGAACGCCGCATCATAAAACATATTTAGTCTCACGGACAGCATAATTGTTCACACACACACACACAAGAGCATCGAAATTTAATTATCCTCAAACATAATCAATAAGTGGACCCCAAAAAGTGAATTATCTATCTCAAGTGTCAAGCAATTTCTGCTCTATATAAAATCATAAGGATTCCTCCTCGCGTTGCTAAAAACAAAATTCACTTGATGGCTTCGATTTAGTTATTGTTGTAGCTGCTGCTGTTACATAACAAATTTTCTTGTTATTTTATGTTGTTGCCCATGTAAATAGGCGAAAATTGGATTTATTTTGAATTTGGATAACATGTAATTGAAAAGGGAAAAGATTTGCTTCGTCAAAAAAGATTTTGTGAAGATTTTGTTGAAAATTTAATGTTGTGAATAAGAAGTGCCTAAATTGTAGGATAATTTACTTAAATGGTGGCGAATAAGGGCATGTAAAAGGGACAAAAATTGTCTTTCCTCAAGATAGGGAGAATAGGTCTAAAATAGTCAGATAAAGAATTACACAGTGTGACACAATTTTCAATATTCTTTCAATTTGGTTCTCTAAGAAGTTATGATGAAACTAAGTTAACTGTATGGTCAAGATTGTCGGACCCTAAACCTACATTTGTTGACAACAGAGAACAGAGGATTCATTTGGAAAAGCCACAACCAAGTGGAAGAGTACGAAAGAACTGAAATCCACAATGTTGTATGTTGTCTCACATTCAGACCTATAAATTGATTGATTGAGGTAAGCCAAGTGAAATCAATATCAATAATATTACTAATCTCATTCTAAACAAAAATTACTTTTGGCTAGTGTTACCATGTTATTCCAGGTAGCAGATAACAAATAAAAAATAGGCATTACATAAACTATGCATATTTAATTATATTTTTTGGTTCTTTATTTTTTTAGCGAGTTCATTGGAAGATGAAAACACAAAAAAGAAAACAAAAAACAGTTACAAAATAGCTCGCTTCAGTCCCCTACTTATCAAAAGCTTCCTGAAAATTATGTTGAAATAAATTGTGTGTATTTATCATAATCCCTGTTTATCCATCATCTTAGCATCTTTGCTTATCTGGTCAGAAGCAAACATATTTTTTTTCTCTCTCTTGTCTCTATCTCTCTTTTGTTATTGTCACGCAAAAAAGAAATTGCCAAGCGCAGCTGAAATGTATGCTATAAAAATTTTTATGACACATAATTTCAATTAGCCGACGACAGCGACAACATGGAAGCCATCAGACCAGACGAGACGAGACTAGAACAGATTAGATAATTGCTTGCAATGCATATTATACTTACTTTAAAACGTATACAAAAATATCATAGTCGTCGTCTCAATTGAAATCTAATGCTCTTTTTTGAAGCAACAATTGCATTGTCACTTACGCTTGAAGAGTTTCTGACGTGGTTTAATTGCCTGGGCATTATTTAAACAATTGCTTTGCCCTTTGTTTATTTGTATTTTCATTTATATTGTCGTTTTTCGGTTGCTTTGCTTTAATTGCACATTAATGGAGGTACTCAAGGAGCTTTTGTTGTTGCCTCGTCCCGCCCCACACCATTTGTGTTTGTTGTTGTTGTTTTTATGCTTTCTTTTGGTCTCAAAAGGATTTACTGGTATTTAAAAGGCATTTCTTTGTGCTCGAGAAAAAGAATAACAGAAAGGTCGGTAAAAAGAGAAATTCGTCTTCATCATGAGCTACTTTCCGTAACTAACTAAACAGGAAAAGCTGCCCAAAAAGACATTGCCAGAGATTTGTTTTTAAATTTTTGTATTTTTTTTTATATCCTTGAATTTTCATTCCCTTGATTTCTTTCTTTTGAGTCCTTGTAATCAATACATAATTTATGTTTTCTCTTTTGTCAAGTTTTTCCTTTGGAAAGGAAATGAAAATAATCCCATAGCCATTTTTCCCCATTTGGATCCTCAACTTGCACAGTGATTAAAGTTTCAAATAACCAACATAAGCCATCTGATTAGAGCATAAGAGGAGAGAGAGGAGCCCAGGATGAATACGGAAACGAAATGCCAAGGAAAATGAAGAACGGTTACCATTTACTATATAATTTTCATAGAGAGAGCGCGTGTGTGTTTTATGGCTTGATTTGCCTTCATTTGATTTTAACTATGTAGCTTTAAATTGCCAAGTCCTTGATGGCCATGAAAATTTTCCAACTACATTTGCCATAAAATTGTGTAGTTGACTATCCTCCCAGAGGCTGGGACCAATTGAATGCCGTTCCATTAGAGTGGACTAACCTAATGTAAGTAGCCTTGGCCTAGGTTCAATATACTTTTGTCGCACTCTAGAAATGCAAATTTTCGAGAACGAAAATCGAAAAGGTCTGCGACAGAATGAAAACCAATTAAAAGCTGCCTGCTCCTTATCGCTTTTTAATAAATAATAAAAGTGAAATGATTTTTTGTTTGCCTTTGCTGGAATTAAAAGAGGGGCCAAGAACCTTTTTCATCCTCAACAAAAGTTGAAGCTCAACTTTTGCCCATCAACGAACTTTGACCTGGGCTAAGCAGAAAAAACTTTTGCTGGCTAGCCTTTTTTTTTTTTTGTCTTTTCCAGTTTATTTCGTTTCCCTTTAAAGTGGCAAATTCCTGAACCCTGGCAGGCTCAACGCAAAGGACTCATTTGTGTGTGCGTGAAATCGGTGAGGCGGAAGGGCAATGAAACTAACACAGTGGGCCTATCAAAGAGAGGATTAAATAAGGAATGTTTTTGCCTATTTTTTGTTTAAAAATTGCCCTTTTTAATTTTTGTGGAGCAACAAAATCATCATTGTCTACACTTTACAAAGTTAAAAGGTGGAATAATTAATAGGCGAGGGGACTTTCACTTCACTTCCCTTGACCACTGTACTTCCTCCCTTGTTAACCGTTTGTAATTTGTGAGTCGTCACTTTATGGGCCTCTCCAACCCATGTGCCCAGGTCCCTTATTGTCTTTTACAACATACTTTACTTTTGGGTATAATTCATATATAAATCTGTCAGAAACGAAAACTTTCTGGTCTTTTGGCCTAATAAATGACAATTTCCTTTGTCAATTGCACATCTGTGCGGTTATATTTCTTTCTTTCCTTCCTACTCCGTATTATTCCTGCCCGAAGTTCATTATCATTTATCAGCCGATGTCCAGACATCAAGTTATATTTGACTTTAACGTAGGCCAAGAAGAGTTGTTGCTTATTTGTGTGGGTAAAGAAGGGGGAAAAGAGACAGTGCCAAGAGAGAACACGCGATTCTCTCTGGTTTTGGTTAAGTAAATTGGTTTGGAAATCAGCTTGATTACCATTCGAGACTGCTTTGCGTGCCGTTTGCGGGGGAGCAATTTGTTGTAGTGGCTCAAGATGCGATTTTTGTTATTTGCATATTGTTGAGATCCAAGTTCAAAGGTTAAAAAAACAAAGTTTGGACTTTAAATTGCAAAAAATGAAAAATGAAAAGCGGTTTAAGGCCTTCATGTAAAGGTTATTGGAAAAAAATTAAGTGAGGATTCGGGATTAGGTCACTTAAATAAACTTAATAAAGAACAGTCAAAAAACTCCATACAACAACGAAACAGTGTGATTTAGATGTCCTATGTAATATTTTAGAACAATATTGATAGAACGTTAAGTTAGTTTTGCGTTTTGTTACCAATGTCCACATTTAACCCTTTTAAGCCCATCACTTAATTTGGGCTTCCTGCTGATCCATTAAGCTACGAATTCCATATATTTTAAGTTATGCATATAATTTGCTATAAATTGTCAGAACTTCATTCATTCGTGCCAGTCAAAAGTCATTTTTGAGAACTAAATAGACTAAAACTATTTTAGCTGTCACTTTTGATTTATAAGTTAACTTGCCTTTGCATCGAGCCTATCCCCTTTGAAGTGACAAATTTATCAATTTCATCCTCAGATCGCCATAATAAATATCTATATATATGTATATATATGTAGATGGAGATGTTTGTATGTAGGTATCCTTTTTTAGTATTCCCAAGCAAGGCGCGTGTTTTGTATTTACTAATTTGCATAGGACTCTGCGACCTACTTAAAAAAAAAAGAGTAGAAAAGCGAGGAAATTTGCATAATCTCTGGGAGTGTGTGGTGTGTGTGTGTGAAAATATTCGCATTTATCGCATGCGCATGTTAAAAAGAATTCTGTCACCTTTTTTACTTGATGTTCATTTATTTTTGGTTTCTTTTTTTTTCTTTTCAAGTCAATACGCTCTGCTCGAACTGAACACGTGTGCACATGGAGTTATCCCTTATGGTTAGCGGAATCTGTAACACTTGGCAATTTGCTTAATTAACTAAACAGCACGTGTTTAGTTAGTTAGTTACCCGTGTTAATTATAAAGTCAAATCTTGACTTGCTCTTGCATGATGTCATCTGTGGCTAATTTTAATTAAACAAATTTTGCGCAAAAACAAAAAACAAAAAAAAAAAAAGAACCAGCGAAACAAAACAAAATATCTAACTTCTAAACTGAGAAAGAGAAACGTAAGCAAAAATGGCGAATTACGAATGGCAAATGGAAAATGTATACATATATCCTTAGATGTCAGCCAACAGATATTTAATGTTGACCCTTTGTCGGTGAGTTCAAGAAACGCGCTGCCAAAGTCAAAGTAAACAACACAATAAACAGAAGGACAGGACGCCCGAGAAAGGACTCTTGAAAAGAAGTAGATGACAAGAACCTTTACTCTCCACGTTTAGATGTTTGTGCTGGGAAAAAACTAAACGGCCATTTGACTCATTTAGCACGCCAGCAGCACCAAAGTTCCAAAGCTCTCATAAAAGTTACCCGAAATTCGGGTGGGGAGGGGCATTGATATACGCTTTGACTCCTTGGTGAATGATTGACTACATAATTGAATAGATTTTGATGAATTATTTTGTAGACCTTTTGGTCTACCAAAGGTTTGTTTTCGCATACCAGATTCCGCACAATTGAGTGGAAAATGGAATTAGTGCATAACTTATTCAAATTAGCTGAAAACGAAACCACAATTGGCCAAATAAGAATCTGCAATTACTTACAATATATGCTTTTTGCCAGATAAATGTGTAGATGTGTATCTTGTGGTTACATTTACATATATTGATTGTAGATCTAGAAATTCTAGCTCATTTCAATCTGTCACGCATCAATTATAGAGAGATGCGGGTATTTAAACAAATAAACATTTCAAATGGGCCAACTTAAGTTACTTTTCTTGCATGTCCTTTCCTTTAGCTAATTAAAAAGTTGTTTATTTAGAGAGTAAATTAACAATGGGTAGATATTTGTAATTTAGCTAAAACCTCGAAATGATTTCAGAACTACTATTGTTTCTTAATATCCTTACTATGGTAGAAACTTTCTTGAAATGCCAGTATCCTGTTACAAGTTCGTTCAAAGAAAGGGCAACCCTTTCTCTCTTTTTTTATGGCTTATTGGCTAAAATCTTCTCACACCAGGAATCCATATACTAGTTTAACCCTTTTCCTATTATATGCGTCCCATAACAGAAATCTATTTTCACATAATTAACTTCTAGTTGTGGTAAATTAATCAAGGCGCTTTAATTGTATGACTTAGGGCCAATTATTGGGCAATTAATTGTTAATTAATACAAAGCAAATGGAGATATTCAAATATTTGGCTTCACTTAATGTTGGTTCCAATGGAACAATACAAAATTTTTCAACTAAACTCAAAATGTTAAACATTTTCAAACGAAATGAAACATTAGGAGCTTTCCTAGAAGTGTCCTTTGACACTGATTCAAATGAAGCTTCATTACGCATGTTAAACCTTCTGAGAAGAGTTCAAGGACCAGGAAGAACATATAAGAAGCTAAGCCCACAAAGACATATTTTCACTGCCCGCCAGCCCACCCACAAAGGACAATTTCAATCTTATCTGTTGGCACGCACAATTTACTTTCGCTTTCAGTCAGCAAAGTTTCTAATTATCTAAAAACATAAAATTACGCATACATGTGCTGCTACTAATTTATACAATATGTACCGTAGTTTCATCATCATCATCGTCTTCGTCATCATCGTCATCATCTTCATCGTCGTCGTCATCATCATCATCTTTATTCGCATTTCCATTATCAACTCGCGTCTCATCATTGCACGTTGCCAAGTTTTCGTTAGCGGATATAACACCACTAATACCACCAATGGCATTACCACTTCCACTTCCACAACCACCAGAACCAGCAGTGCCACTTGAATTCTGGTTCTGATTGTGGCCTAGTCCATGACCATTGCCAACATGATTGCTATTATTGCCGTCGATGCTGTTGCCGCTATCCGTGAGCATAATGCGTGAAAAGAATGGCTTATGGAAAATTGTGCCTGGTGAATGCCTTAAAAAGTGTTTTACACTGAACTATCTGTAGTTGAAATTCATTTGCACACACACCCGCACACACAAACACACACTGAATACTTGTCAATTCGTCGCGTTTCAAGTGAAGTTTAGATTGATTATGATCGATTTATAATAGAGAAAATGTTTCTCGAAATATTACGTATACGTCGACGCTTCTTAAAATTCTCCATTTAGTTGGCTTACGAAAAAAATAATTTTGAAAATCAAAATGAACTCAAAATAACAACGAACAATTCTTCCGCTCTAGTCAATGTATTCCGTCTTGTGCTGGCGTCTGCCCAACGCGCAACTGATTTGCCAAAACCAAAGAAATAATGGAAAAAGTCATGACTAAAAAAACACAACAAAAAAAAAGTGAAAGCAAACAGCTAACTTAACACAAAACACAGAGCTTTTCCAAGCCAGACACTTCGGTTTTTCCTTGCAGTTTTTCACGAAGTTCTGGCTAGAACGACACTGAAAACGAAACTGAAACCGAAACTGAAAAAGCGAAACAAAAGCGAAAGCTTTCCTCTAATGGCATGCGGCATGTGGAGTTCATTCACGGAATTTGTTCTGGTCACGTGCCCCACGCACATTCTCCCTTTCGCCCCGGAAAGCCAATCCGTAACTATATCCGGGCTAACACTGAAGCTGAACTTTAAAGCTTTTGCTGTCCAACACTCACACACACACAGAGGCAACAGAAGCAGCTGTTGCTGAACTCTGGAGCTACGTTGATTCTGTCCCTGATGTTTTCTTTCTCTCTCTCTCTTTGAAGGTTAATGCTTTCAGGCCATCAGCTGGAGTCACTTCAACTTCCTTTCATCCTTTGATTATTTCTGCTGAGAATTAATTGTTGACAAATTAACCATGTCAGCTAATTGATCCAAATCAAATTGCTCTCAACTATGCCAAGGCATAAACAAAAGCCTAATCATTTATGAATTGACCAAACAATAAGAATAACCAAAAAATAATAATAATAGTCACAATGAACCACAATGAAAGCCACTGACGCACGTGCCACTACGTGCCGGGCATTTGTCTACCCAGAAAACAACAAAAAAAGTAAAAGAAAAGACTCATCAGGTCATAAAATTGTGGTAACAAAAAACTAACTTAAATATAGCTTAGGACAAAAATATAAGGTTTGAGTAGTAAAAGACTTTGAAGGACTAAGCTCTGAGATCATAAAATGTCTATATAGACTTGTACAATTATAGGAGATGTCTTTATAATAAGTATCATTAATTGATTGCCCATCAAAGCCAATAATGAGACATTAATAAGTATATATCTATTTGTTTATGGCCTGGTTAAAGTTCACTCATTAAGTTGTTAAGCAGTCTAAAGTTTAATTTAAATTTGAATAGTAGAAATTATAGAAAATGAGAGATGTAGATATTGAATGGAAAATTGCATGATTTGCATGACATTAAAGTTTAAATAATAACGATAATTTCTACAAATATAAAACTAACTCAATTAGTTGCATTTGATATTGATCACCTGCTAACAATGACAAAGAGAAAAAAGTCACCTAAAGTGAACCCTTTTTGGGTCCTTCAATATACATACACTTAATGCAATTTGCAATTTGCCGCCCTTTGAATTGTGGAAAATATTATTTAGCATTTGAAATCTATCGTGCAGGTCGAATAAAAGCAAATGTCCCGTTGTAAATGTTTGCTCAGACTGTTAATTTATTTATTTACAAATCAAATTTGACAGTTGCCGCCCTATCAATGCTCGAATAAGGGCGCTAATAAATTGTACATCAACAACTTTTTGTATGTGCTTGGGGGAGGAGTGAGAAAGAAAGAAAGGGCGAAGAGAAGAGTAGGGGGAAGTTAGAGTGTCTCTGTCCCTGGGCAAAAGTTGCTGCTTGGCACGCGCTTCAAACAAATTAGACAGAAATTTGTTATTGTTGTTGTTGTTGTTACTGTTGTTGATTACGCATACGCCGCATGTTACGGCAGTGCAAGAACAATAAGCAAAAAAAAAGTTTGCTTTTATTTTGTTTCGAAAACAAATGTAAACATTTTATAACCAAATTTAATGAGTTTCAAAATGTGTGTGTATGTTTTGTGTGTGTGTGTTTTGTGTGTGTGTGTGTGTGTGAACAAAATCCAATTTTCTTTACATCGTCATATGCGGCGTATGAGTTACAATATTCATTGCCCTAATTGTTTGCTGTTACAGTCAATTAGGCATTCAAATTGAACTTTATTGAATTTATCGTATCAGCATCCTTAGACTTAAAACAATACATTTGTCATGTAAATATTTAATTAAGTCAATTATAAGATAAATCAGGGCATAACAAGATTTCAGAAAACAAGGGGAATAAGACATCTCACATGCATGAGTCTTTGGTAAGTTGTGTAAGAGACAATCCTAACACATTTCCACAGACTGTGGCACAAGTGACTGAGCTCCAGACTTTAGGTTCTTCAATTCACCTGAATTTTCACCATCACAATTTTAATCTCCACTTTTTCCGCCTTCTGTACGGGCTGCTCTTCCGGTGGCCGATTTTCGAATTGTCCCTGCTCCTCCATTTCGAGTAGCTGCTGCTCATCTGTGGCCATTAAATTTACATCGGGATGTATGAAACTCATTTTATAAGTACTACAAACCAATCAAACTAATATACTTTTCTCTCATTTTGCTGTTGTGTAATGCACTTTTTACTTATATAATCACATTGCCTCAAAAGAGAACATGAACTTGGATAGTTTTCAATAAATCTTTTTTCGCTTTTATTGGTACATTTGTGTTTTGTTAACTTGGTAATTAATTTGGTTGTTAAATATGAAATTCAAAAAATATTTTTTCTCTTTCGTTTCGCGTCAAAGTTGTCGTGGCAAGGGCCGTGGTCGTACTACAAAAATCTGTTCAACAATTTGTTGCCTGATCAATGAGCAAGTGACGGGTTACGTTATGGGATAACGGGTTGGGGGTTGGGGGTTGTGGGGGTGGTGCTGGGTACGATGTACCATCCAATTTCCGTTTTGTTTAGCACCCAAAAGGAAGAGCCCGAAGATCGGTGCGAAATGCCTTGATGATGATCTTCTATTAATAGCTTAGACTCATTTGTCGAAACATTCAAAAGAATTTTTCTAAAAATTCAACTCAATGGGGAAATGCACTTCCCTCATTGCCATTGAGCAAAGTCAAGTTCAAGTTTAATTAGTGTCGGTGAGTGAAAGAGTTCATTACGCTATGTTACATATGTATGTATGTATCCCCCACCAATCCGCTTCCCCCATGCTGCTTCCTCCTCTACGTTTATCCCAACTAAATCTATGTACTTAACTGAATACATATGTTTCACTGCCAGCAAAAAGGAAAAAAAAGAGAGAACTAGGGGAAAGAATAAAAAAAAAAACAAAGCACTCATACGCCCTGTCAGCCAACAATTGACTATTTTCTGTATTTCTATCTTTTGGCTTTGGTCTACGTCGTGTTTCGTTTGCTTAAGTGTTTTGTGTTTTTTTTCTTTCTTCTTTCCCTCTGCTGTTCTTCTTCTTTTTTATTTATATATGTATATATGAAGGTGTCGCCTTTTGTTATTATTTGACATTTTATTTGTTTTACTTTTCTTTTGGATAAACTGAGTGTGTGTGTGTGTCTGTGTGTGTGTTTTTTTGTTTGTGTCATATTCACCCACAGATCAGGTAACCCACAAAGCCACACAGATATCTTTCAAGTATGTTTTAGATACATAAATGCCAAAAATCATCAAATGAAATCAAATCTGGGTGAGTGAATTTGATATCAACTAAGAGTTTCTTCAAAGAACATGACAAATTTTACAGTTTTGAAATAGAAAAGTTGATTTCCTATGACTTTTGAAGCATTTACTAGATTCACTTATCTATATATATGGAAATATATTAGACTCTCAAAGAAATATTATGATGGCTTTTATTGCAAGTCATTAAAAAAACATCTTAAATGTATTTAAAAACGTCAACTTAAAAGACACATACATAAATTATTCCATTTTTGGGTGATTTCAAAATTTGTTGCTCTTTATTTCTTGAATTATATCTTTTATTTGGCATTAACAGATTGTAAAGTAATTTCATATTTAAAAATTGGCCCTAATTTTATTTCGCTCTACTTTTAGTGGCATTTAAAGTAGGTAAAACTTTTCAGAAAAGGTTGAAAATCGTTCGAGTAGCAGCTTAAAAAAACAAATAAAAATGGTTAAAATTTTTATTACAACATTAAGAACCTATTTAAAATACAATTTCTTGAAGATTTTTACAATAAATGAATTTATTATTATTATTATTTTAGTATGAGCTCTTCTAATTGAGATTAACACATCGTAAACTAAAAACTGAAAAGAATTTTGACCATAAACTTAATTGTCAAGAAACTAAAAGAGTGAAGAAGAAATTTGCCAACTTGATTTTAATTTATGTTTCTATATACCTAATAATCTTATATATATGTATATATTATGCATTTATCCCACAAGACCTGTTAGTCCCATTTATGGAAAATTCTCACTGGCAAAATATAATTTCAATTAAATTTTATGCCATTCTCTAATTAACATTCAAAAGAAAGCAAAAAAAAAAAGTGTTATGCATATAATTAGTTACTAGCACATACTAACCAAGTCTGATATGTTTTATCATAATGTCTAACATTGTAGAGTGAAAAACAAAACAAATCTAATTTGCGGCATTCTCGCAAATTAAATCAGAAATTCCATTTACATCGGGTAAAGTCAATTCAGTCAATGAGTCAGTTGAATTCTGTGACGTAGTTCATATTTATAATTTCTATTAATAATTGCAATTAAATTGGTATTAAGTACATAGACAGGTGTGACAATTGAAACTGTCATTATTTTCCATTTCTTGTTAATTTAAAAAAAAAAAAAAGGTTCTCTTTTCTACAAACGACTGAGCATCGATTGTATTTACTCAGTCACTCCAGTTACTGACCCCAAATGGCAATAACAACAATAATATTTCTATAATATGCATATTGCAGGGCAAACACGTTTTAACGAGGGAAAATTAGTGGCCATAAATTATTCATCAATTGTGTACTGAGTCGTGTGGAAATCGGGCGATGTCGCCGCCGCTGCCGCCTTTTTCTTTCATTTGAACTCTGTAGTTTCCCAGCGAAAATTAATTATGCGATGGGTTTATCTAACACCTACAATAAGATACTTAGATTCCCATTAAATGCCCCTAAACCACATGATTTATCATTTCAATTGGAACTTAATTCTTTATTTCTTACTAAATCGAATGATCTGTGATGCCGAAGCGTTTTCGATTTAGTCTGAATTTTAATCAATTCACGAAGAGGAATTTAAATATAATTGGAATTGTTTAAAATTCACATGACTAAGAGGTAAAACCACAGAAATAGAGTTTAAGATATTTTTGAGTCTATTGTAAAGGGAATTCATTGAGAATCGACTAAATAGAACACCAAAGAGTCCTGTGATCCTAATTTACTTCTTAAAGGTCCATTTTTATATTTTAATTCACTTGTTTTAATATTGTCATTTAACTCACCACTCACTGATATCCAGTCAGAAAGGAATTGCTATTCTTGTGATCATATTTTTACACTTTGAGCACACTTTGGAAAGGATCAAATATATCCTTGTTTTGCTTTTGGTTATATTTATTTGCCTACTTTTGGCAACCGTTCACAATGAACATTAAACGGATACTGATCACTACGGATCTTTGCTTGTTTTCTTCACACTTCACTTAAAGTGCCAAAAAGAAAAAAAAACTCTCAAAACTCTAGTAGTTTCCACACACACACACACACACACACACACACACACACAGATACACACACGTCCACAGATGACAACTGGCGTACGAAAAATATATATAATATATTAAATAAATATGTGTGTTAATTTAACACTGAATTCATCCAAAAAAGAACTGTGCGAAAAAAAATAAATTAACTGAACATAAAAACTCGCGTTTATTTGCTTAACGTTTTTTTTTCGTTGCTTGTTGCAAAATGAAAACCTTTCCTCAAACTGAAAGCACAAAGCGCGCGCGACTTGAATCGTATCGAATCCAGCTAGATAGACAAGATTATAATCATCAACTCTCTGGCCATTTAATCGACATCGGCATTCTATAGCTACGTAGATCGAGAATTAGTCGAGAAACGATCTTTAAATTTTCATCGCACGCTGCGCATGCTCAATTAATTTGCAAGTTTTGCGGTTTTCGACTCTTTTTTTTTGTTTTGTTTATGTTTAGTTACTTTAACTAATTTTGATTGATTGCCTTTAACTGGTTCATTTTGTTTCGTTTCATATTGACAGAGCTTTCCTTTTTTCTTTCTTTTTATTTTATTTGGGCTTGGCTTGTTTTTGTTTTTTGTGACAAGCGAAACTGAAAATTAAATCATCATGTGATATATTAATTAACATGATTTTAATTTATTTTTTACCTTTTAACAACAAGCATGGCTTAGCAGCAAGATACCCTCAATTGGTTTAAGGTTGCTAGCTAATAAAATCAGGAAAAGTCAACCAACAAATGGCTGAAATAAGGAAAAATCATTAAAGATTTAGTATCTTTATTCATTGGCAACTGTCCTGAAGAATTTTAGCCTTAAGCAGCAAAGTTAATATCCCCATTTAATGTACATGATAAAGGGTATAAAAAGTGTCACGTTATTTCGCAAAATTATGAAAGACAAACAAACATTTTATGACGCAAAGAGTGAACTTTACATTGGACCAGGAGCTGCATAATCTTGAAAATGGGGAAGTTCTTTTCTTAAGGAGTTTAATTTTTAATCTTGTGTATAAACATATAATTTAAAGATCACTAGGACAATTCTTTTACAGTGAATCACGGGCTGATCCAGGGGGACTCCGGTGGGGCCTGGACATTGGAATAATTTCTACTGATTATGGTGTTTTATATCACAACCAGTGAGTTTCTCATATTGTCAGTGCCTACATTCAAAGTTACTCAAATTACTTAGCTTAAAATCTTAATTTTTTAATTCCTTTTTTTAATTCCTTAATCTCCAACCAGGATATAAAAAATACAACGATTTGGAGAAGAAGCAGTATAACTGAAAACTTTTCCATATTTAACATTAAGTCATTAATTGGGCAATCTCTCCATCAAAATTCTATGATTCTTTAATGGAAAATTCAATTCATTGTTGTTAACGTGTCTGTTGTTGATTTTTTTATTACATTTTGGCATACTAGTTTGTTGTTGATTTCTTTATTACAGTTTTGGCATATATGTATCTTTCATCCAGATCAATTGTCAAATCAATGTTAATTTCTTATAACAATTATTTTGCGGGCAACTGAATAAGCGTTAATGCCAAATGCAAATAATCCAAATGCAAAGAAGATGAGAAAAATCGTGGGGCTTCTGTTGATGCTTCGTCTCTTCGATTCGAGTCGCGCGTTTAACCTTGTTATTGAACTTAAGGTAAATTATTCGCAGCTTCCCTCGAATAGGTGACGCCACAACAAAACAGGTGACAATATTACCAATAACAAAAGAAAACAAAAAAAAAAATTGGGCTGCTAATTAAATTAATTTGATTTTTTGCTGTTTATTTGCATTGGGAATTTGCCATATTTACATTTCACATATCATTATGTGCTGCGGTGAGATTTTGGTATATTGATTACGATAATGGAAACTGTTGACAGAAAATTATTTTCCCTTAACAACAAAACTTACAATACAAATACAATTATTGAATATTTGTACAAGATATCCGATACGGCAAGTTTGTCAGTTTCTGTTTTGCTCAAATATCAATTAAGTACAGAAATCTGTTTATTTAAAATGTCAATCCAAAATCTTTATTTATTAGAACATCGACCTTAATTAAATTTAAACTTGCAATTTGAATTTCGATTAGTCGAATCGACAACTAACCGATTGAGGGCTCCCCTCAGTGGCGCCACATCGGAGTGACTGATCGGTTGCCGCTACCGGCTAGTGTTATCGATAAGAATTAAATGGCGTGACCGCGAGTAAAACGCTCGCGTTTTAAGTCGCGCGAGTAAACCGCTCGAACATGTTCGTTAGTGAGTAATACGCGCGAACATGTTCGTTCGTGAGTAAATGTTTGAGCGTTTTACTCACGCGTTTTAAAACGCGTGAGTAAAACGCTCGAACTTGTGAGTAAACCGCTCGAACATGTTCGAGTTCGTGAGTAAACAGCGCGAACATGTTCGATGTTGTGTTTATGTCGTGAAAAATAAATTTTCTTGCAAATTTTTTTTATAAAAAAAAAGGAAAAATCGGGATACACAATAACAATACATTGCTAAAATTGATGAAAGTATATAAAGTTTAAAATGCCGCCAACAATATTAAACAATACGGCCGATAAACGGCCACAGAGACAAACTGAACGCAAGTAAGAACAATGAATCTTAGTGCATAAAAAATGTGCTATTCATTTTCTTTTTATATTTCAGGTCGGAAATAATTTGCCGCGTTAAGTATGGCAACAGTCTTCCGGATATACCCTTCGATCTGAAGTTCCTGCAATATCCTTTCGATAGTGATCGCTTTGTTCAATATAATCCGACATCGCTGGAACGCAATTTCAAATACGATGTCCTCTCTGAACACGATCTGGGCGTGACAGTGGATTTAATCAATCGCGAATTATATCAGGCCGATTCGGTGTCCATGTTGGATCCCGCTGATGAGAAGCTGCTAGAGGAAGAGACTCTTACGCCTACAGATTCGGTGCGTTCGCGTCAGCACTCTCGCACTGTGTCGTGGTTGCGCAAATCCGAGTATATATCCACCGAACAGACTCGGTTCCAGCCTCAAAATCTTGAGAACATTGAAGCCAAGGTCGGTTACAATGTGAAGAAATCCTTGCGGGAGGAGACACTCTATTTGGATCGCGATGCCCAGATCAAGGCCATTGAAAAGACTTTCGTTGACACCAAGACTGAGATAACCAAGCATTACTCTAAACCCAATGTAGTGCCGGTCGAGGTTTTGCCCATATTCCCAGATTTCACCAATTGGAAGTATCCATGTGCTCAGGTCATATTCGATAGCGATCCTGCTCCAATGGGCAAGAATGTTGTCGCTCAGTTGGAGGAAATGTCGCAGGCCATGATTCGTGGTGTGATGGACGAGAGCGGCGAGCAGTTTGTTGCCTATTTCTTGCCCACAGAACAGACGCTGGAAAAGCGACGGGCCGATTTCGTTGCCGGCGAATTGTACAAGGATGACGAAGAGTATGAATTCAAGATTGCTCGCGAATACAACTGGAATGTCAAGACAAAGGCATCGAAAGGTTATGAGGAGAATTACTTCTTTGTTATGCGTCAAGATGGTATCTACTACAATGAGTTGGAGACGCGTGTCCGTCTCAACAAGCGACGTGTTAAAATTGGACAACAACCCAACAATACCAAGCTGGTGAGTGACTTCTTAACTGTGATCTAGGTCCCTATTATCTGATCCGTTATTTCTTTTTTTGGTCAGGTGGTCAAACATCGTCCTTTGGATGCCATGGAACATCGTATGCAACGCTACCGTGAACGCCAATTGGAAGCGCCCGGCGAAGATGAGGAGGAGGAAGTCGTGGAAGAAGACGAAACGGAGGCTGACGAGGAGGGAACACAAGGACAAAAAACTCCGACCGCCGTTGATGTACCCGTTGCTAAGGAGGTTTCGGAACCTAAGCCATCCGCTGGTGCCGACACCCCAGCACAGCAAGCACGAGACCGCCAATCAAGGTCACGTGAACGCCAATCACGTTCACGCACCCGCAGCCGCAGTGGCTCACGCAGTGGAAGTGGGTCACGCAGCGGTAGTGGTTCGCGTAGTGGCTCCCGTTCTAGATCGCGGTCTCGTTCAGGCAGTGGCAGTCGTTCTAGCTCGCCTGGCTCCGGCTCGGCAAGATCCCGTTCACACACTCCAGCTGGTTCTCAGAAATCTGGAAGTCGTAGCCCCAAATCCAAGTCGAGAAGTCGTAGTCCTTCAGGCTCACGTTCTGGATCAGGTTCGCGTTCGCCCACACGCTCTCGCAGTGGTTCACCCAGCGGATCGGGTTCTAGTTCAGGCAGTGGTTCCGACGAAGAATAACTGGGCTCTTCTAATTCAAACAACTTTATTTACAAATAAACAATTATAAAAACAAATTTAACTAGCGTCCATTAGGAAACGTCCGAAGATTTCCCCATCCGAGCCCGAGCTTGGCATCTCAACATGTTGCGGCGAATAAAGACGCAAATTCTGTAATTGCTGCAATGGTGAACTGCTGCCGCCTCCATTGAACTGTGGCAAGCCGGCTGCATCGAGGGGTACTTGCACTGGCACTGGGACTGGCGCCGGTGGCAATTGTGGTTCCAGTCCACAAATGCCCAATTTCTGGCACTGCTCCACCACTATGTCATCGATGCTCTGCGATAGTAAAGCCTCCTCATGGGCTCCACTTGTGATGGATGCTATCTCGGCACTTGCCGGCGATTGTTGTGACTGCTGCGACTCATTGTTCTCTAGAAGTGCCTTAATCAATTGCTCGGGAGTCTGTTGGGGCAGCAGCTCATGCTGTGGCTGTGGCTGTGGCTGTTGCTGCAGTGCCGCCTCTCCCTCCGTGAGGCATTTATGCGTACGCTGTGACACTTTGTAACGAAACGTTTTCTGGCACAGTTCACATTTGTATGGCATGACTCCAGTGTGAATGCGTGTGTGAACCAAGAAGGAGACACGTTGACGGAAACATTTGCCTGTTAAAAGATCAAAAGTTTTTATAGATTTCAAAAATTGATATTTCTAATGTTCTCTCACCACAAACTTCGCATTTGAAGGGCTTCTCACCACTGTGAATCCTCTGATGATTATGCAGAGTGGATAGCTCCTTGAAAGCTCGCCCACAGACGGAACACACATGCGGCTTGACTTCGCTGTGGTAGAGCAAATGCTTGTGGTACGACTGTTGGAACGTGAAGGTGCGGGCGCAAATCTCACAGGTGTACGGCATCTCACCAGTGTGCAGGCGCTTATGTTTCTTTAGGAAATACTTGGTAGTAAAGGATTTAGTGCAGACATCGCATTCCCAGACTTTGGGTGTGACGACGCCTCCAGCTAATGGCTCTGGCGATGAATCGGCAGCAAGCAGTGATGTCTGATGCGGCGCTGGTGTCTGTTGGAGCATACACAAGGCTCCACTCAATGCATACGGTTGGGTACTAGTGCTAGCAGAGCTCACATTGCCACTGGCTGCCGCCTCTTTGTGACGTATGCGGTCGCATATGCTTATTTTGGGCGAGGGATGGGTAGTCGACGGACTAGAGCTGCCCGTGTGGATACTAAAACTAGACATGCCCATCATGTGGACTACCTTAAGGTGAACCCGTAACGAACCCTTCATCCGAAATGTCTTGGCACAAAGATGACACTTGTAGGGCTCCTGCTCTTGGCCCAATTTGATTTGCTCCTCGGCATTCTCATGGACCAAACGGAAATGCATGTCACGCAGATCGTTATTCCGAAAGCTAAACTCACAGATATCACAACGTGCCGGCGGCGGTACAGGTGGTGCTGGTGTTGGTGGTGCAGGTGGTATCTGAACAGGTTCCACGGCTACAACTGCCGGTGGAGCTACTGGCTCTGCAGGCTTTACCTTTGATCTTTTACTCCTGCCCCGTTTGGCGGAGGTGTTGACTCCGACAGGTGATGCACTCTCTGCCATCAGAGTGGTGTGGGTGAACAAATGTATTGTCAATTTATCCAAGCCCAAGAACATTTCTTTGCAATTGGGAAATGGACATGCCAGTGGGCCATTGGCTGCCTTTATTAAACGCTGCTGCAGTGCATCAATGCTACCAAAGCTGGGCACAGCGCACAAAGGACACAGCACTGTGGTGGTTGAACACATTTCTTTTTTTCCGTTAAAATTCCCGCACAGAAATTCCTCAGGATGGGCTCATTCCCAGGCAGTTGCCACACCACACACACACACAAAAAAAAACAACAATAAAAGAACACAATTTTTTTTGTTTCTATTAAGAATTATTTTTCTAAAAATACTTCCAAACGAAAATAAGGTCCACGTTCAGGCCATATCCCAACTGCTGGCGATGCGATGCGATTGTTGGCAACGATTCGAAATAATGAAAATCATCAAAGCAAAGCGTATAGAAAAGCATTCGAAAATGTGCTCGAAAACAGTATCGAAAATTTCCATTCATCTGGCCACAAGTAGGCAAGAAATCTCTTCTACGCTCCCCAAAGCTTTCATCATCGTTTCGAAATTTAATGTCGTTGCTGAGTACTTTGGGTGGAAATGGCTCATCTATATAATTATAATATGTTTGTGTCTTCTGTATTAAGAACTATTTGAATATTTGCCGACTTGTGGGCCTTAAATATTGTCTCTGTAATCAGATGAACGAAAGCCTGATCCTATATGTAATATATTGTCAAAAAGATTTCAACAAAAAAGCATTAGTAACATTCTGTTTTTAGTACTCGAATTGGGCCAATGGGAATAGTATTCTATTTGAAAGCAAAAATTAATGTAGAATTTCGTTTAAAATTCATCAATTATATGAATATTATTTAATTATGTCGTTATTTGTTAAGAATTCAAAGTCAAATTGCAATTGCTATAGTCCTTATCCCTTTTGAAGACGATCTGTTTCTATGATCTGACCAAAATATTAGTTTTTTTGATAGATATGCATGTTTTCTCTACTGAATTTGAAACATACAAAATAATAAATCTATTAATTTCTTAATTCCTATATTTAATTTTGAATCCTCTAGAGTCTAGACAAATTTAGCCAAGACTAAAATCTGATTCATTTTGAACTAAAGATCAGATCTTCCTTTAGTTTATCCTTATTCAAATTGGATCTTTCTCTCCTAAAGGAGAAAGGGAAATTGTCACTCGTTCTCTGAAATATTTATCATTCAATTTTACTTTCTCAAAGGGTATTTCAATAGTCACTTCCTATCGAATGCATTTTTCTATATTCATATACTCTCTCTCATAGTTGTTTTACTTGTGATCTATTTTTATTGTCTTTTCATCTTTATTTCTCTCTCATTCCCTCTGTGTGTCTCTCTGAATTCGAATTTCTCTATCTGTATGGGCTTTTTAGTGTTTGTGTTTAGATGAAATTTGGTAAACAGTTGGCCAATTGGTGGCCCAGACACGTGAATGCTCCATATACATATGATGCCCAATATTGATATTTATTTATTTCTTTTTTTCTGACATAATTCCATAAAAGAAAATTGCAAAAGCAAAAAATTCGGAAAATTATTTCATAGGAAAATCAAGAGAGACAACGCTGACATGGGCCGAGGACACGGAACTGTCCTCCTTAATAGAACTGAGATCCGAGGCCGAAGAACGAGCACTGTAACCTGCAATTAAATAATTAATCAGAAGATTCTCAATTCTAATTGGAAGTAAGATGCTGCAACGTACCTTTTCCGGTGACACTAATATAAGAGCCATTGTCTCGCGATGATGCCGATTGCGATCGCCAGGATACACAACTGCGGGTCCGTTTCAAGTGTTGCGGCAACTTGAGACCCTTACGCAGCATATAGTGAATGATCTCTGGTCCATTCTCATCTGTATTGGCCATATCTGCCAGCAAGTTCAGTGCCTTCATGTTGCGTTGCTCGAGTTCCTGCAAAGTCAATTCACGCTCGAATGTGGCCAGAAAATCATCGCTTATGGGTCGAGTTTTAATGTCCTTGAGTAGGGAGCGTATATCACGATTGGCACGTTCGATTTTTGAATTCTGTTCGTCCAGCTCCTTGCGTAGTTTCTCCAAAATCTCTGTATGCTCGGCTCGCCTAGCTCTGGCGGCATCCAACTGCTTCAGTGCCTCTTCCTGTTCGAGTTTGAGTTCATCCATTTTATTCTCGTAACGCTTGGCCTTGCATCGAAGGGTTTTCAACTGTTGCAAATCCTTGCAGTACACAAGCTGTATTTCTTTTAATTTCTCTTCGGAATCCTCTTGTTCTAGGCGAGTACAATTTAAAAGGATTTATTCAGGGAATAGTGCCTAATATATGAACTTACCATTATCGGATGTTTTAAAGGTCTTGCGATAATTATCATTGGAAAGATCAAACTGTCTGAGGGTATTCTCCAGAGCCACCACTTCCTGCTCGGCCTTAAGGACCTTCTTGTTCAGTGCATCACCCTCATCGGCCAGCATTTGACGCTCTTGGGCATTGGCCACCTTCAGTTGGGTGGCGTTCATCACAGTGCCATCCTCATTGCAGCCCAGGAGACGGGATGTCAACTCAAATCGGGCACGCACTACTTCAATATGCTTCTTTCGTTCAGCCAAATCGGCACGTAAAGTACTCAACTCTTCTCCCAAATGTTTTCGCTTCAATTGTAAAATTTCCTCCTGACTGCGCAACTCAACGAAACGATCCTTTACAGATCGCTGGAAGTTCAGACGATGCTGCTCCAAATCATAAGTGCCCTTTTCACAGCCGTTAATGCCAACTTCCATGTCATCACAACGCATTTTAATCATACTCAGCTCGACAATCAGTTCGGAATTCTCAAAACGATTCTGTCGCAATCTCTTTACAGTGCCCTCACAAAAGACTTGGGCCTCTTTGATCTTGAATCTCACCGAATCCAACTCCTTGGCATCGTTGTTATACTGAATTACCATATTGTTCATGTTATAGTTGAGTTTCTTATTCTGTGCCTCGGTTGCCGCTATATGACGTTGCAATTTATCGTAGTGCTGCTCCAGTCCAGACAAAATGACCTGATTACGCTCCTCAACATCTGGATCTATTGCGATGCCCGTCATCTGATCGTAGCGTCTCTGAGCCTCCAAATACTTAAAGGATATTTGATAATGGATCTCAGTCTGACGCTGCAGTTCCGTATATTGTTGTCGCTGATTACGTTTCATTGATGATAGATTCGATTTCAGAGACTGATTTTGCATGGTCAGTGTTTTCTGCTCAGACTTCAGCTCGGACAATTGACGCTGGGCACGGAAATACATATCATTGACACGTTCCTGCTCCTTGGATAGGGTGGCCAGTGTTTTTTCCTCATTCTCCATCATTTCGTCGAGTATATGCAAACGTTCTTCGGCATTGAGGGCCTTATTTTTCATGGCTTGCAAGCGATCCTCAACTTTTTTTATAGTTTCATCTAAGTTTGCAATCTCCTTTTTCTTGTCCTCTTGTTGAACCATCAATTTGCGATTCTCCATACGCTGGGCGGCAACGGAATTGGATAAATTTTCCAATTCTTTGCGTAAACCATCGATCTCATGATCCTTCAGTATGGAGGCATCAATAATTCTTTGTATCTCGTTCTTCATATCGGATGTTTCGGCATTCAACGCTTCAATGGCGATCTCCACTTGACGATTATTGTCAATTACCTCGTTCAGTTGATCGTCATACAGTTTATATTGTCTAGCCGATTCTGTGGCCTCTTTGGTCAGCTTGACCAAAGACTCTTCACTGGCTTGTATATCATGTTCTCGTTGAGTCATTTGATTAACTGCCTGCTTCCAGGTTTCTACCATTTGTCGCCGTTCCTGATGGGCAGCTCTGTAGAGGCAAGCAGTGCGCTCTAGATTCTTCTCCAGGGTATTTTGCTCATCATACATTTGGACGACCTTTTTGCGACGTTTATCTATCTCCGCCTGCAATTGTTGTCGGCGTGTATTCAATTCTCTGGCCCGCTGCTGATCATCTTCATAATACTTTTCAATCAGTTGATAGCCCTTGTTGCCATCTTCCATGGCCTCCTGCCATTCCTGAAGCGTCGATTTGGCTGACTTAATGCGGGACGTAAGCTCATCGATTTCCTTTTTATTCTGTTGAATTTTACCTAAACAAAAGGAGAAGAGATTAATTGGAGTTCTTTCTTTGGCATCTCCAACTTTTTCGACCCACGTTCAGTAAATTCAGCACGTTGGGTGTACTCTTCCAGTTCCTTTTGATTTTTGCGCAAATCCTCTTTAAGTTTATTCTTTTCCAACACAACCAACTGCACTTTATGGGCCTCCCTTACTAGATCCTCCTTCATCGAATTGTATAAGGTCTAAAAATAGGGAGACATTAGGAAAGGTTTTCTAACAATTTTTAGCTCCTCACTATATTTTGCTGTACGGTGGCATCAATATTTTTCTTGTGTCTTTCCACAGCCACCTCACGATCCTCCAGGGTCTTGATCTGTTGTTGCAAATCGAATTTCAAGGCCCTCATGGCTACCATCTCCTTAAGAATGGCCAAATTCTCTTCATTTGCCATGGGTATTTCGGCTTCAACATTCCACCCCATAGACTTCATCGCCTGGACTTTAAAATCATTAAGGGACGTCCCCGACGTATTCTTCATGTCGTCCGTAGTATTCATCTTGGAATCGTTTAATTACTTATGTCTATTTAGTGGTTTTACTATTTTATTTTATTTTATAATTTATAATCAAAAATCAGGCACATTTCAATTGTATTTTGCTTTGTTTTGTTTTGCCAATGGCAACCTTGATGGATTTCAATTCGATTCAAATTTCCATTTTATTTATTTGTTACCTGGACAACAAAATCAACATTCTTTCCTTTCTCATACGTCTTTTTTCCAAAAACGGTTCGAATTAAGTTTCCTGTAAATTTCCAAGACTTCGATGCCAAACAGAGGTATAACTATTTAATTGGAGTCTTCGATAGATTAGTTGCCAGAGTGGGCTAGTCATTTAGGCAACTAAACAACGAGGATCCGGGTTCGAGTCCCAGACTTGTGTATGGATGTAAGGCTTACATTATAAGCCAAAGGCTATCGTTGCCAGTGCATCTATAGGTTAGGTGGATAATTTACAACTATATCCTATACTGATGATAATAGTAATAACTTTTTGAAAATGATTAAAAATTGAACGAAATTTCTTAATAATTCTCAAAAATCATGATTTTTGCGAAAGCTACTATTTTAGCTCTTAAATCTGGCTGCAGGATTAAATGACTTGGTTTTTAACCTGCCGATTGGCTAAAACAAGAGAAGTTCGTAGGATGATATGTCTTACGAAATTTCCAATAACATTCAGAAATACTAAACCCAGGTCTTCAAACTAGCCAACAATCATCGTGATTATCGGATCGGACTACGAACTTGAAAGAAAACAAAAGTCATTAAATTTCTCATTTTTATTTACTTGTTTCTTCGTTTTTTGTTTTTTTTTTTGTTGTTGTTGTCATCTCATAATATAGATCAATTTCTTTTTGTGAATTTGGTGACCATTCAGATATACACACATAGGCGCACATTACACACAGACACACACACACACACGCACATCAATTTGTAGGTGTATTATTTATATATGCAAGTATATATGTGGTATTAATGTTACTTTAATAATTTAATGCTATTTCATTAGAACTCTTGATCAGCCACCTACATTAAGGTCAATAGATTGCATGTGTGTGTGTGTGAGGTCGCATATGTGTGATTTCTATTGTTTAAGATAATTATTATTATTATTATTAGTATTATATGGTAAGTTATAGTAAATTGTAAACGCGTATTATGTATACCACAAATCAGTAATCAGTACTGCAAAAGGTTTCAGTTTCTGTTTCTGCTTCAATTACATTATTTATATATGTATATATATATTTATATGTGTAAGATCGATTTTGCAATTAGATTTATTAATTTATAGAATTATTAGCGCTTTTGTTAAACACAACACAAAATGTTTAAGCTTTTACTGTTTTGTTTTCCGTTTCTTTTGTTTTTTGTTGTTAATATAGAATGATACAATTTAAATATATTTATATATGTATAGTTCTCATATAAGATGTTCTCTAAATACTAAACTCCACACATTTCGGTTTGAATTGAAATATTTCAAAAAGAACTTTCATTTTTTGCTGGTTTTCCATTTAACACAGCGTTTTTTTCCTTGTCCTTCTCTTTGCTTGGCTTGCATCGTTTGTTTCTTCTTTCTATTTGTTTTTTTTATGTATGATTTGCTTTCTAGGCGCTTTATATATATATATTATATATAATTTTAAATCATATTTGTATATTTTATGTATAGAGCATATATTTAATTAATAGTATGTTATCGGTTTTCCGTCTTGTTTAAAATATAGATTTCAAGGGTGGGCAAATACGTTAAAGTTCTCTTCCTTTCATTCTTTCATTATCTTCCATTTTGCTTCATCTTTTTAAGCAGATCATCCGTCTCTCGTTCTAATAAGCGTTGATTTTTTTTTTGTTTTTTTTTTTTCAATAAACATTATTTCTAGAATTAATTAAACTTCAAATGAGAAACACGCCAGCAAAATGTTAATGCAAATATAAACAACAAAAAACTTAATACAAAAAGAAGCAAACTAAATTGTAATTGAACTATAATAAGAAATAATATAAACCTACCAAAATGACAAAAATATTTCTTGGATTTTTTTATATTTAAATATATTTTTTTTTTTTTTGATATTTTTTTGTTTTGCATATTTATCGAATTACTAATCAATTTATTTAAGGATAACATTTTTGCAAACGGTGGCCTGCCTTTTCTTAGTGTTCTTGTTTCATCTATTCATTTCTTTCTCTATTTTTCTTTTTCCTTGATAAAAAATATATATTGCCTGAGCGCTCGCGCATGTGTGGGGGTGTGCGCAAAGAGAGTAGGGATGGGAGAGAGAGGGAGGGCCAAAAAATGTGGTAAGTGGTAATTATTTGCAATTAATGCAAGATCCACAGATAAGATAGTCTTGGATTTGTTGTTAACAAAATAAAGTAAAAGTTGCAGCTGCTTAAAGTTCATTTCAATTCAAATTTAAACTTTCAGCTATACTTATGTAGTGAATGGAGAGATGGCGGGTCAAAGGAAGGAGGATGGTAGGCTAGGTGAAAGAGTAAGAGGGAAGCTACTCTTATTTATATATATATATAGATGTATATATAAGTTGTTCATATACATATATATATATATAAATACATATAAAGTATTATTAAACGATTTCAGTGTATTCTCATTTCCTTTCTTAGCTTGCTTTCAGTATGTATATCTGTTCTTAAATTTATGCTTTCTCTTCCTTTTCGTTGGTGTGTACATGTGTGTTTGTTTGTGTTTATCTATGTGTTGTGTATGTAAGTTTGTTGGCGTGTTGTTTAGGACAAATGGAAGGACATGCTGCCCTCATTGGCAGCCACTTTCAGTTTCTGCCGCATCACATCACGACTTGAGTAGTCCGGCAACTTTAAATAGTTGACACACGTCATCACAGATGGTAGATAATCATTGGGATTCTGATTGCCATCCAATGTTTTACGCACAATGGTCAGAGGCGGTGTTAGGGATTTAAAACCACCTGTGGGCAAACGTGGCGATCCTGTCACAAACTGTAAGAAAGCACGCTGCTCATCGCGATCGTAGGAGGTGAGTATATCGTATAGATATTGTATGGCCTGAGATTCCTGATGGAAGCCGTGATCAGTACGGCAGCTGTCCTGCAGCATTTTGAGATCCCAACGCTGATGCTGTTCTCCAGAGCCGCAAAATACACACTCCAACTCTTCAGGATAGAACATGCGCAGACGTTGTATGGGAAAGACGGAATCGAAACCTGCACGAAAAAATTAAGATTGTAAAATTAAGTGGGAAAGTAAACATACTGTCCAACACTTACCCTCACGCAGCGCCTCGAATTGCTTCTGGACGCCTTCGATGAGGAACCAATATGTAACCAATGAGATATATTGATGCAAATTATGTATAGTCACTGGAGTATCACGACCCCCGCGGCACAATTCAATATTAGCATGACCGGGTAGAACGAAATCCAAGCCCAAATCAGCAATGGGACAGCCATCCAAGTCCAGTTGCTCGATCTAACAGTCAAAAGAAAGGAGGTAATATTATATTGCAATGTCTTTAGAGGGGACATGGCTCTTACCTTTTCGGTCTTCTCCATGGCATCAATATTTGGATCAGTAAATATATATTCTCTTTGGCGAACCACATCCTGCAAACGAACCAGTGTATTTTGTACTTCAGGCGCCACACGCGACAAATCGGCGAGACCAATCGAATGCTCTTCAGTTACCAGCCAGCGATAAAAGGGCAATGAAAACGGCAAATCCACCTGGGTAACGAAAGTAAATTAGTATTTATCGATTTTGAGAGAGATTACAACTCACCATTCGACTGTCCATCACAGCCTTGGCCATAAATTTACCCAGAAATTTAAATTTGGCCTTTGCTTTGGTCATTTGTGGCAACTTTGAGGATTTGCCCAATGGCTGTGGGAATAGGCCATGGGCAGCATGTACATAGCTGGTGGTGGTCGTTGTTGTTGTAGTATTATTGATTGTAGTAATGTTCTGCTCTACATTATTTGTTGTGCTGCTAGGATTATTTGGTGGTTCAGTTGAGGGATTGTTGTGCTGGTTATTGTGGTTAGATAGCGGCGGCAACGTCGGAACAGTTTCGCCCTGTTGTTGTTGCTGCTGACCACCAGACATATCACTAAATTGCTGTGCTATAATCATATTTAACGCATTCTCGTTAGAGCTAGCACTAGAGGAGCTGTGCTCCGAATGCTGATACTGCTGCTGCTGCTGGCCGCCAGCTCCCACTGCGTAGGGCATGAGATCGACTAGTGGAGCGGGTAAGATGATGCTGCGTTGTTGCTGTTGATGAAGTAGTAGTCGTAGTACTGCTTACTACAACAGTTGTTCCCTGTTGCTGCTCAATGGTGGCCGCCGACACTTCAACGGCATCTTCTATATGGAGTACAGCACTACTTGATTTAATCACATCTACTACGGTAACGGAGTTCTGGCGATAACTATCACTGCCATTCCACAGACCCAGGTCGGTACGCTGTAATTCCGCCGAGACCAGTGCATAGAATTCCAAAGTTGGTCCCAATCCGGTGCCGACTTCATTCTCATATTGGATTTCTAGCAAGGCCTTTGAATGGCCAAAGTCTTGAAGAATATGCTCAGCCTGCTTTAAGATATCGGCACGAGAAATTGCTCGCTTACGACGATCGAGACGCGGGGCCACACGTTCCGAGGACTCAGCAGCATTCAGATCCGGTGTAGTGTCCAATAGACGTTGCAGAGCACGATCTCGATCAAAACTGGTGGCATAGAAAAGCAAATGACGCGTCTCGAAGGGGAATAGGAATGGGCAGGCCATGCCAATCTGGGGTAACCATGGCGGCAAATTGCCAGTCATAATGACCAAAGGATCTTGAAGTTGCCTATTCGCCTTGGCAGTGATTTTCGGGTGAACGAATTCCACTTGTGGAATAATGTTCTGCCTAACCACACAGCCATACAGATGTTCCCAGTGTCGGTTGAGAGCGTGTATGACACGCAACATACACAGAGCATCCAATGAGGAGTCCTGTACGGTTACCACATCTCCGGGCAAAGTGCTACTCAGGAATGGCTTAAGAGCAGACATCACACTAGGAGCAATGCCCTCGTGCCATAGTTCAGTTTTCTTGCGCATAAATTTACTGCTCGATTTGTGGGCCTTCTTCGATGTGGACGATGACGATGAGGAATTGGAGCCACTGGCTCCTGATGAACATGACGATGAGGTAGCCGCACCGGACGTAGAACCACCAGAATTGTTTGATAGCTTCTGTTGTTGAACTCCACCGCTACTGCAGGAGCTTGTACTCGAGGTGGCTGCTCCTCCTGCAGTTCCGCCACTCTCCTCATCAACTGGCCTATAGTATATGGTATGTTGTTGTGCCCAGATGCTGGGATTTCCCAGCAATGTCTCCGATTCAATATCAGTCTCGGGTTGCTCATTAACAAGAGGCGAAAATTGTTTGACTGCCTGATAAACCGTCATATTGTATGGTAAAACATGTTCCCCTATCAGGAATTGCAACTTGTGCTTGAAACCAGTCTGTGTCATGACTACAGCGGCTACATTGTCATCCATATCTTCTTCACTGTCATCATCGGAATCAGCTCTTATGCCACCATAGCCACGTACGACCAAATAACGTTCGATGGCTTGCACCATGGCAAGGGGATCAATTTTAACAGTGCCGCCTTTCCATTGACGCAGATTACTGCACTGAGGATGACGCTGCAGATTACACTAAAAGAACAGAAGGGGAAACCCATTAATTGGAAATCGTTAATAGATACTACTATCTAGTCTTCTCCACTTACCTTCAGCTGATGTGTGTTAAAGAAACGCAATGCACTCTGATTGGATCTGCCACCAGGGCCGGCTGGGAAATCGTGCACCTTGACGGGAAATTGTTCCAACTGCGTGACACAGCCGTTCAATTTGGCCACAAATGCCCCGAAGGCAATTGGTTCAATGCTTGGCAATTGGCCCACATTCTGAAGCAATGGTTCTAGAGGTAATCCAGCAAAGACATGCATGAAGCTGCGTAGGCGTGCGTCCCGCTCCACCAGACCCGTTTCACTAGTCATATAATTCAGCATAGCTTTGATCAGTCCCGAATGATTTACCTCAAATGGTGAAATATCGCTCTCCAGCAGAATGGTCTTTAATTCGAGCAGCGCATCGAGACAATCATGATAGCTGCCATTTAATTTAAGTAGAATACTCGATAAACGTTCCAATACGTTTGTACTGCCGGCAGCCGAAAGATGATGGCCCCCGATGCCACCACTCGCGGCAGATGAGGAGGCGGCATTACACGATGAGCTACTGTCTGATGCGTTTAATGATCCCTTACTGCGTCGTGTCTCCTGTTCGGTATATCGTTTGACGAAATCCACTGCCTGCTCGCGCACCCATTGACGGGCCCGTTCACGATTGGCCGCAGCCAATAGATTGGCATGTGAAATGCTTTTACTTATGCTGGCAGCGACAGCAGCGGCATTCATGCCACCACTACCACCTGTGGGGGCATATGCCAGTCCAGCGCCATCTTTGCTCAGTCCATGTTGTTGTTGCTGCAGCTGCTGTTGCGTTTGCTGTTGCTGTTGTTGCTGCTGTTGTTGCTGATGATGCTGCTGTTGCTGCTGCTGTTGCTGGTGATAATGATGATTTGTCTGGCGACCCCAACGAGCCGGATTAAGTGAAGCCAAAAATGAAGATTTACTTGAACCGGCACTTGAATTGGCATTGCCAGCATTGAAACGAGATTTGCTGGAACCACTGCCACCAGAGCTAGGTGTATTGCGTCCTCCGCCTCCAGAGCTGCTGCTTCCTAAACCTATTAGAGGGGTTGGGTTGTTAGTGAATGAGATTCAATTGGGATAAATGACTTCCGTTTATACTTACTGGTAGCACGACTCAGAAGCTCATGCATGGCTGATGTTGGTGGTGGATTTCCGCCGGCTGCAGATGTCGCCACTGCTGGATCTTCTTGACGAGATTTAGCACGTCCACTGCTCTGGGATTTGCGTTTGGGTGGGACCTTACGCTTGAGCATGTCTGTCATTTTGTGCTGCAATGCGGATGCCGAAGATGATGACGACGAAGAGGCAGATGAATTATGGCTAGTATTAGTGGCAGCAGCGGTACTTGTGGAGGCTACCACCAAATGATTGGATTGGTAATTGCTGGACCCGGGGCTGGTATAGATCACTTGAGGCACCACCTGCGGCTGTTGCTGCGGATCCAATAGCTGTGGCGGCGGCGGTGGGGCTGCTGGTTGCTGAAAGTGCACATATTGCGGCTGTTGCGTTTGCTGCTGTTGGCGTGGATCACCGTGAAAGAAGACGGCAGCTGAGGCTGATGACGCCGAAGAGGATCCGGACGGAGCTGAACTACTGTAATTGAAGCCTCCACTACCAGCTGCAGCAGCTGCTCCTCCTCCAGAAGATACTTCCAATGGCGTGGACTTGACACTTGCTGTCAAAGCATTCATGGCGTGTGAGAAACTCTTCACCGTATACGATTGATGCTTGGAACTGCTAGGTGTGGTCGATGCACTTGCTGATCCGCCACCTGGCAGGGGTGGATTACTGTCCATGAAGAAAGGATTCACTTGCAAGCTATTCGCCGAAGCCGGTGCTGACTGTGATCCTCCAGCATTAGCCGTGGGCGTTCCAGTTGTACTCAATGTTGGTTTGGGCGACGGTTGCGAACAAATGGGATTGTTCGGATCAGTCAATTGAGTAAACTGATAGATAACTCCCTCGCGTCGGAAATGCGTGCCAAATATATCCGGCAATTGACGCATCAATATTTCAGCCATTTGAAGAGCGCCAACCACAATGCGCAAGTCGTTGCTTCCCAACATACCAGCAATGTGACTGGACACCAGTTGATATTTCAATACCTGACGCAGTAGCTCCGGTGTGGCATAGTAAACCATGCGTAGAAGGGCCCGCAGGCATTTGTAACGGACATTGGGACCAGCCGATGAACTGTAGACTTCGTACAATACGTTGAAAATATGCTTGATAAAGTCAGCAGCCAAGCCGCGCTCCTCCTTCAGGCAGGCAATGCGAGCATCTAACGATGGACGACGCTTGGATAAAGTTGCCGTTGCTGATGATGGGTTAGTGGTGGTAGTGTTGGTACTCGTGGCGCCACTGGTGGTTCCCGTTGGATTATTATTGTTATTGTTTGCAGCGGCGGCGGCAGCGGCAGCTGCTGCAGCAGATGTGGATGCACCTCCTCCTGTTGTCAAGTCCTGTCCACCAGCTGCTGTTGTTGGAGCCACATAATTTGGGTTCAATTTGCGTTGAACTGGCCTAGTGGTTCCTGTATCCTCATTAATCTGTTGCATGGCATGAAAATCTACCGTGTATGTCCTTCCCAAGGTACTCAAACTTATCTCGTCTTCGCTACTCTGATGGGCAGCCTCAATTAAACGTGAATCGATGGTTGAATAATTATGCCATGCCCCCCGATCATCTCGCCATTGCCATTGCACCTGATCTTGGGTATTCAATGTGGGACGATCTAACAGAGAGTCGACTGTGAAGATGTCATCCAAAGGAAGTCTGGGCATCAGTTCTCCAATGAGACAAGTCAATTCATACAGCTCGGATGGGGATCGGGCTATAAGCTCAACATGATTAGAACTGGCGGCCGCTGGCTCAGCATTTCCGGTTAACAAATAGAGCAAGGTGGCTGCTATATCATTGCGTAGCAGAGAAATGGCCAAATCTGGACAACTGCCGCACATCAAGCTGAGCATACGTACAACAGCCGTAAATGTTCCGGTGTTCAATATGGCCGGGGTAACAAGCAACAGTTGTTGGCAGTTCTTTAATAGATCCGGACTTGCTATTTGCTGCAAACGTTTGCCATCGTGTTGGAAACTTTCGACGAGACGGCAAAAAGCGGAACAGACACTCTCCACACATTTTTTATCCTGTTGCGAAAGCAGCCGAGCAAGTAGAGGCAAACTCTCCGATACGAAATGGAATTCCTCCGAATGCATATTGAGACAGCAATTGGCAGTTATGGCCAATGCGGCACGTTGTGCTACAATCGAGAAGAAATCCAAATATGTAAGGCATGCTGATATACCATTCGCTTGAAGAATGGCCTTATTGTGACGACGCGAGAGTATCTCTAGGGCGGTTAAACTCTGTTCAGCAACATCCATGCATTGGATCACCTGAAGTTTCTCGAGAAATACGGGCACTGCCTCGACCACAGTGCCTGATGACCGGGGCAGGGCTTCCAGCATATAGGCTAGGGCACGACAAGCATTATTCATAATATCAAAATTATGCTCCATGCGCAACAACTGGATCAGGGCCGGCACCACCTGCTTAATGGGAAAGCCGGCTAGGGTATCCTCATTGCCCATGACCAGCATTTGGCACATTTCAATGGCTGCTTGCAATTGTTGGGATTCATCATGGGATTGCAGTCCCTGGAGGAGTTGATTAGCCTTGGAACTGCTGCTATTGCCAATGGTGCGATGAAGTATATGTGTCATACGCGGACCCAAAGCTCCAAATAGATGCGGTGGCAATCCACGCGCCTCTAACAAAGCCTGCAAACGGCCCACCTCACTGTCATCACTCTCCGAATCGGCAGCACCACCAGCTCCACCACCTCCGGGAGGTCCGCTACCCACAGCTGCTGCTCCGCCTGTTGTCACATTGTTGCTAGCGCTGGCTCCTGCTGCTCCTGTGTTGTTGCTTTGATTGGCGCCCACGGCGCTGCTGCTATTGTTGGTGTTGCCACCACCAACTCCCACTCCTGATACCACACCTGATCCCGTTCCGATTGCAGCAGTTGCTGCTGATGCACCACCACCTGTTGCCGACGCTCCCGCCGGTACTCCTTGCGTTCCTGCTTGTGCTGCTGCTCCTGCTGACGATGATCCGACAATTCCAGTTCCACCGACTTCACGGGCTGCACTTAAGGCAGCGGCTACAATGCTGAGATTAGCAGAGTTGGTACCTAAATCGGCATCGAATAGAAAATTAAAAATGTCTCCATTAATATCATTATCACACTGTGACATTGCTAGAATTCAAACACTCAAGCTACAAGATTCTATTTGAATTATTATCTATATCGGAAATAGAATAGTATCGTAAAAAAGGAAGGGATAGATAATATTTGGAATGAAAGGGGTGTGTGTGTGTGTTAGCAAGGCAGAGGCTGGCAAGCAACTGTCAAACAAACGATAGTCAAATCAACATTTATCAATCAAAAGCAGTGTCAGAAAAAAATGATTGCTTCATATTCGTTTATAATATTATTTGTATAAACTGATCTAGAGCTCACGTTAAGATGTTTAAAATATCAATTTTTGAGTTAAAGCAAGCAAACAGTTTTGGTCAATCTTGATAGGGGATAAATTGGAGGTTGGGGGAGGGTAAAACATCAAAATTCAAATCAAATAAAAACAATACTACAAATAATAAATGTATCAAACACAAATTATAAATCAAAATCCAAAAGAAAATAATCAAAATCAAAAACTATATAATGCAAGCTTTAAGTGTTGTATAAATCAACTAAACAAAATATAAATTAAAAAAAAGAAAAAAAGTGTGCTGTCCCCTGGGTTCACCTTGTTGAGAAATGTAGGGAAATATATAAGTGGGTGTGGGTGTGTGTGTGTGTGAGAGTTAGAAATAGTGGGAGGATTTATGGGCTGCTGTTATTATTAGCATGATCATTCTTGTTGGTGGTTGATGAAGATTTTGCATTGTGTTTTATATGTGGTTTATGGTTTTGGTTTCGTTTACCTGTCGTCATTTGCTGTCCACCTGCATGCGGCGGTCCATTTGGCGGTTGTTGTGCCATCAAACTATATGTTAAAGCATCCGAAGCTGCTGAATAAGAACAATTTCACAACGTTGTTGAAGCAAATGCGAGTAAAAGTCGAGGGCAAAAATAGAGAGAGAGATAGAGAAAAAGAGACAATATAATATAATAATATTTAGTTGTTTGATTTCTTGGGGGAAGGGGGAATTTTTCAGTTGGGTGATTTTGGTGATTGGAGAGTCAGGAGGAGGTCAGAACACCGCGAACAAAGCAACGCAGGGCCGAGAGAGAGAGAGAGGGAGAGAGTGAGTAAGTAAGAGAGATGGAAATGATTCAGTATGTGGTTGAAAGGGTTTTTTTTTTTTTTTGTTTGGTATTTCCCTATAATTCTATATGCAAATATACAAGTGACCCAGCACCAAAACAAATTATACCAAGACCCATAAAGAAACGGTTTTTTACAATTGCACACGTTTTCGTTTCGTTATTTCTACATTTTTATATTATACAACGGACCACAATTTCTCTTCCTAAGTATGCAAAAAAAACAATAACAAACTGCTGCCCGGTCAATTATTGTTCGATATGTAGTAGGAAAAACAAAGAGAAGCCCTTTTCAGTCGTCTAAAAACTTTCTCCTATTTCTTATAAGAGTAAATGAGGCTATGGAAGTGTGTGTATGTGTGTGTGTATTTTGGGGGTTGTTGCATGTGTATGTGTGTTGTGTGTATGCATTTGTTTGCTTGCGGGTTCCTTTTATTTGCATTCTTCCCTTTTCCATCATCATCATCATCATCATTATTATCTTCTGTAGGCTTCTTCTCTTACCACTGCTTTGGGACACTTTAGGAGCTTGCTGCAGATTGGGCGGCTGCTGTTGCTGATGTTGTTGTTGTTGTGGCTGCTGCTGAGGATGATTACTACGATAGCTGAATAGAAAACCGGGTTGCACAATTGTAGCACGTTGCTGCTGCTGTTGATGTTGCAAGGCCAATTGCTGCTGTTGCTGTTGTTGCTGCTGTTGCTGCAACTGTTGTTGATGTCGTACAGCCACAACAACTGTATTACCGCCCACTTGTTGATATTGATAGGTGCCGGGTGGAGGTAGCAATTGAGGTTGTTGGTGTGGTTGTTGGTGATGTTGTTGTACAGCAGCAGCAGCTTGATGTTGGTGTTGTTGTTGCTGCTGCTGCTGCTGTTGGGCGGCTGCCGCTGCTGCTGAGCTCACACAAGAACCCGTCTTGCCACGTGAACTGCGACGCAGTGAAGAGTGTTGTTGTTGCAAATGTTGTTGCTGTTGCGTAGGTGGCACAAATGTCGCTGCTGTTGTTGTGCCGTAACGCGCCAATTGTGGGGGAGGTTGCGGTGGTTGTTGTTGCTGCTGCTGTTGTTGATATAATGGCGGCCCTGGTCCTGCCCCTGTGGATGTATAATGATGCGGAGGAGGTGCTTGATGATGATGATGCAAAACAGCCACAGAACTATGATAATAATGTGCTGCTGCTGCTGCTTGTTGCTGCTGATGATGATGTTGTTGTTGTTGTTGCTGTTGTTGTTGTGCAAAATAGGCAGCTGCTCCGAAGGAAGACAAATGTGCAAATTGTTGCTGCTGCTGCGTTGGGGGCAACAATTGAGGCGGTGGCTGCTGCTGTTGTTGTTGCTGTGGTGTCAAGGCATAGGGCGGCATTAGGCTGTAGTCAACAATTGCATTGCTGTTGCTATTGTTGCTGATGCGTGGATTTCGTCCCACTACGACAGCAGTCGCTGCTGTCGCTATTGGTGGTTGTTGCACCACCGCTCCCGCTGCAGCTGCAGCTGCCACCGCCGCCGCCACCCCCTGCTGCGCTTGGGGGCCGGCACGTGGCAGCTGATAGCCCGATGAGGACGACGTTGTTGCTGTTGTTAATGGCACTCTTCTGGAGGAGTTGTTGTTCTTGTTGTGTTTGTTGTTGTTTGGTCCTTTTTTTTGTTGTGGTTTTTGGATGTCGGTAGGTTATTTCGCCATTGATTTTGTCAAATTTTGTTGTTTTTTTTTATTAAGGTAGAAGGAGGAGTAGAGAGTAGTGGGAGACAACAGTTAAACAGCTTTGTTGCTTTTTATTTGGTAATTTTTGTATTTTTTTTTTTTTTTTGTTTTTGTTATGGCAGCTAAACTACTTTTAGTTAGTTGTTGTTGTTGTTCAAAAATGCAAATAATAGATTGATTTCTTTTTGTTTTGAATTATTGTTTTTTTTACAATAATAATAATTTTGTATCTATTGTCGTCGACTGACAATGATGATGTTGCTGCTGCTGCTGCTGCTTGTTGCTGTTGGCTCTCACACTTGGTGAAAAAAAGTATACACCTAACTTACTTTGATTGAAACCCTAAATAAATGTGTGTTTACGTGTGTGTGGATGTGGTGGTGGGTGCGTGTGTTGGTGTATGTTTTGGGTTTCGGTAATGTGTGTGTATCGGAAAATTTCTTTAAGATTTGTTTATGCTGCTCGTTGTTGTTGCTGCTGCTGCTAATAGTTGTCGTTGTCTCATCATCTCCTTTTCTCTCCCTCTCGCTCTCTCTCACTCTCTCTCTGTCGTACTTGCTTTCATTATCTCTCTTCCTTATACTCTTTTGCCGCCCTTGTTTGACACCGAAAAACAACAACATCATCATCATCATCAACAACACACAAGCATCAGCATTTTACGTGTCTTTTCTCGTTTTTTTTTTTTTTTTGTTTTTGAAAAGTATGTTATATATAATATTATAACAAGTTTATTTAAAACCAAAAAAGGGGAGAAAAAGGAAGCAACTACAATTGCCACAACAACAACAACAACAACAACGTAACGTGCAAAATTATAAACAAAAGAAATATTGGTACACAAAACAAAATTCTCGCTTTGCAACACTTGAAAATTGCAATAAATTATAAACAAAATTTGCCTACAAAAAAGGGATTTTTAACACAGGAGGGACACAACGGATAAGGGATGCTGGGGGGGGTTTTGGAGGACAAACTGGGAGACGGACGGGCGGCACATACTATGCATACACTTATAAACTAAATAGAGAAAAGGAAAAATATACATATGTACTTAAATTTCCTTTTCTTTTGGGTTTTTTTTTTTTGTGCATAAATAAATTAAATAAATATTTCGAGCTAAATAAAATGTGGGCGTTTTGTGAATGACACTCCGATTGGTGGAGTCGGAGGAATTTATAAATAGTGAGAGAATGAGGAGGGGAATGTGTAAGCAAGAAATGGTAAGCAATGGGTGGGTGAGTTAAAGTTTTGTGGGTGGTTGTGATATAATAGAGAGCCACCATTGAACCCCTTTTCTAAACACTGGTTTCTCCCAGCAGGGTGACAGCACACACACACACAAACAATACAAAAATATTGAATAATTATCATCGAAAAAGGTAAATTCTTTAAGTACTTTATAATTTAGCAAACTATAGTCAAGTTCTCTACCGATCCTATATCCATATTTCAAAATTTGATTTGAATTTAAATACATTCAATTCTTTTGGGAAAAATACATACTTGCAATTTTAAGTTCAATTCTATTTGGCTTATTCCTTTTTAATTTTTTTTTTTTTGCAAATTCACTTAAATGATTTTGCCAAAATTTAATCACAAGCAGAGCAAAGTATATAAGAAATTTGTTGTTGTACAATAAATTTTCATAATTTTTTTTTTATTCTCGCTTCGTTTCTTATTTTTTATGTGTGTTATTATTTTGCGTTCTAAATGTCGCAACGTATGAATTAAAACTGCCTTCAAGTACATTGGCTTTCTGAACAACAAATAAAAATGTATTTATTGTAATTGTTGTTGCTGTGTTTTGGTTTTATCAACAACAACAGCAAGAACAATTAATATAATACTATGTATATATACACACACACAGACATAGACACACACTCACGCGCATTCAGAGTTGTTCGCCATACAAGAAATGTCTGATAAGAAATTGTATTTGTTATCGGTTATATGGCAAAAAATGCAATTAATTTGAGCCGAAAACTCATGGAAGTAGCAACACACTGGAACGACGTGGCGTGGCGACTGTTCTAAATTAAAGTGGTTATTTGTATCCTAAATTATATTTGTATATGTATTTAGCCGTGAAAAGTGACTTGTTACCTATTTCATCGGGTAGAAATTTGCTTCTGAATCGGGTAATGTGTGTATCTATGTATAAAAGGCGGGGATTTTGGGCACAGTGCCTATAACAAAACTTTTTAAATCTGATTTTAATTTAAATTTCAATTGTTTGCATTGGGTATTTTACTACAATAAAAAAATTAACCTATGCGTTTAAGTTTATCAACGATAGTTCTATTGGTTAATTGGTTAAGCAGTGAGAAATGTGTAGAGTTCAGAGTTTTAGTGGTGGAGAGATACCAGACAGAACATAATGCCAACAAGCCATAAATCACCACAGATCTTTCATAAGATTAACGGAAATTTTGAAAAAACTTATTCATTACTTCAATATTAAAGTTGATTAAAAATCGAAAGTTATTTTCAAAATGCGACTTTTTTTTAGTCATTTATGATTTTATCCTCGATGTGTGCAAGGCATACGGGTAATACAAATATGCTGGGACTAAGAAAACATAAAGGATAATCTACAAGTATTTAACATACAACAACATATAATGATATACATGTACATATATATATATATATATATATATACAAGCTATTCTACAGTGTTTAATATACATACAACATTTAATTTTATCGGGACTATAGAATATTAATTTATGTGAAATCTTATTGCAAAATGGAAATGGTATTTATGGGAAATCAACTCACCAAGTTCACCGATTAGTTGCTGAGCAAATTCACCCTCGGATAGATCTTCGATGTCTTCGTCTTCTTCAATATCGTCGTCGTCTTCTTCGTCCTCGTCCTCCTCGTCGTCTTCTTCCTCAGTTATCTCGTCTTCCTCAGCAACAATTTGTGCGTCTTCCTCGTATGATGAATCCGCAGAATGGACAATTTCGTAAAAATCGCCAACAACTTGCTGACGTTCGTCGTCTTGCTGATATTCTTCCTCTTCCTCCTCGTCGTCGTCGTCCTCTTCTTCGTCGTCGTCTTGTTCCTCCGAGTTGTTGTTGTTACTACTGTTATTGGGAACAGACTCTGTTTGGAACGGATGTAAATCCAACTCAGCTGTATTACAGGAGTTGGCAGACAAGATCTCTGATGATGCTGTTGCTGTTCCTGCTGGTGCTGGTAGTCCTTGTTCTGTTTGTGCGTCGCAACCTTGCCGCTGATCCTCCAAATTTTCGTCAGCTTCAGCTGCCGCTTCTAGTGGTTGCAGTGGCTGATGATTCCGTAGATTTTTCCGATGTTTCCCAAGCTTATGCAATGATACGGCTGCTGTAGCTGCGTCTATGGCCGCAGCGGCGGCTATCACTTCCGAACGACTGGTCTGAAGGCGGGCTGACTGTGCCTCACTTGTCGCTGCCGCCAATGATAATAACGACAATGATGACGAGGAGGACTCCTCGTTTGATAACTGTTGACCCTTCTGTGATTGCTTCGTGGTTGATGTGTTTCTGGTATGACTTACTTTACGGGTTTTGCGATAATAATTCAATAAATTACATCGAGCATTAGCTGTGGCAGCAGTTGCACCACGCTGAGGTGTTGTACTGCTGAACTCCTGAGAGCCACTACTTCCGCCGCCTGCCTTGCGTCTGCTTGTCGTGGCAGCACCACTACCGCCGCCGCCTCCACGAATTTGACGGGAATCTGCTGCTGCTGCAGCACTGCTTGTGCTTGGTAATTCTTCAGGGGAAACAGTCTTGGAGCGGGTGCGTTGAGCCACACAATCCCCGGCAGAAGAAGATGTTGATTGAGTTGCTACAGTCGGTGTACGTTGTTGCTGTTGTTGTTGTGGTGTTACCGTAATTGATCCCGATTGCACTAACTCGCCGCCTTGCGGCTGCAAACGACGCTTCTTTACAGGCGAGCCTAAGGGCTCAACCAATTGGTCACCACCGGGAGCTGCTGAAAAGGACATGAGAGCAAACAGAAAAATTGATATAGTCTATTCTGCGTATGGATTAGTTTCTTCTTATTCTTCTATTAAAGGCTGGTACACGCGCGTTAGATGATTCACAATTTTGTCAAAACAGAAAAAAAGTTAATTTTTTATTTTTGCACAAACTTATTTAAAACCAACAGGAAAACTTAAAAAAAAGAAACCATATTTCTATTTGATTTTAAAAATAATGCTTGCTATGTATATTTATATCCACAATATATATAGAAGTATAGATTGTAGAAATAGCTGCCAAATACTGAAGTATTCACAGATTTGACTCTATAGACAATGTCGTGGCTAACTTGGGTTTTTGTTTTAACAAAGCTTAAGGCCAACTTAAAAATTCAATATGGATGAATTTTTGACGTTTTAAATGTACATTTTCTAAGGATACACACAATGGTTGTGCACAAATTTCTTATGATATAGAGGGCAGAGGGGGAACCTACATTGATTGTTGTTTTGTTGCTGCTGATGTTGACGTTTCCTTTGATTGCTGGGCGATGTTCTTGTTGCAGTTGCTGAAGAATCGTTTATATTTTTGGGCGTGGATGCTGTTGTTGTGACAGGGGAACGCGAATTGGTCGCACAAAATTTACGACGAGAGATTTGCGTTTCTTTATTACCGGCTAAGGGGTAGGCGGTTGACGTTGTAGAGGATGATAAATTATGTCCTTGGTTGCTGCTGCTGCTGCGCGATGGACGTATTGCAGCAACTGTGACGGCGTTGACGGAGGAGCTGACAGCTGTAGCTATTGCTAGTGTTGATGTTGTTGTGCTGGTGGTGGACGTTCCCGTATTGCGTTTTCGGATTTTATTATTGTGATTTTTACTGATGCTATTGTTGTTGTTATTATTGTTGTTGTTGTTGTAGTGATTGCGTCGGGACGCTTGAAGTGTTACTGATGTTGTGGTTGTTGTTGTTGTACCGTCGTCTTGCTGCCCCTCCGTCAATGCAGAGAGCGATTGACTTTTAACGGATTCGGCCATAGACGACACTTAACCGCAACGGCATCGAACACACTTAACATGCCACAAAAACAAAACACTGGAGGACACCAAATAAATTATATTCTTCTTTCAATTCTCTTATTGTCTCTTATTCTTGTATAGAGAGAAAAGAGAGTCCCGTTTCTTTACTTTCCCTCTTTCTTTTTTTTTTTTTTTTGCTTGTTCTCGACGGTACAAAATTTAATTGTCTTTAAATTAAACACTAACACAAATAAACACACGGCGTTGGATCGGCCTTTTAGGTTTTATGTATATTTATTCCCATTATTCACATAAGCTTTTCCTTTGTTGCAAATTTCCGTTTCTTTTTTTGAAGACTTTGAAATTATGCGTGGCAGAGTTTTTGTTTACGCTGCTGCAAATAAAAGAAAAGAAAATTTAATTATTTATTTAATTATCTAATAGAAATATTACATTTTATTGAGCCAGCTAACTATCCCCCTACTTCTGAAAATTATTTGGTATGCCAAATTGGTCACCTTTGTTGTAACTTTTGATATTTCAACAATAGTTTTCTTATAACACGCAAAATATTTATTTTTAAAATTTGAATTTCCCTGAACTGGTCCAGGCCAATGAAAAATAGAAAACAAAGAATTTAAAGGGGACGATGTAGGGTAGATACACTATTCCAGCCAGGCGCTGGCAGGCAACAGCAGAAAAATTGACTTTGGTTCAGGAACAAGATCAAGCAGGAAATGTGCTGACAATGCGAACGAACGAAGCGACAAGAACTACGTCGACAACGACGTGTATTACTTTTAGATTGGGGTGTTGTACACGGACCAAAGCAGCAGTGAGAGGGACCGACTGACAGGCAGCTAGACCAGACCAGACAGCGCTAGCAAATGAGTAAGTGAGATAAGAGAAGAACAGCGAACAGCAAGTATTTTTCATAGTTCAATGAATGTGTGGAAAAAAAAGGGAAAAAGAAAAACCGGCTCATGAGGGTAGAGGGTAAGGTAGAAGAAACACCGCTAAAAAGGAAATGGATGGATAGCTATGGAGAGTCAGGCAAAAACTCCAGCAGGATTTATTTTTAAGGACAGGTACAAACAAAAAAAAACCAAAGCGACAAAAGGAAATCAACAAGAAGAGAGAAACATGGAAATTGATAACAAAACACCACCACAAATACATACGCACACACAGAGAAACAGGCGCGCACACGCACACACACATTTGAGCACATTTTGTCAACATATGAAAACTGTAAATAAGTTAACAGCTGTTTGCAGCCACAGCCACTGACACGTGCATCTAACAAAAGAAAGAGAGAGGAGAGAGCAAATGAGAGCAAGGTATTGAGAGCATTTATCTTTCACTCAATGGCTTCAACTAAGTTGACTCACTCAGAGTTCCCTCTCACCCACATATATGGCCTCTGTTTCTCTCTCATACACAGCTGTGAGCCATGTATTAATCAGCTGTTTTTGGCTGTTTTGTTTATATTTTGCTTTTCATTTTGGCCCCCATTCCCCTTTTACTATGTATATAAGTGCGAGCGAGAAACGAGTTCTCTCTGTGAGTTTGTGCCTGGGTGTGTGTGTGTGTTGATGGCTGTCTGTGTGACTTGCCATGCTTGTTTCGCTGCTTGGCGAGAACGAAAAAAAAAAGAGGAAAAATATATGAAACAAAACCGAAACGTGTTGTGCCCTTTGCCAACGTCAACGGCGCAGTCAACGTCAGTCAAGAGAAAACGTTACAGATACGAAATTTATACTTGAAGTGGTGGTTTAAGGGGAAGGGGAGAACCTGATGGAAATGCGTAGTTTTTTTTTGTGCGTGTTACAAGTTGTCTGGCCTGCCCTTTTTAATTTTTAATACAATTGTTCCACAAGCACCTATGTGTATGTTCATCCACCTACCCAAAAATGGCACTTATAGACAAATGGAAGAAAAAAAAAATTGAGTTCAAGGCCATCTGACAAAACGAAACCAGCAAACATTCACACGAACACAAGTGACGTTGCCAAAGTCAACCTCTCAACCACATGCTAAATGAAAATATCTATGTACTTGTATAAATTTTGCTTTTTTTCTCTCTCGTTTTCCAAATTTGTTACAAAGCTTCATTTGAGATGACAAAGTGATCTATTTTTTGTACAATGTATGTACGTGAAATATCGTTTGAACTTGTGACCATAGGTATTTACATAATTCATATAGAAATTCTATTATAATTGGCTCAATGTTTATGGACATTTAATAGCCTTGTTAGTTGCAATTGGAAACTCGTGATTCAATGTATTACCATCACTATTTAATAGATTCTCCTCCTATAGTCAGACTATAATATGCCACAAGTTTTTCACACCAAAAAGCACGACGAGGCCACCAAATGGCAGCGCCTTCACGTTTACATTTATGTATAAATATATACATATGTATTGTACATACATAGATATACGTTGTATGTGTATGTATATGTACATATGTAAGTAGTCTGTGCGTGTATGTACGTAGCTTTGCGTGTGGCAACTAACTCCAACAACTCGACGAACATATGGCGGGTGTGTAATTTGTATTATTCTCTCTTTTCATCTCCCCATCCCCTCCTCTTTCTTTCACACACTCTTTTATCAGCATAATAATTGAAAATGTAAAGGGCCTCGAAAAACCACATAGTACATGTATTCGTATGATATGCAATTAGACTAGAGGGCAACCCTCATATGTGATTTGTTTGACAACCCTACATAAATACATACCGCTATGTATACACATTCATACATACCATATGTATCTAGAAACATAATTGATAACAATTTCAATGTAACCTCTCACCCTCCCACCATCACCTCATTTCTTGTCTCACACCCTCTTCTCTTGTGACTGTTGTGTTTTATTGTTATGCATAATTTTGTTGTAAAAACTCAGTGGAGCATAAGGCCCTAGCAACTTTTTTTTTTTCTATTACGAAACCTTTCTACGCACATAGAGAAACAGGCTGCTAGGGAGAATATAGAGATAAAGGGGGGGCTGTGAGAGAGAAAGAGATAGGAAAACTTTCTATTGTCAAAAAGTTAACGGTAAAGCATTATACCTTATGTATGTATGTACATTATGTATATTTCCTTTGTGACGCAGTTATTGCGTTGTTTAAGACAGACACTTGACAACCCTTAGAATTGGTGTTGCAGTTGCAACAAATCTTAAAAGAAAATGTAACTTCCTTTTTTCCTTTGTTACACTTAAAAATTGTTAAAACTTGTTGCAAATTGGGTTTATGTGTATGGCTAAAGTATATAACAATTTCATTTTTGAGGTAGGAGAACAAACGAGTCGCAGCAGCAGCAACAGCAGCAGCCGCAGCCATTTACACAACTCGTTATGTACTGAAAGCATGAGAGAGGGAGAGTGAGAGAGACACACAGACAGAGAGAAAGATACTCGCCTTATATACAGTTATACACACGATTTGGTTTTTTTCTTTTCTTTTAGCTGCTGTTGCAGTTTTAAGCCATAGCGTATACCATTTAATATATGAATTAACTATTTATTAATTAATTGGAAATATAAATCTATAAAAAATGAAACTTTTTCCTCTTCACTTGGACTTAATTGTTTATGTGTATGTCTGACAGAGAAGGCACGAGGGCCAGCGCATGACGACGATGACGATGTTACACCAACACACAAACACAGAAGAATGATTATAAAAGCAAATCCATTAGAAAAAATCCACTAATTTGTTGTGCATATAAACATATACATAAAATTAATTATATAAATCACACATTTACACACCAAGGAAACAAATTTAATTCCTTTCGCCTTCTTTTATTTTCCGTCTTTTCTATCTTCTGGTTTCCTTTTTATTTAGCTGTGCACGCATTCAAAATCAACTTACGAATGAGGCAGCGAAGCCAACTGAGAATGAGTGATACGGGTCGAGAGTCAGCGTTAAGTTGAGTGAGTGCGCGTTTGAGTTGAGTAGAAGAGAGAAATTGGTTGTTTCAAATCATAAAACAGGTCACTCAACCCCCTGGAAATGAGGTCAACAAACCACCAACAACAACAGCAGCCAGCAGCAGTAGCAACCGAAACAGTAATTATATATTCATATTCATCAAGTTAAAATGGTTGTCAAACAAATTAATCTAATTTTAAAATTTGAATTTATACTAAAATACAACAAATTGACTCAAAATGGCTGCGTCGAGAGAGAGAAAGAGCTGCGAGTTGCTCTCTCTCACTCTCTATTCTCTCTCTCATCTATTTCTAATTTTTTTTACCACCGTTATTGGATCAGCTGATCGGTGCACTCTATGTGAATGCGTTTTTAAGTCCTTCATATTAAAAACGCATTTAAAAGAAGTTTTCAAGAAAATCAGCAATCACCAATGGTCGTCGCCACGTAAATAACTGGCAAGTCTGATAAAAAATGGTCGCCCGTTATATTTATACAACGATAACCATTAGCGAAGCAGCTATCAACAATACCACAATAACTAATCAGTATTTTTTTTTGTGTCTTCCTTTTTTTTCCCAAATGTTTTGTTGCCCTGTGTAAAAGAGCTTGAATTTTGAGTGAATCACGTTTCTCTCATGTACCTAGCAGCAAACGTTGTTACAGTTGGCCTAGTTGAAACCAGCAGCGATTATTTGACTCAACTCTAGCTCACCTGCTGCTGACGTCGTCATTACAACAACAATAATAATAAAAATAATAAAAAATAAAAAACCATGAAGAAAATGCAAGTCAAGTCAGTCAATTGCATATTGTAAGCAAACATATGTATGATGTTGAAAAACCATCAACAACCCATCTAACACTATCCAACAAATTTCTATTCATCAACTATTTAAGCTATGCCCTCCAACCCCATAGTTGGATTATATAGTATACAAATTTTGTCGCGCAGTGTATTATGCACAAATACAAACTCACACCAATGGCCATGCAGTTTGTGCAAAAAAGAGGCCACGGCTGACAAATTGGGGCAAAGGCAAGCGGAAAACAGCAACAACAACAGCAGCACATACACGGCACAGCAGAAAAAGCTACCGAAACAATTTAATAACAACAAAACATAACTTTCGCTTATCGGTGGTACATATATGCCAGTCAAATTTGCATATCGATAACACAGATTTTTAGAGATGACAACGTAACGTGAGTTCTATTATGAATGCATCTTTTAAATATAGTTTCAAATCAAATAATAAAATCAATAAATCAATTGGTTTATTAGTTTTAATAGTAACAGTATTCAAAGCATTTAATTCATTATGAATCAAGGGATCCCTAAACGCATACAGCTGGCAATATTGAATGCAGCACAACATTCTCTCGTATATCCATTTGCAAATGGATGCTATGATCTGGGTCGATGCCAATGATGAGCTCTTCATTTGGTAATTGAAGGGCCCCAAAGAAGGCCGATGCTTTGCGTGTGTCAACCGAACAGGAGGCGTCTTTAGGACCGTTTTGATCAGCAACCAAGATGCTCTGTAGCAGACGCTTGAATCGTGTGGTTATTGTGGCCATTTCCGATTCGGCCACCAAATTTAGTTCACCTGCCGAACTGGCATGAAACACCAGGCTTGGTGAAATATTCTTTAGTTTCTCAATTAGACTGCGCATGAGACGTAACGAAGGAATGTTTAATACAAGCTGGGATGATGGAACTCTGGGCACTAGATATGGTGGCCACTCTTTAAATGGCACTATGGTAGCTGGTACATCGTGTACTACTTCACGCGGCTCGCACGATGTGGCCGAAACGACCGAAGCAATAACGGAAATGCAAGGAAACTGTATTCTTTGCAATTTCATTTTACAATTGTTTACATTGCTCATTCGCAAAACGGCCAGAGAACGACTTAAATGAGCTGCAGACATCTGAAGAACTATATAGCCATGTTCCTCTCGGGCTGGCTCACAAAGATATTCCGGAAAGTAATCTTGCGAAGCTATACTGGTCCACACCAATGGCGATGCCGTTGAACTGTGCTCCTCATTCACAATAAAATGAATTTTCTGATCCTCAAGTATCATTAGACAATCCTTGGCGAGTTTTGCCAGTGTGGCAATGATACTCTGAAACTCCCTCATATATAACGGATCCTGCATTAACGCACGGAACTTCATGACGACGACGGCCGTGACGATGTCTTTAAAAACGAAAAACAAGAAAAAAGGCAAGGAGAACAGAAAAAGTAAAATCAAACGATGCCTCTCACATATGAAATACAAACTACTAAAGTGAAATTAATATTAATAATAAAAAGACTTGTACTATTTAGGGCATTGAACGAGGTTAATAACATTCTTTATCAATAATAGAAATTGCAAAGGGCTCATTGTTCTTTGAACCTAAAAATGCGACAATGACATTTTATAATTCCCAGAGTATTCCCATTTCGTAAATATCAGGGGTATCTCTAGAATGGATATTTACTGCTGGATAAAGGTAAATGTTTACTATTACTACTCGAGATTTCAGTGTTGAAAAGTGGAAAAATCGGGTAAAGCTAGATTTCAGTGTTGTCAAACGCTATTTTTTATTTGGCGCGCTGTTTGACTGCCCTGGTAGCCAAATATTTTAATCTAAACTCAAAAGTCGAGGAATATTCGGCTGCTCTGGCAGCCGAATATTGTATTCTAAACTATATTTGTTCTATAAAATCAAGAAATATTGTAAACTCAACAATATTTTCGTTTGTTGAGAATAGTGCGAACAAAAGATTCAAAAAGCCCGCGTATTCGAGTATCCAAAATTCGGCATTTGGCAACACCATCTCAAAATTGAACAGCTTTTTTTAGCCGGAAAAAGCTACTTTTAGCTATAGTCCCGCTAAAAATATTAATTTTCTTTTGTTAATTACTCAAAAACTACGAAATAAATCGCCAAGGCGCACCTGAGGTCGTGCTCGTGCAATTTTTCTCTTTCGTTTGATACCAAAATTATGTAGTTTAAGGGCGTTTTGGGCCCGAGTAGTAATAGTAAACATTTACCCTGGATAAATATCAATACACCACACAACCCTTGTGTCCGCTGATTCAACTCTATCCCCCTTCTTAGTCTTTTTTGCCTTTATAGCCATCGTACCCCCCGCTTTCCTGTTAATAGAAACTGAGGGTTAGGGCTATATCATTCCTGCATATGTATCTAGATATGTGAGTGTGGCACTCACTGGTTCTTGGCAATGTCGGCTTGAATCCAAGAGAGTATGACGGAGAGGAGAGTTCAATGTACAAAGGCACACACAGACAACATACACACACACAAACATACTAAGGGAGAGAGAGAGAGAGAGAAATAAAGAGTCAGCAAACAAAGCGCAGAGCAAGTTCCGACCGAGTGTGTTGTGTTTTGGCTTTTTTCATTTTGGGGGACGGACTGTTGGACGACGACGATGACTACAACCTCGGTCGTCGGTTACTACTATAAGAACGACGACGAATCAGTGTGTAAAGAAGAGTAAACGAAACCGAATCCACTCCAAACTCCAACTCCAAAAAGGCATCATCAGACCAGACCAGAACGCCAGCAGCAGACCACAGACAGACACAACAGGATTTTTTTGCAAGAAAATAATATAATATGAACTCAAAAAAAGCAGGACAAGAAAGGCAAAGTGTGGCACATGGGACAGAGGACAAGGGTGTGCCTACTATCTCTTCTCTACCTGCCCCGCTTGGTGTTTGCAACGGAAATCAAATTATGTAGTGGGCCCCAAAAACGTAGGCGGCGGCGACGACGTAGTCCGTCTGTTCTACCGTCCCTTCGTCTCTCTTTCTCTTGCCTGGGCAAAGACTTCTTCTTGGGGGTCAAAAAATATGTTTGTTCCTTTCTTTCTTATTTTCCAGTTGCAGCAGTTCAATCAACTCTCAAGGTTGAGTTGTGTGGATTTGTTTACACGACACCTTCAGGTACATCATAAGTGGAAATCAGATATAAATTCTACTAAATAAATGAATGTTTTAAATGCCTTCAATCTTTTGTTTTAATAATACAATAATTATTTTTCCCCATTTATGCGGTTTAATATTTGAGTATTTCTTGGCGCTCTTGTATCTTTTTGTTGGTAATCAGTTTTTAAATACATACATATGTACATATTTTTAACTTTTAAATCAAACAGCTGTTCAAGACACGTTCTCTTAATGACGTCACACACATCTAATTGAGTAGCTTATTTCACAAATACATGAAAATGGCAAATACCTGAAAGATTTATACTCTTTTGAATCGTTTATTGAAATTTGGCATTACTTGCAGAAATAAAATTTAATTGAATAAGCAGCAGCAGCGCGTTGCCAACCTTCAGAATATCGCAGAAACGCGAATGCAAGTTTAGATATGTATGTACATATGTATGTATGTACATAAAAAAAACATATTGACACTAGGGAAATACATACATACATACATATACACATAATGAAATGGCCTCAGAAGAGGTTAGTAGTCGTTGAGGAGGCGGGGGGGTACTGTCAGCTATCTCGCTACCACCTACTCATGCAGATAAGCATCGATGAGTCTTTAAAAGTAAACTCTTTCCATTGCAGGCATAGATAAAAGAGAAAGTAAAAGAAATGGGAACTAGTGACGGGCAGGCAGCAAATAAAAACACAGAGAGGAAGGTAGCTGCAAAAGGAAGCTATCATCAATTTCAAAATAGAATTTGAGAAAGAAAAAATCCATATTGAACACATGGAAAAGGTCGAGGAGTATCGGATGGCCATGAGACCGAGTTGACAGTGTGGCCAAATGTTCTCGCTATATGTATATACATAAGTGACATTTATTTCTATAAAAACAAAAGCAAAAAAAAACACCGATCAAATGCAATAAATGCAAATTAATAGCCCGCATTTCTGATTGTCATCTCTCCCCGATTTTCTGCACCATCTTCTCTTCCTGACTTCCACCTAGTAGTCTTTTCTTCTCTCTCTTTCTGTTGCTAGCTTTTGCTGCACTAGCAGCCATTGTAAAAATCAATACCAAAAACACTTTTTCTTAGCTCAATTTCCAATTGAATTTATCTAGACAACCGAATGAAACTCACAAATTTGCATTTCTCTCTTTATTCGGCAATTAAATTCATTGATCGAATTCTAGAAATTATCATCATAATTAAAGAATTTTTAGAAAAAATGCAAATGGTCGACATTTTGTTTTCTGTATTTTTTTTCCTCCTCTTTTGCTCATCACTCATATACACATACACACGTCTGCGTGCGTGTCTGTGTGTGTATGTGCATGTGTACATCGCGTTTGAGTGATTTGCCCAGCGGAGCCCCACTTGAAATTTTTTTACTTATCTCACAACTGGTACGTTTTTCTTGCTGAATCACTTTGACTTACCTTTGAGCTCAATTTATTTTGATTTTTCCTTGTAGTTTTATTAATTTTCACACAGTTTTTTCCTACTTAATTTTCATTAATTTCATCAAGCTCCACAACAAAAACAAAAACTCACACCGTCCAACTCCAACAAAAACAGTGTGACCAGTCTCAATATGGACGAGTGGCAAACCAGGGATCATTTTGAACACAATCGATAAGTTCTTACCCACCAAACATGTGCATAGTTGATACATAACAGATGACCGTTTACGTTTTACGCTCTCGGCACAAATGGCTAGTTTTCGAAATTATAAAGTTAATAAGGCAGTCATGAGTGTTAGGATAATCAACAAATAAAAGTACGCAAAGAAGTGGTAGTTGTAGGGAAACCGATACAATCTCGCAAACCGACCTGCTCAGGTTTGTTCTTCAAAGTCTTAGTGAATAATACGTATTGTTTTATTTAATAATTTTCATTATTTTCAAAAATTTGGGCAATAAGATACGCGTGATCGATACACAGAAATCGCTAGCATTGAAATTAAAAAACACTGTTCAAAAAAACCCGCCCAAGATGTTGTATTCGACAATACTATTTTAAGTAACTTACAACACTTTCTTTATAAATTTGGCCACACTGTTGTATCCAAAAAGAAGTATATTTTTAAATTTTCTTTTAATAATAACAGAAAAAGTAGACAATAACTTTGTAAAGTAAACGCGAGGTTGTTCCAATGGAACTTTTTCTTTTCATTTGATACCAAATGCAATATAGCTTAAGGCTGTTTTAGGCCCGAGAAGCATAAGTAAACAACTACACGAAAATAAATAAAGAAGAAAAGAGCGAAAAAAGTACGAAAGCTTCTTATCAGCTGCAGCAACAACAACAACTACAATCGGGTAACTAACATTAATTAAAATCGGCCGGAGTAAACAATAGGCTTACTCATTCTACATCATTGCAGTGAAAGTCGGAGGCAGCCACGAATCAAACGATTGAGAACTTTGCAACGAATCTCTGACGTGTCAGAATAGAAAACTTGGAAAATTCAGTTAAATAGAATGTGCGGTTCACCTAACAATACCGTGGGCAATGGGACTCGCGCTCTTATCCTTGTTGGGGGCTACGGTACCCGTCTCCGTCCACTAACATTGAGCACACCCAAGCCATTGGTGGAATTTGCAAACAAACCAATCCTTTTGCATCAATTGGAGGCTTTGGTGGACGCAGGGTGCCGACAGGTTAGTAATAAAACTTTACTTTATTTATATATTCTGTAATTCTCTTTGGTTTGCGCATAGGTTATATTGGCTGTTAGTTATCGGGCTGAACAAATGGAACAGGAGTTGAAAGTGGAAGCCGACAAGCTGGGAGTGGAGCTAATTTTCTCCCATGAGACTGAACCACTAGGAACTGCTGGACCTTTGGCATTGGCCAAACCCATTCTCTCAGCCAGTTCGGAACCATTCTTTGTCCTTAATTCGGATGTCATATGCGATTTCCCATTCAAACAGTTGGTGCAATTTCATCGTAATCATGGCAAAGAGGGTACTATTGTGGTAACCAAAGTAGAGGAACCTTCGAAATATGGTGTTGTTCTTTATGATGAACAAGGCTGCATTAAGAACTTTATTGAAAAGCCACAGGAGTTTGTTAGCAATAAAATCAATGCTGGCATTTACATTTTCAATCCATCTGTACTGGAACGCATCGAAGTAAAACCCACCTCAATTGAAAAGGAAGTGTTTCCCACCATGGCTCAACAACAAGAATTATATGCCATGGATTTGACTGGTTTCTGGATGGACATCGGACAGCCTAAAGATTTTTTAACCGGTAATTGAAATTGCAAAACGAGAATTTTACTTTATCATGGGGCCCATTTGTCCCATTATCTTATCTACACCTGAATTGGGTCTTTAATCATTTTTTTTTTTTTTTTTTTGTGTTACGCCACTTTATCTTTTTTCCTACTTTGTGTGTTTTCCTGGAAACTTCTGATTGAGCGTTTTCTGCTTCGACATATTGAAGTTGATAAAAACAAAAAAAATGAAATTTTTGTTGAGGAAGTCTTTGCAGAAATGATGTCAGAATATTAAAACTTTAAAACTAGTCACTTTTTGCTAAAACATGGGAATCTTTATATAGATAAGGGCCAAGCAAAGTAGATCTCCCTCTTATGAAATTAGGCTCAAGTTATGCTTGTAATGCTAAGACCAGAAGGTCTTTAGATAACTCTGATAAGGGCAGAACTTCGTTTGCTTATTGTTTATTTTTTCTTCTCCTTTTTCCAGGCATGTGTCTTTACCTCAGTTCACTGCGTCAAACGCAATCAAACAAACTCTACACTGGAGCTGGAGTGGTTGGCAATGTTTTAGTGGATCCAACGGCAACAATTGGTGAAGGTTGCCGCATCGGTCCAAATGTCACAATCGGACCAAATGTCATAATCGAGGATGGTGTCTGCATTAAGCGTTCGACCATATTGAATGGTGCTATAGTTCGTTCTCATTCCTGGCTAGACTCTTGTATTGTGGGCTGGCGATCCACAGTAGGTCGTTGGGTCCGTATCGAAGGCATCACCGTCCTTGGTGAAGATGTCATTGTTAAGGATGAGCTCTATGTGAACGGAGGTCAAGTGTTGCCACACAAAAGCATTGCGGCAAGTGTGCCGGAACCGCAAATTATTATGTGAGAAGATGTCATCATCATTACCACCAACGAGAATGGGCGAGCTGCGAATTAGACTTAATGTAAATCTATATTATTTAAAAATTTGTTTCATCAATTCGGTATTGAAATGCTGCACACCAATTGCCTTCTGCTAAATGTTTTCCAAAATGAAAATGAAAAAGATATATCAAAGAAGCTAACTTCGGCTGTTCCGAAGTTTATATGCCCTTGCAGTCCTCGGTCATAACATTTATACATGTTCCAAACTCTTTTTCTGTAACTCAATTCTTTAATGCACAGACAAAACCAAAAATATATATCGTCTCCTTCTGTGCGTTACAAACATCTGACCACCGTCTGATACCGTCTGCAAGGGTATACATATTAAAAACAACAACAACAATTCCAATAACGACGACTCGTTTCTAAACTGTTTTAGAATTCTTTTATAAATTAACATTTAGTTAAAATATATTTAGAGCTATATCTATCCAAGATTTTTAGAAGATGCATTTTGTTAAAAAATTAATGTATTTTTTGGTAGAGTAAACACAAAATGGATTGAAAGAAGTCCTCTTCTTGTGTATCCATGGTAACTATTTCCACAACTAACTACAAATAGAAGCGAAACAGACAAATTTGATTGTTCTTTAGAAAAATGTTAAAAACTTTAGCTAAAATGGAGTCTATGGACTTGAATCTTCTATGGGAGGATAAGGAAGTTAAATTCGATGTGCCACAATTGTAAGTAGAGTCGACGCAACTGATTGGATTTTCCAATGGTTTAACATTTCATGAAACAGGCATAAACACCTGCGGCAGGGTGAGAAAATTTTGGATTACATTTACCACATGGAAGATAGTAAAGGAAATCCTGGTGACACAGGTCGTCTGTTGGTTACTAATTTGCGTATTATTTGGCATTCCCTGGTCCATAAAAAATTTAATTTATGTGAGTAAATAAAACGGGTCTGTCCTATTGCATTCAACTTGATTTCACCATGATGTAGCCATTGGTTATGCTCGCATCGGGAATACCAGTACAAAAATTGTGCATACCAAGGGAAGGATACCCAGTCAGGCACTTTATATATTGGCCATTAGCAGTGAGACACGTTTTGAATTCCTTTTCACTGATGTCTCAGGTGAGACAGCTAGAAGGGATCAACCGATATTTGCCAGCATTTTCGACGTCTATCAGTAGGTGCCATTTCTTCTATATGAAAGTGTTAGGCTTTTTATGCTATCTAAAATGAATCTGATTTTAGATTATATCAACGAACCTATTTGTATCGGGATCTCAAACTACGTGGAGCAATTATTCAGACAGGACAATTGATTATACTACCAAACGAGCAGGTCTATAGCCAAGTTCAGGGCGTATGGAATCTGTCCAGTGACCAGGGAAATCTAGGCAGCTTTGTGGTATCGAATATACGTTTGGTTTGGTTTGCCGATGCCAATGAAACGTTCAACATAAGTTTGCCCTATCTGCAAATTGAGAGTGTAAGTTGTTTTGCATTAAGATAGCCTCCTCCCTTAATAAGCCCACCTTTTTCAGTTGCGCATACGAGATTCCAAGTATGGCCCAGCTTTGGTCATACAAACGGCCGAGACGGGCGGTGGTTACGTTTTGGGTTTTCGCATTGATCCAGCCGAACGTTTGAATGAACTCTATAAGGAATTATGCTCACTGCATGCCATCTATTCGGAGCAACCTGACTTTGGAGTCTATTATGATGTTCAAGATGCTAAGCAACGTCTTGCCGCTGCCGCCGAGGAAGCTGCCCAGATTGCATCTCAATTTAAAATTGAAGATTTCCAAGAATTGGATGAGCGACAAGAGCGTGAGATAAATACGAAATTAAATCGCTATCTGGCTGAAAATTGTCTGGGCAACAATTGCAACAATGGGAGTGCTGGAAATGACCGTTCGACTCGGGTGCATCCTGTTTATTGCAAGGAATTGGGATTCGCCATGGAGCGCATTCGAGATGGTTACAAATTACAAGACTTGTGGAACGTAATGCCCACCAAAATGGATACATTGGATGAATGAAACATAATTGATTGACAACTTGGATTTCAGATCTCAAATGATTTAGTAAATTTCCATCTTTTTTTTTTTTGTTTTTATGGATTTATTGACGACGCATACAACTTTCTGTGTGTTTTAAGTAATTTTGCTTAATCAATTTTTCAATTTGTTTTTGCTTTTGCTATCATATTAACATTCGTTTACGGAATTTCGAAATTGCTGAGTGTTTAACTTACAAGCTAATACATAATGTTCAGTTATATAGCATTTTGCATTTTACTTTTTGTTTGTGTTCATTTTGCAACTACATTAAACTGGGGAAAAAAATTTGTATTAAACCAATTTGTTGTGGGAGAAAATTTTAAAGCAATTTTCCTTTTTTTGTTTTGGTTGTCTTTTACTTGGGGAGGGGTTTTCGTTTTTGTTTTATAAATTAATTCATATCACAACACACAGTTGATTTGACCGGTATATATATATATATATATATACATATGTATACCATTCATATATACATATGCATATACATATATATTCATATTCATCGCTGTCTCTTATACATAATTTCTTGGTATATATATATATATATATTTATAGATTTATGAATGAAAATTGTTTACTTTGTTTCTAATCTATAAATTCTAACAAACTTATTTAAAGTAGGAAATATTAATGTTAGTTGTGGCGTTTTTTTAAATCTTCTCTTCATCATTATCATGATCCGTATATAGATCTTCTTGATATCTGCCTTAAAGGCAGAACTCCATACATTTAGACATCAAACACATTGAGGAGAAAAAAATAGAAGTTAAAAACGAAAAAGTAAATGAAAATCCGAATTTTTGTTTGTACAGAAAACTGAAAACACTTCACAAAATTACAATATCATTTGGGAATGGCTTAACTCTTAAAACATTTTTTGTTAATATATATTCTTTTTTTTTATACATAGAGTGTTTTTCTAGGGTTTTTTTTCTTAATACTTGTTTCTTAATCATTTTTTTTTTTAACTTAAATTCTTGCTTTTGGGTTATTTTTGTTTCTCGTTCTTGTTATAATATTTGTATGAGTGGATTTTCTATGTGGCTTTATCAGTCTTAAAGACCAGTTAAATTTACTTGGTTGCAACAGTTCCTCCTGATGGAGTAAGCTTAATAGCAAACCTTTTCTTTAGAGGCATTTGTTCAGATTTCGAATTAAAATGTGGTTACCGATGGTAATAGAACTTTATGTAGGGCAGATCGATGGAAAAAATAAAGTCGGAACATGATTGCTTTATCCGTAATTTCTCTTAATTTCTAAGCATCCGATTTTTGTTTTTTTTCATTTACGATTACTTCCTTGTGTTATTAACTGAGAATTTTAATACAAATGCCTTAAAATCAAAAGGGCATATACAAATTGCACAATTAGGCCCAACAATTTGCGTATTATTACAATTGGTGGTATCATCAGGATATTCAGTTCAGTTTATCCCCAAAAAAAAGCCTTACCTACTTGAACGCAGCAAGTAGAATGAAAACTAGACGACAACTTAGGATGTTCATAAATAATTTTGGGTTGTTCTTTCAAATGGATAATGATGAGACTGCAAATTAATTGTTGTTCCTACTGCTGCTGGCGGAGATCTGTTTACGTAGGCGTTGACGTGTCATGGGCGGTGAAGGGCGAGCAGTCGAAGGCGGAGGAGATGTGGAGATGTTTTTAAGTCCACTGCCGCTGCCACTGCCACTACCAGCGCTGGCAACAGAACGTCGACTACGTTTTGTTGCTGTTGCTGCTGTTGAAGTGGAAGATGCTGTTGCTTTACGCTTTGTTGCTGCTGGTTGAGTCGGAGGTGGCGGTGGTGGTGGTGGTGCTGGTGATGTTAATATTACGGCGGTAGCAATCGGTGCAACTGCTTTACGACGCCGCTTGGCTGTGAGCAAGGGTGCGCGACGACGGCGCTTTGGCTTATTGGCTAGTTTGCCTGGGCCTGAGGTGTGTGTGTTGTGGGTTTGGGTGCTACTTCCAACTGAAGTCCTGGTGGTTGTGATTGTGCTGGTGGTTATGGTGTCGCTAACGGTCTCTATATACGGCATTGGCACAAATGCCGATTTTCCATGTTGGGGCAATGTGACGGTGCTAAATTGGGACAAAGATTACAGCAAATTAGAGTTTAAAGTAACGTATTTCTATGGCCAATTAAATACCTAAGCTTTGGCTTGTGTATCAACGGCTGGGCATCCTTCGGTTCAACAGCATCGTCTTCATTATCATCATCATCATCGTCCTCTTCGTCGTCACTATAGGCATTTACATTGGACACAAATTTGGGTTTCTTCAGTTCAAAACCTCGAGCTTTGTTACTGAAATTGCAAAATTTTGAAATGGAATGGCCAACATAGTTTAGAGTGGTTGCGTCTCTTACATTCTAACTGGTGTTATGGGCATAGGTCTAATGGGCTTGAACAGGCAAAGATCCATAAGAAGGCTGTCGGTGCTGGGATTTCGTTTGCGAGCGGATGCCGATCGATGTAGATTAGTTGGCGCCACCGTAAATGCTTTGAGGAATGACGCCGAGGTTAAAATTGATGAGGTTAGCTGCTGCTGATGCTGCGGTGGCGGCGGATGCTGCTGATGACTTAAAATATATTGACGAACTGAACTGGAACTGGTGGCTGCACTACTGCTGATGCTATTGGATGTGCTTGGATTGCTACATCCCATCAAACCTCCGGGTCCGCTCAATTTACGTTTCAGACTTTGGGATTCCTGAAACTGGAGATGCTTATGGCAATTGCTGCTGACTGATGCTGTTGTGGATGATGATGCTGGGGCAGGGCCCACTGGTGTGGACATAACCAAGGCTTTTTGCACTGTATCCTTAATGAATTCTGTGCCGCGGTGTAATCGCACAGAGAGGGTTTTCATTAACGCACTTGCCGCACTAGGACGGCCCGAATTAGCTCCAGCTCCAGCCACTCCCACGCCCGTTGGTGTAGGTGCACCCCCAGTGCCAGCTGTGTTGCTGCCATTGAAGGCCGGCAGACCGGCTAGCAACATTTGGCTGCTGCTGCTCTTAACCTGAAGCTGGACCTAATCCCCGACCCGTCCGGCCTCCTGCTCTTTCTGCTTCGAGTGGCTTCTTCGACGTCTCCGCGATTGCTGGAATACGATATAATTCTAACATGCCCGGCTTTTGGTTTTTATGCTCTACTTTTTGTTTTATCAATTTTCTCAATGAATTTGCAGCATCCTAATCCATTTGCACTTGTTATTATTAAACCGAAAAGGACAACAAACGGGGAAAATTTTTTTCTTTTTCTTGTTTTTGCTTCTTTTGTGGTTTGCTTTTTCTTCTTTTGGTTTACAGTTTTTTGGCCTCACACGCTCATTCGTACTACTACTACTACTACTACTAATGACCAGTGATGTCACTTTTATGACTAAAAGAGGCTAAATGTGAAAAAAGCTAAATTGTTGATTTGAAAAATGTTTAGTACTTCTTTGATAGATTAAAAAACCTCTAAAAAGAAGTTATAAAAAATGCGATAGCTGTGTAACTTTTCTTTCAGTTATATTTTGTTTACTTCTACTTTGTTTTCTTTATAATTGAATTTAATTGAGATAATTTCGACATTCTCTGCAATTAAGAGAAAACAAGCCAAAAGTTGATGGGAAAAGTGGCAACTCTTTAATCAGGCCGTAGCTGGAGTGACAGAGATAGACAGACATGTCAAAGCAACGTAGTACGAGAGAGAGAGACAGTGTTGTTAATTAACACGTACAGGTTCGATGTTGGCATCCAATGTTGGCTTCATTGGTTCGGGTTCGACTCCGATGTTCGATTTGGTTCGGGTGGTCTCGGTTTTTTTTTTTTTTTTGTCTTTGTTTTTTTTTATTGTTGTTTTTGTTTTTAAGGCGAGCGGTTGTACGGTCGCTTACGGTTTTTTGCGTATTTTTATTGCTATCTTAGTTGTTTAGATTTACTATTTAGTTTCTTTTGAGTGATTGTGATTTGTGTACAAAAGTCGCGCTTTGCAATTGTTTATAAATAATTGATAACAAGGAACAGACGCCCCCGTCCATTGTTTTGTTCGGATGCAATTGAATTTACATTTACATGAATAACGATAATAAACATCAATATAATTACAAACTTTATGTGTAAACGGCAAATACAACAACACAATGGATATGAAATTTCTAATGATTTTGATTTTGGGCTTCGGCTTTATGTTTGTCTTCACGGCATTCCAGACAATGTGTAATATTGAGGTAAGTTACAAACCTACATATGTATGTACATACATAGATACACATTACATCCACGTCTATTTCTATGACGCTTGTGTGTATGCGTGGGCGTTGTTGATACCCTTGTCATTGGCATTTGTTGTCCTTGTCCTTGCCAATAGACTGTGTATTAGCCTTGGTCCTTGCGTTTCCCTTTGCAGCTCTGTTCATTGCTTTGCTTTCCCTGGCAGGGTCGCGGGCGTACAATTGAGTAAATTACTCTGATTTATGGTCTGATGGTGGTGGTGGAGTATGAGGGGGAAGATACTTTTATCAACTATCTTATGTAAAAATTCACACTCCATTTGTGGGAAAAACCTTTGACCTTATCACAAACTGTCGTTTATAAACTTCTTTATGGCAGAAGCTACGATGCCTTAATTAATGCAAATTAGAAGTCACAATTAGAATAATTGACCCCATAATAAACTCAATGATAGCTCAATTGATAAGCCACATAAATTGTTTTTTTTGATAACAGTTGACGGGGCATCAACTAATGCCAATTCTTTGCTATCTGCTGATAATTTATAATAATTTAATTACAACGGTCACAATTGAGAAATCTCTATGTACGTACATACATACATATAGCATTGCATCCATTCACATTTGGTTAATGCCTCATAACGGCTTATTATCGATAATATGGGATTGCATGAGCCATCAGATCAAGGCCAACAATTTACTGCCGCTTATACTATATACAAGACACCTTGCTGCTTACCTGTCGCTAAAATATATAACATTTCTGGTTTCTCACTTTTATTTCTTTCGCATTCATTTCGTGTGTCAAGTGTTTCTTGTTTTTTTATTCTACTAATTTGCTCAAGTTCTCTTGAAACTGGATACTGGAAATGCGTCGTAGCTATTGTCTTGATTTGCATTAAAAATTCATTTATAAAACCATTCAACATTTGTGTTTTGTTATGGTTCAATGAACTATATCGAACACCACTATGAATTATCTTACTCTCGCTTTTTTTGCGAGTCTTTGGTTTTAGTTTTGTTTTTTTTTTTTTGTTGGTCTTCGCGCATGCCCTCTAGGTTGTTTTGGTTGGGCAAGACACACAAATGGAATTCCAAAACAGTCGACTGGATCGAATTAACAAGGCAAAAGTCTTACAATTGATTTGGCCTGGGTGTACTCAGAGTTTGTGCTTTTGTGATACACCAATTCCATAGATTCAATTCAAAATAGACTCATTGTGGGGCCTTGTGGCAAGTAGGTATTAATTTATGTGTGTGTGCGGGGGGAGGGGGGAATGGGGGCTTGGCCGAAACAACGTTTTTGGCCAAAGAACACAGTATTTATTGGTCTTGTGCAATACAAATTGACTGGCAACGTCTTTTTAACACTTTCAATGTCATTGCAATTGCAAGTTCGCCATGTGTCTCTCTCTCTCTCTCTCTTCATCTCTCATTCCCTCTCTCAAGGCCACGTCAGCCATAAAACTGAACCAAAAGTAAGCTGGCCATATGCCGCCCCCCTCCAATCACCCCACCCATTGCAATCCTCAACAGATAGCCAGCGTTGTCACTTACACAACAATATCAAACGAGAGAGAAAAAAAAGGTAACACAAAAAGTGGGCGTGCTTCCGACGAGCCCACCAAAACCTAGCGGCAACTTTAATTTTCCAATAGCAAAGGCAACACAACAACCAAAAGTAAAACTAGTTTCCTTTCAGCATTTTTCATGATATTGCTTTTACTGCAGCGTGTACACAATGCAGTTGCACCAGTTTTTCTTTACGTAATCAATATAACAAATATATATACATATTTCACTCCATCGTATATAATGTTTCTTACATTAGGATCATTTTATGGCATTTCCTTTTCTGGCATATACAACTTTCTTCTTTGTACAAAACTTGACCCAAATCGACTGAAACTTTCCAACCTTTCATTGAACATAAGTGAACCGACTGACTGATATAATGATAAGCTTGTTACCTCAAAACTCAAGTGTCATTTAATCAGTATTTAATTTATAATTTTATGGCTTTCCACTGGTCAGTAGTGCTGAAGATTCTTTTGTTATCACTTCTCTCAAGAATCGTTAAGGGCATTAACCGGTTCAAAATTCTTAGCCCCACCCACAATTCAACTGGTATTTTTTTTTGTGGATCTTGTATGACTAATGAATTTATTAAAGTGCATTTCTCTCAGTGCACTTGTTGTGATGGTTGTGTCCATATTAATTTAGTTCCGTTATGCCAGATATAATTAAAGCCTACAACTAACTAACTTTCACTTCCAGTTGGCCTGTTTCAAGGTTAAAATGCATAGAACTGAGATGTTCTTCCTGGACTAAACGGAAATGGAAATTTATGCAAGTTTTGCTTAGGAGGGAAAGTCTCTGACTAACTGTGGATGAGTCCCCCTTTGTGGTCCTAGCTCTCAATGGTCTACAGAAGAAGCTCCTGTCCTTAATATTCTCTCTACTATCAGTTCTTTTCTATCTAGAATTGGCTTATCACTTTCTCTCTCATTTGTTATCTGTTTTATTTTCTCAAAAACCACTTGTCGTCGTCATTCACTCTTAATCAATTTACTGATAATGAAAGTCTAATACAATCGAGCTTCAAACGAGCACAAGGACCCACAAGTCGACTCTTAATTGATGCAAAATCGAAATTAAAATCATGTCAAGAGTCGGAGTTTTGCGATAACATTCTAAGCTCTTACAAATGAAATGAAAATGTGGAAAATTTTGCAAACATGTTTCTACGACGTTTCTGTAAATTTCCATTCAGATTTGCATGAATCGAAATATATATGTAGGCATGCATAAATCAACATTGCAGCCAGAATGCAAGAATTGTCATTGCACTTGAAAATTTTTCGTTATGCCAAACTGGTTTCCCAAGGCGTTCCAAGAATTCTTCATGCACACAACTAAATGAATGTATGTACTTATGGTAATATTAATTCGACTGTTCAGTGCAAAGTCAAGCGGAGATAACCGGACGAGAAATACCTGTATTGCGTAGAGCTCTGACATTGTACTGTAATGGGCGACACGTTCGAAACATCTAAAAAAAAAAAAACAATAACTTTTTGATTTGTTACCAGTTCATTGACATACTATATACCTACATATATTCCGAGTCCCTCACGTTTCTGGCATGCTAATGGGATAAGCAATATTGTAAAGAAAACAAACTAACTACAATTGTGCTAAAATTTATATACACTTAAGTTATCAACGCAATTAAAACACAATTCAAATGCTCGAAATCTATACGATCTTGTTGTAGTTCGATCTTGATTTCGGAAAGGCTATAAACAAAGTATATCAGATTGCCAATTTTATAGTTCCACTAAAGCAAAAAGACTTCACATGACTTTAATAGGAATAAGAGTAAACAATTGTTAATATATTGAAAAAAAATTTAGAAATGCATCAAAGTGTATGATATTCTTTGTTTAATTGATTTCCGTCAGTAAAAATAATTCAATGTCCTTCAAGTTATTCTTCCTTAAAATCACTTCTCTGATAACAGGAAATTCAAATTAGATCTAATATGCCTTAAGGGGGTATGACCTGTGTGATTAATAGTTGGAGTTTTGTATAATATTTTTATTTATTCTTCAATTCATTTAGAGATTATTATACTTTTCGAAATATTGAAAACTTCAAACAAGAAACATACAAAATACAAACCAAAAAATCAAAGAAGCTAACATCGGCTATGCCGAAGTTTGTATACCCTTGCAGTCCTTGGTAATAATAATTTTACATGTTCAAAATTTGTTTTTTGCAACTCAATTCATCAATAAACAAACAAAACAATTTTACTTTCATATATGTAAATTTCATAGCATACTCGATTTTTATGAAAATGTTTCTTCTAGTTCTTCTATTATATAGTGGTCCGATCCTTATGGTTTTCATTTTTGCCGGGTAATAAAAACCCACGAAAAAAAATTTCAGCCCGATAGCTCTTAAGACGGCTAAGTAAAACGCGTACGCACAGACGGACGGACAGATGGACATGGCTATATCGACTCAGCTTCTCACACTGATCAAGAATATATATACTTTATGGGGTCGGAAAAGTCTCCTTCTGTGCGTTACAAACATCTGATCAATTTTATAATACCCTCTGCAAGGGTATAAAAAGGGTAGAGACATTTTAATTCGTTTAACTAAAGCAATAAGCTGAACTACGACATTTAGAAAATATTGAAATATAAACATTTTACAAGTGTTTGAACAAAATTATATCAAAAACCCACTTTATTTTGGTTCTGTTTCAGAACAAAAAACAAAATAATGCATCCTTTCTAAAATATCCTAGTTCAGCTCAAAGCCATTTACAAGCTAGGAATATCCTGAATGCTTCAGAGCAATTGGTTAAATTGTTTTCGAGATATCATGTTAACATGGCTTAGGCTTATCATGTTAACCTGGCTTATAACTTTTTAACGACAAAAAATATCGAAAGATCCTAAATGCATTTCTGCTACAAAGAAATTTTCGATGAAAAGTCTAAAATATAATTTATGTTTTTACTTTTAACCTTTTGTCTTTTTGTTTTTCTTTTTTAGAAAACCATTCTGGATAGCATTGCTCAAGAAGATGAGAGTTTTAAGGGAGAAGGATACACAAGCCTGGCCATTATATATTTATTTTTCTCCCTATCCAATTGGTTGGCGCCGTCCTTTATCTCATTTACCGGACCTCGTGCGGCCATGGTAGTGGGAGCCTTAACCTATACGTGAGTGAATCTTTTAATCATAGAAATAGCAGCCGGATTAATTATTTTCTAATTTTGTTTTCTAGTGCGTTTATGATTACGTTTATATTCCCATCGACAGTATTGCTGTATGTCGGCAGTGCGGTATTGGGGTTGGGAGCATCGATTACATGGACCGGACAGGGCACGTATCTGGCTCGATGCAGTAGCTCCGGCACAATTTCACGGAATTCGGGCGTATTTTGGGCCTTGCTGCAGTGCAGCATGTTCATTGGCAACCTCTTTGTGTATTACCAATTTCAAGATAAGTCACACATCGACAAGGAGACGCGTAATCTGGTGATTGGTGTGCTAACCATCATTGCTGTTTTGGGAATTGTATTCCTTGCCGCTCTACGTTTTATGGCCGATAATGCGGAACACGATAATGAGCTGGAACAGAAGCATACGGGATGCGGACAAGCCTTGTATGCCCTTAAATCGGCCGGTCAATTATTTTGCACTCGAAAAATGTTACTCCTCAGTTTGGCCTTCTTTTATACAGGTAAGTTAGTAAAAATCCTTGGAGGTATTATAATTAAAATTTCCCATTCCCTCTCTGTTGTTTGGCAGGACTGGAACTTTCCTTCTTTAGTGGTGTGTTTGGCTCGGCCATTGGTTTCACAAAGGAAATAGCTGAAACCCCCAAGGAGATTGTTGGTCTTGTTGGCATTTGCATTGGGGCTGGCGAGGTCTTCGGCGGCGGACTCTTTGGCATTTTAGGAAACAAGACAACACGCTATGGCCGGGATCCGATTGTTATTGCCGGATATATAATGCATATGGTGGCCTATTTTCTGACCTTTATCAATTTGCCGAATAGCGCTCCATTTAAAGATACCACCGATATATCGTACCTGGATCCACCCAGGGCCAGCATTGCTCTGGTCTGTGCATTTCTACTTGGACTTGGAGATGCTTGTTTTAATACACAAATATATTCGATGCTTGGTGGCGAGTATGTGAACAATGCTGTGGGCGCTTTTGCGCTGTTTAAGTTTACCCAGTCGGTAGCGGCGGCAATTAGCTTCTTCTATTCGGCGCATTTTGGACTTTATATCCAATTGGGTATCCTTGTGGTGACCGGAACTATTGGCACCATATCGTTTGTCTTTGTTGAATGGGCATTTAAGCGACAGCATCGTGAACAGGAGGAGGCCCTAGAAAAGTAGATTATGCTCTAATTTAATGCTGCATTGTAATTTAAGTATTAGCTGATTAAATTCAGATTCCAGGTAGGTCTTAGCCATGTTTGTTGCAAGTCCTCGATTGTTTGTGTGTGTGCGCGGTGCACCGCATCGTCTTCCTAGACAATAATCAATTATTGTTGTTGCGAAACTTGATTATGTGTATGTTAAATTTGCAAAACGTAAATGTAATTCTAGTTATTTACATATGAATGTATGTTTTTTATATAAATGTTTATGATAAACGTGAGTTTATTAGTTTAAGTGACAATTGTGCAACTGTAAAAAAAAGTCCGCGAAATCCCCAATTTTTGTGCGATGACATTATGAAACCTTAAAAAATACACGACACAGGAAATGTAAATATTTCTTACTATTTGAATTTCTTAGAATAGTCAAGGGTTTCTAATTTCCAGGTTCATTACGAGTATAAGCAGCTTAGCAGCGAATCCTGATGTTTTCGATATTCATTACTGAGGATCATTTTAGTTAATTGTAAAAACTGTATATAAACACAAAAAAAGGATGCTCTTTTGGACGATTTCAAAATACGCTCCTAGTTAAAATTGTCATCGATAACAGAGTATCGATATGTTATCGAAAATAGTCGATATTATCAAGGTTGTGGTGTTGCCACCCTGTTAGTTTTGGTGGCGCATAGTTTGAACAGTGTTTACTTTGGCGGGAAAAATTTGTATAAAAATGTAAGCGAATTTATTTTCTAAATGTTTTTATTAAATCTACTTGGGCTCAAAAACGTGAGTAATAGTAATAATAATAATACTAATAATAAAAAAAAAGAATTTAAAAGTCTAAAATAAAAATATTTGTGTTGTGTGTGTATATCGATAAATTCTAGCCATTACTTAACAGAGCTCCTACAGAATAATCAACCCTGGCGTTTGACAGTTGGACATGTTGTCCCAAATGCAACACTGCTCTCTGCAAATTTATGGGCAGCACTTTTCCGACACTTCCGGCAGCTCTTTCTTTCTTCGTTCTTCTTAATAAAAAGAGGACGGTATCTGCGTTTGCAGAATATAAAACACCATTTATTGGGCTTGAAAATCAACAAAAATGGTAAGAAAATGAACACTGACCATACGTGTTCTGCCACCGACTGCGGCGCGACGAGGATACTGTGTAAAAGTGCGAAAAACATTGAAAGTGTTGGAAATAGTTTCAATATAACCTCCACGTGTTTATAGTGTGTGGTGGCAGACAGGGTGGGGGACGCTTGAGACAATTTTGTTTGGACACGTTTTAACCGGTGTTGCTTATTTTTTGTTTTGCAGAGCTTAGGCAACGCCAGGCCTTTGGTCTCCGTGTACACGGAAAAGAATGAGGCTGTCAAGGAGAAGAACATCTGTCTGCCAGCAGTTTTCAAAGCTCCCATCCGTCCGGATGTGGTCAACGAGGTGCACCAGCTGTTGCGCCGCAACAACCGTCAGCCCTATGCCGTGAGCGAGCTTGCTGGTAAGTAATGAATTATAAATCTTTTGTCGAATCTTAAATTAAAATTTTTTTTATTTTTACCAGGCCACCAAACCTCTGCTGAATCCTGGGGTACTGGTCGTGCTGTGGCACGTATTCCCCGTGTCCGTGGTGGTGGTACTCACCGCTCTGGCCAGGGTGCTTTCGGAAACATGTGCCGTGGTGGACGCATGTTCGCCCCCACCAAGACTTACCGCCGCTGGCACCGTAAGGTGAATGTGAACCAGCGTCGCTACGCTCTGGTTTCGGCCATCGCCGCTTCAGGCGTGCCCGCCCTTGTCCAATCTAAGGGTCACATCATTGACGGTGTCTCCGAGTTCCCACTGGTCGTCTCTGATGAAGTACAGAAGCTGCAGAAGACCAAGCAGGCCGTTGTTTTCTTGCGTCGCCTCAAGATCTGGGCTGACATCCAAAAGGTGAGTACAAGTATAGCAGTAGCATCTTCGAAACATCAATTGGAACAAAGTTTCTCATATTTAAACTTGTAATTGTTATCATTAATACTTTCCATCTCCATTGATAGGTGTACAAGTCGCAGCGCTTCCGTGCTGGCCGTGGTACCATGCGCGACCGTCGCCGTATTGCCCGTCGTGGCCCCCTGGTGGTCTACCACAAGGACGAGGGTCTGCGTAAGGCATTCCGTAACATCCCCGGCATTGAGACCATCAACGTCGACAAGCTGAACCTGTTGAAGCTGGCTCCTGGTGGTCATGTCGGTCGCTTCGTCATCTGGACTGAGTCTGCTTTCTCGCGCCTGAATGATCTGTTCGGCACCTGGAAGAAGCCAGCTACCTTGAAGAAGGGCTACAATCTGCCACAGCCCAAGATGGCCAACACGGATTTGTCGCGTCTGCTCAAGTCTGAGGAGATCCGCAAGGTTCTGCGCGATCCACGCAAGCGTGTATTCCGTAGCGTACGTCGCCTCAACCCATTGACCAATGTCCGTCAACTGGTCAAACTGAATCCCTACGCCGAGGTGTTGAAGCGTCGTGCCGCTTTGGCTGCTGAGAAGCGCACCGTTGCTAAGGTTTTGGCCAAGGCCAAGAAACAAAACGTAGAGTTGGCCAAATCGCACTTTGCCAATGTCGCTACCAAGGCGGCGGCAAATCGCGCCAAGCTGCTGGCTGCCCGCAAGAAGAAGGTTGCCGCCAAGAAGCCCGCGCCCAAGAAGTAAAACGGAGAAGTAATCAACAGACACACACAGAAGAAATACTTTTATATTAATAAAATAACAAAAGTTGTATGAATTTTATTCATAATACAGTGCGAAAGTGAAATTACTTAAACAATAATTAAGCGTAGGTTTATTTAGCCGTCGAGGCTTTAAAATGTAAACTAAAATTCTTTTCCTCTGTGTAAAATTTCACTTTAGAGAAATTGGCAAACTCTCTTAATGCTGCTTCTTTCTCTTGATGGTGGTTGTCTTTCACCCACACATTTCTTTCACTATTCTCTCTTCCTCTCACTGCTCGATTGCATGTTATCAAATCGGGAAAGAGAGTGAAAAGGCTACTGATAACAACAGCTGCTGGGCAACTGCCTGCCTATCGGATGCTCCGAGAATCGTTTGGACTGTTATTCTTCGTGCCGCGCGATCTTCGTTGTTTCTGTGTGTGTATGTGGATGATGATGAACGCGTCCATACATACATATGTATTTATTGTCACACGTTAATTGGCATTTAATTAAGCGCGGCAGCGGCTACGTTTATTCCGCTGTTTGCGCTTGGACCGCGCGGATGTTGAAGCGCTTGGAAAGAATTGTTTTGTATTTACGTACGAAGAATACACATGAATCCATCCAGTTAACGACACACACACAAAGGATGTTTATTTGATTCAATTAAAGTGATTTAAGATTAAAGTTATGACACATTCTAATAAACAAAACAAGCCAAAAATATAAGAATAATATAAAGCATTAAGTGGTTTCAGATGCTAAAAGCAAAACCTAACCTTATCTATCTTTGGAATCATTTAGAGTCGAGCATCAAGTAAATCGCGCAGAATCATACGACTTTTTTTGCGTTCATATGTGTACTCTCGCATTCATAAATTTGCGGGTCGCGACACGGTGGTACGGCGGGCAATGTCGTCTGGTTGTATTATTGAGTAAAACGCAATAATAGCCGCCGACACCAAAAACCATCAAAGAGCACGGAGCCGGAGCACAAAGACGTGATATCAGCCATCGGGGAGCGAGCATAGCCAGCGAGAGAGAGAGAAAGATACTAACAGAGAAAGAGAACAAACGAACGAATCGGTTGTGGGCAGCAGCATCAACATTAACACACAATCTCATCTTGGATTTTTGGGGTGACTGTTGGGCCAGTCCAGATCAGGGCCGTGTATACACACGCACTTCCGATCACTTGGCAGACGACTGATCATCATCATTAATCCATCTGTCTGAGTGTGAGTGTCTGAGGGAAGCCAGAGCAAGGCTAACCCCAACCAACTAACCAACCAACCATCATGCTATCGACTGTCTTGAACTTTGCCCAGTGCGTGGCTGAGATTTCTTTGCTTGGAGGCATCGAGATTGCATCAGTCGCTCTCATTGTTTACTATGTGTTTGCCAAAACAAGGTACGTATGCATGTGGAAGCCGCAAAAAACCCCTAGTCCACCCTTTATCCCGTACAACTTATTAACCCTATAGCACCCAGTTAGCATGGACAAGTTCACCAAATTCACGTGTGTGTGTGTGGATCCGAGCGTGTGTGAGGTGCGCGCGATATTTTTAGGCACGTACAAAATTTAAATCATTTAATGCATACAAAATGAGTTCTTTTCTGTTTTGCTATTATTGTTGTTGTTGTTTCAAAAACGCACAGGTGGTTCATTGGCTACCTTTTAAATGTTGTTGCTGCTGCTACTGTGAGTCACCATTAGGCCATGGCCCCTTGCAAATTCTGCACAGTTTTTATGCCCTCCTTCTATCTTTTCGAAATTCGTATCTGTTTAAATGTTATGCTTTAAAATTGACTCTATCAAAGATATCAAAACAGTGTATAATATACATACTTTGTTTTCCATTCAAGCGTTTGTTTAAATTATTTGTTGTGCGGGTCAGTAGAAAACTTTCCCATTTCAATTTACACTCTTTAACAAACTCTAATGCCATTGAGAAAACTCGTATCCACATTACAGGTTGAGAAACATTCAAAAAATGTTCAAAATTTTCTTTCGATATTTGTGAATATCTAGGAATTAATTTACATATATGTAAGTCGAAGTTATTAAAGTATCCTTTTGACAAGAGCTCCGGACGAGAAGCCTTTTAATTGTAAAAGAATTCGTTAAATTTAATATGCGATTTCTTTTCAGTTTTTGTGTGCGATAATTATTTTAGTTAATTTAGGCCTAAGTTAAAGATTTAGAAGCCAAGAAATGTGAGATTTTTAGCTTATTTCTTAAAAATTAACAATAACTAAAATTTTGGTAACAATTATAATTTTACAAACTTCTAAACAGAGTTATTGTAATTAAAATATGTTTTTCTAGGTTATTAACCAAATCTAACAACAAGAAGTTTCCCAATTTTGTTTAAAACTATAGCTCTATGGAGGAAGAGTCCTCTAACGGTTCCTGCCTTTCAAAAGGCAAGATTTCAATCTAATTCAACAATCAACAATCATGATAGCTAATTAGAATAATGAAATCAATCTACCTAGTTAGGCACATCGCGCATCCACGTGCAATGTATTAACCTGCCTTTAAGGTCGATCGCTGTAACATTACAGATCTTTATATATGTACATTTATATATGTATATATGACGCAAATTAGAATTCTATTCTATCTATTTGTTTCTTTATATGCCTTTACTTACTTGCACTTGATAACAAAACAAGAACAATAACGAAAAAAAGAAAGAACACTTTGTTTTCATTTCGATTTGGCTCGAGTATTTTTCTTGGCAACAATTATCGTAATTAAAAAGCTCTCGTATATGCAGATAGTAAGTGTTAAATTAACACCTCATTAACCCATCGGAGCTTCAAAATTTAATCGGGCATTGTTAATCAGAATCCAAGATATTTGGCATTAATCGATTCGCCTGGCGACCAAAGATCATTTCATAATACATTTCATTTGAGTCATAAAATAATACCCGATAATACCGACTCGAAATAGAATTGTCATAAATATGTTATACACACCTATATATACATACATATGTACATAAATATATATAAGAACATCACGCCAGATCGAACACCAAAACAAAATTCACTCCAGAAATTAAACTATACAATCGAGTATAAAACACTTGGGCCTCGGCTTATCCCAAGTCAAAAATTTTCCACATGTATTTACAAAACAATTGTGAGACACAATACTAAATGTTTACTTCCACATACATACATATTATTTGTTTTCAAAAGTCTATACAACATGTACATATGTGCATATGTATGAACTTTAGTTGATTATGTGAATATCCTAAAAAAAACTAATACACTGGAAATTAAAATAACCACATCTATTCGGATCATACCCAATTCGTATATGCTTTGATTTTATTAAAATTTATCCAATATGTTTCGATTTTAAATAAAAATTGTGGCTAATTTTGTATAGAATCTATCCTTTTTAAATTTTAAGTTGAAGAATTTGGAAATTTAAAAACGTTTTCCACGGAAAAAGTGTAGTTCCTTTTAAAATTTTTCAGATCTTTAGAGAATAGTGAAGAATAGTTATTTCAGTCATTCTTTTGTAAATGGATAATAAACCTCAGCATAGTTGATGTCATTAGAAAAGATTAGTTATTGGCACCGACTAGGAAGAAGCTAAAGGTCTCATGTCAGCTGATTTTTGATGGATGCTGATATTAAACTGAGCCCGTTCAAAGTGCGTTTTGGCGCTTTGTTTTCTAAGCAACTTAAAAAAAAACTTATCAGCTAACTTATGAGCAACCATTGGGGCTATTGAACTACCCGTACACAAAACAAGTTGGACTGTAGACCAACAAAACAATTTGTAGATCGATCGGAAGAGGTGTCATAAATTGCGCATATTTATATGTAGTATATAGAAATATGTATGTTATATGTGTGTATGTATGTGTGTGACACCTCTATAGGGGTGGTATGGAGTGATTAACCCCATCACTTATTTCAACATTTTAATTCTTTTGTTCGCAGGGCTCCCATCATTATCGCGAATTTGTTTCCTAATTTAAATCTGAGCACGATTCGCAGTGAACTTCTGGTCACGCTGCGTTCATCCAATGTAAGTTTCTATTGCATTTGTCTGATTATCAGCAAAAAAAATCATTAACCTTAGTCCCTTATGTGACGCGCGTGCACATACTATTACTACTCGGGCCCAAAACGCGCTTAAACTACATAATTTTGGTATCAAACGAAAGAGAAAAATTGCACGAGCACGACCTCAGGTGCCCCTTGGCGATTTATTTCGTAGTTTTTGAGTAATTAACAAAAGAAAATTAATATTTTTAGCGGGACTATAGCTAAAAGTAGCTTTTCCCGGCTAAAAAAAGCTGTTCAATTTTGAGATGGTGTTGCCGAATGCCGAATTTTGGATACTCGAATACGCGGGCTTTTTGAATCTTTTGTTAGCACTATTCTCAACAAACGAAAATATTGTTGAGTTTACAATATTTCTTGATTTTATGGAACAAATATAGTTTAGAATACAATATTCCTCGACTTTTGAGTTTAGATTAAAATATTTGGCTACCAGGGCAGTCAAACAGCGCGCCAAATAAAAAATAGCGTTTGACAACACTGAAATCTAGCTTTACCCGATTTTTCCACTTTTCAACACTGAAATCTCGAGTAGTAATAGTAAACATTTACCCCAAAAAGCCGCATGTATTTAAGCGAAGTTTTCGAATTTTGAACGAAGGAAACTTTGTGATAAGTTTAATTTAATTTTAGTGCAAACGAATCTCATAGATATATATTCAATGGAATCAAAGGAGTTTCAGGCTCGCGGTTGGTTTGAGGTGACATTTGCTTTTAAGTTGCATCACTATATGCCATAATTTCAATTGGCTTTCATTTTATATATGTACATATGTATGTATGTATGTTTCTTTCGTAGGAATCGAAACCTAAAACTGGCGTCAAGCATGGCACAGGCACACAGAATATGTTGGAACTGACACCACATTCGGGACGTCGTCCTTATAAGAGCATCTTTGATTGGGGCGTCATTTTTCCATATGTCGCTCAAGTTGTGCGTAGCGAAAAATTCAAGTACCCACAGGTAAAAAACGGACATGAATTGGCATGTAACACTGTATCACTTATGAATTAATTGTTTGCAGGTGACAGGAAACGTACACAATGATGTGGTCCTTAAGCATGCCATCAAGCAGGCGGCGGATCAGACATTACGGGAACAACGCTATGCCAAAAACGGACATCGTCTGCTCAGTCGCAGCATTAGCGGCGATCAGGATGAAGAAGAGGACGCTCAAGCTGGTATATCATATCAGAATATTTTGAACAAACAGGAAAAGCGTGCCATCAGCATTCTCAAGGATATGGGATCTACGCTAAATAACGCTTTACTAGCCTTCACTTCGTGGTTGCTGTACAAACTATTGCCCTGCTTTTTATCCGGCGTTGTTACGGACACGAAACAGATCCAAATGCTTAGAACTGCCGCAGAGAAATCACCCGGAACGCCATTGATATTTGTGCCGCTGCATCGCAGTCACTTGGATTATATTATGGTCACATTTATACTAACCAACAATGATATACGCAGTCCCCTAGTAGCCGCAGGAAATAATTTACAAATTCCAGTCTTTGGGTCACTACTCCGAGGATTGGGTGCGTTCTTTATTAAACGCAAAATTGATCCGGTGGAGGGCAAGAAGGATGTGCTATATCGTGCTGCTCTTCATCTGTATCTGACTCATGCTCTAAAACAGGGTCACAATGTAGAGTTCTTTATCGAAGGCGGAAGGACGCGTACTGGTAAACCCTGCATGCCCAAGGGTGGCATACTTTCGGTCATTGTGAATGCATTCATGGATGGCAGTATACCAGATGCCCTTCTAGTCCCAGTCTCGGTCAACTATGAACGCCTCGTCGACGGAAATTTCGTGCGCGAACAGAAGGGCGAAAAGAAGATACCAGAATCGTTTACCAAGGCCATTTCTGGCATTTGGAAGGCATTGAATTCAAACTATGGACTGATGCGTATTGACTTTAATGAGCCCTACTCGATACGGGAGCTTGTTAATTCATACAATAAAATTGCCCTCGAAGATGGTTCCACAAAGGTGTACAAGCCAGCCGCTAGGTAAACTTCCAGATAAAAGCCAATCTATAGAAACATTTATTTATTTCCCGTTGATTTCGTTTAGAACCCTGCAACACAACCAATCGACGTCCTCGCTATATGGGACTGACGTCGTTTGCGAGGAGCATCGCAATTTAATCGACAGCATCTCACGTCAAGTGGTTTTCGACTGCGCCGCAGCCACCTCTGTGATGTCCACAAATGCTTTGGCTTTTCTGCTACTCACACGTTATCGGCAGGGTGCTGTTGAGCAGACTCTAGCCGCTGCCCTCGATGACCTGAGAAACTCATTGTCTGGCTGCAAAGACATCGGCTTTTCCGGTGAATCTTTTCACGTATTGGCTTATGCCTGCGATTTACTGGGCCCAGGTAAGCCAATAAGACCCATATTGACGTTATCTGTAAAATATAATTATTTCCTATTTACCGTGCGCAGGTCTCGTTTCTCGATCTCGCGATGATAATGGACGCATATTCATACGTGCTGTGCAATCAGTGGAGAGTTTTATTGAACTGGCTTACTACTCGAATATGCTAACTCCACACTTTGCACTTAGCTCCATTCTAATGAGCACTTACCATGCCCTACTGCCCCCACCATCCACGGAGCCAGCAGACAATAAAGCGACTTTGGGTGTTTGTAGTAAAAAGTTAATTGCGACTGCCCTGCAAAACTGTCAGGTTTATCGCTACGAATTTATTCTGAACAAACCCACACAAGTATTGGAGAATTTGCTGCATAAACATTTAGATGAACTGATCATCAGTGGTTGCATAAACAAATTGGAGGTAATTTTGCCAATTAATTCATTGTCTTGTGACATTTGACATTGGATGAATATTTGATTTTTAGTTTTCGAATGAAATGAGTGATACGAAAACTCGTAGGATTGCACGAGATCTTTCCTACTATCTGGATGGCGAGGATTATGACGGACCGTTGGAAGAGACTGAAACCATCGATTTGTTATACGCCAGTGAAACATTGCCACAGCAGCGTTATATCTGCGAGATATTGGCACCATTCAGCAATACATATTTGGCTGTGGCGCAGGCGCTTCAGATACTGAATCGAAATTCAATGTTAGAGTCGGAGTTTATTAGTTTTGTGATAAACGATTTAACTAAAAGAGTCGAGCAAGGCAGCTGTCCTTATGGTAGGTGTTATAACAATCATTCAACGAGAGATTATTTTTTTTTAATTTTGTTTTATCTTTATTAGCTGAAAGCATCTCAACGGATTCCGTGCGCAATTGTCTTAAACTATTGGAGAAGTGGTCTGTGATTGAGGTGTGCAACCAGCGTGGTATGCGCCTGATCTCACTTAACACCTTATACGAAATGTCGCAGGAGTCACTAAATACAATAATTAAGAAGATTGAAGCAGTGGTGCCAAAGTTCAATCAAGTTTAATATATATATATGCCTTTTTCTTTCTTCTACACTTAAATGTAATGTTTATACTCCTAGAACCTAAACACAAACACACAGACCTAAATTAAGTATAGTTATATGAATTCATAAAAATAACACACATTTACGATATGCCAAAGCAATGAAAGATGAACAAAAGTCTAAACCTCCTCATACAAATAACATATACCTATATATGTGTATATATCTATATATATTTTTGCTACTCAACGGTCGTTCCTCAGCTATGAAGGCAGAAGAGGCAGCCAAACTAAACGAAATCCATTATTTTGTGTAAAAATACCTTAATGAACTGAATTTGATATTAAAAATTTCTTTTATAAAACACCTTTATAACGTATGTCAAATGCAAAAAAAAAAAAAATAGAAAACAATTCAACTAAGTAATCATTCTCAAAAAATATTAAGGATATACAATAAATACGGTAAGCAGTGATGGAACGAAGATGCAAATGCAGTTGCAATTTACAAGAAAAAAAAACCTTCAATATATATATCTATAATGTAATCTCGGATACCCGTGTATCCCATTATTGAACCACAGGTTCATCAACGGAACCGATTTGCTTGATTTTTAAAGTGACGTTCGAAGCCGGAGAAGTCGCAGCTAGAGTCTTGATCTTCTTGCTCTTTTTGCTTGCACTACTGTCCACAATGTGAATTCGCAGGGCACTAGAGATGCTCTTTCGATGTTGAATGGGCTTCACTTTGCCGTTGCCTTTGTTCTTTCCATTTAGCTGTGCGCTCGATTCCTGCACGAAAAATCGATTTGTAGAAAGATAAAGGAAATAGCATGAGATTGTGTGTTTACCTTCAAGCCCTGATCTTTCAGTTTGCCACCAATTTCTCCTGAACAACGTTCTGCACCACAATAGCATGCCTTTTTGCCATTGTTCATAAGATCATCCCACAGATAGTTGAATGTCAGTTCCGTATTCTGTTTAAAGTGGGAAAGCAAATAATAAATCATAATGAATATAAACAAGATTAGTATCTGGCTTACCGCTGGAATGTCCTTGATGGCAAACAAACCCACTCGATGTATACAATTTACACTCCACTTTTGAGTCTCGCAATTTGGTTCGCAGGAATGGTTCATGAACCGGGCCAGATTACCCTTGGGACCTGCATCAATGATGAAGTCCTTCTCTACTCCCAAAAAGTAATAATTCTCATCACGATCTCGTTGCTTCTGCAGCATGCGCTTCTGGAACTCGGCATGATTGATCACCTCTCCCACATACTCGATGACAAAATCGCCCTCGGCAATGGCTTCGCGGCAAACCAGGCCAAAGCCACGATCATTCATGTAGACAACATCCAGACGAGGTGATTTGCGCATCTCAAACATTTGGTTCTCGCATCGATCTCCGGCTCTACAGTACTCCGGATTGCATTCGTTAAATAGCATGCGATTTAGACAGCCCGATTCTGGGCCACATGGATGTTCTAGCCCCGGCTGACAATCGCAGACACTTAAGTCCTCCAGATTGCTAACGAGCCGTACAGGCATCACCGGCTTATTAGCTTTAATTTTAACATAGGGTGGTGGCATTAGCTTATTGCCACTTAACCGTCCAATATTTTGCTCCTGCCGCCGGGCTTTAATGATCTTTAGAAACCGCGATGCCTCCTCCACTCCTGTAGCATAGTTTTTGACTAACTGTGACTTGCTTTTGTACGATTCGGCAGTGTCCCCCTCGATATAGAGATAGACGCGGCGACGCGATATCCATCCATGGTCATGAGTACCGAAAAACCGTACTACAAAATCATTGGGTCCATGAGATTTCTTTTGAATATTGCTGGGAATCTCTGTGGGCGGCAGAATAATTGATGGCCACCATCGGAAATTGTTGAACTTGGCCCACACAATCTCACCGTAGAGGGGTAGTCGTCCGCTTTCGCATTCCTCGCAGATGTAACTCTCGTTGGTCTTTATGGGAATATTACGACAGTGGGCATGGACAGCAATGGGACATGTTTCACAGCAGACTAACTCGCCGCCTTTGACACAAATGTAGCACCAAAGAACATTCACATGAGCATCGGCTTTGGCGATATTATGCCTCGGACAGATGAGATGGGTGCTGGTTAGCAGGCGAGAGCCCGCAGGAATGCAATGTGAATCCTGGTGATAGGTGGCTGGACACTTTACACATTTACAGAGCTTGGAGCTGCCCAGTTGCTGATAACGATTGCTGGGATCATCTGACACGCAAGTGTGGCACACATGCATGGGACACCGTGCGGATGATTTACTAACATTCGCTTGAGGCCAATATTTGCAACAACTAATGTGGAATTTCGTTAAACACATCGGCTGGCTACAGACAACCAGCGATTGGGATTGGGATTGCTCACCCGCTTCCTTAATGGGTGAAGTAGGCGGTGATATGCTGGGTGGCTGCAATTTATGACAAATACAACAAGCATCCGATTGACCCGTGATGCACTCATGGCACACCAGTTCCACGGGCTCTCTTTCACTTACAACATGACCAGTTTCCGTTTCTGAATTGGGTGTCGATGATGTGATTGGTTCGACAGGGGGAGCAGTTACTGTGGGCTTTCTTCCTCTACCAGTTTTAGAAGTGGCATTAGCCACTCCATTTAATTTACGTTCCAGACAACTAGCATGTAGCCAAGTGTTACAGCCTCGAGAGCAACGCTGAAGTTCAGAACCAGGTTCATGGCAATATTTGCAAACTGGCTCCTTATTAAGACCACGAAAGAGATATTTCCGATCCAAGTGAAGAATATCGTCCACAACCTCCTCAATAGGTCGATTGACTGGCTTTCTTGGCTTCGGGGTCTCTGAGGGACGGGACTCAGCCACGGATTCAACGGTGTCCGGAACAACAACTGGTGTAATGCTTCTCTGTAGCATCATGCTTTTCAATCGGCTAGACAACCTTTTGGTAGTGGCGGATGAATTATCGCCGGAACCGCTCCGTGCCTTGTTAGGAAGAGTTGAGCCAAGCTGCTGTTGGTGCTGTTGCTGTCTTATCTCCCCATTGGCAACCACTCGTTCCAATTCACGTAGTTGAATCTGTTTCAATGACCAAATATTATTCACTACAGATAACAATACCTTCTCGACTTTCTCATCCTGCTGATATCCCATCACATACTCCTTAATAGCATTGTATAATTGTCCGAATTCCGAGTTGCCGTAAATGCCTGAATTGGTGGAAGTGATTGTCTTATTTGTGCTAGAGACGGTGGTGAACGCCGGTCCTGTCTCGGTTTCAGCTTCACTACTTAGTTTTCGTCGCTTGGAACGCTTCTCATTCAAATGCTTGACGGGCGAAAAGGCGGGGCTAAGTGGCGATTCGGAACGTTCACGCTTTAGTGCTATCAGTGGCTGAAGAGGCGGAGCCCGGGCATGTAAATTGTCTGTTGAGTCGTACAGACTGCTACCCATATCAGAAGTATCCTGTAGCATAGAACTGGAACGCTTTTGTCTATTTAATGCGATGGCGTTTTCGTACATCTGACAGAATTTCTCCAACCGCTCGGCATAGGGAAGCTCGGCAATCATTTGTGCCTCCTCGATGGCTTGTTGCCACACTGCCATTTTATTACGCTTAGCTACCATCTGTCGGTACTTTCCGCTTTTCGAACCTTGCTTGATTCGCACCTCCTCGCGCAATTCTTCGAATGCCTTCAGACCTTGAAATGGCAAAAGGTTCTCCGGTTTGATCCAATTGCGGCGTCCATTGTCTGCGAAGAAACGCACATGTACCTGAATACGCATCGAAGCGTTTTCGGTTGTAGGACGCTGCGGTAACGCCGGTGCGTTGCTAACAAGCTGTCCAAACGGATCTGGACACACCATGCATGGCCAGAAGCAGAAGGAGAACACTTTACCCCAGTAAAGATCACCAACTTGATAAGTGGGCCACGCGGGATCAATAATTATCGACAAGCCCTTGGCGCTATCTATGCTTACGGATGATGGTGATTTTAAAAAGCCACTAGTAGCTTCCAGCGTAACTGGCTGGTCTGGCGAAGAGTTGCTGCTATTCAATGGTATTTCCTGACAATTGCTTGCGTCAGAGTCCTTTTGTTTTTCTACAGCCTTGCTTGTTTTCGTTTCCTCCTGATGGTCAACATCAGGCAAGGACATAACAACTGGCTCCTGCTTGATTTGAATGTTTTCCTCTACATTATTTGTTGGCTGATCCTTCTCTTTATCATCCATCTCGTCCTTCAAATCAACCACCATGTCGGGTCTTTTTTCGTCTTCCTTCACAACAATTGGAGTGTCTGTTGCTACTACTGCTGCTGATGCCATCTTTGTTTTGGGGTTACGCTTCAGTTTACGTTTGATTGTTTTACGAACTGGTGCAATGGCCATATCCTCAGCATCCGCTTCAAATCCTGTGCTATTGGGTGAGTTGGCTCCGTTCTTAATAAGCAGCTTGTCAATGGGGCTTAAATAGTTCTTGTTTGTACTTCGATCCAGAAGTTGCGCCTGAACGATTGATTTTGGTGTGCCAACTGCCACCTCATTCTCTTTGGTCTCTTTGTTAGTGTTGCTATTATTTAATGTTCGACGACGCGTTGAGCGTTGCGAGTCATCCGTGTCAGAGAAAAGGATTGGCGAATTTCCATTATTATATCCAATGTATTTTGGACTCAGTGACGACTGTAAGTTAATTAAGTCTCGTTTTCCTGAAAAAATAATGCACACAAACACACACACACATACGCTTATTTATGATGCTGACAACATAAGCCGAAGATGATGATGGCTACTCACTACTGGTTACACCGGAACGCTGTTTTTCCACCAAAGGCGCCGTTGGCGTCGATTCCTGACTATGTTCTCCTTCGGTATCCGTTGGTTGGCCACTATCTTCTACTGTTGGGACAGGTTCCCGCTTGCCCAAGCTTGCGTCCGTAGCAGCCACATTGTCAGTATCCATAGTCTCTGTTTGTCTATACGCTTGGACACCGTCAACGTCGATCTCTGAGTGTCCATTCGTTGCACTCAACTTCATAATGCTCTATAATTGCTGTACTTAAACTCCAAATAACGGCAATGCGAGCACAGACGAATCCCAAGCGATCAAACTGCATCAATAAAAAAAAAAACTCCGCCAAATTTAGGGATGAGCGATAATCACTGTTCATCACGGTCATCTGAAAAGTCACAAGTCACAGTCACAGAACAGCGCAATCAGCATCAATCACTAGCAATTAATATTCAAAACGAAATGAATCCAATAAATTCATGATAAAATTCAATTTAAATTAAATTAATTTTACATTTTAAGTTAAGCTAAGTAAGTTATTAATAATTTGAAATTATTTCTTGCGTTTTTACGACTATTTTACCAGTATTTTTAGCACCAGTGTTGAACACAGTCGAAACTCGACAACTTGCAGTGTTAATTAACAGCAACCCGCGTGAGTTTTTGTTGTTGGAAAGACAACTAAAAGTTGTCTGTAATTTAAAAACAAATTATATTTTAAACTGCGATTATTTAGTTCTTACTTTAGATTCATTTGGAAATAAGGTCAAAGAAAGTCGGAGACAGTTTGACTACCTCTTGCAGTTAGATCACGTTTTATAAAGGCAAGAGTCACCGGTAAAAACACAAGCACCGGTACCTGAGATTACCAAGGTAACTTGAAATCTATAAACTTGTTATTTATAATCAATATATCGTTTCGATTTATATCAGAACAAACAAACGGAATATTGTTAGGCCCAGTGAAAAAATGAAAATCGAGGAGGTAAAAAGCACTGTGCGCACTCAACGCATTGCCGCACACAGCCATGTGAAAGGCTTGGGTCTGGATGAGACTGGCGGGGCTATTCAAAGCGCCGCTGGATTGGTCGGTCAAAAAGCAGCACGCGAGGCGGCTGGCATAGTAGTGGACTTAATCAAATCAAAGAAAATGGCTGGCCGTGCTCTTTTACTTGCTGGTCCACCTGGCACAGGCAAAACGGCAATTGCTCTGGCTATAGCTCAGGAGCTGGGCAATAAGGTACCCTTCTGTCCAATGGTGGGCTCGGAAGTTTTTAGTAACGAAATTAAGAAGACAGAAGTCCTGATGGAGAACTTCCGTCGCTCGATTGGCCTACGCATCAGGGAGACCAAGGAAGTGTACGAAGGCGAAGTGACTGAGCTGACTCCAGTGGAGACCGAAAATCCCATGGGGGGGTTATGGCAAGACCATTAGCAATGTAGTAATTGGCCTTAAGACCGCCAAGGGGACAAAACAATTGAAACTTGATCCGAGCATATTTGACGCTCTACAAAAGGAGAAGGTTGAGGTCGGCGATGTTATTTATATTGAGGCAAATAGTGGAGCAGTGAAGCGTCAGGGACGCAGCGATGTCTTTGCTACTGAATTTGATTTGGAGACAGAGGAATATGTACCGCTACCCAAGGGCGATGTCCATAAAAAGAAAGAGGTTATCCAGGACGTGACTCTTCATGATCTAGATGTGGCCAATGCTAGACCACAGGGTGGCCAGGATGTGCTTTCCATGATGGGCCAACTAATGAAGCCCAAGAAGACCGAAATAACAGGTATGTGTAAAGTAATAAAAGTACTATATTATTAAATATTTTATCATATCTGCATCTCGTTTTAGACAAACTTCGCATGGAAATCAACAAAGTAGTCAATAAATATATAGATCAGGGCATAGCGGAATTGGTGCCGGGAGTTCTTTTTATTGATGAGATTCACATGCTAGACTTGGAGACATTCACATATTTGCACAAGTCTCTAGAGTCGCCTATTGCGCCAATTGTAATTTTTGCCACCAACCGTGGTCGCTGCGTCATCCGGTAAGAGTTTATAGTAAAAAAAGTCACTAGTAAACGGGTATTAACCAATCAATCTTATTCATTTTAGTGGCACTACTGATATAATCTCACCGCATGGCATTCCTTTGGATTTACTTGACCGTTTGCTTATAATACGTACCTTGCTTTATTCCACCTCGGACATGGAGCAGATTATTAAATTGCGTGCCCAAACCGAAGGATTGCAGCTAGAGGATTCAGCATTTGCGCGACTTAGTGAGATAGGAACAAATTCCACCTTGCGCTATGCCGTTCAGCTCTTAACGCCAGCTCATCAAATGTGTAAGGTGAATGGACGCAATCAAATAACTAAGGATGACATCGAGGATGTCCATTCGCTCTTCTTGGATGCCAAGCGTTCGTCAAAACATTTGTCGGAGAAGAATAATAAGTTTATGATGTAAGAAAGGAGATGCTATAATTCTATACTGAAACATCTGGGTTTACGACTACAATTACATACATTTTTCGAAAAGGTTTTTCTTAAGAAAAATTTGCTTCACTATTACCAAAATTCGATTTTTTTTTTCCAATAAACAACTTTTTCCCGTGTACACCATTTTTAATAGAGTCTGCACATTTGAATAAGTGCAATTGGAATCTTCCAGAGTTAATGGCATGAATAGGCTTTATGAATTAAAGTTTCTAAACGATCACGCATTATAGGCCATGAAAATGAAAGCGAGCATTTCCAAGATAATTCTGGCATCTGGAGTTCATTTAACGGAATTTGAAATAAATATAGAATGTGTTTAGTACACTAAAGAAAAGTAACGAATTGAACCATTTCAAATAATTATGTTTGTAGTATTTGTAATATTGCAAGATTTAAATGATAAAAGTGTCTATTGGGTATTATTTTGGTGAATTCTAAATGTTTGCTGGGTTGTGTTGTTGTTGTTGTTCTTAGTGTTGATTTTGCATTGGAGGTAAGCAGACGTGCGGTCGGACGGTTTTCGATTTTTTCGAAGTTTACCTGGCCCGTTAAAGCTCCCCGCCTACTAAAAAGTGCAATTGTGTGGCAGTGTACGTGTGTGTTTGAGGTGGGTGTCGACGCCGGCAACTGCAATGCGTCTTGTGTTTAGAGTGATTAATTTAATTTAATTCAACAATTTCACGCTCAGACAGTGAGCCGCTGCGAGCCCGCGACGTAATCATATATAAGTGTCAAATAGTCATTAAAAATAGTCCCAATTGACTATTTTAATTATTTAAATGAGTGTATTTTTGTGAATGTGTAGATGGTTTTAGACCTTGGTAATGAATGTTGGTCTTGCTGATGGCAGGATAAATGTAAAATGGAAACATTTGGAAGCCGTCTGTGGGTGAACGAACAGCAGGAGAGACAAAGAATAGCCAGCGAGTAGGACAGACAAACAAAGAGAGCGAGAGCACGGGAGCAAAACAAACGAAGTAAAGCGGCGGCGGCAGCAACAACAACAAACACATTGAAGGTAAGTGCGTACACAAATGTACATACATATCTATATGTGTGTTTGTCTGCGTTAGTGTGTGTGTGTGTATGTGAGTGTGGGGGCCGCACCTCCCAAGCAGATGGGAAAATTAGCGGTGTCTCTGACTCCATATATGTACATATTAGTGTGTGTACGTGGGCGGTTGTTACAGTTTTGTTTTTTATTTTCTTTTTTGGCATTAACTGTTATTATTATTTAAGTAGCACGCACTCCTCATCATTACATAATTTCTGTTGTGTCTCTGTGAAAGCAAAAGTGAGACAGACGGCTCCTGGGTTTTTATCTACCCCGTATCAAAACATACATAGGTCAAATGGGTATATAAAGATCGCCAACATATTTGATTTGATCGAAATATTTGAATTTTGAATAGATCTTAAAGCATACACATAATAGATAAATTAAACATTACTTAAACAACAACTGATAAGCAAAATTCCATTAAAATATATGTGAGTAAGAGAGAGCAAAAAATGTCTTGTATTCGTTTTATTGGCAATGAGTATCTCCAAGTCGTTGATGCAAAATTACGGTTTCTAAAGTATCTCGTTTTGTGTTCTTTTTGGTCGGTGCTTCTTCTAACTCATTCGAAATTCTAAGCCAGTTTTGTTTGTTTTATTTATGAATGACTGAGATGAGTGGGGAGAGATGATTAAGATTATTAAAATTAATTGCAAGCATACATTTTGATTTGATTTTTTGGTCTCAGATTCTTTTCCCTTTTTTTTTGTGCGTAAACCAGTTGCGCGAATAGCTTTTTTGTCTGATTAATGTCTATATCCAACACACACACATACATACACATGTACATACATATACGCTCAGCTGCTGGCTTTGTTTCTCGCCATAAATCAAATCGTGTAGAAATTCCTGCAAAAAAAAGAAGCTTATTTTGTGTGTGTGTGTGTGTGTGTGTGTAGGTATATCCCCCTCCCTCACATGTCTCTCACTCACAATAACACTGCAGCTGCGCTTCCCCATCATCCCAAAACTAAAAACGAAAAGCTGTTTATGTAAAAATGTTTTAAACGCGAAAATTACTCGGTTAGCCCCGCCGCAGTTGGCCAAAAAGCATAAACAACACATTTTTATGGGACGCCGGCGGCGACGTAAGCGTCGCCCACTCGCTGACGGTCTCTTTCTCTCGCTCTCGCTCTCTGACGATCGTTGGCCAATTTTTTATGACCCTCTCCGCTGTTTTTGAATACCCTCGAAAATGAATAACTGAATTTGATTTTAGCCGGAAGTTTGATCAACTGAAAAACACAATCGGTAAGAATTGGCCTCGTCTTTGTCTTCAAATTGAACCAATTTAATAAAATCGAAATGAACAGTCGGAGTGATAATTACAAAACTGAATATATAATGTCGTATAGATATAGTGTTACTACCATATCTTTTGTTGTTGTTTTTAACATTTTGACCAAAACTTAAATACTCCAACACACATACAGCTTAAGAGACTATCGATGCCATTTAAAAAAATTACATTAGTACATATGACAACATACATATGTATGTATGTACATATGTACGTATGTATGTACATACATACATATGTACATTTGTGTAAACATGTGGCTAAAATAATATGTATGTATGTAGGTGTGAACCTAAGGCTTTTCGACTCATTAAATCATTATAACTGAACGTTCTGTGTTATTTTCTCTTTGGGCAATTTTATGAAAAATATTTGCAATAGGTAATATTTTCATAAAACTAAGTATTTATTGCTTTATTTTTTAAGCACATCTGCCTAAAACATTTCAAGTATTGGGTGACATGCATTAATTAAGTCAGATTCTGTTGGACCTTCTCCATCACCACTTAAGTTTAAAGCTACACCTGTTTAAAGGCATTATAAAGTTTGATATTCGTTTTATATTTACAAACATATGTATGTACATACATATGTACACATTTGTGTACGTATGTATGTATGTATATGTACATAAATGCACATTATTTTCAGTTTTTGGCCATAAGACGAAAATTTATGTTGCTCATTTTGCCTGCAATTAGTTTCATATAGTCAACTGCGCATGTTTGTAGTTGCCTTATTACTATTATTTATTACGACTCTAAGCTACTTACTGTCATAGCCCAACGACGACGACGACGGCGGCGACCACGATGACGTCTTTCGATAGTTATTTTAGTGTCCAATGTTGTTGCTGTGTATTATTACTATAATACACGGCCCCAGATTATCACAAAATAAGAGGTAACGTTCTAAGATATCCACAGACGGTTTTGATTGACTGATTTCACCGTTTTTCCACCCAGACCTAAAAATTTGTTAAAAGGGTGTTTTAAAATCGGTGTTCCAGCTTAAAGTAGAACAATTTTTTGGTTTTGGGGCAATTGTTTGCCCTTTGCAAGGTTGTCGCAGTGCTAACGGTAAGCGCGACGACATTCTTACATTTCAATTTTATAGACATCGGAAGGGTAGAGAGGCTGCTCCCACCGTCACTCGTCAAGGGGTCAGTAAAGAAGATGGAGCAAGAACGGAACGAAGCATTTCTATGAAACATCGTTGCCAAAGCCACATACATACACAAAGCAACAGCTGCGCTGTCTCTGCCTCTGTCACTGCCACTGTGCGGCCTGTGTGTCTATTGTGAATGTGCAACAAACAGCCTTGTAAGCGCCACCCACACAAAAGCAACAGCAGCGGCAGCGACCACACAAAAATTTGTAAAGCAGAGGCAGCCCCCGAGAGCAAAGACATTGTCGACGCCAACAGCCAAAGCAACACCAACACACATAAATACACATATATACATACATATATGAGAACGACGAAGTGGTTGTGGTTTGGGTTTCTTCGTCGTCGTCGTCAAACTATGACGTGAACAGCTCAGTCAGTCAGCCGCTCTCTTGCGGTGTCTCTCTCTCTCTTTTCACCTCCTACGCTAATGTTTTTCAAGTCGAGCTTCAAAAAGCGCGTCATATGCTCAGCTAAGCGTGCTGTGGGGAGTTTGGTCAGAAGGGGTGGAGGCGAGGAAAGCTTAACTTGCTTTGTGACGTTTGGCTTGAGCCTTTGCTTGCCGTTTCTTTTGAAAATATTTTGCGGAGGCGGATGCGGCGTTGTTTCCAACTAAGGCATTTCGAAAGTGTTCTGGCGAAAAGTAAAATAAAAAGCTAAAGCTAAAATTTATAATTCTGGTATTTTCGAAAAGTGTTTGTATTGTTTTGGTTGCAAAATTCGCTTTTGGGTCTAGACGAAAAAACGGTTATGGATGAGTTACGACAACGTTGGCGCCAGGTTTTTAATTAATTTTTCATTTTTAGTCTGCATTCATTACACCTTCATTCATGCAGCTTGTAAAGATGAACATACTCACAGTGGTTCAGCAATTATTTGTGTATGTATGTTTTAAAGGCTCTTTCAATAGTTGCGGAAGCTCAATTTATACGATGAAACACCTACCAGTTTTTGTTTTACCAATATTCAACAGAACTAAGCTATAAACCACTGTGCATACAACATACATACATATGTATGTAGGGGTGTATATGTGTATGTACGTGTATGTAAGGTTTATGTGTGGGCGACTTTTGTCTTGGTGTTTGATGATGAGTGAATTCATTTAAAAAGTATTGCGGTGACTCAAAACTCATGAGCACATACATACATATGTATGTATGTACACTTATACACACAAAGGCCTATTGAGAAGCTCAATAAAACGGTTGAATAGGGAAACGGCATCGAATTGTGACTTACGGTAAATGCATACCTACATTTGTGTATCTCCTGTAATTACAAGCATTTACTCATAGGACAGTGGCGTATTGTACAGTTCTAAACGATCCCTTCTACAATTTATTAGAAATAAATTAGAAATATGTTGGATTTAATGTGTGGTGTGTATTTAAGCATTTTATGCAACCCATCAGCTAGGAATTGGTTTCGGATCACAGTTATGCAAATATCTACAAATGTGATCTCTGTTCGCTCCATTCTGCTAAGGAAGTTCTCAAACCCGTGTTCGAGCTCCATAAAAATCTATTCCATTTCCTCAAATTATCAAAAATAATTAATCTGAAATTTTCGTGTAATTTGTGCAGTAAATAAAAATTGATCTCTACACACATGACATTCTTATGATAAAAGTCTTTTGTTTGTTTGTACATACATATGTACATATGTACATATGTATGTATGTATGGATGTATACATCGGCCGATAAGGTGCTAAAGAAAAAGTGCTAAATATTTGCACACAATAACCCCAATTGAGTGCCGATACCTGTGTGAGAAATGTGCTTTGCTCTTTCTCTCAGTACATATCACTCTCTCGCTCTCTCTTTCCCTCTCTATTTACTGGTAAGTTCATTATTTGTTAGAGCAAGACCGTTGCAGTTGCCTAAACGTCTGCCCTTATCAAACGACAAGCGACTCAATTTACTTAGTACCGCGCTTTACCCGGTCTGCATGATTCATGCTTTTGGCATGTTGACGTCGCAACGTCAACGTCGATGCTGACGTCGAGTCATTTGCTTTTGCCTTCTGATGGTTGATGGTATAAGGTGGGTTGGTTGGGTGGGTGGGAGCTAGGGTGCCTGTTTTTTGCTTGTTAATTTTAATTGATTTTAATTTGATTTGCTTTAAGTGAATATTGTTTGCCCAAAAGTCATCATCGTGTTTTTTGCTCTTACTACATAGCTTGCCTACAACCGTGCGGTTCGTCAAAATAAATTGAATTTTTGAGTAAAAGATAAAGTGAGGAAAAATATTTTATTTAAACATAGCCAAGTGGGGCATTGCATTGCCTTCTTTAATCCACTATCCTTCATCTCTAGTCCCGCGCAAACACACATAAAACCGACTAAAAACAAACACAATTGCCGGTTTCAGCAGGTCTCTAGAGAATTCTCCATCCAGAGGCAGACACTATACACTTTGTTAGCTCCTTAAGGTGTGTTGTGGGAGTTCCTTAGACCCCAAAGTAGCCCACCTCAAATAGAACTTTTCTTGTTTGTTTTTTTTCTTTTTCTTCTTTTTCATTTCTTTTCTAAATGCATTTTTACTTCAGCGCGCCTTCTTCCTGTCAGTCAAGCAAAGAGACGCATAGGAGATAAAATGAGTTGTGTGTGTGTGTGTGTGTGCAGTGAAGCCATCGACATCCTTTTGTTGCCCTTATGTCTTTGTTGCTGTTATCCTGGGCATAAAGTTCAAGAAGTTGCACAGAAATTGTGTGTATTTTTTTCCTAGTGCTGAACCTTTGCACTAGGAATGCATTTTTATGCGCATTATTAAGTCCCCCCTCTTTATCTTTCCTTTTGTCCTTTTTCGAAAGTTGCAAAAGAAAAAAATGAAGAAAACTGCTCGTCATTCATCTGGTCTGAAATAGATGTGTCTTAAGAATTTAGAGTTAGGTATTTATTGTGCATTTTTGAAATAGTCTTATATAAAGGACATATGGACTTATGCATTTTAAATTATTTTGCCGAATGTCTTTTACGAAAATTACTGTTACAGCTATTTTGACAACTATCCAATTGTTTCATCAGCAAGACTTCCCTAACCACTTTAAAATCATTCAGTTCTACACTAAAACTAAAAAGGAAAAGCGAAAATGGTATTTTCAAACTACACTTAAAAAAACAAAAAACAATCAGTGAAATTTTATTAAAAGTCAGTTTATGATGCAGTGATATCATAATGCCGGTAAATAGTAACTCGGGCAAAAATAAAAAAAACGAGCAACGAAATTAACAACGTCAAGCTCCAAGCAAAAAATTTACTCTATGTACATATGTGTGTGGTTGGCGTCTGCTTTCTCCTACATTCTTCAACCTCGTCCTCAACTCCTCCATCACATGCAATCATTTTAAATCTGGGCAGCAAAAATGCAGCCACTTTTGCCGTGCGCGCTCATCAAAAAAAGATGCGAAATATATGTGCCATATATAAGCATATGTACATATGTATGTAGGGTATATCCTATATGTATATGCTTTTAGTATATATGGGTTACATGGCGGTAGGACGGAGAGGAGAGGAAACAACGCCAACGGTTGCATAAATATAAATAAAATAATACAACGGTCATGGGCAGGGGCAGAGGCAGGGTATACATACAAACACATATGCAGTAAATATGCAAAGCTCACATGCACACACATACAGACACAAGCATACAAGTTTTGTGGCTATGGAAAATGGGTTGGGACGGTTTGGGTTTTGGCGGAAAAGATGCCTCTTGCCTTTGCCTCTTGGCTCAAAAATCCTAAAATGCTTAGCGTGGCAAAATCAATTTGATGCCATTTGTTAAAAAGGTTTATGCGAGTGTGTCTATGTGTGTGCGAATGTGCATAAAATATGACTAAGGATTTTTCACGCGAGAGAGAGAAGTTTGTTGGAAAGCAAACTACTGTATGCAAAAGTATTTTCATTTTTAGATCAAATTTGTACTTGTATAAAGCAGAACAGCTAAGCAGAGAGCTGGAGATCATAAATTTAAAAAGGACATTACTAGGACTAATATATAATTCAGATTTTTTATTTTTCCATTCAGATTACGGGTTTATCTCGATTTCTTAATAACTACAAAATTGCATACCTTTTTTCATCCTGAACTTGTAAATCAACAAATTTTACAAATGTTAAGCTTGCAAATTAGTTTAAACATTGGTTCATTGCAATTTGCCAACAATCCAGTAGGCAGAATTTCACTGCTAAAATTTGGCTTAAATAAAAAGTGTTAATAGACAGCTTTAAAGTACAGTCTATCGCTTCACCAAGACAATCCGTAACTACAGTCATTTGATTTGAAATAATCAAATATCGAGTATTCGAATATATGGGCCAGGAGTTGGTACAACAAAGGCGCAAAGTCGGCTAATAACTTCAGCCGATTTCGAGCGTGATACAAATACACAACGGAAATATATATTTATAAGAAAATTGTAATATATGAAATTTAATCTTTTGTTTTTATTCGATTTGTACTAACAATTTTGTTAAGGACATCATTTTCGATTATTTCAAGAACCCCACCAAGAGTCCCACCCAACGCTTTAATATTTAATTAATTTAAACTAATTTATTGTCATCTCCTTAGAGTATTTCGTTTTCGACACATAGTTTGTATTTGGTTTAGTTTCATACATTTTGTGCCACTTTTTCGTCATTTGCTGGGGCGGGTGTTGTTGTGTATGTTGGTGTTTAGTAGTTAAATATCGGTCAAGGCTATCTTGTAAATGCTGGCAATGTTAGTGCTAGCTGTCGCATAGTTTTGAGCACAATTTATGAGTGAAATATATTTATGCTACCAAATCCAAAAGGCGGTACGAACTAATTCCACCTGCAACAAACATTTCCAGGACAACCGCCGACTGACAAAACGCCTCGAAACGAAAAGGGAACAACATCTAATTCGGGTCAAGGATACAAGAAGTTTGTATGTATGTACATAGTGAAAGGTTAAGACATGCGGCATGCAATCCTCGACACGTTTTTCTTCTGTTTGATGGGCGTGGCAGTCGGTTTACTGCTGATTAAATGTTCCCTACAGTCCTGCCAACTACCCAAAAGAAAAATAACAAAAAGGCATTTCCTTTTACACTTTGCGTGTTTTCTGTTATTTCTGCTTTTTCTGCATTCTTTGCGGCTTTGCGGCTGACTGATGATTGAGTGATGGTTGACACACCGGGTTGATGATAAAATAAAATGCTGGCTTTTTCGGGTACAATTGAGATGGCACTTGCAATTCCATTTGAAATTGTCATTCAAGATCAATTATCTCACATACCTCCACTTCAACATCTATGTCAATGGATGGACGCAAATGCAATTTAAATACAATTCTTGGCATGTCCATAGCCCTAATTAAATTACGTATACGCCGTGGGTTACCGCTAGATGGAATATAATTAGCTTAGCTTTAGAATTTACACCAAAAACCAACCGACAACAAACAAGCAAACAAATTGCAATCAGTGCCACCAGCCACAAGGAGAGCGAAGTTGCAACAAAATCAACTACGACTACTACTGCTGGTATCATTGAGCCATTTTGAAAGCATTCAACTCCCAAAACCCACAAAATTTTCATGTAATCCCATTTAAGCAAGCTGCTTTTCAACAGTAAATTGGGTTGCGTTTCGGCTTGGTCTGGTCCTAGGACTTATCAACACTTGTTTATAGAAACAGGGAGAGGTAGAGACAGCGTAGATAGAGAGAGAGAGAGAGAGAGAGAGAGAGAGAGAGAGAGAGAGAGAGAGAGAGAGAGATAGAGAGAGACAGAGACACGCAATCCAATTCAATCCAAAGCAAATCCAAACTATTGCATCTCCTATACCATCTCCATTCAAAGCAAACGCATTTGTCGTCTTATTGTTAGTTTTGCCTTTCTTTTTACTGTCGCTGTAGTAACGGCAACGACTTCTTAATCCATTTGCTGCATTGCTGTCAGTCACGCCCACTATAAAGTCTAGATATACATACATACATATATCTGTATGTACAGGCGTAATAAAACTTTTTACTTTTCTCAAGGCACTTGCTTTCCCTAGGTATTTTCTCATGCATTTTTACTTTGCCTTTTTTGCTTGCTAGTGACAAACGCTAATAACGTGGCTTACACGCCCTCTATTTTCACAACATTGAAACTAGATTAGTTTAAACAGAAACGAAACGGTCTTAAAATCTAAAGGCCAATTAAGCGATGAGCCAATTATCTACATTATGAAAATATATCACTTAGTTTATTTGATGAATAAAAATTTAAAACACTCAGCTCAAGACAAAGAGTTCCTCACTTAGAATGGAAAACTTAAGAATTTATGAGTGTAGATTTGTTCTTCTATGACTATTTTCCTTGTTTATTCTATTGACTACATTTTGTTTTTTCACATTATTTTTCTTTTTCAATTTATTTTCGGACTGACCTACATTGATGGCTGTATTTTCTGTTGGCCCGACACTTACTCCGAATCTCTTTTCGTCCCCCACACTTTGAACGTATTTTGGCTTTTGCCAAGAGGAGACAACATCGTCATTTGATTTTTGATTATAACGTCAATGAGGCGACACTCTGGTCACAGCTGCTGCTGCTGCTATGGAGATTCTCGCTTCTGAGTTTTGCTAGAGATATTTCTTTTATTTAAAAATAACATGAAATTATTTTAAATGTTTGACAGCTGGAAAAACTGTCGAACCAGGCAGCAGCGTCAATGAGTGACAAAAGTTCGCACAATTCGACCAGAACCCAGAACCCCAAAGAACGAAGAAATCCCCAAAACTGCTAACCAACCGACCAGCTAACTAACACAACTTTTCCGCCTTGGCCATTGCCTCCTTCTTGGCTTTTGTTCTGTTTTCTGTTCTCTGTCTTCCGTCTTTTTATCTGTGTGTGTGTGTGTGTGTTGCTGCTCTCCTCTGCACTCTGTTTTCCGTTTCCTGCGTTGCGCCAAAAATATGAAAATTTGCTGTCATGACCAACCTCCTCCTCCTCCTCCTACACTCTTCACTCTACTGCCATAACTAAAACCCATTAATTCAGATTTTTTCTTTTATACTCTTACTAAAGGTGTATAGAAAATATTGCGCTTGTTTAGTGTACAACATAATGAGTAATATAAAGTTTTAGTTATAAAAAATCCGATTATTATTCAAATAATCTATTAATCTAAATTATTGTTTAATATAGGTCCGCAAAAATCAATTCTATGCGATGATATTGCCTTAAAATGTTGGAAAAACTATAAAAATCGATCATGATATGATTTAGTCAGATGACCTCAATATAGAGAATATCCTCAAGAAAGTCTAGACAGGGTATACGTAAATTCGTAGTGCAACATTTTGAATAGTTTGAGTTCCTTAATTTCATTTCTTGCTGCTTCTGTTAAACTAAATTGTCATAGATTTCGTTGTTGTTGTTGCGGGTTTGTTTTTCTTTTCTGTCGGTTGTTATGGTTGTTAGGAATTGTTTTATGATATTGTCTTCTCGTATCGTTTCGTTTCGTTTTGTTTCATTTCGCTTTGATTTCAACAATAGGATACCATCTGGCCTTCGCATTCTTGGTAATTAACATCTTTTTATGGGAACTATATAGATACATAAATATTTTGTTAAAAACAAACCAAAAGCCATTTCCATCTGCATACAAAAATTGAGAGGAGAAGAGAATGCGTTAGTTGTCTGGATGGACATGGTCATATTGTTGCCATTGTTCTAAACACTGGATTGGAATTTGAAATTTTTAGGCCATTGGCATCGAAGAGAAAATAGTGCATGATGTTTTTGCTATTTGTTTCTTTTATATTTTGTTTGTTTTTTTTTTTTGCCGGTAGACCAATTGACATGCAATTTTTGCCATTCGTGAAATGATAGATTGAACGATTCATATCGTGAAGCCTTTGGCTTTGATTTGGTCGAGAGAGGAGGGCAATACTGAAACAAGCAATTTGGTTATTTGTCAGACAAGTTGAAAACAGCATTTCCCCTGCCTTAAGATGTTTTAAGTTTTAAATTTGTCAATATTTGACTTTATAATATCTAAAATTGCAGGATACCTAAATAATTCCTTTTTGAATTCCATTTGTAGATAGGATAATAATTATTTTGTTCGTACCAACTGTAAATTTTATATTAAATGCTCTTATGTTAATAAAACAAAAAACCGCAGCAGTTATTTCACTCCCTTCTAGTGGTAATAAAGCAATTAATATTGCAATGCATATTAAATTTATGCAACGTTTAATATGCGTGCTGCTTGCCACATGCCACCTGCCACCCACAATGCAACAGAAAAGATATCAACATACTAAATATATTCATTACGCTTAATAAGTTCCTGCTAATAATGATACTTAATAATTAAAATAAATATATGTGAAAATTATTAACATGTAATTGATTGATCAATAAGCATTTAATAGGTTTGAGTAGCATCATAATGATTAAAGACTCTTAACAAGTGGATATACATACATATAAATCCAAAGCCCCAAAATGGTAAAACTTGAGTTTTTCATAAGGAAAACTTTCGAATTTTCACATCTTTCAAGTCCACTCAATATCAATCCTTAATAGGAGATTATTTCAAAGACTCTAGCCAATCTTTTTCCCTTTATTTAACAGTTTTATAAAAGCCATTTACAAATTTCGCAATAGTTTTAAAAGTTATTTGTTTCCTGTTTTCATAAACAGCAGCAGGGGTTGGCCTACGCCCATGCAAAATTTATATATTCGAGTGTCAAAAAATTTCACTGCCACTCATTTGTCTAGTTTAGTTTGCATTATTTCTCGTTAATTAGTATTTATTAAAAGCTTGTTTGCTTTGTAATCTCAATGAAACACTGCAAAATTCATATTTTAACAAATAAAAAACAAAACAATAAAATGTTTTAAGTGCCGAAGACCGTGTATATGTGTACTAGAAATTCTTTTAGTCGTTCTCATAAAATATAGAATATATAAGCTACTCCTTTTTAGCCATACAAAGTTATTGCAACTCAACGCTGCCTCTCTCCCTTGTAGATTAAACCAAAAAAAAAAAAAAAGTTTTACAACATTTTTCAGAATATTTTCATTATATTTTTATTCATACATATATTTTGTTGAAAAGGCACTTTGGCGTAAAAACAAAAACTGAACTGAACTGAACTGAATGGCAACAACAGTTGCACAAACTGTGTGTGTACACGCTCCTTTGCTCTACGCCCCTTCCCAAAAGCACCTTTTGGCCAGGGCATGGAAACGTCAAGGTATGGCCTTTTCAACAACCAGAGAAAGAGAGACTGAGAGGCAGAGAGGGAGAGAAACGAGAACAGAAAGCGCAAAACAACTTAAAAATGCATTTTAATTACATGCGTCTTAGTGGCATGTATCCATCCAATCCACATCGTTAGAGACCCCAACTGCCACGCATTTAAATGTGCTTAAAGCAAAATAAATATATAAGGCAATTTGCTTACAATTTGCTAAATGAAATGAAATAAAAATAAATTACAAAAAAAACAGAAAAAAATTAAGTATGCCACCATTTTGTCGACCTTCAATTAAGACAGACAGCTCGAAAGGCAAAACGCAGAAAATCAGTCTGTCTGTGTGTTTGGTCCTCTCTCTTTCTCCTTTACCTTTTGCACTTTCTCTCTCTGTCTCTCTCTTTCTCTTTCTCTTTTCAACGAAAAATGCGTGCATCAAGATTCTTTCAAACTAATTGGCAAAAAAACAAATGAAAATTTAAAATTAATGAGGAATTTTCTCAATGATGCATGCAAATTCAATTTGCAGTTTTCAAAAAAAGTTTTCCAATTAACAAGAAATAACTCTACAACTGCTGAACGCCTGTGCAACATTGTATATAACATTTTCCATTTCTCTACCATTTCCATTTCCTTCTCTCATTTTGATTTTCCTTTTTTTTTTTTTCCTTTTCGGGGCGGTCTAAGAAAAAAGCTCGATGGGAATAAGTGAAATATATATGTACATATATTTCAGATTGCATCGTAAAAACTATGTCATGATTGCTCTGTATATAAAAAGTCTATTTCCTCGTTGCTTTTTTGGTGGGTTTTTATTAATGTTGACCGGACACGGCGCCAAGTCTGTGTCTGACTACTGGAAAGCAATGTTTTATGTTTTTGTTTATATTGAAATAAATACCACAAGAACATTTTTGAACAAAAAACAGTTTTTTTATATCTAAATACATATATATGTATTTTATTGCACCATAGTTAAATGTTAATCAAAATGGGTTTTGCTTTAAAGCGACAATTCAAAACTAACACGTTGTGATTTCACACAAAGTGTTCATTCTTTGGTTTCAAACAACCTTATAGAAATGTTACGTATACGCCGTGTTGTGTCCCTTTTTTATTTTTATTCTAACTGCACAAAAAGTATAAGCACTTTCTTCTTGGTGGCCAAAAGGAGTACAAATGTTGCTGATTAAGTGGTTGCCGCAAGCAATTTACGTCAAGTGAAGCGCGTGACTTTCAACATGTGTCACACAGAGCACCCAAACTCAACGCAGACGAGACGAGAGCAGACCCGACCATACCAGCCCAGCCCAGCCCAACCTAGGCCAACAAGAAAGTAGTAACAACAACAACAACAACTCACTCAACCAGCAAAAAAGAGAAAAGTAAAACCAACAACATACGACAATTACAACCGTAAATTATGCCAATGCCCCTCTTTTCCCTTTACCACCGAAATCCCCCCCGCCCGGCATTTGTGGTCCGCTTGAATGGTGGGCAAAAGTTGGTCGCCAACCCAGCCGACACTAACTTGGCCACAAGAGAAATAATACATAAAACAGGCGCGGGCTACAAAATGAAGCGCAACACAACGACAACTTAATTAAGTAAATGACTGAAAGCCAGATGTTTTTGTTTTTGTTGCTTGTTGTATTTTTTTTAACGAGTTGCTAAAGGGTAGAATGAAGTGCGGACATCTTCAGATTAAATATACTTTGTCGATGAGCATAATTACGAGTTTTTCAGTCCCAACAATGGTTAATGATCAATTAAAAGATCTCTGAGTGAGTTTTAGTCTAAGTGTGTACTAATTAAGATGTTGAATCTACGAGAATTGGTTGTTTGTTGAAAAAGTAGTAAAGAATAGGAGTGTCTAAAGTTACATCCTCAGTTCGTTAACATTCTTATTGTATTAAATGTATGTTGATTAGACTAAGCTATCAAACTAGACACTTGCCACTTAAAATCGAGGTAATTGAATACTTTAGATAGGTAATTGAAGACTTTAAAAAGGTAATTCAAGACTTTAGTTAGGACAGGCACATAAATTTTCTTACAAAAGTGTTCGAGTTGTGAGTATATACAGTTTGATCACATATTCAAGCCCTGTGCCAAAGTGTGTTATTTTCTAAATTACATTACTAAAGGAATTCTACTGTACCCATCCAAGCTAAAGGCAAATAATGTTATTTTAACTAAAGCCAGGTGTCTCTATTTGTGTATCCATGATTAACTTAGTCCAAGAATCTGTCACACTTTCATTAGTAAACTACCGACTGGGTCATACTGTAATTAGCATTGCTTCTGGAAAGAAAATTAAATTGAAAATGTTGGGTGACAACATATTTAACGCGCTTCATCATGCAAAGTCAATTACGTCACGTTGCGACGTGTAAATGGTCGAGACACACACACAAACTCAGAGAGGCACCTGCGAGGCAGTTGCAATGTGAGGCCATTTTGTAGTTGCTTCCCATTCACGTGTAAGCAAATTTGCCGCTTGCAATAAAATGAATGGAATGATGTAGCTTTGGGAGGAGTGGGTAGCGATGAGAAGTATGCAAAAAGAGCAACGTGTGCCGGCTAGCGTGTGTGTGCATGCCTAGGGAAGGAGAGAGGTAAATACGTAAGGAAGGTAAAACTTTTCAAATTCGCTCAAACTTAAGCTTTTAATAAACGCGCGTGGCATAGAAAAAGGCCGAGGCTCACTTTTATGGCAAACTATTAAGTTATGCGTTTCGGTGGATTCAAGCGAAAGTTTCAACGATTTATGAGCACCTCCAGCACACACACACACACGCACGCACACGCACATGCACACCCTCGCCTTATTATTGAACCAACAAGAGAGCAATAGCAATAGGGTATAAGAAAAACATGGCATTTCCGGTAACTGCAAAATTCCAGCAATGTCGCATTTATTTTTGGCTCCACACACCGTGTGTGTGTGTGTGTGTATAGTCGCATTTTGGCCATGGTAGAGAGACGGACCTCCTTCCCATATATTTTTATTTTATTTTATTTTTTTTTTGGCATGGTTTACCCTTGCTTTCTCACTTTCCCTTCATTTTGAGTGACTTTTTGCTGTTGCATGTGTGTGTGTGCATCAAGTCTGGCATCTTAAGTAGGTCGATCGTTTTTGATGGTCTATATGTACATATATGTATGCAGACTAGTACATACGAGGTACATACGAGCTTCTATATGTCTGATTTTTGATTATAAAGTCAGCCATGCCGACAAGAAAATGGCGTGCAAGGAAATTATATAAGCTCAATTTATGCCATTAAGGTTGACTTACAGAGACCATCTCCTAGACTCAGTCCCTCTCTCCCTTCTGTCAGTCACACCTTCTTCTTCTGGCATTGCTCCATTTCTTCGGTACATCCGGCCCTGCCGCGCCATCTATCTAACTTGTCTCAACGGAAATGGGCTTCAACTGGGTTAGCCTAGTCAATGCCAGCGTTTTGATGAATAGTCAAGGGGCACACACTACTTGATGGTGCCTCCTGCTGCTCCTTGCCCCACAGTCTGCCTGCCTGTCTGTCTGTCTGTCGGTCTGGCAAATATTTGCTCTGGCCTCAACTAAAAGGTGATAAACTTGGCATAATGCAATATTTAGTGTTTGAACAGGCACTTGAAAAAGGTTATATAATGCATTTCACTACTGCTCATCATTGTCATCATCATTATCATCTGGAACATCATTATGGCCAAAACCAGGAGTCAGCTCCTTAATGTTTGCTCAACGATGATAAGCTTTGAAATATTTTGCACGCTTTTGCATATGCAAATGTAAACTGCACGTAGGAATAGGCCTGGCCAACAGACATCTATGTATAGATGGATAGTTGGAAGTTGGAAGACTCTCTGTCTTGGTTCTTGGCCCGTGTACGTGTATGTGTGTATGTATTTACCAGCTTGACTCGGTTGATTAATGTTGTTGGACTTGCAAATGAAACGAAGCGATGGAGCCAAGCAACCAACTAACCAATCTCTGGCTGATGGAAAGACCAACAAAGTATAAGTATTTGTCATTGTGTGTGTGTTGACCTTAAGAATGTACTATGCAAAGTTACATTCTCCATGTCCCTCTGAGTTTTGATTACTGATTGTTGAACTTAACAAAGAACGCTCCTTTTTTCTTCCTTTATTTATACCCTTGCGAAATGTCTGTCACCTTGAGATGTCTTTATACGGTTGATTTGTCCTGACTGATGCAATAGCATACATTAGGGCGCAAAAACTGTACCCTTTCGTAGCAATAGATCAAAAACAAAAAGAACTTTAAGCTTCTTTAGAGGATTAATTTATATTATTTCTCGATATCCAACGGATTGTGTCATTTATATTTGTAATTATTCTTTGTTTCTTTGTTACTTAGAATTCGATTTTGTTCATTTATTTTGCATTGCACTTGTTTATCGCACTCAACTGACCTTTAGGCATTTGTATACATATAGAAATCTACATAGAGTGAAAACAACTGATATCTAAATAAATCAATGGCTCATTTGCTGCATCACACATCCCACCAGAGTAGACTTTTTCTTTAGATGTTTACATTGTATGTATATAAGTAGTTCATACATACACGCATATGTATGGCCAAATATATGTACATATGTACATACAACAACAAAGAATCTATATGCACGATCGTGATTGCGATCGTTTCACACATACTACTTACTACTTAGAATGCCCATGGCACGCGCCCTGCTCCTAGTTTCTTGGGGAACACACACGCACGTGAGTGTAAGACAAAAAAGACGGCAAATGAGAGAGCTAACGTGAGGGAGAGATACATTTACACGGAGATTGGGATGGGATCGAAATCGAAATCGAGAGATACTCCTAGGATCGTGCGTTTTGTGTGTGTATGTGTGAGAGAGAGAGAGGAAAATGCTTTTATTTTTAGGATAACAATGCCGCAATAGAGAAAAGTAAGGGGGGGGGGAAAAACAGCCCCAACCCAAAAAAAAAAAAAAATATTTAGCGGTTTTTTTTTTTTTTTTTTTTTTTTTGCTGCTGCTGGTTATATTGCGGGGAAAATGTCGAGAAAAAATTTTGTGGCTGTCAGTCGAGCGCATAGAGCAACGCGAGCAAGGCGGCTAAAAGGCCAGTGCGCGAAATTATTATATATACTATATATATTTATATGTACGTTTATCTATAAATATATATACTATATAAAATACAGATATATATACATATTTAACGTTATATCTGTGTATTTTCGTGTGTGTGTGCATGTGAATAAAGCCCAAATATATAAAGAAATTACATATACTATATGTGAGGGAAATGTGAAGAATTATTCAATTTCACCTAAAAACGAAAAATCTTCGCTGTGAGTATGGGTGGGTGTTAGTGTGCGTGTGTGTGTATGTGTGTGTGGATGCTGTTAATGAAAATTGCAGTAACGCCAACAACAACAACGACAACAGCAACAGCAACTACATCAACACGGGCCATAAAAGTGAGCAACAACATCTAAAATTTAATGAAAAATAGAAGTAAAACCCATAAGCACACGTGTATGTGGAATAGTGTGTGTGTGTGTGTATTATATATATGTATGTATGTATATTTTATCCCGCAAGAATTTTCGAAAAGAAAAGGAAGGAATCTTTCGCTGCTTTCTTCTATATATCTACCATATGTATCTTGTAGATACATTTCTGTGTCTGCACCTTCTGCGGCATTTTATTTAGCTTCCTTCTTGTGGCTCGGCTTCTTGAATCTGTGTGTTTGTGTGAGTATCTATGTATCTATGTGTTTGCCTATTTAGTTTGGGCTATGTTTTTGTCTTTGCTTTTAATTTTCCTTCTGCTTTGCCATCGTCTTCTACATTTTCTTCAGCTTTCTTCTGCTCGATTTTGCTCAAATAAAAATTCCTCTTGCGTGTTTAGCTAAAAGTTATTTTTAACAAATTTTCTTGCTTTGCCACACACACACAAGAGCGAGACCTGCGAAAGAGGGATAGAGAGAGAGAGAGAATAAGAGAATCGAGATGTTGAAAACCAAAGAAAATGGATTTTATTTTCTTTCTTTATTCCATAATCATTTCCGCATTTTGCTAACTAAATTCAAACTGATCTAAAGGACTTTAATTACTTATAATTAACAAGGCAACTTGAGAAGTTCATCATTACCCAGGCAAAGGGTGGGAGGCGGTAGGACACTGAGAACGAATTTCATTTCCGGCTTACGTATACGCAATTTACTTGTCATAATCCTGTAAAAATATTTTGCCGATTGCCAGCTTAACCATAAAATCATATGTAATTGGATTTTACTCTTCTTTTTACCGCCTGCGGTGAAATTATCTGTTTTGTACATACATTTTGTGTTCCACTGAATATTTGCTTAATTATGTGTAAAATTTTGTAGTTTCATGTTTTGGAAATGGTCGCAAATTCAATTAACTAGAAATTTAATTCTCTACTATGCATATCAAATTATAGTCTTGTCATCCGATTGAGGTTAGTTTGGTAAGGATTTTGGCCTGATGCCTTTTAGCCTTTATTGCCTTCGATATGTAAATAAACTTGAAAATATCTCAGTCTTCGTTACCCATTCGTTCTCTCTCTTCCTCTCTCTCGTCTCTTATGTATTCAAAATGGCAATTTGGCAAAATCGTTTATTTGACTACAACTAACTGCCAAACAATATCCATGAAAGTGGACAGCCAACGACAAGAATATTGTGTGACAATGGAAACAATGTCACAACTCAAGTGTCAAACAAAAGGCGACGACATGATGACCATGGCGAAAACAGAATGCAAATCAGGCCAAAAATCGACAACATCTGAGGCAGAGAGCACTTAATAAACAACTAAATTAACCCAAAATAAACTAATAGTTGATGACATTTAGGCAAGTTCATAATACCGACAAAATATAACAAAATTTTTCAAATTGCGCGGACTTACGTTGAGAAAACACTACACGATAATAAAACTTTGAGATACAAGAAGTTTTCGGGACACCTACCAAAATATTCTTTTAAAAGTCAAGCTTCATCCTTTTTTTTTAAGAGGAGGTTGTTGGATTTATTACAAATTCTGTTCGCGTCACTGTCGAATTAGCATACCCTCTTCCGCCCCTTTCATAGTTTTAAGTAGTACTAAAACCGTGAAACAATTTTTCCTTCGTCTAACTCCGACATGGCTGGTAGTCTCTCTAGGGGTCCATTACTTTTTTGAAACCAAAAACCAATTCGATATGTTATTCAATTCGTAATTCTTTACCTTGTGCAATTAAACAGCAACTTAACAATTTTGATCAATTGAAAACAGTTCGACTTTGAACATAAAATAGGAATAATTCCTCGCCGTTGTTTTACTTGACGTTCTCAATTTGGAGAGAAATGTCAATTGTTTTTGTTTTGAGAGACTTTTGCTTCGCCTACTATATCATCTTACAGGGTTGCTGAGTTGTGCTTTTATCATAATAATCATAATAAAGTATTCGATTAAAATCATTTAGAAACCAAAAACAGGACAATTCCAATTCGATAACTATTTCACATTACATTTTATAATTTCCTTATGAGAATAATTGTTGCAAATTCATGATTGTTTTGAAATTATCCATTAATACTTGGAATTGTTTTCAACATATAAAAGAATAATGGAAAAATATTGAAGTCCGATCTTATCATGAATTTATAAGAAAATTTGCAAGTTACTTTGCATTCTACTGACACAAATCCAAACGATTTGAAGCCGAGTATTTTGGCTTAAATCCGAGAAGAGGCCTTAATATTTTTCTATATTATAGGATATTTTTTCTACCATCAGAAAGACTATATTTTTGGTCTATTGTTTGGTCTCGACTTTAATTCTAATATGAATTTGAAGTTAATGAACAGTTTATATACCGATTCTGAAGCTTTAAAACTGGACAGTATATACATGTAGATATACATGATGTAGATATTATACTTATCTACATCTGACACTTTGAAAGGTTTAGTGTCAACGCAAAATGAATTTAAAATCGAAAAGGTGGCCATGAAAACTTTGAAAATCATAAACGAATCTCAAGTAAGAGAAATCGTTCAGTTTATCACTGGCATTCAAAGATTCGTGTCTACTGTTCGTAAGTATTGTGTGATAAATATAACGAAAAAAAAAAACAAAAACAAAAACAAAAAAATTGGTGAAATAAAACTAGATTATACATATCGCGCGAATTTTACTTCTTTCAGTAGATGAAGAAAAGTAATACAACTAGCAAAATGGTGGTGAATGTCTACTCTACAAATGGAAGGGCAGATAATCCGTCGCGGCATGAGATGTTGGCCTGGGTCAATGACTCACTACAGTCAGATTTTTCCAAGATTGACGACTTGTGTACTGGAGCAGCCTATTGCCAATTCATGGATATGCTTTTTCCCAATTGTATTCCCGTGAAGCGTATCAAATACCAACCAAACCAGGAGCACGAGTTTATACAGAATTTCAAACTACTACAGGCCAGTTTCAAGAATTTATGCGTGGACAAGGTAATACCGATTGATAAATTGGTCAAGGGTCGTTTCCAGGATAATTTGGAATTCTTGCAATGGTTTAAAAAATTCTACGATGCCAACTCGATGTCGCCAGCTGCTGCAAATGCTGAGGAGGCTCCCATGGTTTCCAATGCCACGAAAACTCCGGCCCCCATGAGATCGCCGAGTAATCCAAAATTGGCCACACTAAATGAGCAAAAATCAGCAAAAATGAAGGACACGACTGTTTCCAAAGTGGTACCACGCAAAAACGAAGAATCACCGACTAGGCAAGTGGTCAATCAGAAGAATATGGGAGTCGAGGATGTCATGACGGAGCCCATCTCCACGGAGCTAACTCCATCGGAGTCCGTAATGGATTTCAAGCATGAAGACGAATTGGAGTGTCGCGAAAGGGAGCGTGACTTTTACTTTGACAAGTTGCGCAATATTGAAATATTGTGTCAAGAGACACACGATGTTGCAGTGCAACCATTCATTGAAAAGATTATGAGTTTACTCTATGCGGTCGAAGAAGGCTTCGAACCTCCTCCAAAGCAGCAGAATAACTAAACATCAATTAGCTCGTCGTTTACTCTCAAGTAATAGACGTTAAAAAAAAAACACTTTTGGCCAAACAAAAACCAAGGATTTGAATAGAAGGAAGGACGTACTCAATCAAATCGACCAATCGATCTGGAACCGGTTTTGAAGAACTGAAAGCATTGGTTCCTGCAGACTTTTTACACATTCACAAGATCATCTTTCTTCCAAAATTGAATTTGTATTTTGTTTCAAACAAGTTCAATTTCCAAAGATTTCAAAATTATAATTCGGCGTAAAATCATGTTTATACATCTTTAAAACTCTTCACACTATTTTAATTGTACTTCAAATCCTTGGCTTCTGTTTCGCCTCAACTAATGCAATTCAGAGAATAAAAAATGTAGAATCTGAAGTGGGACGAATTGGTGATTTAATCTTGATCAAATGCTTAATTAATTATTTATTTCCCATAATATCAAATTTTAAAGCTTTAAAAATATACAAGCAATAATTTAAAGTGCTTCGAGCGAGAAAATTCCTTTTATTTGACAAAGACAAGATGCAGAATATCTGATTGTATAAAATCAAAATACAAAAAGTTTTCGGGACACCTACCAAAATATTCTTTTAAAAGTCAAGCTTCATCCTTTTTTTTAAGAGGAGGTTGTTGGATTTATTACAAATTCTGTTCGCGTCACTGTCGAATTAGCATACCCTCTTCCGCCCCTTTCATAGTTTTAAGTAGTACTAAAACCGTGAAACAATTTTTCCTTCGTCTAACTCCGACATGGCTGGTAGTCTCTCTAGGGGTCCATTACTTTTTTGAAACCAAAAACCAATTCGATATGTTATTCAATTCGTAATTCTTTACCTTGTGCAATTAAACAGCAACTTAACAATTTTGATCAATTGAAAACAGTTCGACTTTGAACATAAAATAGGAATAATTCCTCGCCGTTGTTTTACTTGACGTTCTCAATTTGGAGAGAAATGTCAATTGTTTTTGTTTTGAGAGACTTTTGCTTCGCCTACTATATCATCTTACAGGGTTGCTGAGTTGTGCTTTTATCATAATAATCATAATAAAGTATTCGATTAAAATCATTTAGAAACCAAAAACAGGACAATTCCAATTCGATAACTATTTCACATTACATTTTATAATTTCCTTATGAGAATAATTGTTGCAAATTCATGATTGTTTTGAAATTATCCATTAATACTTGGAATTGTTTTCAACATATAAAAGAATAATGGAAAAATATTGAAGTCCGATCTTATCATGAATTTATAAGAAAATTTGCAAGTTACTTTGCATTCTACTGACACAAATCCAAACGATTTGAAGCCGAGTATTTTGGCTTAAATCCGAGAAGAGGCCTTAATATTTTTCTATATTATAGGATATTTTTTCTACCATCAGAAAGACTATATTTTTGGTCTATTGTTTGGTCTCGACTTTAATTCTAATATGAATTTGAAGTTAATGAACAGTTTATATAACGATTCTGAAGCTTTAAAACTGGACAGTATATACATGTAGATATACATGATGTAGATATTATACTTATCTACATCTGACACTTTGAAAATGAATTTAAAATCGAAAAGGTGGCCATGAAAACTTTGAAAATCATAAACGAATCTCAAGTAAGAGAAATCGTTCAGTTTATCACTGGCATTCAAAGATTCGTGTCTACTGTTCGTAAGTATTGTGTGATAAATATAACGAAAAAAAAGAACAAAAAAATTGGTGAAATAAAACTAGATTATACATATCGCGCGAATTTTACTTTTTTCAGTAGATGAAGAAAAGTAATACAACTAGCAAAATGGTGGTGAATGTCTACTCTACAAATGGAAGGGCAGATAATCCGTCGCGGCATGAGATGTTGGCCTGGGTCAATGACTCACTACAGTCAGATTTTTCCAAGATTGACGACTTGTGTACTGGAGCAGCCTATTGCCAATTCATGGATATGCTTTTTCCCAATTGTATTCCCGTGAAGCGTATCAAATACCAACCAAACCAGGAGCACGAGTTTATACAGAATTTCAAACTACTACAGGCCAGTTTCAAGAATTTATGCGTGGACAAGGTAATACCGATTGATAAATTGGTCAAGGGTCGTTTCCAGGATAATTTGGAATTCTTGCAATGGTTTAAAAAATTCTACGATGCCAACTCGATGTCGCCAGCTGCTGCAAATGCTGAGGAGGCTCCCATGGTTTCCAATGCCACGAAAACTCCGGCCCCCATGAGATCGCCGAGTAATCCAAAATTGGCCACACTAAATGAGCAAAAATCAGCAAAAATGAAGGACACGACTGTTTCCAAAGTGGTACCACGCAAAAACGAAGAATCACCGACTAGGCAAGTGGTCAATCAGAAGAATATGGGAGTCGAGGATGTCATGACGGAGCCCATCTCCACGGAGCTAACTCCATCGGAGTCCGTAATGGATTTCAAGCATGAAGACGAATTGGAGTGTCGCGAAAGGGAGCGTGACTTTTACTTTGACAAGTTGCGCAATATTGAAATATTGTGTCAAGAGACACACGATGTTGCAGTGCAACCATTCATTGAAAAGATTATGAGTGTACTCTATGCGGTCGAAGAAGGCTTCGAACCTCCTCCAAAGCAGGAGAATAACTAAACATTATCAATTAGCTCGTCGTTTACTCTCAAGTAATAGACGTTAAAAAAAAAACACTTTTGGCCAAACAAAAACCAAGGATTTGAATAGAAGGAAGGACGTACTCAATCAAATCGACCAATCGATCTGGAACCGGTTTTGAAGAACTGAAAGCATTGGTTCCTGCAGACTTTTTACACATTCACAAGATCATCTTTCTTCCAAAATTGAATTTGTATTTTGTTTCAAACAAGTTCAATTTCCAAAGATTTCAAAATTATAATTCGGCGTAAAATCATGTTTATACATCTTTAAAACTCTTCACACTATTTTAATTGTACTTCAAATCCTTGGCTTCTGTTTCGCCTCAACTAATGCAATTCAGAGAATAAAAAAATGTAGAATCTGAAGTGGGACGAATTGGTGATTTAATATTGATCAAATGCTTAATTAATTATTTATTTCCCATAATATCAAATTTTAAAGCTTTAAAAAAATATAAGCAATAATTTAAAGTGCTTCGAGCGAGAATAATCCTTTTATTTGACAAAGACAAGATGCAGAATATCTGATTGTATAAAATCAAGCTACGCTTGACGTTTTTCGCTTCATCCAATTGTAATTTTTAAGTGGTTTCCACACGAAATCGATCCCTCACTTAAAAGATTCAAACAGGTTACAAAAATATGTAAATGACATTTAAAAGTATGTTTTAAAAATTTGGTGAGGTGAAGGACTTCACTTAACTCTTTATTCATATGAAACAAATTCCTTGCAAGTGCAAGGAAGGATAAACTTGCCAGCACTTTAAATTAGTTAACTCACCTGAGAGGTGAGGTGAACGAATGGCTATTTGATGGCATCAATTTGCTTTTAATGTGAATTTTTATTCATGTCATCCATCCATCTCTATTCGCAGGTAGACAAAGAATATTAAATTGGCTTCTACTGAGTTTAAATCAAAAGTTTTCATATTGAAAGCCACTTGTGGAGGATATACCTACATATACATATCAATGTTGATTGATCGATTTAAAAAAATGCTTGATTTTCAAGTTTTTAAAAGCAAACAAAATTGAATTATACCCATATTGAGGGTAAGAGTATATGGATGATGTTCTGAAAAGTTCTGCTACTTTTTTGCACCGGCATAAAGAGCAGAGCGTAAAATTCTTGTTTCCCACACTCGCACACACCCACACACACCAAACACCGCAAAAACACACACACACAGCCACCCATCTCTGGGTGGAGGAGGTGTGTGGGGGCAGGTGACGTCGCTTTTCTCTCTTGTTATTGTTTCTGCTACTGTTGTTGTTGTTGTTGGTTTATATTCAGCACTAGAAAAACTTTTTCAGCATATGGCGGCAGCTCATTGCACGTCGCTTTTGGGCAAGTTTTTGGGTTGGCTGGTACGCCAACTTTTTGTTAAAGCAAAAGGAAATGCTTGACATGTCTTGTTCCTTTTGCTGGTTTACTTCTACGTACATATTTTTTTTTTCATTTAAAATTTTTGTATTTTTTTTTGCCCACTGGCATTAACAAACAAAAATTGTTGTGTATTTTCCGTCTTCTCTTTCGTCTATTAAGAGGTTTTCTTTATTTTCTTGCTCTCCTCTTCAACATTTTTTAATTATTTACTCTTTATTTTTCCGTTTTTTCTTTTATTTCTGGTTTGTTGTGTTGTGTTTAATTTATTTTTTCCGTTCACTTTCCGGCTTTGGCCTTTTGCACTGGAGACCGTTTGACACCCTTGACTTGAACCTGTCATATAAGTATTTCGAGGAAGGTCTTATCCTCTGCGATTCAGTTGACCGTCTGGCGAATTTGATAAATTGCATAAATATTTTTTCTGTTTATTTTCTTTGCTTTTATTCTCGAAAAATGACGCGCCAGGCAACACACAAATAATAACATACACACACAAACAAACAGAGAGACAAAAAGACAGCTAAAAATGAATAACAACCATAAATTGCCCGATTTATTTAACACAATTAATGTTCATGTTGATTTTGGTTTGACTTTTTTGCCGGTTGTTGAACCAAAGCCAAAGCCAAAGCGCAAAACAAGGCAAACATTATTTTCTTCTTGACTTATTGACACATTAAATTGCTTTAATTACTTCAGGAGACACATGTTTCTACCATGTTCGTACATAATTTCTGTATATATTTTGGGATTTTTGCAATTTTCTGTATGGTATAGACTAGAATTTTGTTAAATGTGAATCTACATATGTACATACATATTTCCAAATTTGTTTCGAAATATGTATGTATGTATGTACATATATCCCAGATGTAATATCCTCTATCCGTAAATATTTTTAATACTTAAAAACCTTAATCGTTAAAAACAAATGCACATATGTATGTATATTAGACATTGACTGGGTCTTTTACGTTTATTAAATTATTAATTATGTACATATGTATGTATATAATGGCACACTGCCAGTTTTGTTCAGTTCCTAGAAAGCTATACTAAAGGTTTCGAAACTATTAATTTGGTGAAGTTAAATCCGCTCTAACTGGTTCCTTGGTGGGCATGGTCACTCTTTCAGTGCTTTCACTCTGAGATCTGTGTAATTATATGCATGTACGCCTTATATGTATTCAACCCCTTGTAGTAGGTCTTTAGCTGGTGACTTCCGAATATATCATAGAAGATAACAGATTGCATCCTTTCCACATCTGAATAGCTGCCTACCATAAACGATGCCAGCTAGCTAACTTTTATGGCCCAAATACAGATTAATAGCTCTTTTTCAAAACTATGATCTATCTATCTATGAATACTCCAAATAATTCCCATAACGAAAGAGACGTTAACTTACTTTAATATAGAAAATAATCATAAAATTCATTGTTGTTTAGACATGCCAACTTGATTTCTAATTAGAACCACATTTCTTTGTCATTTACATTGAAAATAGTTCATTAATATTTCTTAAATGAATCTTGATTAAAATTTATGTTGATGTATGATACAATTATATGAAATAATTGATATATGTACCTATGTATGTATGTATGGGCAGATTGAAATGTATTTCCGATAAATAATATGAATAATTTGCCATTGCCTTGCCGGTTGCCCTTTGCTGGCATTTATTTATTTCATTTTGCTGCAAATTCAATTATGTCATGGAATTGAATTCATTTTATTTTCTGCCAAACCAGTCGACCATACAACCGTTCGACCAACTATATATGTATGTACATATGTATGTATGTACATATGAACAAACGAACGACAACGATAATTTTTATACCCTTGCAGAGGGTATTATAAAATTGGTCAGATGTTTGTAACGCACAGAAGGAGACGTTTCCGACCCCATAAAGTATATATATTCTTGATCAGCATGAGAAGCTAAGTCGATATAGCCATGTCCGTCTGTCCGTCTGTCCGTCTGTCCGTCTGTCCGTCTGTCCGTCTGTCCGTCTGTCCGTCTGTCCGTCGGTGCGTACGCGTTTTACTCAGCCATCTTAAGAGCTATCGGGATGAAATTTTTTTTGGGAGCTTTTTTTTACCCGGGTGAGATAAAGTATGAAAATCTTTGGGATCGGACTACTATATCATATAGCTCTGGAACAAAAATTTTTGCAAAAATTGGAGTATCCCCATGAAATTTACCAATATAATAGAATTTGATATAAAATCTCAGATCCCAAAATTTGACCCTGATCGGATAAATAGAACACAAGTTACAGTCTATATAAATCGGTTCAATCGCTGCCGGCAGCTCTGCTTGCTGCCTACTACGTCACCATCTGTTAACAGAGCACATGCATACACACACAGACGCAACGCTACATAAACTGTATGTGTATGCGTGCGTTGCTTTGCTTAGGGAATGAGGGAAGAAGAAGAACAAATTGTACATAGTATGAAGAGTAAAATTGTTTTGTTTGTATATTAATGAATTGAGTTGCAGAAAAGAAATTTTGAACATGTGAAATTATTATTGTCAAGGACTGCAAGGGTATATAAACTTCGGCATAGCCGAATTTAACTTCTTTGATATTTTATCATCAGTTTATGGTTATTGATTAATTTATGCGATTATGGCCATTTATATGAAAGATTTGCTTACTGGAATTGTAACGATTTTTCAGTATTTTGTTTATTTCAAATGCAATTGGAACTGAATGACCCCAAAGAAAAGGAGCAATGTCAAGCGAAGTAGTCTTCTTCGTCGTCGTCGCCGTCTCTCACATATTTAAGGAACTTGTTCAAAATTATCGCACTCTGACTTGACCCAGAAAATGGCAACATTTCATTTGCATATTTACATGGGGCCTGGTCTATCTTTAGACGACGAGAATGAAATAAAATAAATAAGGAAAATGTTTTTCCCTTTACGTAAAAGACAACCATGCGAGAAAAATTCCAAACTGACGGAAAAGCAAGCGCAGATATTTCAACAACTTTGCTTGGGGCTTCAGGAGAGGGAAATTGGTAAATGGTAAATGGCAGAAGAACTGAGGGTACGTCACACTCCTAGCTAGCTAGCTGCTCAATGACATGTGCTGTCTGAGTGCCAAAAAATAAAAGAACCGAACCGTACTGAAATGGACGAGTGAGTGGACTGGACGGACCGGCAATGTTATTGCCGATATATATCTTTAAATCAGCGAGAAAGAAGAATGAGGGGGAAAAACAACAGAAATTGAAGGCATTTTTTTTGTTCGCAGGCAAGTTCAGCGCACTTTAAGAACTGTTTCGTTCATTGCACTGATTTTTGGTTTCCAACCAGATGCCCAAGATACAGAAACAGATAGCAGATACGAACACACACACACAGACCCCTGATTTGAGGGGGAGTGTGTAATATAATTGCGTGTAAAGATTAATTTTCCCATTTTTATTGAGTTGAGCACGCGCTGTTCAGTGTGCATTTTGTTATGCATCTTTGTAATTGTATCTTAAAGATACAGTTGCAACTCAAGTAAATGGATACACACACACACACACAAGTACAACTAATGTGGCTCGTGCCAAGCACATGGCTGGGCCTCCTGGGCACACTCCTCCCTCCATTCAACCTACTTCAAGTACATGTTTTTGAGTTACTTTTAGTTTGTCTGTTGTGGTTACACTTTAATTTACTATCCATCAAGTGCACAATTATAATTGGAACATTGCCAGCAAAGGGAGATACTGAACTGGGCCGTTACCCAGGTCTTCTTCCCCCTCTGTCTGATGTGTTGCTGTGTTTGCTCATAACTGTCACTGGGAAAGCGTTTGGAACTCATAGCTCCTCTCATGCACAATGCTGATAGATTAGTTTCCTAATAGCGCCTCATTCTGTGAACAGTGGCAACAACAGCAACAGCCACACAATGGATCGATGTGTGGCACAGTGGCTGGCAGCACAAGTGACCACTTTAAGCTCACTCTTTCCCTCTGTCGCTCTGTCGCTACTTTGGGTCTTTGAGATGTGGGTGCAAATTCAAGGATGTCAAAAGCATAAAAGTTAGAGACTAACTGCAACACACAAATTGAATCATGATGTCGCTGCCTTTTGGGTCCTCACACATAAAGGTATATTCCTCTGTAGATTTAATCGAAAACGAAGTCAAGCTAAGCTAAGCTGAAAGTGGCAATAATTGAATTAATATTTGCAGTATATGCCTACAAGAGTTCAACCAAATATTTTCTAAGCCCTTTAAACACTTTTTGTGAATGGTAAATGAAATGTAAATGCGTTAGTCTGTGTTCTAGTCTATTAAAGACTTAAACATTTTACAGAAAACAAGGCCATGCTTAGGGAAAGGGGGGTTTACAAGGATTCTTCTTCAAAATCTTGAATTCCTTTAGAAAAAAGGCAAACAAAATGGAATGGAATGGAATGGAAATATTTCTAGGCTTTAAAACCATATCCAAATGAGTCGAGTTATGGTAGATAGATGTAGCTCTCTTCTACAAATCTGCCTTGGCTCATCAGATTATTCCTAGGAATGAATGCTTTTTAAAAGGCTGAGATTCAACAATGAAAAAATTAAGATTTAAACAAAGAATCTTTTTATCTAGACTATATATTTTCTTCTTCTTACATAGTCTAGAGAGAGTCTGCCATGAATTGCTTATCAATTGAATTTTTTATATTTGTATGCGGCGATCTAAAAAAATGAATCAAAGCAACTGTATATACATTTATCAAAGGTCCAAATGACACGTTTTTTAAGGTAAGTCAGTTCATTAATTTAACAATGTTGAAATATTTGCCTTGTTGTTTTCGCTTCGGAGTTCGGGTGGGGGGAATAATTCAGCAGCAGGTCAAGAGTTAGTGCGGGTTAAGGGTATCGCGTGTATGTATGTGTGTGGATAATTGATTGATTGCTCATTTGATAGATGAGTGTACATGCAAATAACGAAATTGGCCATAAACCAACCAACCATCCAACCTACCAACCAACCCAACTGACAATTTCACTTTTTGGATTCTTTGCAGTAATTTGAATCGGTAAACACAGACACAGCCGCGGCGCCATGGTGATAAGTCAAACAGATGCACCCCCAAATGGTGGGGCTGCGGCAGCGGCGGCGGCTGGCGGCAACGCTGGTCAATCAGTTACAGCAGCTGGCCTAGATGCATCTGGCAACACGTTATCCCATCCCTCGGGAATCCCACAGGATCAAATAGACAATATTATGAGTGGCATATGCAATACTGGTGATGTAAAAATGAACAATCATCGCAAAAAGCTGCGACAAAGGTGAGAATAAGAGACATGAAAAAGTTACAAGCCAATTAATTATTACTCTAACATATCTTTCCACCTCGATAGATTTGATATTATTAAGAAATTAGGTCAGGGCACTTATGGCAAAGTGCAGTTAGGTATTAATAAGGAAACGGGTCAGGAGGTAGCCATCAAGACCATTAAGAAATGCAAAATAGAAGCGGAAGCGGATCTGGTACGCATACGCAGGGAAGTGCAGATAATGAGCTCCGTTCAACATCCAAATATTATACACATCTATGAAGGTGGGCAATAAAAAGGTGCTTCCCATGTACACATGTAAATCCGAACCCATTGTCACCTCTTTCAGTATTCGAGAATCGTGAGAAAATGGTGCTGGTTATGGAATTCGCCGCTGGCGGTGAGCTCTATGACTATTTGTCCGAAAGGAAAGTGCTTACTGAAGAGGAGGCTAGGCGTATCTTTCGTCAAGTGGCCACAGCTGTCTATTATTGTCACAAACATAAGATTTGCCATCGAGATTTGAAGCTGGAAAATATACTGCTCGATGAGCAGGGCAATGCCAAGGTAGGTAAAGGGAATACAACTTTTAATTCAGCCTTTAATCGCTTTTTTGATACCATCTATAGATTGCTGACTTTGGTCTCTCTAATGTATTCGATGACCAGCGACTGTTGGGCACTTTCTGTGGCTCTCCCCTGTATGCTTCACCTGAAATCGTCGAGGGCACACCCTATCAGGGACCTGAAGTGGACTGCTGGTCATTGGGTGTTCTCCTCTACACTCTGGTCTATGGTTCCATGCCTTTCGATGGTTCCAATTTCAAAAGACTTGTCAAGCAAATCAGTCAGGGCGATTACTACGAACCCCGCAAGCCATCCCGTGCCTCGACACTTATACGGGACATGCTGACCGTGTGTCCACGGAAAAGGGCCAGCATTGAGCAGATCTGTTCACATTGGTGGGTCAATGAGAACGATAATGTGTCATGTCTGGATTTAGCCGAAGATTTGGCCAACCAAACACCCGTGCGTCTGGATGTTCTACTCTCACTGACCCCAGCTGCCATAACGGCAGATCAATTGGTTGTGCCATCGGCCGAGGGTATAGCTGCAGCCAAGGCGGCGGCGGCGGCAGCTGCTAATGAACGGGTACCACGTTCCCACTCCGTGGGCTCCATACGTGAGAAGGCCCAACCGAATACCGAGGCAGAACGTCGCATTCTGGATATGGTGGCTGGTGAGTTCAGCAATAAGAATACTATCATTGCAGTTGCTTGAGTGAACCTCCAACTTAAAGAAACAGAAGTAGAAAAACAAGATCTTTCGTTTCTTCTCCCATATTTCGTTTTGTTTCTTTCTTGTTCAGGGACTGGCATTGGAAACATTACAACAAATTGCTATATATTCTTATGCAAATTAAATATAAAAAGAATAAGTATGCTAAAAGTAGTTTAAGAGTATTTCTTTTCTAAAGTAATGAGTATATTTTTTGAAAAACGCCATTGCCAGTCTTTGGGTATGTAAATATTTTGAGCTATAAAACTAACTTGGCCTCCATATATGTCCGACCGACCATCCATCCAACCGACCCACTAACTGCTGCTCATTTGCGGTCTCACCACCTGCCTCCAAAATAAATAAACCAAATATATCGAACTACACTCAAGTATACTGACCCTAATACTGAAAGCCAAACGTCATTTAACAAAACTCATTAAACCACGCTACCCTTTCTCTCTCTCTCTGTCTCTGTCTCTTATGCTTGTTTTAGCTGGCGGAGAGGCTGCTTTAATGCCGTCACCCACACGAACCATTACACCCGCCCAGAGTCCTGTGCAGACCAAGCGTAAACTTCAGCCCACTGTATCCACTGAGAATGCTGCGGCTGCCAAAAAGAAGGAGAAACCGGCTAACAATTCGTTTGTGATCACCGAAAGATCACAACCACCACCAGCAGCAGCACCACTGACTGAAACGACGGCCACGGCCACGCCTACGCCTATGGAAACAGAGAGTGCCAATGAAGAGCGAGCAAGAAATTTCTCACAAAAGGATATGCAAGCTGTTGGAGACTTATGTGAGCAACTTATAAGTGATGTTCCGGCTGTTTCTGGTGCAACCGCCGCTTCTGCTGCCGCTGCTGCTCCTCCCCCACCAGTGCAACGACAAACTACACGGGGCAAGCTAGATGCTGTTGTTGAAACTCCTGAGGAAAAGGATGCAACTAAAGTGATTAAAAAGTTTGTTAACAAACATAAAACCGCCGATTTGGTCAATGCAATCAATGAGAGTGCCAACAATGCCAAAGCAACTTCAACACCAACATCGGCATCAACGGCAACTACAACAACATCGTCAAATGCTGCTCCAGTGCCTCCGTTTGTGCGCAAGTGCAGTCTACAGGATGAGTCCACGCTTAATAAATTCAATGCCGAACGGCGAAAGTCGCGTATTCTGGAGACGGCTGAAAAGTTCCAGCCTCCACCACCAGCACCCACCAACGCTGCTGCTCCAGAGAAGCCCAAAAAGCTGAGCATTCCCGGTGTAAGTGTTGGCAGTTTCAAGAAGGAGTTCGAAAGAAAGGCCACCAATCCCCCAGCATCGGTGGGACCTACACCTGGTGAATTGCGTGCTCAAGAGCAGGTGGCGGCTGCGGCAGCTGCAGCCCAAGAGGCTGAAGCGCTGGCCACACCACCGGCGTCCCCAGTCACAGTGACAGCACCATTACCACCACCACCACAACAGCAACAGCAACAACAACAACCAGATCAATCCCTGGAGGGTAGCGATTCGAAAAATTCTGTAGCCTCTATATCTTTGGATGAGGCACGTCGCTCGATGGAAAACTCAATTGCTCTGCTCCGGCAGGCACAAAATGAATCCAACAAAGAGCTGGATCAGCTCTGCGCTCAGACCGAGACAATCGGTGTCAGTGACCAGGAGTCGCCTGTCATTGAAGATCGGGAGCGTAAGTTAAAGAATGCTCGTGCCATCATTGGAAATGCCATACAGCCGGGTAAGTGGGTTAGCTATAAGGCATGACACTTTTTTTCTCTTCTTAAATAGTTTTAAGCTAAAAACAAAAATGCGACGCTTTTAAGTTTACTACTAGCACTTCGACTATATACACTATTATTCACGGGGCTAAGCACAAGTCGAGTGGGGATTGTGGGGAAAAAGTGGGCGAACTAAAGAATCTAGATTGTTGAGACTGTGGAGAAGTTCTCCCTTAGGAAGGATATAAACAGATAATTTTTTTGTTACTTTTACTTTACTATCTATTTCCACTCAATTCTTGTGCTTAGCTCTCTCAACTGTTCTATCGTCTTGTTTCTTATCTTTACTCGTTACCAGTTTCTATGTGTATGCAAACGTTTTTGCAAGCCGAGTGCTGCATGGATTATATTTGGCTTTTCAAAATATAATCTGGCTATATATACCAATCTACCTACCTATCTGCCACCCTTAAATCGAAACGTATATACTCCTCTCCAGCCCCTCAAACAATACAACCCTCAATGAGAAATCAAATCAGAACACACACACAAATATAAATGTCCCTGCAATTCGCTTGGCTAAAGAAAGAACAACCCATTTAAATAATAGATACACCTAATAATTGCTCTCTTAGAGTCCTTTATCATGATCCTACATTTCATTAAAATCATCACATATCCAACTTGAGCGTTATCTTTACTCTTTCCATTTGTCTGTCTCTGTGTCGCGCTCTCTCTCTCTCTCTCTCTTTCACTTAATTTGTGTTAGTCTTTCTCTCTGTTTTTGGTATCATCCCACCCACATACATACACACATACATACATACCTGCTCATCATACTCATCATTGACTCATCATCTTAATTTTAGTGATACGCAGGCCAACACCATTTTATGGCATCGGCAACAGCAACGGTAGCAACGGCAGCTGCGTAGGCACGGGTACGGCCGGGCCGTTTGGGCTAGGAGCAGGAGTGAGAGAAGGAGCAGGAGCCGGCAATAGTTTTGTTGGCTATGTAAACGAAACGAATGCATCACCATTATCCCCTCCATTATTAGTGTCTGGGCCACAAACAGCTCCGCCAGCCTTGTTCAGTCCGAGCGCCATGGAAAATGCCAAACAGACCATACAGCAGCGTCTGCTTAATCTCGGCGTGACGGGAGCTAAGCGACCAGCCACATGGCAACCACAGGCAGCCTATAGCACATCCAGCATATTCCAGCCGGCGAACCATCCGAATAGCAGTCCCTTTAAATTGATGCAGCAGCAATATCAACAAAAGTGTCAAGATCAAGACCACCAACAGCAGCAGCAACGTCAGAGTCATGGTCCCATTATGTTTACGCCGCCGCCATCACCGCAATATGCCCACGGTCAAGCCCATGCCTATGCCCATGCCAACGCCTACAACAACAACAACAACAGCAGCAAGAACAATATAAAGAATAACAACCACAACAACAACAACAACCATATTGCGATGCCTAATGCCAATTTCAATTCGCGCACCAGACCATATCATAATCAAGCTCAAGACACATTCAATAAATATGCCAGTACTACTACCACTTCTTCTGCCATGCCTCCTGCTGCGTCCATGTGGCTGAAATGTAAGTCTTGGCGGCGGCAGCAGCAGCTCCATCAATATCAACATCAGCAGCGGCAGCAAGACAGAGCAAACACGTTGAAGGATAATTGTCATTTGCCGCTACTGTGCGCGCGTGTGTGTGTGTGCGTGTTGCCAGCTGCCAGCCTATGCCAAAACAAATATGTTTTCCACTGTTACCCCGTTCATGTTGCATTCCTATCAATATTTTGCCCATCAGCAAAGTATGCTCCGGCATATACATATATGACACTATATAGAAATTTTGTGATAATGACTTAAAGTTCTTACTTAAATATATTTATACCTTGAATCGGAATAAAATGAAATTAACCAAGAGGGCGGGAAATGATTGGTCCATTGTTTGTTGTAGCGCTTGTAAAATTTGCTGAAAGAAAACTAAAATCGGTAGAAGTATATTAGGATATTGATAGTCCTAAGTTCAATGGTTCAATCGATTCATGGTACTCATTTTGTATTTAAGCCAAGCAAATCTGTGGCGGGTTCTCTTAGATCTAGTTCCGCCACTGATCTGGATGAAAAAGTTTTTATTAGTGTCAAAAAGTTTTGCTTTCTTTCAATCTTCCAAACAACCAGCTCTGCTTTTCCCTAAAACAACCAAAAAAAAAAAAAACTTTCCTAATAAGAATCATGTAGATGCTGCTTCGTTTTTGTTGTTAGTGATGTTGCTGTTGTTGTTGTCGTTGTCGATGTTGTCGTTGTTGTTCTTGTTGTGCGTGCTCGTTGTTTAAGTAGTTTATATACTTATTGGGTATCCATAGATGTAGCTGCCGCTGTTTCATTGCCTTTGTTGCTGGCTTATTAACCGATCCACCCATAGAATTTATGTTAGACTTAACCCATTCTCTCTCTCTCTCTTTCTGTCCTGTTTGTTTAACTGTTTGTTTGGCCTGAGAATTTATGATACTATATTTTCTAAATGGTTTTATTGTATGCTTTATGGCTTAATTGTGTTCACATTTGCCCTTAAATGACAAATAATTTGATTTAAAGTTTAGTTATCTAATTGAAGATTTTTTTTGCTTCAACAGCTTCGCCCGGTGGCGATGGAACTGCTGCTCCGGGAGCTGTCAAGACATCAACTGCCTCAATTACGCTCAAATCGGCCACGCTGCCGCGTCGCAAAATCAATGCTGGGAAAACAGAAGTACAATTGGACATTAAGCCACGTATACCAGAGCAACCGCAACCAGCTATGCGTTTCAGTACTGAGATGCAGCATCCTGTAGCCGATTTACGCAGTGCTCCGCCACGTGAAGGACCCATACCATATAGTCCAATCAAAACGTCTGTGCACGCAAGGGCCACCAGTTTGGAGCCAAAAGAGCATATTATAACCATACAGAAGCCACCCACGCAGCATGCCTACGGACGCACTAGCTCCAATACAACCACGCGGTGAGTATTCTTTCTCTGTTTTTTGTCGGATTCAGCCTTGGGCATAAGTTGATTTTTTGTAATTTAATATTTCAGTTCCGGTTCACTGTCACGTCAATCTACGGTTGAATCTGAATCGGATGCAACTACCACTACGGCTGCAAACATGTCACAATCAACTGTAACTGGCGCCTCGCAGCCCATCAAGAAGAGTCCAAGGGAATTTATCATACCGATTGCCGTTGAGGGCGGCGGTTTTATAACGCCAAGAGAACGAAGCATTGAACCATCAGAATCGAGTCATACGACCGCCTCTAGTCGGTCAACATTCAGTCGGCTGCGTCCCTCGCGTCGCATTAAGTAAGAAAACTTGTGCAATTTATTTCAAATGTTGAAAATTCTTTCATTTTATTCTATTCTATTCTATTCTATTCTATTCCATTCTATTCAGTTCACTGCTCAGCGAGGCTGGCTTCGATGAGGGCTCGCCATTCCAAAAGATGCGCACAACTTCTATTACACGTGACGGCGGTGGCAACGATGATGAGGCAGGACGTTTCACCCCGCATAGACTAAGGTTAGCAAGCTCCCACTTTGCGTATACGTAATATGCACGAAAGAATGAAAAAAATGCTTAAATTTTCTTTATTTTTACTCTACTCTTTTTCCTGGTTTTCTTTTTTTTTTTTTGCGCCACCCGCAGAAGCTCAAGACCTGTCAAGAAAACTAGTCAAGACAACGATTCACAAAGCTCTGGCGAGGAGGATGATGACGATGATGGCTTTGAGATACTCACAGCAGAGAATCTGTTCTCGACATTATTGCAGAGGGTAAGGACTTATACGATATGCACTTTAAGTCACTTTGATTATGCTCATCATCTTGTTTAATTTTCAGGTGCGAGCCTTAACGAATAGCCTGAATGTCAACAGTGACCTGTCAGTTGGTTTTCCCAGTCATTCTAGTCGCCTACTCACGGACATTTCGCGGCAGGCACAAAGTCATAGCCCCTTCTGGAGTCAGGGCAGTCCATTTGGCAGGTGAGAGGAAGCCAAAGAGCCAATTTTTTTGCCACTTGCACATTGGGCTAATAATAATAATAATAATCTTCCACTGCCAATCATTTTATTCGACTCATTAATCATTAACTGCAATTTGTTATTCATTTTAATTCCATGCTGCCTAAAATCTAACACGATAAATTAACATAATTAATGCTTAGCGTGCTTAAATCTCAAGTTAGTTATAGCTATAGCGAAACAATTGAGAAAAAGAAAGTGTAAGTACTCACAATTAAAACTAAATCATCTGGAATATATTCATTATTCATTACTTTACTCATTAAACACTAAACGACAAAAGGATTCAACATGTAACCTTGCTTTTTGTAGGGTTCGGGAACGTTGGCTAAAGGTCTTGCTGAACATTACAACAAGAATGGGTAAATGTTTGGACCCTGGCATCGGTTGCTTGTAAGTTCAAGCTAATGTAATGTGTGCAAGTCCTTTGGTTTGAACGTTGTCATACCCATCAGTCCTCTCTCTCTCTATCCTGTTGTTGAGCTAGTCATTGATTGATAATGGTTTTTCATGTTTCTCTTCTTTTTATTTTTTTGTAGCCGCCTGAACAGTGGCAGCAACAGCAGCGGCCTCGGTGCCCCCTGGCGTCACAGCATGTCTCGTGATTTGGGTAGCGACATGGAGTCAATGTTCTCTCGCACAGGTGCCACGTTGCCAAGAGGTGAATATCTTAGATTAAAGAGTAAATATTTAGATCAATAATAGTGACAGATCACACATAGACAAACAGACAGACAGACGGACAGACATACATGACCATTAGAAGTGTGAGCAAAATATAAATCGAAGACGTCGTCAACAAACACCACATATACAATACAATTACTTAATTTCTAGTAGTTATTGATGTTTGCTAAAAAAAAAAAAAAAAAACAACAACAAGAAAACGAAAAACAAAATTTAAAAATATGATCAACTGATCGATTTGTCTTAATTTACTTTACATACTTTATATTCTTAATAATAGTCTAAAAACAATATTGTGCAAACTGAATGAATATGAATCCCCCCCCCCCATATGACCCGCCCCCCCATCCACATCCCCATCCAAGTCTAAATCTAAATGAATTGCAAAGCATTAATTAAAAGATGTCCTGTACTGTACTTAATACTTTTTACCACTTTACCCCTTAAAAACAAGCAACATATACATATATGTATGTATGACAATGATTTGATTGATTCGATACCGTTATTTCTGTGTGTGTGTGTGTGTGTGTCGCACCACCAATTTGTTAATGCATAGCATAATTTATTCTCAATTCAATTGAACTCTATCCAAAAAAAAAAAACAAAAAATAAATACTCAGTGCAATTTCTATTCTATCAATATCTATCATTATAAACAACATTATTATCTTTTTATCTCTATCTATCTATCTGCCTATCTGACTTTTGTTATTAACTATTTAATGCCGCTGCAGCTTTTACAATTTTTATGTAGCTACTATTATATAATTGAATAATTGATTTGATACCTGATTCTTTTTGGCCATAAGTAAACTCAATTAGACAATATCCAAAAAACAAAACAACAAAAAAACACCAGCCCGACCGAATCAAAAGTCCGAGTTAAATGTGCTTTTCTTTAATTGTTACAATATTTTCCACTCTATTGTTTTTTTTTTTTTATTGTATTCTTTTATTATTATTATTATAATTTGCCATATTTCTGTTTTCATTCTAATTAAAAACAAAATAAAAATACTTTTATTTAATTTAGCATTAAATTTTGTTATGCACTTTTTGTAATGATGAAAAAGAGAAAGAGAGAAAAAGAGAAAGAGAAAGAAAAAGGAATATACGAATTAATTCGAGTGCCAGTGGAAATCGTATTCAAAGTTCTGAATTTTTAATGTGCTCAATATATATATATTATGAATATATATATATAAATATATGTGTGTATTTGAGAGATGTGTCAGGCGATTTATCAGTTAGATTTATGTATATCCCAATTATATATGTTATTACTGAAAGCAAACAATTGTTAATGACATTAAGCAAATGTACTTAATTTTAACAACAAATTAAATCAAGCGTCTTTAAGTCGATTCACACGTTTTTTTTAACAATAAACACAATTGATAATAAAAAGCAAATCACTTATCTTTTTTAATATCTTTCGAAGAAAGCGAGTGAAGACCTGAAAAAACGAAAAAAAAAAAAACACACAAATCAATAGAAATTGATTATGTTTGTCCTTTTGGTTTATTTTCTTTCATTTTCATTCTTTATATATATATTTTTCTTCTTTATTTTAATTAACTTTTGATAAACAATTTGTTTTCGCAACCAAAAGAATTGTGTAAAGTGCAATGAATATATATATAATGATATATATATGTATATATATATCTTTTCAATTTTGATTGTTGTACAGTTTTGCCAATGGCCCCGCCTACCTTAAATTTGTTTTAGTTTACGAAAAACCAACTTACACCACCAGCACCACCTACAAAAATAAATAAAACCACCGCCAAAAATTCAATTTACGCTAACCTAAAAAAACAAAAACCAAAAAAAAAAACCCCAGTTCTTTGAGTTAAATAGTTAATTTCTTTTAGTTAATTTAAAACCAAATCAAATTTTGTGTTGTACCCTTTGAAATTAACACCACTAAGCCAGCCAACAAAACCAGCTCACTCACACATACATACACAACCACGCCCACACCCACCCACACTCAAAGCTTTTTTTTCAATGTAGTTGACGACTTTTGTGTCCAATGCAACTAACTTGGCCCTAAACAAATAAAGAAAATTAAATTAAAAAGACCAAAAAGCAAATTTCTGAGTTCTGGGCTTTTTTTTTTAAACTACCAAATTGTAAATAAAAAATAAATTATTAATTGCTGTATTATTTGTTTTATAGCCATTTCTGTAATAATAATTGTAAAATGCGGGGAAGGCAAAAAAAAAAAAAACAACTAAGAAACGAAACAAAAAAAATGTCCAAAACTTTGAATACGATAATAATAATAATAATAATATGTATAAAAAAAAAACAAAAACGATTTCCAGCTACTAATTGCTGTCATTTGTTCTGACTTTTTCGTTTTTCTTCTTTCTCATCATTCATCATACAAACTATACAAAGAAATATCATATCATATTTAAATAGCTATTATGTACTTAAATGTCGTTTAATTTGTATTTTTGCCTTAAACAATTAATTAATGTATGGAGTAATAATGATTTTTTTTTGTTTCATGTTCGATTTTATTAATTGGCGATCATTTTGACACACACAACAATTTTTTTGTACTTATTTCGTTTACAGTTGGTTTAACTACATTAACCACTACCACGCCCACTAAGCATGTTATAACCATTAACAAGAGTCCGTTCCAAACTGCCAACAAAACGCATCCTGCCTTATTTGCAACAGCTACAGCAACAACAACAACAACAACAACAGCAGCAGCAGCAACTACAGCAACAAAAGCCAACTCACCGCAGTTGACACTAATCAGCCGAGTTAACCACCAGCAAACATCCAAGCCAAAGCCTGGCACCACCACAACCACAACCAGAACAGCCACAATAACCAGCACCACCAAAAATCTGCAAAAGCCATAAAATTATGATGATGAAGACGATGATGTACATTGATGTAATAACTGATGATGAAAATGTTTGCTGGCTGTGGTTTCTTAACCAAATCCTTTGACCAATTCTTCCCCCCATCACAAATCCATTAACCTTATTTGTTTTCCAAATTGAAATGTTCATAATGGGTTTTTTTTTATTGATTACTTTAATATTATTATTGTATTAAAGTATAATCCAAGAAGAAAAAAAATGGCTAGACGAACTGCATATTTATTGCTTTGGCAATTTTCATATTGTTATCTATTGTGATTATCTTTTTTATAAATTATTTACTTATTTAAGCAAACAATTTCAAGTCATTCCATTCACAAAACACACCCAATACAAGAAACCAAGCAATATTAAGCTTAATGAATACTAAAAACAAACAACAAGACATGAAACTATTTTTGATACATAAATGAAATAAACAACTATGAAATTAAATAAAAATTTACAACATTTTTCCTTTGCAAAAAGCAGCTTGTGCCCCTTACCCCCTCTACTCATCTTGCATGTGAGCTAATAACCAATTATTTTTTTGATGTTCAATGTTTAATATCCTGTTTAATGTGCAAGTTTTGTTTAGTTTGTCCAACTCCAAACAAATTCTTTTGGTTGCCAAAACAAATGAAGAATTGTTTACAGATCACTGAGAAATTTGACTTGATGGAATCAACGAAATGAACTCATGTAAGTAGTTTAAATTTAGTTTCCAATTTAAAGTCCAAACTAAATTCAGGTAAGTTTATAAATTATTAACTCAAAAGTCTATCGTCTCTCTCTCTCTCTCAAAGGTCACTTCATTGTTTCAGCTTTAATAAGCAAAATGTGTGCCAACTTCTTCTTGTTCCCAGGTCATCATCAGCATCATGGCAAACCTAGCTCAGCTCCGGCAAATGTGGAGAAAACTTCGACTTCAACTGAGGAACCTCTCGATTTGGCTGATTTGGATCTCTCACGTTTGCGGCTGAGTAAAAAGGATTTGGAAACATTGTCGAGCATAACACCGGGTCTCCCGAAATGCTTTCAGGAACAGCTATTGGCCAAGTTGCCGCCAACACAGGCTCGCAAATTATCACGCACATTGAGTGTTCAGAATGGCACACCAAGTGAGAGTCCTGTCAGCAAGGTTTACAAACGCAGTCAGAGTAGTGGACGTGGTGGAACTTATATGCCAACGGAGGAGGAATCAAATCAAAAGCCCTTAACAGATGCACCCAAGACCACAGCGGCCAGCACGGCCATCTACAGACGCAGTCTTAGCCGCACAAGTCAAGCTCAGAGTCACAGTCAGGTGCAGAGTCAATTGGAGACCAGCACTGCCACCACCACCACCACAACCGCCGCCGCCACCGCCAGCAAGAGTCGAAGTAGCAGCGTTTGTCGTGATGATTATGGCAAAACATCTCTCTGCAGCAGCACCAACTACACCAGTGACATTAGCGACAAATACAAGTACTATTCGCCCTATTTGAACAAGTCGATGAATGGCACCAATTCCAATGGTTCGGCATTGAAGGAGACGCCGGAAAAACGTTATAGCGCTGCTTTGGGGCGTCCACCAAGTGGTTGCCTCTCGCCGCCGCCGCAATTGCCAAATATTGGCAGTTTGCCCGATGGCAGCAGCTCCCTGCGTAGACGCACCTCGCAGCGCCGAATCTCACGTTTTCTGCGGCCCGACTTCTTTGACGAGCCGCGCGATAGGGAACGTGAAACCCAGAGCATGCTTCGTGATATACGTGAAAAGTCAGCGGAACGCGATGAACAATCTGATTTGCGGCGCCGCAAACACAGTCTGCCCAATGTGGATCCCGAGCAGACGGAAACCCAATTGGCCAAATCTTCCATGCGGCATGCTCGCAATAAGAGCATGGAACTGTTCACAGAAGGCGTTACGGAGAAAGCTACGGAGCAGAAGGTTCCCGAAGTCACTAAACGACGCAGTCTATCCCGTCCACGTGAGTTAGAGACAGAGCTGGATAAACATGAGTTGGCCGACAAGATCCTTCAAGAGCTTCAATTACTTTCGGCCGTGCGGACACACCAAGAACAGGAAACAGGTGCTGGCCAGGCAGAAGAAACATCAACCATTAAGAAGGTAAAGAGAGTAAAGGCCAAGGACACGGATGGTGAGGGGACAACTAAAGGCACAACCACAACAACAACAACCACGACATCCACTTTAGTACGTAAGGTGAAGAAAGTATCAAAGAAATCAGATGAAGGCTTAAAACCACTTAATACCAATGCTGATTTGGTTACCAGCGAACATCTACCAGCTGCCAAAGAGACCAAATTGAAACGACCTAAATCCTATCCCATGAAAGATGTCGGCTTGAGTTTGACAAAGCAAAGCGAAACTGATCAAGTTATTAGTGCTGGGGCCAGTAAATTGCCCAGCAAACTGCCCACAGCGGCTAGTGGTGCCAGCAATGAACCAGCATTGGAGGCACCAGCTCCCCGGGAGAGTCGACTAATGCGACCTAAGAGTTATCCAGCCACTAAACTAACCACACCCAAAGAGATAAGGAAGGTAACTCGCAGCGGCGTGGCTATAGCAACAATAACGGAGGCGACACCAAGTGTCAACACTCCCATTAGCAGTTCCAAGTCCACATCGGAGGAGAAGTCTCTGTCGGCCACACTGACATGCACAATGAGTGCCATTCCCGATGCCAAAGACTCGGGCTCATCCTCAAGCGAACCCTCACGACCCACGACCATCAAAAAGATTATCAAAGTGACAAAGAAATCCAAGCTGGTTCCACCCACACCGGTGACACCGCCAACGACTGCCACCACCACTACTACTACAACAGCCACTACAACACCCGTGGATAGTTCAAAAGAATCAAGCCCTGTGACTAAATCCAAAGATAAATCGCCCGAGAAAAAGGTATCCGGCAAGGGGCTGTTCTATGCCATTGGACAGAAGTTTGAAAAACTGAGAGATTCGGCCATGAGCAAGGACAGGAAAGTAGCACCCAGCGGCACAACAAATGTGGCTCTGGCCTGCACACTGAAACAAGGATCGGGATCGCCAGAAGAGCGTAGTTCACCAGAGAAGACCACAATCCTGCGCAAGAAGAAATCCTTGGAGACGGAGAAATTGAACTTTGAGCTCAATGAGGATAAACGCTCAGGAGACAAGAGATCCCGCTTTGACAGTATGCTGCGCTCATTACGAGAACGTTCGGTGCCCCGATCACAGACAAGCAACAGTGCCAGGGCCAGTGCAAGTCCCAAGAGGGCAGCCAGTGTGGAGGAATTGCTTGTGGGACAAGCTGAAGGCGGAGGAGTCGGGGGAGCAGGCAATGGAAAGCAAGGCGGTGCTGTCAATAAAATGTTTGGTGGCCTCTTGAGGCGTTTCGATCGCGAGAGCAGTGAACAGAGGCGAGTACGCACCACCCGATCCACAAGTAATATAGAACGCCAGGTCCATGAAGAGCAAGAGGCATCTCTGCCAACATCTCCCATCTACCAGAATGTTGTGAAACCCAAAGCCACCACCACAGCTACCGAGGAGAATTGTAACTGTCAGACTGCATGCCCAGATTGCATACAGAATAAGAGCCAAAGTAGTAAGTTCTCAGCTGCAGCCCCCACCAACTGCAACACCACCAACAACAAGGACAAGCGTAAGGGTCTAATGCTGGATCTGGCTAGTGCTCCAACTGGAACTATTGCAGGGACCAGTGCAGGGACCACCACAACCACAACAAGTGGTGGCAGTAGCTATCGTGGTTCACGGACCAATCCTGCATTGCTCAACGGCAACGGTGGACTGGGCTTGGGGCTCTATTCCAATTTGCCGCCCTATCCGGGAGCTGTTAAGAGTGCCTCCTCCAACAACAGTTCCAGTCAGCAATCCATGGAGAATGCCACAAATAACAACTCTTCCAATACCAACAATAACAATTGCAGTTCTCAAACTTCTGGATACCGCACCTCATCCGCCCATGAGATCAATCGCAATAATGCCCTATTGACCCCGTCTTTCGAGAACATTGCCAACTATTCCTCGGATTCGCGTAGCTATCAGGACGATTGTGCCTCAACGTCAACGTTTCTCTCGCCAACCGAGGAGCCAGAATTATACTTTGATAACTGGTCAATTTGTTCTGAGGATAATTACATGTTGCATGCCACACCCTCGCCCACAGTGTCGCGTTTGTCGAGGGCCTCCCTGTCATCGCCCACCCGCTGTTCGGAGAGCTCTGATCCCAACGAGAGTGTCATCGATCGCATAAAACGTCGCAGTTTCTACAGTCGCTTCAACGAGCAGAAGAAGCCACGTCGCACCAGCAGCATAGTGGGTCCATCCGCAGTGCGGGATTACTACAGGGAACAACAAGCGGCGGTCAAAGCTCGTTCCAACCACAAACTGCACGCCTCCGAAGTGGAAACGCGAGCCCATTCACCCGACATCGCCCAACAGTTCTTTAGGCCCCTGAAACTGAGTCCTGTGGGCACAGAACTAAAGCCGCCTGTCTATCGATCGCCCTTGGATTACACATCAACGGGATCGACTGGAGCCACAAGCAAACCACGCAAAAGCCTAAATGATATACGAAACACATCGCCCTCGTTTCTAAGCAAACGCTACGATTCCCACGACTACAGCTCAGTGCCGATGCGCTATAAGAGCTCCTCGAGTTCTAGTCCCAGCAATGGAACAGCGGGAGCCGTGGCCAGTGGCTACTACAACACCTACAATCCCAAGCGTCGTTCGTCCTACACTCTGAATAGCAGTTTACCCACGGCCAGTGGCAGCAGCAGTAATGCGACTAGTCATCTCGATGGCTATGCCACTCTGGGCCGCCGTTCCATACGCGCCTATGACCATCGCACAATGTCGCTATTGGAGCCACCAACTAGTAGCAGTAGCGGAGCCACTGGCAGCAGCAGTTATCACAGGCGTGAAGGTCGAACACCAGTCCGGGACTATACCTCCAGCATTTCACGGTAAGTTTTAAGAGATTCAGTCAATCCGCATGGACTTTACCTTTCCATCACACAGATCTGGGTCGCGTTATCGTACCTCGTCGGCCACAAGAAGTCCCACAAACATTTGATGTTCCACGCCGCAGAATGGTTTCTGCATTTTCTGCTACTACTCCAAACGGAAGAAATCTCAACATACCCTGACCACACCTCCAAATACTACGGCCTCATCATCGGCGTCGGCATCCTCGTCAAGGGCAAGCAGTGGGGGGATTAAAAAATTATTACAGCCCGCCCAACCATCCACCACCCATCACCATCATCATGAGCATAATAAATTTTAAGAGCTCGCCAGATCCATAGATTCGAATTAATAATTATAATCACTCAAAACTTAGGTATAGGGAAAAATTTTTGATAATTGTTTTTTTTTTATATAGTCAAAAGTTTATAGTTAGAGCTCATTATAGTCGTAGTCCAGTAGTGGAACCGATATTTACATGCATACATATATTATATAGATTATATTTATAGTTGTTTCAGCAATGGATTGCAGCCAATCCGATCAAGACCATAACGCTACCATATATACATACATACATACGATTTTCAAATGATTGTGCCTTGGTTCCTTTCGGCGGTTTTAGAGTTTAGCCTTACAATTAGCTATATATAGTGCATTATAAATCAAGTTGATTAGTTGATTTGGTCTATAAGCCATATGAAAGTGTTGTAGAAACAGAAGATGTGAAAAGAAATAAGCCTCGCCAAAACAAAAACAAAAACAAAACGAAAAAGCACAAACAAAAAAATGAGTTAAAATTTTTAAAAATCATAATTTTAACAACATTTTTTTTTTTTTTTTTTGTTTTGCTTTTACAGAACTGACTGTTTTTTCGAGAGTTTTATTTATAAAGGATTAAGAACTCTAACATTTGCTTGTTCACTAGGGACTATATATTGATGTTATTGCAAAATAATAGAAAATATGCAGAAATCTAAACCAAAACAAATGTAGAAAATTAAAAGTAAACAAAGTCGTCAACAGCAAATCGAAACAATCGAGAATTGAATAATAGCAAATAAAACCAAAAAAAACTATAAGCGAATTTAAGACGTAGCGTTTGTTGGTAGAACTCCGAGTTCAAATTGTAATTACATAGATTGTGAGAAAGAAAACCAAGAAAAATAAATGAAATGGTTTTATGAAAAAAATACAAAACCAAAAAAATATTGTACATTCGATTGTGTGTGGAATCAACTCTATATATATATATGTAATGTGAACAGGTCAGCTCTGTTTTTGCAATTTATATGTGGGCAAAAATGGTATGTAGTAAGTCCATTTCCATTTGCGTAGGGCATTCATGCCATAAGGAAAATCGTAGTCCGTGGCGGTGCCATCGTTGATATTGTCATCGCCAAGTGGCATTTCATTTGCCCATTCGATAAGGCCACGTTCCGCAGGAGTTCCTGTTGATGAGTTATAATAATTGGTTATTCGCAGGAAAGCCTTGTCGCAGGACCTCTTACCTGGAATAATGTTGTCCAGCAGACATCCCAATAGACCACCCACCAATATGGTTGTACCCAACAGCACTGACAATGTGGAATCAACCGTTTCATTGCCCGTCTGAATGGCACCCGGATGTTCTTGCATCCAGCGACACAAGACCATGGGAAAGAATATGGAAAGGCCGAGAATGTAGAGATTCCTGGCCGAACGCAAGTCCACATACTGCAGCGTTGAAAGACCAAAGGCAATAATCATGCCGAACATGACACAAAAGATCCCTCCCACCACCGAGTCGGGAATGAGTATGAAAATGGCTCCAAATTTACCAATTACCCCCTGCAGGACCATTATCAATGCAGCCCATTGGATGACGCGTCGAGAGCCAATCTTGGTGACACCTATGGCTCCCACATTCTCTCCAAAGGTATTTGTGCCATTGCCAGCTCCCCAGAGACCAGCCAGCACAGTGCCCAATCCCTCGGTGCCGATGCCCCGATTGATGGCATGAAGTGGTGGCGAATGGGCGCCTGACATTTGTGAAACAGTGGGATAATAGCTAAGAGACTCCACTGTACAGGCCAATACACCGGCCAGCATGCCCAGAACGCCCGACAAAGTGACCGAAGGCCAGCCAAACTGTCCCGGATACGGCACATAGAACCATTTGGCACTTGTCAACACATTGAGGCGTACATCCGTTCGCGAAGGATGCGAGGGTGGAAAGACATCAGTGGCTGTCAATATGCCGCACAAACCCCACATAATCATTATGGTCAACAGAACAGGAAATAGGCGAAACAACTGAAATTGCCGCACCTCCAGGCCGTGTCCTTTGCGATACGCGAATATGGGAACAGACACATTGGACATGATTTGCGAGAAAAGCGTCAGCATGGCTGTTGTCCTAGAAAGAGAAAATCAATTTCGTTCTTATAACTTTACAAATGTGCCGACCTCTTCCACTCACCCCACAGCAATGCCCCAGTGTTTGGAGGCAGTTTCCGCTGCATGCTCGAAAAGAGTTAATCCCACTAGTGAGACTGTTGGCACTATGGTCAAGGGTGTTACATATTTGAGTATCTTGCCCACTAGTCCAGTGTAACCCATTATAACCTGCACCATGGCCGACACGGCAATAGCTCCAGACAACTCTCGCATTCGTACTTGCCACAATTCCTCTCTCTCCTCGGGGCTCATTTCATTAATTATCGACTGGGCTGGACATTTCCACTGTGGCAAGGCGAGAATGGCCAATGTGGGCACCAAAAACGAAATAGTTCCACCCTGCACAATGGGCAATCGAACGCCCCATGTGGCTTGAAAATACGTCACTATGCCAGTGACAAAGATCATTGTTGATATGATTATGCCACGATTGGCATCCTCATCCGACATGCATAGGGCTGGCGTCAAGATGAATGGAATGGACACAATTGCTCCAATCATTGTTAAATAATGTTGAAAGGCCAACAAAATACTCAGATACCAAGGCGGATTATCATTGATGGCATAGAGCAGTTGCGGTTTGGGTTTCTCAGTTTGTAATGGAGGAGACTGAGTCGTGGGTACAGCGCCCACTGGAGTCTCCCTAATGCCTAACTTGTTCGGCTAAAAACAAACACAAAAGAAGAGAGAAAAAAAATGAATATTTTAAATATTCTGTATATTGAGGAGCAAATGCAACAAGGTAATTAAATCATACAAAAATTATAATTAACCCTATTTATAATGGTAATTTTGATTCCAGTTAAAACTATATATATCTATGAACAGGTATACTCTATTTAGTGGTTTGTGTAATTGTACCTACATTTTGTTTAAGAAAGTTTAATATTTCACAAAGAAAATCAGTCATTGATTTTTTAGAGTATACAAATTCTCGACAACTCCTGATAAACTTAATTTTATTGGTTTGTGAGAGAATTACAATCTATTTCTAGCATTAATTTTCATAACTTTGTAGTTTAAATTATTCCCATGGGGCGGAGCTTTCTATATAATTTTTGTGTTTTTTGAATTGAATATTAATGTAATTGGAATTCCATTGACAACTTGTTGGCACTTGTTGGCAGCATCCATGATTAATTGAGCGTGAGTATTGGTCCATACATCGTTAAGGTATAAATTAATTCATAGCTAAACTGTTGGTTCAGTTAATAAATCACTATGTTGTTAAGTGCAAGCATTCCCAAGTGAGCTGACTAGCACAAAGATGTGACAAATTGCAATGGGCTATTGTACCAATTAGCTCTGTTTAGTCCTATATTGTTACAGTTAATTAGTATACAATTATTAAAGTGTGAATATCATTGCAAACAAGGCAACAAAGTAAAATGTCGTACAAGATAAAACAAACGATATCTATATTAATATCAAAAAATAAAAAGAAACCAATTAAAGAAATTCCACTGGGAAATGGCGCTTATGTAAACGACATAAACAAAATAAATTTTATATATATATGTATATACAGGTAACCCTCCTACAACGCGGACAATGCATTTCTGAAAAATCGGCGTTGTAGTGGACTTTAAAAAAAATCAGGATTAGGTTCCTATTCTAATATTTTTCCATTTATTTAATTCATTCAAAAAAAATGAATGAATATATTAAAACAACATAAAACAAAATGATATAAAATCGAAACAAAAACAAGAATAAAAAGAATCTCTCACAATTTCATAAAGCTATTCCTATTCCAACACCGATCTTTCGAATAACACCAAATCATATAGCGATCTGATCCGAACAATTGTCAATTTAATTAGGTAATAAAAAGCTTTTTCTTAAAGGTTTTATTTCAGTAGCTTTTAAATTCTATCAATCTTCCGAACAATTTTATAAATTTTACAACGTTAATTTATAAATAGCGTTATCGGAGCACCGTGTTAGATGAAATTTTCCGCATTTTTCAAACCGAATTTTAGCAAAGTATCGCGATATAGGAGGGTTACCTGTAAAGTATGCGAAATGTTTTACGTATTCTTAGCCGATTCACATTCACTTACAGAGCCATCACAGTCCTCAATGGTTACATTATTTAACTCCATGATCAGGCTGGCTTTATAACCACTTAGTGCACGCCATAAAACTTAAATAACGACCGAAAAAATAGAAACGAAAAACAAAAAGAAAACAAATCTCTTAAGAACTCAGTGGGCAACCACTTGCCTCAACGGCTGTCGACTCAATGGCTTCGGGGCTATAGAAAGATTTATCACATAGCTGTCGAACTCGCCCAATCGAATACAGTTAGATGGGGTGAAAAGCGAGAGCAATTCCGCCTTGAAGAGCAATCAATAGACAGATTTAATTGAAAGAGTAATAGAAATGGGCAGCTAGTTGAGTTGGAAAAAGAAGAGCAATGAGAGATCAATCAAGTTAAAGAGTATAAATAATGCTTTAAGCACACATCATTCACTTTCCATCTCTAAATTCTAAGCATATTCTGTTCTTCTCTTTACTACAATTAGAAGATAACAAACAGTTAAATACAAAGTTATCAAGTTGCTACCCTATAAAAGTTTCAAAATAACCATTATAAAGATATCGTACTATGATAAAGCATAGCATAATATATCTTTAAGACGTACATACATACATATGTACATACGTACACCCGCACATGTCCCCCTGTATTTTGGGGTGAAAACAAAATTGATTTTTCATTTTTATTTCAATCGAAAAATTAACTTTTCACAGTTTGCTGTAAATATTTAACTAAATCACTACACTCATACATTGTTTATTTTAATACACATTAATTTAGTTTTGGTGGTTTTTTTTTTTTTGTTTGTTTTGTTTTTCATCCTATAGTTGTGATACGAATTCGAATAAAAGTCACGTGTCCATTCCTATATGCTATAAACAAATGGTTGGATTGTTGCTTCTATTAACTCTTTTTTGTATAAACTTGTAAGATCCATTCACATACAAGCAGTTATAAAAATTTCAATATATATATATATATATATATAGAGTATATATAATTCATACATGGATTTAGTTGTATGGTTGTGTGTGTGTGTGTGTGAGAGGGTATAGTATGTATTTAGTAATTATGTAATGATTCAGTGCGAAAATGTATGCATATAGTTGGGATTTCATTACCATCAAAAATGTTTTGACATTATTATTTTGTTTCATTAAGTAAAGCACACCAAGTTCATTTGTTACAGTCTCTTACAATACCGAAAAATAATTAAAAATTTTACAAAGACCGTGTACAAAATTTAAACGCATCAAATAAAAATACGGAGGCGGGTAAGATCTCACATTCGACATTAAATTTATGACATATCGTCCTCCTTTTCATGCCAAACACTGCTCTCATTCTCTGTATCACTGAGAATTTCAACTACTTCCTCTTCGCCAACCAGCATCCCTTCCTCCTTTTCGAAATTCTTAAAAAAGCCATCCGGTGGTGTATCATCATTGTCATTTAATAGATTTAGTTCCGGCACAAGGGCATCATCGGTCCCAACTTGGGCATTTGTTGTTGTCGCTGTCGCTGCTGCCGTTGAAACATCCATGGGAGGCAACGTAGCCACTGGATTGAAGGGTGCATCCAAGTCTTCGAGGCCTCGCGGTGGCTTCAATTTAGCCAGTTCCTCACGCAAATGCCGATAGTGACGACGGAGAACCATAGAGTTGAACGATATAGTGCGACTGGCGCGTTCTGTGTACTGCGGTTTACTCAACTCCTTTATCCAGCCTTCGATTTGATTGCAAATCTCTTCACGCTTTAGCCAAAAATGCTTATGTATAACCTGCAAAAAGAGTTAAGATTAATTAATGAATTGGCCAGTGGTTGGTATTAGATCCCAAAATCTACTTACATCTCTAAAACAGGGACTTGGATTGCGAATCTGCTCTAGCATAGCCCAACGCACACATGCCTGGTAGATGTTGCTATTATACTCTCGCGAAGAATTCGTCCCACTGGGTGTTCCACGACTACGCTCGAATCCGGGTTCATTAAAGTAAGGTTCTGGCACTAGAATGAGCGACTGTATGGAGACAAGAACCTGCAGGAAGCTAGACGTCTGCGCGTTCCATTTCTCCTCGGGTCGGCCATGCCAAGTGTTAAGAACAGACAGACATACTTTGCCATCATTGTAGAGGTTCGGGTTAAAACGAACCGAATGCCGCCCCGTTGTCTCCAGATTGATTAGCATTGGCAAGTTGGGGTAATCTGGTGGAAAGAAGACATCGAACTCAAAGCATCCATTGGCATATGGCGTATCAGCCGGTCCAGTGATAAGCACCTAGAGTAAAAGAAAATTATAATTTTCAATAAATTGTTAAAAAGGAATAACTCTAGCGAAGTACCTTCATAATGTCCAGTCTATCCGTATCACAGCGCACAAATACTGAACTACTAAAGCTTAATGGCAGGCTGGTCGACAGGGTAACCGTTTCCTGGGCCAATCGCTTAACCCGCGACGGATGATAGCGATCGCCAGCGAGTCGCACCATTTTTTCAAAATGATACGACACTACAAATCTAAAGCTATTGTTATCGGCCTCTACAATCATATCATATGTATCGAATTGCCGCTTCTTCATCAGTTCTAAATAACGCTGCTCAATAGATTTACTCAACGGCCGTTCCAATTGAGCAATGCCCTCCTCGTTGCTATTGAACATATTAATTAGGGCATCTGCATCGATGGTCTTTTGCACCAACATTGTGGTATCCTGTATGTCTGGTATGAGTAGAGCTAGGCCCTCATCATCGCCATCATCTATGTTGAACGTAAGCTGTTGGTTTTGACCCTTAATGTTGGACTTTTTGTTGACTCTGAAACAAGAAGAAATTTTTAAACACCTATATTTGCAATAATTTCGTCTTTTTACTTACTTCAGTCGTTTTGCATAGGTGTCCACGCAGGTCTTCATGTTCTTCAGGAGCTCGGCTATGGGTGGAGCACCTTCACCACAGGCGCTTGGCGCCGGTTGAAGCAACGAAACTAAACTCTTGGACAATGACAAAGCGCGCAGCAGCTTCAATATGGCACGATATAGTGGAATGTGACGGGTTATGTCCAGCACGGAATCATTACGCAGATATGAACTCAAAGCAGGTATAAGGCAAGATTGCTGCAGCAAAGTTTGGAATACGGATGGCAATTCGCCCGTAACTTCACGCACATCATGGTAGGCGAGAATAACTTCGCCACTCATGTCGCTGGGTATGCAATCTCCCGGATTGATGTAGCTAGCCAACACCAAAAGCAACACGGTGACATGTTCTTCCTCACTCTTCTGCCGCAGCAGAGCCTGCTCCACATTCCACGATTGTGTCGTAGACCCAGTGCCAAAGCCCGTTCCCTTGGCCCAATACATATGGCTCTTATCATCGGAAGTGGGACCACTTGTGGGCGTCGCTTCTTCTGTTCCATTTGCTTTGGCTGCAGCGCCACTGGTGCCATTACTGCTGCCACCACTACTACTAGTCGAAGGCTCATTGATTGGAGCTCCAATGCGACTGTTGTCCGATTGATGCGAGAATATGCCCAGACAATTGAGAACCAGATGCATGGCTCCAACCTCTATGACAACGCGGCGCAATAACATTCCGTCATCAGTAGATAAGGGCACACAATCCAACAGTTGTCGGAAGACTTCAAATGGCAATGTAGGCAAAGATGGGGCCAATGATAGGCTATAGATGTCGTCTAATTGGGAAAATAGTAAAAATAAGCATATTGTTTTCAATTGGGTTTGGCATACAACACTTACTGCCATCTCCATCGCCTGTAACGCCAAGAACTAAACGTAAAAGGCATTGAGCTCGCAGTTTATCTCTTAGCAGGACATCTGAATAGGCCGGAAGGCGCAAGAATAGTCCAAATGCAGCCAAGGAATGCTGTGGAACTGAACTAACCGTTGCCTGTTTGGCTATCGGCTCACAAATGGTATCCTCTAGATCTTCATAAATCTCGTCATTTGGCTCCAGTTTAACCCAATCGGATAAAGGCGGGCTCTTTTCCTTTTCAGTGATCAGAGAAGTTGCCTTGCGGCCAGAATGTTCCGGGTAAACGGTGGGTAGATAATGGGCCAACAATGAGAGGCCGCCACTGCTGGAAAAGCGTTGCAATGGCGACGGCAAAGGCTCAACGCATGATGCCTTTACCTTTTTCGACTCGGATGCTTCATCGGATGAATCTGGTTTTTCCGGTATCAGATCAAGTGTAAGACACGGGGCTGATAGTGAGTGACCCGCGTCCAACAAAGTGGCCAACACCTGAGAAATGGTCGCATCCAATGACAGCACAATATCCGGATACTCGGCTATTATTAGTTGATTACCATTGACTGCATTGGCCGATTGAAGCACATAGTCCTGCATATTGAAAGCACCTTTGTAGCCTATTAGTTAACGGATCAATTAATAGAGTATAGGTATTTTTCCAAGCATAGAACTACTTACTGCCGCTCATAGCTGCTGCACTGGAGGTTTGGGTTTCCTTATCCTTATTTATAGATGCTTGATTTTTGGCATCCTTGATACGTTTATCCTTGGCCGCCACTGCTGCACCGACAGTTAGGAATTCCATACTGCCAGATTCTATATTATTTAAATTGATGAAGCTATTCTTTGTCTCCAGCTTGCCGGCTTCACCGGATTTGCTAGAATTTGCTGCCGAAGTATCGCCAGCACGTTGATCTGTAGGTGTAGGTTGGTACACTAAGTTACTATATACTAATGAGGCAAACGGAAGCGGCCGGACAACCAAAAAGAAGAACACATTTTGAAAAAGAACAAATCATAATCAAACGAAGTCAACGAACAAAAAAAAACTCCCTCCCCAGGCGGCGACTGTAGAATATATAGAAATAGGATTAAACTTACCGCTAACGCAATTTTGCATTATCTCTTGGCATGTTGTACTTGTGGTAACATTGAAGAGTATGTGATGGGCACTACTCCGCTTTGCTGGGTGATTATTAACAGAGGCCACTGGCAAGGAGGTACTCGCTCCGCCATTGGAACCACCCATAATGGCTGATAAGGTATCCCTGCGCTGCAGGGGCTGTTGGCTGCGTACGGCAACGGTAATATGTTCGTTCTCCAACAGCAATTGTAGCACCAGTTGGCGTGTAAATCCCGAAATTGTGGGCCGATGGCCGGATAGAGAGCGTACGGGTTTACATATTATCGCTCCTATAAGCAATGACGTGAGGACCTCCTGGTTAGCTGGATGGCAGGCACTAACGCGTGTGAAAAAGTTGATGGTGGATCGTTCCAAACGAATAAAGGATTGCTGCATAGGCATGCTCTGGGTTGAGTGTGTGTTGCAGAGCAACTGAAGCAGAGGTTTCCAAAATACAGAACCCTGCATGGTGCCCAGCCAATCCCGCATCGGCCCCTCGGCACAGCACTCGGAGAAAAAGTCCAATACTTTGGGCACATTTGAACAAGTCAGCAATGGAGCAGTATGAGCGATATTCGCCTCAGCCTTGTCAAAGTCTGTCATCGATGAAGAAGCATCTTCTGGGCTAGATTCCTCTGGTGCTGCAGCCGCTTGACTGCTGCTACTTGTAGCTGAAGACGGTGAAGATGCGGGAGCAGAAGCTTCCGAGGATGCTGCTGCAGGTTCTGTGCTAGGCAGCAAATGTGTGCAATATTCATAAATGGCATGGGCAAGTAACTTTGGCAAACCGGAATCGAGCATTTGGTAAATTGCCACTGGAGACTGACAGGCCAAGGCTACCGTCTTTAGCAAAGCCGGGCGCTGCAACAAAATGGTAAGATTCTCACTGCCTTCGCGGCGGAACCACGCACTGCCACTCTGCACTTTGCTGTCATCAGTCTGGCGGCGTGCCGGCGGTTCCAATTTAACTCCCACCTTAACTAGCAGTTGATTAAACAGTTCCGGCTTAATATAGCAAAGGGCACAAATCAATGAATCAAAACTGGCTTTAAGTGGTTCATCGTGTTCCAAAGTAGTTATCCATTCGTAACAGGTTTCAAAAAGGTTTGAGGAAATTAGTAGCGGGAGCTCTGGCAACTGCTGCTGACGATGAACACGCCAAAGAATGGAGGCGATTACTTTGACGAATCCGCTCTGCGGATTATTACTTCGTGCCTGTTGACTATAGTTATCATGTAGCTGCATTATCCAGTCCAAAAGCACACGTAATTTGTCCAACAAATGCTCCGTAGAACTGGTAACTACTTCGTGGATCAAATCGCAAACGGCATCGCTAGACAGTTTAAAGACTACAACAAAAATAGTTTAATAAAGTTCTTGGAATAAGTAAAACGACAAATATCGCACTCACCTTGTGGCGTTGTGTGCCACAGAAGAGTTCGCAACAGTTGCAAACTCAGCTCCTGATTGTAGGCTCCTAGCTTAAGTAAAATAGTTTCCAGATGTTGTTGGGCCAAACTTGGAATCATGGGCATAATATTGAGTAGCGAACAGCAGGCTTCCAAAAAGCCCGGATATGCAGCCGGGGAAGAGGCAATCAAATCAGCCAATTTGCTATCTGGCTGTAACGCAGCCACATGGAAACATCGAGACAATATCCGCACCCAACCAATGCTTGTCTTCGCAAAGGAATCGTCTTCAAGCAATGAATCGGCATCGATGGCTGCCATAGAAGCACTCGACAAATTTGTAGAACACGAACCCAATCCATCGACACACGAACGGGTGCTTTGAGTACGATTGTTGAAAATTGTCTGGCCAAGCACGGCTATCTGTACAAGTCCAACATTGCCACAATCCTTGGGTCTAAAAAAAATGAAACAGAAATTTTTAATTTCGACATATCTCTTTGGAACTTTGTCGATAAACTCACTTGTAAAGTCTAAGCACAATGCTGGTGGCGACTTCCGCTTTGGCCAATTTTAGTCGAATACAAGTCAATCCTGTAGTGGCCATCGGTGGCCCCACTGGTATAGAACCCAGTCCATAGTCTCTTGACAATTCCAGAGCCACAGCCGATGGACATGAGGCCAGACTAGACGTGTGTGGCATAAGTTGCACTTCCTTTAACAATATCGCCGTCGGCAGAGTTATGGTCAAATCTACATGAGACTCATTGGGATAGAACATGTAACTCCAGGCCGGAGACCGTGGCCGCCTATGAGTCGCATTAGGATTAGAGATCAAAACTTCTGCGCTTTGAGCTGCATCATTCTCTGATACAATGTGCGAAAAGGGGGCAAAATTTATCAATCCATCATATTGTGCTCCGCTACGGGGCGGTTGAGCTGCAGTCGAAGTGGATGTGCCTGTGCCGGTTGTGGTCTTTTTGCATGTATTGTTGCTGGCCACATGACTATTAAGCTTAAGACGTGTATTTTTTGTCATATGCTGCATGATCAGTGAAATCTGTCGAATGAAACGAACGTGAATGCAAAATGACCGCATTTAGTTAATTAATAAGTATCTTACCAAGCCTGGTTGCATGTTAATAATCGTCTTATTGAGCCGCACCAGATTATGACAAATGATCTGTATGCCTCCGAGTTGAGTGAAAATTTGTACAGCTGGAGCTACCTCCAAGACATTGGAAATATACCAGAGGAATGGCTCCGATAGCTGCAGTCTTGGCAGCGTCGACTTGCGTTGTATAGTAGCTATGAGAAGAAAATAAAACCATTAGATTATGATACTTCTCCGAATCTGTTAAATAAAACTTACTCTCTTCCAGATATTGGCAAATGGGAGCAACAACTAGACGCGGATTTGATGCCCTGTCGCTTAGCGTACGCATCAAATTGAAAACCGCATCTACTATGGTCTGGGGATTATCTAGCAACATATTCGGTACAACAGAAAAGAAACCGCTGGATGTCATCAACTTAAATGAATTAGTCGAACACTGTGAAAGAGCTCCAAACAGTCGCTTCATTGTGGGAAATTGTCGCAGCACTAAACAAAGAACGTAAATAGTTTAGTATACCAAATTTTAGAATGTTATATTAGATTACCCCAATCAGCAATGCAAGGCACTTTACTACGATGACCTTCGGTATTGAGTTGTTCGGCTTTAGTTTCGTCCGTTTGACTTTGATTGGAAAGCTCCTCCTCTTCGGGTATCGTTACCTCCTGCAAAAATACATTAGACTATCGAATAGTTTCATTACATTCTTAATGTACATACACTTGGCTGCCGGGGCATTTCAGGGAGCACCATATGCGAGCATAAGTTTAGCAGATTTATAATCAACGAATTGTCACAAATGGTTGCATTGGCTTTGTTAGGATTCTCAGAACCCAGGACATTGGCAAACAAGTTGCTAAAGTTATTGCCAGTATTGTTGTTTTCATTGCCACGGCATTGCAATTTTTCGCCATTTGATATGTTGTTGTACACCAGGAAAGCTGAAAATAATTAAAGAGTTTGTGAACAACTCGGAATAGTGCCATGAAAATATAATCCAACTTACAAACACTTTCTGTGATCTTAAGCGCTATATTAAGATCTCCTTTATCATTTGGCATCCAGAGAAGATCGCGAACTAGCTGATTTTGAGCATCAATCGGTCCTTGTTGATTGCTAATGGCGCCGCCTGGTTGTACCAGCTGTAACACCACATGTAGCAGGATATCCTTTAACCGACGCTTGCAAGGAATAAGACCGCCACTGGTCTCGCTTTTGCAATGCAAAAAAAGCAGCAGCTCATGCAGATGCTTACAAATGGTGGCACCAGCCTGAAATAGAAATAAAATGATTAACAAATAGGTCTTTTAAATATTAAGAGACAACAAACTTACACATCGATTTGTAATAATGGAGGAGCTCATGCCATAGCCGGAAAAGAAGCGCAGTAACATCTTCTCAAAGTTTTCATCGTTTACAATAACCTCGTTGATGCGTGTACAATCTGCAACTTCATCACCAATTGGCAATGAATTGCAGGCTAGGAATAGGCATTGGAAGCCCAAAGACCATGTGCGTAACTTGATGTCATTATGCCAGGCCAACGCCAACAAAAGGCCCTGTACAGCATTGGCCCCGAATGGAATTTTTGGATCGGTTTGGCCAATGCCAGAACTGTAGGGCTTCTCAGCCAGCTCACTATTCAATGTAAGCCACATTTGTAGCACCTGCTCCAAATGCACCCAAGTATCCTCATAGTGCAAATCGGCCAATATAGAATCAAAGACGTTCTTAAACATAACGTAGGTATTGCGGCCGGTATACTCCGAACCTGACCACAATTGAGTTAAATACTCTGGCCAGGCTGTTGCCTCCGGTGGTGAGGAAACAAACTCATTGGTCAAAACTTGCGGCAACGAGGAATACAGATCGAGTGATGTCCGATTGGTAAGTCTACGCAGCTGTGTTTCAACATGCAATTCAAGACCAGCATCCAGGCGTGTGTCAAGAGCCACAGAGATTGATTTACAAAAGAAATTGAAGGTGTTCTTGCACAAAGCATTGCTCTCCTTCTTGGTCACTGGTTTTGTTCGTTCAATCATGTCAATGTCGTTGAGTATCTCATCGAATTCAGTGTCATCACATTCAATCAACGATGGCAGACAATTGTATTTGACAGCTGCAAAGTTGCAAAGGAAAAAATATATATATTAACTACTGTTACTATAAAAAAAGAAGTTATTTAAGGAAATGGGTAAGAGCCCGCTAGCAGGGACGACGAAATGAGTACATCAGTATCGTCCATGCCAGAGACGGCGCTTTATCAGGTGCTTTGAAAATATTTATTTGTCTCCGTTTACCCTCCTGATAAAATTCGCTTGCTGTCGGCATACAGAGCACAGACTGCTGTGCCACGGAAGCAGATGAGGAGGAAGAAGAGTTGGAGGAAGAGGCTAAAAAGATGAGAAATATGTTACACTCGCAATTCAATTCAAACAATAGCGAGGAGTCCGTAAACAGTAAGATACATCCCAATTAAATACCCTAATATTTTAAACTGCGCCCTGCTCACAACTCACACACAAATACTCACATGAATAGTCGCCAAAAAGTTCTCGCGTCTCCTGCACTGCCGACTCCATGGCCCGTGGCCCATCGTTGGTGGGCGTAACATCGCTGTCTCTATATTGCTTGTCTGCGTCCAAAAGATCCTTTTCAAAAATAGAAAGAAAGAAGCAAATATTTTATATAATATCCAAATTTTTTCGCACACATCCTTACCTGCAGCAGACAGGTAATAGCGTGGACAGCCCAAGGCTGTTGCTGATCGTTCCATACTGCCAAACGTATAAGTTGTTCTAGTTGTGCACTCGTCACAATTTTGCACAGGCGAACCGAGGGACGACATGCGGCCACAAGACGGGCAATAACTTTGCAGGTAAGCAAGAACTGATCCATATTGCAATCAAAGTCCATTTCCAAAAGTAAAGCGAAAAGGCCACGAATCACAACCTTGATATTGGCCATCCGCAACGTCTTCAGGCCTTTGTCAAAATTACTATTACTATCTCCGTCACCGCCGCCAAGTTCTGGATGTTTTGGCGATGATGAGGAAGTGGTTGTCGTTTTGCCTGCAGTGCTACATGACGGCCCAAGAGCTCCTCCGCCGCCCGTATAGCTGACCATATTGATTTTGCCGCCCGTGGATGTGCTCTTGCTAATCGCTGCGGCGCCAGCCTTGGTTTTCGTCGACAACTCCATGAATATGCCGGGATGTTCGTTTTGAATCATATAGATTTTTTTGCCCCAATCAGTGTAGGGTTGGGACGAGTATTTGTTGGTTTGAATCATTCGTTTCTTGAAACAACGCAACTGTTTGCTATTTGTCGCATTATTTGGACGCGTCTTTGTAAAGTCACTCTCACAGCTCATAAAGTCCCATCGTGCGGCCGCTGGAAAATGGAATTTCATTGGTTGACACCAAAATGCAGTGTAAAATGGTGAGACGACTTACATTTATCTTTGCGTTCAGTATTGTCATCCAGACATACTGAAAGGAACAGCAGCAACCAAGTAATTAATTGCAAATCTGAAGTTGTGCCCATGGCCGCATTCCGCTCAGCTGCATTTGCCGATGTGCTGGGCTGCTCTGTCTGAAATTTGTAGTACGGAGAAATCGGGGCTAAAAGCTTGACAAGAGTCTTGAGTACAGCATCAATGACTATGGAGCGACAGGCTCCCATGGCAATACTCCGACGACCCAAGTAGGTGAGTAGGAAGAATATGCTAAATATAAATAAATTCCATTAAATTAAAGAAATCTCTACACATTCAAGCATTCTTACCGATCTTGTGGAAAGGCTTTACAGTTCTGAGCAGAAAATAGAGTGCAAAAAGTGTCAGCCAGAAAATCGCCCCACCAGGGTTGGAAGCAACACATGCGAACCAACAGCGAGCAGGTGGCTAATTGCAATTGGGCATCGCCATAGACCACCAAGGAATTGAATAATGCTTTGGCAGTGATCACATTGAAGCGTTGATGAACTGGCAGAATATTCTTTATGCCATACTCAATCGAGAAGTGCAAAAGAACCTCGACCAGACTAAGACTCAGCACACGTAACTTATCTCTTGATGCGGCTCGCAGAGTTTCAGCTAAAAACGGGCCAGAGTTCGGTGGTGGCACAGTCGATATATATTTGGGAGACAAGGCGCGCTCTAAACGCGTCACCACATTTCTAACGACATTGATTTGATACTGCAGGAGCATGCATTCCTCGTACAGAGTCACAACTTTATTGTTGTTGTCCAAGCCGGTAATTTCTTCGTCACGTTGCTTGTTGATGAAAGCTTGCAAATGCGCTACATTTGATAGTTCACTGTTACGCATAGGTGTAAGCAATTCCATTAACTTACAGCTGGCCAATCTATAGCGACAATGAACATCCTCATAGAGTGCATTGAGAGATTTAAGCTGCATCTGCAGGGACGATGTTGGTTGTTTTATAAACCTCATTAACTGATCTCCATAGCCATCATGTTCAAGGACAACGGGATGACCAAAGAACCGTCCCAATGGCACTTTGCATTTCGTCGACGACATGCCAATGCGTCCAATAATAGTTAGCTTCAAATAACGACAAATCGGCGGTGGTTGCATATCACTCAAGACCAAAGTCTTTGTCTGTATATCGCTGACCTGAACAAGCCGTTTGCCATCAGTCTCCTCATCAAAGCACCAAATATCAATACTCAGCGAGGTGAGCTCCTCGCATGCGGGAATGACTAGGTCGGTAAGAAGAATATGTTGACCAAAATCCAAAACGACAAAACGACGCGCACCGGAATGCATACGATCAATAACAATCATTTGTTTAGGTGGCGGCGTTAGCAACTTATGCCATGTAATAGGTTGGCACGGATTGGCACTTAAGTTTCGCATTATCTTTTCGCTCTCTGTGGCATCATCTACTAAACTCTCTCCGGCTCCCGCTCCCACTGCCGCGTTGACTGGTTTTGGGGCTGGCTGGGATGGTTGGGCCGTTTGCTGACCTTGGTCTGCTACCGTCTGTTGGTCATCTTGAGTTGCCGGCTCCACCATTTCATTTAGACTAAGTGGTGAAGCCATCGATATATCCCACGAATCGATTGGTTTCTCAAGTTCATCGTAGATATCCAATTTCTTTTGCATAAAACTATTCCACATTGTCAGCTGTGGCAATAGTTTGGAGATATTCATGGCCGGCTTATCGTTTTTCACCTGCTGTTTGATGTCATTCTCCAGATCAGCAAGCAAAGATTCAGCTTAATTATAACAAAATGCCAAATTAGCGTAAAATCAAAGAAAAATATATTATACTCAACTCTTACAAGCTTTATCCTTGAATCCATTAACCATTCCCAGTGTATCAAATGCCATTTTCACATCGTTCTCCGTCATCTCGGCAACCAAAGACTCCACGTCGTCAACCAAATCATTGAGCTAAATTAAATATACGCCATTTAGTTAAAGTGGTTACATTTTGTCATTCAAACTGCCTTACCAATTCTTTCTTACTGGCTGCCGCCAGTTTGGGCATCATCATCACATCTTCAACGATCACCACATTTGCCCCTGAATTTGTGCCACCCATGCTATCAATGTTATCGATACGTGTAGCTTCGGAGGTCTGGACACAGTTAAAATGGAGTTGCACAACTTCGAGTAGACCACGTAATTGATTGCTGATACTCTTTCCACGAATCAAGTATGGAAAAGTGCGGAAATCGACACCATCTGAAGACAAATATCAAACAAAATTAAAGACTAATTTAATTTCAAGGCACTTCCAACACAATGTACCTATTGAACTAAGGCGTTTAATATCCAAGCCAGTAACTGGCAAAATGGTGGCACTGCTTCGTATTACATTTGTCAGAGCCACTGGAGTGCTTGAACCTTGTCGATTCGCATTGGGAAAGTCAAAGTCGAAAATCTCCGGTTCAAATGGAAAGCCATAGAGACCAAATCGTGTGCTGAGCAGGGCACAATAAGGGTCCCATCGCTTATCAATTTCATTGGCTATGTCCTTGAGTAAACCTATAGCATACTCGGAAATACTATTATGTGATTCGGCCGTCGAGGTAGCACAGGTCAGCATGGTATACCAACGTACCACACTGCCGCACTGTGCTCGCGGTAGCTCGTGGAAAGTGTTTGCTATAGCTGTCTTCATGCTGGTATCCAGAGTGGCATGTTTTTGCAGTTCAACTGGAAGATTGGCCACTCCCCTAAAGAAATAAATAAAAATAAGTAGATGTTCTAAAAGCTTTACAGATAGTACTCACTCTGTCAATATTATCAGCAACTTGACACACTTGTGGGCCGTGCTACGTTCACTGTAGATAATGCAATTCCGCAAGAGCTGTTCGATATGTTTTTCGGATAGGGAAATGCATTCAAACTGCTGGGCTAGCAAATCAGGAATATTAGCGGCCGTCTGTTTATTAATCTGTTCCTTAAGCCGCTCCGATTTTGGTGAGCGGAATCGATTTAATCGAATGAAACAAATCCAAATGAGCACATCGAGAGCCATATTTTTTGTCAATGGCGTGGAAGCCGAGTCGCTGACAATACGGAAAAGCTGCTCAAGGAGAACATTGCTGTCCAACATAGCTATACGCTGGATGCGCCCATTGCTGATTCGATTATGTGACTTGACAGCCCGTACGCTTATCGATATTTCATGCAACCAATCACAACCTGCAATAGCGACAGAAAAACAATGTTTACCAACAATTTCATAATTTTGGAATATTAGGAAAAACTACAAGAAGAGGTGGCACAATGAGTTTTTTGTATCTTTCCTACCTGCCACAGGCCCAACAACACGAACTGCAGACGGACAGGAAACTGCAGTAGTCGGTGTTAGCGGTGGGGACGCTGAAGATGATGATGATGATGGCGGTGGCTGTGGATCTACCGATGATGAAGATGACGGTGATGGTGGCAGGGAAAATTTGGGTGTATTGTGTCTTTTTTTTAGTGTTTGATATATATCATAGGGACATAATTTCAGTATAGATGTCTTTAAAACTTTCATAACATTAGCCTCTTGATTCCGTTCGGTATTTTGATCGCGATTTATAAAACGTTCTACTGGATGCAGACACTTGCCTTGCACCGTAAAGGACGAATCTGCTAAAAATTTGGGAAGAGGGCAGGTATGGAAAGAACGGGGAAAACACACACTACTGCTGTTCCATACATACCCCTGGTTTTATTCTGCCCATCCTTTGACGGATCCGACACGGTCTTGATGTGGAGCAAGAAATTACGTGTTCTTGTTTTAAAAAGTTTGGGCGATGTAAGAGTGGCAGTGCCGCCCTGATCACACAAATCAATACACGATGACAGCTCGATAGGCCCGGCAAGAACTTCTGCATTGTGGGCTAGTAAATATTCCTCGCTAAGCACAGGATTTTCATTGGCAACTGAAAAAGTAAATAGAAATTGTAAAGCAGTCAAAGTAAAAAATAATTATTTATACATACAATAAGAGAGATCAATATTATCATCAGTAACATTGGGCTTATAGCTGGCATGGGGTCCTTTCATGCGATAACCAAAGCCATTTGTGTTCTGCTTTAGCAGTGTTACTTGTATGGCCGCTGGATTCGGGCACTGTTTATATACAGTGAACTTTAAATCAATATGACCCAGTGAGACAGGTTGAGCCAGATTAAGCTCAATGATATGTTCGTCCCAGGTGGTCCTAATAATATAAAAAACCAGTGAATCATTTAACAATCGGAATGGAATCACTTAATTATATATAAAAGTACTCACGCATCATTATGCAGCCTCCAGGTGCGTGTGAACTCTCGCTCATCACCGTTACGCATATTTTGTGATTGTTTACGTTGCTTCTGCACTTGTCCCAGGTCGTTCCAACAACTGGGTACTTCAGCTGAATAAACAGTTAACTTGTCATCGAACTGGGTTAGGGCATAGAATACACGTAAATCATCGAGAGACAAATCAGTGGTTTTGTAGGCCAATAAATTTGTGACATTGGCCAGCAAAGATATAATCGAAGGAGATGTTTGTACATTTGCACTTTGACCAGAAGTCGAAGCCACTTCGGAACCCACATCTATCGAAATGGCTTCAGCGGCGTTTAATGATTTACCAGCTTGTTCAATTCTACCGCTTCCTGTGCGGCCACCATCGGTGACACTCATGTCTGCTATTCCTTGGGTGGTTAATGTGGCGTTGCAATCATCCTCCATTTCGAGTAGTTCATCGCCGGAATCATTCTCTCCCTCACTCAATGAGTAAAACAGCATGGCGCCTTGTCGAGAGCAACAACACAGTCGGTCTAGATTACGACAATATACCACGGTTTCAAAGTGCTCGCCCTCTTCCTCGATAACTGTGGTAGACTGGAAGTCGGATAGAGAATAAATCTCAACACTGCCATCGGCACACACCACACAAAGTGCTCCCATTTCCTTTTGCTCCGAAGTTGCACTGGACGAGGAGTTTCCTGTTGCATATTGGGGTAGAATGCAGAGCTGTTTAGGGCATTTGGCGCGACTGAAGGTCATGGCTAATGTGTAATCATTGGAAATCTGTGTATCATCATAGTCAAAGAGAAGCAACTGAGCGGCCGCCGCATTGGATTCGGCGTTGTTTTCATCTATATCCATGGAGCATGGATCATCGTCCTGCTGCTGCTGCTCATCTTCAGCGTCTTCATCCTCCTTGGCCACAGTTGCCATTATAATTTTACTGCCCTCAATTTCACGCGCCTTTGTGCGCAACAATTTAACGAGCAATTGATTGCATTTTGGACTAGTTGGTAAAATTTCAGCAATTTCTACAATCTCCTGACCATCTTTTGGCGTTCCATTAGCACCATCCAGTGGATTCATGCGTTTCACACTGGTCCAGCTTTCAACAATACATTCGATCTCATCGCTGGGTTTATCGTTTCCGCTATTGACGCCATTGTTCATAGCGTTGTTGTTGTTATTGTGATTGGACAAGGAGCTGCCGCCCAAAGAGTTTGAATCAATATTATTATTATTGTTGTTGTTGTTATTCGGCTGGGAATCATCAATAATTAATTTATCCATCTGATTGCTTATGCCCATTAAACTTTGGCTCACATTAACCGTATTCGAAGATACCATTAGACCATTGGCAGGATCTTCTAGATTATGGTCAAGAATCTGTGACAGAGTGGAGAGATCAAAATCGTAAAGAACTGAGGCATTATCTCCATTATTCTGTCCTAGACCGCTATTCTTATTGTAGGTCATTAGAGCAGAGACAAAGCCATTGCTATCAAAGCCATCGGCGAATTTCTCATATGGTGTCATCGCCTTGTTGTCATCATCTTTTGATTCGAGATTCACTTGGGTCACAACCACATTGCTATCACTAGAACCTAGAACACACAAGTTTTTGGTAGTTTAGAGTAATTAAAATAATCTTACTTAATACTTACTGGTGCCGATTTGGGAAGGTGTCTTCTTTAATTGGCTTTCGGTGCTGCTGGAGACACTGCCGCTGTCGTTGCTTAAACTGGCTGATGTCTCGCTATGTCTATCGACATCGATTATACTGAGTACCACCATGCGTAGAGCCAACTCGCCGCTGCTCTGACGTACACTCACACCCAAGACAATCTTTGAACCGACGACACCAGCACGCAGAGTTGATGTGGAGGTTATATGCTGTTGAGAAAACTTGCTGCTGCTCTGATTGCTGGCATTACCAGAGCTCCCGACTCCACCTCCTCCGTTTCCGCCTCCATAATTGGCCGAGGAGTAGACGTAGTTAACTTTAGTACGAGCTCGCTCATTAGGAAGCACGCAAATGGCTGTAACGCATGCCCAATCAAAGCTTTCCTCGAAACAATCCTTGAGCAGAGTAGGCACATGAAAGCTGCACATAAGTTTCAAATGTCGCTCAATACTCCAAACGCTTAATTCGCCAGTCTGGGAACTGCAAGTGCAGAGTACATTAGCATAATCACTATTCGAAATTATGTCAAAGCCCTGGCCAGGCGAAGTAAGCGCGGGATTCGTAGCATAGGTGATGGATAGTGGCACATTCTGTGTATATTCGCCCTTCACAAACGGACAGAGTGGTGAATGGCGTTCGTGCTCACTCCATGGCTCATCAGTCTTTTCCCAACAAACCAGACATACATTGCAGGTGAAGCACATGGCTCGGTCTTCTCCGGTTGACGAAGGCTGATGATAGAAACCAGCCTGGGCCATTTGATCAGGGAGTGCCCACTTGTAGTCCATATGTGGCCAATTCTCGAAGGTTTGACGCCGTACGGCCTCTGAGTGCATTAACACTCGCTGGAAGTTACTAAAGTTCCAACCGAATTCTGGGACTCTGGAGTTCATTAGCATGTCGGTAAGTCGCTCATTAATTGCCGAAGCAATGGCCAGCACTGGAATGTGACGCTCCAAACGTTTTAGCAAAATAACTACATTATTGGCCACAAGTTTAAGACTTGAATAGGGTACTTCCAGGCAAATGGTGTTCCACTGAAAAATAGATATTATTTTATAATGGTAAAGATTTATATGTTATCTCGTCTTACACGCTGAGCTTTGATGCCTTTTTTAGCATTTAGCTGAGCCTGATTAATTTTCTGTGTCAGCTCGTTGCTGATATCGCAGGGACATTCGAGACCTTCGCTCTCCAATTCGTTTATACAATTTTGAAAAATGATCGCTTCTGATAAAATGATTTCCAATTTAATGTAATCATCATTTTGTCCAATTGGCGCCTGCAATATGGTGTCCAATAACAAGACTCCATTATAATCACCGCGCATTCCGAGATTATGTCCATCCCAGAAGAGAATTTTATCCTGCAGCGGCATATACCGTCCATGCACTGTAATGTCTACTGTAAATATATGAAATGCGAAATATTAGAATTATCATGATATACAGGACGACGTCTCTTCTAAACCGCCTGCCTGACCACCATCCCGCCCGACCGTTGTAGTGTGCATCATGCGCAGTGGCAAGAGAATAGAAATTGCAAATAGGCAAGGAACATTATACCTCCTAACCCCCGCTTAACAGCAGCTGACCACACCAGCAACTGCGTAATAGAGCTATTCCAAAAAATTGAAAAAGTTGCTGCTAATGTTTTTGTGGCGGCTAATCAAAAGTACCAACAACAACAATAACAATAATAAAAAAGTTGCGATAGGGCTAGCTACAGAGACAAAACGATTCAATCTATGAGCATTAATCATTTGCAAAATAATAGAGCTTTACAGGGAAAACTAAATTATGGGAAAACAATAAAATTTTCAAATAAAATTTAAGGATTTTCTTTTTATGTGCATATGTATGTGTGTGCTTGCTTGGTTGTACATTTAGGGACACACATACAAGTGCAAATCAATTGCACTGCAAGTACAGTGAAGTTTCAGATATCACAACGACAGATGCATAGAAAATAAATTAAGAATAATTGAGAATAAAATATTCACTTTCTGTTGGCGTGTAAAAAAATAATTTAAGATTTCATCTAATTTGTTCTAGTGGTCTCTGCAAAATTCTTTGAATCCAGTCTTCACTGTACATATTGACATTTGCAGCGCTGCGAGTGTGTGTATGTGTAGTTATTTTTTCTCATGCTCACCGTTCCCATTTGAGCCCAATTGATGCGTCTGCAGTATTACTCCAGAATTAACATCCATGATTTTTAAAACATTATCCATTCCAAACAAGAGCAGCACATTCAATTGTGAATGGTAGACAATGTTGCGCATCTCGAAGGAAGGACGGGCCTCGGCCTCGCTGCCACTGCCACTATCGCAGTTAGTGCCCACATCCAAATAACCGTCCTGTTTAAGACTACGCTGCTCTGTGGCCATGATTATGATCTTGATGCTATAGTGGTGGGCACGCCAAGAGCACCCTCAGAATCAGGTTCAATTTGTCTTATTTTTTTTTTATTATTTTTTCTCTGCTGCTTTTTTTCGTCTCACAATTTAGATGATTAGTGTTGTGAAGGAACGAACAAAGAGAACATGTTCCCCAAACATGTAGAAAGTACTAGAACTAGTTCTAACAGTGTCGCCAATTTTTTATTGCTAGAACCATATTTCAAAATATTGTCTCCAAATTTAATAATTTCAGTTTCAACAATTTGTTTGTATTACCAAAGCAAATCAATTAGACCATTTTACATTTTATTTAAACGTTGAATCGTATAATAAAACGGCTCACTATTAAGGCTAATATTTGAAACTCGATTTGTCAGAAATATAGTCCTCTTATTGTAATTAGAAGCAATATAGTTCGGATTCTTTTAAAATGTCAAGTAGATATAAAACTCAATTTGAGCGGATTAAAAGTCGCAGTCGCCAAAACATAAAAATACCAACAAAAAATATCAAAATAAAAGAAATTTCAGTGTTGAATAACGCGAAAGTGTGAATTATTTACAATAAATACAGTAATACAATTATTTTTACAAAATGAATATATTACCAAAAAAAAGGTAAGTCTTGTCGCCCGGTAAACGAATTTAATTTAATTGTGCTCTACTTTTAGGTGGCATGTGCGTACCAAAGATAATATCGCACGTGTGCGGCGCGATGAAGCAGCTGCAGCAGAGGAAGAGCGAAAACGCCAGGACAAATTGAACTTAGCGGTAGGTGAAAAATGAAATCTAGAATTCGGTTTAAATCAAACTTTATTTTTTTTTAAAGGAAAGTGAAGCACGTATAAACTTCCTTCGAAAACAGTCAGGGTTGCCTGAAACTGATGCAGCCACTACTTCAGCCCAATCCACGAGCAGCTCAAGTAGAGATGCTCTTGGAGTGGATCTGTTTGCCGACTATAAGACACACATTAAGACTACAAATAAAGACCTGGAAAAGGAGCAAAAGGAGGAGCAGGAAAAATATGAGAAACAAATTGGTTATCTCACCTACTTAGGCCAAGACACTAATGAAGCGCTTAAAGTACGTAGTTGGTATGAGGTAGCACCCAAACGTCGACGGCCTGACGATGAAGGCGATTCACATTCTACAGAGAAGCAGATTAAACAAAAACTATCCTTGGATCCCCTTACATTAATAAATGCACTCATACCACCGGAAAAGAAATCTCCGCTCCCCGCAAAGAAAGTTAAGGCGCAAACACCTTCACCAGTGCCTGCTCCTAGACCTTCCAAATCAAAAAAACCCAAAAAAGATAAAAAGAAAAGCAAAAAACACAAAAAAGATAAATTATCAAGTAGAAAAGATTTAAGGGATACTGTTAAGCAAAACAAACGGGACAAGCTTGAAAGACTTCGTAAGGAACGTCTGCGACGTGAGGCTGCTGAACGTTTACGTGCGGAGGCTTTATTTGCCCCTCCTGTCTCGGTGCCGGGATCATCAGCTACAGCCGCCAGTACACCAGCAGCAACGCCAAGGATTGTCCAAAAATACAACAGTCAATTCAATCCCGAAATCGCAAAGCAAAATATGGTTTAAGCATGTGAAATATATACATACAGGCGTGTATATTCAAAGAGGATATTATAAGATTAATATATCTTTAAAACCGAGTCGTCTTTAATTTATAAATAACTTGACTTTTTTTTATTCTTAGTTTAATGTTTCCCGTCCTTTAAGGCCTATTAGTCTTAAACGCATAGAAAGAAGCGTTTCCCACCATGTGCGTCCGTCCCTCTGGATCAACGCAAACTCCTTCTAGACCGGAGAAGCTACAGAGTTGAAAATGCATGAATTGCATGTAGGCTTGTACATATTGAACAGTTTGTATATCTCGGATTCAGCAAAATATATATCATATTTTCGAATCTTATCCGTGTCTCTCTAGGAGTTCGGTGTGGTTCGGTGGTTCGAATTTCGTATGACCGCGCAAGTTGCATCTATAAATGATATATTTTCCCCATCTGGCCACACTTTTCGTGTCGGAAAAAACGCACGAGTAAAATGCTCGCGGCTAAAAACGCGTGAGTAAAACGCGCGAGCATTCGACATGCAACAAAGGAGTCCAACTTGAACCTGATCGAACATGTTCGAGTTGCGAGTAAGTTGTTGTTGTTGCAAGACAAAGCGAAGCGGGCGAATAAAACGCAAAAAAGAATTTGTTTTTAATTAATTTGTTATATTGGCTTTTTAGTAGATAAAATAATCAATTCAGGCGCGAAAAACACAAACGGCGATAAAACCAAAAGGATGAACAGCGATACCAGCAAGCTGCTGTTGTCCTCGCAGCAGGAGAAGCCCAATCATTATACGTAAATAAAGCAATTAAACTAATCGCAATGTGCAATTTGTGTAAAATGTGTGCTAAATAAATATTTGCAATCTCTGTCACCACCAGCTATTTAAAGGAGTTTCGCGTGGAACAGTGCCAGTCATTTCTGCAGCACAAATGTAACCAGCACCGACCCTTCGTGTGCTTCAATTGGCATTTTCAAAATCAGCGTCGTAGGCGGCCCGTACGGAAACGTGATGGCACCTTCAACTATAGTGCGGATAATTATTGCACCAAATATGATGAAACCACTGGCATTTGCCCCGAAGGCGATGAGTAAGTATTACTATCCGTATCCTTTACCACTTTCTTCCTTGCTAAATGGCATTGGCCAGGCTGTGGCAGCAAAAGAAAAAAAGGCTGGAGACAACGCCACGACGTAGTATTTTTTTTCTCATTTCCTCTTTGCTCTTCGTTTTCTTTGCAATGTGTGTGTATCTCTTGGCTTCGTGTGTTTACAAACAAAAACTTGGGTGCGGGCGACGAGCGGGCGGATGGCGTCGTCTGGCTAAAAGTGAAATTCAATTGTGTTTGTATGTGTATGTTGGGTGTTGGGGTGGGCGTAGATGACCTCGACACCGCCTTCAAAGTGAAAGTGAAAGTGCTTGTGCTTGTAGCTCAATTGAGCACGGAGATTCTAATCAGCATCCGCTGAGGCGGCTGCTGCCTTGGGCTTGGTGGTGGTGGTTGTTGCTCCTATCTACACGCACACACAACACGGTGCTGCTGCTACAAGTGTGTGCGTCATTGTTTTTATTGCGTTTTGCTTTTGCGTGTTTTCTTCGCTTTATTTTGATTTTCCCCCGGCAGCCTCAAATGTACAGTTATAATTGGTGCGAGCTTTTTCTCCAAAACATAAAGCTCTCTCACAATCAAATGAATCAAATAAAAAGGCGGCAAAAAATATTTTAAAAAATACAAAACAATGAATAAAAGGCAATTACATATATTTTCTGCAAAAAAATGAAGTATAATGGCAACATAAAGATCACTTTATGACCCATACACATACATACATATGTAAATGTGTACATTTGTGTGTCTGCTAAAGTTTGCTTCGTCTCATATTCTTTCTCTCCCTTTTTTTTCTTTGCAAACAAGTGCTGCACGTCTTTTGCAAAAAAAAAGGCCAAAAACCTTGCAGAAAAAGGCTAACTCGATAAAATCAAGTGAATATCCAATTCACATGAGTAACAGATTGCTATATTAAAATAAATCGATTCAAGCTTGGGCTTGGAAATATATTTGCTTTCAAGGTCAGAAACGGCAGTCTTGGTTAGAAATTTTTATGAGTTTATTACAGATTTGGCTGGGGTTTTCCTTAGGAACGACAACACTGTTTAAAGCAGCTCCCTATGGCTGGCTATTTTTAGATTTCTCTGGCTGCCTAAATGCGTCACCATGTTCTCCTAAACATATTGCCCGCCTTTCCACTAAATTCCCATTCACCTCATTTACTCTACTCTTCACAGATGCCCCTTCCTTCATCGCACTGCTGGAGATACAGAACGTCGCTATCATTTGCGCTACTACAAGACTTGCATGTGTGTCCATGACACCGACAGTCGTGGATATTGTGTGAAGAACGGTTTGCATTGCGCTTTCGCCCATGGCATACAGGATCAACGTCCGCCCGTATATGACATAAAGGAGTTAGAGACTTTGCAGAATGCCGAAATCACATTGGATAACAGCAATGCTCTTAACGCTTTGGATAAGGAGCGCAATCTGATGAACGAGGACCCCAAGTGGCAGGATACCAATTATGTTCTAGCCAACTATAAAACGGAGCCATGCAAGAGGCCGCCACGCCTATGTCGTCAGGGCTATGCTTGTCCTCAGTATCATAATAGCAAGGATAAACGTCGCTCGCCCAGAAAGTTTAAATACAGGTAATAAACTTGTTTGATGTAAAATGTGAAGATTACTGATATTAACTGCGTCATTCTTAAACTGCAGATCAACACCATGCCCCAATGTAAAGCATGGCGAGGAATGGGGCGAACCAGGCAACTGTGAGGCTGGAGACCATTGCCAATATTGTCATACACGCACTGAACAGCAATTCCATCCGGAAATCTATAAATCCACCAAATGCAATGATGTACAACAGGCTGGCTATTGCCCACGCAGCGTTTTTTGCGCATTTGCTCACGTGGAACGTAAGTTGCGCCAAACGGGTTAACTAGTCTTATATGAAAGCAGCTATATTGCATTTTTTCTACGCATTTTCCTTTTTTTATATTGAGCTTTGAGCGATGTTTTCCACAACCAAATTAAGTATTAAGATGAATCTTAAGATTCCGATAGAGTAGGGTTTTTTCAAGATTTCTTTTATTTAACCTTTATGTTTGTCTTTTAATCACTTTTCACTTATCGTGCCTCATCAATCAACTATTATCGCAAAATTTTATCAAATTCAAATAACAAAACCGAAACCATTTGCTTTAAAAAAGCCTGTATAATGGCCGATGAGAAGATGCGGGATCACGAACTCTCCTTGTGTGAACTTATTTCGAATGCTTTGCCTGATCTTAAAGCCAAGGATGTACTACATATGGGCGAAAAAGTACGTATTATCCAAAGATAAAAAAAAAAAACTAAAAACGAAACAATACCACATGTCCATTGTTCGTGTGTATATGTGTGTGCGTATGTGAGTTTGTGTGTGTGTGTGAGTTTCGCCACGTCTCGACCTAACTCTTATTCCCAAAATCATCCAACATCCGCGTTAATCAAGCTAACAATCATCATCCAGCTAATGTTCTCTCATCCACATTAAGATCTCTTAAAAAAAACGAACGTTTGTCCGCCTGGTGCTCTCTCACATTTTGACTCCTCGTTTCTTTCTTTTTTTTTTCGTTTTCGTTCTCTTTTTTATGTAGTTGTTAAACATTGATGGTAATAGTACCAATAAAATGTTGGTAGATGCTTTGGAAAATACATCAAATTCCAGCAAGTTTTTAAATTTCTCACGACCCCTGGATAGTCGTTGTGAGTATATACAAGAATTATGTACAATTTATTTATAAATATATATATATATACATAAATATATGGTTGTGGACAAGCAAACGCCTCGCCTCGCCTCATCTTGCTCCTGGGCCAGAGCTGAAAATCTTGACTAATCGATTTCTCTTTGCCCGGCAGCTTGCTCATTGGAGGATCCGCGCGAGAACTCGCTATCTGCGAGCTTGGCCAACACTAGCTTATTAACACGTTCCTCGGCGCCAATTAACATTCCTAATCAGACACTAAGTAACTCAATTAACGGTAAGTAAGCCGCCGCCAATATATCAACTCTCTAACTGAATTACAACAATTGATATCTAATTACGTATATCTTTTTCCCCCTACATATCATAGATTTCAACTCAGGTGGTTTTGCCGTCAACATTCCTAGCAGTTCGCTCAACTATAGTCCAACAAATCATGCCAGTCTATTCAATGTAGATGCGTTCAACTATGGCGGCGGCGGTGGATCCAATAAACTCAGCAATTCACTTTCGGCGGCCACACAAAATGCAGCAGATAGTAATATATTCTTTCCATCGCGCATTATTTCGCCAGGATTTGGAGATGGTCTCTCAATTAGTCCATCGGTTAGGATATCGGAATTGAATACAATACGAGATGATATTAATAGCAGTTCGGTAGGCAATAGTCTCTTTGAGAATACTCTGAATACGGCTAAGAATGCATTCAGTTTGCAATCGTTGCAATCCCAGAATAATAGCGATTTGGGCCGCATGACCAACGAGCTGCTCACCAAAAATGCCCAGATTCAAAAATTATCTGGACGCTTTGAGGAATTAGTTTGTAAATTAAAAATCACCGAATTACACCGTGACAAGGCTAAACAAGAAGCAATCGAATGGAAAGAACGCTATGATCTAGCCCAAATTCAGCTCCACTTGTCCGATGAACTGCGTGACATGTCCATACAAAAACTAAAGCAATTGCAGTCAAAGCTGCGCACCGATTTAGAGGAAGTTGATAAAGTATTATATTTGGAAAATGCCAAGAAATGCATGAACTGCGAGGAGAATAACCGAACTGTCACACTGGAGCCCTGCAATCACTTGTCCATCTGTAATACATGCGCCGGCTCTGTTACCGAATGTCCCTACTGTCAAGTACCGGTAATAACCACCCACACCTAGGATATGTTTGACCGACAGAAGGGTAGGGAACGGACGTACAAAAGGACAATGTGCGAAGAACACAACACAAAGTACACTTTAATTTAAAGTAAGCAAAATGAATACAAAACAAACACAAGCTTATATAATTTAGACTTACATATACATATGTAATTATACGTATGTATATGTATGCAAACATATAATCTATATTTTAACTATCATATGCAAATTAATCATTATCGATATTAGCAATTACTAGGCACAAAAACTATTATTTCAATTTTTTCTATCTAGTTAGCTCTTTGGCAATTAATATTTAGTTTTTCTTATCAACAAACCTAAAAACAACTACAGGAATCATTGAAAATGTGTGTTTATTTGAGTTTCGTCTTCAAAACTGTATTTCAAATGTTTAAAGAATTTAATCATTTTTATTTTGTATTTCTTTTTGTTTAGTATGTGTATTTTTTTGTATTTTTTTTTTATTTGACGAATGAGCAAATTGCAATATTAATATTTAAACATTTCATTTAATTGGAAAAATTATGATATTCTTTCTATCGTATTACCACTCTCTATTATTGTATTGAAACATATGCCACATTTTCAGTCATATTGTACTTTTTACTAGTATTATTTAAGAAACTTAAAACATGAAAACTACAATACAATGAAACAAAAGAAATGAAACCGATTTATATATGATTAAAAATATATATATCTATATGTAAATGATAAAATAATTTTTCTAGCAACTTTTAGTAATTGACTATTAACAAATTTATAGAAAACAACAAATTGATAAAAACAAAAAAAAAAAAAAAAAAACTGAAAGTAAAACTATTTAACAACAAATACCAACAACAAAAGAGTTAAGAAACCGCAACAACAAAACCACCAGTGATTTTATATAAACCGATTTTCAAAACTGTATTTTATATATAAATATAATAACTGTGGACAAAGCAACAACAACAACAACAAAGAAAACTATAAATCAAGCCACAAAATACTGATTGATGATACCATTATATACATACATAACTATAAACTTGTAGACAAGACAGTTGATTGAATTAATTACAAGCTGTACTTATCTTTTCTAAACCTTTTTGTGTGAGTTAAATATTTGCTTGCTTGCTAATCTGAAGAATGTCAAATTGTATTTCTTTTGCGAATAATTAATTACTTTTGTGCAAGGCTATCAAAACATGGCCATTCCATTTTTTTTTCAAAAACAGTTCGCATTTAAAGAAAGAAATAAACCATTCTTATTTTGGTAATTCTTTAGTTGATTTTGTTGGTTCTTGGGCACAACGAATTCTTTTATATATATATTTTTTTTTTAACGTATCAAAACGTACCCAAAATATGAATTGAACACAGTAATTATAAAAATAATGAATGCATTCGAAAATTTAATTTCTTTCGGACTAATTTTTTTTTTGTATACTGTATGGAACTATTTTTATATATACTCTACTAGGTTATTTTTGTGATTTTGCTAGTGCTTTAAGTACTTATTTTGCTCTGCTGATTCTCGTTTCTCAATAAGCTGAATTCTTCTTCCAAAATAAAAAAGAAAATTTAATGTTTAAGAATTGAAATTGGAGATTTAGAAGGAAATGTGTTTATAAAGCATTTGGTCAACAATTTGAAATATGTATGTAAAGAGAGCATAAACAATAAATGTAACTCAAGACAGCGAATTCAAAAACAAAAGAACAAAAAAAGATATTTATTGTTAACACAACTTAATGAAATGATCGGCAACAAGTAAACCGTCTATAAGAAATTGTTTTTTTTTTTTTTTTAACGAAGAAAGAGCTAAGTAAAATGTATTATTAGTTATGTATTGGAAAATATGGAAATGTTTTGAGAATGAATTCTAGCAATGTAGCAGCAGCATAGGCATTTATGGAACAACAACAGCAACAACTATGAAGATATACAAGAAATAAACAGAATATATATATATTTTAATGCTATTTAGTGAAGCAGCGCAAAGGCTTTTAAATGTGTGTGTGTGTGTAGCCAAAACCAATATTAAAAACAACAAATTAATAATTATTAACAGTAAATAAATGTGTGTTAAATTGAAATATATATATATATATATCTATAAATATATATTTATTTAATGCTTTAATAGAGTTTATGATACAACAAGAAGAAATGAAAATGCAGAAATGTTTAAGAAAATGGTTTTTATAATGGAGCTGTTGAGTGCTAAAATTACCTTTACCCTTTACCTTCCGCCCTCCCCCTCAGAAACCTCCTACTGACGACTCGACTCTCTCACCATCGGGCCCAGTGAAAACTTTTGCTAATCTATATACATACATATATATAAATATACATACATATAAACACAACTCCTATATCAACTCTATAGAGCTAACCACCTAAAACTAAAAGCAATTCTCTAGACATGTCAACAAATGAAACAAAAACAAACTTCAAATCATCAAACCATATTATGCCATCTAGACGAGAAATCAAACAAACAAAACGAGAAATATATGTGTACACACGAAAATAAAACAAAAACAAACAAAAAAAACAAAAGTATGTATTTTGTATACGCTACTGTAAGAGTGATTTTATGTGATTTTGAAACTACTTGAATATGTGATCCAGAAATATATAAAAAAAAACCAAGAAAAAAATTAAATACAAAAAACAAATTGTATATGCAAAGCTCTCGACAGCAACCAGCAATAAATAATAATGGAAAGAAACAAATATATATATACATATTTGTTTAAATACACATGTGTATGTATTACCAATTTATCCTTGTGTACAACAAAATGCAAGCAACTAAATATATCATGACAATGCTCCAGCTCCATTTAGAAACAACAAAAAAAGAAAATGAAAGAAAAGAATGAAAAGTGAAAACAATACACACAAATAGATCAGTTAGTAATTGAAACTATGTAATTAATAAAATGAAACCATTAATTATAAAAAAATTATGCCACAAATAAATGTCTAAAATATAAATTATGTTCGTAGTTAGTTTTTAGGACTCTATCAAAATGAATATTGAGAACAAACAAACAACAAATGCAATTGTCTAGATCTAGTATAATGAACAATACAACAATGTTTGCTACTAGTAACTCTTTCATAGCTAAATAACACATTAACAAATTGTTTATACAACACAACATGCATATGTATGTGTGTTTTGTGCAAAACTGTAACTGAAGGTTTTTACTCAATACGCAAAGGGAACCATCTAAACACTAACTAAACAACAACCTAAAACCAACCAATTAACAAACATTAAGAAATCGTTGAACACCGAAATGAAAATGATGGAACACACAGAGAGCAATTCGCAACTGATAAGTACTGTCTCTACAAAACTAACTATACACAAATAGTTTAGCAATATATTTAACTATACAAAATGCAATTTTTATGCGAATCACACACAAAAGCAAACAAATCAACTACATGAAAATCTAGCCCAACAAGATAACTTAAACAAATTTATTAGCAATTAAACAAACAATACGCTGAACAAACAAAAACAATTGAAATACAGCTCTAAAGGAGTTAACTCTATTCCTAGATGGGAAGTTTAATTAAGATATGTGTATGTATACTGGAATATTAATCAAAGAAAAACTGATGCAACATAATTCCACTTAAACACACACACACTCACACTCAAGAAGTACAAAGATGTTTGATCATTTTGTTTAACATTTTTCAAATTAAAACTCTCTTTTACTGTATGCAAGAACACAGAAGATGGAAAATTGTTAACAATTTCGCAAGTTTCTTTTGGCTATAATGCATTACTACTGGTTTTATTTACTATAATAATTTCATTGATAAATAAGCGTTCCTTTTGCTGATATGCAATTGCTGTTACTGCCATAAATCCCTCCTTTAGCATTTCATTGGAAAAGGGGCCACTTAATGCGCTTATCTTTGGTTCACATAAAAGAATTTCAAGTGTTGTGCGATATTTAATTTCCTGACATTCGAATTGAACAATAAAAGAACAGAAGCCGCCTCTGTAAGAGTGTTTGTGAGTGTGTGTGTGTGTGTGGGTGTTTCGTATAATCAAATAACAATTCGAGTTATATGTTTGTTATTAACCAAATTGGAAAGTATATAGGTACATAAAAATTGTTTAGAATATATGTATGTGTTTATGGGCTTGTGTTATGACAAATTAGCAAACAAATCACAACAAGAACAATAGAATATCTACAAAAATACCTACAACATGAATAAAAATACAAAATCTAACTATGAAATATTGAAAATCAACTATTTAATTAGTTATGCATATACAACAAATACATATATAAATATATATATATATATATATACATCTTTATATATATATATATTAACATATTTACTTATGATTAGCGTTATCAAATTATCAAAAAAAAAAAAAAAAAAAATAATAAAAAAATTGTGTAGAATTCTAGTTATGACAAACAAAATCCAGAAAATTATTGACAAATTGAACAAATTGTTTAAAGCGACCACACAAAATGTAAGAAGATGAAGAAGTGGAACAAAGATGCAAAAATCTGCCTCAAAATATATGTTCTAACAATACATACATAGGTACTTGCATATTTGGCAATAATCATAAATGTTATTTAAAGAAAAACAAATTGAAAACTATCCGATTAACAAATTGATAAATACAAAAATTACTATTTGAATGACAAAATATTAATAAAAATCAAACAAAAAAAACAAAATGTGTTTCAAATATTTGCAAAGTCTTATTACCCATTTTTAAACTAAGGAAAAAACTTAAGATTTATCCGCTGTATGAAGTAATAAAATGGATAGCAAATCTTTGGTGATTAGTTCCTCTTCAATTGTAATAACAACAACCATTCCAGGACCTTTAAATGGTCCCCGCATTTTTATCGATACGGCCCTGAATATGCATCAATTTTTGTTTTATTTTACTTGTGTGTGATTCTTTTTTTGTAATTTTTGCAGACACAAAAGACAAGGCGCTTGCTCTTGGTTCCCATGCGTGATTTCAATCTTGGTCCCTCTCGCACTCTCTGTCTGTGGAAGACACAAAGAGCAACAGAAACAGCAACACAAGCAGCAGAAGCACCAGCAACAGAAGAGAAAAAAGGGCCATATAAAAGGCAGAAACTCGTAAGAATTTTAAAATGCACGATAATCGTTCAGTGATAGCCTAAGCAAGCCGACAAGGCAGACTCTGAGAACGGGAGATGGAGAGGCTGCCAAAGCAGAAGAGAGAGAGAGGGTAAGAAGGTCCAGGGAGCCAGTTTTAAAACAAGGTACATGGCCAGAGCTGCTGTTGCTGTTGCCGTTGCCGTTGCTGCTGCTGGTGCTGCTGCTGCCATATCGCTGGGTTCGCGCGTTAAACACAAGCGCAACAATTTTTATTCTGTCAGCGAACGCGTGCCTGTATTTGTGTGGTCCCGGCTTCAAACTGGACCCTGGGTCCAGGCTGTGACTGTGGCTGCTTCTACTGACTCCCTGTCTGATTGTCTGCCTGCTGCTTGCCTGCCTGCCTGCCTGCCTTCCTGCTCGCCTTGCGATCTTGCGTGGAGATCTCACGCGCTTGCGCCTGCCTAGGCACACTGCACTGAAAATGGGCGAGCATATTAGTGTCGTTGATCGTCGGGGACTGTGTGTGGTTAGTAGACTGGTAGTGTGGATGGTAGTAGTTAGGTATACTGTCTGAAAGCATATAAATAGTTTTTATGAGCGCCAAAAGTGTTGCCATTTTTCATGTTGGCCCCAACTATTTTTAGACATTTTGCCAAGTGGACATGTACAAGAGCATCAGGATCAGGATGAGGATGAGGATGAGGCATGTTCATGTTCATGTTTCTGGGCAATGTTTCGCACGCTGCACGCTACACGCATTTCCACTCGAAACTTGTTTTTGTTCCCGCTGCTCTCTCTCTTTTCTCTCTATGCTCCTTTCAATCTGACCCACCGACCAACCATCCGCCCGCCCGCAAGTTTCCCCATGTGTTTGTAACACGATACATTTCGCCGTTCTTGCCGAAGCTGCGGCTATAGTCGTGGTTGCGTCTCCTTTGGTCTGGCATGGACATGGACATGGGACTGGAGTTGGGCTTGGGTTTCTAATGCATTTTTCTCGCAAAACAGCTCATTAGGCATTTTTAATTTGACATCAGGGCCAATTTATGTGGGAATTGCAAGATTTTTGAGTCATCTAAATAAAACGAAAGACTTAGGCAACGAACTTGGCAAAACAGAAAATCAATTTTCAATTTGCTGCAGTTGTTTAACCCGCAGCCAGACGTTTGCCTCCGGCATCCACACAGATCAAAGCATAACGAAAAGAACACAAAACAACAATAATAAAAAAAGACAAAGGCAAAACGAAAAGGAACAACAAAAAACCAAAACTATTTAACTGGCCAGGCGTTGACGTTGATGTTGGGTCTACTCAACTTAACGAAGTGTTGGTGCTTTTTAGACCCGCCCTCCGCCCCTTCACTGCCTTCACTGACATGCCAGGCAGCATTCCGGCTGCGGTTTTTGCGGCCAGCCAGCCACGAGCGGCGGCCCCATAACAAAAGTATTGGCAACTTGAAATTGAAAACTTTAAGGGGGAAAAAATGGCAATTTTCTAAGTCCACCCAGTTTACAAAGAGAGGGACTTAAAGTAAAAGGAAGCGATGAAGTAGAACGAAAAGAAATGGGGAAAGGTATATGAGGGTGGGGAGAGGTATGCGTATGCGACTGCGACCGGGACTGCGCTTCTCGGTCATCAACTTTCCATAATCGGCGCGCAGACAACAAACAACTTGACATGAGCCTTCGACGCGGCTGCATGCTGGGCCAACCAACGACAACAACAACAACAACAACGACAACAACAAGCGCCACTTTGCTGTCAATTCAAAATGATAAAGCAAACAAATATTAACCCACTCCAAGTGGACGCACTTTCTGACAGGCCAGCGACACTCGAGCCGACCTGGGATCTGGGACTACGGTTGGAGATGGTACTGCGACTGCGACAGCGGCTGCAAATGGGACTGGGACTGTGGGAATGTGGCACGGCCCCGGCTTAAATGCTGTTCCAGGCCATAATGACTTTTAATTTTTATGGCACTGGCTGCCGATGAGGATGCCCAAGCAACAGAAACGGCAACGGCAACAGCAACAGCTACAGCAGCAGAAGCAGAAGCAGCGCAAAGCCGAAGCTTAAGTCGCATATAATTCAAGTCCATCAACGCATGCGCTTCACTTGACCGCCATGATACACATTTAAATACTCATCGCTCCTCGTCGCTCACTCATCTTCGTAGCCTGTCGCCCTGTATGGCCACTTGAGAGCGCATCCATGTGGCATCAGCTCCAGTCTGCTCTGGCTTTCAAGATGATGCTCGAGAGGAGGCAACAAAGGCTCAGTGTTGTTTAATATTTTAAGTAAGTGCTGCCGCTTGGCTGGTTGTCAGTAAGCAATCCAACCAGAAAGTCAGAATGCCGGCACGCAATCTTTACCTCTACTCCAGTCTATAATGGACAAATGATGATGGGTTTTCGAGTGCTCCGATGAAAACTCGCTAGGAATTTACTAAAAAAAAAAAAATGTGGTATCACATTGTTGTTATTGTTCATAACAAGATTACAATTACAGCTAATTTATTAAAATCTCAAGTCCGATTACTTTTCAAAACATTTTAAACAGTTTTGTGAGAATATCCTTTGTATTCTAGCTTTCACCTGAATGAAATCTAAGTCAATTCTTTGGCAGATACATTTAATCCATTTTCCAGATAAGCAAGCGATTTTCCTTAACATTTTCACATCGTAAGAAGCTCCTGTAGTTGGTCTTTCAGATTCTTATTCGCTGATCCATTATGCATATAGCTTGGTCCTAACACCAAGTGATTGCTTCCTGTTCCTGACTTTGTGTGAGGATTTTACCAAAGAGGTTAGCCAATATGGCTTGCAATTATTTTTGGATAATCATGTTCAACATTTTTTTTTTGCTGCTTAACAAAATTGCAAGTTTTGTCTAATTAATGACTTTAATCACTTGAATTTCACCGCCTTTTGTCGATTCTAAAAATACCCACTAAGAGGTATAACTTTCACTCAAATTTTGCTGTTTTATACTGATAATTTGCTGATAATTATTTTTATATCCTTGCAAAAAAAAGTATATAAATTTTAATTAGAAGCGTACACGGAAATAACATATTATGATTAGATTAGATTAATGCTAAATTCATCATGACCGTAAAAGCTACAGGTGAAATTCTGTTTGTATTGTTACCGCGGATTAATCCGTCGGATACCCTATTTCATATACACATAACCAAAGAAGTCAATAGCTCTATTATTTCTTAAAGAAATGTTGTGCCAAACTCGATCATTGCCTACCGATTATATCAGATAGAATGGAATGATTGGACCTTAAAACTATTTTGTTCAGGAAGTTTTTTATGCGATTATTGCCAAACTGGTGAAGGTGGAAAGAAGTTAACAGAGTAACCAAACTTATTAGCCCAGTCCTCTGGTTTCATTTACAACTGATACAAAAACATTTCTATTCACAAAAATCTTCAGGTGCATGAAGTTCTAAAGTTAAAATACTTCTAGGTAAGGGTTTAACTTAACCGTCAAATGAGAATATTTGCCACATTTCTTGCCGTCCCTTGCAGTATTTGTTGTCTACATAGACAAAACGTTGAGTATGACATTTTGATTTTGTGATTTACATAATACGCTGCTGTTTTTTTTTTTGTTATTGTTTTTGCTATTGTTGTTAGAGCTGATGCTGCGTGGGCGTTCTAAGCGATGCCATCCCACAAGCTGACTGACTGTCTGTCTTGCAGGCAAACATCAGTAGTAAATGTTGCTGCTGCATTTTTGTGGTTTTGTCTTGGCAAAAACGGTTGGCCAAATATGCGCCGCATGTGGTCGAGAAGTCTACTTCTCTGCTTTTTTCCCTGCTGCTGCTGATGCTGGCAGAAAGCAACTGGCATACTACATTGCTTACTCACCATGATCTCGACTGGTCTCTGCGCTGCTGTTTAACCGCATCGATCGCTGCCAGCTGATAGCACAATGGTCCAGCCAATGCACAATGATAACTATGCCGCTTACGATGTTTTCGATTCTCGTGCCGGCACAGGATCAAAAGGTGCTCAGTTGACAAATGTTTGTACACACAGTACGATCTGGCTAAAGAGGGAAAAAAGGGCGAGAGAATGAGAAAGAGAGAGAGAGAGAGGGAAGGGGGGTGCGACCCTTTTTGTGAATGTTTATGTTACATGCCCCTGCCCCTTGCCGCTGACTGTCTTCCTCGCTTCTCTCTACTCCTGTTGCTCTTGCTATTGCTAGTGGCATTGTTGGCATGTCGTCTCGTTGTGGTAGCAAATTCCTTGGAATGGTCATACTGCATCCGCATCCATTTGCCTAATTTCAACGTCTAAGACCAATCCCCCAAGGCATTTAACTTATTGTTAGATTTATGTGAATTAAACAGCCTCCCCTGCCCATCCCAATGGCAATTTCAATCCCTGGTAGCCGTAAATGTCAACATCCATTAGAGACCTCAAACCGTTAGTGGGCATTTGTCGCACGCTATGACGCCGCTGCGGCTTTGAAGCGTGATGCTGATGCCCAGTTCCAGTCACAACAGCAGTCCCAAAACACACACAGTCCCAGTCCGCAGTATGATTGAGTGGCTGTTTCTTGGAACTCAAACTCAAAATCTCACATACAACTGATATGGGAGTTAACATTTTTTTTGTTTGGGTTTTTCTCCTTTTCAATATTGTGCGATCAGTTGAGACTGAGTCCAAGTATCAACCTGTGGGCATTTCCTAGCTACTTAGCAGCAAAATAAATAACTTCCCCAAAATTACTTATTATTAGTTAGTATTTCTTATTATATTTTAACGACCTTCAATAACTAAAAACAAACTGAAATCACACAAATAGAAAAGAAACAAAACAAAACCGGTGGGGCAAGCCAAGCCAAGCTCAAAGCACGCGTTCGTTATGGTCATTCATTGTTAATTATGTGGCCAGCTTATGAGTTGAAGTCGGTGTCGCTCTCTCTCTAATGTCAAATTCTGGCAACTTGTGCAGTCGAAAAAACAAAAGACTTTGGCAACAAACTTGTGTGCTCTGTGCCCGAGCATAAAGCACTTTGAAAATTCAATGAACTCAAAGCGTGGAGTATTTATTATGTAGACCCCCTCATCTAATTCAACTATTCGCGGATTTTAAATGCTCTACATTTGTATGTACCTTTTCAAACATATATATTTCCAAATGGTTAGAGAAAATTCAACTTTGCATATAACAATTTTCACATATTTGTCATCAATTGACTTAATGGCAAATGCCATTTGTATAGTTATAAACAATTTTTAGCTTGTTGCACAAGACAATTTAAGAGCTTTATTATTTTATTGAACATACAAAAGTTTATAGCATGATTATATGCACTTTTCATGACATCAACTGTATAAAAACGATTGTATAATATATCTTTTAGTTGGGGATTGCAACGTTAAGGATCTTGTAGGTGGAAAAATAGGTTTAAATTGGAGTTACGGTGAAAGTTAAAACCAGAGCAAAGGTTTAAAAGGATGATATTGTAGGTGAATATATTGGATATTACCCAATAAGTTGGAGATTTCAGTAATTGTTACGTTCTCACAGTTTTCTTTGGCATTCCAGTTTGCTTACATAATCAATATGCCCTCAATTTGAAAGCGCATCAAAAGAAAAAATACAAGTTTCATATCGAAGTTTTATGATCGAAACACCAAAAAAAAAAAAAGAAAGAAAAAACAAAACTACAGCAACAACAACAACGCAACACAAAAAGAGCAAATCAAAAAATACAAAAACGTAGCCAACCCATGGCGTTGGTGGGAATGGAAAAAACTCTGGAAAGAAGCTGAGCAGGCGATCTGAACTGAAAGGTAAAGGAAATGGCAAAAGGCTCTCGAACCAAGCACCATGAGCCACAGAGCATAGCACACTGCACAACGGAACGGGCGCGGAGTCAAGGCAACAGCAGCCATGTTAACAACTTCCATTAAAAGAAATTAAAAGCCATTGGCGAAGAGAAAATGGCGTTTTCCCAACTGGATGCGGGATGCTGTGCTGGGTTGTGGCCAAGGCTAAGTGTTTCCGGTTTTCTGTAGGCATTCCATTAAACCAAACCAAACCGAACCAAACAAGAAGAGAAATACAAAAACAAAAAGAGCCTATTTCAAATTTATAGTGTAACTTACATTAAAAGCTTTGCCTCCCATTAATATTAACATAAATCTATAGGGCCCAGACCAGAAAATCTAATTACTAACTTATCTCTGGCTTTTTATCTTGACGAAAAGGGAATAATAATAAATATCTATACGTATGTATAGTATAACTTTGGTATATTATTTAACGATCTAATATGGTTGGCCGTATCATGATCCACGGGCAATATTAACTGATTCCTCAAAGAGTTTCAGTTACTTGCCTCAGTCACTGAGGCTGCTGCTGCTGCTGCTGATGCCATTTATTCATGCTCATTAAGTTTTTTTTTCCCCATTTCTGGGGAGATGGGATCGATTGTTGTCTGCTGGCCTTTTGGATGGTCTCCTCTGGTTCACGAAGTGTTCATTCACAAATGAGCGCCTTAAGCAGCTCCGCCCCATGTACACACACACACTCAGATATACATTTCGGCTCTCACAGATACACAGACACTTACACACACCATAGCAGATAATGAGCCGCCGCCAAACACACATACAGACACCAAATACTCACACACTTACATACATTCACACAGATGCAGACAAGCCAGAAATTTATGTGGCAGCCACATAGACTGGCAGACGGTGAGACGGACAGACAGACATTATATACATTTATCCATGCCCCCGTACCCATATACCTCTTGGATATCTTTGGGTTTACTGCTGCCTCAGCTTCTTCTTTTGTGGCTCTTTCTGTAGCTTCAGTTTTCATCTTCAGCTTCTTCATCTTTAATTTGGTTCCGTGTATCTTGTTGATGGCGTTTTGCCTTTTCTTTATATCTTGCCGACACATTGGGCTTTGTTGTTACTGTTGCTGTGGCTGTTGCTGTTCTGGTTGAAATTATGCTATGCTTGGCATTCCTTTCATTTCACAAGACAGTCTTCGAGTAGGAGGAGACTTTTCACTATATACATACATACATACATATGTATGTATACATAAGTATGTACTCATGTATGTACAAATGTCGATTCCGTTACATTGTAGCAGGTGCAGTTAGTCTAGAAAAAGTAATATTTTCTTGTATTTTTAGTTACAACCATCTGTTCCCCCGCCGCCCTTGCCCCTGTAGATAATGATGACTCTCTTGTTTTCTTAGCTGATGCAAGTGCAAATTTATTGGTCAAATAGATAAAGCGTGTTTCGCGCATTTCTAAGTGACAATGTCAACATACATAATAAGTAAGTTCGCGGGGGCGATTGGAATGAGCCAAGTTCATTGGAATAACCCGTTCAGATTTGCATTTCCAATTGATTTGGATAGCGATCTACTCATTCATCTTTTTGCTTAATCATCTTATTACCCCTTACTGCCCCCTATTACCCATGTATATCCTCTTATTTTTGCTAATTTTATTTGCAATTTTTATCAGTCAACAAAATTTGTATTTGTTTTTCTATTTATCACCGCTAAGATTACTTTTATCTAATAAAATTGATGGTCTTTTGTGATGAAGCCGATTTTATATCAATGCGTCATCTTAAATCAATTTGACTTAATTGTCATTGTCCGGCTTAATATACAAGAACGGAAATGTATATTATACATCCTGTGTTCCATATCTAATCAGCCTTTCACTTAGGTGAATTGTGCACTTTTACCTTGAGGAATCCAAACTCCAACAGAGGGGGTTAGATTGCCCTATCTATGCAGGAAGACTTAATGAGTTTTTATTTGCAAAATGAATTTGAAATGTTTACTTCTGATAGGGTTTATCGCTTCAAAAAGGATGTGATAAAACGATAGAGAAATTAAAGGCTGATTCAATGAGTTTCTTAAGTTTTGTACAAGTTTTTTAGTTTGAAGAGCAGTTAAGACATTCCTAAAGATCTATATTTTTAAAAAATATTTGAACTGGTTTAAGAAACTATTTGGAAATCGCTGATTAATAAACTTATACATTTTTTTAAACATGTCATAAATAATACGTTTATTTTAATATAATATCTTAATATAAAATGATTTAATTTTGCTTCACATATACAAATTTTAAAAATCGGAATTGGATATCTAAAGCCGATCATGTTTTGATACAAAAGATGTTTAGTAAGAGATCAAAAATCAAATGGTCAGATCCGTATGCTCCAAACTCCATCCTGTAGTCAAAGGCAAAATGCTGTCTGTCTCACCTTTAAGGTGCTTAAGATCTTCATTTAATGCAAAGTCTCTTTTTCCAATCTCTCCGTTAAAAAATATTGTTTCCTCGTTTAAGGTAGGATCAAAGAAGTCAAAAGATATTTTATCGGTAGATTTTGTTGACAAAATAACTTATTTTCTTTCCTTCTTGGGGAAATTGTTTCTCTCGAGGCGTAATAAGACCAGCAATGGCCAAAATCAGACCAAATTCTATATCTAAATGAGCCAAAACAAATATAGTGAATCTATATATAGTGATTTTTTTTTTTTTTTTTTTCGCTGAATATACTTCGGGGACCGCTCGGTCTCAATCCGTGTGAATTATATTCGTCTAAATGGGACGCAGAGGAACGTAGGAAGCGCAATTCAGAATTTAATTTAAGACAAGCGGGTTCAAAATTGAGAGACTACTTATGTATAGCCAAGAACGTAAATCTTAAAAAATTTCAAGTATAAATCATTTAAAAAAATGACTAATTTTCAACTATTTCTCGTTACGAGAAACGCTTTAAAATGTTAACAAATTTGTATGCCAGTTTTGGAAAAAAATCGCTACACGGTAAACTTAAAGCCATGGAATTGTCTTGGAGTTTCTCGAAACTGATTCGAAGCGCCTGTAAACGGAAGTTGCTTCGGGGCTTTCAAAGGAAAGGTATCTCAGAGGGGGAGACGGAGAGCAGTTGGCAGCAAAAATGGTGTAATGTTCGATGACAAAGTGAGCAGCACATACATACATACAGATGTACATAAGGACATACACACAAACACATATGGGAAAAAGAAGAAGGCAAAGAAGTTGAAGAAGCGGGGCTAGGCCAAGAAGGCATACACAATACACAAAAAACCGGAACATTATTAATTTACAAGCAATAAAGCGAACAGCAAGAAAAAAAATGAAAAGAAAGGTGAACAATGAGTACAACAACAACAAAAGCAAAGCAAAGCAGCAACAGCAGCAGGCAGAAGGCAGGAGTGCAAGTGTTAAGAGAAATTGCAGCTGAAGATGCGCCATGTAACTTACAGACACACACACACACGCACCCAGTTACTTAGCTTGTGCATCCCAATTGGCAACAACACTACCAACATCTGTTGTGTTGTTGTTGGTGCTCCGTAGTACATAAGAGCCGAAACCGAAACTCCATCTATACACAGTCTGCATAAGTGTGTGTGTGTGTGTGTGCTTGTGTCAGTATAGTTGTCTCACTCACGCTTTTGTCTACAGCATAAAAATGAACACCAGAAACGATCGTCGTCGGGTACCAATAAATATGAGCGAACCGAAGTACTAACACAACGAAAATGAACGCTCTGTCGAGCTGAGTTTGTGTGTGTGTGCGCGCCTTGCTGCTTACGTGCGTCGGCTGCGACTGCGACGATGTGCCTAGGGTTCTTGTCATTTGAAGCATTTGTCAATCACAAGGCAAGCGATACGGTTGTACGAGAGCCTGCAAAAACCGCTGAGAGAAATTGAGTTTCAGTTTCAGTTTGAGTCGACGAGAATTGACAAAGCAAATTGTCAAAGTTGTGCGAAATTATAAGTTAAACTAACTTAAACCGATCGTTGAGTAAATCATTTTTTATTAACAAAAAAAAATAATCGATAAATAAATAAATAAATCGTTTAAGAAACCAGCAGCAGAGGCTGCGGATCTAGTGAAGTGAAGTGCTAAATAACCAAATATATTACAATACAAAAGGGGAATAAACAGCCGAATAAAAAAGTCTTTAAATATGGATAACCAATCGAACCAAACGCCATGGGCCAGCGCCAGTGTCACCTGCTTATCCTTAGATACCAAACGGCATATCCAAAGCCTGGACGAGGCAATCGAAGCCGTTCATCAAGTCAATTACTCACCAGCACGTTCATTGCGCAATATTGCGTATACGCAACGTTGCGGCATCAGATTGACCATGCTAATGCTAATTATGTGCCTAACCTTTATGCCTGCACATAGCTGTGGACCCGGACGGGGTCTGGGACGCCGTCGTGTGCAAAATCTGTATCCACTAGTGCTAAAGCAAACTGTGCCAAATTTATCCGAGCATCAGCTTGGCGCCTCCGGCCCACTGGAGGGAGAAATTCCGCGTGATTCACCAAAATTTAAGGATCTAGTACCAAACTACAATAGGGATATAGTATTCAAGGATGAGGAGGGCACTGGAGCCGATCGTTTAATGACCAAGGTAAGTGCAAATTTATGATACTTCTTAAAACAAACTGAAACCCAAACACAACAAAATCAATACTGATATGAGGCGATTTCCTGGAAAATGCAGTAACGATAAGATCCGCACTGTAGGCTGCTTGTGGCTAGCCTAATTCCAAGCTTATTGCGCATCGATGGCCGCATATGACCATAAATTCAATTGCCAAATTAGAAATGTTAATCGGTGCTTGTGGCCGGCCGGCCGTCCAACAATTTTTCTTATCAGTACGATCGGCCAATTCACCTCTACTATATACTAGAGCGCATTTCCCCCCAATTCTCATTGATAAACGTGTACGTGAGGTGCGACTAAACGAAAAAAAATATGCCAAATCATTCGCATTCGATCGCACTAAGACCTATATTTATAATTTATGGCATGAAAAGTGTTCGTTTGTGTTTCTTTTTTTTTGTTGCTTTCGCATTGCCAAGTGCGAGCAATAAAAGCAAGAAAACCTTAGCAATTATGATTAATTATAATGCAGCTTATCATTAGCAAGTGGCTAATGATTGCATTTTGTGTGATACTTAAAATGCTAAGAGGAATTCTCAGATATGGCACGATGAAAATATATTCCTGGTATTTGTATACTGGCTTAAAATATCGTTTACTTGGCAAAATAAACACTCACACACACACACATGCACATGAATACTGTAAGCCCATGCGACATGCGTTCAACAACCTTCCATCATAAATAGAGTATATGATCCAATACACTTTCAATCGTTCCCTCATCCACCCTCGCTTGGGCTCTACGATTTCGCCATAAACAACAAACAAAATTAAATATCAAAGTACCTATAAAAAAGTATTTGCCACTCCTCACCTTGCACTCCCTCTACAAACCTCCAATCCATTGGAGGCACGCGAGCATTTGCGGCTTATCGTCCATGTATTTAGTTAATGATGATAACACGTTCACTACCTGGGCAGCAAATATCAATTGCAAGCAGGTGAGAGCCAAAGTGGCTCCTACACATGTATTTGACAAACACAGTGACAACAACAACAACAGCAATAACAGCAAAAAAGTATGTTAAGCCATAGCCAACAACAGGAACAGCGATTTATCTTATCACTCGAGTGGGCACAGCGAAAGTGCAAAAAAAGAAAAGAAAAATGAAAAGAACAAGAATAGAATGGCAAAGCGATGAGAATTTCTGTTGCAGGGGGGCGGGGTGTGTGGCATTAGCCGGCGGTAGACTCAAAGTGCAGAACATGGCTAAACAAGTGCTTAATTAAGGCGACAGCAACAGCAACAGTTCCAATTAGACGCCTGTTTTTAAGCCATTTCGGCGTCGCTATTTCCACAGTCTGAACCCCCTATGGAGGCCAAAGTTTTGCGGCACACTTCATCGCACACAATGAAGTGGCCCAACGCCAGACGGATTAAAATTGTTGATAAGCCAAAGCCCCATACAACGGGCTATTAAAATTTTATGTATAGTCCATAATTTAATGCAATTTATACACTCACACACAAACACACTCCAAAAAAAAGTAGTTATTTCCGATACTAATCTTTTTGGCGATAATTCGGACATTTTTTTGACTTTTGCTGACTAACACCTGTAAGTGGTATATATTTATGTTGAGATTAAAAATCAACATTTGCTCAATAGAAGATTTATAATATAGTTTAAACATTTCAAGTACTTTTAATAGACTTTATAAGTCGTATAAATGACTGTTAAAAATACGTTTGTTATTTCTTCAAATTAAAATTGTTGATAATTCCAAAAACTTGAGATTTAGTAGAAAATGCAGGTTCCAGGCAATATTAAAGATTTAAAGGCGAATCAAGAATATTTTTAGGGTATTTATTATAAATTTTCCACATGAATTGTAAAATCTATTTTGGTTTTTCATTTAATTTAGCAGGTACTTAGACATTTTCGATATATTAAATCACCTTGAATGTGTTATCAATGATGAATTGTATTATTAAGTATGTATATAAAAGTCAAATTCATTACTCACATTACACTTTTTATTAGTCATTTATGGAATATAGATTAACTATATTTTGATTAGTCATATATGTCTAGGGAAGCAAATAGGGAAATTCCGTTAAAAATTCTACGATAGTTGATAGAGTTTTATGTATTTTCAATGTCATAATGTGTTATGTTGTTCTTTATTACCTTATATCTACTGTATTTGATATGCTTAACAAAGCCCAAAGAGAAAGAGAGGCTAAAGGAAAACAGTTGGCAGTTGGCAGGTTTTTACTTAACTGATTTCCAAATAACACATTTTATTTCCAACTGCCACGCGCCTCGGGGGCATTTTGGATATTGTAGCAAGTAAATTGTTGTAAAGTCTCACAGTATCAGAGTGGACCTTGGATTCGTAATGCAATTGAGTGAAACTGGCAAAACAATTAACAGTTGCAAAACAGCAGCCGTAATTGTCGCAGAGATGGTACACACAAACAGAGAGATAGAGAGCAGGAGTAGGGGTAGGGGTAGAGAGGCTGCTGAGATTTCTCAGTCAAGGACATAGAAGGTTAAGACATGGCCAAGGCCATTTAGCCAAGGACAGGCAGGACATAAAAAAGGACAAAGTGTATGTGCGTGTGTGTGTGTGTGTGTGTGTGTGTGGTGTGTTGGGCAAATATTTACAACTATGCTACCGGCTAAGTGACATTGAGAGACTGCTAGTAGGAGTCGAGGTTACGCTTTTGGTAACACTGAACCAGCAGCGCAACTAAATTGCATTTTATATGGACTTAACTGCTGGCTGTGCGAGAATTCTGTAAACAATTTGTTTTGGCTATTAAAGCGCCAAAAAAGAAAAAGAAAAACTACTCACACAAAAACAGATTCCCATTTGGTTATGACTTTTGAGATACCCTAGAGCATAGTATTTGCCATTTCGCTTAGCATTTGAAATTGATATGCTTTCAGCCAAGTCAATAGGGTACGATAAACATAACAAATGAATTTTTGTATATTTTTGGATATTTTTAGATGCAATTGCAATTTGCGATATGCCATAAAATGCTAAAATTAAGCAGAGGAAAAACACCAGTTAGTCTCGTAAAATGTTTTATCTAATGACGAGTCATTGTTAATGGACAGCTCACCTGCCACCAACACTGTTCCCCTCTTCCTCACCTCTCCGCCTAGTTGGAATGTACATTTATTCAGGTAATTACAAGCAATGTGCGAGTCTGTGAGGCCCAAAGATTAGACAAACAGCAGCCGCAGCAGCAGCAGAGTCTAGGCGGACTGACAGCGGTTCAGGGGGTCAAAGGGAAAAGAGGGTGGGGTAGGAGGTGGGGGAAAAGCGAAACCGCAGACCTAAAGAATGCGTCAAAAGCCGCAGCATAACTTCTAAAATTTCATAAATTGTAGCAAACAATGAAGCAAAAGAGGCAAAGCCAATGGTAATCTGATATGATTATTGACATGCATGCAGGCCAGATCAGATCAGAGCATAGCCGAGCAGTTTCCCCTGACATCCAGGCTCCATTTGCAGCTTCCAGACCGCATCAAATCCAAATCAAAAGTAAAACCCACAGCTAAAGGCATTTTAATAGAACATTATGAGTCAAAAAAAAAAAAAAAAAAGAAACAACAAAAAAATTGATCCTATTATGACCGATTGCTGATGATGTCAGAATTTTTCAAATCAAATCATGTCAAATGCTGCGATAAGCAAAAATCTACTAAAAGAAACACCCAAAACTTTTCTCTTTGCAACAGTTCGTGGGAACATTCCTTAACCAGAATGATCATCATCATCATCGTCACCACAAAGTAATCAAACTTATCAAACAAACATCAACGTCAAGCAAAGTGGACAAATTGCCAAAAATAACCACCGCCAAAATCGAATCCAGGTCCCATTCCCAGTCTCGATTGCCGATCTTCGATCTCGATCTCTTTCGCAGTGTGAGTTCCAGACTTTGTCCCCATTTGCTTTATAGTTTGTTTTGTTTGGAGCTTTTATAAGTATTATTAATCAATTTGATACTTTTACGAGGCCACTCAAGCGCAAATGTTCAAGGATTTGCTTTTGATTTTTTTATTTTTGTTGTTGCTTTATTTGCATAAGACAACAAAAATGTAGATGTTGTTGGTGTTTTTATTGGTTTTTATGAACTGCAGATCGCGATCGCGTCGCGACTATCACATTACTCCTCCACTCCAAACTAACTCCAATCTGACTCACATTTCACATGCTGCGCTCTGGATTCCTGCAAGTCATGGAGCCAAAAGCTGGAGCTGGTGCCGGTACTGGTGAGACTCGAGATCGGTAGATTGGGGTAGGGCGAAGCGAGAAGCAAAGGGTTGTGTATCCCCATCGACACACATCCACATCAGTGCCAATGTGCGGCTCATAACTCATCATCAAAGTTAATCACACATCAGGGATTATGGCGCTTATCATTTAAGACCCAAGACGAGACATGGGGGCCTGAAGCCGGAGATTTACCTGCCCAAATGACTTTTTAGCTCTTTTTTTTCTCTTCAATGTGTGTGTGTGTGTGTGTGTGTGTGTGTGGGGACATTAAATGTGAGAGTCAACTGAGATTTAATTTACGATTTCTGCAAATTAATAGCATTTAATTAATAACAATAAAATGACGCCTCTTTTTATAAACATTTATTTGACAGAACATACGATTTATGACTGACTGACTGACTGACTGACTGACTAACTTACTGACTGACTCAAACTTATGTCAGTTCATATGCAAATATGAGTAACAGGGAAATTTGCGTAAATTTATTTAAAAAAAAAAAAAACTATTATTTGTTGATAATTGTATAAAAAAAAAAACCCCAACCTAATGAGCGAAAGGCGACAGAGGGAGGAAGAAGGAAATCGATTCGCAATTTAGTTTTCCTCGCTTCTCTTTCCCTTCATTATTTTTAATGAGCTATAACAATAACAAAATAACAAATCGAAGATGAGGAGTAAATAAATTATCCAAAGGCGACAGAAAATTTCATACAAAGCTTAATTAAAATGCCTTTTATTCTTTGTAATAATTACGCTCTGGCTCTGGGTATAAACAAAATGAAAATGATTCTGAATGCACTCCCCTCCACCACCCCATTCAATCATAAACAAAATGATTGGGGGAGGGCTGGGGGAAAGGTTTTCTAATGAATAAACACCAACAGAGGCCGAGGAGATTGAAGCAAAGCTGTGAATAGATTTGCACAACACAAATAAACATCGGAGCATACATATAGACACACATACATACATATGTATGTATATAATTTGGTGACGAATCGAACTGGAATAGAATGGAAAGTCTCTGAAAGACTTTGCCAATTAAGTGAGGAAATCTTTGAGTGGCCCACACACATGCATCTCTCTGCTACTGCTGCTGCTGCTGCTGATTGACAACAAGCCAAGACCTCTTAAGTTGCCTGTAAGTGGCTGCCGAAGGGCTAAGACTAAGACGCCTCAAGACTCAAGTGGTCTGTGGTCTTGGTTCTGTTGTGTACCTTTTGTCCCGTGCAGTTATAGGATATATTGAGATCAACAAACAAATGCTGATAGCAGTAGACATGTAGAATTTTTATAGATATATGTATGTATATATCTAGATTTGTAGTCGTTGGAAGCTTACACGTGACTTGGTCGCCGATAAGATATGCAGATAAGACTTACATTTTGATAGAAGCTTTATCATATGATAACTATGAGTCACACTTTATAGTCTTAAACGTTTGCTAGATAATAAAATGTTCTCTACGGCCAAAGTTTCTCTTTTTAATGGGTATTACAAAGTCGAGGACATTCTGCATTTATACTCTGTTTTTTGGGGCTGTTCTTTCTGTGTTGTTGACACATATACGAGTGGGTGACGTGTTACTTTTTTTTGTCTTAATTTTTTATGTTGTTTCTCGTTGTTTTTTTTTCTGTTGTTATATCCTGTGCCGCTTCCTCAGTTGTAAGTTTTCGCTTCCTTCGATGCCAATCAGTGCAGCAACTACACACACACACACACACTCACACAGGAAAAGAAAAGGATATGGGCATATCTGCTTACACCACCAGCACGTGCAGCTGGCTAAAATGAAAGGGGTGCCAGCTTCTGCTCCTTCACGGTTGAAACTTAATGCCCACTTGAATTATGTCGTTAAATTGTGTCGTTTCCTAATCGTTTCGGGGTGGGGCTGAGACAAAGGTGCCCCGGCGGTGGGCCGGGACGGGCAAAGAGACTGAAGATGGCAAGCCAAAACTTGGCAACGTTGCTAAATACAAACAAAGATCTTTTAATAACCTCAGTTGCAGTCTAGCTAATGATGATGAGCAGCTAATAATAATCATTTTTAGCCAAGCGAATATAGTGGTGAGGCAGGGGTGGGGAAGGTGAAGCTGTAGTTTCATTAAAAGCGTCAAATTGGCAGACTCGATTTAAATCAATAAAACTGCAGGCACTGGCAATTAAAAACGCATCAGTGCAGAAGGAGGAGGGGATTTTGTTTCGTTTCGTTCAAAGAAAGATGCATTGAGAATAATTAAATGCATTGGATAAACAAAAAGAAACGATTTTGGGGCGTGGTTTTTTTTTTTGGGTGGTTTCGTGTTGTTTTGTGTTGTTGTTTTTTGGGTAAAGTTCACACCTTGTTGAACGTCTAATTAATGCAGGCTGAAAGCTGAAGAGGGTGAAGTGAGGAGTTGTCGAAGAAGATGAAGAAAAAGTAGGAGTATCAGGCAGAGTAAGCCAGAGACGAGAAGAGAAGAGAAGATCGGTGATATTTACACTTGACGCTATTACCCCTTTTCAGTGCCTCTCTCCCACTCGGTTTATCTATCCGTATGTATGTCTGTCTGTCTCTTGGCCACTTACAATGCAAACACATTATTTAGCCATCTTTTTGGGCCGCCGACAATGCCGCTTCCTTAATGTTTATCTTACGCACCCGTCGGCATTTACCTTAGTTCAAGGTGTGGGGGGTCGATATTTGTAGTTGTAGTTGTTGTTGGTGATTTGGTGCCCGTTGCACGATGGCTCGATGGCTCGATGCCTCGATGCCTGAGTGGCTTGTTTGTGCATCAATCGGATTCGAATTCAGCTTGGTCTCTCATGCATTAGCATGTTGGGTAAACATCGTTTGTTAGCCATGCCTTAAGACAAAACTTTTGTGTTTGCTTATTGGCGTTACGCTTTTGTGCTCATTAGCAGCTCTCGCTCTGTCCTCTCTCTCTCTGTCTTGAGTGATCCAACGTTCCAGCAAAGTCCAATCCACTTCAAGTCCACTCCACACAACTCGACATGGTTAAGCCTTTTAATAAAGCAAAGTTGCACCAGCAGCAACAGCAGCAAATAGCATTGAACTCTTCTCGGAATGTATGTATGCTATAGGAAAAGACAAGGAGACAATGAACAGGAGACAAGGGACCGCAGAGGCTGATTGTGAGAACTGGCATATCGAATGCGATGTGGTGTGACAAATTAAAAACCGATTCTTCAATTTTGTTTTTGCCAACATTTGGCAAACAAAACAAAAACAAACAAACGCCTTTTTTGACCGAAAATTGTGGCCAGTTATTTGTGGTTTTTGTAGCAAAATAGGAACCCAAAAAAAGAAACCAATTCGATCCGATGCGATCCTATCCGAAATTGATTTTACGCCACAAATAACAAAAGGTTGGCACATCCTGCGGATTCGACTTTGACTTGTGTCTTGCCCGTTGATAATTGATTTTGTGGCTGGCAATAGTTTCTCCATCTCTTTCTTCATCTTTCTCCCAAAATTTTCTCCCTCTTTCTCTGGGTTCAGTTTTTTTTCTTCTTTTTTGGTATTTCTGGTACAATATTTGCATAGTCTTTAGAATCCTTTTTCTTTTCTTCTCCTTTCTTGGTGCCGACAAAGTATTTTCATATTATCGATAGATAGACAAAAAAAAGGTCTTTTCATATTTACTCACCTAGGGTCAGGGCTCAAAGAGGGTCAATGTTTGAACTCTGTAAGCAAATAAGCCTTTGGCAAAAGGAAAAGGCAAACATCGAATCATCTATTTGTTGAGGTTGTTCAAAAGGATGCGGAATGCCGAAGAGCAGGTTGCTTGTACAACAACAACATCAACGAAAATGATAAAAATAACAATAATTAAAACTTTACAACCATATTGTACGACTTTTATATGCTCTATTCGGTCACCAATCGAGAGCATTGAAATTTTTCCAATCCTAGAATTGATTTATGCAGAAAATAAATAAAATTATAAATTATCCTAGTTTAAATTAAGATTGACTGAAAAATAAATAACAGGAAAAAGTTACAAATTATTTGAAATGAATATATTTATAGACAGAATTGACATGAATATAAACAACTGCAATTAATTGTAAATCATTTGAATGTTAACTAACAAAATTGAAATTTTGTTGTTGTTGCTAGATTTTGCCACTTAGTGCTTACTAATTTAAGGTCACAGTATCTAAAAATATCTTCAATTATTGTGTTATGGCTCTTTAATTAAAATGTTTCTCTTTTATGCTGTTAATTGGGTGATAATTCATTTTTGTTAAAGTATTGTTAATTAAATTTTACTTGGACTTTGGTTTTCAAAAAGGGAAAGAAAACTATCACTTTTTTCCATTTTGATCTTAATAGTTTTCTAATAAGTTTATTGGAATCGAAAGAGATAGATATATATATTTTACTTCGGTCTATAACTAAATGTGGCCACTTGCTATCAAAAGGTTTGCCCATTAGATAAATTTGAATATGCAAACGTATAGTTTACGTTTGAAAACGATTCGAAAACGAACACGTCTACATAATCACTCATAATCATGATCACATAATCACTTCTAATCTAATCACGATCGATTTCATTATTTCATCATATTTTGAAATTGTTTTGTGAATCACAACATTTTCCTTTTGCCAAAGTTCATCGATTATAAAAACCTAATGGGGGAAAATGAGATAAATTGAAAATGAACGCGGTCGGTGGTGCGTCTTGGGCCCAAGAATGAATACCAACTCCAAATACCCAAATGCCACGCCCCAAATGTGAGCATACGCACACGCACACGTACGCACACAAACATTTCCCTTCGGCTTCTGCTACGCCCGCTCACTCGCACACTCTCTCACGGTCTCACTCGCTCTTTCTTTTATTGGCTCTGTCCCTTTCTGGTTTACTTGGACGTATTTTGGTTTAAATATGGCGGCAGTATTGGGTTATTTCTTTAACTTGTTCATTTTTTATGACACACGAGTACCTACCTATACATATACGTACATACATATGTACTTATATATGTATGTCTGTATGTGTGTGGTTATTATTAAACTGTGTTTAATTGATTTTTATTTTATTTTTCTTCTCTTGACAGCGCTGCAGAGAGAAACTGAATGCCCTGGCCTATTCTGTGATGAACGAATGGCCCGGTGTACGTTTGCTGGTAATCGAAAGCTGGGACGAAGATCATGATCACGGCCAGGAATCGTTGCACTACGAGGGACGTGCAGTGACCATTGGGACCAATGATCGCGATCTATCGAAATATGGCATGCTGGCCCGTTTGGCTGTTGAGGCTGGTTTCGATTGGGTTTCCTATGTCAGTCGACGTCACATCTATTGCTCCGTTAAGTCAGGTAAGATTTGTCATCCATGCACTTAAATGCTTATGTTAAAATAAGGCGGGGAAAGGGCTGGGGAGGAAAATGGTGGCGAGAAGGGGTAGTTGGTGTGGAAGCTGTTAGCCAGAAGTGACACTAACAAGCGTAATTTCGCATGTTGCGCCTTCAAACTTACAAGCTGAACTCTAAGCTGACAGGCGTTGGCAAATTTTCCTCGTTTCTGTTGTTACCTACATGCAACAGACATACATACGTACGTACATACATCTTTTTGCATCAGCCAAATTAGCCACGGCTGCAGTCAGGCCAGGTTCGGGCCAAGATCCAACATTCAAAGAACACCAGAGAGAGAGAAACCACAAAAAATAAATGGAAAGCAGCAGCAGCAGCAACAAAGTCGAAAACCGGACCCAAACTCGGGACTTAAACCCAAAAAAAAAAGAGGAGAAAAAAACTCAAAGCGGCAACTGCGACTAACCGCATGTTGTTGCCGCTGTAGCTGCTGTTGTTGTTGTTGTTGCTGTTGCTGTTTTGACATGTTTAGGTTTGCGCCTGTCAAATTAAACGAATTGATGATACGACACCCAAAGCGTTTCTCAGGCAACAGGCAAAGATGAATTAAATACTGAGAGCGCGCCGGACCTAATTGAAAAAAAAAAACCAAGACGGAAAACGAAAAAAAAGAACTAAAGACTGGCCAACAAGTTGGCATCATCCATATGCGTATGTGTGTGTGTGTGTGCTTGGGTGTATCTGTGAGCTGCCATTATGGCAACCAGTTTTCCCCGAAACATAACGAAACTATTATAAACTTCCCGCTCGGCTCCAAGCCAAAAGACGCGAAAAGAAAATGCTGGAAAGCAGCCAACCATAACGGGCAAAACAATTAAGTTTTTCTTGCACAAAAAATTGAGCCTCCCATTTTCCACAGCTCAAAACAAAGGCGTCGACAAGAGCAAAAGGGGTATTATCAAAAGAGATTTCACTGAGCGAGAAAAAATGTTCTATATAAGGATTTCATTCGAACTAACTACATCAGTTTATTGATTGAAATTTTCCCAAAGACAAAGCCAACAAACATTTTCCTTGATTTTCCCACACACGCTGCCGATTCAATGGTCGGTCTCATCTCATAATATTTTGACTTTTTGTGTGAGGCAAAGTGTCCTTGCTCATTGATTCTAATTGCTTATGAAAGAAGCCGCCGCAGTCATGAGATCTGTGATCCTAGATCCTCCTGCTGTCATTTCTTTTCTCTTTTGCTTTTTTTTTGTGGTGTGTTGTTTTTCAAAAGGTCAGCCGACCGACAAACGACAGATAGCAAAAAGGAAACAGTGAGAAGACAAAAAAGAGATGCCGCAACAAGTGGCAAATGGGCAACAGGCTGAATCTTGTGAGCCTTTGTGTGCCTGTGTGGTCCTAGTTGGGTTGCAGTGTCAAATGGGCCTGCCATGTGTTACGACGGCCGTCCGTTGATGCCCGATGGCCGATGCCTGGACGACTGGGGCTATGACTGGGCTGTTTGGCTATCAATAAATTACATGGCGATTGATTGCTGCTGATAGGCCTCGGCACATAAACCACGCGCTTATGACAGTTTTGGCACACACACACACACACAGCATCGAGAGGGGGAAGGTGGCGAGCATGGCAGCAGTCGAGTTCGTTGCCTAAGTCTTTTGTTTGTGCCCCAAACAGCAGCGACGAAGAGTAATGGCTGTAAACCTTTTTGTCGACACTAATTTTTTTTTCTTCTTGCCCATGTTGGTGTTGTTGTTGTTAGTGTTGTTGTTGCTTGGTGACTGATCGTTTGGACAGCATTAACATGAACATGCAACAACAACTCGCTTGGGGCCTTAATGCGCGCGCGAGCTGCCACACAGCAACAGCAACAGCAACAACACTAACAACACCAACAACAACATCAACAGCGGTCTGTCCTCTGTTTTGTAATAATTTATCAGTTTAGTCTTCACAACACAAAGATAAAATAACGATAATTTTAACCACTTTAATGGTTTATTAATTTATGACCCTTCAAGTTCTTCACTTTCCACTCACCGCCGTCGTAGCCACCGTCGTCGCAGTCGCCGTTGCCGTTGCCGTCGCCTCCGCTGCCCACGATGCGCTTCAGATTTTTCTTGTTTTCATGTCCCTCGCCTCTCATTTTTTTTTGGTTTTGGTTTTGTAGGTAGGTTTCACACCAATTTTTCTTGTTACTACCGTGCTTCCTCTTTGGCCTTTTTAATTTTTTGGTTTGGGTTTTTGGTTTTTGTCTACTTAGTGCTCATTCTTTTTGGCTGCCCGTCCCCATCGATTATAGGAGAGCATGATGCCTCGGCCATAGGCATTTAATCCGATTTTTATTGTTTCTACACTTTTCAATGGTTAGGTGCATTTTCATTGGAATTTCGTTGCAACAACAAAAGCAACAACTAGCCACAACAAGCCACTTTTATGGCCACTCATTATAATAAAGCGCACGGTTAGTGGTCGTTGGGAATTTTTTTTTTTTTTAATTTGAATTTTACAGACAGCATCAGCAGCGGCAGCAGCCGAAGAAGAAGAAGTGGCAGCATCAGCAGTGGCAATGCTAGAGCCTATGGGCTTTGGCGGTGGTATCGGCGCCTCGGGTGTGAAATATACGCCAAATAGAAAGTTCTGGCTTGTTGAAGAAGCGCAAGAACAAAAAATGGCCGATCAAGTTGGGTGGCCTATTCTCTACTTCTCGATGTACATACATATGTACATACATATACTCCTGTTCCTGTTCTATGTGCTCCCCCCTCCCTCTCAGGCAATGTAATCCAATAGCTATTAATGATGATGATTAATGCGTGTGGGTTGCAACATGTTTTGTAATTGCAAACAGGTTAGGTTTTTGGGAAAAAAGGTGGCCCAAACAAATAAACACACCGAGAACTACAGAGAGAGAAGGACAGGGAGATGAAGAGAAAAGGAAGAACTGCTACCTGCATATCGCCAACCTTTGGGCATAAGCGCAAAATCAGCTAAGCTGCTTTGGCTCGAGCTCGAGCCGCTTGGTTTGGCTGATCCCATGAGCATGCCCAAAAACCTTTACCCTCTGTAGCTAATCTGGTAGGAAAAACAAGATCACAATTTTTTGTTTCAACTCACACACACACACACACATGCAACGAGTCTTGATGTTATTGATATGCCTGGTTTATCAGTTGGCAGAATCTATTCGCCTCTTGTTTTGGAAAGCCGCAAAAAGGCAGAGGCAGATCTTTGTGGCATTGTTAATGCTGCCACCACAACCACCATATGAATAGGGAACGGCATTGGGTTCGGGGTGTGTGTGTGAAAACCTTTTTGACTTGTTTAGGGTTTTGGCAATTGGATGCTTAACGCCAAATTAGATTAGGCCAACTAATGCCATTACCTGAAATCGCTCTCAGTTATATAATTGCATTCGGACTGAATTTGGCACTGAAACATGGATGATACTAGAATTAAAATATACGTATCACTTTATGTTATCAAATATATAGATAAGATATTTATATTTTTATATATTAAGTAAAAAAAGTTCTGTGAAAAATTATACTCATTCGATTCTCTTATGTTCTATTTCAGATTCATCAACCATTTCACATGTCCATGGATGTTTCACTCCCGAGAGCACAGCCCAATTGGAGAATGGCGAAAAGAAGCCGCTCAGTCAGCTCTCCATTGGAGATCGAGTACTGAGCATGGGATCAAATGGCCAGCCAGTCTATAGTGAAGTAATACTCTTCATGGATCGCAATCTGGAGCAGCTAGAGAGTTTTGTCCAGCTGCACACAGATGGTGGAGCCGTATTAACAGTGACCCCGGCACATTTAATTAGCGTATGGCAGCCGGATAGCCAACAGCTTAACTATGTGTTTGCGGATCGCGTAGAAGAAATGAATTATGTTCTAGTGAATGATGTGGTCACTGGTGAATTGCTACCACAGCGGGTCATCAAAGTAACCTCTGTCCATAGCAAGGGCGTGGTTGCTCCACTCACACGTGAGGGCACAATTGTGGTGAACTCTGTTGTTGCCTCATGCTATGCGGTGATCAATAGCCAATCTCTGGCACATTGGGGATTGGCTCCAATGCGGCTATTGTCTTCCCTTCAGTCGTTAATGCCGGCCAAGGGTCAATTAAGGACGTTGTCGTCAGCATCGCAGCCAACCAAAGAGGTGTCCAGGGCAGAGCAACAGAATGGCATTCATTGGTATGCCAATGCTCTCTACAAGGTAAAGGACTATGTCCTACCCAAGAGCTGGCGACACGACTAGACAGTCGTCTGAAGGGAATAATGCACGGAGAGAGAAATATCGTAAAATGGGAACGCTAATTGTATTATATTTTGTAGTTATGTATACATATGCCTAATAATAACTGTATTTCAATGTTGAATCGATACTATTTATTTATCAAATACCGACAAAAAGAAAAAAAAAACGAACAAAAAAACAAAAAATGTAACAAAAACTGTAAGAAACCTGTTGAAAATATCCTGGAAATTTTGTTAATGAACAATTTTAGCTATAAGTAGGCAATCCGTGGCACAGAATCCTAAAACTAAATGAAATCATCCCAACATATTACTGGACCATTGACGACTGTTGTATAATATGAAAAACAAAGCCAATTTTTTAAATTGCATATTTATTTAACAAAAAAAGGAAGTGAGTTCAAATTATTGGATATATTTTTTATTATATTTTGTATATAGTGACTGAATACTTTATTGTAATTGTGTATATAATACTTAATAATTAGCTGCGTATTTATATTTAATATTTAAAGAAATATAATGGAATTGTTTGATAACTATCTATGTGTTGGAAATGTTATTCGGATTTGGTATGGGTAATTAGTAATTAAAACAATTGGAGTGTTCTTGAGACTCAACAGACTTAATGGCTCTTGACTTACATATGCAGGCAGCATTTAAAATGTTTGAAAAATGCGCCAACCTATCACAGTAGTGTTAGTAAACGAATTAGTGTGAGTAACCGATAACACTGTGATAGTCGAACAGCAGTTCGAATCGCAGGACCTGAAACAACGGTGTGGCATCACTATCGAACTCATTTGAGCATGTTCGAGTTGTGTGTTAGTAAACGAAGTAGCGATTTCACGTTTTTACTTATTTGGACGTATAAATACCTATTCATTCATTAAAATAATACTTACATATACATAATATACTAAATATGTACATCATATACAAATACAAATCAAATATAAAATAAATATCAAATTAATAAATATCATGTATAATAACTGGCACAATAATCTTTGTCTCTGAATGAATGTTCACTGGGTACAACAGCTTCTAATTCGTGCGAACCAATGAAACCAGTGAACCAATCTACAGGTTTTTTTATTTATCAATTTTAAAATGTTTGAATGAAAACAAAACAGTTTTGAATTAAAAAAGTTTTAAAGTACAGATTTGGTAGTTTTCTGCTATTTGCTCCCTTCTGGTCGTGTTCTTAAGGCTTAAAGCGAAATAATGCAAGTTTGTCGCCTGTGTCTGGCCAATCACACAGCGGACGCTAATTTTGAGATTTTCAAGGTCCATGAAACAAGGATACGAATTGAGATTATGGCCTGCACATCGTTGGAGATGGATGAGGATGATGATTTGCCTCAGACAATATGCACAGACTGTCGTCTACGGCTCGAGGAGTATTATAATTTTCGCAGGCGCTGCCAGGATGCCGACAGGCGTCTCCGCCTTAAGAATAAACGAAAGAGTGGGGACGCTGACTTGGACGAGGAGGACGAGGCAGAAGTTTCTACTGAAAGTAGTATCAACGACAATGTTCAGTGGCGGCTGAAAGCTGCACAGCTTATACGGGGCGAAATGGAGTCATTTAAAAAAGAGCTGCATGGAGTGTGCAAGGAAGAGGTTCGCCAGGAGATCGAGGCAGAGGTACGTGCCGAGGTGGAAGAGATGGTATTGGCTGAAGCAAAGAAGCAATGTCGCCTCAACGTCCTCGATGATCTTTTTTGTGAGTTGGAGCGATTTTTCATACGAAAGCGAAACGAGGCAGTATACGAACATGTGTCTGGCTCCGAAGGATATGATGGTTCCGAAATAGAGAGTGCCTCGACATCCACCCAAATAGGTCACGACACCTCTTCAAAGCGGCCGGAGATGGAAGTCCTAGAGGACAGTGAGTTTCCACAAGAAACCGGAATTGTCGTGGAATTGCTAGGTAAAATCTGTTACATATTTCACATTCATTTGCGCTTGGCTAAAATTTACAACTATTTTTAGACGACACTTCCTCAGATCAAGAGGGCGAAGCAACAAATATAAAACCGGAGTCAGTTGGCAATCAATTACCGGTGCCTGATGCAGTTTCTTCAATTGCACCAATGACAATGGTGGAAATTAATATGCAAGATACTCAATTAAGCCATTTACGGGAAGACCTACATATATCAAATTTTTTGAAACCAACATCAACTTCTAACATACCAAAGAAGGCCAAGAGAGTTCGATTACCCAGTATATCGGAACAAACCCTCACCAAGACCCAAAGTCCAAAGGTGCGAGAACATTTGTGTCGCAAACATAGCCGCAGGAACAACCAAACCTTCTCACAAGAATCTCTTCGCAATTGTGTCCGCTGTCGCCTCAGAGGTGGTGACAAACTAACCACTACCACATCCTAGAAAATCCCAGCCTTAAGTTTTTTTTTTTTTTTTTTGTGCACGGTTCTAGTTTTAAGGCAAACATAATCTGTAGATTAGTTTTTAAGTATTTTTTTTTATATTTAGCCGTATTTATATAAATGTATGCAAATTACGAATAAAGACAAGACAGTGGCAAAAAAAATGCTAGTTAATCATTTATATTAAGGAAATATTCGATATGCCAACTACATCTTAAAAACACTACGCAATTTTCGCGTCTCTAAAATACCAAGTTTTGTCCTACTTTATTTATAGAGTTATTTGAAATTAATTTTAAAATGTTTACCGCTCAGCCGAGAAGGGGACAGCTGTTTCATTTTTAGCACTAACGCGTTTTAAAAATACCGAAAAATAGTCCATCACTAGGGGTAAACAAACAAACTGTGTTATTTTAAAATTTAAGACTAAAATTATTTTGCAAATTCGAGAACGCAGATTGCACAATGCCGGAAGCTGAAGATAAGAACTACCCAGACATAAACATTCTGTGTCGATTGTGTCTGAAGGAACAAGAGAACTTAGACGAGGTGTACAAAATCTTTGCTGAGAACGATCTTTCAATGCCCATGAAATTTATTCAGTGCATCTCAATAGAAGCCAAGCCCTCGGATGTTTTGCCCAAAATTATTTGCATTGACTGTCGGTATCAATTGGAAAAGTCCTTTCTATTTCGCCAGCGTAGCCTGCTTTCAGAGAAAAAGCTGCGGAAGCACATTCGACTGTTGGCCTTGGGGAAACGGAGTCGCGTTTTCGCAAAGTCGCAGGAGCAGGAGCAAGAGGACTACGATGACGAGGAGCTAGACTTCGAGGACTCGGTTTCTTTTATTAAAGCACAGGATGAAAAGCGGGAAAATGCAACAGAGAAGTGGCGTGAAAAATTCAAGGAGGAACAAAAGACAGAAATGGAAAAGCATTTGGCGGCTGCTAAGCTAGAGCTTAAAAAGGAAGTTCGAGTTGAACTGGCCGAGGAAGTACGCAGTGAAGTTCGGGAACAGGTACGGCAAGATATCCAAGAGGCGATGCGTAATGAGCAGATGGGCAAATTGCTCGGAGAGTTGGAAGTATTTCTAAGCAAAAAAAAAAGCCGGCATGTGGGAAACCGTGAATGCATCAATTAAAAATGATAAGTTGGACCCAGGTCCTAAACTTATTATGGATGAACACCAGCTTTTGAATAACTCTGCGATCGAAATGGATGAAGAAGAGATGCCTACTATATCTCCTACTCATGAGTTTCGTGATGTTAAGATGGTTAGCGCTGGGGAATTAGTTAGCACCCAAGATGGTCAAATTTATATTATTAATTCTGATGCCGGCACGGAGGAGACAAAACCCGTCGAAGAAACGGATCCTGAAGATGGCATTACATCCTACAACAGTGAGTATCTCAAAGAGATTGCCCAGTGAATATTAACTACTGTTTAATTTTTTCGTTTCAGTCAATGACGATGGTGAAATACAATTTTGTGGTGAGAAATCGAGTGAAATGGACGATGTAATAGGATTCGACTTGGATGATGATATGGAAGACGAAGCAGAGGACGAACCACAGCAGCAAGTCTTTCAATTTGAAGAGGATGTAGTCATTGTGGTTAGTTTAGCTTTAGAATTACAAAAAAATTCTCCTATAATGGCATGTTTTATGTCTTCATTTTGTGTAGCCCAAGGATGAGAAGACCAATATTAAAAGGCAATTGAAAAGGCAAACCCGATCCAATGATATGGTATGCAAGGAAAGTCCTCACAACATTCAAACTCCCCTAACTGGGCGAGCCACCGATACTGTCAAGACTTTCCAATGTGAGATGTGTCCTGCGGCGTTTGCCACCCAAAAACTTCTGTCACGACATTGCAATGCACATGCCAAAACGTTGAAGAAAGGAAAGAGCGGGACTCTCAAGTGTCCCACATGTCATTTGCAACTCTCTTGCACTAGTTCACTTAAACGTCACATGATTATACACACTGGCTTGAAACCCTTTAAATGCGATGAATGTGATTTATCTTTTTCACAACGCGAAGTTCTAAAGCGGCACAAAGACACTCATACAGGGGTCAGGCGTCATAAATGTCCAAGCTGCGACAGTTGCTTTGCCCAGAAATCTAATATGCAACAACATATTGCCCGAGTTCATATGGAAAACTCTCGCACTCACCAATGTCATCTATGTGAGAGAAGTTTCAATCATCTGTCCGGGTTGAGCCGACATTTAGTTACCCACTCGGGGGTAGTCTTCTCCTGCAAGGAATGCGGAAGGCAATTTAATGATCGTAGTGCAGTATCACGACATGTCCAGACGGTTCACAAGATATTCAAGAAATCTGTTGATGATACTTCGGATCTCGAAGAGACTGATCCTTGATCGGTGTAATTGTCTTATATTGGGAACTCTATATTATTCATTGGGAGATCCAATCATTATGTGCCTTTAAAACTAACCACATAATATTTGGAAACTTTCTGTAAATCTCTAAAATATTTTAGTCTCAAACTATTGACGCAAATAATATATGGAGTGTCGTTAATTGTTTTTACTTTGCATAGTTTACAACTTTATTTGGGGACTTGCAATATTTGGCACCAAAAAAGGTAAAAGAAAATGGAAAATGCATCAACATTTGCAAATAAAACATTTCGGAAACATGCACATGTTTATAAATATACTTTAGCAAACAATTACAAAATTGGAAACATTTTAAACAGTTGATCAACATGATAATTTTAAGTTGGGGTTATATAATATCATATAACTAGACATACATTTTATAACTATAGATACAATATCATTTAATAAATACCACATAAGACAATGTACAAACAATACGTCAGACGAATAAACACTGTCGCTACGTATAATTAGAGTACATGCGTTGCCATTTAACTTTAAACTTAAGCATGAAAAACGGCAACAGAATGGAATATATCGATTATATAATCGGAAGCGCAAGCGTCTTCTTAATCTGTGAGATTGCCTAGAGAAACAGATTGCAGTGAGTTAAGAGAGATAGAAAAGATATGGATTGCGAAACCGTTCAACAATTTTAAGAAAGAAGCCAATAACAAAACAATGTGTCCTAACAATGGTTTAACCTTTCAACAATCGATAAGGGGAGCCAGCTTCTGTCAATGCTTTCGAGTTGCCCCTGGCATCCCAGCGGCATCCCACCGCCGCTAGTCGGAGTTCGTCAATGAGCTACGTTGGGATTCTAGAGTATTTGAGTCATTTCGCTGACGCAGCATGCGTGGCTGGCAATTTGAGAAATCCTTCATTACGTCCTTGTATGTTTCATCCTCGCCATTGTATTCATCGTTTTGCCCGATCTCGTCATTAAGTCGCGTCAATCGAAGACTACAAATAATCGTAAAAATTAATTTAAATTTTCAAATTTGATTTGCAAAATTATAATTACAGTGTCACAATGTCGGCGTTTTTCAAATCCACAGCAATATCCAGTGCCTTTTTCCCATCACTGGATGCCAGATCATAAGCTGCCTTATGCTTTAATAGCAAATACACCTGAGCAATGTGTCCTTTGGCCGTTGATATGTGCAGGGCTGTATATCCCTGCTCATCAACGGCATCGATGGCGGCACCATTTAGAAGCAAATATTCACAGGCCATGACTGAGCCGGATATAACAGCCTGATGGAGAAAAGAGCGTTGTCTATCCTGCTGATTCTTCCAGTGCTTATCTGCTCCCAATGCAAATGCCATACACATGACTGGCAAATTGTGCACAGCCGATGCTTGATAGAGCAAAAGGTTTGCATCTAACTGGGAAAATGGAAGCTCCTCTGGAATTTCGGCGTCTGATTCACCATCTGTAGTCTCCTGATCGCTGCCCAAAATGCCAGGAGTCACGTAACTATCCAAAGCTAATTCATCGCCAATGGTTAACAAGTCATCCCGCGAAATACTGAGCGACATTGAAGGGATATTGATGGATTCGTCATCATCGTCTTCGTCCTCTAACTCATCACCAGTTTTTGCTGTATTATAAATGCTGGGCTCATCGCTGAGTGTCTTGGGTAATGGTCGCTGCTGGCGCCTTCGACGTAGCCTTTTCACTGTCCATTTACGTGTACCACCCAGGGAAAGCGTAGCTCGTTTCCCGGTACCGCTAGCATCCGCTGGCAGAATGCCATCACTGTCTATACTAAGCACTTCAGCTGTTTCACTTGCCAGAAGCTCCTGAGGCTTTGGCATGCCGCACACAAACCGCCTCTCAACATATTTCGCCTTGATCCAAGCCTCACGTACCCCAATTTCGCACTGTTCTGTGGGCTGTTTGAGCTCACAGTCGTCCGGAATGCGAGCCTCATAGATGCGATTCACCACCTCGTTGCCTAGCTCCATCATGACTTTCACATTTTCCGTTTCCCAAGCATCTAAGGTGAGAGAGCGAACTTTGCTATAATGAACACCTAAACTGCGATGAACACCCGAGCATTCAATGCATAAAGTGATGCCCAAATTTATGGAAGCCCAACGTGGATCTTGGCCACGACAATCGCAACACTGGGCATTGCCAGGGATCTTGAGAAATTCCTCCCAGTGACTGAAATAAATCCAATATTACGAATATTCATTGAAATAAGTTAATCTACTTACATTCGTCGCTTAGCTGGCAGCTCGTTTGGAGTATTTGTTGACTGAGGACGTGTGGAATGATGCGTTGAATCATGCTGAATGGCTGCACCAATGCTGTGTTGAAGCGCTGATATCCATAGCGAAAGCATGTCAGCAGAGTCCGCTTGCAAAATGTGTGATCTGTAATGAAAACAAAAATAAGTATCTGAAATGTCACACTAAATCGACTGACTACTCACTTAGTTGGCGATATAACCTCGAAACAGAAACGACGATCGCCTTCATTCACAGGGCGCACACTGCAGATGCGCAAATCCTCTTCCATTACCGAGAAGGAATCCTCATTACTGCGTTTTCTGCAATGCGAATCCAAATCACTTCAGCGCATGGCACACACACACACCCACAATAATAACAACAACACATCACATCACAATTCATAGATCATTTAAAATGGCAAACAAAAAAGGTTGACAATTAACCAACAAGCAAGCAAATGAAGGGAATAAAGCGAATTCAAAAGGGAGCTGCACTCTCACCTGTACACGAGTTGATTATCACTCAGATAGAACCAACGTCGACACCATGTCTTAAAGCCTTTTGATTTCTTCTTAAACAAATAGCCCTCAACCTTGTTTGAGGAGCTATTTGTATTGGAATCACAATACCGATTCACGCTCATGTGCCGATTCTGCATGGCCTTCTCCAATTGCTGATAGTCTCCGCGCAGGGCATTCAAATCCTCACTAATGTTCTTGAAAAACTCGTCAAAGTCGTTGCACAAATCAAAGCCCTGATGGTAGTAGGTCACGCACGCCTGATAATAGTCCAGCAGCTGCAAAAACACACCGATATTCAATTTGAATCCATCAGCAAAACACAAAAAATAAAAACGTGCCACAACCGCTGAAGAATTGCTGAGATTGTACAACCGACCAACAATGGCCACTCCACAAACAGAACTAAAGTCAAGGGGTTCTTATTCACTACTGACTCAATGGGTTCAGGATCGATATATGTATGTACATATGCATGTATGTATGTATAAGTGTTTATGTACATATAATATATCGCAAATAGTGACGTCATAACAATAACAAATTTGATATCAACTTTCAGACAGGGCACTTCATTCATCGGAAGGCATGGCAAGGCATGATAAGAGTATTATCTAGTAATTTGGAGTTTCTTACCGTGGACAATATGGAGGGTACTTTGCGAGCCTGAACCAGAGTAATATAGTTCACATAATCTAAAGCGGTGTGTTGGAAACAAGATTTTGAGGCGGACAATATATTTGCTGCCTCTTGCACTTCTTGTGGTCGATTTTTACTAGCCTAAACAAAGAGAATGAGAAAGAGAGAGACAAAGGGGTAAGGGAAAATTAAACAAAATATTTAATTATGACTCACCTGCGAGTTCTTTATGAGTGCATTGTCAAATCCTTCGGAGACTTTTAGAAAATGTCCTTTGTAGTCCTTAACTTGATTAACATCGTCTTTTACGAAAACGCTGAGATTCTTGAGTACCGTTCGACTGGCCTGATCCAATAATATTGTATGAAACTTGTTCATTTCCTAAATAAAACAGTCAATGTTTGATAAAGATTTCACAAAATATTAAGAGGGCTTTACCTGAAAGCAGTGAATCAGCTTTCCTAGAGCGTTGTGTGCATTTTTATTGTCGAGAAAATGCTGCTGCAAGTCCCACAAAGACATGGCAAAGGCACTGGTTGAATGGTTGAGTGGAATCGATATTAATGAAACGACGACTTATTATTTATAATTAAGTTTGTATTATTCACCTCTGATTCTTAATGTACTCCTTGCCCGAGTCGACAGCCACATTGCAGAGTTTTATGATTTTCTCCAGTCTATGCTCCAAGTGTTCAATATCACTCTCCTCCTTGGACACAAATTGTCTGGAATAACAAGACAAAATTGAAGACGTTTGCAAAAGATGTAAACAAAAACAACCAACGGGAGGAGATGTATTGTGACGACGCAGCATCTTGTCAAGACAAATATCAAACGAGCTCATCGACGAGGGGCTGCAGATGGGTGAAGGAACAAGCAAATAGAGGCTATCCAAAGGATGGAAGTGAGGTGGTTGAACGAAATGCGTTTTATCTTCGACTCACTCCCATCACTTTGGATCCATGTTGACACTTTTAATTCATGGGGCCTTTATTGCGCACATAATTAAAGTGAGAAACTATATACTTAACTCAAGACGGGGTCTTTATACCCTACCCCAGTGGGCATTGTAATTGTTTTAAAGTTACAAATCAAGAGTTAGGATTCAAATTCAAATTCCATTTGTAAACAAAGTTTATTTTATTTTCATACAAAGTTAAAATAAAGTAAGGAATCAGTCAAGCTAAAAAAGTAAATAAATAGGTAAGGGTATTACACAAACGGCTTTGTCAAGGGTAATGATAGGTTTCTTCAACTTTCTGTTTCTTTCTTTGGATTGAACCTGTTAGCAAAGATTTCTTGGATGAAAGTAATTTGGTTCAAAGTTTTGCTTTGCTGTGTTTGTGGTTATGAGCGAAAGCTTTGTCTTTAGGCCAGAGATTAGGTGAGAAGACAATTTCGGGTGAAATCTTATCACTCCAAATAATTTTAATCGATTTGAGAAACTAGAGAAAATAAAAAAAAAAAAACATTTTACAACAATGACGATGTCGACTTAGCTGAGAGTGTCTGCGGCTGTCAAGTGCAAAGTTTGTTCGATGGATGATTAAGCCCAGCCCAAAGCCAGAGTCAGGGCATTTGAGTTTAAATAGAGGAGGGGGGTTTGATAGTAACTAGTCACGCTACATGGCTGAGGCTCTGCTCGACTGACAATGACAACCAAATTGGATTCAACATTTAGCAAATTCCATCAATGCAAGTGAGGGGGTGGATTACGAGATGGAGGCTTCCTTTGTTTACGAACCTGAATCTTGGGGAATCCTTTAGGCATTCCTCAAACTCAATTGTGGCGCGCATTGTTACACACAAACTCACACGCACACACACAAAGAGAGAGGCACTGGCACTTGCACTGTTGGCGTTGGTTATTAACTAATTGAAACCAGAGAAGAGATAGTAGCCGTATTCTGTGGTTTGTGTGAATTTTTCTTTTTTAATTTTGCCTGTTGCTGTTGTTGTTTGCCTCTCTCTCTCGTTCTCTCACTCTCACCACGTCCCTCTTTCTCAAGCGCTTGATTGGCCTGATACTTTTGATTTGGGCAGACTCCCTGTTGGAGTTCCCTTTTCACATTCTTATTGAACAAACAGAAGCACTCATAGCAAAAATCCGTAATCCCGAATTTAACAGATCAGATTCGTAAATAAACCAAGACAAAAAAATTCTCTCCGCACAACATAAACCGAAACGTCTCACTTTAGTGTTGGGTAATGCCAGAAGGCAGCGGAGACAACAACCGCTTTCTCGATATCCGATAACCGATTATTTTGTGTATGTTGTCCAACATTGGCCGAATTTTTGAGAAATAATCACTAGTCTTCTTTGGTCACACTTGGAAAAAAGTGGGAAGTGTTACCGAAACAGCTATTTAGTAGCTAGATCCTCCTCTTTAAGCAGCTACAAATCTAGTAATTTGCGAAAATCACAATAAGCTAAAATAAAAGTACGCTAATAGTGGAATTAGTTGCATATATCTTAGTTTCGATCTTTTTTTTAAGTGAAATTTTCCAACAGCCAGAATTTAAAGACTGGGTAAGAAAAATGTCTATGTTGCTTCGGTTATAGTGTATTAGCAAACTTTTTGAAGAAGACAAATTATAAAAGTGATTACGTTTAAAATTATGACTTGGTGATCAATAAAAATATTAAATTATAAAAAATTTTAATTTGATTAATGACATTTTTTCAATTCAGCTATAGAAGCAAGTTAGCTACTTTCAGCCCTTGGTTTAGCTACTTTTGCTAGAAAAATTTCGGCAGCACTGATGGGAACTGGCAAAACATTTTTCCGGATTCCAGCGAGGAGTTCTACTATCTTTTTGGTGCTGTTCTTTGTGTAATTCCTGATTTATATCCACCGTACATGCCTTGCTTTGGGCATTTACAAGTGTCTAGTGCTAGTTTCATTTATAAAACAATGAATATTGCGGTCTTTTCAGCCAAATGATGGCCAAGTGAAAGCTCAAGAAATTCGAATCTCTCTAGTTCCTTTTCTCCCTGTGTTTACTTTGCCCTTTGTCTTCTTCAGTTCTCCAGTTTTGTGTTTTCTTGTTTTGTTTGCCAATTCATTTGCATTTAATTTACGTCACCAAAATATACAACGGAATGTGGAAGTGCCATAAGTGCGGCAAACCTGTTTTCTTCGGTAATAATCAAAAATCCACCCACTCACGGCACCTACATATACAAACATGCACTTGCATATGAATACACACACACACATACACAAACACACATTGGACTTGTTTAAATTACATTAAAATAATTTATTTCCAGCGGAACGTAAACAATCTCTTGGCTATGATTGGCATCCAGAATGTTTGCGGTGTGAAGAGTGCGGGAAAAGGTTAAATCCAGGCCAGCATGCAGAGGTATGAATGATAGTGTGCAAATTACATCAGTAACTTAAAATTGTATTTTATTTTTCAAATTCTATAGCATAAGGGAGTGCCCTATTGTCATGTGCCCTGTTATGGTGCTCTGTTTGGACCGCAGCTGTTTGGACATGGAACGCGTGTTGAGTCACACAAGAGCTATGGTGCCGCCAAGACTGGCTTTAAGCCACCTGGTGGCCAGGTCAATGGACCCGCCTTGCCACGTGATCACCTGGAATCCAAATTAAAGGTCTACAATCAATTTTATGACAATAAAAGTCTTGAGATACGCAGTCGTGAGGTGAATAACCGCTTGATATTGGAGGGAGCATTGCGAGTCTATTGGGGAGTACAAGGAGTGATTCATCTAAAAGAAGACGATGATCAGCGAACGTTTATAGTGCGCAAGAGAAATTCTTGTCGCGTGTCCAAAGCGGCGGATGTAAGAAGGAAAAGTTTATATAGTTTTTTTGTGTTTTATAAAATAATTTCTCTAACAGGACAGCAGCTCGGACAAGGAGAACGAGGAGGCTAGTGAATCTGTGGCCCCACTGACGACAGCAACAACGACCGGCGATGTGGACCCAATTTCAACCGATGTTTCGCTCTCAGAAAGCATGACATTTGACTCATGCAGCCTTAATGAGATTTCTGAGTTACCCACTACACCGGAAGACGCTTCTGCTAATACAACGCCCAGTGGACAACAGGGGCAGGCTAACCAAGTGGTTGTTAACGGACTTGAAGATGAGGATACTAACACCACAACGGAATCATCTAGCACCTTGGTGGAGGGAATAACGAGTAGCACCAGTTGCGCGTCCATCACGTTGCCTTCAAAGCTGGATAAGCTAGAAAAGTTGGATTGGGATGACATAGACGAACTCTTGCAGGTGGAACGGCGTCACAATGACAAGGATAAAATCTATGAAACCATGCCCGTTAAACTTCCCTCATCTTCTTCGCTGTCCTCCAGTGATAGTTCTCCTACAAAGACCAGTACTGACAGTACTACCACAACAACAAGCAGTACCAGTACGGATAATTTTATGACTGCAACTGGATCGTTAACGTCTAATACCAACACACAAAATACAACAACTGTGAGCACGACTAACACCACACTGGACACTAGTGCCGCAACCAACTACGAAACCTCAGATGATGCCACCCTTAAGCCGATGGACTTTGAGGATTTTAAGCGGAGTGTACATCAGGATTATGTGAATGGTGCTAACTCGTTTCAGGAACCCAATGAAGGAACGCTAAAACGCAACCAGCCCATCGATCCATCTCGCATACACGATTCCCTAAAATTATATGGAGAGAATTCCGTGATGAGCAAAAGTTTCAATTGTGAGCATGCTCTGCGTTCCATTGATCCCAGTTTTATAAATGACACCATCCACTTGCGTAGTAGCATAGATTCGCCATCGCGATCATCGCAACGCAAATATGCCTTGCAAAAGAGCGGATCGGCCTCGGCCGCATCAACGACAGCATCAGATAAGCAGGCAAAGCCTTCACATCAGCCTGGCCGCCAGTTGTTTGAAAAAGGAATTAATCGTTCTAAATCTGGACCAAGCTGTTTTGTCTATTCGGATAGCGACGATGACGATGATGCCACATTGAGGCCTCAAAGATTGGCCACTATAAGACGGAGTGATGTACCACCGCGTTACATACAAATTCAAATGAACTGTTATCCTAAAAAGAAGGGCGGTGTTGGCGGTAGTGAATGCGAATCTCTAACTAATAGTGGAGCTGTTGCTGGCGACGAGCTTACCCAAACGGAGGAGCTCTATACGGCCACAGAGGGGAAATCGGCACGTGGTGATGCTGTTGATGCTGGTGCTACTGAGCCTGGTTTGCATGTGACTGAAGATGGTGTGGTTCTAAGAAGACCACCGCGAAGTGGAGCTGCTGCCATCAAGCGACGCAGTGGTAACCGACGGTAAGGGTTTGTAATATTTCCAAAAAAATAATAAGATTTTAATGTGCGAGTATTTCCGTTATAGTTCCCGCACTAAACTGAAGCGTCGTTGTTCGATTAATGGACACTATTATAATCGAGAGACTTCCTTTTTTACACCGCCCTATGGTTCTCAAATGTCTGTGTGGGTCTCTTCATTAGTAACCACGCCGGAAGTAATCAATTTAGTACTTGAAAAATATAAAGTGGATAGTCCACCAGAGAATTTCTCACTTTTCATAGTACGTGATAATGGCGAGCAGAAGCGTCTGCGTGATGATGAATATCCTCTAATAACACGTGTCACTCTGGGACCTCATGAGGATGTGGCTCGTCTATTTCTGGTTGATGCCCGTAAAACTGATGAAATCAGGTAAAACATAATACAAGCCTCCAAAACAAACACATAACTTAATTATTCAATCATTAATCTCTATAGTAACGAAGTTGCTCAATTTTTGAATCTATCATTACCCGAATGTCGTGCCATATTGGATCGTTACGATCAGGAAGTGGCCCGCGAAGTGGCCAAAATAAAGGAAAGGTAAGATACATATATGAAAATAGAAATTAAATCGAGTTTAAATAAATCGTTTAATCTTTTTTTTTTTAGATTCGCTGAATTACGTCGTCGCATTGTAGCGCGTATGGAATCTCTAAAAGTTCATTTGTAAATGCAACAATGGAATCTCCAGCCACAAAAATACCAACTCAACATATTCATAAAATTAAGCCATTATATTAAAAAGAATAAGAATGGCAACCCATTTTTGGGATATACAGAGAGTATTCTTTTTTTATACAAACAATCAAACAAACACAAAAAATAATGTTTATAAGTAGTGCTTAGTCAAAATTATGCATTAGCAATTTTTATACGAGGCCCAGTGAACAAAGCAGCTGCCGTAAACTAACAAAAAAAAAAAAAAAAAATTATTATTTTCATTCTTATTTACATGTTTATGATTCTGAGTTTTTCTTGTTTTTTTCATCTTTTTTTTTGTAGAAAGCATTTAAGACTTGTAACTAACCCAAAAATTAATATTAATCGTCTATACATTACCATACAGATAAATCTATATATTTTGTTTTGAATTTGTGTTTGATTATTTCTTTAATTATTTCCAACGTATCAAAATGTAATTATTTTGCAATGATGTAACGAGAATTGTATAATGATGAAATCTTTAAGGCCCACGGTCGTAATTAAATAGTTTTTAGCCAAAGAAATGAAAAACTTAATACAATTGACATAGATTTAGTGACTGGATGTTCATAATGTGCGACTTGTTGATTGAGAATCAACAATAAATAGTAAAATTTTCGCAAAAGAAAGGGGAACTAGAGCAAAAGAAAGTTAGTTGAGTTGGGCTTTAAGTTCCCCTGACCAGCTGCAAATTTTGGCAAGTTACGGGACCAAAGTGCAAAGAGGCGGAGCTGAAGGAGTCACCAGTGTGAGTGGAATATTCAAAAAAGGCAGCTTCCGTAGCAACAACACCAAACGGCGCCAGCCTGGGCTCACCACTGAAAGAAAAAACGGGGGAAAACAGGCCATGACGTGGAGGCGCTGGCAGAGCATAGGCAAACATATGAGAGGCGGATCAGGCCAAAGCAGCCATCAAAGCACAAGTCAATGATGCCATTATAATAGAGGAACAGCAGCAGGGCAACGAAAGTAGGCAAACACTCGCACGCACACAGGGACGGATTAAGATGTCGTAGAGTTCAATGTTGTATATATTTACGACCACTCCATGTATTGCAAATCACAGTTCTTATTTATTATGTAGAGAACACTTTTAACTGCAGAAAGATTTTTGTATAGATCTTTATAATTAAAAAAAGGACAAAACAAATACGGCCTAAAATCCGGACCTGCTCCATTTGGTTCACTTGAACGCCCCAATGCGTCGCCTATGTGACTCTGTGTGTGTGTGTGCGTGACTATTAATTTGAAACTGACATAGTCAATGGTTCTGGAACGGGGTCGGAGTCCTCGCATGGACGTGGCTGGGACAAAGCGACGACTGAGAGGCTACTGTTGGCCAGCCTAAAAGGCGCTGATGCTGACGCGTTAAACGACCGGTTTTGCGGGGTTTCCCGTCCAGCAATAGCTCGGCCAAGTGGGCCAAGCTTCTTTTCCCACATAAAAATCAACAGCCCAACAAAAACTTAAGTCCATTTGGGATGTTGGGCCGCATTAGGCGCCACTGGCAGGTTCACGACCCGTTGCCAAATTGCCATTGCTTGGGCCCAAGCACTTATCGTCCAAGAGAAGAGAGGATGCTAATGCGGCCGTAAGAGAACGAACGAGTCGAGACAGTAAGAGAGTGTGTGTTCTGTGTGTCGAGGAAAATCGATTTTTGTTAATTCGCTAGGCAGTTGTAGTTTGTAGTAGTTGTAGTGGGTAAGCCCGTTTTGTTGGTGGTGGCAGTCTTGGAAGGGCTTGGCTAGGCAGGCAAGAGCCAGTCAAGTGGTGAGAGCGAATGTTGGAGCAGTCACTGCGTATGCGCAATAAAATACACTGAAAGAAAACCAAGTGTGATTCCAGTATCCTTTAAAAAGTTTATATCCTATGCTTTAGCTAAAAAATTTTATTGCTATTTTTATATATTGAAACTAATTTTGTATCTTGGCATACATTTGTTTATAGAAAATTCAATAATTTGTTCTCTAAGAAACTGTTTTCTGAAGATTTATATTAATTTATCCATGCCAACCCTAAGTGTTCTCTTCCACTCTTGCATTATCCCTGCTCGCTCTTTCTCTCTGTCTCTCTCTCTTCCTCGGACTTGCTCTCTGTGTCGCAAAATTCCAATGCTTATGTTCTCGGCAGCCATTCAAATTCACGCTACTCAGTTTACATTTTGGTCGCGTTGCCTTCAGTTCAACCGAAACCGAATCAGTGTGTCTCCGGCTTCACTGCATCATCATTATCATCATCGAAGGACCAATACTCCAAGTGCTCGTGAGTGCGTGTGTGTGTAAGACCGCGTCAGTGAGTGTGTGAGTGTGCGCCCGCGTTTACGTATATAATATCGTTTATTGGCGTCCGTAGTTTTCCACTAGACACTAGACCGATTTCCATACTATACCCACATAGTATAGGGTGGACTCTTACAATTAACATTTGCCAGGCTTCTGTGATTTCTGCAGAGCTCGCCCGAAAGCGGAACTTGTCAACGAACCGTAGCAGTAAACGCACTTCCTTCAGTGCCGCTTTTGTCGCTGTTGTCGTCGCCTGTCTCCCAACTCCAACTCCAACAGCAGTTTCCTGAGCGCCTTTTATCAGCCATGAAACGTTTGCCACTGATTGCCAGTGCTTGTCTGGCTTTGGTGTTGATGTCATCCTGTTTGATTGGCAGCACCGAGGCCAAGAAGAAGAAATATGTTGGCGAAACTGGCGGTGATTTTGAGTTTATCGATGAGGTAAGTCCCCAAATGGCTGAGCCAGCCATAGAATCCAGAATGAGTGACGTCGTTTTTACTGTCTTCGTTTCTCAAACCTGAGCGCCTGTGTCTGTGTCTTTCTTAATACATTCTAAGCTGACTGCTGACATTTGCCCCAAGTTCCTTCTACATAAACGAAGTTGCGTTTTTTGTTCCTCTCCTTGAGTTGTCGTTCCTTAGGCTTCCTACCTACCCAAAACATCCAAACCGCTTCCTTGTTGTTGTTTCTTTATTTTTTGTTTTTGTGGGTGGGTGTGAGTGTGTGTGTTTTCTTTTTTACTTTCCAATACGTTTACCTGGCCCAAAGAAACATCCACCGTGCCAATTACTCACGCAAATCCGATTTGTAGTAGTTTGTTCTGACTACCAGCTACTAGTTGGTAGATGGTCTCCACGTAGAAGTAGCAGATATTTGAAGTCCAGCACGCACCTTGCCTAGGCCAGAGCAAATGGAAATCTAAGCCAGAGAGAGAGAAAGACAAAAATACAACAAGAAAAATATAAAAATCAATAGCATTTGGCAGCGCGTAAACTATGAAGTAAGCGGCTAAGCTGCTTTCAGTTTGTCTGTCCTCACGCATCGGCTCCTCTTTCCTTTCAAAACTTCTGCATACTTTATGTAGCCGCCAGTAGCGGATTTTTAAAGCAAATCTTGGAGGTCAGTATTTATACAATTTGCAAGTAATTTGCCTTTTTTATTTAACTTCTTGCTTTACTCTCCCAATAGTTGGACTTTAAGTGCCAATTACAAGAAAAGCATATTCTGTATTTAAACAAGAAATAGGAAAAACTAAAATAGAAATCAAATCAATTCAATTCTTATAGCCGGCTAAATGTCTCTCTCACTTGTTCTTCGCTGATTTTATTATATACCATATACTATATTTGTACGATCAGTCCAATGTGGATTAAAAGATTAAATTCTTAATTCTAAATTCTAAATTTGCAAGGAAAAAGAACTTTGCAACTCTTGATTATTAAAATGAAAGAACCTTTTAGACACAAGCAAACGTGTTTGTTTTTAAAACTAAATTGGTAATCATAAATCCGCCACTGGAGGTTGCGGGGTGTCCCTGGTACTATATGCCACCAAAGACTGTTAGTCACAGACGCAACGTCGTCGTCGCATTGTTTTTTGCGCTTTTCTTTCTCTATTCTCTTATTTCTTTCTGTATTTGTTTTTTTTTTCTTTCTTTTTCTTTTTTGTTGGCTATTTTTGTTGTATTTGGTTTGCCTTTATTTCTTTTCATTTCCTCTTATGCCATTGAGTGTGTCTGTGTTTGTGTGTGGGTGCCGTTAAACGTTTCCACTCACAACTCAAACACACACACACACTCATATACTCGAACTCACGCACACATGTGTTGACTATAGACGAGCGGCCTTCAAGCAAAATTATTGGCAAAAAGAAACCCCGAAAAAGTTAACCATAGAAAAGAAAAGGCACTTTTTGAAATTTTTGCCAAAACGCCACATACGCAGAATTTTAAACAGTATTCCCCTTAACAACAACAACAACAGAAGCAGCAGCAGCAGCAACAATAAAAAACAATTTACAGCTTCAGCTTCAATTTTTGCCTTTTGCCTTAAATTTTCACTTTGATGTGTCTTTCACTTATGTATTTCCATTTTCCTGTCTTTCTTGGATTTAGCTAATCGCATACATATACACACATACAAACGTGTATACGTATGTATGTACATACATACATATATACTTATTGTTGTTGGCCTACATGACCTTTCCCCCTGCATTTCTCTTTCACTTTTTCTTTTTATCTATATACATACATCTTCTTATCTCTCTAGCTTTGACATTTTTGGTCATGAATTTCATTTTGTTGATTTTCAACATTAACTTTTATGCTCTTTCTTGCAAAGTATTTGGAAAATGGCATAAATTATTTGAAAAGTTTTCACTCAGGGAGGCAGACGACACATTGTTTTTAATTGAAAAGTTTCATCCAAAAGAGAGAGAGAGAGAGAGATATATTGGATGTGTCAGAAAGAAAAACAAACAGAACAGAAATAAAGCAGAGGGGGAAAAACCAATAAAATTGTAATCCCAAGTTATTCACGTGTGGGTGGAATAATTGATAGCTTATGTTGAATTCCATGCGTAATAATTCGGTATTATTTTCAACAGAAACTGATGCAATGACATTTTCTTTGTTCTTCTTCAATCTTACCTAATATAAATAATATAATAACTTTCGATACTTTCGGTATGCCTTACCAACTTTTAGATATCCTGTTGTTATGTCAGAGACTACACAAATTATGGCCGCGCAAAGACATGCGTGATACTTTATAGGTTAGCAGCTGCGTTGCACGGCTTTTTTCCTACATATTGACGACTTAAACATTTGGTAAAGGTTACAATACGACTTGTCCCAAAAAAGTAGGCAACAAAAAATTTAGGAAATGGCAGGGTAGGCCCAAAAAAGTGGGCAACAGAAAAGAGAAGAAGGACTAGTTCCGTTAATCAAGCAGATACACAGACACACACAACTAAATCACGTCCTTTATGAGTTATGCATGGGCTATAGATATCCATTTTCATTTCGTATTCTATTTTGATCCATGTCCATTTTGTAGGCTCTATATATGTATGTATGCATGGATATTTATGTGTGTGTGCTTGTGTGTATAACAAATTAGCTTCAATTGCTAGAAATTGTCCGCACTGTCAGCTAAGATATAAGCCAGGCTTATTTATTGCCAATTGTAACTATATTTGTGCATTTGTGTGTATGTGTGTGCTGATAATCAGGCGGGCAAACATGGAAATCGTACTATGGCATGAAATGGCAAAATGTTCTTATCCATCAATTACGAACAAATGATGCCTCTGTTTGTCAGCAGAAAATAAATCTTTGCATTGTGCATTTTCTCGTTTATTCCATCTTTTTTTTCATTTATTTGTATTTTTTTTTTGCAAGTTTCTGCAAAATTGCGAATATAAGAGAGAAAAACGAATAAAATATATGTATGTATGTACTTGTGTACGGTAGAAAAAAAATGGTAAGCAGATTTGCCTAGGGCTGACAATCCAGACAGTCGACAGCTCTGACAACAATGGAAATACTTTCTTCTTGTGCCCCATAATGCAGTGCGTAAAATATGCAAAACTCTACCGAACCTACACTGAGAGAAACTAAATTGGCAAAAAGGATAAAATAAAGCATAAAAGAATCTATAAAATCGAAAGTTTTACTACTTCCAAGAGTAGGGAAATACCTTTTCTTTCCAAGTGAGTTGTGAAAAATTTTCCTTAATTTTTTAAGTGTACGTATATGTTTTGTATTTGTAAATATATATCTATATGTATGTATTAAATGGCTGCCAGACATAAAGTTGATATGCTTAATTTTGTATAAGCGCCACTTAGAGTTGGTAGCAGACAGGGGAACAGACGAGAAACCAAAAACTAAATCAAAATGTGTGCAAATTACAGTTTCGTTCACTCTCTCTCCCTCCCTCTTCTTCTTGATTTTCTCCAGTTTTCTGGTAAGCCCTCTCACTTTTCTTAATACCCTCACTCAGGCAATCCCTATCTACTACCTTTCATTGGTCAGATTCATTTTTATGACTATGCAAGTTATGTAATAAACTTTTTATGTTGTCAAACTGTTGCATAAATTGGCAACACACACACACAAACAGTGGAAAAACTTTCCTGAGTTTTCAAGAGAAGGCTAACTAGGAGAACACACACACACTCACACACATGAGGCAGATTGAGGAGTTATAAAAATGACAGTAAAAGCTAACGATAACGACATTCGCATCATTTGGCTATTTGATCTCGGCATTAGCACCTAACTACTTAGTTTGGGGCTTAGGTTGACATTTAACAAACAGTTTAGTATAGATTGGTCTTCCATTTGCAATATGAATTTCCATTGAAATTTTCTTCACACAATTTCAACAGCTGCAATTTACCCATTAGCTGCAGTCCGATCCAGATGAAATTATGAACTAAAAACAGGTTGTAACAATTTATCAAAACAAACTTCATTGCCACACCCAACTGCCTGGCCTGGTTTCTGGGCATCATAGTTTTGGGTTCCTCTATGTTGTATCCTTTGCCACTTTCGTCCTTCTCTTTGTTAATTTCATTCGTATTGGCAAAAGTCAAAACCTGCACGTATGTACATACAACACACAGTCACATTAGCAAATTGTCTGTGCATGCATCTGCAATCTTAAGCCTGTTGGGGTGGGGGGTCGGAAACAAAGCACACAGAATGAACAGAAAGTGGCGAACTTGGCCAACTCAGCCCGCAGCTGTCACGCTTTATAAATCTTGTTAAAAGCATAAGTTGTCGAACCTGAACCTTAGGTTCTATGTGTGTGTGTGTGTATCTCTCAACGAAATAAGACAAATTAGCTTGCTGCCTTGATAAAACCCAACATCGATGGCATCAAAAAGCGAAAACTATAACATAAACTTGGCCAAACTCATTTTTCAATTTCATACTCCTGCCAAGATACATGCAGGATATGTAAGAGTGTGTCTGTGTGTGTGTGTGTGTGCCACTTAACTGATTATATGTATAAAAAACACTTTGGCCTCTCACTCAATCCCTCAATATGTCCCTTTTCTTTTCTTGTGTATATTAACTCTCCAAACAAACCTCTCTGCCAGAGAAATATTAAATTTTCAAAGCGTTTGTTTTTTCGTTTGCAGTTAATAAATATAGTTAAGACTGAAAGAATTTAAAAAATAAGTTTAGTAAGTTTAGTTTTCCCTAACTAACAGGGACTAAGAGAAAGGCTATACCCCTTCTATCATAGTTTATTATTTTCTAGATATAACCAGACCAAAATTAAGCCTTATCTTGCTAGTTTTTAACCAAAAATATATGTACAAGATATTAAAGTTTCATATGAGGCAAAAAAGATATTTAAACTTTTAATTAATACCAGGCCAGATGATGCCCAGTTTCCTTGTCCGGCATATTACAAAACTAATGAGTTTCCATGTGGTTCTCTAGTTCTCGGTTCTCTTCACTTTGCAAAATGGAAATCGAACAAGCATCTGTCGCCTGGATCTGTCAATTACTCAACGATACACCCTCACACACACACAAACAAACACACACCCACCCGCACGTAGGGAAACAAACACATAGACAAACCAAGGAGACAGGCATTAGGCTAAGCACATGTCAGAGCGTACGAGAAATGCGAGTGTCGAGCCTGTTAAGCTGTCATTATTTATGGTTAGTCTGCTGACAGCATTTTGCGCAGAGATTTCGAGCAGCTAACCAAAACACACACACACAGAAATTTACTTACAAATTATGCATATTAATTGTTTAGCAAATGAAGTTAGGAAATGTTTGGCCAACAGAATATTGATTACTTGGCAGTTTTGTATGTTTTTTTTAAGACTTTAGCAAAGATAACCTAATTGTTTTCTTAATAGAGAGTATTGTTTGGAAATAGTTAAAACTTACATCTATCTTTAGCTAAATTATGTCCACCCTTCTGGAAATTTTAAACGAAGAATGTTACATCGAAAGTTAAATCGAGACAAAAGGAATAAGTCGGCAACAATTCTAAAATTTGAATTGATACTTTATTATATTTTAAGATGATTGATTCGATTGGCCCATATAAACTCAAAGTTTTGTAAAACTAATTTCGAAACAAACGTTCTTAAAGTTCATAACTTCTAGAACAGATCGAAACTAAATACTTTTTGCAAAACCAAAAGAACAATTAAACCATTAATTTTATGAAAATGTATGTAGAATTTGAGGTGATCTGATTCAACCTTTCTATATAGATATAGTAGTTTACATTTTACACCGTTCATGCCGACGAAAATCAGACTGATCGGTTTAACAATTTGCATTTTATTGGGAGCTTACTACAGCAAAAAATAAAAAGTTCATTTCGTTTCTCGAATGTTAAGGTGTCAGAGAGCAAATTAAAAGTAAGATAAAAGGGATGCGGCAGGATTGTTAAACCGAACGACTTTGGCATAAAAGTTTTGGCCAGCTCAACAGAGAGTAAGGTCTTATTTCGAGTATGTATTAGTGTGCGAATGCGCGCGTGTGTGTGTGTGTGTACGCATTTACATAAATAAATTATAACGTTCGCTACTTTGGCTGTCAGTTTATTGCATGTAATGGTGTGTGTGTGTGTGTGTGTGTGCCTGTGTGTGATAACTCTTACAGATACACAAACACACGCATGCAGATATCCGAATTTTACGGTGGAACCCGTAAATGTAAGAACGAGCCCGGCGACAGAAACAGATAATAACAGTTACCAAACTTTGGCAAAGAAAGAAAGCCAGTAACACGTTGGCCATATTAAGGACGAAACCAAAAGCGCTCTCACTCTCTCTTTTTGCATCTCTGTCTGGCACACGCACAGACAAAAACACGTACACATGGACATGGCAAATGATAATAATTTACGGCATAAAAGGCAAACACAATGGCCAAGCCAGCCTCAGACGTAGCTAAAGCTAAAAGCGTTGCATATAAAAGTTTTTAGCCCTGCGAAAAGCTGCATACAAATTATGCAATTAGTTGTGCAGGCGCTTAAGAAAATTGAGACCAAGATGGAATATTATGTTCTTCAAAAAAAAAAAAAAAAAAAAAAATACACAAAAACAAAACAAAATGTGACTGCCAGCTAAAGTTTTGTTTCCGGCAGTTATCAAATTTAGCCAGAAAAAAATTCTTCTGCCAAGTCAGCAGTCATCTTAAGAAATAGTCAAAAATCTCTGACAAATTGTCAACGAAAGTTGTCTTCTGGAGCTGAAAGTTCCAAAGAAAGCGGATAGATCCCAGTTCTGTTTGTCTGTCTGTGTGTAAAGTTTATAAAAATAATATTGCGTATACGCAATGTTGTTGTATGCCCTTCTTTTCGTCCCCAAAACCAAACAATGTAAACGAAACGGGTAGCCGAAGGCAAAATAAAACAAAACGAAACAAAAACACAAAATGAAATGAAATGATGAAAAGATTTCGAAAGTTTTTTTTTGCCAGAGTGGGCCAAAGGAAGTGACAGAAACTTTTTTCAAGTTGCAATTAGTCGTTAAACTTGAAGAAGAAGCCGAAAGGTGGGGACAGAGGCAAGACAAGGCAAGTACTCAATGAACTTGCCGTAAAAATAATAAAGATAAAAATGGTTAAAGGGATGACAAGTGGCGAAAGAGACAGGATAATAAAGAGCAGGTGCTATCTAGCAATTGCAGTGGAATTTATAACTGAAATTGTGGGTTTTATACCCGTTACTTTACAGCGATAGTAACGCTGTCGCAAAATCATTGAGCTTGCAATATGAAAAGCCTCTAAGCTTACCTGTCTTAGTTTTTAAACCCGAGAAAAAGGACTTATCTTATTATAATCAGCAAGAGTGATAGGTAAAGAAAGGTCAGAAGCTTTGTACTTCCTGAACTCTTTATCTAGCCTACATATATAACTTAACTTCTTGTTCGCTTTGACTTGGCCAATGAATTGTTTATTAATGCAAGTTTGTCTGTTGTTTTTTGTTGTGGTGGCAAATTCATTTGCTGCTTGCCACTTCCTGTTGCACTTTGTTATCTTACACTTGCCCGCACAGTTTCAATTAGATTGCTATGCTTTCTAGCGGTCTTCTTCAACAGCAGCATCATCAGTAGGGTAGTTTGTACAGGATTTTGTTCTTCTTGTTGCTCTCTCTCTCTCTCTTTGGCTGTGAATCTGTGCAAAAACTGTGCAACAGAAACAGAAAAGAAACTTATTGCACAAAAATAAACGAAACTGTGACTGCGAAATATACATAACTACCTAAATACATACAGACATTTAGACACATAAGCATGGGGCAAATAAAAAGGGAAAGAACGGAAATGAAATTGCAATTGCTGGGCCATACAGAGACGACGCAAAGTCGCGACGCGTTGATGCGCTGACTGCAGCAGCAGCAAAATCGGTTAAAGGGGAGCAAAGTTGGTTTAGCGGGGTGTGTAGTGGGTGGGTTGAAAGTTTGCATTGCATTTCATGTTGTGCTGTGTTGGCTTTTCTTTTTTCTAGTTGTTTTTCTTTTTATTATTTTTTTTTTTTTGGCTTGAGTTGGCTTGGGTACGGCATTTCCATTTCCGCTATGGTCTCATCTAGCGCCTCTGCGTATGCAATAAAGTTTGTGCCATGCAACAAAGCAACGCACGCTTCAGCGACTACATCGCTCTCCCCCCGCTCACTTTCTCTCTGTCATCCCAGCATATGGGGGCCACAAGGGCTTAATCAGGCGCAACTTTTTAGAAGAAATAGCTTAGCTCCTTCTCCTTCTCTCTACCTTATGTGCACTGCGGCTCGCTCTCTCTCTGTCTGTCTGTCCCTCTTTCTCTCTCTAGGCACTCTTAACGACACACACACGCAAGCTCATTAGTTTGCCAGCAGCAACGCTTAAAGCTTAAGTTGCTCGCTTGCGCTCTCTTTTTGGTGCTAAACAAGTTAATTAGTTTCTCTCTTTCTTCTTTTTTATTTTGCGTAATTTTTGCTGCCCTGGTTTATCTAAGTAGAGCGTCATGGGTGTGAGTGTGACTCTGTGCGGCTTAGAGTTTAACTTAATGACAAAATAAATAATTTACCACACTCTCTCTCACACACACACACACACACACTGAAATAAGCGCCATGCTGAGTACACAGCAAGACTTGAATTGACTTTATTTAGCTCATGTACGAGATGAGATACTAAGAACATAGACACAGGACACCCATCCACCCCCACGCACACACACATCTACTTACATGGTGCGTGCTTACACTTTAATGATACTTTTCAGTTGCTGTAGAGAATAGAAATACTCGGAAATGCATGTTTAAGGTTTTTGCATGAAAAACTCTACATTAAGTGATAAAAAGAGTAACGCTAAGTACTTCTGTGATGGAGGTAAAGTTAGTAGAATAAGTCTATGACTTTCTTAAAGTTTAGACTTCTTAAAGAGATCAAAAAATATAAGATCCAAGTAGTTACCATTTAACAATGTCTATAGCAAACAAATTTCCGAAAAAGAAATCAACATCAAGTGAAATTGGCAAACATAATTTGCTATAACTTTTTGATCACTAAGACCATGATTTCTATGGATGACGTAAATATAATGAAATTGTCTTCAAAATGGCATATTGAATTTCTAATTTCAAAACAATAGATTTATTTTCACTACATATTATATTTAAGTACGAGAATTTTGGAGATAGCATGGCACATCCTTGTCATTTCGTTATAATGATCAATTAGAGACACTTAACCACTGTGCATTTGTATAAATATTGGGCAACAGGACTTGTCTTCAATGTCATCTTCAAGTTTGCCTCTGTGACACATAAAAACACTTTGTTGCCCCCAAACCAGGCAAAATACAGAGCCACACGAGGCACACGCACATAAACACAAGTACAAACACGTCTTCCTCACAGGATACTACCATACGACGATAGGACATAAGCTGAAGCTCGTTTAATCTTGAATTTTAATTGCCTGGCCATAATGTTGTGTGCCTCTAGACAACCAGCTTGCCACATCAGAGGCAAGCAAGCAAAAGTGAATTGAATTTAATTACGAATTTTCTCTTCCTCGTTCCTCTTTTATATTTTCGACTTGTGTTGTTGTTTTGTCCTTGTTCTTCATGTTGATTGTAAGATTTTATTCGTCATAAACTTTGAGCGGGCAATAGGTAATAAAAATTGTTTATGCAAATGCTTATAAAAAAGCCAAACGAAAAGAAAGCACACAACAAGAAAGAAAAAATCTCCAAACAAAAGACTGTTGCCTACTTTGGGGGGACAAGGAGAGCAGAAGAGCGAATTTCAGAATTTTGCTTTAAAGGCAAGATGTTAAAAGTTTATTTTTTTTTTGCTATGTCTAATTAGTGTGAGTGTGCAGCAGTGCCATTAAAAATTTGCTCAGGTTTTCCTTTTTGGCAGGACTCGCGGCTTAAAGTTTGCATCGTCGAGTGTAGGGCAAAGAAATTAAAATTAAAATTGAAATGTAAAACTTGGCAAAGTTTTTCGCACACGCGCACTCACACACACACACACACACACACATATAGTTAAGGCTTGGAAAATTTAAAATGCAAAAGAAGTCATGCTCTTGGTGGAAAAAAAAAGAAAGAAAACGAAAATATGCAAACTTATTTTCAAGTTGGGTTCATGGCAGGTGGGCAGAAAAAAACTTGCGGCATTAAGTGCACTTTACCAAAACCCAGAAAGAAAAAAAAGAGTGCTGAAGAGACAGAGTGAAGTGGGTGATACGGGGGGTGGGAGAGCTGCCAACTGCTGCCAGCTCATTAAAAGTAAAAATGATATGCATTAAGTTGGCGGTAACGGTAACGGGCTGCTTTGCAGTCATTATGCCAAACTGACGACACCAAACCCTCCACTAATGGTCAGTGTTAATTGCGTGGAAAGCATTTCAAAATGCGGAATGCAAACGAAGACCAGCCATCAACGATCTTGATTGCCACCCAACCATGTTCATTATAAGTGCCACCCTGTTGCCTATTGTTATTGAAGCAAAGTGACATTTGCCTGATAAATTGTCATAATTGCCGGCAATACAAAGCTGCAGGCGAGAGATGTGAGACCTAAGCCTTTGTGTACGCTGCGCGTATGTGTGTGTGTATGTGTGTATCGATACATATTTCATTGCCCTGACATATGCATTAACATGTCTAATCGGCACGCATGGGTCACAGTTGCAACCAGAGAGCAAGAGTGGGTGAGTGTGTGGGTGGGGGGTGGTTGGGTAAACGTATCCATTATTCATTCGACGACCCCAGCATCATTTATTGCTCTTGGCACCACTCACATGTCAAGCATTCCAAAAAGCTCTGCCCCATTTGACAATTTGCTGCCAGGGACATGCCACTGCATTCCTAGCACCCCCTGCCTGACCCTCGACCCACACTAGACCACATCAAAAAACCAGGACGCCCGCATATACTTACTTACTAGCTCTGCCATGCTGTGTAGGTGAGCGGGCTTCAAATTTATTTTGTTTGACTAACTGGCAAAAAAAAAAGACTTCGAAAAAACTATCCCAGCACTTGTCTAACTCAGTTTGATGTCCTGAAGACTATGCTGTCAAATCGATGTCAACATGGACAACATGGCGTATGCGTTATATGCATGAACAGGAAATTTTCATACATACACAATTGAGTTTCGGCAATAGGAAAAGTTTAAAGACATTTGAAACATTTTAAGGGTTAGTAGATATATTTAAACATTGGCAACGCTTGAAATCAATTTCTCAAAGATTTTAATACCCTCGAGATAGTTTTCTGCTCTCAAGTATTCATCGTGATCATGCAACAAAATGGGCGTGTTTATAATTGGTGAAAATCCAATTGCAGGTATTCCCAACTCCCGAATAAATCGGCTATCAGTGGCTCCGGGACACACGAGGGGCATCACTTTTAAGCCTCTGCAAAAATTAATTGAAATACCTTGAAGGCAAATTTATGTACAACATTACATTGACTTACAATTTATCCACTACAGCTTTGTAGGCCACCCAAAATGGATTCGATTCGTCTAAAGTTGTGGGTTTTATATGTGGATTTTTTTGAGTGAAGATCAATTCAATGTCACCGCCCGCTTCGGTGCACCATTGACGAAGTCTCTCTTCAAAAGCCTCTACATTCACTGTGGTAGCCAGACGTATATCAAAAGTGGCTTCAAAAACTGGTGGAATCACATTACTCTGGACACCGCCACTTAAACCGGTTAGATTGACAGTGGTAACATCGCCAATGCTAAACCTTTGGTTCGCATTCAAGCAATTCAATTGAGTGGCCCGAAATTCCATCATTTTACTAATTACATAATGTAATTTCACACCAGCCGTATTGTTTAGCAATAGGGAACCGTGTCCAGCAGTGCCATTGGATCTAAATGTGAGATCTGAAATTGAGCTCAGATACTCTTAGTTTGATTTCAGCCGAATGGTTAGCACACTCACGCCAAAGGGTTCGCTCGCCATAGAATAGATTGAATGTGTCATTCGTACTGCCCACACCTTCGTCCATGCTAAAGCCCACATTCATTTTTTGAAAGTACGCACACTTTACAAAGGCTTTCATGCCATCCACACCACCGATTTCCTCATCGGGAACATAGGAAAGGTAGACAGTTCGCTTTGGTCGATACCCATTTGCCTTAAGACATCGAATAGCTGCCAAATACTGAGTGCCCACGCATTTCATGTCCTGTGATCCTCGAGCAAAGATTCTACCCTCACTATCCAAATGGGCACCAAATGGATCTTGCGTCCATTTATCTGGAAACACGGGTACCACATCCATATGCGAGTTTAGCAGTATAGAGGGTAGTTCAGGTTGGCTGCCCAGCCATTTCATGATAACAACCGGTTTTGTTTGCTTTGCAGGATATACAACATCGACGGCGAGATTTATGCTAGCAGCCTGACGCTTAAGAAATGCCACACAATCGGCTATAGAAAGTTAAAGTTTGCTAGTTATACATATATTTTATTGAAATCACTCACTATAATTCACATCAGGAAGCACTGATGGTATCCTTAGGTATTCACGAAAGATTTGTATTTCCTTATTTGCTTCCAAAGTCGACGGCAACATTTTAAATTAAAGGAAGAACTCAGAAAAGGAGATGAAGATTCAATCTTATAATTGGTCTAGCCACATTTGCTGGCGGTTTAATTGGTGAATGCAACTTATATAGGCAATGTTATCTTTAATTTCTTTACACTTCTTATCTGCATATAGTATACAAGATATTAAGATTAAGATAAAATTCATTATATTTATCTGCATTGTCTATACATCAGCCAAAGCTGGGATAGCTTTCTTGTAGATCTCAATGCCTTCTAGATATTTATCTGCGCCCAGAAACTCATCATGATCGTGTATACGCAATGTTGTATTGTTAATGGGAGAGAAACCGATGGCGGCTATACCTTTTTCGCGTAAGAAACGGCTGTCAGTGGCTCCGGGACAAACACTGGGATGGATTTTCAGTTTGCTAAAATAAAATTGATAAATTGGTTTATTATTGATAAACGACTTGGGTCTTTGAGTACTTACAGTTCATCGAATACTTTCTTAAGTGCCACCCAATGCAAATTTGACTCGTCTAATTTAGTGGGCCCAACGAATGGCTCTTTATGCAGAAATTCTAATTCAATATCACCCCCCGCTTCCTCACACCAAGTGCGTATTTGCTGTTCAAAGGCATTCACATCCACAGTAATAGAGACGCGCACGTCGAAGACAACCTCAAAGCTGGGTGGCACCACATTACTTTGCACTCCACCCTTTACTTCGGTTAGATTCACAGTGGTTACATCGCCTATATTTAGATTAGGATTTTCCTTTAGCCGTTTAACTTCTCCGTCCCGAAATTCGGTCAGTTTGTTTACAACATAACTGAGCTTCTCGCCTGCCGTGTTGGCCAATAGAAGCAAACCATGGCCAGATTTGCCATTAAATTTAAACTTTATAGCTGATGAAATAAACAAGATAGGAAATTTGAATGTGTATATAATCGTATTTCTTACAATTCTTAATGATGTCATTGCTCATTTTTCACTTACCCCATCTCAATCTCTCGGCATAGAATAAATGATAACGCTCTAACGGACTGGTGCCTCCCTCGTCCAAGCTGAAGCCCACATTCATTGCATTAAAATATTCGCTTTTTGCGAACTCCTTCATACCTAAAACGCCACCAGTCTCTTCATCTGGTACAAAGGTTATGTAGACATTTCGTTTGGGTTGATAGCCACCATTTTTTAGGGAACGAATTGCTCCCAAATATTGTGTACCCACACATTTCATGTCCTGGGAACCTCTTGCGTAAATCCTTCCCTCTGCATCCATGTGAGCACTGAATGGTTCGTATGTCCATTTCTCTGGAAACACAGGCGCCACATCCATATGCGAGTTCAAAACAATGGAAGGTAATTCTGGTTGTCTGCCCAACCATTTAAAGACCACAACAGGTTTGGTTTGGTCTGCTGGATAGACGACATCCACCGGCAATTCCAAACTGGCAGCTTGACGTTTCAGAAACTCCACACAAGATGCTTAAATAATAGATTATTAAATGTTATCCCTTCGTTTTATTGATCTCTTACTATAATCCACATTTGGCTGAACTGTTGGTATACGCAAATATTCTCGGAATATTTGAATTTCCTCATTATTTTCCCACAGACTGGAGTCCATTGTCATAGATTCGCACCTTCACGCTGATCAACGATTACTGTGCTCTGTGTTAGTTGCTGTACTTGACAAGTGTTTAAATATCTTTCTTTTGATTCAAGTCTTATCAGACTTGTCTACTTTTTGGTTTTGTGGTTTTTGTGGTCTTCACTATTTTCATGTGTTATCTGTTGTGGTTTTATATAACTTTTTTATTCTCGGATAAAACTTTTGTCTGTTGTGTCATTTCACAATTCCTCACAGAAAAACAAAACTATGGCTTTTGGTTCAAAACCAACTGGAAACTACAGTTACTCTGCTTCATTAATTGGAGAATTTTATGAATTTGGTTTAATTTATTGTTCTTTTTTTGAATATTCTTCATCTGTTGGCCATTTAAGCATCCGTCCCAGTTTCGGTTGACTACCCAGCCAATTCATAATGACTACAGGATCCGTCTTATTGACTGGGTAAATCACTTCCACGGGCAGTTCTAGGCTCGCAGCTTGTCGTTTTGAAAATTCTACACATGGGGCTGTAAATGGTAGACATATGATATGCAAATATTTGCTCAAACTAAGTCTTTATCACAGGCCACAAAGATTGGAGCTTACTGTAATCTAGATGTGCGGAAGATTGAAATTTCTTCTTTGTTTTCCCACTGAGTTCTGTCCATTGTCGTCCAATTACCTTGAGCTCTCACTCTGTTAAAAGTGCAATGAGTTATAAATCATATTCTGCAATTTCCAGCGTTTAAATATTCCTTTTTCGAGCATTGTGGTTTATGCTTAGTCAATTGTTGTCTATTGCGGTTTTTGTGTGCCTTAACATTTAATGTTTTAATTGAGAGATAAACATTTCGCTTACTTTGTGGACAATTTAAAGCTTAAAATCATTAAGTTATAATATTCTTGTGTTACGTTATTTAAATGCCTTTTTACTAAAATGTTGAGTGTATTGCTAGATAACAGTTTTACATATAATTTTCATTAAACAAAATATCAAATATAAAATGCACATCTTTTTCTGGAATTGATCGTTGCCTAGGCATCAGCAACAGCTGGAATGAGTTTCTTGTAGACCTCAATGCCATGGATATAAGTGTCGGCGCGAAGATATTCATCATGATCATGTAGCAGTATCTGTGTTTTGTTAATAGGAGAGAAACCCAGGGCAGGAATACCTGCATGGCGAACATAACGACTGTCAGTGGCACCGGGAAAGACGCGAACTCGAGTTTTTAAGCCCCTGCGATGAGAGAGACAAATCAGAATAAACCAAAATTAAGCGATCAGTAATAAATACGTACAACGAATCCAACGTTTGCTTGAAGGCCAGCCAGAATGGATTTGTAGCATCAATCTTGGTGGGTTCTACGACTGGGTTTTTCATCTCAAATTCTAGTTCAATGCCGCCTCCAGCTTCCTCACACCAATCACGAATTTGTTTCTCAAAGGCAGCCACATCCACGGTTACGGCAATGCGAATGTCAAAGACTGCAACCAAAAGTGGGGGAACCACATTACTCTGGACGCCTCCTTTTAGTTGAGTGAGATTCACAGTGGTCACATCGCCAATATCAATTGTGGAATCATCAGCCAAACGCTTAACCTGAGATTTACGGAACTCCATGAACTTATTGACAACATAATTTAGCTTCTCGCCGGCAGTATTGGGCAGTAAGAGGGACCCATGACCAGCTGTACCGCTGAATTTTAAGTGCAAATCTATAAAAAAAGGAGACGCTAAGAAAGAAAACTATATTACGATCAGAGGTTACTTACGCCACAAAGTGCGTTCAGCATAATATACAGCATAAGTTTCATCTTCGCTAGAGATTCCTTCATCAAAACTGAAACCCACATTCATTTTCTTAAAGTAGTCGCCTTTGATGAGTTCCCTCATGCCCAAATGACCACCAACTTCCTCATCAGGGACATAGGTGAGATAAATGGTCCGTTTTGGTTGATAGCCACTTGCTTTAAGAGCACGAATGGCTCCCAAATACTGCGTGCCAACACATTTCATATCCTGAGAGCCACGGGCATAGATCTTACCCTCAGCATCAATATCAGCACTGAATGGACCGTGTGTCCATTTGTCCGCAAAGACGGGCACCACATCGGTGTGAGAATTAAGTATAATTGATGGCAACTCCGGCTGACTGCCCAGCCATTTCATAATGACCACAGGGTTCTTCTCATTGACGGGGTACACCACATCCACGGGCAAATCTAGGCTGGCGGCCTGTCGTTTCAAAAATTCCACACATGCGGCTGTAAATATCAGACGTACAATACATATACATATAATACACATGTCTTTCAAAGTTTATAACAAAACCATAAAGATTAGAATATAATCTTACTGTAATCTACATTTGGATGCACTGTTGGTATGCGTAGATATTCGCGGAAGATTTTGATTTCTTCATTGTTTTCCCACTGAGAGGCGCTCATTTCGACAAATCTCTTACTGCAAAATCCAATTCAGATAAACGATCAATATAAATATAAAAAATTTACATATATTTGAATTTAAGTATATTTGGTTAAATGAAACAGCTGATCGGAATATCCACGCACCTTCTCAACACTGCGAACGATTAACGATGACTGATGCCGCGAACGAGAACCTCGAGTTTAAATATAAACTTGATAAACGAGAGTGAGCAAAAACTAAACTGAATTCATTGTGGAATTGTGTTTTCGGTTGAGGTTTCTGGCTGGTTATCTTGTTTGTGGTTTTTAATGACACCCTTTCCTATCAGAAGAATTTCTGCTGACATTTAAGTTGCTTATCTAAACAGACCCATATAAAATCTAGTTAAACATACTTATTAAAGCTATTAAGCTTTGCATAATTTGTAGTTTTTATTAACCAAAATATAAAACTAATTGATTGCTAACAAAAACTTTGCTTCTACGGCTAGTTTTCCATCAACTCTGATATATACATATAAAGGGATAGTTAAACCCTTGGACCTACATTGATAATTTAAAGAGGCAAAAATGGAATCGAATATTTTATATTCTGCTGTTTTGAATAAATGAGCTAGTATGTAGTTTTCTTTAGTTCGCAAGTCGTTTAATAGTAGAATCCTGGCTTAATCACGATAACTAAAACTTTAACTTAACTTAAAATTTTGTGAAATGTAGATTTTCCGTGTGTTTGTGTCTTCTGCTTGATTTGCTTAGAGACATAGACAACATCTCTCCCCCAATATTGTACCTACCACATTCGGTGTGATGTGACGTGTAAACAAGTTTGCCCAGTTGTAGTTGGTGTTGTTGTTGCAGGCACTTCAAATTTTGCATATTAATTACTACTCGTATCTCGTGCCAGTTGTCCCCATCGCACATAGTTGATGAAAGTTGGCTACGGATTTCCATTTCATGCGTGTTGCATAAAAACAAAATGCGATTAGTTTGAAACTGAATCATTGAGGATCGAAATTCTATATACATGGTAGTTTTTTTCCAGCTAGGGGACAATATTTTGTGTACAGAGAAAGTCATTAAAAGTTCATTAACAATGTTGCTGAGATTTGAATGACAACAAACAGCAACGGCAACTGTGTCAGGCAACATATGTATAATTTATATATAGATGAACATACCATATACGATAAATGACAAACAAACATGTATATACATATGTATAAGGATGTATGCATGTGTAGGTAAACTAGATATTCGCCCACATATGTTAGATTGTACATATGTGTACCTGCTCCGCTGCATGTGGGTGTGGTTGGTGCTTTTGTTTACCCTGACATGTTGTTGGCACTGCGCAAATAAACTAAATGAAAATTTTGTATATTGTAACAATTATCAAAGCAACGTACGCATATTTACATATACATATACATATATTTCATTTTGTACATACATAAGTACATACAATGTATAGATATGCACAGAAAGAACTCCCTGTGTCTCATTTTATCTTAATGGTCCTGAACAGCTTAGCTGAGCATTTCTCTGAATTAATGACATACCTTTTATTATCCCATTCTCCTTCTTTTTGCACTACCACAAAAATGAACGCAAAAGTCCTTCTCAAACTAAAATGTGAATACAGAAAATCTTCGCACAAGAGCAAACAAAGAGCTCAAGGACAATTCGTTAGAACATGCTTCTGCATCATTCAAAGAGCTTCAAATTGCTGTATTTTTACTGTTTTTCTGTTGGTATGGTGAAAGTATTAAGTGCGTATGGTCCACTTTCTCTGTGTATGGACTTACATATAGAAATGTTAAGCACTTGGGTAAACTGCACTCAGCCAACATCGATATATGTATAAATGCAAATGGCTAGAAAAAGAGGCAGAGATAAAAAGCAAACGCCAAAGTGCTTCTGCGGTATCAGTGCGTATACGCAATGTCAACTTTGATGGGAAAGTTTTAAAATACTCAAGTGGCTTTGGAACTAATAAACTTTATTCAAATTGACAAAATTTCAAAATATATTTTCTCGCATGTCTGTGAAACTTTCTAACACATTTAATCCATATCAAATGGATTATTTTCGTTGCCAAAAATAATGAAATGTCTCAATTTTGTACAATTTGATTATTATATGTATAAGTTTTCGTTGAAATTCCATTAGCAATTGTTAACTGCTTGCTAATGGAATTGTTGTTTAATAATTAATGAGTATAATTATATTTATTTGCATTATTCTGGTTGAGTGGCAAAAACCATAAAAGCCCCACCTGTTTACACAATAATTTCTGAAAAAGAAGTAATCGCTTATATGCATGTATGTATGAATGTACGTACTTGTATATAATTTCCATAATTCAATTCTTTTGTCAGGCTTCTGTTTGCCTTTGGCTATTAAACGCATTCTCAATGATCAATTATTCAGTTCTCAATGGCTTGATGCAATAAACCGAATCAAATATTTATTTGTGTGCGTGTGCGTTTGCCTTTGTGTGCGTAGTGTGTGTTACAAAATTTCATTTTGTCGGACTCGATTCGATTTGATTTGAAAAATATCAAAGAAGTTGAATTCGGCTATGCCGAAGTTTATATACCCTTGCAGTCCTTGACAATAATAATTTCACATGTTCAAAATTTGTTTTCTGCAACTCAATTCATTAATATACAAACAAAACAATTTTACTCTTCATACTATGTACAATTTGTTCTTCTTCTTCCCTCATTCCCTAAGCAAAGCAACGCACGCATACACATACAGTTTATGTAGCGTTGCGTCTGTGTGAGTATGCATGTGCTCTGTTGATTTGATGATGACGTAGTAGGCAGCAAGCAGAGCTGCCGGCAGCGATTGAGCCGATTTATATAGACTGTAACTTGTGTTCTATTTATCCGATCAGGGTCAAATTTTGGGATCTGAGATTTTATATCAAATTCTATTATATTGGTAAATTTCATGGGGATACTCCAATTTTTGCAAAAATTTTTGTTCCAGAGCTATATGATATAGTAGTCCGATCCCAAAGATTTTCATACTTTATCTCACCCGGGTAAAAAAAAGCTCCCAAAAAAAATTTCATCCCGATAGCTCTTAAGATGGCTGAGTAAAACGCGTACGCACCGACGGACAGACGGACAGACGGACATGGCTATATCGACTTAGCTTCTCATGCTGATCAAGAATATATATACTTTATGGGGTCGGAAACGTCTCCTTCTGTGCGTTACAAACATCTGACCAATTTTATAATACCCTCTGCAAGGGTATAATAAAACTAGCACAGGTGGAGGTGGCCATCCTAGTGGAGTTGCTGGGGGTGGTGGGGGGATTTTGGGGGGACATGTCATAGCAAATATTTGCAGTCTGCATCTGCATAAATTAAATGACATTTCAAATTTGGATATTGGTTTTATTTGCCAGGCCAAATAGAAGCCAAAGAATCGAAATGTGATGGATGTGCATTCCAAAATCTGATTGGACAATAAACTTTGGCCAAAATCCATTTAAACTCATCAAGAATGCAAAAAACTATTGCCTACTTAGAAGCGCAACATAGTCTATGAATGCGAAACCAAAGCGAAGCACATCAGAGCAGCAAATAGAGATTAAAGGCAAGACGGGGACAACACCACAGGACGAACAGATAGAGAGAGAGAGAGAGAGAGAGAGCAACAAGACAAACAAACAAACAAACGAACAAACCAAAAAGAATAACAGCTCGAGGCGCCACAAAAGCAAATAAAAGACAAGAGTTATGATAAATGCAGATGGAGCATAGCATAGCTAACGGCATTGGCATTATTGCCTGTCATTTCTCATCAGCGCGAAACATCGACAGCTTGACAGCGAAAGGGATGAGCATATGGCCAAAGGAACGAGGGGGCGGACGGACAGAGCGAACGACTTCCACTTCCGGGTGCTGCTGCCATGCTTTCTCCTAAAGGCGCGACTGACTCATCGGCGTGGTGCGTCTGAATAGCTTCTAATGAAAGAACGAGAATGAGGGGAAGAGAAAGAGAGAGAGAAAAAAACATGATTTTTGCTTTGCTTTTATTTTCTATTAAGAGCAGGCAACCTCATCCATTCTCCTCTCCTTCTCCCTTCTTTGGGTGAGCGATGAGTTGCAATTTGCAAAGTTTTGTTTGCTCTACCAAATGGGTGCCCTGCTTTCTCCTTACCTCTAGCTGTGTCCCTTTCTACTTTTCTTGCTATGTATATCTCGGAAAAACTTCATTTTCCGCTACTTCATCTCGAGTTTTGTATGCTTGTGTGTTTGTGTGTTTGGCGTGACAATTTTTTGTCTCCTTTATTCTCTTAAATTTTGTCTCATTTTCCGTTTGATGTTGAGTAAGTTGAGTTTTGTTGCATCTGGTGCCAGAACTTAAGTGTTTTTAATTGTTCAATCCCAATTGGAGCCCAAAAGTCAACTCAAATCAATGTGCCACGAGTTGCGGTAGTCAAGCCAAGAAGAAAGTGCAGGCAATTCCCGTGTCATTTATAGCTCAGCTCAGCTCCGGTCAAAGTTGTCGGCCAGTTTGTCGGTCTCGCCTTGCTGCTAATGACTGGCCCTAAGTGCCTCGATTTGTGCTAGGATAGTTCATTTGACCAGCACTGCAATTAACTAATTGATTGAACTATTCAATCGGCCAAAATGCACGCCACTGCCAGGGATTTTGCAGAGTCGTGTGGTACGCCAAAGGACGTGAACGTGGATGTGGACATGGATGTGGACGTGGGTGTGGCCAGATGATTATTGAAGGAAGCAAGCATTTAACGCTTCATTCTGACTGCTATGTGCTGTCTTTGTTTGTGGCCCTGGCGTGGCCAGTGACCATTGTGCATAGCATGCGGATGTGTTCTGGATGAGTTGAAAGCTTTTAAATGCACCGTCATTAGCCATTGGGGTGTGGTCATCAGGACACTGGTGCAGAACAGACAGAAGCTTAATTCTTGTTTAATATTAACTAGAATATGTTTACTCAAATTATAATCTAACTAAGCTAATTGCGATAAATAAGTTTTATGTCCAATCTTAATTGAAGCTCACTTTCAAGTTGAGGTTTTGCCTTGTTAAACTAATAAATAACAATATTTAACTTAAAACACACAGACCACAAAAAACATCAATAATTTTGTTGTTATGGATATAGGTCAAGAGTTTTTAACATTTTGCACTCTTTCACAGTGAAAGCAATTACCATAGATACCTATGCGGAAGATAACAAGATTATATTTTTTGGTAAATTATAATACAATTTAACTTTTCCCATATTCCACTGTTTCTCTGTGATGTTTCCATTTTTATTGCAACAAATCTTTGGTGAATTCCCAAGCGAATATCTTTTCTACGCTAACTTCAGTGGCGGATCTAGAAAAATTAAAATAAAAGTGAAATTATAAAATTGATTCATAATTTATCTTAGCCATAAAAACTTTGAACTAATAAACAAAAAAATTTAATTGCCTGAAAAACTAAACTCTGAATTAGGATGAATACCCTTAATATATGCATTTGTCAAGGTAACTGAAGCAGCTTACAATTACCTCCAGTGACTAAAAAGGTTTCATTAACTTAGATAAAAGTAGCTTAACTACATGAAGGTAGTTCAAGAGTTAATCAGATATTAGTTTGTTTGTCTCTTTCTATGTGAAACTAGTTTCTCAGTTTAGTTAGTTTTTTAGATTTTCACATTAAAAAAATAGGCAGAAAGAGAGTCACAAGTTAGATAAGGTATTAAATGGTTTTTAATGAGAAATTCTTTCTCATGTTTGTCCAGCCGTCACAAAGGTGATATTCCATTCCCAGCATCATTTTTTTCTCCATCTTTCACTCTTTCGATGAGACGTTTCGAAAAATCGTCATCAAACGTTAGAGAACAGTTCAGGTGGAGATTCTGGCTAAAATTTACCCTCAAAATCCGCCACTGTTGGGGCTTCTGCAATGTTTATGTGGCACAGATTTGTAATAAAGTTGTCCTAATCTCTGCTCCGCCCACAGTCTGCTTCGAAATATATATATATACTATACGTATACATAAAAAATGCCGCAATCAGTTGGTATTTCTACATACTCCCAACTCGACTAAGTATTCCTTGGGGCTGCTGCCACCAACAGAATGCGGCGGGCGTGTTTTTTTGGTTTTGAGTGCAGTGCCTTCTGGTTATATTTTTGCCCCATTTATAGTTATATAGTAAATACAAATTGCATCATTGTAGAACTCATGTGGCCGTACACCGACTCGTATGTTTTTCCACATAGGTAAGCACATTTTAGTGGCCTTTGTTCGTAGTAGTGATGTTGCTGGTGCTTCTGCTGCTGCTGCTGGTGTTGCCTCCATGCAATTTGTTGCAATTTGCTTGGTTTTGTAGTCGCAAATGTTTTATGACTGCAATGCGGTTGCCGCAACAGTTCGCATTTCTCTCCGGCTTTCGGCTTTTAGATGAAGCATGCCGCAAAATGCATTTATGATGCATAAACATAACGCCCCCACGTGACACGCCCGATTGTGCCTGCAAATGGAGGCACGTTTCATGCAGCCATGTTGCATGTTTATTGTCCAATGCATGGCCACGGCATGATGTTTTCATTTTTTTAATGTACAAGGCAAATACATATGTATGTGATGTGTATGTACGATTTTTTTTATAGCTTATAACGTAAATATTTGTCCTTCACTTTGGAATCACCTTCCATCCAATTCTTTTCGCATTTTAATTTCCAGTTGCGTCCACCTGTCAGTTTTGACATTTGAGTTGAGGTAATTTAATTAACTATTAAATTGACATTATTGTGTAATTTATGCATGTGACAGTGACACTGACAAGGCTTTTAATGAGTGTCATAACGGACTGCGGACTCTGGACAGATGACAGAGATGGAAACAGACTCACTCTCAGCTCTTCAGGCCCCAATGGGACAGCACACCATCTCCTTGGGAATGAGCAATTAACTTTGCCATCAACAGAGGATTCTCCACTCAGGTGGAGAGACATTTTGTGACACATTTGGCATTTATTCTCCAGTTCAGAAGAAGAATGCAATTTCCTGAGGCAAATGTCCTTTCAGCCACTTGAAAACTTTTGGCCCAAGTCAGACTTAAGTTATATTGATGGATTTGCACCCGCCCCGAGTTGAGCGCAGGAGCTTCCTGTTAGGAAATGTGCCAGGCCACGCTGAGCTTGGGCTAGGCCCGGACATCCCGCTTAGAGCTGTCCGACAATGTCGTGGACTGTAATAGAAATTGATTTAGCATTTTCTGTGCACGAAAATGTGCAATTTATGTGCCCCGGCTGAGGCTCATCCCGACTGCCAGTCTGTCTGTGTGTCTGCCCGTCTGTCGGATCGTCTATCTCTCTTGCCACCCTAGTGCCTGGGCTTAGTATGGTGCAGAATGATAACCACAGTGCTTTGGGGACAATGGGCAAAGAATAAAGGATATACATACATAAATTCCATCCCATCTGCCTCTGCCAGGGCTGCTAATGCATTTTTCACGACTAGTGCATAATTTAGAGACCACAGCTAGTCATTCAGTCGGTTAGACATTCAGTACGTCAGTCAGTTGGTTCCCTTTACATTGCCTCACTTTCACAAATCGATCTCGCTCTAATTGCCACAATCTAATGCTTTGGCTTTGGCAACAGCCGCAATATTTTCACATTGTGGCCATTATAATGCTGACCTGGCCACATCTATAGTACATATAGACAACATTTTTTTTTTGTTGGTTTTATTTTTTTTTTTTTTTTTTTTTTTTTGGTTCTGTTTATGCTTCTGTCGTTTGCGGCATTCGCGCTCATATTTTATTGATTGCATAGCTGATTGGAGGAAGGATGAGACTGGGAATAAAGATGACATGGCAACCGCATCATTGGCAGTCATTTGATGCCCGCTACATAATTCACAGCAATTTCGGCTGAACGGGGACCATTCCCTCCCCCTCCCCCTACCCTCTACCCATTCATTCGTCCACCATATACTTTAAAATTATATTGCAGAGACGAAATGAATTGGGTTTTTGTCGCTTCGCCTCGGAGGAATTTGTCAATTTATTGTGAAATTTATACGAAAAACTCGCAATTATTTGGAATTTTAATGAAAGCATGTTATGAGTTTTCAACAAAGTGCCAAACCAATGATTCTTAAATTTTCCAAGAAATCACATTTTTAATTTGCTAAAAATTTCAATAAAACTTTCACAGAGAGATTAAAGACTTTGATTTGACACTTCATTTTGTTGTGGCATTTTGTCGAGGCTTGTTAAGCCTCTGCAGGATTGTTCAGTAAAATGTAAAACAACAAATTTTGTAACTTAAGAATTGCATTTACTTAATACAATCAAATTGACAGTCGAATGTAAAAGTCCATGCCAGTGCATCCTTTCAGCCTTCGTCCTCGTCCTCGTCCTCGTCACCGCCTCCGCCATCGTTAGTCATCGTCTTCTTCTTCTTCTTCATGCTCGTGTTCTTGCAGTAACCACAAAAATGTTTGTTATTCTTACTTGGCAAATAAAAAAGAAATGGAAAAAATGGCCAGAAAAGAAAAACAATAAAGAAATTGCAGAGCGGCAGCATAAGAAAAGCAGAAGATGAAATAAACCCGCAACGAAAACAAAGTCGTAAATTCAATTTAAAGCTTGACAGATTGCCACACTGCGGAGCAGCAGCCCGAGCAGGGCGTGGCACAATGCAACAAAATGGCGCCTGTAACAATGCCCGGCCTTTATCTTCGTTTGCCGCGCAAAATATTTGCCAACCATTTGAACAAAGAACGAAGGCAAAGACCCAGCTGCATCGACAAGGGGTGGAGCTGTGGTGCGGGGCAAGGGGGTTAAATTAGGGTCAAGTCTTTGCCTTTGCCTGAAGTCGGCACTTGCAAGGCGCCGCTAGAGACCACCAATTAAATGGGCTTTAATAAGCTCAACCACTTAAATAGTCTGAAATCTGGCAAAGAGGTTAAATGGCTATAGAAAGTTCTTTCAAAGAAAGGCGAGAGACAGAGAGAGAGAGAGAGAAAGTGAGGGATCCTTCTTAGCATTGTGTTGTGCAGCTGTGACCTAGATTCTACCACCATTCCTCTGTTACCTGTTTATGGCAATTTTTTAAATAACATCATGCCATCATGGAGTTTATTATATGGCAATGCCGCCTTTAAACCACAATAAGGTCAATCGCATGGCCACCACGAATACCGCACAAAACACTGAAAACACTGTAGCACACGATTAAAGCCAACAAACGCAATATCACACTCTCCCAGATTGGCGACCGAGCCAATCAGCAGCCAAAGCCGCAGCTCGGCAAACGTGCCGCGGGGTCAGGTCAACATTAAAGTTACAGTAGACGATACCAAATGCCAGTTGAGTCTCAAAGGGATGCGTCGAGGCGAACCGCGGCCAGGAAACGTGCACAAATTGCGTTTTAACGCATGCAAATTGCCAGCATCCACGTCCTGGCCGAGTTTATTGCATTTCAGCTTTGGTTGTGGGAGTGTGCTCCACGCACACACACACACACAGAAAGAAGAGTGGGACTTGCAGGATATGAGATGTAAGCGGACCAAAAGGATGAGGCAGAATGTGAAACTGTAGCCATATTCAGTTTCTGTCGCTTGAATAAAACTCGGTAGCTGTCCCAACTGCTGTTGCAGCTGATGCTGGTGTTGCCGTTGCTGTTGCTGTTGCTATAGCTGTTGCTCCTGGTGTTGCCGTCACTGCCGTTGTCGTTTTCATTAAGCCAACTGACAGTCCAGCGATAGCATCACCAGCAAATGGTTGTAAATTTTGCATTGCACATCCATTTCGAACCTCGCGCCTCTGTTAAAAGTGTCAACTCCATATGACCAACAATTTACTTTTCCCACCCCAAGCAAACCGCTTTCCCTTATACATACATATGTATTTTATTAACATTTTTGTTGTTCTCCCTTTGAAGCAATATTTACCATGTCGGGTTGGTAGCATTTAAAAGAAATGGAAACATCAAATTAAACATTTACTAACACCTTAATCTTCATCACGTATACGTAGTGTAGTTAATAAATAAATTGTAAGTTTCTGTCTATTCTGTTTAGTTGACATTTATATTTACTGTAAAACATTTGGTGGAAATGGAAGTACTAATTAAAGTTCCAAGTACTAAATAAAGTTAGTTGTTGGGAACATTAAGTACAACTTACTATCTAAGGAGGCAGGATTTTCAGGCAACTGAAATTTGTTTAAAATGTCTAAAGCTTCAGCAGAAACCTCTCACATATATCCTTCGTCAGGCACTTCTATATGCATATATACATAAATCTACACTATTCATGGCCGGAGGAGGATTGACGCAAATACTAAATTTCATAGTCAAGTCATGATATTATGTGCTCGCATCAGTGCACTTGGAGCGAATGGTGTGCGAAATTGAATTAAATTAAAATAAATCTTTGTTAAAACATGCCATATTTAAATGGAAAATTCCCGAACTCATCAGTCATGGAGGACAAGGATGGGCAGGGCCGGAGGAGCTTCAGCTCAACTTCACTCAACTTGGATGATGCTCTTCATTTAGGTTAACTCCTTCCACTGATGCAAATGCCACAAATGTCCACAACTTGATATAGAAAACCAAGTTTCTATGCCATAAATATATGCATAATACGTATACGCCTCGTGTATGCATTACGTATACGTCGGTGGAGCTGTATGCCTGGCCCGTTCTCTCAAAGTGAACGTGTGTGTGTGTATGGTGTGTGGTGTGTGTGCGTGTGTGAAATTTGACAGACGAGAGTTTTTGCATTTTTCCTTTTTATGCATTTAAATAACAAAATTAAAATGTGAAATATACATTTCAAAACGTAAATCATTTCAATTCTGTCTACATTCCAGATCAACAAAAATACTCAAAACAGCAAGAATATTGGTGAACGCAAGCGTTGGATACACGATCCCTCAAGTGAGTATTGAATAAGTAAAAATATTGTGGTCCCCCAAGGAAACGCTAATAAATTAAACTCACAATGTCAGGTGACCTTTGCCGACCATTAAATTGCAAAAAGAGGGAAATCTGCCTACTAGAGGATGAGTACAGTGCCGTTTGCGTGTCGAAGAAGGAATTGCATAAGAATCGGTAAGTGTCGCGGGGCTGCCTTCGAGGCTTGCTTGATTAACTAATTAAATTGAAACTTATTTTGTCCATTCAGTGATGAGATAATCACCAAGGCGAAGTATATGGAGGAGGAAGCCAAAAGGCGTGTCAATCAACAAGATAACGATAGCCAGGACGTTGAGGATATCAACAATGATGATGAGGACACCAGCAGTAGCAGCAGCAGCAGCAGCGGCAGCGACAATGCCAACACCAACACAAATACCAACAATGCCCAGGCCAATGTTCAAGGGAATGAGGATAACGACGACGAAGATAAAAGTCTCAGCCTGGGTGACGATGATGAGTCCAAGGAGGATGATGTCTTCTACGAGAACAACATTGCCGCCAGCGATAAGCAGCAGCAACAACAGCAACCAGCACCCTCCGCCCAACAGGACGATGATGAGGAATTAGAGTAAGTGAGAGGGTCAAAAAAAGTGGGCTGTGGAAAAGGGGAAGTCATTTAATTTGGCCTAACTTTTTTGTTGTTTGCATTTCAACGTGGGACTTTTACATTTCATTAAGCAAATTTTCATTCCCAAACCAAAAAAAAAAAACAACACAAAAACAAGGAGGACAAACCAACACCAAAGCCAAGTAAAGGGGTTAAGGTCGGGCGCTGATTTGCATGGCATGGCGACCGTTATGCTCGCTAATAACAAATTGTTTTATCGTGTATAAAAATTCCGCTATAAATTTACAGTAGTACAATTTTTGTAGCACACACATTGAAGCCAGGCATTCTGCTAGTCCTCGTGGGTCCTTCTGCCTTCTCCGTTTCTGCTCGAATTGTCCGCAACGACAGCTTTACGGCCTTTACCCTTTCACGCGTGCCAACGCAGTCATCGGCATCGCAACGGCATCACATCCTTTGACTTGTTCAGCGTTATCGTTCTGACCCTAACCCAAATTGTGAATTTGCACGCAAGCAACCCAAATGGTGGAGGAAACAAAAACAACACTCAATCGAACATCATAGAGAGGCAAAGGGGTTGGAACTGTTCACAACAGGGTTAGTGGTAGGTGGCAGGTGGCAAGTGGCAAGGCCTAAAAATGAAGTCAAAGCCGAACCGAATTATATTGGCGACATTCACTACCAAAGGAGAGGGAATGTGTTGACTTGCCTAAACTGTCAAAAGGAAGTTGTTGGCAAGTTCGAGACATCGATTTCCGTTTGACTAAACTTGCAAAGGAAACCGTCTTTATTGGATTACACAAAAAAATATTGACGCCTTTATTTCACACACAATACTTTTATATACATATACTTATATAGTACATGATTATGTGTAGCTATAATATACATACATATGTATGTATCGAATGAAGTTTTATTCCCTTTAATTATACCCTTTATAAAATGAGGTATTTTGCAATCGGTAAAGCTTATGCGACAGTAATGACAGTCAGTTTTGGTGATACTTTGAGTTAAGAACTCCTCCAGTGAATTGGAACTTTCATAAACAACGAGGTGAAGAAACCTCGTTCATATATTTAAGATCCTTTTTCAAATTTGAGATGAATTGGATAGATGTTTTCAAAGACTTTTAAGATTGGCGATTTTTAAATCTCAGAAATGACTTTTAGTTGCCAAATGAAAATATAAATTGCACAACATTTTGTTGGAAATCAAGTCAAGAGAAAAAAATTAAAAGAAAAACCTGCTAGAAATGATAAATTTGGACAAAATAAAAACTGTGTGAAAAGTTGCCATGGAGTACAAGTTGAATTTGCATTCAGAATTAGCTCGCTATTCTAATTTTCTCCGTTTTTTTTTACATTTTCTTCCATCTTGATTTTCCGGGTTTTCTTTTTTCCAGGGATTTAAGGGGTTTGAAATGTGATAAGCGGTAGCAATACATTGCAGATCCCTGAAATTTGTTGCCTGGCAACCCGCATGCGAACCCGTGTTAGGTTTAACACAAATTTCATGCCCAAATCCATTCACAGGGCAACTTTTTTCGCCCGGCCCGTTTTCTCATTCTCATAAAGATGAGCCCACCTTCATTTTCTCTGCAAATTCATGGGCCAAAAAGTGTTATAAACATTTTTTTGTTGTTCTGTTTGTTTGCTTGTTTACTTTCGGCTTTGGCTTGCTGTTGCTTTCTTGTTGTTGTTTATTTAAAAGTTTAATTTCATGCTCTCTGCCTTGAGTCCAGGCATGGGGATGGGCGTGGCAGGTGCCACTAAGTAGCACAACCGAAACTTTTCGTGTTGTTGTTTATCCTTTTGATGGCATTTTGTTGTTTCATTTGTTTTTCTTTATTTTGGCAGAATGGGAAATTAATTTCCATAAAATGTTTTCAGCAATATTTGAAGAATAATTTTTTTTTGGTTCAAGTTGTTGCCGTTGAGTTGCCTTTTTTCTACATTTGCCTGTGGCCAGAAGCTCTTGTAATTGAATTAAAATCCATTTTCCATATATACTATTTGCAATGGCATCATCTATAGGCAAATCACGCTCTCGACCATGACACTACATATTTTGTAACTCCCATTCCTGTCCCTCCTACTTTTCCACTCACACTCTCTCTCTCTCTCTCTCTCACTCTCTGTGTGTGTCTCTCATCGATGACATTAACAATGGCTTTTGACATATTTTTACGAATTTTCTTTCCATTTTGCTTTCATGCTATGTATATAAAAGAAATTAAATCTGGAGTCAAACCGCTCTTTGTATACTCTAGAAAAGTTGTTTTTCGAGCTTCGTTTATGTGAAAGGTACAAGTAGCCCACATTAGTATGTACTATTTCTATTAATACATACATCATCGAGCAAGTGACTTACATAGACCTTGACAGTTTAGTAGTGTTTATTTATGTTCTGAGATCTTAAGCGAAGGACAAAGGATATTTTTGTTGGTGGCCTCAAACAGACTGGAAAATTTAAAAGTTGTTGTCCTAGACCACAGTCCGCATTTTTCCTTGCTTTATCGGATAGGTCTACTCACGATTTTAAAGCCAAATGGATATACCTCTTTGGCAAGGGCATGAAACACCAAATGGAAAGAATTCTTTCTCTATTCATATATCTATGTCAATGGCATAAAATATGAATGGCGCCTAGCGTGTGTGTCACCTACCACATTCCCCGACGAATTGGTAAAATCAATAGTTTGCTGTGAACATTTTGCTCTGAGCCCTCAAACGGCAGGGATGGCAGGAGAGGTGCAGAAGAGGTGCTGCTTGCTCCACTGTCAGTTCCCTTTCATTCAGTAGCAAGTCAAACAAAGGCTTTGCTCTCTCTAAAAAGGGTCACAAACTGGGGGACAGCTAGAGAGGATGATGTGAGGAAACGAGTTACATGGAGAGTCATCCGTAGGACGTTCTTAATAAAACTGTAAAGGCAATGGAATTTTATTTGAAATTTTAATTACTGGTACAAAACAACAAAAATTAAAACATTAGAATTCCATTTGAGTCATTTTTCTGGTTCATTTTAAAGTCTCTTGCTCTCTGATGTTTACGCTTTACCTTTATCTTGAGATGTTTATTCTGCTCAATTTTGTCTTTATTCGTGTGTCAAATAACTCAAACCACTGTGGCACTCATGCTGTCACTCATAACTCATGTATGTGTGTGTGTGTGTGTTGTGTATGGCAGCCATTGTTTGTTGTAACAATATGCCATCACGTGTTGGGGGCAAAATAAGGTAGGGTGGTCGCTGCTCCGGATGGTGCATAGAAGTTGAGCTCTTACCTCAGCCTTACCTCTGCCTCTGCCCCTGTCCCTGTCCCTGCATCTCTCTGTCATAGATTGAGATGCTCCTGCTGCTGCTGCTGCTGCTTCTGTTTGTGCCTGTCCCTGGCAGTTATACGAAACCACTGAGCTGTTTTGTGGTCTATGCACATGAAACTGTCGGCTTCAGCAGCTCAAAGGCTATAACCCAAACATGGTATGCCCCCAATTTACTATACCATACCCCATTTTCTATCTCTCTCTTTCCTCTCGATATGCTGCTGGGTTTGAAAATTGAAAGCAAATATTTAAGTAACAATGTGAATTTTTTCGTTCGTTTAATTTTTTGTTTTATTTTTTACCCCGCTGGCCATTTGATGGTCAATTTGTAGAGAGAAGAACCGCACAGAAAACCAATTGAAGTCAAAGATTCCAGAATCCTGTCATAAACAATGCCCACAATGTAGGGCAAAAATATATACATACATATATATATGTATATAAAATAAACATGTTTTCGACTACTTTTCACAGCCTTGGTAAAGGAATTTCATTAAATTTTATACAAACAATCGAATAAAATGAAATAAACAAAGGCATGACTAAGGAGAATCCTACAAATTTTTAATTGAAACGAAAAGACAGAAGGAAAAGAATGAACGAAAAGGATAAAAAGGGCATGCATGGATTCTCTTTCATTCATTTCGTTTGCTACGGTTCAGTTACGAAATTGGTCAGCTTAAATGGTCAAAAGTCTTTAAACAAACACTGACAAAGCTTATTTAATTCAAACTTAATTGAATAAAATGAATTTTTTCTCACATTGATATGTATATGACACCGAGACAAGAGCAAAATAAAAGGACATCAAGTAAACAACAAAGTTTTAAGAAGTACCAAAGAAATTTAAAGCAAAGAATAAATAAATTGTGTAAATAAACCTATAATACAACATGCGATAATACTTCTAATGAAAATTTTAAGCCAATCAGCCTTGAATATCGATATTTGATCAGTTTTTAAGTCAGAGTCTCGGTGTTCTAGGTTATTCCCTTATTTCTTGTATAGCATTTGAATGCAATTTACTTTTTTATACCCTTGATTTTGGTCAGAAGTGTGCAACGCATAGAAGGAAGCATTTCCTACCATATAAAGTATATATATTCTATTCCTAGACCGTGAATCAGATGGATCGGACCACTATATGTTACTCCTAATAAAAGCTTTAAAGCTGTGATATGTATTTCCATGCGGGCAGATGGAAACTGACCAATTTCAATTCTCTAATAATTCTCAGTCTATTCCGATATTCAATTAAATTACTTCTTAAACTTACGATCAATATATTTCAAAAATATATATATATATATATATCTAGTTTTTAAAATCAAAGTTAACTTAATGCCAAAGTTAATTGGCATTTGTAACCCATTTTCAATTAATATTTCTCTGACCAATTATCAAGCTTTCAAAACAATCCATTAATTATAGCTGCCAAATAAAGCAATTAAACGCGTTTCATTTCAATACAGGCAGAATGAACAAAAAATTAGTAGCAAATTGCATTTGACCCACTGCTGCCCACACCCAGTGAAAAAGAGAAGTCGCCAATTTACTGAACAAACACGCGCAATTTGCTTGGCCATAGACAAAATTGTGTATACACTTTCATACATACATACATAGGTACATATTTGTATAGAAAATATATATGTGCATACATAGTATATCTGGGAATAAAATTATCGAATGGAAGTGAGCGAGGGGAGTGCAAAGAAAAAATAAAACAATCTGCCCATTGGCAGTGGGCAAAATGGGCAACGGGCAATGGGCAATGGTCAATCGGCAATTGGCTTATGGCTTATGGGAGTTTGTGTTCGGGTGCAGATTCGAGTTTGGGTAAAACCAATAAAAAGTCCCACTGCCACTGACACTGATCAAAAAATCCCCCCAATGTAAAGCCTTTTTAATGAATGGACAGCAGCAGCAGCAACGCCAGTCAAAATTAATTGAATTAATTTTTTTGCTTCCAATTGTGTTGGTTTTAAATTTCACACAACAAAAAATACCATAACATGGTTGAATGCCATACATTTTGCCTGAAATGAGCTGAAAAGGCTGGAAACGAGCACGTAATGAATATATTCAATATGTACCTACTTATATACATATATTTTATGTAATTCTTGATGTACTACAACTTGTCTGCATTTTTAAATTGTAAATTCAATTTGCATCCTCCAGCAACGGCGATAGGGAATATCTATCATTAGTAATTTAAACGAAAATGAGAAGAAAATCTAGAGTAATGGATGCAGGATTCATAGAAGATTACTTTTGACAACAAATAAGTTTCTTCATCAACCTCGAGTGAAGTTGGGTCCAGCCCAATTTATTAACTCATCGAAGTTTCAGCACCTCTTTATTTGCATATATATTTCATTTAGACAACTTAAGTCCTTTGGCCTCTTTATCGAACAAGGACCAAGCCTATAGCTATGCTGTCGGCAGTTTAAATATTTGAGCAAATTATTAAAATAAAATTTTTGCCTGATATGCGATGCCAAAACTCCCATGACACCCGAGGTCCCTTGTGTGTGTGTGTGTTTGCCTGGTCGTGCGTGAGTCGCATGTTAAATAAATATTTAAATAAAAAGAGAAAAAAAAAAACAGTACGACGACAGTATGAGTGGCTACGATTCTCCTCTCACCTGGCCAGCAGTGAATTGCCAAAGCTTTGGGGAAAAACCGAGAAAAAAAACATTGTCTGTATGTATATGCAAAAAATGATAACAAAGGGAGAAGAAGAAGGAGAGCAAAACAACGCAGACTACTTCATTTGCATAAAAATTAATTTTGCATGTCATCTATATATGTATTTGTTTCTGTTGTGCCCTCTTGAGTTTGCCTTTCTGATTTCTCTTGACTTTTCCTCTCTTTCTCTGACTCAAACTTCAACTTCATCGCCAAACTCCAATTTCATTCTTCTTCTTAAATCCAACAGCAACTGCAAGCCGTGCCCCGTGGCCAAGCCAACGTTCCTTTGCGGAGCGGACAACAGGACCTACTCATCACTATGCAGATTGGATTATCACAATTGCATACATTCGACATCCATACGGATTGCCTGCAAAGGATTCTGTCCCTGCAAGGGTAAGTTCGTGTACATACATACATACATAGATACATATACATATAACAAATGGAAAATGGCAAGAAAAACAAAATGGCAAATAGATGGAAATAGATGGCGGCGATGGGGGCAATACATGGGGATGACAAGCTCAGACCGCACATAATGAGGCCTGAGCCTGGCAAGCGGCCAGAATCGGCCCCAGCTTGACTACAGGACGTTGACTACAAAATAAATTGCATGCCGAGTTCGTTTGCCCATAAAAGTATGCTACACTCAATGTAATTTCTTGTTATGCAAAACTCTTTAAGTCAAAACAAGCCAAACGGGCAAGAAGCGGGTTAAAAGTCTGGCAATTAAAAATTCCAATTACCAAAACAGATTTCCGTGGCTCCTCCACACTGGCTGGTTGGGCTTTAAACATTTTGTTGTAGAGTATATCACTTGTTAAATATTTAATAGGCTGTCGAACAAGTAGCCTCCATTGTTCCTGGCCCTCACAATGGGCCTGAGAGGCACTCGGGGGAGTTATCCAGGCATCCCGCCCAGTGGGCCTATGAGTCTGTGAGCCAGTCAGCCAGTCGAGGTAGAACGTTAATTTTCAATTTTGCACAGATGAAAGCGCATTGCCAGTCGGCAAAAAAAAAAAAAACCTGAAAAAGAAAAATGAAAAATAGAAATAAAGCCCAGGATACGTAAAAGTTTTGCCTAGCCAAGCGGATTTATATGATGGCCATTTATTTCGCAGAGAATGCCGATGGCAAGCGACTGCAGCGAATTGGAGGCTACGGTAGCAGCAGCAACAACAACAACAACAATAACAAATACAATAAGAAACTCATTTTGGAACAACAGCAGGCCTTTAAGGATAGCAACAACAACAACATTATGATGAATAGCGGCAATATAATGAATGGCAACAACAACGATTTCAATACCATCATGAATGTAAGTGAAAATTACACCCAGATTCTTTACAAACTATACAAATAAAACATTTTCCCCATAGGACAAAGAGGATAACAATCGTCACTATAACCATATCAATGCTCAATATACATTCACTCCCGAAGAGATCAAATATGATAATAAACATTACAAATATCTGAAATACACAGCCTACAAGAAGGTAAGTGGAGAACGAATCATCGTAGAAGATCTTAGTATATAAGAATTCCCAATACACTTAAAATAACTCCTCTTAATCTAAACCACTAAACGCATCCATCCAACAGGAAGCCAAGTACCAGGAGGATAAGCATAAGATGCGCAATTATAACGAAGTGGTGGAGAAACAGCCACAAAAGTACAACAAGAACAATAACAATAATATGAATGGTTAGTTGAAATGGTCGTTCTCTCGGGTCCAAGTGTCTTAATGCACCCAATTCTTTTAGGCTATCCATCAAAGTCCGCAGAGTGTAAGCCACAGCAATTGACCGCAATTGGCAATCGATTGCTTGACTGGTTCTCAGTGATTATGGCTGATAGCAAGAAACGTCGCCAGCATAACCAAAAGTCCAAGGCCCATTTCCCGCCTGCCTGCAAAACCGAGGCGAAATGGATGTTCGGTCATTTGGATTTGAACAACGATGGCCTGCTGTCCCTGCAAGAGATGTACGATCTGGAGCACGATCAGAATGAGCGTTGCATTAAGCCATTCATTGATACCTGCGATCTGGATGCGGATAGTTCGATTAATACCCGGGAATGGTGCCGTTGCTTCGAGAAGACCGATCGCCCATGTGCTGCAGTGCGCCGAAGAATTGCCGGCGACTTTGCAGGTGAGATAGGTACAGGTGGACATTTCTCTAGCTAACATAACACTAATTACTTCTATGTTCTCTCTAACGAAATTACGTTCGAGTTGTGTGCGGTTAGTTGGTTAAGAGAACACTAACAATTTCACAACCTCAGCAACTCGATACGATAAGTAAATCCGTAATAAGCCAGGTTTCAGTTTCTTTCTTACTTTCTCTCTTGCTATCTCTTTCGCTTGCTCGCTCGCTCGCTCTTTTTCTTTCTCTCTCTCCCTCTTTCTCTCCTTTGCCATTTGCCGTCTGCGCTTTGTTTTTGTTTGTTTGACACTTTTTCTATTCACAAACACACACACATAAAGTCACACTGAGTCACAGTTGCTTTAACCTTTTTCAAACTATAATTAAGAGCCTGACAGCTAAATAGAAACCCTTTTTAACCCACACACACACACACAGACACACATACACTCTCACACTCTAACACACACTAACTTGTTTGGCCACACCAATTAACAAAAGTCACCTTTTTTTGTGCAACTTTTCGTTTTGTGCTTGGTTTTTTTGCGCTACCCTCTATTCTTCCTGCCTCTCCTCTTCAGCTTTCTATTTCTCTGCGCGCTCTGTTTCTATCTCGTTCTGAACCAAAACGCAACTTTTAAGCCAGCAAATTAAACACTTTTAACAACAACAAAAAACTTTTATTTTCCTCCTGCCCAGAGAGAGTGTCCTGTGCTCTTTTTTTCTGTGTTTTCTATTATAAACTTTAACTAAATAATTTTCTGTTGGCTTCTTTTTTTTTTTGTGTGTGTTTAAAGTTGACGTTACGAGGAAACAAAAAAAGAAAAGGAACAATTTTATTCAAAGCAAAGGCATGGCAATTCTTTAAACACACTTATTAACAAATACCTTGTTTACCACTCACATGATTAATCTATTTAGGATGGGCAGAAATGTGTCTTAGGTTAGACTAGTTTTTTGATTATAATTTAGAAATGTTTTGAAAATATTTATAATAATTTTTTGGCCATGCAAGTGTCATTTTCCAAATCTAGACTTTCTAGTTATCAAACACTTCTAAATTCAATAAGAAGAGAAAAGTCCCTAAGAAAGACAACTTTAAGGTATAATTTCTTATACTCAGATTTAGTTTTATCATTAGATTAATATCTTATACAGCTTCCAAAGGAGTTGAAATACTTAATAACTGTTATTTATTAAGGGCTAGTTCAAGTTTTCTCTCAAATCTCGTCACAAAATGTACATGGCCATATTTAGAAGAGTATAAGAAAAACTAAACAATAACAACTTTGCTTGAGCTGCTTTTCACTTTCTTCTAACTCACACACATATAAACGATTTCAAAACACAAATACACCACACACACACCTACACACACATATATTTATATATATATATTCTCGTACACCCTGTGCCAATTATGCTGACTTACTAAAATGGTGCATTGTTGTTGGTCGTCTACTTATTGTTGCTATTGCCCTTTGTTGTTTAAACTAATTAGGGGCCTACGCACCCGACTGCGATGTCCAAGGATTCTATAAGCCCACCCAATGCCACAACTCGGTGGGCGTCTGCTGGTGTGTGGACAAACATGGAGTGGAGTTCGCCAACACACGCACACGCGGCAAACCCAATTGCGGTGAGTACATATTCAACAAATTTCTAAATTTCATTGAAAAACAGTTATTACCAGCATCAATTCAATCTGCCGAAACTTGAGCCCTCTTCAATAACAGATACATTATGTATAGACATCAGTCAGTATAGAAAAACTGACATGACATAGTTAAAGTAAATTATTTATTAATCATATTTAGTTACAAAGTTGGCAGGCCAAAGCCAGATTAAATGTAAAAGCGGATTGTTAATGACTCGACACGTAATTAACACAGATATTCATACTTATACAAATTAATTTACAGTTTTTTCTGTTCTGTTCACATAATTCAATGGAATGTGAGTACAATTTATTCATCTCAATTAGTGCATGAGACTTATGGGAGAATTGCCTTTGATTCATGGAAATTTAATTTAAAACTTTGGCCTCAGAATTGGTTTACCTCACTCTAAAACCGAGTTCCGCGAATCGATTGGAAATTACACAACTTAGTTGCCTAGTTTAAGAATAAAACAGCAAGGACTAAAGCCAATTAAGTGTATAAATATTTAGGGATTCTCTTTGGGCAACAAAAACGATTGTTGTTATTGTCATGTATTTTTCCCTCGATTTACGGAAAAATATTATCTGCTCAGTGTTCGAGCTCGACCTTGCTTGATATTTCAGCATGTTTACGAGTTTCTTTGAAAAACATCTTGTTTACCAATGCGTATACGTAATCTGCTTTTATAGCAGTTGTCCACATTCATTGTTTCCGCCTGTTGAACCAGACCAGACAACCAGACAGTAAGGGCAAGCCTTCTCAAGCAACCCACAGGGACCGGACAGCAGATAGGCAGCTTAAGCTGAATTAATTCCACATTTAAGTTTGTTAAAGGACTGCAATCTGAAAGGTATATGTACATAAATACAGTAAAAGGGATCTGTAATTGAGTTTAACTATTAATATCACGCATACGCCATGTGTATCATACGAATGAATGCATAAATATAAGCAAACTTTCTTGTACTTGTCTATGGCAATTCCCTATTAGATATGCACACTCAAGAAACGAGATGAAAATAGATTAGTGGCCAAATCTATAAAAACTTAGTACACAATTCGGTTTAATATGGCTTTTAGGTTTATTAAAAGAAAGCAAATAATAATAATAATATTATGGCATGCATTTAATTTTCCGTTTGATGTTTCTTCTGGAAAAACCAAACCCAAAACAGAATCTGTGGTTAATAATGCTGCCTCGTTAACTTCCGACGACGAGGACGATGAAGGAGCTGATGATGAGGATAGCGCGGAGGGTAGCGCCGATCAGATGCTGGTTTTCTAAATGCCAAGTCAACAACTAAAATTGATTGGAAATCATACAGCAGTTATTCGCGGCTGGCATCTCAGCAAGTCAGCAAAGCGTTAAAAAACAAAAGAAAAAAAAAAAAAAAAGAAGTTTAATATTATTATATAATTGCAAAAAAAGAATCCGAAGAAAAAATGAAAGCAAACCAAATAAATGTGCAGTAGCTAAGTAAGCGTTTTTGAATAGAAACTAACTACATACATATATACATATTTACATAAAAAGCGAAAACAGCATAATACTCACACACACACACACACACAGATACACAAAGAAGCACATACACTCGCAACGATAGGAAACTAAACAAACCAAAAATCGCCATGGCAAAAAGAAAATAGTTGTAGCTTACCCTGGATTCAATGGTCACCGTGGTCAAAAGTTTTTGAGTTATTTGGTTTTTTTGGGTTCTCAGAGATTTTGATCTTATCACATATATATACAAATTATATATACTTACATATATATCTGGCCTTTCTTTCTGTCCTCTTCTGCAAAAAAATAAGTAAAAGAAAAAAAAAAAGCATAAATGCAAACAAAAAAAAAAAAAACGTATAACACACGCTAAGAATTCCGCCCAAAAGTATAAATTTATGTGATAGGTTTTTTGCAAAAAAGAAAGAAATGAAAAGTGAGAAAGAATGAACTACGAAAAGAAATATCTAACTGCATAAAGAAAGAACGGTTCACCAGCAGTAAATTGTCTGCCAGCTTTTTCCCTTTTGTTTCCTGTTTTCTGTGTGGTTTTTCTATGTTTTTTACCATTAAATTATTATATGACAAACTGCTAAATCGATAAATGTTAAATAAGGATACACCCACAATTATGTGAACAGAGAAGGATAGAGGATGTTGGAGGACGATGAGAATAATGTTGAAGATGGATGATGGACGTGGAGGATGGAAATTGAGAGATTGTAGTTGTGTGTAGTAGCTAATGATACTCATAGTTGCATATAAATGTTCATTTAGAATTACTGAAGCATACATTCAATATCACTCATGTCTACAGGAGCCATCATCTAGGTATAAGGTATTCAACTAGCCAATAACTTTGACAATTCCATACGATTGGGTCTATGATAGTTAAATCTTCTAAAGATCAATGCATATCTTAGTAAGAGACAACTACATATATTACAACTAGATAAACAATTGTCGATGTAATTAGTTAATTCAATACCTTGTCTCAAGATGTGTGGCACAACCTGTGCATGGTCATGTAAAGTATATATATATATATATACGTTACCTATATGTAGACAAGAAAGCACCAGGCTTAGCTTTGAGTTAATAGAAGAAAGGCAATCGATGGGCTAGGGATAACTCTACTTATATCTCACTTAACTCACAAAACGATAAGAATTTGCTACACTTAACTTGCAACCAAAACACACCGTAAAAATGAGATCTAAATTCCACATAATGCATATGATATAACAATATACGATCTATATATATAGACAAATATATATACATAAATTATATATAAATGTAAGTATATACAGTAAACAAATATGTTTTTAAGTCACATTCACAACACAGAAAAAAAAAAAACCAACAAATTTGGACAGCCGATTTAATCTTCTTTGGGAAAATCGGCATTTTTTCACTTAATTAACAGAAATTAAAAAGACAACAACAAAAAATAAGTAACAAAAATGCTTGAAAACCAAAACGAAAAAAAAGAGTGAACATAATTATATAGCCAATTGTAGTAAAAAAAAAAAAAAAAAAAAAAAGGAAAAAGCTAAGCCAGAAAATTGCTAATACAAAATAAAAAACAAAAAACTAAACTTAAAAAGCATATTAATTATAGCAAGAAACAAATATAACAATCATTTGGCGATCAAGTGAGAATATGAATATAAATCTATATATATATATATATATGTTTTCGGCTGCATTTAACAAATTATGAAAATTTCACAAACATAAAACGAAAAACAAACTCAATAAAAACCGACTATGTACTATGATGAATTTTGGAGATGATGATCATAAGGATAATGATGATGATGATGATTGTGTATTTATGTATGTACTATTTATGTACGTTGTGTATGTATGCATGTATGTCTTATGCAAATTGCATTAATTCGAGCATTAATATAAAACAAATAACTATCAGAAACAAAATGAAAACCAGCAAGAAAGAAACTAACTAACTTTTGGCACTTTAAATTAAATTTATGTTCATCTTGTCCCCTTCCCTCCTACTACTATCTACATACATTCATACATATGTATGTATGTATTATCCAAGAAACGAAATAGCATTTCTGATATATCAATTATATATCGTCATGAAAAAACATACATACACCTATAAACGATTTGCATTTGAATCATTATTTTGTGGCAAGAGTACATAAGTCAAGAGATTTTTCATATATTTTCATTTTTTATTACTTAATTAAACACTTGATATTAATTTATATATGAAATGAAATGAAGTGAAACCAATAAATATTATTTAATGCAATTTAAATATATACCAACATTATTTTTGATTTAATCCGAATAAATGGAATGTCCACTTTGAGATAAGGTAAGAGAGAAAGAGAAAGTGTCACATCTAAATATATATAAAACCGACTAAACCGAAGGAAAGCTAGTTTTTTATGCCGCTTTTGTGCAAAGAAAGTATATGATAATAATTAGTTACATCATTTTCTGGGAAGTGACATTATTTTGGTCCTTAAATAAAGGGCAACTTGTACGTCACCTGGAGAAACCTTTCAGATGCAACCAAGAACTCTTCCTTAAAGTAAAATTTACTATATATTTACATTTTAAACTCATCAGCTAAATATTTAGACCACAAATGCAGAGTATTTTAGATTGAGTGGACTCTTGTGACATTTAAATCAACAAATAATAGAGAAAAAGAGTAAGTATAGCAACTTTTTGCTCCATCACTCTGTCGCATTGTCAACAATAGTGCCAAGAATGCCACCGACTAACAATAAATTTGTTAAGCTAATTTTATGCGCACACCACCAACAGCAACAACAACAGCAGCAGCAGCGACATTTAAGAAGAGGCCAAAGCGCAACAGGCACACAAAACAATTATGGCAGAGATTTAAATAAATTTCAAGCCATGTAGATTAAGAGGTTCGGTCACAGGGGAAAGAGAGTGGGAGCGGGAAAGAGAGAGAGGGGGGATCACTGTTGACAACGTTGAATAGTTCACACGCTAGTTTTAAGTATGAGTTGACGATGGCTCATGGTTCATGGCGAATGCGACGATGACGACGATGTTGGTGGTGTCGGCGGTGTCAAGGGTGCAAACCGGCGGCAACTTTGGAGCATGTAGCTCAAAACGGAAGTTACTCGAGCAACAATTAAGAAACTGCACATAGATAGACACACGCATGCACACAGACATAGACACCCTTAGACATACTTGCCTTAACTTCTGAAGGGGGACATGCAAGTCAAAGTTGTTGTGAGCTGTTGTGTTGTGTGTTGGTTGATTTGTTTTAGTCTGACAGACTTTTTGACTGCAAGGCACAAACACAAAACACATACATAAATGGCAACACTTGCACACAACCACACCAGGCACACAGACGTAGATATAAAGGCGCCTAAAGAGAAATAACCCAGTGGAAAAGGAAATTAATGTGGCACTCGTGCAAAGGCTTGAAAATTTGTTTTGAAAACAGATGCACTTGATCTTTATAGTTCTTAAGATTAGTCAAAGTTTTGACTATTCACGACCATTTATAAGATGCGATTTTTAATTAGGTGAAGTAAAGATTTAAGATCTGATATAAGAAAGTAAGACTAAACAATCGATCAATAAAGACAGGGGTCCTTTAAAGAACTTCCCTGACAAGGGTATGTGCCATGGAAATGCCCCATGTCAAGTCAGGCATAAAAGAACACATGTTTCCCGGCACGGTCGACCTGACCTGACATCGACGCCGACACCAACTGGGCTGACTTTTTTGTTTTGTTTTTGTTATTCTTGTTGCTCAGGCTCATTTGCATAATTCAGTGAATCAGACAATGTGGACAAGTTGCATGTATGCAACGCCTGGTTGAGTTGTAGACCAACTCGACATGTGCCAAGTGTGAAAATGTATGAGTGGCACATTGTTTTGGTTTGCTGCTGCTACTGCTGTTGCTGATATCTAACCCCCTCACCCCCACCCCCACCTCCACCACCCTTCCGTATCCCTCATCACCTACTAAATACTCTGTGACTCTCGACTTTTTGGCATTTTTAATTAGGCACAACTTTTGCCATATGCCTTTTATATGTTTTTATTACTTTGTTTGTGTGTGTGTGTGTGTGTGCAGTTTGTAACTTTTATTTTCATGCGTCATTCAAGCGTCACTTGTTGACACAGACATACACTCATACACACACACACACACACACATGCACACGGTTTATAGTTCAAGGTGAAATGGAAAAGTTTGTGGGTCGTTGCTGGGTTGTTTTATTTTTTGCATTCGCATTTGCCACTTGCCATGGCTTTTGTTTATATCCAAAGCGTTAAAATTGTATACTCTTACCTTTTATGTAGAGTTCTAGCGTCGAGTCACGCTAACTAGTAAATGTTTTATGTTGTTTGGACCCTTTTTTTGATACCCAGTAGTCCATGGAGCCCAAGGCAGATGGCTTCCATGCCAAGTCTGAGGATGTTGTTATTTCAAAACAAACAATGGGTATCCTTGGGTCCATCATTGGTTTCAACATGAATATAGGCTGGGAATTTCCCATTGTTGATAGTATTTCTTGCTTTTTGGTGGACTGCAGTTTGGGTATGCAATTATTGCGCAGTTTTATGTGTCGTGTGGCAGCCTGATGAATTATTACGTATACGCAGTGAAACACGTAAAGAACATACTGCAGTAGCTAGCAGTAGCCGCCCATCCGCATTCACACACACACGCACATGGTCCATATATGTATATATACTTGAGTGCTGTTACGTACCATATCATCACATGGCAAATTTAGCAATTGCGTGTACCTTAATGTCAACAAGCAACCAAGCAAGACATTTATTTTTCTGAGCACTGTTTCTGTTTCTGTGGAATCGACGCCCAAATAACCTTGGCCAACTTCTTTTGCGGTTGCCAATAAGTTTGCAGAGGTCACGCACAAGTTGCCCTTTAATTAATTACTAATTAAATGATATACCTACAAATACAATGCACATACATACATACCAATTAGAGTCAACAAATTGCCTACAACATTGCGCATACGCCACATGTTACAGCAGCAAAAACAACCAAACAAAAAGACACACAACCAGACATGCATGTGTGTGTGTGTGTATATAGATTTGATGCAATACATAAATGAGAATCATCAACAACAACAATTTATCATTCGGAAGCTACAGACGTACGTACATACAACAAAAGGCAAACAAACATTGTCAACGCCAAAACCACTGAACTGTTAAAAGTGCTATTGAATCCAACAATAACAACAACAACCAGAACTGACAAGAAGAACGTACAAAACAAACGATGCTGGGGGGTCACAACTGTGCAAACAAACAGAGAAAGGGACAAGTCGGTTGCCAGAGACAGTCAGACAGACCGAGGAGACAATGAGGCCCATAGCTAACATGCATGGCTAGATACACAGATACAAATATACTTAAGGGTGTGGAGTGGGGTCTAACTACCTACCTACCTGAACTTATAGAAACGCATGTGCCAGGCCTCGCCCTCGCCCTCGCGTTAAATAGTTTGTAACCATCGAACAATTCGGATGGATGGTGGATACACTCCAGCGATCTAATCAGCAATCTCAGCCAACGCCGCGACGTTGACATGAAATTTCTCATACGCTCGGTTAGCCGCCTCGCTGCTTCTCGTCAACGCTCGATTGAAGCATCACTAGCTACCTGGCCTGCCCGCTCATTTGTGGCTTAGAGTGAGCTCAGCTTCAATTATTTGCAAGTCGAGAGTCGCCCGGTACAGACGCGTTCAAAGTGCATTTACCTAATTAAAAAGAGAGAACAAAAAAAAACCCAAGAGGAAAATATAATACATAATCCATAAATACAAATGCATTAAAATTGTTTTCGAATAATTAGTGAGTGCTGCGATTGCCCAAAACTGTGTTGAATACATAACAAATTTTATTGGTTCCATTAATTATTCATGGGAAAGTTGAAAAGGCTCGAGGACTACATGCAAATAGTTACATTCGAGCATGTGTGTGTGCGAAAAGTGTTAAATTGTGGCAAACAACTTGTACAAACTGCAATATTAAGCAAACAAAAACTAAACGTTAATATTGTAATCCATACCCGTGTACGTGCATTAGCCGAAATTCAATCAAATTGCAATTTATTGGTCCGGCCTACAAACTAACATGTTCACATAAAATCATCATGCCTTCTCGTCCAGCATTGGCAGCCTCCGCCGGGATGGCCTCATGGCTGAGTGGCCAATTAGCATATACAATCATTTTCCTAATGCTACAACAAAATGCAATTGGTGAGTTCTTTAGATTTATGATTGTTTTCATACTGACCGTGAATTCGATCCATTGCATGGAATTCAATATTTACCAACTGCTATGTAATTTTCATATTTTTAGTTGCTTATCTAACGCATTGATAGCCTAACACGGTTGCTGCTTGCACAATATTAGTTAGTTTAAACATTTTGTTTTTGCGCTTGTAAGTAATTTGCATTCAATAGCAAAATGTGGAAGCGGTTTGAGTGTTAAACAAAAACGCCATAGATCAATTTACAATAGAATGCTAGAGGCAACGAAAAATATTGCACATTGAGCGGATTTAGATTGTATTGAAAGTAAGCGTACTTGACGTTCGAGTACTCTCACAATATTTTGCACGTGACTGAAACTGGGAAAATACTCGAGACTGGCATGAAAGTTAATGTTTTGAGATAGCATCATATAAGTTAATTATACAAATTTGAGAAGTAAATCTTAAATTTAAAGCGTTAGAATGTAACGCGTTTTTATAATAATGAATAGAAATTCGTGTATACATACGTCAATAAAGTTGCCACTTTGAGCTTTCATTTTATTAGTCCATGTACTAAGACTGTAAGACATCATTACTGAACTCTCTTCCTTTAACTTCTATAGACAATTGCCAAATTATTTACAAATTTTGAATTGTAATTTAAACGAAATGTAAATATTAAAGCCCAAAATACCCCATAACTCATAATAACTTCCAACCAAATCTTCTCTAGAAAGTATCAAACAAAGTTTTAAAAGACACCATTATGCAATTCCATGAAGAACTTATCAATATTGTGTTTAATTAAAAAATACATTGTTTATTTTAGAAACATATAGAAGAATGTTATAGAGGACGGGTAATCTTTGGGATAAGATATTCCCACGTAACGACAAGCAAAAAAAAATCATTGGTTACTTGAACATCGTTAATATTTGACATCTTCTACACAGAGTGGAATTCGAATTATAGTAGATTCTATCATTTGGGTTTTAAGCCATTGCCATAATTCGTTGCATTTAATTGTAAGAGCCAAAGGGATTAAGCTGTTAAGAAGGACATCAGATGACCTCTAGAGAGAAAGCATTAGTTTGTGCATTAAAAAGGATTATGCCACATGAAATACACAAATTCAGGTCATAAACATCCCTTTCTTTCATGATTTTAAAAAGTGTTCAACCTTGGCTAATCCAGACAACATTTATTATGATTGTAGGTATTTTTAATGCTGACAATTTTCTTGCTTTTTATTTGTCAACTTCCATTCAATGGTAAAACATATATATTTTACTTTAACACTTATTAAAGATAATTATTTACATTTCCATTAAAACTGTAGTTATGGCCAAAAGTCAAATACTTTGTTATTGCCCAAAGTTATGTCATATGTCGCTAATGGATATATTTAAATAACAAGTTTTTCCTACAACTATTCACTGCTTAGTTATGCATAAAAATTGCATATTATTTATTCGATTGACTGATGCTCATTCTCGGCATTATTTTGTACGCTAAAATGTAATTGATATGCAGCTAAGGCAACCGAGGCAAAATAATAGCCCATTATGAATGATCACTGATGAGCAATTTGAAAAATGTTTGGTTTTCAATCAAGTGAGGCAATACCGGCGATTCAGTCAGCTTCATCAACCGTCAAATAATTCGCATATTTTCCACCCACTCCTCTTCTCAGTGGCATTGCTCCTCAAATGTCCATTGCATCAGATGCAATTGCAAAAGATTGTAGGATTCCGTCCACCGTTGGACTATCTGAGTGACGGCAATTTGATATACGCGCCACCGACAGCAAGCAATTTCAAGGATCGGGATCGACTTGGAGACGATGAGCCGCCAGCTAGTCAAATGTGTTGGAGAAGCTGCAACAATGATCCAGACTGCATGGCATATGTCCTGCTATTGGATACCAATGAATGCTATGGTTATTCATATTTTGAGCGTACAGGTCGATATATGGCTATAGCCGATGAGTTGCCACTGGTCCCCGATGGCGAGGCCATATTCTACGAGAAGATCTGCCTGCATGGTGAGTTTCACCAGATTGCCCAAAGACCTTGATTTCTATTGATGTTGTTGGTTTTTGTTTTCGCAGTTCCCGATACGTGCAAAGGTCGTCTATGGGCGCTGACCAAAATTCCTGGAACCAGTCTAGTATTTCAGACTAAAAAGATACTGCCTAAGCTGGTCACGCGTCGTGAATGCGTCGAGAGTTGTTTCTATGAAACCAAATTCAAATGTTTCTCCGTATCGTTTTCCCCCTCGTTTCGGAATAATCGTGGCCGGTAAATATCTGTTTTGTTTTTAAAATTAATTGCCTTGAATTAATGAATTGCATTTAAGAATCAAAAGCTTTTCACTTGATTATGATATCATGATTGTTGTGCCGAAAAGTGAAGTCATAAATCACATTGAGCTAAGCCGAACCTCATCTCTCTCTCATCTCTTTTTTGTTAGCTTTCCCGATGCGGGTCGTAGTCGCCGTCTTCCGTCCCATGAGATTTTGGGTCGCTGTATGTTGAGTGACAAGGACAAGAACATACAGCCTGACGCTTTCCGGGCGGCGCCCTTCGATGAGGAGTATATGGAGAACCAGTGTCACCAGCGTCCAATCGAGAATGACAATTGCTCATATGAATTGTATGCCAACAGCAGTTTCATCTCCGCCGAAGCCAAATATTTGGGTCTAACCCAGAAAGAGGTGTGTTCCCCAACAGTGGCGGCTCTACGGGGCGTGAAATTAGCAAAACTTCCAGCCTCTCCCAGAAGGGGGAGACTTTTTTAACGCTTATAAGAGTTAAAAAGGGGTAGATGGGTACCCTCCAATATTTACACCCACATAGATCCGCCACTGTCGTCCAAACCTACGCGTCGCGCACCAGCTGCCGCGCATTATGATTGTAATCGATGGGTTGTGGGAATAATGATTGATTGATGACCTTTTCCTTGTGTATAAATTGGTATTGGTATTGCAGTGTCAGGCGCTTTGTAGTCGTGAATCCAAGTTCCACTGCCAGGGAGTCTCCTTTTACTATGTGAATCAGCTCAGCCCATCCGAGTGTCTCCTGCATTCGGAGGACATTGTATCTCTGGGACCGCGTAGTCTGAAATTGCGAGAGAATTCGGTCTATATGCGACGGGTCAAGTGCTTGGATGGTAAGTGATGTCCATCATATGAGTGAATTTCTTTGTTAATAGATTTGTGTTTCCTTCATAGTGCAGGTTTACTGTACCCGCAATGAGATGACCATTGGCTATAGACCAAAGGACTGGTTTGCTGGCAAAATATACGCCAGCATGCACTCCAAAGATTGCCAGGCCCAGGGCACCGGCAACGAATCTGTTCTGCTGACCTTGCAAATCGGCAGCGAGGCTAAGGAGAATCGTTGCGGCGTTCTTCGAGCCTATGAGATGACACAATCATACCAAAGGCAAGTCGATAACTACTCGTAAATAATACGATTGAAATTCATAGCATTCCATTTTTTTCCAGAACTTTTATTTCCGCTCTTGTAGTCATCCAGAATAATCCGAATGTTCAAACCCAAGGCGATCGGCTCATTAAAGTGGGCTGCATCCTAAGCAATGCGACTGTTGCCTCTTCGCCGGGATTGACTGTTCGAGATAGTAGTTCTGATGCTTCAGAACATGTACCCAGTGCAATAGCACTGGAATCGTCGCTAGAATACGCTGATCAGTAAGATGAAATCTACTATAAATGAATGATCCCAATTTAACACTCTTTTACAGTACCTGGGAACACCAGCCAGATTCGGATCCGCCGCTTCCTCATCCAAAGATAACACTACAGATAGTCGATCTGTCGCATCAACACGAAACCAACGATGTCCAAATTGGACAAAACCTTGAACTCCAAATAGTGGCGGAGTACAGTCCAATACAGTTGGAGGAACAGTTGGCTCCTTTGCCCGACTTCCGTGCCACCTCGTTGGTGGCTAAGACCCAGAACAATGAGAACTACATACTGCTGATCGATGAGCGTGGCTGTCCTACCGATTCCAGCGTTTTTCCAGCTCTGGAGCGTATACGCACTCACTCCAAAAATATATTACGGGCCCGATTTCATGCTTTTAAGTTCTCGGGATCGGCCAATGTGAATTTTGACGTAAAGATACGATTCTGTGTGGATCGTTGTGCCCCAAGCAATTGTGCCAACGGCAGCGGATCAAGAAGCAGACGTCAAGTGGACCAGGTTGAGCGTTTAAAGGTTCAGAACCCGGTTTATATTTCCACCGTGGTGGATGTAGCTCCAAATGACACAGGTGTGGGTAATCAATCTAACCAAGGAAACGTAAGTCACCAAGTTGAGCTGCCGCTAAACTACAACCTGCGCGTCCATGGACCCGATCAGACCAATAGCAATAGCTATTTGTACGGCGAACGTGGCGTGCTTCTCATTGCCGGTATAGACGATCAGCTACATCTGGACAATATTTGCATCAACCAAAGCTTGCTGATTGCCCTTTTTATTCTGTGGCTCATTTGCCAAGTGGCTCTTCTCTTTGGCTGTGGCATGGTGCTGCAGCGATACCGAAGGCTGGCTAAGCTCGAGGAGGAACGGCGACGACTACATGAAGAATACCTAGAAGCGAGACGCGTCCACTGGGCAGATCAGGGCGGTTACACGCTTTAGCTGCTCTGTATAAAATCATGTGTATTTAATAAACTTATACGTATCTTACAATACAAGTGGCATGGGTTGAAAATCAAAATGAGGGCCTAGGAGCTCTTTTTGGGGTCGTAATGTTCCCACTTGCGATGATTAAGCATACTAAAGTCCTTGCAGTTAACGGCTATCTTGCGCAAATATTCAGATAACTTGAGCAACTCCGTATCCTTGGAGCGATTCAAGTGCGCCTGACGAAAGGCACGTATTTTGAGGCCAGATTTGGGATTCATTAAGAAATTCCGACGAATGTCATCAAACATAATGGTATTGCTCGAACTATATTGCTTATACAAAGCCCAGATAACGCCCAAGGGCTTTACATCCACCACTCCACGCTCTGGCACATGAACAGAGATCATTGCATTCGAGTCGAGGTAGAAGAGAATCTTGTAATTTTCGTGATTTGCTACGCCTAGAAGGCGCATCTTTTCCTCGATCCAACGCATGCTGGTGGCCGACCAAATCACAATGTCATAATGTTCATAGGCAGAAGTAAGAAACTCGTGCAGGTATGGGCGCATCAATTCGGTTCCCGTCTCGGCCGGCGAGCGATGATCAAATAATGTGTAATCTATATCGAGCACCAAAAGCTTTTTGCCCTCCCGAGGTTGCGATAGCTCAGTTATCTTATAGTCTCTGACCCGGCGCTGGATCTTAGCCAAATACACGGCTGAATTCTCGACCGATTCCTCACGATCTTCTGCATCATCGAAATCATCCACAACATCGCCAATGTCATCGGGCAGGCTGCATGCATCTTCAATGTCCGCCTCGGTGGAGCCCACCATCATTAACTTGAAGTTTGGTTTTAATTCCAGGGCGCTAATCTTTACATTATCTGCTGCCGGTTTACCTAACAAATGGAAAAAACTATATAAGTTTACCAGCTCAATTGGAAAATTGCCAAATTTACCCTTGTGCTTGAGATTTAGGAGCTTCTGGCGCTCTGGCCTAACTTGAGTCTTGCGGTAAATTTCATGACGCAGCATTTCCACTGTGTCCTGGTCTGTGAGATCCACAATTTTGTATTCCTTACCGCTCCATTTTACAACGACAACAACTTCCTTGACCTCCATTTCGCTACAACCTTAAACTAATTGGAAGCCAATTTCAAAATAATTTATGACAGAGTTGAACAAGAACTAGAGATGACAAAAACTGCAGGTTTCGCAGTGACAGTGATTAGTCCGTTATATCGTTTATTGCCCATTGACGTTAACTAGGCTTGCATTCTCCACTACAGGCATCTCAGCTTTGCTTGAATTTTGATGTATTATTTAATTTAAATGTTTATTAGCATTGTTCATCTCTAGTGTCGAATCTAAGTGTATCTACACTTTAAAATGTTTATCTACGTGTAAGATGTATGCCGTAAAATTTGTCCAGTTATCTACCCCATCTTTTTAATCGATAGACTGTTACATTTCAAACTTTTATTAAATTTAAAGTATTAAACAAGATTTCGTTAATGTAAGCAGATAAATTAAAGCATTCATCTTTGAGTGTTTAAAAAACACAGAATTATTTAATACACTGGCGATCGTATACATTTTGTCATGCTATCGACTGCAATGCAATGGGCGCTTCCTGGTGATTCTAAATCGAAATATTGTATAATGTGCCAACTTGCTGCATGTTTATAGCACTCACAAATATTTTAATTTTTATGCTCGCTATAGTTGTCGTTAATCAGCATAACATATCGATTATACCTCTAGTACGTTAGTTATCGGGATCGGACTATCGGGCGCGTAATTCGAATATAATAGGGTGATTACAATTTGAAAATATATCGTTTTTAGTGGCGATCGGTTTAGTCGCCATCCAAACGAGTTGAAGTGCAAACGTCTCAAGCGGAAAATCAAAGTTGTAAAGTTGCAAGCCACAAATGAGAGCGAGAGCAACGCCACATTACCAAGTTGAATAAAGTTTAAAGAAGCAAGAATTTGCAACAAATCGAAATAAATCACGGATCTAATGAATTATGCGCGTGACTTGGGCAAATGCCACATAATTTATATACGTACATACGAAATTTGCATATAGCGTAGTAGAGCCAAGACGGCGCGATCTTAAAGTTAACCCACTTTCTAAACGACCAAATTGAAAATAAAACCCCAAAACCAGCAAGCAGCAACAACAACAACGAAACAAATTAACGAGCAAATAATTTTGAATTGTGAATAAATAACTAATACAAAAGCGTTAAGGTGCAAGTGATTCATGGGAAACGATTATTTTTTCTGTGTTTTGTTTAAAAAAATAAAAAGTGCACAATCGAATTCTAACTAAAATCTACCCGGGCTCCACCCCCAACTAGTGCAACAAACAAAAAATCGGCTAAAAATACGAAATATTTCTTAACGAGAAAAAGTTGAACTGAAAACGATAGCGTTACCGGAAAACGTTCCATCGCCCCCGCTTCAGGCACTCAATGAAAACCGCAGCAGGAGTATAAGTTACACCTACAGACCACAACGCGACGACGGAGGTGAAGAGAGGGAGCCTTTTTGCATTCCCTTTTGAGCCACGAAACGAGTTAACGAGACGCGTTCAATAGACGTGCTCCATAGCTTCAATCGACCAACAACTACAACAACAACAAAAGAAAACGAAAAGGAACAACAACCCAAAACGATTCAACGGACGGGATCTGTTTCATGGTTGCATATTTCATAATCTGTGCTTAAGCATAACCTTTTTTGGTGTATGTTTAGACCATAAAAAACTTGCTTTTGGCCATCGTCTTAGCCTGGTTTCGCATTTCACCCCGAAAGCACAACAACTTGTTGTCGGCCAATAATTTCTTTTACTTTTTATTTCGCCCTCTTGTTGGATAATTATTACTTTACCGTGCTGACGCTGAGAGATTTTTCCTCTGCTTTTTTTTCGGTTGGTCTGCATAAACAACCAGCGGGTAAGTTTAAGCATTAATTATTTATTTAATTTGAAAAAAAAAACCAAAGAAAAATAACAAAAAATGTTTACCGAAAACAAATTTTAACTGAAAAAAAAAATATTTTTGTTATTTGATACCAACAATTCTTTGACGGTTGTTAATATATCTACTAACAGTTGGTAAAGCTATTTTCTTAGCCACATTTTTATTTATATAGAAAAAAAGTTACAGGATTTCAAGTGAAATATGTTTTAAAATAATTGGTGCAGAATTTGTTAGGAAAACGATAAATTTCCTAACATATTTAAACAATTTCGTGCCGAACCCAAGAAGTTCTGTAAAATAAGAACATATTTATTCAATGCATGGCAAAACATTTACTTGGCTCACTGTAAAGTGAAATTCGAGAGTTTGGTGTAAATTTGACTCCCCTGAGAAGTCTTACAAATGCAATTTAATTAATTTTTTTCACTTTTTAATGAGTTGAGCAACAATTAATAATTCAGATATCTGAGCTACTTGAATTGATAATGCTCATAGACAAACAAAGTGTAGAAAATGATTAATGATGTACATATATAAAGATAATTCGCAAACCTAAACACTAAGCCATCAAAAGGAACATCCGCTTTAATCTATTGCAGTTGCAGTTGTTTGTTACTTTTTATGTTTATTTTAAAGTTTGATTCATTCTACATTCCCAAGTGAAGACAAAAATAAAAATTGGCTATAAAGTTCAAGTCGTAAAACGTGTTTCGATGGCCAAGTTGCTGCTCCTTCTCCATTTTTGGTTGCACTTTAGTTTTAAGGCGTGGCATAGGGGCGGAACATAGTCAATCATTTGTCCAGTTTCATTCATATGTATTAACTGTTTGGCTAGACACTTTCACAAAACTTGTTCAAGCAAAATATTTGTTGAGCATTGCATTTTCTTTTATGGTATCTAGTTTTTTTCTTCTTTTTTAAAATTGAAATTATTGTAGTAGTTTTTTAGTGTTTTTTTTGTTTTTCGTTTCACAAACAAAGGCAAATTAAATGAACAAACAAGAAGTGCATTTTGGCACGAACAATGTTTGGATTGGAGGGAGGAGCAGCAAGGTGAGTCAAGGCAAGAAGAAAAGTTACGCAGGTGAATTTGAAGTGAGCTCAGCTCATAATAATTATGCACATTAAACTCGCAACTTTCAAACTGATTTTACCTAACATTTTCAAAGCACGCACTTTTTGTTATTTTCTGTTTGTGTTTTGTTTCATTGTTTATCGTATATGCATTTTAATTGTTGCTATTGTTTGTCCCCAAATGTTTGCATAACAAGCGAAACTAAAAATGTCCATGAAACGTTGAAGCTGAATAAAGATTTCTTATCAAAGCAACATCAATGCTAAAGAGTCTGCAAGCCTCCCACATTGATAAATAGTTTTCTTTAAATGGCAATAGATGAATTTGAAAAACAAATTCGTGAAAACATTAACAACTTTTGTATATTCATATTCATTTACAATATACTCAAATTAAACACTACAAGTCGTCAAAATATATGTAATAGTCAGATTATAGTCGTTTTCGTCCATATAAACATTCAGATTTGACAGATTATAAGTGTTATAAGTAAGAAGTTTTCCTACTGCAATACTTAAAATATTTTTATAAAATTTAGAATACTATTGTTTCTTTTTAATGTCCAATGGTCTACAAAATTTCATAAAATTTGAACTTCAATTAGCCAAGATAAACATTCTTGACCGCCAAAATGTTTTTTTAAAAGGCTATCTCGCGCCTGAATGAGATAGGTGACAAGAATTTATTGTACAAACAAGTTTGTTGCAACGATTTATCATATTCCCTTAATAAATAAATAACATTTGGGTGCACGTTTTTAGTTATCGTCTTTGTATCCTCAGAAATCGGCTTTATATCCTCTTAATCCATTCAGCTCCTTCAGATATTTTTTTAAATATTTATCTAAAATACGATTGATCGTTTCATTATCACTCTTAAAAAATGTTCAAATAAAAAGCAACAACATAAATATTACTCCTATGTACATAGATATTTCTCTCTGCTAATGGTCATAGTTCAATTTCCTGTCTTCACACCTTTGTGTCACCTGCAAATAACTCAGAAAGAAAAGAGAGCCAACAACTGTAAATCATTTGCTTGTTTGTTAATTTTTTGTTGTATTTAGTTTCCTTCGTTGCTTCGCTGCTTCCCCCTTTTTGGTTTACTCTTTCTTTCTTCATATTTCGCTTTACGCGCCACGGAGAAAGTTTTTTTTTTGGTTGTTTTTCTTTTTTTGCAAAAAAATAATACCCAAAAACAAAAACAAAGAGTCTTGAGTGAGTATGCAATGGAAATACACACATGTTTGATTTATATAAGATATTATTATTGTATTTGTTGTGGTTTTGGCATTAAAAACGCATAACAATTAATTGTGGAAAAACGTAAAGCTTAAATGAATATAAATCAAAAGTGGATGACACCAAACGCAATCAACATGGAAATTTTGCAAAAGCCATCTTCTTCTACTGGTTTCATTCAACATTCCAAACATTAAACAAAAAACAAAAAAATTACTTAATTTATGCCACAAATGTCTTCACGACACTTTCTACTACACCTTCAAAGCGAAAAGATAGATGGAGAGGGCGCGAGAGAGAGTGGGAGAGAGAGCGGGTGTAGGGTGGTGGGGAGAATGTGGACTCTTGCATAAGTGGATCGTTGCCTCTCTACATAAACACATGCAAATCGCGTGCGGGTCTGGGCCCCTCCCAAATTACATCAGATTCCCCTCAATCCCCCCCCATCACATCACTCATTGACATCAGGTCAAAGTTGTATATATATATACACAGCTGATAAAAAACAGAAATTATGAATCAATGTGAAATTGTGTTTGTAAATACGCCAAGTGGCCTTCTGAATTGACCCCTCATTATTGGCTTTGGGCTTTATCAGCGGCAACCATTCCCGCAATTTATGTATATTCTTGAGAGTTGGTAAATGGGAAAGGGAATTCTCAAGTGCCTTGATCCAGATTTCGGAGAGACAGATGAGAAAGCAACATTTTTCATTTCTATTTTTGTAAAAACAAACTCAAAACATTCCAAAACATATTCATTTTGTTTGAGGGAAGAAAGAGAAGGTGCAATAAATGAGCTGACAATGAGGAATTGGATGATTAATTTATTCTTGTTTTTGTCCCATAATGAATATAAGGAATAAGCATGTTCAAAACACTTTCTTTCTTAGTCTTAGTCTAAAATATTAAGAGTATAGATATAGAGAAATGGATCTGGGATTAATATTGGTCTTACCCAGAGTTGATCTTGGACTTCTAATAGAAAATTTCTCTAGTTTTACAGAGGATCTGCTCGTGAGACATCTTCTGTAAGCCATCTTGCATATTTTAACTTAAAATTTTCCATGGCGAAGCCTCCATCCCAAGAGATGTTCGTGTTACCTCTAATGTACAATGTAGTACTTACTAATAACAATAATAATAGTATAAAAAAAAAAGTGTTAATGTTAATTCAATTACATGCAGTAAAAGTAAATTTACCTTGTTTTTCGACTTCAATGAGAAATCAAGTGCAGACAGATGATAAAAAGGTGAAAAATGAAAGCGTTCTTAATTGCAAGTGAAGGCAATTTTCAAATGTGCCTCATGATTATTTCCACTTGGTTTTTTGGTTTTGTTTAACAATATTTATGTGTATTGCATGTGCATGAAATTCAATATTGAAAAACAGATCAAAATAACTTTAAAAAGTAGAGAGGGAGAGAGAAAACGTCACAATCGAATGAAAATTTATTTGCGCATGCGCACGCCAACATCAAGAGCCAACCAAGTGGCCAAGTGAAGCTCAACCTCAGCTACAGTTACCTATGATTGCTGCTCAGTAACTCCATCTCCATCTCCATTTGTATCTGTATCTGTATCTGATCGGCAAGCATCTTTCACTCTTGGCAACACTTTCAACTCCCATTGCATTGAATATAATTGAAAAGCAAAGTATGGCGGCAGCAAAAGATAAATTGAATTATAATTTCAATTATGAACCGTTAAAAGCGGAAGAAAAGCCATAGAGTAATGCACACACAATGAGCAACAGCAGCAGCAGCAGCCGAGTGAGAAAGAAAGGCCACAACTGTAAATGAGGTTGAGGCCATAGAAAAAAGCACACACACTCACTCACAAACATTAAAAATAAAGAACAGATACAATCTGAATGTCTTTCCATATGCCTCTGTATTCTACCCATCATCACCAACTGGTTCTCCCCCCCTTCCTCTCCCCTTTGCATTTGTCTGTCAATCAAAACGAACAGTAAAATGCTTCTAACGCCAGGCTTCTCAATCTCAATCTTGGCTTGTTTTAATTGCCGCCTTAATGGCTCTTGCCCCTTGGTTAAACCCTAAAAACATCAATAGCAAACATCTATGTATGAGCCATAGCCATGTGGGTCAACTGACAATCGTCATCGTCGTCGTGGATGTTGCTACAGTCATAAGTTGTGGTCAGAAAGTATTATAAATGACCAGCTGTCAGTAATCATTGTTTTTTTCTTCACTTTTTAGGGAAAACATTTTGTAAAGTTTTATTAAACTTGCATCTGCCTAAAACTTGCATAATCATAATCATAAAAAACATAAACCACACACAAAAATCCAATAGAAAAACTGCAATTTACTTTCAATTTGATATTGTTGTCGTTGTTGCTGTTGTTGTTGCTGTGTCTTTTTATGGGAAGTCTTAGACAAATTCCGAAATTTTTGTTTTGGTTATAACCTTGAATTGTGGTTCGGTGGTGTATTTTGGTGGCTAGTTGTCTTTGCATGATTTCATCATGTTGCCAGTTTCACACCTTTGTTTACCCTGCATAACAATTAGAATTTGGGTATACTCGATATAACCCAAACTTTAGCTGAGATCTTAGAGAGTTTGGAATATGATCGGATTAGGAGGGGACTGATTAACCCCTTACTAAGTACAGGGTATCCCTAAAGTCGTCACTCTAGTATTAGGCCAGGTTTTTGTCAACTGCCTGACAATGTCTCACCGGCTACTTGGCTCATTATAATTTTCGCCACAATATCGATGACTAAACAAACTCAATCAGGTTTTGCCCCTAACAGTCATAAATTTGGTGTTATTATTTGTCTGTTTGTTAGAATTTTTATTTCATTTCACAGATTGATTGTGGTAAGTTGGGCTTTTCTGTCTGTGTACTTAATTGCCATGTTAGCATGGCCAAAACAGTTGTTGTTGCTACTGCTGTAAGTAGATGGCGCCACTTGGCACTAGCCAAGTTAATAATTGAATTTGTTTTTTTTGCACTTGTTACATTTCGTTTTTACAATGCAATTTTGATTCGCATAATTATTAACTCATTGAGGCATACAGTTGGCAGTTGTTGGCAATTTCCTTGTTGTTGTTATTGTTGGCAATCGATGGCCATCGAGTTCCGGCTGTCCGTAGTCTCAACCACCCCAAGCCTCCCCGCATATCCATAGTCAAGAGCGCTTGGCTCGGACCTAATAATAATGGCCAATAATTGCAGGCCACGATTTTGAAAAAGAGAGCCGCAAAAACCGACGCACCGACCGACCGACCGATCGACTGATAGACAACATAAATAAATACGCTTAATCAAAAAGAAAAACAACATTGATTGGCCATTGGCCGGGCCATAAAACTAGGTACATACCATCTAACTAGCCCTCTATTTCTTCGTATTAGGAGCATTGCCAGTGAGATCCCTCTTAGTCACGTTCAGTTTCTGCCAAAAGTATCTCGCATGGTTTATTTTCTTTTATTTTTATTATAGATTGTCTGCAAAACGAACTTTATGATTTAGTGGCCGCTTTTCAATTGAATTGGACTTGGCAATTTGTGGAGGAGCAGCTGGAATCAAAAGCACGTGCAATATATATACTATATGTATCTTTGAGGCATGCATAGTAAATTTTTCACTCAAAATTCTGAACGTCTTTGCTTTGAGGAGGGCATTTGGCGCCTGGGAATAGAATACTGGCTTTATCCCAGTGCCAAATAAAGCATTTGGCTTGGGTGCGGCAAAGTCAGTCTTGGCAGTCATGGCAGTCTTGTCAGTGGTGGGTGGAGAGGAGGGGAAGAGGGTTAGGTTTTGACTTCGCTTGACTGCCATGCTGTGGGCGGGCAGCAGTTGCCTGCCTAGTTGCAACGTGTGGCAAGTGAAAACATTTTGAAAGTCGTTTTAAGTGCAGCGTGAAATGTTAGATTGTTTCACTCTCAATGCATCAGTATATCTACGTGTGTGTGTGTGTGTATGAGTGTGTATTTTTTGAGTAGTTCAAATTGGCCCCGTTGGCAATATTTCGAAATGTGTGTGTGAAATTATTTTCCTCACTTTTAGCCTGAAACAAACATTTAGTTAGGTCATGGTCGAGATGCTTTTAGTTTAAAGGAATTTCATTCCATTCCTCATTCCCAAAAAAACAATTTTAAACAGATTTCCTTCATTCCATCATGGCTAACGATTATTGCATTAGACTCTGTCTCTCTGTCACATAGTCAGATTTTTGCAATTTCAGTTTCAATTTCCTGTTTAAACTCAGCAGACGAATCAAATAGGAAAAGATATGAAAGTCAAACACATCCCTTAAAAGATTTCAAAATGGGAAAATTCTGTCCATAGATTAAGTTAATATATTCTTTATTAGAAATTATCATGTTAATGTAAAGTATATTAATTTGTTATGCAAAATAAGTGCAACATTCCATTTGATTAGTTGTTCGATTAATAAATAATTAGAATTTACACTGCAAAAATTGGATTAAGAACTCAAAAGCCATTGAAATTGATATATTTTTTTAATGAGCTGTACTTCTATAAAAAAAATCGATTAGATTTAATTAAAAGTCACATGTAATTGGCATTTCCAATTTTATGATCCATTGGTTTTTCTTCTTCTATATTGTTTCTGTTTCTTGTTTTTTACTGTGCATTGAGTCACCCTGTTCGACTTGTTTGCGCAACAATTAAACACAATTTTACAATTTTATGCAATTAAATATTGAAAACTCGTTCGCTCTGACGTTGGGCGATCGTTGGTTGCTTGGTTGGCCAATCGATTCCCCCTTGTGAACAAGACTTCCGCACCCAAATCTAATGGAAAATAATAATGAGTTAAAAGTAACTTTAGCTACTGATTTGACTTGCAATCATCATCAGGTTTGGGCATGGAAAATGAAATTATTTCACCCATATCCATAACTAAATGAACAAATGAACAAATGTTTCTTAATTAATAATTTAAATTGTTTTTCAGCCTATGTTTTGTTGTTTGGTGTTGACCAAATCAAAAGAGATTTGCTGCAATTAGTATTTAGATAGTAATTGAAACTAGCAACTGGCAACTGGAAATTATGCAATTAACGATATCAAAACGAAAGCGAAAATGAAGTTGAAACTAAACGACGAGAAACAATTTCAATTTGGTTTTTTAATTATGGCACTGTGGCAAAGCATTTCAATTTGGACTTAGCCTCACAAAAAAAAAATCCTAAGAGTTATTGCACATAATGCCATAAGCCGATTTTGGTAATATTTCTCCAACTTCCTGCTCAGACTGAACAATGCCTGAAGAGCAAGTCGCACTTAAACGACTTTGTAGTGCGTAATCCATAGATACGTGGGCACTGATGGGCGTGGTCTCTCCTCAAGCTAAAGTCAAATGTATGTATCATGTCGACTCTCAGCATTCCATCTCATCTCAACACTGTGGATAGGATGAATGACCCCATTGCCTCCTATCGCAGATACAGATACATTGCATCTGGATCATCTCTCGCACTTGAGTGTTTTCAATTGCTACTGTGTAACCCAAGATCAGCCGCAGAACCATCTAATGGCTAGTTGCCCAGGCATCATCTTCTTCGACTTATGACTATAATTTGATATTTTTTCCTAGACCTTCAGCATATTATTACACTTTAATGCATTTGCCCTCAAATGCTTTTTTTCAAAGCCCTTGACTATAGTCAATGTAATTATGCTCTTAGACAACCTGATTCTTCTCCTCGGTGTCTAGTTTTCACTTCTAAATGCATCTAATTCTTAGGGAAACGGATGTCCAATGATATCTTTGGGAGAAAAACTTATAAAAAGAAACCATAGAAAAGGTTTTCTACTGCTAAAATCATTTAGCTTCAAGGCACTTGTCCTAAATTGGATTAAAAGTGACCATTCCTTATTTAATTGAAAATATTTTTGAAATATGAGTCGTTAAACAAAAACTTTTGAAACGTAATTGCTTTGTAAGTTCAAGGCTTAACAATTCATTTCTCAATTGAAATTTTAACCATAGATTTTCTTGAATAATTTCACAATTTAATGCTTAAACTATTAGAAAGGTCATCTTTGTTGTTGATTGTGAAAATTTGTAAGCTTATCACTTTTTGTTAGTCATCTTGATGATAATGATGATGATAATCAGCCAATGACCGCTTTAGCATTCGTTTTTCCCTTTGTTTTTCATTGTGAAAAGCCAGTCAACTGACCAGAGATGGACTGACCCTTCCCTCTCCCATTGGCAAATGCTAAACAATACAACCATAAAAGAAGATTTTTATGCCTTGCTCTTGACCGGTTTGTACAGCTAACTCTATGGATCGAAGTAACAACAACAACAAGTTTGCCGGCTCGTCAAGTCCGAAATGAAGCCAACAATGGGTAAAGCAAAAAACGGCATATTTTGCAATACGACGAGGTCAAGGGGCATCAAAAGAGAGGGAGAAAAAAATAAATATTCACCAACCTACAATCAAATCTGATTGACTACTGAAAATGCAGCAAATGGCTTAGATATACACATCGTAGTTAAAAGAGCCATGAAGACCCATTAACCTTAGATTATAGTTTAGCTGGCTGCGTTTTGGCTAGCATTTAATATTCAATTTGTTTGTTTTCAGTTTGCACATACTTACAGCCAAGGCTAAGGTCATCAATGGCCAAGAAGAAGAAGTGGTTGTTGCTGTGTGGGCGATGTTAAGTCAATGCTAACACTTGGTCTATGATTACTACAGTGAAAGCCAATGGCAATGAACGATGACGTTCGAGCCGCATAATAGTTACTCCTCGGTCTTATGTCGTCATCGGCTTTGTCGATTGCAAATCAATCAGCTTTTAACCAAGATCAATGTCCTATGGTAAAAAGAGAAAGAGAGAGAGAGCGAGAGAGAGAGAGAGAGAGAGAGAGAGAGACAAAGAGCCCATGGAGAATGAGCTTCTGTTGTTGATGAAGGAAATTTTCCAGGATGTTGACAATTACTGAATCAAGTAAATTGCCTAACAAGGTGCCGTCACTTTCCTCCTAGAGAAACATCAGCGATGCAACATCAAGTCGTTCAGTCTGTTCATTATGCAATTGTCTTTCATTCTAACGGCTGCAGTTTATGCATTTGGAGATAAATCAGCTCCAGAAATCAACGACACGCGCTGTAAAACGCAAGCGGAACTAAGCACTTAAGGGAGCCCATGACCACGAGACGAGACGTGACGGGGCAAAGTAGGAGAGCGAGAGACAGATAGAGAAACAGAGAGAGACAGAGTGAGGTTAGGCTAATAATAGCCACCGCAAGGGGTGCAGACACTCAGCAACTATGATCTAGGTCCCAATTATACTATATATATACATATATAGTCACTGCATAACTAAATGAGGAAGTTTCCATTCCATTTTCCTACTGATAGTGCTGATGGCTCTTCCACCCCCCACTTCCCATTCTTTACGGCAATATGCATTTCCATGTAGGCATTTTCACTCAACAAAAGCATGATTTGATTAGGGGAATGTTTAAGAGGTAGGGGGGAATGCTACGGATAAAGAAACAACGTGTTGAATAGGGGATCTGATTTATGATCCAAATGCATTTCAAAAGTTGCTCACAAGTTGCGCACAAATTGTCATATAGAGATAGTATATCGGTTAGCAAGTTACGCATCTAGTTAAATTAATTAACTACCTTTCTTCTTTATTAATTCCTTCATTTGTATGTGTGTTTGGCATGTCTAAACTCATAATCCGCTCTTTCTATCGGGGAGGGGTCATTCAACTTTTGATCAATCATTTCTGTTTATTCCCCCCCTTCCTCATAATGATGATGATGATGTTTATTTATGCCAAAATGGGAATTCTCCTTTCATGAGCCACGGCCATTGCGTACGCTTCTCTCGGCTAATTAACAACAAAAATGCGATTCGCTTTTAGAAGAAGAAGCACACACAGATTTTTTGTTTCGTTTGGGCTTAGAAATGCAAATTACTCAAATGGATGGAATGACTTGACCATCCATTGGTTCATCCGTTCGTTTGTGAAGGGAAGTTCTTTGTTTGGTTTTCGCATTGCCAAGATGTCTAATTAAATGTGGCCGGTTTTTGTTTTGGTTTTTTGTTTTTCGTCTCTTTCTATCTCTCTCTCTCTCTTTAGCTTAATTATCATAATTTGGCATAGAGTCTGAAGCTAGCATATTGCATTTTCTGGTATTTGACAACCGGTCAAGGTGAAAGTTGCGACACCTGCCTGTCGACTGCCAACAAACCGCTTGACCACCCGCTTCCATCCGATCCCCCACTCTCCACCTGCCTGACAGCCAAAATGCCTGGCCTGAGGGGTCCTCATTGGCATAACTTAATTGTGCAGCTAAACAGCAATTTGGTTTATGCGTTTAATTAAAATTTGTGGACAAAATTGTTAAAGTCGCTGCCGCTTTTGTGGTTATCAATCGAATTTAATGCATAAATTTGCACAGTCAACTGGAAATTTGGATGGCAATGATATTAACTACATTTGACAACTGACATGATGCACTTGAACGACCGAGACAGAAAGAGAGATAGTTTTTCTTTCTGGCCAAGGAAGGTTTTCTGCTCCATTGAAGCATTCAATTGGAGGGGGACAAAAGGGAGGGCGACTGCAACTGCAACTGAATAAATGCCACTCAACTTGTAGAAAGTTGCAGCAAAACCCAGTCACCTCCAATGCCCCATCTTCATTTGCATTCGAAACTGCCTTTTGGATGCATTCATTCATCGCTTATTTAACGGTTAGAAAAGAACACAGCAAGAAACGGTTACAGTCATTTGGGATATTGTGCCATAAGAAGTTGTCATAAGACTTATTCGATATGAGGCAGATTTAAGCCACAGAACCGGTTAGAAATAGCTATCCCCCCCTTCCCCACAAAAAAGTATAATAAACTATTGATGCCACTTACAGTTAGTCAATCACACAATAGCCCTAAAGAATTCGGCTTTACCCCAAGTCAAATTATGTAAAATGTGTTAATTTGTTAAAAGTAACAATGCATACGAAACTAAAATAAAACCTCAATTCAAATTGAATGGTAACCTAGATAAATTTCAAGCTCAGAAAGCAAAGTTTTAAGCCATAATTCAACCATACAGAACGACGTTAGGAACATGATTCCTGTCTTGTTACCCCCACGCGATATCCATCCATCCAAACGTATCTGCTTCCTGATTGCAAATTCAACTCCTATCGCAAGCAAGAAGATTGACCTTTCGGAAAATGCAGCTAAACGCCATCGGCAGTCGCAGCGGCAAAAACAAGGCTCCAACTACATGGCTAAAAGGCGTTGGCATGGCGTGGGCTTATAGCTCGAACCAGTTGGCCTGTCATTCGCATCATCATCATCGCCGTCGTCGCCGTCGTCGTCATAGTGGTTGTAGTTGAAGTCTTCTCTACGTTTTTCTTGAATGACAATTTGCAAATGGCTTTGGGTGCATAATTTATGCAGATGCAGTTGCCAGCCAGTTTACAGCAACTGCAACTGCAACTTGAACTGCAAAACTGGGAGCATTTATCGCGTCTGACTACATAAAGACGAACTTGTTGCAGTCACAATTCTGTTGAGGAATATTTATCCCCATCCTCTCCATGCCCCGTGCCCCATGCCCATACCCATGCCTATGCATATTCAGCACCATAATCCCAACGGTATTTTATAGCTAAATGCTTACTCATTTCAACTAAAAGCCAGAAAGCCAAAGATAGTCAGAGAGAAAGAGTGAGAAAGAGCGAGAGAGAGGGAGAGGGGCGCGGGAATAGAGAGAAAGAATAAGTGAGGTCTGGACAGGAGGGGATAGAAAACCCGTTTTTCCAGTAATGACCTTCGCTTGCTGCTGTTTTATTATCACAGTCTCTCAGCCTCAGTTTCTGTCTCTGTCTCAGGTTGGATTTAGTGTTTGGGGTTTTGCGTGGTGGTGGTGGTGGTTCGTGTGGTTCGTTGGCGCACTTTATTTAGAGCTCTTGAAATTCCATTGAATCCACCAAAAGCCGTTCTTTATTATGTGACCATTAGATTTCCTAAACTTGATTATTGTTGTATGTTTGTTTGTATGGACCTACTTAAAGTATTATTCGCATGTAGTTTTCAATCGCAAATGTCGACCGGTGTGGTCGGTTCCCTATAACATGTTGAATTCTAGGTAACCGAAAAGATACATATTTAGGCTGTTGGCCATTTCTTCAGTAAGCCAAAGTTGAGAGAAGGCAATTTGTGAAAGACGAATGGGTAAGAGTAAGTAAAATGGCCGCAAAGACACCTCCAAATTACGTACTGACATGAAAGTTAATTGAAATTTGGTTAATTAATGCTTGAGAAATGTTCAAATTCCATTAACCGTAAACAAAGGAACTTTCAAATGAAATTTAAAATCTGTTCGATTGGAAGAAGAATAGTTTGTTGGGCTCTCAGTTAGATACAAGTTTAAACCTCACCGAAAATCGTAAAAAAATTAACTGAAAATCAAGTTTCTTTTGAAAAAAAGTTGATAACGTTCGAGAAAAATAACCCCAAATATGACTTACCAAATATTTCATGACTTAGTCACTAAACTTTAGACTTGTTTTGTCACTTGAATATTTCAATTATTTAAACATTTGTTCCCTTTTCTAATTTTAACCAATAACTTAGAACAGCTTTTGAGACATTTTTTTGTAAATTGGTTCAAATTTGTTACTTTAAAATGTTCCGCATTTTAGTTGTTAAATATGTCGTGCTTAAAAAACTACTTGAATACGTGTAAGTATTCGTAGCCGAAATCTCTTAATCTTTATGTGCAGTATCTGAGATGTTAATTATCAGACAAAACTTTTATTTCCCTCACCCACACAACAATCGAGTTGCGGCTCGTTCTGGCTGAATATGCAAATTGCGACAAAGTTGTTTGGCTTAAACTACTTCAGGTTCCCAATGCATTGGGTGATTAACTCTTAGCATATCATGACTGGTAATTGACATATACAAGAATTTGATATACATACATATATATGGCCAAACCCATTCTCTAAGAACAAGTGTAAAACCACTTGGCACTTGACACGTTAACCTTGATGAGTAGTTTTTGTTCTCTTTTCTTTTTTTATTTTTGCAATTTATGCACATAGCCAGAGAGAGAGAGAGAGAGAAAGAGAGGGAAAAAAGAAACCAATGTGTTCAAGTGCATAAAACTGACTACCACTCACAGACACGAGAGAATGACAATAAATATTTTGCAGCTCGATTACGACTTGGCGCAAAGTCGAGACTCGAGACGTCTCTGAGACTGAGACTAAGGCATTGGCATCGATTAAATGGCCCGAAATGCCAACACTCGGCCAACAAAAACTGCATAAGGCATAAGGCACCTACCAAAAAAAAATCAAAAAAATACCCCACCAAATACATTTAGTGGTACAAGGGGCCTAGAGGGGGAGGATTGGGCGAGGGTGGCTTGAAATACGAGTGGTACGTGCATCGAATTCGGGTCATTGCTTGGCTTGGGGGAGGCTGAGGGTTAGCGAAGGCTGATCCAAGCAGAAAACCAGTGGCTACATTTTGTAATTCGATTTTGAGTTACGCTCAGATTTTTATGGGGCATTTTGGTTGTTATTTCTTTTTGTTTTTGGCCATTGCAGGCGCCCAAGAAAGGGGGAGGTCATTGAACTAAACATTTGACAACAAGCAATTGAATGGTTGCTCAATCTTTTCTTTGGTTTCTTCTTACAGACAATCGAACTACACACACACAGAGGAGATCGAGTGGCAGATAGACTGGACAGGAGCAAAGTTCAAGCAGGTAAGCACGAAATGGAAGGTGGGGAAAAATGGAAAAATCAAATGAAACTTTCACACAGAATGCAAAAATGCGTAACGTGTATTTGGTATGCCCAGAGTGTTGGCCATATAATTTACCGCAAATGTGCAAATGCATTTCGAATTGCAATTGAAAGACCTGCCACGGCGTCGTTATGCAAAGCCAGGTAGTCAGCCAGAGGGCACGGGAGGGCAGCGTAGGCAAAAGAAAACACTTGTAATTCGAGGCGCCTAACAATGTGTTGTCAGTTAAAAAGAGGGGAGAGAGGGTGTAACATCAGGAAGAAATTGCATAGCCATCCGACTATTGACTGTGGAAATGGCATGCAAAGATTGCAAATGCTAATGCAACATGTCCAACAGCAGCAGCTAAAAGAAAACAACAACAGCAAAAACACCAAGCATTGTTGGTGCTTATTTTTTAATTGGCCGCCAATTAAAGCATGTGTGGAGTGTGTTAAATGACGCAGAAATTATGCGAATGCCACGACAATGAACTGTTGAAGGGAATGGCATAAGTTGAACGACAAAGCCAAAGAAAAAAAAATACGTGAAAACTGAACAAATTTTCATCTTTAAAGCCAACTGGAATCCAACGACTTAAATATACCTTCTACCAACATTGGATGTTTGACTTTAACTGAAACAAAACAATCAACTTTTGACAATTTTTGTGCCAACCTGTGCGAAGAATTCACCAACAGACTGTTAGTTAAATGGCTAAAAGAAGACAGACATTTTGAGTTAGTTGAAAAGAATCTGAACTGGGCACATTTCAAGAGAACCTTGAAATGTTAGAAGGGGTAGAATTTGCCCCCTAAAGTAAGTAATACGCAGTCGGAAAACTCACTATTTACATAAGCACTGTACACACTTTTCAAGTTAAAAAGGAGCTGTCTTTATTGTTTATTTAGTTAGACTGGCTTAAAATTTAATGAAAATGTGTTGACTGTCTGTGTCATACCTTAAGGGACGGATTTACCCAATTTCATTTCCCCCAATCCGAAAAAATAGAAGTGGAATGATTTTACTGATAAGTAACATAGGTCTATAAGTCAAATTATTTAGTATCACCTATTAAAACAGTCTTTATAATTATGTAAAAGCCATGATATTCGTTAATTCTAATATACTCTATCTGACTCAAAACATTCCACAGAGGGTATAAATATTATGGTAGAAAGAAACTTTTTGCCAACTTTCCATTGTCTCGGAACGAAACGAGACAGAATAGTTTCCAAAACAAAACAAGAGACAAAAATAAAAAAAAACAATTATAATTGTTACCGGCAATGTTTCAAGCTGCTCGCGTATTAAATTCCAGACAATTGAAAAGATTTTCAGATCTTTCAGTTAGAAACAAAAACAACAAAAAGGCCCAACCTGGTCCGGACAGCTGCATTCAAACGTTTAGTCTGAGAGATTTGTGCTTTTAAACAATAAAAACTTTCCATTTCTAACAGGGAAAAAGACACACAAAAAAGAGCAATAAAAAAAATCAAGACAAATTTATCTAGTTATCTGATTTGGTTGGTTGGAGGAAATTCCAGACAAGTGACACAAGTTGCACACGTGTCCGACGGCAGCCTGTTGATATGTAATGTTGGTGGCGCCACCAGCCACTGTAGTGGAACTCTTTTATTATTATAAATTAATGTTGGTTTTAGTGGGCATACATAATTATTAGGAGGTGCTAAAAGTGCTATTTGGGCCATGCAAATGATTTAATTTGATCTAGACATGCAACACAATAGCAACTACATATGGCACATTTCTATGCCAAATTAACAAATGATTTTAAGAATTAAACTAATGAATGAACGAGTGTGCGAATCTGTCACTTAGTCATGCTTCAAAGCCAACTGCATTGTGTGTGTGTGTGTGTGTGTGTGTGTGTTGGCATCTAACTACAGCTGCTGTCAAAATGATAATGGATTTGCTAGATAATGCGATAAGCGTCAACTGCCATTAGTTAGCCACCAGAGTGGATATGATATTTTCGTTTTGCCTCAATTGAAACTGTCAATTGCAATGATTTCTCCGTCTCTCAGTAACTTTTTTCTATGCCTTTGTCGTGTCTCTCTCTCTCTCTCTCTGTGGATCTGGCCATGTTTGGCCGTTTTTGGTGTAGGCGACACGACAGTGAAAGTTGTGGCTCTAACCAAAGTACAAACACAGGTGGTGCTGGTAATGCTGGTGGTGGTGGTGGGGCGAATGTAATTAATGCCAATTAAATGTCAAACCCAAAAGCCTTGTCTTGGGCGTGTCAACTGCAGCATAACGGCAACTCAATTGCTGGCCGAACTTTCAAATGTTGCACCGATTTAATTAGCTTTGGCCGAGTTCAAAGCACTAACCACATCAATTGATTGTACTTCTCACGAATTGTACACAAAAAGAGACCCCTATCCGTCCTCTGTCCCCGCATTTGTTGGCTTTGAAATGCGAAAACAAAAGAAAAGTGCAAGTTGCCAAAGGGAAAATCCACAATCCACAATAGATATGTAACTGTTTCTTTCGCTTTTGTCTCTGTCTCTCTCTTTCTCTCTATAAGTCTGTTTGTCTTCTTTTGTTTTTTTTTCTGCGTGTGTGTGTGGCAAACTAATTTACGATTATTTAATGCAGTCTTAGTTAGTTTCTTGGTTTAGCTGCAGCAGGTTCAATGCCCAAAATGAATAACTTACTTTTTGCATTGCAAATTGATTTTTCTTTTCTCTCTTTCTCTCTATCTCTCTTTCTCTATGTCTCTCGCCCTGTAGTTGAACTTTGTTTCTGGCTAATTGCTTGATGTTTTTGCTGCTTATGTTTGTTTGTTTGCTTCCATTGAACTTTGAACTTGGTTTACTGGCTTTCTTTTGTTGCAGCAGCATTAGCAGCTGTTGCTGCTGTTGTTGTTGTTGCTGCCAGCTAGCGACAGTTTTGAGCGGCAGTTAAAACATCAACAACAGCTGCCAGACATCCTTCAACCCAAGTGTTGGCTTTTGTTTTTTTGTCATTGCAGTTGGTTGCTACTTTTTTTCTTTCTACTCATGTATTTGACCTTGCGCTCCATTGCGTATACGTAATATTTGGTTTGTTTTCTGTTTTTTTTCTGCCAAACGTTGCGTGAAATTTGTAAGTATGTACTTAATATTTTTGGCAGACTTTCAAGTTTTAAAGTAAACCAAGTAACAAGCAAACAATGAATGAAGCCCACAAAATGTCGAATGCACCAACTTAACAACTAACTGACATTTCAACAATTTATCAAACAATATACATATTTGAATACCCTAGATCTTTTCTGGTTCATAGAGTCCATTCCCACATTTGTATGTACATATATATATTCATTTGCAAGTCAGTCGTATCGATTATTTGACTTGTATGAAAGTGTCAAAAGGTTTTGTAAATGAACGAAAGTAAAAGATTCTGAAAAATCTTTGGGATTCAATTTCGAACACTTCACAACTTGATAATCAAATTCTTGATATTGTAAATGGCTCCAAGATAAAGTCAACTTATCGATGATCCTTTATGTCACTTTAAAATGAACGTTTCTAGCAGGAAAACGAACCTAAACATACTAGCAAAGTTGCATTATAATGGCTTTAAGTCTGATATGATGAATATTTATGATGGGACATAAATTTTGAATAGTTCTAAATATGATTCAATGCCAAGAAGATTCGATCCCATTGTATGTTTCTTAAAAAGGGTTAACAAATAAGTATTAAGTCCAAATGAACATAATAGATTACTTATTTAAGGTATAGAAATGGAATATTTGCCCACTATATAGTCTACAAGAGTATTCAACACCAAAAGTGTTGTTAATTAAGTTTACTTTATATAGTTACTTATTAAAAATTAATAAGAATGGGCCTTTTATTTCCACAGCACAGTAGTAGGTTATGGAGAGGGTATCTCATATGTCGTTGGTACCCTATTCTAGCTAGCAAACTGTGTCTGCCCGTTCTCTGTTTGCTCAAATTGCAAATCCAATATAGTTGTTGACCTTTGGCATACAATTACACGACTTCGCCACTCTGTTTTCACCTACAATATGCTTAGACCGCTGCCAGACCTCCTGCATACATATAATATTTGGCAAAACTTGTTTGCCATTTCTGTGACTCATTTGCAACAATTTTTGTGTTGCTTCGTTTTGTTTTCTTTCGTTAAACATATTCTAATTGTGTCATAAAAGTCAAGTAAACATATTGCTCAACAACAACAACTGAAAAACAGGTACATAGGCAGACCCATTGAAGTCAAAAAGTCATAGAAAGGTTTTTGAATTGTATGTGTTTGTTTGTTTTACTTGCCTGGCTAAAGTTAATGTTTATGTTGACTTGCCATTTGGCTAGATTCGTTGCAATTCGTTGGTGGTGTTGTTGTTGTTGCTGGTTTTGCGGGCCTGTGACCATTTGCAGCTGGAAAGGAAACCGCAGCAATGTGTTCATGTGTCCAAGTGTCCATGTCCATGAGTCATGCAACTCCATCTCTGTCACTGACCAGACCGTTGCAACAAATGTCGCTGCCACAAAATACAAAATGCAACAAATTGCTAGAGTCCAAAAATTAAACCAAAATACAAAAAAAAAATGTTGAACAACAACAACATTATCCCACGCAGCAGGTTTTAGGGTTCCAGCTGTTGCCGGTTGTTTCTCTTTCATTTTTGTGGTTTTTATGTCACCAAAAGAATTCTCAACTTGTTTTATTCATTCTTTGATGGCGTAGAGAATTATGTATCATAAAGTGTTTTTACAGCGCATAATTAAAAAATTAAACAACATTATAAGACAAAAAGAAAAGTTCTGTAAAAGCAAAGAGGGGCGCTCAATCATAAAACCAAGCAATATGCTTGTGGGAAGTAAACGACTCACTAAGCTTCTTTGCTTATTTTTTTGTTACTCTTAATCAAGCAACATGTTGCATCAACACATGTGCGTGCACTTTGAAGCAAGAAAAAAGTAAAGTAATCAGTTCTTTGAGGACTTGGGGGACGGACAATGTATGCATCCTGGTACCCTAGCTGGACTGTTGTTGTGGCATGAATGAATGCGTTTTCATTTATTAATTTGTAGACCATTGTTACTGTGGCAAGTCAGTTCCTCATGTAGCAAGCAGCAGCAGCTGTGCCCCAACTTTGGCGTCGTCTCCTCGTCAACTTTATCTGCGTCACGCAACAGCAAAACAGAAGTGAAAGAAAAGCAACAAAAATGTATTGAAAACGAACACCAAGACGCCGCCGACATGGGAACATAACCTTGAAACATTTGGATTTAGCTATATAACTGAAGAAAAGAAAAGACACAAGAGTGATATAAGACAGAGAGAGAGCGAGAGGGAGGCAGAAGGTAGAATCGAGCTGGTGTTGAGGGTGTTCAGCCATTTATGCATACAAGAGGCCCGTCTTTTCGCTTGATTAAACCCAGCCCCGACTCTGGCATCCCAGACTTCTTTTGTATGCCTATATACATATGTACACTACAGCTTTCTTGTGAAAATAAACATAAAACATTTTCCTGTAATAAACTGACAGCTCCTAAAAATAAATTGCATATGAATACGAGGGATTTTTGAACAGTTGCCAAGCCAAACAAATCAGTTTATTATTTAATGGTTAAACTTCATCCAAGTCGAATCCATATACAAATTTTCCATAATCTGCAATATATTCTGCTTCCAATTTTAATGTTCAAAAAGATCTTAAAGTCCTCTTGATTAATATAAAATAAGGATTTATTCACAGAAACGATTCTGTATAATCTACACATATGATATTATGGAATATTTTAAGCCTACCTGACTAGAGAATTTCAATAATGCAATCAAAACTTTTGGGTATTCGACAATGATATTTGAAATATTTGATTTGTCTTATTTGCTCATTCAAATGACTTTTTGAAAGAAATATATGACTGAACCATTCAGAAAACCAAAGTGTTTAAGAGACCAACAGACAATGGTAAGTTTTTTTTAGTAGTATTTAAGTATAGCATAGTGTTTCACTATCCTTTAGTCTGGATAATTGGCATGTGGTTTCTTAAAAGCTAATCGGACAAATAACATGCCCTATACATAGAAGGATTCGTATGATTAATGTCAAAATAATGTGTTTTTTAACCTCTGTTCTTTTGTCATCAAAGATTAATCATCTTAACTGGTTGGTTGCTTGTATGACGTCATTATTCCGAGATGAAAATAGACCAAGTAAAGCTACCTATAAATATCATATGGTTATCTATTCATTCAACTCCGTTGAGCCTTGTAGTTGTTACTTTAGTACTTGAAGTTAATCGATCATTATCAATACTCTTTAACTCTGAGAGTCTAATCCTTGTTTATTTGCTTGACAAACATTTTATATGGACCCTCGCTCGCGTTCATATATTTACAATTTCCAAGCCAAGCCCTAAGTATTTTATGTTTCATGTTGGGTAATCAACTTGAACAGATACATATTTGTTGTTGTTCTTGCTGTCGTTGTTGTTGTTTGTTGTGTGTGTGTGTGTGTGTGTGAAGAAGCAGCTTCAATTAACTTGACTTTATGTTATGCTGTTGTTGCTCGTCCATTTGACAGTCAGTCAGTCAGCCAGTAAGCAGCAATGACAAGCGATATATATTGACAGGCGACTTGAGGTTTAAGTTCGCTGCTCACTCTTGAGCGGAAGCCCGAAAGGTAAACTCTGCTTGATAGCCATGTCAAATTCAAGGTAATTGACGCACCAACCAAAAGCATAAAACCTTTTCGCCAGCATATGTCAAATAATCAAACGAATTAAGTGATGGACATTGACTAGACCAGTCCCCGGGGTGGCCTATAGGGAGTCAATATGAGTTGGCTTTGAGTTTGTTACATTAACCGTGACTTTTCGAAAATAAACATTCACTTATGTATACTAGTAAGTAACTAGTTAAGTATCAAGGTATTAGTAGTCGTACTCTAACATTTTTCATCTCTTTCAACTTCTTGGCTTCAAATTAATTGCTGTTTGTTTGTCGTCTCCGCCGGAGATTGTTGTTATTGCTAAAGTTGTTGCTGCTGTTGTTGCTGTTCCTGTTGTTGTTGTTGTTGTTGTCATTATTATTGCTGTCGCACAAGTTTGTTGCCAAGTTACCTGTTGCCTGCACCAACATCCGGCGAATTCTCAAGAGCAATAATAGAAACAAGCATACGAAAGGCAATAACAAAACAACAACAATTTTTTGGCTAATGACAACTTAAAGTTGTCGAAAATTTAAGCAAAAACTTGTTCTTGGTCGTGTGAACTAGGAAACCAAATGGTACAACTGCAAAATTTGTTTGCCATATTAGCTTAATTAGCCAAGTTTATGGCCAAACAGACATACATAAACAAAGTGAAATTTAATAACTTTCCAACAAAATGAGGACTACATTAAATAATCGCCAGAAATTTAATTCTTTACTTTACCAATTACTAAAATCGATTTGCTTCCCCCGTCTTATAAACCATTTTGTGTTGTCGTTAACAAAGAAATTTTGCACTATCCTTGACCTTTTGACCCCCGTTAGACTATGCTCGCCATTCCTCCTTAAAGTCGGCTTAATTTCCATGACACCTTTAATGGCCCTGTATGCTTGCTGCCTGCCCACTAATTGGCATCATGCCTTAAATGGTAAGCCGGTACAAAAGACGTTGACATTTCAAAACGGCGCCCACAACTTCCGTCGTGGAGATAGCCCAACCCAAATTCTTTTTGCCAAACAAATATTGGCCGAAACACGCCTCCACTAAGAGGCGGCCTATATGTATGTACAAATGTACGTATATATATTTGTTTTGTACATAATTTGAACTAAAGAATTTTCTATGCATAACTCAACGGAGAAATTGTGCGTATAAATAATTTAAAGTGCTTTATGGCTAAGCAAACTTCTGTTTTGCATAATCTTAAAGGCATGCATAACTCAGGTGTTGCATACACACATACATGGACATATGAATGTATGTATATTTATGTCATTTTACATAACGTTAAACATATAAATAAACATCTGATGAGGGGTCAAAATGATGCGGCGTTGCCGCCACGCATAAATCTCACGTGTAAATTTAAATGTGGAACAAACTTCTCGCACATCTTCTCCATCCATCTCCATCTCCACCTCCACCTCCACTCTCTGCATGCCTCATCCTCTGCATCTTTGTCTCTTCCTTTCATGTTCTCAGAGAATTGAAATTTAAATTAAAGTCTGTTTCGATTTTTGTTGCTGCTTTTGCTGTTGCTTGTTTCCGTTGCGCTTTAATATTATTGTTATTTTTGCTTTCCTGTTGGTGATTAAATTTCAGTAAAATTTAAATCTGTTCTGGAGATTTCACCTAGAGACTGTGAAACTGAAACTATGCTCTTGCGGTTACCTTTTAGTGAGTGTTAACCCACTTGAAAGAGTGCTAATGGAACGACAACACATTAGCATACATCACTTGGCCATAGAATGCAACTTCATGCCACATTTGTTTCTCAAAAGAGAAAAAGTTATAGCGTTAAAATGCGTTAAAAATCCAAAGATTATTTCCCCCCTCAAGCGATCAAATAATAGGCCAAAAAAGCCAACAAAACTGATGCCTCGCCTGCAGCCAGGCCAGAAGAGAAGACAGAACTTTCAGCTGCTCTTTTTTTTATGTGTTTGTGTGTTAGCTTTTTCGTTTATTTTTGTGCCTTTTGGCTTCCCAAAAACCTGTTGGCGACCTCAATTGGGTAGACAGGCGGTCAAGCTAACTGTTTCGTTGCCTGCAATCGGCACAAATTTTATATGCCAGCCAGTTTAAAGATTAAAGCAAATACGGAATGCAAAATATATATGTATGTATGTATATGTATGTGTGTGTGTATTTGGAACTGGGGAACGAGTTTTCCTGTCACAAATTGCCAATTTATCGGCAAACAGGAGACAAAAGCACAATCATCCGAATTCACATCAATTAATTTTTAACGCCCACTAAAATTCTGCAACATTGTCATGAGTAAAACCCGACAAGTTTTAACAGTTCCTAAAGAACATTTAAATTTATCTACATTTAAGATTTAAGAATGAGTCTAATGTGTATTTATAGGACTTGTTAAAGCCAGCACTTTGATTTGATATCTAAATAGTTTCTTATACATATTCAAAATACTTTCTTAACTCGAAGAAATTCTCATCGAAAAATCACTCAAAATCCATTGACAACTATAAATCAATCCAATCAATGATAAGATGGTAAAATGTTAAGAAAAAACTAAATACATCCTTCCTTAAAAAAATCTAAAATCTTTTTAATATGATTACAAATATTCTAAAACTATTAAAATTAAACCTAATTTGATATGTTATCACAGTTTGTTAAATTGATAGTAAATTTAAGTGGATATAACGAATGAAACAATAACTGAAACTTTGATCAATTATAATTGATAATTATTAAACTAATTTTTCTACTTTCTAAGAATATATTCTTAACATTTTTATAGATCAGTGGCGGATCTAACAATAAGTTATATTTTCTAGACTAAAATCGGTCTGAAATATTGAAATTTCAGTAGTTTAAGAAATAAAATATGGTCCCAAAAACTTTCTTATTTAGTTTTAAATTCATCAATTTATGTTGATCCAATAGGATACAAAATTAGAGCAATATACACGGGATAAGGTGATATTAATTCTGGTTAATTAAGGTTGATTAAATTATAGGAGTTATATATATATAAATGTATGACTATATTGGTAATTATATCGTGGCAATATGTAGATACATATTTTAAGATGACTTTTCAAAGTGTTTATTGGCCTGAAGCAAAATAATCTTTGATTAAATGTATTCCGATTTTGGTAGACTTTAACAAATTGAAACACATGTTTGTGTGTGTATGTGTGTGTAACTAACTAACTACGCCTACAAATTTGCACAATTTTCCATTGAAACTCTCTAATCTTGAGCTGGTACACAACTAACGAGCTGTCTGTCTGTCTATCATCCTGGCCAGGCCAGGAGTTTAGCGCATGAAATTGTATGTAGATTTATTTGTCTCTGTGTGTAACACTTTAACGTACGGCGTGATATCTCTTTTTCATTGGGAATGGCCAATCTCACTGGTGCTGGAGACAGCATTCCTTATAACGAGTCCAAATGCCAAACTTGAAAAATAGCTTAAAGATGTTGTGCAGCATCTTTGTTGTTGTTGTTGTTGTTGTGGTTTTTGCTGCAACATTCCTTTCCAGTCAGTTGCTATGTGCTCAGTCCGATTCGGTCTTCTTTCTTTCTTCTTTCTATACCCTCTGGCTTACTAGTTGGCGTGGGCAACACTGTTTATGGTCAAAATACTTGGACAATTTGTGGTAAATTTTCATTTGACAGTTAACCAATGTGTGTTCACTTTTTCGATCAATTTGATCAGACATTTGGTATCCACTTGCAGCTGCTTAAATGAGAATTGGCACAAAAACCACATCAAATAAAGAGACACAAGAAACAACCACAACAACAACGAAAAAAACCATAAATAAATCACCAATCGATGCCGCAACTAAATGCAAATGAGTGAAAGAGTAAAAACAACAACAGCAGCAAGAAAAATGCAAACAATTAACAAAAGAGAAGAAACAAAGGCAAGAAAGAAAAATTGAACAAAGCTACAGAGAGCACAGAAATTTATGTGTAACAAACGCGATATGCAAAAGCCAGCCACAAAACACGGCAGCAATATAGTAACTACAAGCCAACATTTGCTTATGCAATTTTCCCCAAACCGTCTGCTTCCTTCTCATCTCTCGATGCCCTGTTCATGCGAATTGTTTTTGTGGCCGCATTGCAACAAAACCAAAAAGATTTATGCATATTAACGCTTAGTCAAAATGCTGACCCAAAACCGAACAGTGAAGACCTCACAGCAGCAGCAGCAGCAGCAACACCAATGGCAACGGCAACGGCAACAGTCAAAACATTGTTGCCACAACTCAACAATGGGTCAACTTTCGTTAATGTTTGACGTTGATAAATGTAAAGCGAAAGAAGTCTGTAACTGTGGCACTTGCTGTTGTTGATTGCTAGTTGCTGGTTGCTTGTGGGTGTTGCCGCTGTCAACAACAGCAACAACACTTTCCCAATTGCAATGCATCTCAAGAGATAATTTCCTAACCACATAAATGTTGCATTGTTTGTGGCTACATGGACTTAGTTAGAGGATTTGCCCCAGATTACCCAGGACAATAAAGTCAAATATTAAATATCTTTGCTTTAAAATAAATAATTCATTTTCAATGCAAAAGTAACAAAAATTTATAAGCAATTAACAACAATTTTCCTCAGTCTTCAAATGCTATTTAAGGAAATCATTTAAATTGACACTTTTTCGTTTTGAATGACGAAACCCGTTTGTCGCATTGCCAAATATGGTTAACAATTATAGATTTAATTTGTTGTTTTTGTGCTAAGCGATGACTCAATGAGCTGGCCGAGACTCTTACATATTAATTCATTTCCTAGATTTTTGTCATTGAGTGTGTGTGTGTGTGTGTGTGTGTAATTTTTTTGGGAAACCTTTTGCATTATCTAACAGCATTCATAGCCATTGAGCCAAATGACTCTTCAATCTTCTTGCAATCTACAACAACAAAAGTTTCTATTGAGAGGGAATATGTTCATTATCAAGATGAAGATTGATTACTATGTAAGTATCTGTGCACACTCTGTCTGGCAAAAGATTGTCGATGGCCACGATTCAATAACTTTTTGAGTCATGCTGCAAGATGGTTGCTGTATTTTATACGTTGTATTCGTATATATTGCAAATAAGAGTGAAAGTTAATTGTGCCGGGGACTTGCGCAATGAGTGTAAAGAAAGTTTAGTTTAGTCAGCGTTTAAGTTTATGAGCTAATAACAATAACTCACGAAACATAACTCTTCTCTCATTATTTTTGTTTTCCATTTGCCCTTGCAGAATATGGCCTATTGTTGCTATTAATTGGACGTCCAGCATAGCAACAACAGCGAATCACAGACCAGAGACCATGTCATCCTCGATCTGTTCGCACTTCACGCAAAACGCCTGGAAGAAGGATTTGTGCTCGAATTGCTTCAAGTCAAAGGATGAGCACAAAGCAGCAGCAGCCGCAGCAGCCGCCAAGCTGGGCACAACGCAAAAGTCAGATGCCCCCGGAAAGACTGATTATCCCAATAAGCACAAAACTCCGGCCAAGAGCATTATAAAAAAGGCATTCGGAGTACGCCTAACCAGCAGCAGTTCCAGCAGCAATACCAGCAGTAGTTCCTCAAAGTCCAGCGCCAACTCCAAATCGGGCAAAGTTTGCTTTCCCAAGCAACTGCATGAGATCATTGGCTATGGCGGCGAATGGACGGATGATGACGATGACGATGATGATCATGACTTTATGAATCTGGGCAATGAGCACGACGATATGGCTGTAACGGAAACAGACGATGAGGAAACTGTCGAACTGAAACGCATTACGCGAGCCAACACAGATTTCAATATGAATAATGGCAACTTGCTGGGCGATATCGAGGAGAATATTAAGAAATCGTTTGCCGCATTAAAACTGGGTGCTCCTCAAGTGGACAAGGAGGGCAAGAAGCAAACGCTAACCATAAATGTAATGCCCTTTGGCCAGCCAAACGCCAAGAACAAGGCAACTTCTTCTGCAAAGAATGCTTCCACTGCCGCAACTACCACAACAACGACGACAACAGCAGCAGCAGCAACCACGACAGTTAAAGGCAAGCCTGCAACCATAACCACAAAAAAGGTGGTGACAACAACACTCACGCCCACACTGACAATGGCCAAGAGCACAACGGCAACATCTTCAAGAGATGGCAAGGACAGTCCACCCATAGAGAGGGCCATGGAGAAATCCCTGCTGGATGAAATCTCTGAAACTTTGGAGCAGAAACAGAAGCAAAACGAAACAACAAAAACCCAAGCATCCTCCACAGTCACAACAACAATTGCAACAGGGAGTTCCAGCACTAGCAGCGGCAGCAACAAAATCAAATTCGAATTGAGTTCATTAAGCGACTCGCCAAAGCCATTTCTCGACCTTAAGAAGCCAATCGCGCGAAATGCGCCCATAACCAAGGATCATGCCAAGCCCAGGGTGAATGTGTGCCACAAGTATTCCGATACGGACAGCAACTGTTCGGATACAGAGAATGGCGTATCCGCCTATTACGATGTAGTAGAGACCCAGTTAAGCTATGAGAATCTACCCGATGGCAAGTACAGTGAACAGGTGGGAGTGGCCACAGCCCAGTTGTCCACTGAGACAAGCAGCACATCGCATTATTCGAGCTCCCAATACATCACAGACATGTTGCTCAGCTCAAAGACACGCGCCGCCAGTTACAATCTGCACGAAGGCAACTTCATGACCAGCAAGATCACATCAGATGGTCTCATTGTGACCAAGTGCAGTTCGGATGATGCCCTCGACTCCACGGGCAGTAGTTTCGATGGCAGTTCGGATGAAGAGAATACCTACAACATGATACGTAGCGAATCGGACTCGGGCATAGGCATTAGCATTGGCAGCGATTACAAGAATGCGGGAGCCGTCAAGGTTGCCAACGAGCAGCGTCAACTGAAGGAGGAAAAGGAGAAGAAGCTAAGCGCCAGCACTAACAATTCCGACTACGAGGATATTCAGATCGGACCTGATCATTCGGCAAGTGGCGGGACAGGAAAGCCGGCCGTCAAAAGTCGTGAGTTGCATGGTGAACCCGATGGCAGTGCCGATCCAGACAATAGCCTGGAACAGAAACAAAAGATGGATTTGGATTCCAGTCCACAACAGTTGCCCGCATTGCCCAAGTCCCCGCCACCGCCGATGAAAATGGATGCGCGACCCTCATTCCTACATGGCCTGAAGAAGCCAGAGCTGCCAGTCAAACCACAGCCTATCGTTAGCAGCAGCGGCGGCGGCATTTGTTCGTCTCCTCTAAAGACATTTATGAGCAAGCGTCAGCCCGGCTTGGCCGAGCAGCAATTTATCACTCAGCTCCAATCGGCTATTTCCAAATCGAGCGAGAATCTGCTGGCGTCGTCTCTCGATGATGCCAAGCTAAAGAAGGGCAAAGCGCCAAATCCGCCACCAGAGTCCAAACTGAGCGCTCCACCCACGCCGGAACGAGACTATAGTCTGGTAGTTGAGTTCGAGAAGGCATCTCTGGTGGAGGCAGCCGCGGATAAAGCCCAGACAGGCAGTGTGAGTGAGATAGAAGCTACATCAGCAGATACTAACACTGCTCCAGCCCCGGCCCCAGCAACAGCCACAGCAGCCGCGACTGCAGTAGCCACAACTCCCACTAATTTGTATACACGAAAACCCCCGCTGCCAGGAACCGTTACCGGTGGAGCCCCTGTCATACGGGAGAAGGACAAACGCGAGCGAGCTGTCATTAATCCCAAGTTTCGCAGTCTTAACACCTTCGTGATGCAACGGGCCAATGCGGCAAAGCAGCTGCAACTGCAATCGGCCAGCTCAGTGCTGAATCTTAAACAGCCTCTGACGCCAGAGCCCACGCCACGAAATCAGCGCCATTTGTCCATGTCCGAAGAGTGTCTGGCAGCGGCGGCGGCAGCATCATCATCATCATCCTCATTGGTGGACAGCAAAAAGTCGCTAGCATCATCATCGCCACCACAAAAGCAAAAATCGAAATTCTCGATCAAAAAGTTTCTGCGCATGGGCAGCAACAGCGGAGGGAGCAGCGGCAGCAAGTCCAGTGGCAGTAGTGAGCACATCCACCACAAGAAGGATGGCAGTGTCTACAGCGAGATTTGCACAGGTGACGAGGGTGGCAATGTGTCCGGCAAGCCACGCCTTGTAATCATCCATCCCATTGACATTAATCCTTCGTCTGTGGAGGTGGTCAAAGATATAACCAAGACAAACGAAGCAGTTACGGCCCAGACAATTGCTGTGGTGACATCGAAACCACCGGCCCCACCACTACGCGCCTCAGCCGAAGGTCAACGCAATGCCCATGAGGCCAACAAGCCGGCACGTCCGCCGCCACCAAAAAGTGCCGAACTGAGACGCAAACAGAAGACAGAACTCACAGCCACGCTCAGTGGCAGCAGCGTGGAGTCGACCACTCTGCCCAGCAGTGGAAGTGCTGGCGGCGTTGGCGGTTCCATCAAGCTGAAGGCCGATAATGTCTATGCCAATCTAGGTGAGTTGATTCTCAAGAATTCTTTGTAGTGAAATTTGTCCAATTGGGTTAACAATTGATCCACTTACACATCACGTTCACTGCCAACCGAAACCAAATCGAGCGACCTTCAAAATGACAACTCACGCACCAGAAATGTAAAGCCAAACAAACTTGATGTTTCTTTGGTGATGTTAAACTACACCGACTGTGCGTTTACTCTTATTTGAACAATTATTAGAAAATTAGTTAAAAATACTATAGTTAGCAAGGGCAATTATCTATCATACTCATAGGGGGATGTGCCAATTATTGCCCATGGTAGTAGTTCGTTCTGTTATTATTTTAACATTTGCTAATATAGACTTATCTCTGATCTACTAAGTCTCGAACTATATTTTGTATAGTGGCGTGTATTAAGTTGAAAAATCGTCAATTTTCTAACGTATACGCAGGGTGTGACCGCTAAACTAATTGTATTTCGCATAGTATTCAGGTTATCATTATAACGAAATAAACAATAGCAGAAATTGAAAACTAAACTGTTTCAGAAAGACTGAAAGTAATTCTAATTCAATGTACGTAGAAAACCCCAGAGATAAAAAGAAATAATTAAGAAAATTCATGCTTTTGACAAAAAGATGAAAGTAGTTAAAGTTAAATTAAAAATAGATCTTACAAGTTACAAGTTAGTCGAAATTTATCCTAAACAATAAACTGAAATGGCAGCTCTAGTGTGAAGGTCTTATTCGCCCACTTTGCAAACTGGTTGCACCAAAAAGTACAACAAAAAATAAAAATAATTACCATAAATGGATGGATGGATGGATGAGTGGCGTAGAAACCGAGTCGAAAGTAGAACCAAACAGAGAGAACAAGTTACGCATTTTAATCAATAATATAACGGGCACCTAGTAAAGAGTAAAGAACCACGAGCAGGGTGGGAAGGGAGGGAAAGGGGCGAGATTGTGCCGAGCTACCATATCCGGCACATCTTGGCTTGATGAGCCCGAAGGTAACCAGGTAGCTGGATTAAAGTAGGTTAAGTGGCCAAAGCTAGAGAGCAAAATAGTTTAACAGATGAACGAGCACACAATGAAACGAAAAAAGAAAAAAAAAACACAAGACGAACACACAAAATCGAAATGAAAACAGAACCGCAGCCAGGCCAATGAGGTAACCACCACATGTGCGGATGGTTAGCGTTAGCCACAGCCATTAGAACCGGCGAAACAACAACCACAGCTACATATAGCTGGAACTGGAACCAAGAGACCCATTTCTTTTGCTGACACTTTGTGGCCAATGTGAATGTGGCAAGAAGAACTTGTTACACCTGCTGCTCAGGTGTGTATGCCATGGCAGGGGCCAAAAGGGGAAGACTGAGAGTCATTTGTTAGACATCATCTTGGACGATAGCAGCTGCTCCAAACGCCATTTGACAATGAACACGAATCAGCGAATTGTAATTTGTGCACGAATTTGGGTCAAAATCACAATTAGTGTTTTCAGGTGTTGAGAGGAAGACAGAGACAGAGAGAGAGAGAACCATGCCATGAATAGATTAGATTAAGATGGCAAGTGGACCATCGTTAATTTATCATCATGTTTCCCTTTTCTAGGCGAAATACGCTCATCCATTGCACCCCGCAAACCAGAGCGCACGGCCAGCATGCGGGAACGTGAGGCGCAATTGGAATTGGTGCGTAAGCGGGGCATTTTAACCGATACTATCTCCATTTGCTCGTCAAACGGTGATAATGTAACGTCCGCAAAGCCACCCATCAATCCCGAAGGGGCTGGATGCAAAACGAATCCCCTGGCATCCAATACAAATAGCCGCACTAGCACCTTTGAACGTCAGCCCCAGAAGAAGAACGAAGCGAAAATGACCATTTCCAGTAAACTGGAAATATTCGAACAGCGTTCTGGCCAATCCAACAACATCGATAGTACGGACAGTGCCCAGTCACGGAGCAGTCTCAAAGATTCAGTTAGAAAGATCAATAGTACCATTGATAGCTATTTGAAGGATAAACGCGACTATGAGAATATGTATGAATTTGTCAAAATGGGCAATGGCCCATCGACCGCAGCCGCCGCGGCACCACCAGCAACAGCGACAACATCATCGTCATCGACTTCAAATTCAGTTCCACCGCCGCCACCCACACGCACCAATATCGATCTGGCTGCTGTGGCTGGACAGCGACTTACCCAGGCCACCAGGCGGAATAACATTTACTCGGACACGGCTTCAATAGCCAGTTATACGCGCAGCGAGTACGGACCCGTGCGTAGTTACGGTCTTCACAATAGCTTGGGTAAGTCAATGGAATAGAGTCATCCAAGTTTGAGTTAATCATTTTGCTTCTAGCCAACATTCCACGAGTCATTTCGGCCTCATATGCGGGCAGCGAGGTGGGCGAATTTGACATTTATGCACCGTACAGTTACTATGGCAGCGAAGCAGGCGGAGATGTGGCAACGGATATAAATGACAGTGTCTGGGGCATGCCTATGGTATGATGATTGAATTAAAGTACTTGGATTACCTTCGTCTTATTACTTGCTTCTTTTATCTTCTTGCAGGCCAACAAGAACCGTAGCAAGGCCACGAATCGTTTGCGCATGCGCAAAGGACGCAGTGTCGTGCACAAAACCATTGAGGATAACTACACCGCCGTGGTGGTGGCTAATCATGAGGCTCTTGCCCAGGTACTCGATCAGGTAAGTCTTGTCTCCCTTAATTATCCAACTGGTTGGTTTGTAATGATTTGTTTCCTTTTTACTTTAGCTGCAGCAAACTCCTGTAGTTCCATCAGCCCTACGACCTTTGGCCAATGCCATAAACTTGCGCTACGAAGACTTTACCATTCTGGAGGGTGGCCAAGCTTTTGTTGTGGGCAAGAAAGCCTTCCATGCAGCTTTGTGGACATCATCGCCGGTAACTTTGGCCCTATCGGCCGATTGCAATCAACTGGGTGGAGTGGGAGGCGAATTAAGCCAACTGAGTGGCGGCATTTGCGATGTACTTAATCCCATTACCGAGTTCTGTGACTTGGTGCCCAGCTACCAGCTACCATTGATGCCTTCAACAGAGGTCACTCTGCTGCAGGCCACCATTTCGGTGTTGCCTAGATTGCAGCTGGAAACCTTGCAATCGATTGGAGCCATACTAAAGGGCAAGTCGCAGGTGTTGGACAAGAGTAATTTCAATTTCCGTGGCTCCATTCCGAATTTGAGTGGCCTTAAAGATGCAGTTGGCGGTTCTAATGGACTTCGTAACGTGGTTTCTGTCCAGAATCTGAGCACTCTGAACGAGGAGTCGGCCAATCCACATCCGTCTCCCATTGCGGAGGATTCCACATCCCCCTCGAATGTCATGCCCGCATTTGATGATGTGATGACAAGGGAAGTGGCCTTTATAATGCTGCAATTGGTCAATGGCATGAAAAATCTGCAAGCGAAAGCCATTGAGGAGATTCCCCTCAGTCTTTCCAATGTGGTGCTGTCCAAGGATATAGACAACAAAGATGCCCAAGCACGTCTCTGTGTGCTCCAGGGGTATGTAAAGTCCCAAGACGGCATTTATTTATTTGTAAAATAAGTCCTAATTAGCTCAATTCTTTTTTTACAGCAATAACAACGACGACGATGAACCCATGGGAACTCTGTGCAAGTGTGCCCACTCTGCGCTATGCGATTTACTGCCTACCACAAAGATTACTCCCATTCTGGGCGATATACTTTCGCAGGAACGTGCCGAGTCTCTGTCCAAGGCCAAATCAGTGCTCGAATTCGTCCTTTGGGGTCCCTCAGATGTCGCGCTGTCCGGCTCGACAAAGGAACGTGAATTGGCTCTACAACGTTGGCTGGACCTGGAAAGGGCCACAGTACTCCATGGCCTGGTACGCACACGAGTCGAACTGACTGTCTACGATGAATGTCATTTAATGTTCCTCGTTCGATCCACTGCCAAAATGATGAACGATGCAGCGAAAATTGTCTGCAGCTACCAGCAACCCAATGCTGAGTAGCTCTAGTTAATTTAAAAACAAATTTTTTGGAATATATCCAATATATTTATTTTACGAAAACTGTCATAGACGTTTAGTTCTTAGCGAGATACATACATATGATACGTACATATATGTGCAGACACATACGAAAATGATATAATCTGATATACTATACTATGATATTTACGATATGCAATTTATATTCTTATGTATTTGCCTTTGCCCCAGCGTGCCAAATTTGTTTTGCACGAAAATTGTCATGTAATTATACATAAACTTATTGTTTTAGTTTAAGACTAAGCATTATTATATTAATCTATGCAAAATATTTTGACATACTTAATCCAATGACAAGTTTATGCGATTAGAACAAAAACTTTGGTGTTTGAACAAATATAAATATATAAAATATTGTATACTCTTACACAGCATTTTACTTTGGTTAATTTTGACCAAGTTATAAGAGACTTTCTGCGAAATTAGCAGTGGCAATGTCCTTTTCCAGTCTTGCAGTTAATTTCCAAAACCCATCTATGTATGTTGGGGATCCAGTTTTCGTGTTCTTGTTTGGATAGTTCTTTAGTTTACCTTCTATTAAATGTCATAATTCAATTGAGTAATAAGAAACAGATTTTTAGTCTATTTAAACTGGGCTTAATAAGAAAACTACTTCTTTAAATTGTCTAAAACGTTGCTAATTCAAAGCGTAGCAATTTTCAATATATTTTGAATCATAAAAAAAAACATATTTTGTATGATATTCAGTATTTTTTTTTATAAAATTGTGTTAAAACATTTAAATAAAATTTTTCCTAAGTTTATGCAACAGCAAAAAAAAAATGATCCCTCAAAGTATGCTGCATAAATATTTTATTGACATTTCACAATTAAGTAGTGTAATTAAATAAGCTAAAATTAGGTAACAGCCTAAACATGTGAGAGAGCTTTTCAAGTGAGCGGATGCCTCGTCAACATATGGATTTTCGTAAACAAACAATTCTTTGGGTTATATTTTTTGTTGTATTCCGGCCAAGAAAAGCCCTTCCCCTTCCACAGAGCTGGCCGCAATTTCTCTGAAAGCTCATACAATCCAAACAGTTAGCGTGAGAATATAAAATTTTGCTGTGGGTTCAGTTCTAACTTAAAGTTGTCAGCACAATGTTGAAACAACGCGCACCGCTACCGTCCATTCTAAAGACTTTCCAGCTGGTGAGCATTATACATATATTATATGTTTCGATAAATCGAAAATTGCACACTATGTTTTTGTGTGTATATATATTTAGCGTTTGCAAACAAGTGCGGCTGCCCAAGCTAATACCACAGATGGCGATAGCACTTTCTCCTCGGAATGGGAAAATGCTCGACCATATGATGAAATTCCGAAGGTGGGCATTTTTGATTTAGTTAGAAATATGCTGCCAGGCGGAAAATATGTTGAGATGCAGTTTCCAGACGTCATGCTCGATATGCGTCGTCAGATGGGACCACTCTTTCGATTGCCAGCCATGCTGGGAAGACCAGAGTTCGTGGTCTCCCATGACCCTAATCACTTTGAGCGTGTCTATCGCGTTGAAGGAATCTGGCCTGAGAGGCCGGGTAATGATATAATAAGACATCATCGCAATGTACTTCAAAAGGACTTCTTCCAGGGAGTCGATGGTCTTTTGGCCACGTAAGTAGACACTGTTGAGTTAGCACCTTAAAACTAATGCCGCATATGTCTTAGGCAAGGGAAGAGCTGGGCCGACTTCCGAACAGCGGTCAATCCAGTGCTAATGCAGCCAAAAACTGTGCGTTTGTATTATAAGAAAATGTCGCAAGTCAACAAGGAGTTTATTCAACGGTAGGATAAAACCATGCTTAAGTCAAAGCAACTAGTCTAAAAGTTACAAATTAATAGTATTCGAGAGATACGGAATAGTACTACATTGGAAGTTCCTGATACCTTTGAAGAGGAAATCAATCGTTGGACTCTGGAATCGGTTAGTGTGGTTGCTCTGGATAAGCAATTGGGATTGATGAAGGACAATCGAAATGATCCAAATGCAAAAAAACTCTTTGAAGGCCTTAATGCGTTCTTCTCTCTGGCAGCTGATATTGAATTTAAACCAGCTATTTGGCGTTACATTGCCACGCCCACATATAAGAAAATAATCAAAGTGCTGGACGAATTGCAAGATGTGACCAACGATTACGTAAACGAGGCTCTGGTTCGCTTGGAGCAGAGCCCAACCAATAAGCCAGAGCACGAGAAGAGTGTGTTGGAGAAACTAGTGAAGATTGACAAGAAAGTTGCTTCTGTTATGGCCATGGATATGCTGATGGCCGGTGTGGATACAGTAAGTAATATTGTGCAAGTTGATGCCATCCCAAAAATATTAAAGATATTCATTTTGATTTAGACATCCACAGTAATGACTGGCATACTTCTGAGCCTGGCCAAGAATCCAGAGAAGCAAGCCAAACTACGTGAGGAGGTGCTAAACATTTTGCCCAACAAGGACTCGGAGTTCACTGAAGCTTCCATGAAGAATGTGCCATATTTACGTGCTTGCATCAAGGAATCACTTCGCCTCTATCCACTGGCTGCCGGAAATGCCCGCTTCATTAAGTCGGATCTGGTTTTAGACGGCTATCGGGTACCCAAAAAACTCAGCAATGATGATGCTATCCTATGGGCTTCTCACCGACAATCATCATTATCCTCGAGGCAACGAATTCCTGCCCGAACGTTGGTTGCGTTCCACAAAAGAGGAAGAATCCGAGTCCGGAAAGTGTCCACACTCCCTCAAAGCAAGCAGTCCATTTGTCTATCTGCCATTTGGTTTTGGTTCTCGCATCTGCATCGGCAAGCGTATTGTCGAAATGGAACTTGAATTGGGTCTTGCCCGGCTCATACGCAACTTCCATGTTGAATACAACTATCCGACAGAGAATGCGTTCAAGGCTGTCCTTATCAATATGCCCAATATACCACTGAAATTCAAGTTTACCGACGTCGAAAAGTGATTTGTAATATTAAATGATACTTTTATTTGCCAAAATTATGAAATAAGTGAATAAAACGGTTCGTGAATGTTGCACATTTATAAAAGAAAATTACCAATGCGGGTGTGGAACTAAGAACCTTATCATTAAAGAATGATAAGATGTTGATTTTATAGGTTAAAAGTCTACATAAACATAGACCTATGAACCCCATCCTCTAGAGAACTACCTCTTAAATATATTTAGCAAAGTAGATCATTTATAATTACACTTTATGCGAGCATTTGAGAACCTGTTTTGAACCTCCTTCTCTCTGTCTCTCTTTCTCTGTAATTATTCTCCCTTTTCTCTTAATTAATGGCTTTAAAGCACTTTAGCAAAGATCAGTAGAAGCTTTGAAATCTTTTTTTTTGTGAATTTTCAAATTGGATTATATTTTAACTATTTCTCTTTCCAAATTTGCAATTTCAGTCATGAATTTCCGTCTATTGCAGTCATGATTTTGGCACAATCTAAAAGCTTATACATAGAATATCAGAATTTATTTTAAACCCATGGAAAATAAGGCATCCTATTGCATTGTAAACAATTCAATTCAAGCCAATCGAATAATTGGCCTTTTTATTGGTCTGTTAGCCAATTATAAAAATGGTAAGCAGCTTATATACCTCGAAGCAGTTATCAAGTTTCAACAACAACACAAAATTATAAATCGACAGGCTTTAAAGCATACATCCTTTGAAGACTACTTCTTTACCCATTTACCAAATAGAAAAATTCTGAAATGTTCTTTGTTGGTTTTGTTTATACATTTAAAGCTATTTCTTTTCAGTTAAATACACATTCAAGTAAATATATATGTATATTATGTATATATATATAGATGTATATATATATATATGTATAGATACTAGACATTAGTACATTCAATATATTTGTATTGTACATCATTTTGTTTGGTAAACATTTTACAACAGTTATAGTTAAACAGCTCTTGACTCATTTATTTCATTATTCTTGTTAGTTAATGGATTAGTATTTAAATTGGTTTCTCTCTTTTGGGTTTTTAGTGCCAAATTTAACATTTGTATAGAGTAAATAAATAGCAAAAAAACAATGGAAGTTCCCATTATGAAATATACATACATAGATAACTACACAGATACATATATATATTTATAGATTTTGTTTGGTTTTACTCATTTGTATTTTGCATTTTGGGTTGGTCCAAATGGATATTGAAACATTAACAGATTGGTTCATTTTTTTGTTTTTCTTTGTTTGAAATTTTCATATATGCATTATTTATACTATTTGAAATATATTTTCCTTCTTGTTTTTTATCTATTTAGGAATTGAATAAAATTATGCTAGGCATGCTTCATATACACATATAAATATATATAGTAATAAGTTTATGATTTTAAGTCCATCTACTAGAAACAAAATACGAAACTTGTTTTGAAGAGCTCTTAGTTCTTATGTTAAAACTGAATTCAGTCCTAAGTTATGGATATGAAAAGTTAAGTTTTCTTCTTCTCAATATATTGAAATATCTTCTACATTAAATTCATTGGCATTCTTTTTTTTTTTTTTTTTTTTTTTTTTTTTATAAGTATACGTATATTAAACTTAATACATAGAGTAACATTTAAAAATGTTAACAATTCCACACAAACAACAAATGTAAGTACCTTGATTTAAATATTGGAAGCTAAGTGTTCGGCATGCCGAATATTTTATACCCTTGGAGTTTGTCGACTTTTAAAGCTCTGGACAGGCCCAAAATCACCCTATTTTAATGAGGAATGAATTGTAATATAAATGATATTAAATGTATCAACTTTATTTAGACGCACATTTGAAAGTCTTTTGTCTAACGAGTTTACAAGAAAGGTTTTCGAAAATACTTTAGAAATTTTGTAGAAGCTAAGAGAATAATCCTTTATTAGTTAGTTTATTATCAATATTATCCACTTGACATACATGATATGCACATCAAGGGTATCCTAGCCAATGAATGTATGTATATGTATGTAGGTATATTCCAGCATACATTGTTTGGCCAATTAAGGAGGATAAAAAGAAAATGCCTGCCTGAAACATGATGAAATTCTCGTACAGAGTGGCTAGTTATACATTTTTTATTACACGCATTTTGTTTGCAAACAGAATTTTTATGTTTTTTTATTTCGATGCGCAATCGATACTTCAATAGAGTGGGCCGAAAAGGAAGAAATTGAGTGCGAGTAAGGAAATAACGCACAAACATCGGCAACAGTTTCTACATGTGGATGTAGGTGTGTGTGTGTGTGTGGGAGAAGCAATAAAAGTGTCGAACGAGAAAATACTCAAAAAAAACAAAAAACACACACAAAAACAGAGACACACCGAGGCAGCCAGGCTTTAATCTTAAGCCACATGTGGGTCTGTGGGTGGTGCGTGTGAGCGCAATAAAATCTAATTTAATGCAAGCACACATACGTACACCAACAAACAATCACACACACATACCAACACAGACGAATTTCATTAGGAGCAGGCCTCGACAGTTATGTATGTGTGTGTGGCGCAAAAAAAAGTTCTTAAATTTTTGTGCACGACAAATGGGAAAAGCATTGCATAGTTCTGGGCTGAAAAACACACAAAACCACAAAATGCGGTCGGAAGTGGCCAAGAACCAACTTCATGGAAATGCGCCCCAGAACCCAATCCCCTCAAGCTCCCCTCAAAGCGCAGAGCAGTTTAAGCGGACGGATTAAGACCAAAAAGGCGTAGATAAAAGGCGGCAACACAACCAGAATATACAATAAAAATGTGTGCAAAAGGCGACAGACCAAGACCTAAGAGAATCTGATGAAATGATGGCCACCTATCTCACTTGACGAGTACCTTAGTTCTCTGTCTTTTTGGTATTCCTTTTCGGGCCACTGCATTTGTGTGTGTGCGTGTTTCTGTGTGATGTTAATTAGTTTTAGTTGTTTTGCTTTGTTTTGGAGGTCAGTTAAAGTTTAATTTTTTCCACTTAAACAAAAGTGAGGTTGTTCGTATTGGTGTGTGTGTGTGTGTGTGGTTGTGACCTTTTCAAAAAGAACTTGCCATCGTTTTAGACAGACAACCACCTAGGCGTTTGTATACCATAAATTTAAACAGACAAGGACGTTCCCTTCATATACACTTTAAAAAACGGTTCTATTTGCCTTACTCTGCAACTTTAAAAGGAGAAACTCTACATTAGTTTAGCCTTGCCATATATCCTATTTCAGCACAAAATATATCTCACTCGGACACATCAATTTAATTTAATTTCATGCAAATTGAAAGAAAGTAACTCATTTCGAATATAGCTAAATAGGGTATTTATTTAGCCATGGTTTAGTCAAAGTAAGCTCTGTCCTTTGGTTGTTATTGTTGTTGTTGTTGTTACTAGTTAGTTTTATAGTTGCTATGCAATTGTCGCTTTGCCACTGCCACTGACAGCCCAGTCCAGGGACGGTGCCAGCAAATTGCGATTTCATGTGTGTGTACGTGTGGTTGCTTTTTTTTTTTTTTTGGATGGGGATTACCTTTTGACTGTCTAATTTAGTGGTGGCAACTCACGCGATGTCATTAAAAATACAAAATACAAAAAAAAAAAAAAAAAAAAAAAAAAAAAAAAAGACAGCATAAGCTCTAAAACTTCCATAGAACATAAATCAAATATGAAAATGTTTATTGATGTCCTGCGTATACTTTGATGACATAAACGGCGAGGCAAACAAAAAAGGAAACGAGTAGAACATAGTGACATCATTTCTCAAACAAATACATTAACGAATACAACTACAAAGGGACAGGATGAGGAATATGATCAATTATGAGACATGACTGTAAATAGATATCTTCTTATACATATATAGAACAGGAACAGGAATATAGACAGAAAATTGGAACTGCAAAACTTAAAATGTGGTATGGGAAAACAAAGAAAAATATTAACTATATAGACTAAGTTCATATATAACCTGCTCAATATTTGCGGCTAAAGCTTGGCGTGCCTGGATTGAGCACGCGGCAATATTGTGAACTGGTCACGCAATAGTCTCCGGCAGCGTCGACCGGTCCAGTGGCCAGCTGATTTTGAGGATGTGACTGCTGCTGCCGGCGACGCATTGATAACGGTCATTGGCGCTGTTGGGCATTGTTGATGTATTCGCTGTGCCTTTGCACCTGAAACGAACAATCAAAACAAATATTTTCACAGATGTGTATGTGTAGATGTGTGATTCAAAGTGTGTATGTGTGTGTGTATGGGTACTTACCACATCGGCAACAATCGGTTCCTCGATTTCTAGGCCCTGCAACGTTTGCTCGCGAGTCAAATGCAACTCAAAGGAATCTGTGGGCGTGACAAATACCACACGATGTTTGCGTGTCTGTAGCACATTGGCAATGACCAGCTGTGGCATGAAATGAAATGGAGTATTAAGCAACTTTAACCATCTAACCTCACCTGCCGCCTTTACTCACTCACTCACTCACTTACTCACCTTATGCTTGTATTTGTTGAGGCTGTCACGTGCCTTCACAATCAATAAGCTCTCGTCCGTTTCCAGCTTGAAGGATACAACATAGGCATGCGGCACCCAGAGGCTGGCCAGGGGTGCCAACATTTTTGGCACCAATTGCAATGAAATTGTTGGAGCCCCATCTCCCGATTGCATTTTATGTGTGGGCTGCAAAAAAGAACAAAAAGGAAATAAATAAATTTCATGATGATGGTTAGCATTTTAATGAAATGACAAGCCAAACGAGCCATATAAGCGTTGGCAATGAAACTGTGGATGGATGGGACAGGATCTGATGGGTTTGTGAATGGGGATTGGTCGGTCACAAAAGCATCATGCTGTTCATGCTCAAAAGGACGCATACACACACACATACACATAAACGCTGGGACAGTGAACATGTCCTTGCAAAAGGCCAGGGTTGCTTTCGCTTTTGCTTTTTACTTTGGTCTGCCACGTGGCATATGAATTACAACTAATTGAAAGCATAACTCAGCTGTAATGAGCTGACGGCAATGGCTCGCTGCACATTTAGTCGCAAAGCCCCTCCGAAATGTTTCCCCAAACCATTCACTTCCTTTGCACACTCTTTAAAGAGGCACAATTTAAAATAAAAGAGCAAAAACAAGGAATATTACACATACGCCATGTGCGACTTGTTGAATCTGATGTCCATTCTTGTTAGTTAAGCTTCTCTAAACTGCTGACCAGAGGACACACACACAAGCAGACTATGAAAAGCCGTAAGAAGTCTAAGTAGCCAGGACAATGTGCGAACACAAAAAGAACGTAAAAAAAGACTAAAAGGGACGCAAGCAATAGAGGAAAAATCAGTGTTAAGTTGAGATACAGCCCCCTAAATACCCTGTGTTTTCTTCCTTAAATCTATTGTGGGGATCATTTCAAGGCGTTAAGGTAATCCCTTTTACTTGTCATTTACTTGGAATGCTTTAGTTTCAGAAACTTGATGCGCCGAAGAGCAGAAATCTAAAAAACAATTTCGATATACCTTTTGGACTCAAAAAGAGATTTGTGCAGGGTATAAAAAATAATAGAGCCTGAAGGCAACACAAATGAAAGGCAACTAGAATGAGATTGGGGAAGGCACATGGATGGATGGTGGGTGGTGGTGGTGACTGGTGACTGGTGTACTGGTGGGGGACAGTTGAAGCTAGGCGCCATTGACAACGCCGCCGACATTGTGTCGTTGCTGATGATTAGAACTTTAAGCTTTTTAGAGGCAAAAAGTTGTTCTTGTTGCTGGGTTTTTTCTTTCACTTTTTAAGAACTGCCAACAGCTGTTGACATTGAATTCAGTATCTATCTCGCTCTCTGATCTTCCCTTTCCCTCACCCTATAGAGTCTCAGTGCGTTCATGCGAAGCTCTTGTAAAATCTTTTGATTTGATTTGCGGATTTCAGCACGTCGCCTTTTCTTTGTCTGGTTCTGTCTGTGGGTCTCTCCCACTAGTCCCTCCACCATTCCATATCTCATGGTATTGCACAATGTAGTTTACTTTTATAATTTCTTGTTTGTCTTTGCTTATTAGAATTTACTTTGTGTATTTTTTTGGTCCCTTTTGTGTCCTTGTTTGCCAGCCAACTAAATTAATTCAAATGGTAAGTTGCCTCTTGCTTTTGCATAAATTTGTTAAGGCCCTTTCAGACTTTCGCGGCTGCAGCACTTTGAATATGATTGCGAAATTGAATTCGCTTTCAACCACCAGCATCAGAAGTGACAGTGATTCATTGTGAAGGAGGAGGTGTTACTTGTTCCTACTTGGCATTGAGTTAAAATTCAAATTGAATTAAAGTTCCTTTTAAAAAATTAACAAGTTCCAGAGGCTGCAAAGTTTACTGTCGTACCTTAAACTTGATAATATTTAATGATTTATAAACTTATGAGATTATGAAAATATTGGAATTCGGCTAATTATTAAAAAGAAAGCTGTTACGTCTCCAAAATGGAGCTCATTCTACATTCCTGGATCATATGTCGTTTTAAAGTTAAACAATTTTGACATAGAAGCCCAAGAAAAATGTTTCTTTTAATAAATTTTACTTCTTTAGATTTAATGCACATATAAAAAGCATGAATTGGACACGGGTTCTCGTCTTTTTTTCGGAATTTAAAAGTGAGAAGTCGTGTTGAGGCATTTGCATATGGAGGGTAAAATGGATAAAAGGCGACAATTTTTCAATAGGAAACTCCTTTTTTGTTGTTAAAGCTGACAGCAGAACCAAAAAGAGGAAAGATGCTTTTTCTAATTGACAAAAGAAATAAGACAAAATCAAAATTAAGATAATATTGAAAATGCTTTGTATAGCCTATGATGGAAAAATATCTGAGCTAAGTAGAAACTTGTGGCATTGCAAAACAATAAACCCCTTCATTTTATCTAATTGTAAGAAGAATGAATGCTTCAAGTAATATAGAGCCAATTAGGAAGGTAACTAAATCATTTAAATTTAAATGCACGTATTTAAAAAAAGGATTAATGAGAGGGGAGAGATAAATAGAAGAATGAAGTAAAAGTATGTCAAGTATGCACTTAATTTCAATACAAACTATCAATTGGCAATATTTGTTGAAATCATGTTTCAGGCCATGAATGGATGGATGGATGATTGAGAGAATATGAAACAATTTAATCAAGCGAATGGGCGATTTGTGGCTAACGCCCACACACACACACACATAGGAAACCACAGACTCAAATACACTGGGAAAATATCTTCAGCAGAATAAAATGCATAAACTGTGAGAATGCAAACCATAGGAAATGACTGAAAGGAGATTCAGGCGGTTGGCGACAAGTGGAAAGCTTTCGTCCTTTCCCTGTGGGTGTGGGGCTGTGTGAAATAGTATGCAAATGTAATGGGTAGGTAAAAACTACAAGGTAACTCATTCACACCCGCACCAATGGACATTTGATGCACTTGAAAGCCTTTTGCTGCTGAATGCGCTGCGCCACCAACAAGTCAGCTGACATCTGGGAACATTGGGAACAAGGGAAATAGGTGTGGCAAGGCAGCGACAAGCAGGAGTGTGGTCTGACAAGTAAACACATCCACACTAACAATGACAATTTTAGAGAATACATAGGGAGGTAAGTAGAGAGATAGACGGGAGGATGGGGACCATAAGAGGACGGGACAGAACAGGACGGGGAGGAAACATAAAACATGAAAATGAGTATAAAACTCGTGTAAAAGTAAACGAGAGTGGAAAGAAGGAGGCAGTACGTGGAAAATGTTGATGATACGGTTGGGCTAACACGAATCAAGTGAACCGTAACCAACCAGTGCGGACTAGAGAAAACTGGTAACAAGTAAAAAAATATGTAAATCAAATTATATGATGAGAATGTTCAAGTTATCGCCACAAGGACATTTGCTGTGAGTGGCAGGATTGTGTGTGACTTTAAGTAACTCCTACAACCAACCAGATAGTCAGTCAGCCAGCCAGCCTCATGTCAATTACACGAAGAGGAAATGTGTCAGGCACTAGCAGCAGCAACGAGCAAAGAAGCAAGGCAAAAGCAAGCAATCAGAATCAGCTTTCGAAATCGATAAAAAGCAATTTCCAGGGGCAACTTGCGACTAGCTGCCAGTCGCACTCATTGATGACGAGTGCAATCAATTACAAGATTTCCCACATGGCGTCCCTGCCCCTCCCACTAGCCCACAACCAATTTACTCACCATCATATCCTCGGGTATATAGAAGTCGGAGACAGCCGCCGCCAAATACAAAACCGCACGCTCCTCAAACGCTGTCAGACACTCACAGGCGGCCCGAAGGAGCCACATATAATCCACAACACTGGTGAAATTCACGTACAGAATCATTTGTGTCTCGCGTGCTATTTTATATTTGGCCAGCACTGGCGCAAATACATCCACCGAGTCCGGCTTGATGGCTATCGTCGAGCTTTGGCTATTGTCCGCTATGTCTAGCATATCGAAGAACTGCTGTCCTGTGAAGTGACGTGTAAAGGGCTCGAGAGATTTGTGGCGATGCATGAAGATGACAGCGTAATCATTATCCAGAAAGTATTCCGCCGAGGCAGATCCCCGAGTTCCAGCACTAAAGTTGTCCACAAATCGTACAGTATTATGTTCCAATGGCACTGTAGTTCCACCAGACTATACATTTAGGATAAGGGTGGGATAGAAAATTGATTGATGAATAAGTCCTCAGAAACGCACTTATCATTTTGCAATATATATATCGAACAGTGACCTATATTTTAAAGAGATTAACATAAAAGGCAAACCATTTTACGGACAGTAGGAAAAATACATTCTCAGACTATTTAAAAATGGAAATAAAAGGAACTAAAAATATGTGTTGATAAGCATCTAATGATGCCCCAAAGTGTGCTATGAATAGGATAAAATCCTTCACATATTAAGAACTATAATTTTAGTCCAAACTTCTACTTAGCATTCACTTGACACCGAAACGAGGTTAAGTCGGGACAAACCCTCATAGAAAGAAATGAAACTAATTAATAGGAGTGGGTGGTATGGAATTATGGCATTCATATTTATGAGCCATTCTCCTTTTTGCCCACCCGCCTACCGTTACGAGGACAATGCGATTCTGCAGCTTATTGTGTCGTTCGCAGAACTCTTTCAACAACGAACGGTTATCCTCAAAATCTGCGGGTGGCAGATGCGTGTTGTAGAAGTCCTCCCAGTGCGTCATATTGATGCGACGATGCTGTCTTTTGCCTTTGTTAATTGGCTACGAAAATGGAGTGGTCGGTGGTGCAGATGACAAGAGAAGCGCGCACGTGTACGTACTAACGCGAGGAAGGCTTTGCTGTTGCCAAAAAAAGTCAAAAATACGAAACCTGTCTGTTGCGCCGGAAACTATAATTGGTAAACACAGCGCGAACTTGGAACTTTGGACAGTCGAGCGAGGCAAAATTAAATTAAAGCTGAATTTAAAGCCGAGCAAATAAATTAATTACAAGGGTCTCCACACGGTCGAACTAGTTTAATTCAATATTTCGCACATTAACACCGGAGTGTGGTTGAAGGGGCGGATGGCGAGCTGCGGCGTTTCTGACTTTCACTTGGTTTCTTGTTATCAATGAAAATAATGACGAAAACGCTCTCTGTCTATCTTTTGTCCTCTCTCTCTCCTTTTCTATCCCTGGATAAAAACAAGCGCGTGCAGGTATTCGCGTTGTGCACAGCAACGAGTTCTGTGAGAATCTGAATGATGAACACAAGGACCAACAGGACACGGACACGCGCACTTGGGTTCGGCAAAATATAGAAAGAACGCAAGTTCAAAGTGCAAACTACACAAACCGAACAGGTATGTGAAAACGACAACAGCTGATTTTCATAAATAACAACAAAAACAACACTAAATAACCCAGCCAACATTGTCGCAATTGATTGCAACCCAGCAAAATAATTTGTATTCTAAAATGTATTACACTTAGAATTAGTTTTATATATCTAATTACTTAATATATTTACCGCCTATACAGAATATTTCAAAACTTGCAATATTTTTTTTCTTATTAAAAGAAATCCCAGTATTTTGATATGTTATTTTAACAGCTGTTATACGCGAAGTCGGCTGCATTTCACAAACGCGCGCTCTTAGCAGAAATTTTAAATATGAATTAATCTTGTTTTTTTTTTTCTCCAACAGGTATGTATGTATGTATATTTAACAATTATATGCTCTTAAACAAGATGTCAACTAAGTACAAATAGCCAGGTTTACAAAACATAAATTTTGAAAGAGTTTTGTAAAATGTGTGCATGTTGTCAAATATTAAACTATTGATAAATTTTTAATTTTGATTTGGAACTGGATATGTACTGCATATTATTGTCATTTGGTTGGTTAGTTGAATGGGCTTCCAAAAAAATCATGGTCGGGTAATGATTTTGGGACCCAAGTAGACTGCTCTTCCACTCGTGGATCATCAGAATTCACTCCAGCTTCCCGCTCCCAGAAGGGGGCCCAACGCGTTTGAAAAGGATTAGTCACACGAATTCGACTACCGCAAAGCCCAATTGTGGATGCATTATCTGTATTGGGCTCGTTTTCTATGTCAAAACTGCTAATTGCACCAGAAATAGTATTGCCAATGGCATTAAAATTTGTGTGTTCATAACCCATAGCCGGAAGCTGGTCAGGTAGATGTGGCATTCCTTGAAAAGGTCCTGAAGGCTGCACTGCGATTTTCAAATCAAATCTGTTTTTAATTGAATTGTGCTCGTGGCCCAAATTCTTATTGCTTAGATCTAAAGCATAATCCTTAATCACCGGCACCGCAACTCGCTTCTGTTGCTCCTGCTCTTCTCTTTTTATTTTATTAAAAGCTTTTTTAAAATATTTCTTTGCAGCCTGCAACTTCTTATGATTATCTGTATTTTTGAGAGCGTTTTTCTCAGCCTTTAATTTCATTTTACTGATTTTAGATGGACCTTTCCCGTCGCGTGGTTTGGGTAGACGCTTATTATTGGTACGCCAACGCTTGCGAGCCTTGGTCAAGTTACCTCCGGACATTGATTCCTTGCTTATAACATCAGTTGTCAGATTCCTAGGATCTAAACGCCGTTTGATGGTCTAAGAAAAATAATTCAATTATGTAGATATATATATATAATTGAATGCATGTGTATAGGCACACTCACCGGTTTTGGTACAACGCGCGCTGTGGGAATGACGGGTACGGGCATGCCAGGCATGCCAGGTATGCCGGGTATGACAGGTATACCGGGTAAGCCAAGTAATTCACGCTGAACATTGTCATATTGTAGGACACAACGTACTCCATATTCAGATGTCCCAGTCTGAGCCAATACGCCGACATTTGTTAAAGTCTTCAATGAGTCCATTATCATTTGATCACTTGGGTTTGTTAGATTTTGATCACTCATCTGCCGTTTTACAAGATTAGCTATTGTATCACGTTGGACAAAATTTGATTGACCCGTAGCATGCAAATGAAAGAGAGCCTGGAACACATTGCGATTGATATTTTGTTTTTTCTTTGATAAATTGTGATTAAACATGTTTCTAGGTATACAAATTAAATTTAGGACTTTTTTCAGTGATTGTCTTGTGTTTTTATTCGACTGTATTCGACTGTAGTTGAGAATAGAATGAGAGAAATTGTCTCACGTCTCATGATATGGAAAATTACTCTGTGAAATATTTTCCCCAGCCTACTGTGTGATTGATTTGTTCAGTTCACATTCTTCATTTCAAACTTATACCCATCAAAGTTTTTTAGTAATGCGACATTATGGAATTCATTTCTTGAGTGTTCTACATAGATCGTTTATTTAAATTACATATATGTTATATATATATATATTTGTAGTTTCGTGATTTTTGTATGCACTCTTTGTTTTGGTTTACTATAAATACTAAAATCTTCTGTTATATGTTGCAGGTATTTTTCGTTTTGAAACATAAAATTCACATTTTCTTTTGTTTTGTGTGTATATCAATTCATATTTTAGTTGAGCTTTAGCTCCAAATAACTGTGTGTATAGGAGAAGCTCCAATTTGATTTCAATTGTACGATTAAAAATACAACTCGCATTATACATATAGATAATAATAATCGATATATAAATTTAAAGATAATTTTCATGTCTGTATGTATCTCCAAAAGCATTTGTAGAGCGACAAAACATTTCCAGAGCTGATTTAACACAGACGGTATACAGTTTTCGATAAACAAAGTGTTATCTTTAACTTTACTTAAAATTACTTAAATGGGTTTCTGAACTCCTTATCCTTCACCCGCTTTAACTTTATATGCAGGTTAGGACAATTTGCTTTGTTCCGCGGCCACGTGCAATATGGGGTGGGGGAAATCATCAGTAAATGTGTATTTTTTGTTTTGTTGCTTTGAATCTTTCTTTAAAATTCCATGATGTGATCTATTCGCTCTTTTTGTGTGTAATGACTGCATCGTCGATCTCCTCCTTAAGTTGATCCTTATCACCCCAGCCCCAGGTGGCATGAGTACCATCACCAGTTCGCTTGACACGCTTCTTGATAATGTCAGGTGACACACTCTTCAAGTCATAGGCCCAGCCAATCTTAGCGAAGAAATCAATGAATGCTGTGGTCAAATTTAGGGAGTATTTGCCAAACTCGGCGGTCTTGTAATCCCAAGGGAACACATGATGGTAATTATGCCAGCCCTCTCCAAAAGCGAGTACAGCAACCGAAATGTTTTCAGAGGGATTGATGAACCTAAGAACCAAAGTAAACAAGAGCTTAGTATTGCTTTTAAGACAATTTCAGTTGCAATTGAGCCACTTACTTGTCATAGGGACGACCACCGAATTTATGGGCAGCACTGTTTACCAACCAGGTAACATTAAGAATGAAACACCAACGAAACATAGTAGCCACAAACCACGAATTAACCAACGACTCATCCCAGAAGTACATGGGCACGATAGTGGGAAGAATGAAACAGGCCAGGGGCATCAGTAACATGTAGTATCTGCAGATATTAAATAGAATTAGCTTTTTGACATTCACGGCATTAGTAGCTCTTACTTCTTCTGGAACATTAGTACACGATCTTGACGCAAATCGGATAGATCAACTCCCTTGCCTTTGGCCTTCACATCCGGATGCTTCTTGCACAGAAGCCAGCCCACATGGGAGAAGAAGAATCCACGGGTAGCATTATGAGGATCAGCATCGGTTTCCGAGTACTTGTGATGCACACGATGATCACGGGCCCAGTGGTAGGCGGCATCCTGGAAGGCAATTGTGTTGAAGATGGCCAAAATCACACGCAGTGGCCATTTGGCTTTGTACGAACGATGAGCCCATAAACGATGAGCACCAGCAGTAATGCCCAGTCCAGAAACCACATATAAACCGAAAGCTGAAATAATAATTCAAATAATTCATAGTTAATAATAGTTAAAGGTATAAATTTATTTTATGGATATTATTCAATAATATATTAAGCGAATATCTGTTTATAGCCGAATCGGTACTAGCCTAATCAGCAGTCTACGCCATGTTCTGGCTACATGGTCGATAGATGAGACTATTTTGTCAAGGTTATCAGTATGCCAAATATGAAATAAACAACATTGATAACCTTATTCAAAATGTATGGCACGCGACGTCAAGATGGCAAGAACATGTAAAGCAGAACATTTAACTGCGACTTGGTATTCCTTTCAACTTACCCAATGCAATTGTTTGCCATTTAGCCGATGTGAATATCAACCAGGCTCCGTAAAGTGCAGCCAAATGCAGATATCCAAAGGCAATAATATTACGCCAGACCAATTTCAATTTTCGCTTTTCGGCCTTCTTCAGAACCGTAATATCCTTGACGAGTCCACCGTCAGTAGTCTCAACATCGCATTCGAAGAGCACTCCAGTCGAGTCCTGTTGCAATTTTGTGGCACTCTGTTCAGATTCAGCAGCGGCATTCGCCGCGGCTATCAGTGAGTCCGTTATGGACGGGGCACCGGCATGAGCATTCGGTGGCATATTGCAGCAGCTGTAAAAAACAGAAAAAAAAAAAACAACAATAAACATTTAAACAATTAAATTTAACTGTTAATTAGCTATGCAAATTGTCTATTTGAACTTGACATGCTTTGGGTGGGCCACAATGCGGACTCGTAAACAAAAAGAAAACCAAAAAAATAGTGCGTCCAAGTCAGATTGTTGTTAAGAAGGAAATGTTGCGCTAACCAAGATGGTTGGCCACAGAGAAGTTGGACTTGGCAAAGAAAATCAATAAATGTGAAGCAAGTCCTTGGCAAATACAATGCCTATGTTTGTAAATGATTAAAAAACCGCCTTTTTTTGTGAGAATCTTAACACTTGCTTAGGATGAAGAGGCAGGCAGCTGGGGTAGGTAGGTCATTGGGAACCAAAACCTTGTTCCAAGGTTAAATAAGACAACGCCAAAATCACATTTCATGCCCACAGTGTCTGTATATGTAAAGATGTACAGATGTGTGTCACCATGCCATGGAAAATTCCTAACTCGAATCAAAATTCCACCTACAATGTTATACACACAAACAAATGGACGCGAGAAAGCAAACAACAAAACACAATTGTTAATTGAAATCGCAAAGTTTCCATTTTCTTATGCATGTGGGTATGTAATTCTAGATTATACCTATTTTCCTATATTATATTTCGCACTATATTTTCACAGGCAAGCGCCGCTTAACTTCTTTTTAAAACATTTGTTTGCTACTGCATCAAAATTCGCACGAAGAAAGCTTTTTTGTTGCTTGCCACTCTCAGTCAAGCTTAACTTTTTTGTATACTCTAGCATAGAGTATATTAAAATTGGTGGGATGTTTGTAACAGCAGAGATGGAGGTGTCTTCCAGGACTGAAACTAAATAGCCGTCCTCGTTTATACAAAAGCATGTTTAAAAAACCCTTTAAAATTTTAACATATTTTCCGATATATAGATGACAACCTGCTTAGTTTCAGTCGTTTTAATAAATAACCTGGAGCCTGTTCGTTCAAATCAAAGATTTGATCCATTCCATTTGGCGTCCCTGCAAAATCTGCAGCCCTTGGCATTGACCCTACTGAAAAGCCATTTAAATGAAAATATATATACAGCTTTAATGGTAAAGGGCACATTGGAAGGGTATATAAGTATCGATATCAGAGCAGTTCTTTTCCTTGATAAATTTTATTATTGGTATTCTTTGAGTAAGCTTTTTTTGCAGGTGTGCGCGCACACAAAGATTAGATGAAAGATTGCCAATACTAATCGCATGGTCATATTAAAGCCATTAGTTACTAAGGTCAGGGTTTTTCAATTTTGATAAGTCTAGACAAAAATATCTAATCAAAAATATCGTGTGACGATGGCAAATAATTAACTCAACAATGCTTTTATGTATATAAAATATATAAGTAATCACCACGTGAAATGAGTAATTCTAGAAGTGAAATCATACGATATGCCATTTGGCTGGGTTATAGAGGGTAATGGAACAAGTAAAATAAACAGACAGACAAAATTCACTAGATCGATGGTGAGAGCTTCTCTTCCTATCGCGCAATAGTGCGAGAGAGAAAGCATTCGCCCACAAACAGAACAGCTGACAGAATAACTGGTAAAATGTGGGCTTTTGAACTTGAAATGTGTAGACGTGTAGCTTACACCCCCACGCGCCCCTCAGCCCTAGAACGAAAGAGAAAGAAGAGCACGCGAGAGAGAGAGGTCCCGGCCGGCATCACGTTGCAATTGCGTGATTCTTTGGCATCCGAGATGTGGGGGCTATTCCGGCTATATTGAATGCTTCTTATACATACATACATACATACATAAACTAGACGCTTAAATACTGTAAAACCGTTTAATTAGGCATGCACCTCATTTAGTTACACTAAATTAACGCACTGAATATGCACCGTAATTTGAAGTATTCCTTAATTCTTACCCATTAATATGTACATATTATTTTGAAGGAAAGAAAAAACGAAACATTTAACCTTCTTTAAGACACTTTGACCGTTAAACTAAAGCCTTGGAATAGACAGCTTAAAACAATAAAATATCAGCAAGCTGTAGGGTCGCCGACCTCGACATACCCTGTGTATTATGAACCTCAGCAAAACCTTCGCATCATAAAAACTACAATATTTATGAAAGCCAAAATTTAAATAAAATTATAAATCATTCTGACACTGAGATCTGTGTAATTGCCCTATCAACTGATGATACATGGCTGACTTTTTGGAATCTCAATTCTTTAAAAGCACATTTGATGGAAAGTAGATGAGGGTATGCCCTTTGTCGATCTAACTTATTTATATTTGTCAAATCGTGGTCGCCGCGAACTTTTGAAGAATAAGATCACAAAACGAAAAGAGCTAACACTTTGAAATTACTTGGACCTTACTAACGAAGCCAAGATCTAATGGTATTTACTTTTGGAGATCCCATCTCTTTTTGGTGATATTTTACGTAAACGCAAGAGTCAACGCACTAGGCAAATAGTAATTCCATCAAACAACTAACCTGTTTGCTTGACCAAGTCAATGGGAGACACGCGCTTTTCCTTTTTCACCAGTTAGTCGAAAAATGCAAAAACTGTATTTTTTCTTTTACTTCTTTTTTTCTTCTATTTACTTTAGTTGCTTCAACTGTGTGTACGTGTGTGTGTGTTCTGAGGAGACACAACCACAACACGTTCGCTTGCTAGAAGATTTCAAATCAAACTGACTTCGACTCGGCGCAGTGCCCCAGCATTAAAGCTTTTTATGCAAGCTTTTTTTGCGCGATTTGCAATTATATTTCGTACTTTAATACGACACGTATGCCAACCCTCATAAAAAGCCGAAGGGTGCGATAACTTCGTCTGTTACTCTAGGATGAATACTATATAGTAATCAGATTTGGAACTATTTGTTTCATGTTTTGATGGGTAAGGTATCCACAAAACGCTTTAGCTAATTGAATTAATTTGGATAATCTAAACGATATTTGCATTTCATTGGCGAGGAATACAATTGCATAGCAAAAAACGAGTCAATTTGTCAAATTAGTCACTTAAAATACTCCTATTACCCTTTTGGACTTTGATCCTAAACACGTTAGATTCAAAATAGTAACAGTAACTAACCTATCTAATCTGCCACCACATCATATATGTATGTACATAGGTTAACACCTGCTTCTATTGATAGATTTTGATAATAATGGCTAAGCTGATTCGATGTTTGCCCAACCCAATCAAATTTTAGGCAATTTTATGGGTCTTGTACTTTGATACCCGTCAGAAACCAGTTCCCAGGTTTCAAGTCAGTCAATAACAAGACATTCAGTGTCTAGCTAAACAAGATCTAACATTAAGAAGAATATGTAAGAAACGGAAAAGTTTTGCATACATATGGATTTACAAACAAAAGATATAAGAATTTTTAAAATATGCATTAATAATAAAAACGACGAAGGTTTAATACGCTATACTACTTGAAATTACTGTCAATTTTAATTTCACTTTCAACAAATCCTGGTGATCTATGTGACGATGATGAAATTGGTTAACCTTTCAAACTTGTAGAAGGCATCCTACTTTAGGACGTTAGGTTTTTTGGTGATCTACGTTATAAATATACATATATCGGGTTTAGTTTGATAAAAACCACAGGCTTTTGTCGCCTGTCATGATACAAGCCTTTTATATAGTACTTCATTTTTTGTAGCGCGTGTTTAATGGATCAGAATTACATACAACCATAATATGTATGTACATAAAATGTGAATCTGACAAAGATCGTCTCATTTAAAATATGAGATGAATTAGCTTGTCCGTTGTGCACTTTTGTAGAATGTATGGAAAATCACACAAGTCGTGTGAACTCTATAGGCAAATTTGAGATTAATCATTCAGAAACCTTAAATTAATCACTTAATCTTCCACTGATAGAACAACACGTTGTGTCCAACTGCACGTCAACCGAAATCCATGGGATTTGCTTATCAGGAATACAGCAATTGTAACGCGTGATGCCAAATGACTTGTCACGTTACAATGAAAAAAAGGACCTTGCGTCATTCCACCAGATGTGACGTCACGGAGGCGTGTGCGCATCCCGTGAAAATAACATTACATTTGTTGTTATCTTTCTCCTGGGTGCATTTATATGTATACCTCCATATATTATATATTTTTATTACCTATTAATGGGAATTACTAAATAAATGCGACTTGGTAATATGCCGATGGCATGTTCAGTTCTTTTTCTAATCAGTCATCCGCCGGAGCAGAGGCGAAGACGCATCAAAACGGCGTGGCACCAAAACAAAATACACATTTGCTTTACACATGTACATAACAAATAAAAAATGAATACAAATTAACTTAAATCATTACTTACAGGTTGTGTATCTGTATTTGCGTAAATCTAAAATAATATAAACAAACCAATTTGTAGTTCTAAGCTGCTAACAAGAAATTTTTCTGCGATTGAGTTTCGATAGACATTATCGATAAGCTAGAGATGCATTATCTGAATTCGATAACATAGTTGAGTGGCAAAAGTCCTTCCTTTTGAATTATGAAGATATCAGTTGGGTTCCCCTTATTAACATTGCAAATAGATTTTGACCTTGAAGCCTCGCAAAGGTAGCGAAAAAAACTTAGTTCGAGGTTTATTTTAGCGGCCATAAAAACGGCAATTTCACTTGGGAACTTTCGATCTTATCGACAAGGTATCATCTAAGTTTAAAAGACTCTCAAGAGATAACACCATAAAAATTCCAAGTTATAAAACTTTCCTACAGACGAAAAGAATCCAGTCCATTGATAAGCCTTATCAGCACCTGAGTTTATGGTTAATAGCGGCAATAGTCATAAAAATCTGCGATTACGGTAACTAATGTTAATTATAATTTATTCAATCATTGAAAAACAATCAACCATTGTGGTACCACTTAAACTATATTGATAACATTACGATTAACATACAATTAAGATAAATAATATTTGTTGACAAGATTCGTTGAAAAGTTTGTAGCTGGATTACTCTGCCATTTTATTGACCAAGAGCACAGCTTGAGTATCCTCGGTGGTGATATCCTTATCACCCCAGCCCCAAATTTCATGCGTGCCATCGCCTAAACGACGTACTCGCCTTTCAATGGTATCGGGAGCAACTGTTTTAAGGTCATAGGCCCATCCGATCTTGGCAAATAAATCAATAAAGGCCGTAGTCAGATTTAGGGAGTAATTTCCCCACTCGGATGTCTTGTAGTCCCAAGGGAATACATGGTGATAGTTATGCCAGCCCTCTCCAAAGGTGAAGAACGCCACCATGGCGGTTTGCGATGGATTGATTGTTTTGTCATAAGGGCGGTTGCCGAACTTGTGCGCTGCGCTGTTAACCAGCCATGTGGTATTCAATTGAAAACACCAACGAAACATAGTGGCCACAAACCAGGCATTTAGTAACGACTCATCCCAGTAGTACACCGGTATCAAAGTGGGCAAAATAAAGCAAGCCAAAGGCATCAGGATCATGTAGTGTCTGAAAGTTAAATTAAAAACTTTCATTACACAAAACCTTTTTTTAATATTAAGTATATGCTTACCTTTTTTGAAACATCAGAATGGGATCAGCTCGAAGATCAGACAAATCTAAGCCCTTACCCTTGGCTACAACATCGGGGTGCTTCTTGCAAAGAAGCCAGCCCACATGGGAAAAGAAGAAGCCCCGGGTAGCATTATGAGGATCAGCATCGGTTTCCGAGTACTTGTGATGCACACGATGATCACGTGCCCAGTGGAAGGCTGCGTCTTGGAAGGCTATTGTATTAAAGATGATTAGAATCAGTCGCATGGGCCACTTTGCTTTGTAAGAGCGATGTGCCCACAAACGATGAGCTCCACCGGTAATGCCTATCATCCCCATAGAGTACAAAGCAAAAGCTGCAAATAATTGGATTGGAAAATGAGAATAGCTGATCTAAACAAATTCATTTTTGGCATTTCAAACTCACCGAAGGCTATAGTTGTCCATTTAGCTTGGAACAATAACAAATATCCACCATATAGGGCGGCCAAATGTAGGTAACCGAAAAGAATAATATTGCGCCAGACCAGAGCTAGTTTCCGTTTTTCTGCTTTCTTAAGTGGACGTATATCGGTGGCCAAGGCTCCATCTACTGTATCTGCATCTGCTTCAAACAAAACTCCTGTCTGTTTGGATGTATTATCATCGACATCAGGGAAGGTGGACGGCAAAGTAGTTGGAGGTGGTAATGTTGCTGCATTTGGTGGCATTTTGGCGACGACTCTATAATGAAATTATTGAATATTCATAAGTTTTTCCCGTGGCTCATTCTGCATTCTGTTATTAAAATTTGTTCGCGATCCCCGACAGAATTAAAAGCCATTTAGAGGTCATTATCAGGTACTTTTATTACCTTTTGCCAATAAAAGGATCTAAAAGGAAGCTTGTTTTACGAATTATTCAAGACCAAGATATTTTGAAGTCGGTGTCAGTCTCGGGAACTCTGAATACGGATCTGTTCAGTTTGGCAAACAGCAGACTATATATAAACTAATTGGGAATCACCTTGAATTAGGTTGTATAATTTTCACTCAACTTTTGAATATTATGTCAGTGAGGTTTTTGAAATAAAATTTTGGGGTCATTAGGGGACACGTAAAATTGAATTTCAATTCGTTCTATTGCACTTATGTAATTTTTAATTTGAAATGGAACGCATTTACTTCAGATTTATTTTACTTTACATTTTCTTGAGGAAAGAAAACGAATGTTCAATAGAATCTTATATCTTTTTTTTTTTTTTTGCTGACATTTTAACTTTGAGGGCTAAAAACTTTACAACATTTCACACTCACTGTTTAAGTAATTAAATTAAAATCTGTAAAATCTGTATTTTCCGCTATGGGTTTGTTTTGTTTTTAGCGCGCTCAGTTTAGAACAACCTTCTTCGAAAACTTCTGTCTTGAAACTATTTGGTTTAATGGACTTCGTTTTTGAGTGCACTTACGTTTTGTCCGTATGTATGTATGTATAGGAATAGTTTAAAATTGAGTTTTTAGGCAGGTACTTGCTTGATGGACAATGTGGAATATTATGAATCGAGTTCATTATTTGCTGACGCTATAAATACGAATTCGAGTACGCCATTCTTATCAGAAAGGGATACAGATTAAGACCACCTCCTAAGCATTAGAAACTAGGGTGACTAACTTCTGCTTTCTTATCAATAGTACAATTTCGCTAAATATCTTTTGAATGTCAATAAAATTCCCATCCAAATATAACTTAACTTGTGTAAAAAAAGATATTCTATATAATATTTTTCCCTAAATTAGTTTAAATATTGAAATTAAAATCGTTTTTTTTAAAACGCCTTTACCAGACCTTTGATTAATGTTTTCACTTTGTTTAGACTTGCAAAAAAAAAAAATGCATTGATTAAGAATTAATCTTTATTTTTTTTATTTTGAATATACAATGTACATATTTTATACATATATTTTTTAATGAATTTTCTTACGTAAATCCATGACTCCTTATTCCAAACACTGTAATCAGTAATGACTTGACCAAAAACTGATCTTTATGATCGGAGAAATGGATAAATTAAAATTTGGCGCATTTCTTTAAGAATTACACATCAAAATTCACAAGCGAATTCTATTTTTAAATTTAAGCCAGACACCTGGTAAAATATAATTTGCAGATTACACCTGACATTGGGGATTTCATTAGAATTCCTACTTCTAATCTGCTACCAAATTTTTAGTGACACTTTTGTTTATGAGTAAACACTTGATAAGAACTTGCATTACTCTTACAATTTCAATTACGATATAAAAAAAAAAACCGAAAATTTTGTTATTGCCCATTTCGCACTTTGAACCGATGACAACGAGACTACCAGTTTATAGTCGTGTTTTTTATTTCGTATTTTGGTCGTAAACTGTTGTTGATTGCTCCAAGGAGCAAGGTACGCGCTATAGTTCTTTGATGATCAGTAGGTCAGTTTAGATAAATCCGATATCTCTTGAACCTTTTTAAATATTTATTTTTATTTTTTCCCAAAAGACAGGTGATGTTTCTTAAGACACACACGAGTTAGAGGCTCAAGATTAGTAGACAATGCGCCAAGCAAACTAGAACTACAAGATTTTCCATACAGCACTTTGAACATTCATTTTGTTGTTGAGTGTACAAAAGAAAAATAAAAACAACCTAATCTACCATGTCTAGACTTGCCAAATGATTCATAAGGTGGTAGGTTAGTAACGATATTTTCTATATGTATTTAAACGGTTCCGCTATAATGATAGCGTGATCGGAAATGTTGATCACGGAAAGCTTTCGTTGGCAGTAGCTTTCATTAAAGCGCTCCCTGCCGTTGAAATATGTCGGATTCAAGTTCTTAGTTAGAAAAAATTTATGTATTTAATTCACCAACTTGCTGCTTTTATAAGAACATATAGTAGATCAATAGAAAAGCAAAGAAGCTCCCTTTAGGCAACTGGACAACGAATTTGATATATGTATATTACAACTATTTATCTTTGGGCTTCGATTTTGAATCGTTATTTTCACTACTAGTGGACTCAGAACTGGTTTCTGCCTTCGTTTCAGATTTCGTTTCGGCAGCCTTTGACTTCTTTTGTACCTTCTCGGCTTGCTTTTGTTTCTCGGCTTCAACGCGAGCGGCCTCCTCTTCTTGCTTTTGTTTCTCCTTCTGGGCAGCCGCAGTGGCAACATCCTCATCATCCCAATCAGCCATAGAGCGATCACGTTTAAGCCAGGAGTGAGTAGTGTCCGCTTTAAATGCTAAAGAAAATGTTTCCAATTCAGTTTTCCATTATCCAAAGCAAATAAAAATTCTTAGATATTTACTTTGATTGAACCACTTAATTCCGTTCTGCATATCTTCGATTATCTCTCGGGAGGTGTACATTACTTCGTTCTGCACGGCCTGATGAAAGGTAGAAGTTTCAAAAGCACCCGAATAAACAGAGTTGCGATCATGGTTTAGGGCCCGCTGTGGAAACTTGGCCAAACAAGTGGCAAGCTCTACTGCATTGCCAAGTGCTGTTCCAGTGGGCACAATGCGATTTACCAGGCCAATGTCGTGGGCTTCCTGTGATCCCACTGGACGTCCAGTTAATATTAAATCTAATGCGCGGGACAAACCGATCATAGCCGGCAAACGAACAGTACCGCCATCCAGCATGGGGACACCAAACCGCCGATTAAAGAATCCAAGCACTGCAGATTCCTCCATTACGCGTAAGTCGCACATGAGAGCCAATTCCAAGCCATTGCCTATACAATAGCCATTGATGCTGCAGACAACCGGCTTTTTAATTTGCCTCCGTGTAGGACCCACTGAGCCCTCGGGGCGCATAAGTATATCCACACTGATTTCCTCCTTTTCATCGGTGCTCATCTCGAGAATGTCAAAGCCCGAACAGAATGAACCCCCTATGCCATACAAGACAGCCACCGGCGAGGTCTCATCCTGCTCGAAATTAGCAAAAGCATCGCACAGCTGCGACGCAGTGCTCGAATCAATCGCATTGCGTTGCTGCGGGCGATTAATACCAATAAGGGTAATATTTTTGTCCTTTTCTACTAGAATGGTTTTCGCTGGGACCGACGCAGCCTCCGCATTAGGTACAGCATCTATTAAAGAGTTATTAAACAATTTTACCAATTACATATTACCAACGTGATTTTACCTTTTCTTAGTCCGCTGGTTGTAACCAATGTACGGTGAAAATTCTTTATTGTTGATGAGTGACGTACCAGAGCAGTCGGCCTTAAAAGCCTTCCAAAATTAAACATAATCAAAACGAAGTCCAAATTGAGGATAACTTTAATTTTAACTTATTTTTCGTACGACACAAGCATAATATATATTTCTGTGCCTTTCTGGTATTTTTGGTATGTGAGACCGTTTACTGTGACTAACGTTTTCAGCACTGAAAATGAGACACTGTGCCTCTCTGCCGGCCTGTAATATTTTACAACACTAACATTTTCGCACTTGGCGTCAGTTTCATCTCATTTCGCAAAAACTAATTTTTTTCAAAATTTTATAATGGTAATGGAGATAGACTTAACAGAAAATGTTCCTGGCGTCGAACTCACTGAAGCTGAGAACGAGTTGTATGACAGACAAATAAGACTTTGGGGTTTGGAGTCTCAAAAGCGGTGAGTGTCCCGGCAAAAGCACCTTTTCTTTCGACTTAATATGTGTATGTATTTTGCAGTCTACGCACGGCAAAAATACTGATCTCCGGCTTAAATGGACTTGGCGCGGAAATAACTAAAAATATTATACTGTCTGGAGTCAGTTTGGTGAAGCTACATGACGACAAATTAGTCACCGAGGAGGACTTCTGTTCTCAGTTTTTAGCATCACGCGAAAGCTTGTCTACCAATCGGGCGCAGGCATCACTAGAACGCGCCAGCGCCCTAAACCCAATGGTTGATATATCTGCTGATACCGATCCTCTAAAGAATAAAACATCGGAATTCTTTGGCCAATTTGATGTGGTGGTCGTAAATGGACAAAGTAATGAGGAATTGTTGCGAATAGACACCATTTGCCGCGAAAAAGGTGTCAAATTTTATGCTACAGATGTATGGGGCACATTCGGATTCTTTTTTGCGGGCTTGCAGACGCATCGCTATGTTGAGTAAGTTTTGATGGTTTTTTTTTTTCTGTGAACTTTTTTATTTACATTTGTTTATTTGACAGAGACGAAATCAAGTACAAGCTCATATCGAAGCCAACGGAAAAGCCAAAATATGAGACGGTTTCCAAACCAGTCCAGCATGAAGTTGAGTATCCAGCCTATTCTTCCTGGTTGAATTTTAATATTAATGCTACGGGTTATCAACGCAAACTGAAACGCAATGGTCCCGGTATTGTTTTGCTGCGGATACTTCAGAAGTTCCGAATAATCCACCATCGTGATCCCAGCTATAAAACGCGAGAACAAGACTTAGTCAAGCTACAGCTAATCCGGGATGAAGTGGCATCGAACCCTACAGCAACTGATATAAATGATCAAACTCTTGGCATGCTCTTTGCCCAAATTTCGCCGGCAGTAGCCATTGTTGGTGGAGTTGTCGCACAAGAGGTTATTAAAGTGATAACCAAGGTAGAGGCACCACATCGCAATTTGTTTATCTTTGATCCCCACACCTGTGCTGGCTATGTTGAAACAGTCGGAGTTAACTAACTGAATCTATAATAAAGTTCTTACTAATTCATTTTGTAAAACACCTCATATCCGAAATTTATTTTGTTTTTATTATGTGTAGAAAAGCTTAGCTTGTATCGTAGTTTGTTTAAAGGATTTACGGGATGCTGGCCAAATAGTCCTTGATTGCGGAGGGTTTTAGGCTCCGGAAGCCATTCTCGTCGCAAATGCCAACTTCAATATTATCGGGCGTCATTTTACCCTCGAATCCTTCCTTAAGTGTAAGAATGGCAGTGTGTACAGCATCCTCAAGCTCTAGATCTTCGCTATACCTGTAAAAGCAAAAGGTTGAGAATCGGAAGAACAATTTATTCCTTAATTAATCCCACTGCTTACCGCTTCTCCAGAAAAGTCTTGCCAGCTACAGCATTCTTGCCCATGGCTGTAGCCTTCCAAGCAAAGTAGGCGCCAGATGGATCAGATTGATATAGATAGGGGCGGCCGTTATCCCATCCACAGATCAGCAAAGATACACCAAAAGGACGAACTCCACTGCGAAATAAAATGGACAATTATTTTGAAAGATAAGAAAGCTAAACCTTTTTATTCCTACCCGGATTGGGTGTACTCTTGCATGAGATTAGCCACCCGCTGCACCAGTTGCGTCACTGGAATCGATTCCTTGTAGACCAAGTAATAATTTTGGGCAATTTTACGAGCCTGTTTTACCAGCAGACGGTAATCTGGGCCCATGCCAGAGTAAACCATGCCAATATACTTGTTTACCATCTCAACGCGATTAACACTGTGTTCCTCATACAACGCTGATTTATGCTTGTTCTCTGTAGCAATGACGACGCCGTTGGAAGCTGTCAAAACCCAGATAGATTGCCGATTAATTTCGAACGAATATAATGAAGAATTCTTTGCATACCCATAATGCCCACTGACGGCGCACCACCAGATACTGCGGCCAAAGCATACTCCAGTTGTACAAGCTTTCCCGAAGGACTAAAAAAAAAATTTAACATTTACAATTCGCTTTTATGCCAGTCATTCTTTCAGGTTAGGATAAGAAATATCTATTCCCAGCAAACCGGTAAACCTACCTGAAAGTCGTCAGGGAGAAGCTGTAGCGTTCAGTAGCCATAATTTTTAACCTTTCTTAAAACTTCTTTATTCAAATATAAAAATTAAACAACCAATTTCGCAGAGAAACAGAAATGACACAGCAATTGAGCAGCGGCAATGTAGGGTTGCCACGGTTTTCGATTTAGACGCTGTGGCACCGCTATAGTTTATTGGCAACCATTGAAACTAGTGATGGACACGGGCTTAATTTTTAACGGCACTGCAAAAGAACAAAATAAAATAAAGTAATTTAATGAACAATAACAATACAATAAAACAATACACAAAACTTGCAGGAAAATCTGGACAATATAGATAACATGTTTCAGAATTTTATAAATAGTTTTTATAAAAGAATTTTGGCTCTAGGCAGCGTGAAATTTGGTACACTTCAGCTACTTTTAGCTTTAAGCTTAAGCCTCCATGATATATGCTCGTTCGTGATATGAAGGCAGGGTCCGTGTCCATCTCTAATGGAAACTGGAGTATTGCAAAGCAAACTGCTTCTGGCAACTCTATACAGAGTAATTTATAAGAAAAATATAAAAATTCATTTTAAAAGAATTATGGTTCGTGGAGCACTTCGAGGAGGTCGGCCGATGCGCGGTGGCGGTGGAATACGTCCTCCATTTAAGAAAACATTCGTTCCACGGCATCCATTCGATATAACTCTGTCAGAGGTTTTCTTTCCAAAAGTAGCACCGGTTACCGACGATTCTGCCCTGACTGCGGTAAATAATCAATAAACACATTCACACAGACACATAAGTACACATATAATAGTGAATATCGTATATTGTTGTAGGCACTTTTGAAGCGAAATCAGGATTTCTTAAGTCCTACTCCGGCGGAGCAGACAGCAATTGGAAATTTGGTTTCAAAGGTTCAGGCTGTTTTGGATAATTTAGTGGTTGCTCCAGGCGACTTTAATACTTGCGTAAGGACAACTATCGATGATTTACTGTAAAGACAATTCACCTTTAAATTATTTATGTTTTCCATAGCAACTAGAAGAAGTTCGACAAGTGGGCTCGTTCAAGAAGGGTACTATTCTTTCAGGCAATACCGTAGCTGATGTCGTTGTTATTCTCAAGACACTGTAATAATACTACATTGTATAAGTGGCATTTATTAAAATTGTATATTTTGCATTTTAAGGCCTACAAAGGAAGCTGTGGACGCACTGGCGAAGAAAGTTGAAGCTGATCTGAAGACCAGCATGAAGACTGAAGTACTGACAAAGAGCGAGCAGCACACCATTTTGGCGCACGAAAGAGGCTTTGATATATCAAACCAACAGGCAAAGGTCCGCATACTTATTAGTACATTGCCTCAAAATCTGCGCAAGCTTGAACCAGAAATTCATATGGACCCCAAGCTAATGCAGAGCCATCTTGCAGCTATTCGTCATACACGCTGGTTTGAGGAAAATGCTCACCATTCGTCAATCAAGGTACTGATTCGCATTCTCAAGGATCTCACAAAGCGGTTTGACGCCTTTTCGCCCTTATCTCCCTGGATGCTGGACTTAATTGCGCATCTAGCCATTATGAACAATCCATCGCGTCAGGCCTTGCCTATCAATTTGGCATTCCGTCGCGTGTTCCAGTTGCTGGCAGCTGGACTGTTTTTGCCTGGTTCGGCGGGCATTACTGATCCAACAGAACCGGGACACATTCGTGTACATACGGCAATGACACTGGAGCAACAAGATGCATGCTGTTATACGGCGCAGACATTGCTTCGGGTATTAGCTCATGGTGGCTACAAACATATTCTAGGTTTGGAGGGCAATACTAGCATTGTGCGCGAGATGTCAGTGTGGAATGGTGTGTGCGTCTCACCACTTGGAGCCGTTTATGAGAAACCAACAGACAAAAAGGAAGGAGATGTGGAGGAAGACATTGAGATGATTGAAAATGAAAACGAGGATGACGGTAGCGACGATGGTGCCGAATGATTTAACAGTTTTATTTAAGCTAAATGACATTCATTGTATTACTAAATAATCATAGACGCCCCAGTTATGGGTTCATCCTCATTCAAACTGATTGCCAGTTCTTTGTCAATAATATCAAAAAAATTCTCAGCCGACAGACCGCTTGGTTCACTAACTTTTATAGCTATGTCAATACGTTGAAGGCGATGTCCTTTCTTCAAACTTCGAGCGGCAACAAGGGATTTACCTAATTTACTCCGGCATGGCAGTTCGCAATCCAAAATACACTTTTCTCTTCCATTCCATTCGAGAGCTTTCTCTACATCGCTTCCACCATCTAAAAGTTCCAAAATATCCTCTGGCTTAACTTTATCGAATCGAAAATTTTCTATGTGTCTAATCAACGATCGAAATTCATTCGGTTCTAGGGAGCACCGATGATCCGAACCCTTCTGAGACTTGTCCAGAGTAAAATGTCGCTCTATAATTTTGGCGCCCAACAAAACTGCGGCCTTAGTTATGGTTATACCCAGCTCATGGCCCGAGTAACCAATAATTAAATGGGGATATCTTTGCTTCAGCATGGAAATCCATTGCAAATTACAGTCCTTCGGCGCAGTTGGATATGATGAAACACAGTGCATTAAGGCATATTTCCTGTGATTTGTCTGATCCATAATATCGACTATTTTAGATACCGTCAACATTGATTGCATTCCCGTTGAGATTACCAGGGGTATCCCCAGATTAGCGGCCTTTTCCAATAGTGGAAAGTTGTTAGCATCTCCAGAGCCTATCTTGATGAAAGGCACTTTGAGCTCGGCCAAAAATTCCAAAGAGTCCTAGTATTAGAGTTAACAATTCAATTAAGTTTGTATAAATTGTTTTTCTATTTGATCTCTACCATATCCATTGCGGAAGCAGTGAAGTCAATGGAAATTTCTTGACTATAGGCTTGTAATATCCTATACTGCTCATGAGAAAACTCCAAGAACTCCTTATGTTCTCCATAAGTTGAGCCCCAAGAATGTTTGCTTTTATAATCACGCTCAAGGGCAGAACGGGTAAACTTGGATGGCAAATTAGACTTTTGAAACTTAACACAATGACAACCCGCTTGCTTGGCCTCGTATATCATCTTTTTTGCTACATCCATGGATCCTTGATGGTTTTGGCCGATCTCGGCTATTATATATACTCCATCTGTACGCTTTTTGTCCAAAATATCGAGCAGAAGCATCTTTGTCCAATCAGATTTTTGAGCAGACTTAATTAATTTAAATTAACAGTCAATTGAGTCTATATGGGTGGGGAAAAAAAAACGGCCACACCAAATTATGGTGTTGGTAAAAGAATAGTATTCTTATATACGTACTATAATGCTGCATTTAATTTCTAAATCTATTTAAAAAAGTATTTGGGAAAAAACTCATATTTCGAATACCCAAAACTTATCGGGTAAAAAATTTTGCCCGGTTAGCACGCGCAGTGGCTCCATCTACATCACTTAATCGATAGTCGATAGGTTAAAATGGCGACCGTTCGTGAATATTCCAACGATGTGGCAACGCTCTTCAGATTGCACGAGTGCAAGCGAGATGGACATAGTAAATTGCACAAGTGCAAGTGAGATAAACTGCTGATGAATAAACGAACGACGAAAGTAAGGTATAAAGAAACACGCAAAGACGAAATTTAAGTGCAAAACAGAACGCCCAAGTAAATGTAGAGTTGCAAAAACCTTCATCGATAAACATCGACATACGCGCCTATCGCTGTCGTTGCACCACTAGTGAAAAGTATTTAGCAGAAATAGATCTGAAAAAACGACATATTTCGAGACTATTTCGGTTTAAATACGCAGCATAGTTCGTGGCAACTTGAAGGCAGTAACAAGGCAGCGAAAGCAAGGATAAACAGAAACAGTGAAAGATGGGCGATGTGATGAATATCGACAGCATAATTTCTCGATTGCTGGAGGTGCGTGGGGCACGGCCAGGCAAGAACGTTCAGCTGTCAGAGAGCGAAATTCGTGGTCTATGCCTGAAGTCGCGAGAAATTTTCCTCTCGCAGCCCATACTGTTGGAATTGGAAGCACCGTTGAAGATCTGTGGAGACATTCACGGCCAGTACTACGATTTGCTACGCCTGTTTGAGTATGGCGGCTTTCCACCAGAGTCGAATTACCTGTTTCTGGGCGATTACGTTGATCGCGGAAAGCAATCGCTAGAGACCATCTGCCTGCTGTTGGCCTACAAGATCAAATACTCTGAGAACTTCTTCTTGTTGCGAGGCAACCACGAGTGCGCTAGTATCAATCGGATCTATGGCTTCTACGATGAATGCAAAAGGCGATATAGCATTAAGCTGTGGAAGACATTTACCGATTGTTTCAACTGCCTGCCTGTGGCGGCCATTGTTGATGAGAAGATTTTCTGCTGCCACGGCGGTCTCAGTCCAGACCTAACATCTATGGAGCAGATTCGTCGCATTATGCGCCCCACTGATGTGCCCGATCAAGGACTACTTTGCGATCTACTGTGGTCCGATCCGGACAAGGACACCATGGGCTGGGGCGAAAACGATCGCGGAGTCAGTTTCACTTTTGGTGCCGAGGTGGTGGCCAAATTTCTTGAGAAACACGAATTCGATCTCATCTGTCGGGCACATCAGGTGGTCGAAGATGGCTACGAATTCTTTGCCAAACGGCAGCTGGTCACTCTTTTCTCGGCGCCCAATTATTGCGGTGAATTCGACAATGCAGGGGCCATGATGTCCGTGGACGATACACTGATGTGCTCGTTCCAGATTTTGAAGCCAGCCGATAAACGTAAAAAGTAATATCATCATTTAAATCCCAAAAGTCTTTTTCTATACAAGAAATACAAACAAAAACCCAACAAAAAGTAAAACAAAAAACAAATACTAAAAAAAACAGCTTAAAAATACACACACACACATCATAGAGAGAGAGAGATTGAGATGAGGTGGAATCAACAAAAACAAACATAAAAAACATGTAAGTAGACATTCAATGGAATTATTAAATTTCATATTAAAATAAAAGAACCGGATATGGTGCGTCACCTGAGAATTTCTTATCACCTAACTTGGTCAATTTTATCGACAGACGGGGCAGCAACAACAACAACAGCAGCAACAACAGCAGCAGCAGCAGAACCATCATCCAAAACAAAGCCGGAGGGAAAAACATCAGCAATATGGAAACACACAACAAAACAAAACAAAAAAATCAACAACAGAAACACATTGAAAAGAATGATTATTAAACAAATATATATATATTTATGTAGAAAACATTTATTTTGATTAAAAGTTACAACTCATATATACATACATATAGATATACTGTACACTTACAAACAACTCGTAAATCCGTTAAATTCCATGAAGCCCTTTTGGCCTCCTAATCCTACTAAGATTGAGAACCAGAAAAACGAAAGAAACTGTAAGAGAGATAAAGAAATGTAGAGAAAAATGCTTGCCAAGTAAAATTTTAGAAAAAAAAAAAAAACAAAATTTAAAGTTCTCACCTTGAAAATGTACGGATAGAGCCCCATCATCTGCACTACGCATCCCTTTAAGAACCCATCCCCGAGACCCTCGAAAACATAATTAACATATACAGTAATATGTGTACATGCATGTAGGGAACCTTCTTTTTTTTCCAATTTGTTCTTTATACCACTCCCTACCACTTGACGATTTTTTCTTTAACCTATCCGCCTTCCTTTCGCCCCTTTTTAGATGTGTTTATTAAAATGAATTATTATTAATATGTATTATCCATAATCCTTTGTATTAAATAAACAAATGATATAAAAAGTGTATGAGTTGTAAAAATCGAAACTGATTTCAATAAATACATATTTGGAAAGTCCACATACATATTGGCAAGACAGTTGGTGTATGTATATGTGCATACATAAGTAGTTGCAGGTGCATTTGCGCTTTTCCAATACTTGGAAGTTGGCGGAAACAAGATATCTGGGACTAACAATTAAACAAAATAATTCACGGAATTCACAATTGTATATATATTTGCTAATATGTCAATACTTTTATTTAGGTATGTACATTTATAAAGATAATTTTCGTTTATCTTATGATGGGATGTTTCATAGTGAGAATCTTCTAAGAGAGAAAGTCTTTATTTAAAATTCATTCATTATTTTCGCTTTTGACTTCAGCTTGGACGGATGAATTTTGGTTTTGATTTGCACTCGAGTCTACCTTGACATCTTTTTCCAATGCAGTTGGCGTAGTTTCTTCGATATTCAATTGTTTTTCGGCAACCGATGCCAATTCGCTATCTTCTATGACGTCGCCTATCTTCTCACTCTTCACTTCTTGTTTAACCGTGTCCAACAGTTCGGACACTGGATCTGGCTCCGAGTGAACGACTTTTTCCAAAGTGGCCTCCGACTGATTTTGTACCTCTGCTTCGGGCTGATGCTTCGCTTGGACTAGAGACTGCTCTTTTAGCACATCCGGATTGATGCTGTTAATAATAGCCCGCAAACGCTGGATTTCCTCATTGGCCGTTTGCAGGTCCTGCTGCAAGCGATCGTATTTGTCCTGCTGACGGCGTACAACCCCAATATTATTGCGAATGTATTCCATAGGATTCTCCGGACGTTCTTTAATAACGCGTATGAAGATTTTGGTAAGTGAATCGACGACGCTGCCACGCTCTAGATAGCGGCGTATTTCATCGCGTTTTGGATCGATTGGCTAAGACAATATTAAGGCCATATGTCAATAACTTGTTAAAAATGTTTTTTATTTCAGCTTACCTTGAAGGACATCGTGTTAAAATTGGGCAAAAAGTGATAGTGTGCCCGTACTAATTTAAAATAGGCATACCAAATTTTCTAATGTGAAAATATGTTAACGCGTTTTTGCGAAATAAATGTAAGCAATTTCCATACTTTACTTTTCAGGAAATTTTCCAAAGTAGCAAAAAACATGATGCACCAGCCATATGCATAGTTATTTACTGGGCTTTAGGATCTGCTAGGATGTGCAACCATTTTTAACTTCTATACTGCTGTGCAGTTTACCTTTGGCGCCATCCTATGCTGCACAGTGTTGGCTAACGTACTTTTAAAATCAGTTAAATTTTAAACCTCTAATTTTAACGATATTCTGAAAAGTTGGAAGTTTTATAAACTTTACAATCCTATAACACTTTATTCTTTGTTTATTTGAATTTTATAATGTGAATAATTGTAATTTACACCAAAGATAGATTCATTACTTATGCGCATGTCTTGATTTGGTTTAAGTACATATCTATTTCTGTCCCACATTAGATACAGACTGCTGCTGGAGAGATTGGTGGAAAAATTTGCTGATACTGACAAATCAAATTAAAAAACATGCATTCCTTTGAGAATAGCTTTGTCAGAGGACCGTCCCCATCTTACTCGGATGATGCCAACTCGGAGCAGGCATTGTCAGTGACTTTACCTATTGGAGGAGCTGGAGGTGGTGTTGATTATGATTTTTGTCGCGATGATTCGAAAACGGACACGGTGGACTATTTCGATGAGAAGTTCAACAGCGACAGTTGCTCGCACTTACATCCAGGGCGTCAGGGTCGTAATACCTTTGCCTTCTGGACAATAGTGATCATTTTGCTTGCTCTGACTGTGGGAAATATGATTCTGACACTGACCATTGTTGGAGTTTTGAGACTGGGAAAAGGTGTCCATGGAATGGAGGTCATACCCGAGGTGGATGTTATTAAATTTTATGGCACCACCGACATGGAGAAGGTATATACACATTCTATTGGTCAGATTCACGGCTTTACGGATGTCCCAGTGTCAATCAGCAGCGATGCTGTCGAGAACGAAGATGGGGATGATGACGGCTTTCACGAAGAGAGCAGCGGAAACGAAGTACATGTGCGTGTCTTCCGTAATGGAAATGGTAATGGACCAGCACAAGAACGTGATCGTATTGTTATCAATAAGGAAGGCATTGTCATTCAGGCAACAAATCTGTTTGAAGTCAAAGATCCCACTGATCGTCAACCAGTCTTCACCACTCATCGTCCTCAGTACAATATACCAGCTGGTGTAAATGCTTTACAGGCTAAGGCTGTTAGTGCCAGCGGCATTTCCAGTCCTTTGGATCAGCCATTATCCATTGAGAGCGACGGTCGGTTGGCCATAAAAGGATCTGAAGGTGCACACATGGATGGAGCCAACATTCAGGTGCAAGCCGAGCATCATGTGTCCATTAACTCATCCCAGGGAGCTACCATACTTGAGGCTGGAGGAGGCATTTTCTTGGACATGGAGCGCATACCGATTATTAGCTCCGAACTGGGATTACGTACTGGCAGTGTTCAATATAAGATTTGCGTCTGCATGCCACAGGGGAATCTCTTTCGCATTGCCATTCCACGCGTGCATAACGGACCCAAAATATCCTGTGCCCACTTTAGTGGCCATGATGACCCCTGTGAGATCAACTAAGTAAATTAAAATAAAAAAAACACAGTCAATTGTTGATCATCATATGCCTAATCGATGCATTTTTTTTTAAGCAGAAACTTACAGTAATCGAAAGTGCGGGGGAAATAATAAAAGAATTGTTCCAATCGGTAAGGATATAATACAGAAATGGTATTCAATACGCCGAATAAGATTGTACACTGTGCCTTAGCCTTGGTTGGGAAGGAGTAGCTAAAAATCAGATATCGAATTCCGTTCAAAAACTAATTACAAATAATGTTCGAGTTGGCTAGGTGTTGCAGAAGGATAATTTGAGGCTAGTGTTGCTGCTGCTGTTGATAACGTTTTGTGTTGGATGGGGGAGTGGCCGCCATATCTGCCAAATTGTCTGGTACCATGCTAAGAAGCTCTGCTTCACTTAGCTGCGCCAAACGGCTTCTGCTCTTTCTTGCCGCTACAAAAAAGGAGAGTGAAATCATCAATATATTGCCATCGAATTGTAATAAATAATTCCTCACCTATAACTGGATATGAACTGGTTGTGGTAATTGCATCTTCGGGATTGTATTCCTCTGTCTTAAGAGCATTACTCGTAGTCTGTGTGTCCGATGATTCCTTAATGCTAGCCAGAATTTTAGATAGATTTGGTGGTATGGAAATGCCGGCAAGTATATTAGACGATGTTGTCGGATTACCCTGTGTGGAAGAAAGATCAATTTCCGAGTTAAAAGATTTTTATGGTAAAAATTATTGAGTCAACCTACAGAAGGTTCCACATTGAGCAAACCAGCAATTTCTTTTTGCTGGGCAGCAATTTGCTTATTGATTTCCTGCACTTGACGCTCAAGATCACCTTTGTTAGAACGCCCATCATCGTCTGAGCTGCCACCGGGCGAATAAGGCGCATTTGGATCATCTACTGGGATGACCAGACCAGGTGTCAAAGGTTCATCTACTGTAAATATAAAATAGGAAAATTAAAAACTATATTGGAATATATTTTAGATCATATACTTTTCTGTAGCTTAGCTATGGGAGCTTTTATAATGGCATCAATATCAAACTCGTCGTCCTTTGAGCTGGTGGAGTGAGAGCTACGCTTCCGTTTAGGACTGGTTGGCGGTGTAAATGTGGTGGCCGAACGGGATTTCTAAAAGTGAAAATGATTATGTAAATGTTTTTTTTTTTTCCAAATTAGCCCTTTAATATCTTTACCCTGCTGGCTATGTTGGTGCTGCTGCTGCTGCTAGAATTGATCGTGTTTGCACTGGTATTTAAGGGTATTGGAACTGCCGCAGTTCGCTTGCTAAGACATCTCACGATGATTCCCAGAAGTGTGTTCGGCCGCTGTGTATCTTCATAGAAAGGTACTCGTTCCGCCGTTTTCAGAGCACTGGGCAAATGGTCTTTGGTGCCCAGTGGAAATATATAGAAATCGCGTATCTGATCCGAATCCGTACCAAGAACGCCCAAGCGTTGACGCGAATCCAAGTATTCGTAGAACTGATCAAAATTTGCCGTCTCACTGGAGCTTTGGGGGAAAAGATTTACAATGATAATCTCTTTGGTGGGACTCTTTTTTATCTTTTTTATATAGTCCCAGACATTGACACGAGTAATGCGGCCAATCACATCCAATTTGTTGGGCAACAATTTGGCCAGATGCTGGCAGTTACCATGTATGGGATGAACAATCACTTGGAAATCGGCTACATCGACCATATGGAGATTTCCGGACCATAAAGGTGTAGACCACGCTTCATTTCCCTGCACATACCGTACATACTTGTCCAGTGGAGTCGTAGGTAGCACTTTTGTTAGAGCTTTTAGATTTGGTTGTTTGGCGGTGGGCAACTTTAAGTTGGCAGCCTGTTCCACAGTCTTCTCAGATTCAAGAATTTGATCGATTAAGTTATAAGTAGGCAATGGTTTAGATGGTGTCTCCTCCGTCTTCTTTTCAATAATTTTCTTGGGCAAGGGCGAAGAGGATGCTGCTAATGGTGAAGCGATGGCGTTCTCATCTTCCTTGCCATCGCCCTTTTCCGAATCGTTGTTGTGAGGATGTCTGCGATGACGCTTCTCCAAACTGCGGCTGCGACTATGCGACCGACTACGGCTCCTGTTGCGCTGGTGATGATGACGATGATGATGGTGATGCTTTTGGCCTTTGTGTCGCTTCTCCTTAGAACTCGAACGGTCATGACAACCATCAGCTTCACTTGAATGCGATTGAGATATCTTAGCTTCTACCTCCACTTGCTTCTCCTCCGTTTTCGCCTCCTCATCGGGCAAAGTGACTTCAACTTTAGGGTCAATGACTTCTTCGCCCTTGTGTGTATTTACCAAATAGTTTTGAGTGCACGAAAGCATGTCCAATTCAGATTTCTTAATCATGTCCAACTGATGGCGGTTTTCCTCTTCACGCCATTTGGCCAGTTCCTGGCTGGCCAATTGTTCGGGAGTCATTCTAACCAATTGTTTAGGTTCCACCTGCTTGGCACATATTTTTTGAAAGAGAGTTTTATTCTTGCGATCCTTGATGTTGAACATAAGTGAGCGATATTTGGACTTGTATTTCGCTCCAGCATCGCGTCCAAACGAATGATACATTTCGGACTCTACACTCTTGGCAAATTGCTCCACCTCCAACGACGTTAGCCATTTAATGGACTTATCTTTATTTGCCTCTTGTGCCTCTTTAATCCGAGCCAGCAATTGCTCTTTGAGAGTTCGTCGCACATTGACTCGAATAGGTTCAGATTTGGTACTACTGGCTCGCACTGGAGATGCCACTCTAGAAGCGATTGGAGCTTTTTCCTTCTCCCTTTCCTTTCTGCTTACAGGAGTATTCAAAATAGTTTGGGTTGTTGGAATAGAATCAGTTTTGGCTGCAACCTCAGCCAGAGCTTTTGGTTTGCCAACAATCGTCGTCTCAGGTGTTGGAGGAAACCGTTTGATCGGTCTTTTGTCTACAGCTGCCGTTGGCAACACTTCGAATGTAGGGTTATCCTGCAACCATTTCTTCAGCTGTTGGGTTGTCGGTGCCAAATGACCTGTGAGTGCGCGTCCAGTACGTCGCTCAAATACATTGATCTAAAGGAAAACAGTCATAAGTCATTAAATTAGACAATTAAATGAAGTGATTAACCTCTACTACTACTTACCCGATCAACTTTGGGCATGGACATATCTGCTTGTCGTAGCACATCCTCAAACAAATCCTTCTTCTTGTTTTTCTTGGCTTCGTGTGAAACATTAACGCTAGTTGTTGGCGACAATGGCAGTACAGGAGGAGTCTCTGGAGTTTTTTGCGGCGTCTGCTGTTGTATAGCTGCCTGGGCATATTTTCTGATGCAGTCATCGCTGCAATACACCGACGAATTGGAGCGAAATGCTCTCTTGCAGACAACACATGGAGCAGTTCTCTCCGCTTGTACACTGCTGGCACCCAGTTTAATAAAATTCAATTGCTGCTGATGCAACACTTTGGTGACAGGAGTTTGAGATCCAGGAGGATTAGTGCTAGGGGTTATTGATGTTGCAGCAGTGGGCGTGGGTAGATGTTTGATTAAATGCTTTGTTTGAGGCGAAGCACTTTCTGGAGTTGTTTTCTTTGGCGTTACAGCCTCAATTGTCGATGCACCTGCTCCTTGAATGTTCAACATATCTGTTATCCTTGGTTGGGACTGAAAAGATATTGTATAATTCATAATTATATTCTATATCAGCCGAGTCGATTGTTACTCCTTTTTATCTTACCATCTCTTCCTTCTTTTTGACACATTTTGGACACTTCCAATCGATACCCTTTTGCTCCATTTCCAGACCCATGGCTTTGGTAACATTAACACAGGTGCCATGATACCAATCCTCACATAGATCGCAACAAATCATGAAACGATTATTATGTGGCTGACGACAAATACACCAAAGCCTGTAAATTAAGTAGACATTCAAGGTGAGTCTCTGTTTTTTTTTTTTGAGTAACCAAATGTATTAACTAACTTATTTGGATCATCGTCGTCCTCTTGAGATTCGGATGCCTCTGCATCGGTGGTTTGACTGGCAAGCATTTTTGTATGCGACCGTCTGGGCACAGCGGACCGTCTGGCCGTTGAAGGTTCCCTGGGGTTTGTTCGTTTAACAGATGTTGCTGCGACTAGCTCATTGCTAATGCTGCTGTTACTGCTGTCCATTACATAGTCAGATAATGATATGTTACTTTGATCCATGGAACCCGGCACTGAAGTATTCTGGGCCCGACGCTTAGCCCGCGTGGTGGGTGCCTCAATGGGCGGTAGATAAATAATGCGTCCATTGCCTCGCACAATTTTCGTATCGGGACGCGGTGACTCTGGATCAGCAACTGGAATTGTTGAACTTCTTGAGGGCGTACTACTGGCCATGGGAGGCAGGGATTGAACCGTTAACTAATAAAGATTCAATATATTATTATTGCTTTCAAAAAGAAATCGATTGAATTTTATTTTACCTGTGAATCCGGTGCTTGTTGCAACATCGCAACAGGAGGCTCCAGAGCTGGTACAGCATTAAGTAGATCAAGTTCCGTACTGGCAAGGACCTGTTTAACCACTTCGGCTTCAAACTGTTTATCCTCTTCGATAAGACCCACCACATGCTGAAGAAAATCTGCAGTAATCTCATCCTCATCTGGAGTCTCCAACAACCGGGCACTGCTTATGTCAATAGTGTCCACCGTTGCTGCTTGATTTGGATTTTGCTCAAAATTTGATGCCCTTTGATCCAATCCCTCGGCGGTGCTTTCCAGCATCTTGACCAGTTTTGGTATCCTCTCATCTACATTGACTGGAGGTTGCTCAATTAGTGAAGATTTCAGCAACTCATCCTGAACTATTGAATTAATGAGATCAAGTTGCTTGTCATTCTCGGCTGCCAGTTCCGATGAGCTTTGATGTGTCTCAATGACTATCTGAGCGGGTAACTTGTGTGTGGAAGCTGTCGTCACTCCGATGGGCATGAAACCCTTATTAAATGATTGCATCGGTGATTGCAGATGACGTTGTCGGTCCGGAGTGGAGGAGGAAGATGATGAAGACGCTGCCGTCGATTTTATTTTACTATTTTCGCCCAACAGACTGTTTAGATTGGTGAATACACCTTTCGGACTGGCAATATTTTTATTTATAACAATCTCTTTAATCTCTTGCGGCGGCGGAGTCGTGAATATGCCAGAGGCCGTTGGATTGGATTGAACTCTGCCTACTTGCACAATGGGTATCCGACGCATTTTGGCAGCAGCAGCTGCAGTAGCAGAAGAAGAAGCCGCCGCTTGGTTCGTTGGTGTCGGCAATCGGATTATTTCATTTGATGTAACTACCACAGGAGGCGTCTTCCTGACCACCTGTGCATGTGGCTGTTGTTGCTGCTGGGCGGGACGCATCTTTAGGAATGATGTGCTTTGCATATTACGACCCAAAGCTATTACTGTGGGCGGGGCTTTGTTCGCTGATAACTGTATAATTTGACCTATTTTAGGTGATGCCTGATCTGCGGCCAATACCCGGTTCGGTTTCTTCCTCAATTGCTGTTGTTGTTGAACAGGAGACGAAGCTAAAGCCGGAGTTGTTGCAGACCCGGCAGTGTGCGAAGTAAACACAGAGGAGGTGGCTGGGGGTAACTGCTTGCCTTGTTGTTGCTTGGCACGTCTAATGGGGACCTTTAAACGTTGTTTCTTTTTACCTGAAATTCGATTGGTGCGACTTATATTAAAGTCCATATCACTATCCCGGTCATTATCCGAATCGCGAGATTCTTCACTCTCCTCACTTATCTCTTCTGTGTCCAAGTCCGAACTAAAAGCATGCTCATCATCTTCGATATTATCCTCAACAGGTGTAGTGGGAGGCGGTGAAATTATTTTAATCAAGTTTCGGCTTGGCCTTTGAATAGACCTAACAGCTATGGTATCTGATTTTTCCTTTGGTAGTGCCTGCTGCTGGTGCTTTTGCGGCTTTACCAGAATTTTTGACGTTGGCGGCATTGCTGTGGTCGTTTGGATACGTCGTTTGGTATTGAATAATTTAATATTTCCTGCAGGAGCCTGCATAATAAGCTTGCGACCTTGCGCTGCTTGTCTTTCCATGGCCATACGTTCGGCCGTCTTATGGTTGCGCATCTGCTCGGGCGAGGTAAAGGGCGTGTAGTTGTGGTCATTCTTGATGATTTCCAATAAAGCATCCGTTTCCGGAGTTCGCTTAAAGATTGATAAACCAGCCAGTTCTGCAAGAAAAAGTGTAAGCATTTAAAATTGCTCTAATAGAATTGCAAATTCGATCAGACATACTCAAAGCATTTTTTACCACGACATCGGCTGTGCTTTCCGCATAGAATTGCTCTACACTGAGACCCACAACTTGTGGACGTTCCTTGGGCTTACGCCGCTTACGTTTCTTTACTTTCTTAGGCTTACGACCAGGGCGCTTCTTTACTCGAACAGCTTCCGTTTCGGTTTCAGTTGAATCGTCATTATACAAACCGCCTCCAACATTACTGCTATTATCTTCATCATCATCGCCAGTAACGTGATCTATTTCACTCTTGATTTCAACGCCCTCACTATTCTCCTCATCATCATCACCACGTTCGCTCTGACTACCATGGTCATCACAACTTTCCTCATTCTCAGAATCATCGCCATCTGAGTGGTTGGTGTCCAGGAATCGCTCCAACTCTTCTAGTCGCTCGGCTTCCTCTTGATCCAGCATGCTGGGCGTGGGAGAAGTAATTCGTACCACGCTAATGGTGGAAATTGATTTTTCCTCTGCAAAATAAGACCTCATCATATTAGAAAACTTGTTCGAAGAACTGCTTTATACTATTTTATTACCCATAAGGTTCTCGATGGCCCGTTCATCGAAGGAAATGCCATTTTTTCCATAGACCACCACAAGATTGGAATCGGCGTCGGCCACAACCCGGGCGCTTGATGTCTCGGTAAATACCGAACTGGACATTATGCTCCAATTCTAAGAGGATATCTGTTACCTGCTAGTAATGCATTTAAAACACAACTACCAAACAATTATGGCAATTTATCACTGTATATTGATATTGCCCATCGGCATATGTACGTATGTTCCGGCTAGGGCCGACGCGCCGACTTTAACTTGTGCGATTGCCAATAACGGACAAAGATAGCTTCAGGTTGCCCAAATCTCCGTGTACAGTAAGCGCGAGCATAAAAACTATTATTAATTTGCCGAATTGCGCGTTTTTTTTGTTTAAATGCAAATTTTTTCGACAAAATTGTGGGCATAAATTTGCAATATGGTGTTGCCAGATGCCGCAAAAGGTTTCGTTAGGTGTGGCAATACCATTTTATACTCAAATTGAGCTGCTTTTCTCACATTCACAATTTTACTGATAATGACGTACAAGCTGAAACAAATTGCCACAGTAATCTTCTGACTCTGTAACCGTTATCTCAACAAAACAGGCGTAAACAACAACAATAGAAAAAAAGTTAACGTTGATAATAAACACTTAATTTATAGCCATTGTTGTGGTTATGCACATACATATGTATAGTGTATATACATTGTAGATATCGGTCAGCTAATCTCATTGGGGCTGGGTTGGTTACTGCCATTGTTCCAGCACAGTCTACTTTCAATTTTCCTCCATTGAAGAGTTACTTTAAAGACCATGTCGGACTCCTTTTTTCATATGGGTCAGGAAACCCACGCAGTTCCTATGACACTCTTTAAAAATAACAGAGATCGGGCTACAAAAGCAATTCTAGAAAAAGTGCTACCTGTACTGAAATTTCAGTCGGGTAATCTAATCGTCTTGTTGGAGGGCGGCAAGGACAAAAGTTTCTACAATACAGATGTTGACTATGTATTTCGTCAGGAGTCGTACTTTCAGTATCTGTTCGGCGTGAAGGAGCCAGGCTGCTATGCTCTACTTACTATTGATGTAAAAACAGGTGAACAGAAGAGTGTGCTCTTTGTGCCGCGCTTGCCGGAGGACTATGAGACCTGGATGGGGCAGCTGTTGAATCCTGATGATTTCAAGGAAATGTATAAAGTGGATGAAGTTCACTATGAAGACAATCTCTCCAGCTATTTGGAGCGAGCTGCTCCGAAACTTATACTTACATTGAGTGGCGTTAATAGCGACAGTGGTCTCACCTTACAACCGCCCGAATTCGCGGGCAAAGACAAATATGAGACAGATTGTGAGCTGCTCTATCCGATACTCTCGGAATGTCGCGTAATCAAATCACAGGAGGAAATTGAAGTATTGCGATATGTGGCCAGGGTTTCATCAAATGCCCACATTGAAGTGATGAAGTTTCTTCGGCCTGGGCATATGGAATACCAGGGAGAGTCGGTATTTTTGCATAATGCCTATTCCGTGGGAGGCTGCCGTCATGCCTCCTACACTTGCATCTGCGGCAGCGGTACCAATTCATCCATTTTGCACTACGGCCACGCTGGTGCCCCAAATGACCGTCCCATCCAAGATGGTGACATGTGCTTGTTTGATATGGGAGCAAATTATTGCGGCTATGCTGCCGACATCACTTGCTCTTTTCCGGCCAATGGTAAGTTCACGGAAGATCAGAAGTTCATCTACAATGCCGTACTTGATGCACGTAATGCTGTCCTGGAATCAGCCCGCGATGGCGTCAGTTGGGTAGACATGCACAAGCTGTCTGGAAAAGTGATGTTACAGCGCCTCAAGGAGGGTGGAATGCTCAAAGGAGATGTGGATGAAATGCTGGAAGCTGGATTGTCGGGTATTTTTCAGCCGCATGGTCTTGGACACTTATTGGGGCTAGATGTTCACGATGTGGGTGGCTATCTACCAACCGAACCAAGACGCCCAAGCGAACCTTGGCTCAGTAAGCTTCGCTTTGCCCGTATTCTTAAGGCAGGAATGTACGTTACTGTGGAGCCGGGCTGTTATTTTATCAAGCGGCTCATGGACAAAGCTCTGGCCGATCCGGCACTAGCCAAGTTCATCAATGTCGATGTGTTTAATCGTTTCCGCGGCTTTGGCGGTGTGCGCATTGAAGATGATGTTCTGATTACCAAAAATGGTACTGAAAATTTCACGTTCGTTCCCCGTACCATCCAGGAAATTGAGAATACCATGGGCTTAAACAAATAAACCAGATCGCATGCCCATTGTATTACATACATTATACATACATACATATATCATTATCATAATCAAATTATGACAATATTTTAAACTGGAACATGTGATCCTTATGCAGGAATAAAAAAAACATTTTTATGTCAATTTAATCTATCAGTCGATAAGTTGCTAAACCCTCCCAGGAGAGATCAGTAACTTCCAGAGACGTAGTAATGTTCATGGTCAAACTTTCAATAATCTTTATTCGTTAACAGCGTAAACAAAGTAAAGGAGAAGGCTGCACACCTGAAACTGGGGGATCGCATAAAGGAACTCTAGTCGAGCTCTAGTTAACCAGGCGTTTTCTGTGACTTATACTTATTTACAAGCGCTTATCTTCTTCAGCCATCACATTGGCTGCAGAAAGATCTTAGCAATTGCCATGGCATGTGCTCCAAATGATATATATCAAATCAAACTTGTCCGTCATCACATATACTTCTTTGAGTGGCCATTCCGCTGCTGTTGCTTAAGCTGACTATGTCCATTCTGAGACGGAGATAGTTCACCACTGCTGTCCAGGCAATCCTGAATTACCTCGTTAATCTCGATGACACTGCGTCGTGGAAACCAACCTCGAATGGCACCTTTTCGCAAACGTTTCTTCCCATCGGCTAGTTCGTCATCGGTGGGCACACGCTCACCAAAAAGCCAATGTTTTCGGAAACGCGTTACCTTAATGATATCATCGGGTTGCAGGCGAATACGCGGTTCATCTGTGCAAGGTGCAGCCACACAGACACGCCAGCCTTGCGACCAAATGGGTAACCAACGTCCAGTGACTTTGCCAATGCATTTGTAAGTGCGGGTGCGGGCTCGTTTCTCCTCCTTTTGGGCGAGTTGTTCGCGCTGTAAGATCGAGATAATGCAATTAAAAAACTGTTCGTTTCCAATAGGCAATTGAACTTACAGTTAAAGTAAATTGATCACAACCCTTAGCCACGGCCCATTGAATGCCATCGCCGCGGTTTCGACAATCCTCGTTGAATACCTGACGCATATTGAGTTTCCAGCCGAGATCATACGGATAGACAAAGTCATCCTCGCTCTCGCCATTGCGGTAAAGTCGATAGCGTGCTTTCTCCACAATCCAGATCTCTATACCCGTCTGGTTCATCACAATCGTCTTGAGCTGAATGTAAAGCAACATGCTCAGACCGATGACCACGCCAATGGCCAGGCCCATGCCCAAAATGCACATGATAATGCTCATTAACGTGAATTGGACACTGGCTAAATGTGTCAATCCATGTGTCAAATAATAGTAACGATAAATTCCACGATAGAATGAACAACTGAGCACAACAGTACCCTGAAGGCTGCCCAGTATGGAAAAGAGGAGGAAGTAAGTAAAATACGCATGATTTGCCCAGCCAACGCAGTGATTAATCCACGGACAATGATGATCCATTTTCTTAACGCATCGATTGCCTATAACAGAGGAGAAATAAAAGGGGGAAGGCAAATGAAAGAAGCAGTCCACTTACACTTGCGACAATGATGAGAACGTGGTGCCTTATAGCCCTCGCACTGCTTGCAGTATTGCAGGAACTGTGTGTCCTTGGGATCCTGCCATAAGCAAAAAAAAAAGTATATGTATATTAATATGCGTGGCAATATACTTATTTATTATTTATTTATTTATGAAGAAAACTTAACGACCATCCACCCAACCATTTGCTCGGGTCCAGCCTCTTGGCTTTCCTTTTGCGGGCTGGTTACAAAACATTTATGCAAATTTCGATAATTGCATTTTACGGACCTGTGTCAATAGGGTATAATAGTGTTCCCATTATGTCGGTCAAACTTGCGGGTAAAAAACTAATTTTAAAAACTTTCTAATCTAAAAACTGTCATAAAGCTCAACCGTATAATACCCATGATGTTCTAGATGTGTCGGTCAAAATAACATTTTAATAACTAGACCTAATTTTATGACGACCCTCTACCGCTAGGGCATACGGAATTCGGTTCACGAAATCTAGCTTCCGGTAAGCTTTCAGTTGCGGAACAGGCTTGGACTGTGGCTTTGGCTGCGGCTCATAAATTATTTTCTTGGACACGCCAAAACTCGACAAAGTAAGGACCACTTTTTATATGTGCTTTTGTTGGTAGGCGCGAAAATTCAATTTGGAATTGTTTTTCAAAATAAATTGCATCGTTTAATTGCCCAAGGATTATAGGGACGCGATAAGGGACCCTAAACACGCCTGACCCATTTGTCCTAGTCCGCAACCGTCCAGTTGTTGAAGTTGGGCGACGTGTTGTTGATAGCACGCCGAGTTTACTCCGACACTTTTTTGTATACTAAACTATAATTTCCGCCAATCCAAAATGACGCTGCACAATTGGAATCCAAGTAGCAGCAAACAGGTGTTTACCTTTGGATGCCATTGTTTTGGCAACAGGCCTGGCCCTGTCACAGTGGCCATGACGTAATTGAATGTAGCTAATGTGGAGAGCATTAAGAACAGTCCCTGATGTGCAAAGGCGGCGAATGATTCATTTGGTGGCCACCACATTGAGTTCATATAGAGCGTGGTCAGCGTTATGCATTTTATGATACCTGAAACGGAAGACAAAACATTAGATTAAACAAATAAAAGGAGGCACCCAACACTAAGTGAGTAGGTGGGGAAATTTGAGTTTGGTTATGCTTGGCCAAACAATTTGCGTGCTGGTACTGGTGGAAGGAAATGAAACTCATTTATTTGTTTTTATTGCCGCCGACGTCGACTGCTGGCTACTGGCGAGTTGATTAAGCGTGTTAAAGTTGAATCGAGACTAATACTAGGTACCCGATTGCATAGGCGTCCAAAAAAGGGTGACCAAGTCAGCAATCTATTTGCGTAACTAAAAGTATTTGAGTATGACTGATACTGGAATTCCAGGGTTTCCTTCTTGTGATGCCAGTTGGGAGAGCTATGGAATCCCTAGGCCACTCCCAAGATCTGACCCTTGACACATGTATGTCACATTCATTTATCATTTAGTGGTTTATGCAGCTCGTTCTTTTATTATGCCATAATTTCAGAGCCCTGAGGGAAAGTCCTAATGAAACTATAAGTATGAAAAGTACTTCAAGGGCAAGTCAAATGTGGCTTAATTAGATCTGGTCTACACCCATGACCGACCACAACCATCAACTACCCTTGCCTTGCTCTTCCTGGTTATACTCGTCGTCGGGTCGGTTAGGCATTTAATTTAGTTATTACCATTGTGTGTATATCAGTTCAATAGCACACAGAAAATAGCAACAAGCGGAAGTCATATGACCGCCATTAAAGAACTCCTGCGTCTGACTGGGTCTCCGTCAAAATGGTCAGACTGCACGCCATGTTATATTCCGTTCAGGACTGTAGCGGGACGGAAAAAGGTAAAACGCAATTAGCGGGCCACTTTACGCGAATTAAAAGTCCAAGCCAAGGACCGATGTAGGTGTGGGCGGGGAAGTTGCAGGTGCTCAGCCGTCTGCGGCGTGGCACATTTTCGGGGATTTTTATAACCAGCTGCCTTTTCCACTCCAAGTTGGCCAAAAAATATGCACGAAACACGTTATTATTTATGCAGATAACTAAATGCAAACTTGTCAATGGGCGTTGACTTTGCTGTGCCAGAGTCTAGTCTAGTTAGCTGCAGGTAGTCCATTGGACAGTAAGGAATTATGATTAAGCCTTCAAATATGTATAACACTCATGTACACTTTAATTTCACTTGGCTGATAACAAAAGTACTTGCACTGGCAGTTGGTGGCGTTGGAGACGATGGTTTTACTTTAATCAGCAGTTTATTTGAAACTTACTCAGAGCGGTAATTGGACCCCAATGGAAAAATCTGCAATAATTACCACGAAAGCCACTCATTTATCTAATTTACTAATTTAATATTTTCGCTTTGCCTTCCAAAAAGCTAATGCCGATTTCTTTGTTTTTGTTGCCTTTGGCGGCTCTCGGAAATATACAAAAACACCCCCATCCCTGTTGACTCATTTCGAGATACAAGGGCGTTAACAGGCTCGCAAGTGAGTTAACAGTAGTGATGGGCATGGGACTCCTATTTGAGGCACGGCACTCATTAAAACGGCACGGACTTTTGACTTAATTTTTGTTTTATTAATTTGTATGTTCAAGTACTTTAATTATACAATTTAACAATTTTTCATTAAAATGAGTGCATATTTTTTCTAAAAATAAGATTTTAACTATTTTGCTACAGCTTAGTTAATTTTTCATTTAAAATTATACTAGAAGTGGAAGAAAACGTTTGCTGAACTTACTGGTATATTTAAAATATTTCTTTCCAATGAATCAATCGTTATATGAATCTTATAAGTGTTCATAAATTACAGCTCAAGCGCAACTATAAAACTAAGCTTACTTTTCAATACAGCCATATTTAAATTCAAAATCTTGACAATTTTTTTTCTGTACCGTGCTTTTCGTGCTTGTCTTGCACCTAGACTTCGGATTTTTGTTTGAAATAGGGACAGCACGGCCCGTGCCCATCTCTAGTTAACAGGCTCGCAAGTGAATTAACAGATTCAAACCTGATATTGGAACCGCTAAAACATTTTCAAACCTAGCACATAAATTTATTACAACTTTTTAAAGATTGCTTTACAATAAATAAACGCCAATTACTTATTAGCTACAATTTCAAACTTAATGCCGTGTTCGTGCTTTTCTAGTTCACTGATCAGACTTGTTTTAGCGAATGCGGCACCTGGTGGCAAGACACCACCACTATCGGGCATCTTGTCGCTTTCTAGGAGAATTGTCCGAGCCGTAGATAGGAGCGCCACACAGGTTGAGCCATAGCCAGGATTTGGACCGGTTACACGAACCGTCAATTCCTTAGTGGGTGCGCTGGTATATTGATCGGTAGCCTCCGCCAATCGGTTGGATTTTGGCCATCCTTTTGCCTTCATGGTCATCTTGAAGAAGGAACGTTCCATGCGCGCCTGACTGGGGCCGGTGCGAGATGCCATCCCACCAGAAAAGAAGCTCGGATATTTAAGCAGCAACTGTCGGCCAAACTCGAACTTGGCGAATATTCCAACGATAAGGGCCACAAAGACCACAACACTGGCAGCCAACCTTGAAGGTAGGGTTAAATAAGCCTGCATTTGGACAGGTCGCTTCTTATCGTGCTCATAGAGATAGCGTTGTGTTCGCATGATCACTGAGCGATCCGTTTCCGGGAAGGGCAGGAGCACTTTATCAACTTCCGTAGAACGAGAAAACGGAGGACGTGCCTTTAGTTTTGGAGAGAAGTCTGGCAGACGATCGGGAAACAGTTCGCGGCGAATAGCTTGACTTTCGCCACGATTGGCAATGGCATGGACGGCACTTTCCCAAGTTCCCGTGTTTAAAGAGGCACGGCCCAGTCCTTTGGTTCCGCCCTTGACTCCCATATGAACAAAAGATTCTACAGAGTTTACCACGCCATCGAAATTCTTCTCAATAAATTGAACACCCATATCGGCGGGAATGGAATCAAAGCCACACGCACTTATGACGTAGACACCCTTCTCTTTGGCTTTGTAGTTGTACTTGAGTTGCATGGTTTCCATATATTGCGGTTCTCCACTCACGTCCACATGGTGTGTACCGGCCTCAATGCACGCCTTGACCACCTTCTCGCCATAAAAACGATAGGGTCCGGCAGTGTTAACAACAATGCGACAACGTTTGGCCATTTCCAGCAAAGAATTCTCATTGTTTACGTCTGCTATAATAATGGGCGTCTGCGACAGATCTGTCTTGGCCTTGTCCCCCATTTCCTTAAGTACGCCTTGCAGTTTCTCATGGTTACGCCCGGCTATGCCCCAACTTAAGCCTTTAAGGACTGACACCGCTTCGAAAACGGTATATTTGCCAGTGAATCCTGTAGCTCCAAAAATAATGGCATCTAAACGTTTAGCTGCCATTTCAAAGTTAAAATATATTCTTAAAATAAACCAGCACTTTGACCTGCTTTAAGGACTGGATCTTTCGGTATTACTATCAATCAGACTAGTTATGGTTGTATATATATTACTGATAACAGGTGAATGACAACGCATGTCTTTATCGTCGTGTGATCAGTGTTGTCAGACAGTAAAATGGTTTTGCCGCTAAAAATACTTAATGTTTTAGCCTGAACTTTTTAATGAACTGTTTTTATTGAACTTCTCTAGAATATTCAAACATGATACAAAATAATTAATGAAATGCTTACAATTTGTACATATTGGCGCTTTATAAATATGGCAAACGCTTAATTTTCTTAAAAAAAAAATTTAGTAAAACCGCGCGCGTTTTTTCAACGCGTTTTTTTTGGAAATGCACTGAAAAAATCTTACTAACCAACATAGATTGATTTATAAATTTTCTTTTTAAAAGGTAGTAGCCCAATCAATTCAATAAATAAAATTGACCAATTTTACTGAACATAGTGCAGTGTTCTTTACACTATTTGGTTTTATAATCGCGCTTTTAACCTTTTTCGGCCCACTGTAATACGGTTGAGCGGTTCTAGATTTTTAAAGAAATTTTCACAGCTGGTCACACTGAATGTGGGATTTTAAGTTTTCACAAAAGCTGGTAACTTTTTGTTGTTGTTATTGTTGTTTTTGTTTTCATTGCGAACGGTTGTGCGGACGGAGATTTTAAAGTTCGAAAATTTTTGAATAATTAAGATAATCAGACTTGATATCGTATACTTCTTTTATTATTAATTTATGTGTTAATTTTGTCCCCGATTTCCTTCCACCAATAACAACAAAAGTGTCGACTTTGTTATTATTTCTAATTGTCGATTGCGCGGACTGAATTGGAATATGGCAATAAAAACAATTTAATAAAAACGCAAATAGTCAAAGCAAATCAACAAAGAAAAATATTAAAAATGCAACTATCAACCGGAAGAAAGGAGTTGGCGTAAATTAAATAAAGTGCGTTAAGAAAGAAAGTAGTGAAACAGGGAGGAATTCCCAAAATGAAATCTTATTGATTTTCTTGTTTGTGCAAACAAAGGCAACAACAGCAAAAAAAAAAAAAAATCAACAACAACAACCACTTTGATATTTTGGCACTTTCAAGTGGCAAGATGAAGATGTGTGCAAGATAAAGATAGATAATCAAGCGGGCGACAAGTGCAACTTATAGTCTTATTGCACCTGCACCTCTAGCTCTTTGTGCGTGTGTGTGTGTGTGTGTAAAAGTGAATAACAACAAAAGCGAAAGTTCAGTTTTGAATGTTGCAAAAATAATAAAATGCAAAAGTGTGTGGACTATTGTCATAGAAAATTTTTCCTATAAAAGGTAAAAATAAAAGATCCGAACAGGAGACCCGGCAAGAAGGGAGTGGCCGGCGTCCGGCAATATTGCTAGTATTGGATTTGAAACAAAACGAAACGAAAGAAAGCTCGAAAAATGTGGATACCATCAAATAACAAATATGGAGTTGGTAAGTACGAAGAAAGAAAAAACAGAAATGAAATCAAATTTTAAGTTAAGCGATTCCGTATATGTATGTACATATATGCATTGTCTGTCCTCCTCTGAAAGAGCCAACCCCACCAAAGCACACCACCCAGATATAAGGAAGTGATGAGAAGCAGGAACCGGTATGCGCGGGGGCCCGTGCGTCACGTGCACGTTTACATTAATATATACCGACATCTGTCTGACTTTGTGTGTGTGTGTGTGTGTGTTGATTCACCATTTTTTTCCGCGAAACGCCGACAAAGCATCCCAAGTCCAACATATCCAACCACCCAGCCACCCACAACCACCCCTTGCCTTAGGTGGGGTGTAGTGGAAGCTGCGGATTTTTCTACTTATTTTTATACTTTGTATTTCTTTCAAAGAGATTCTCGATTTTTGTTTTTGTCTCACGTTGTGATTTTCCGATATATATTTCTCTCTTCTTAATTTGCTTTTGAGGTCGTCCTCCTCCCCAACCCACCAACATCACCCAATCCCATTTCCTTTCATTTACTTGTTGGCCCGTCAGTCTCGCCAATTGACTTCACTGCCTGCTCCAAGTGTGTTGCCAATTGAAATGCTTTTGTAATTATAAAAACAAATATCGATTGCATCGGAGTTTCTATACACTTACTAAAAGAAAACTGCTGTTTCATATTAAATAAATTAATCTGTTGCAAATATGGCGAAACGGTCTAAAAATATTTTATCTACACTTCATGGTCAACACGGATTATCGCTAAAAATTTTAAAAAATTAACCAGGGAATTACCCTGAAAATATATTTACAAATCAAATATTTTGTTATATTTTTCATCAATGAAATCCTCTTAGGTTACCCTTCATGAGTTATAACGAAATTCTCTTCAAGTCTCTAAGAATCCACTGGATTATTCATAAAATAAGTAGAGTGTGCAATGTTATTGTGGCATTTTGGTAAAGTGAAGTGACTCCATATTGCAAATAGAAAAATACTTAACATTATATGGGGGTGAAACTCGGGAACTTTGCCCCCTAAACCTGGGCTTATTAAATTGATCAAATCAATATAATATACCCGATTTACCTGCAAAATCACTTGATGTCCCCACCAAAATGAAGCGGTAGATCCGCCACTGTACATACTGCAAAATATGGCCAAGTTTTTCTTTTAACAATCTTATTCTACTTAGTTTTATATTGTTTGAATTTTATTTTGATAAGAAATTAACACATACATATATTTGTGCAAGTGTCCATATAGTAATTCTCTTGGCGATTTCTTTACTGATTTTCTTTTTACATTATTATTTATTGTAGATTCGTCACACTTTCCGTTTCAATAGCAACGCTTAACAAATTGCTGTCATGAGTAAGCTTAAGGTAGGGGGAAGGGGAGGGAGGCAGGTTGGGGGGCGTCGGCAAGCTATGCCAGATAAATGGAAGCTGTTTACAGATGCTATTTCGAGTTTTTCATTCATTCATTGTTGATGCTGTTCGTGTGGTTGATACCCTAACAATAGCAAGTTTTATGCATTAATTTATACAATTAAATTGACTTTAGTTAGAGAACTAATTATTGCATTTCATTTAATACATAGGTTTGGTTGCGGATCACCGGGTCACCTGTAAATATTTCAAAATTATAAATATCGTCAACAAGACAAAGAATTAATTGTGTCGCCTATTTCTTTCTTTGTATTTAGACATTTTTAAAGAGTATATTTATTTTGTGGTAAAATCCATAAGATTGCTGCAGTTTTCAGCTGAAGCTGCCATTGTTGTTGTTTTTGCGGCTACTCTTTTGCTCTACATTTCATGTTTGGTTCTCCCTTCCAAATGTCAAGAGAATCGGTCAAAGTTTACAAGAATCAATCAGACTGCGGTGCCATCCAAGCAGTGAGTCAATCATTCAAACATCAACCATCGGGAAGTCTTTGCTAGCTTCATTAGCGCCGTAAAAAGCCAACGCCCTAACCTTGCACAATGCCCAGTGATGAATTGAATTGAAAGGGCCGGGTTAAGTAAGGGGTGGAGATGATGGTGGTGCAACAGCAGCCTTCGCCACGTGCTGGGCGTCTGCTCTCTGGGCCAGTGACTTCATTCAGTTCCCGGTGCCAGTGCCAGTGCCATTCTTTGTCCAAGCAATTATTCATTTTTGTTGTTTTCGAATTGCCCTGCCAGTTGACTGAACACTCCATGCGACAACCCTGCCTAAAAGAAGATGTAGAACTGGAAGGGTCTCCAGGGTTTCAATGCGGGCCCAACAGTTTAGAACAATTTTGAAAACTATGTGCTGGGCGCAGTAGAAACTTTTTGGCAAAAAAAAACCAAAGAACTAAAAGCAAAGGCAGCCTCTGTCTGCCTTCACAAACTGGACGGTGGGGCTCGTCGACCGGATGTTGCTGGGCTGCCTTTTCCAGCGAATTCCGTTGTCGTTGTTGATGCCGTTGCCTCTTTGCTGCTTGGGCAATAATTTTGTAGTTTCAACTTTAATTTAATATTCATTTTATGCATTTGGCCAATGGAACAAAAATGTATGCAGTGCTTCCTTCCTTTTTTTTTTTACAAACTCACAACACATACAAACATACAATACTTCTCTCTCTCTCTCTCTCTCTCTCTCCCCCCCCCCCACACACACACACACTTTAACATGAGTGTGCATAAAATTGATTCATCTTCATTGTTTAATATGCTTGGCGGCAACTTTTTGTGAGTTGTGTGTTCAATTCGGCAGTTGCCCCGTTGATTCGTTGCTCGTCTTAAACGATTTATTTCTGAATTACCATTTGTCGTGAATAGAGTGAGAGGGGGGTGGAAGAGGAGTTCTATGATTAACTACGCACATACACGCACATAAATTTATCACAGAACTTCCCATTTTTGGGTAAGCCCTATCGATAATCGGCCATATAGCACATTTGCTGGATAGTTTTTAATAATTTATGTACAGGAAATATAGTAAGCAGTCCGGAAGTTACGATAAACACGCCGAAGTCAATATACCCTAATAGAACACCCTTTTAAATAAATATTTTTAAAAGTTTTGGACTTTTCGTTCACATTAAGTTTTTTGTTTTAAAAAATTCTCTATTTTTTGATTATCATGATTTACAGATATTTTACTTCTAATTTTCATTTATTGATTATTCAGAAATTCAGAAATTCTATGATATAATATTATAAGGACCCCGAATACCACTAATTTTCTCTTTATCTTAATAAATGATGAGTAGAAAAGCTTTTTGGGCGTACTATTAAATCGGGAAATCGAAAAAAATGTCCAATTATTATAAAAGTAATATTTATGCACCTTATATTCGAATCGAACCCAACGAAGACAACTTAGAGTAAAAATAATCCTTTAAATTAGAAATGTATCTTGTAAATATCGTTTAAAATTTGATGGTAAAGTCAAAACAGTGCAAATGATGCCTAAAAACTAATATACCCGACAATAACTAAGTTATGATTCGATTAAATAGCCGCCCTATTGTCTCTGATAAACGTAATCAGATAAGACAACTCAACCAACAACTTTTACCTGTCCACACACACAAACACACGCACACAACTCAAATCCAGAATTAAATACTCTGTGTAAATATTAATAATTAACAATTATTATTTACGCCGCTTCCGATTCGATAGGCAGAAAGGGGGAAAACGGGAATCGACATTCTATAGTCAAACAATTGAGGTTTATTGATGGTTTTTTTTTTTTTTTTTGGCTGGTTTTGTATATTGGACAACAACCGCAAATGTTTGTCATTGTTGATTTTACATCTCTGATTGCTCATTTAAATAAGCAAAAATTACAACAAAATATATGTAAATTTATACAATGACTGACATATGCAATGCATTTAATTATACAGAGAGAGGAAAAGAGCAACTGAAATGCATATAATAAGCAAATATTCGCATTGCATGCTCCATCAACATGATTACACGTCCAACCACATACAAATCTCTATATGTACATTATATATCGTCCATATAGTATAGTAATGTCACAGCTTGTCAATTGAGTGGAATGGATGAAGAAAAATGCTGAGCATTGTTTTAAACTGAGTAGTTGATAGTTTCTCGTTTTGCTGTTCAGAACAAGTTTCTGTCTATCATTTTGCATTCAACTCTTTGATTTTAGACAAGGATGTTAATGATAGGCACACACATACACACACACACATTTACATACATATATAATTGACATCTAGGCCATGCTTCCTGCCTTAGTTGGTAAAAAGGACTTGGTAGTTTTCAAGCAAATTTATTCCAACCCAATTTAGCAGCTAGGCCTTTGATTTACACTCACTCAAAGGAGAGTATATTAATTTAATCGAAAGTTAATGTATAATAATTTAATGATTAAACAATCACCGACATAATTTACTGTTGTATAACGTCACAAAGTTTAATGGGATATTCTTCGCAACTTGTTTTTCTTTTTTGAATTGATTGAAGAACAAATTAAAGAAAAAATGTAATTTTTTTGAAAAGGCTCCAAAACTCGATTCAAGATTGTCTAAAATCAAAGATTAAGTCAGCTTAAAATTCAGCATTGATACATATAAATCTAATCCTAACTTCATTAATTTTTGTATTTTTTTACATAATGGTCAAAAAAATTTTACCATTTCTGATCAAATTGTGGTCTCGATTTTGCGCCGAATGCACTTTGCTTTGTCAAAATCGTGTCAGAACTGTTCGGGACTGTATCTATGCCGCTAGTTCAAAAACAAGGGTTTTAAGAAAATTACCTATTAAGGGTAGAAAAAGGGTTTGCCTCACAAAAGATTTTATATCTTTGAAAGTAAGCTAAATTTAATATAGAAAAAATGATATATAATATTAATAAATACTAATATTGACTGCATAGCTTTTATTAGTTTTTAATATGCTTTCGGAGTCGCCTAGTATTTTATTTTTATCGCTTTTAATAATTAGAGGTTTTAAAACAAAGTTCAAGGTTTTTTTTCTGAAGGAATGAGTAAAATATTATGATATTATTCACCCAAAACGTAAATTGTAAATGTCAGATATGAATGGACATTGAAGAGCAGGAAACAAATTTTTGTTTTGTTTATAATAACATTCTTCTTGCTTTTTGCTTGACATTGAAGTGGACTTTAGTTATCGGTCACTTTTCGAAGTAAACACTTGGGTAAATCGGTCAGTTTTAAGATAACAAATCTTTCTGCTTATACAGCAGAAGCTAAAGATATTGACATGCTTTTAGGCAAATTTAAGTTAATTGATAATTCCACTTAAGTTCACTTAGCTTATGTAATTACATATGTATATATAAATAAAATTTGTGTTTTCAAAGAAGTTCATTGCGGTGGTTTTTGAGATAATTATACCTGAAATCAAAGCCGATTTTCTTGCCTTACGATCTGTTGGTAGACAAAATGTCTTTATATTCACACTTTGTGTACCCCAAACAAATGCAACTTGACCCAGTTAGTTGGATTACCCTCTCTTAGCGTACTACTACTTTCCATTTCGCCTCTGTGAGTGCCATCGAGCCTTTGTGTCACGCCCCTCGTTCGCATTGTTTGCCATTACACAATTAATTAATTAAATTTTTAAGGATCTCACACCAACAAGGCACACCTTAGGCACTGTCTAAGGTGGGTTGGGGAGGTCAAGTGTAAAGAAGATACGCTCCTTTGTGAATTGCAGTTGGGACAGTTCTGTCCATGACTCCCTGTCTTCGTCAGGCGCTTTGTCTCTGTTGTGCCATGATACGAATAGCTCTTTCATTTAATTTAAAATTATTTTCCGCCTGTCGCCCGTCGTTCTCTCTCCCCCTCTTGTGGCTTTCTTTCATTTATTCATTCTTTCTCTTTCTACCTCTTTTCCTGTTTCATTATTATTTTTTTTTTTGCCATCCACTTGCCTTAACGACTTTTTTATTTAAATACGTTTGTTGACATTGCGAACTTGTGGGGGAATGAGATAGACACAAAATGAAAGAGAGAGAGAGAGTGAGACATTTGTAATGATGTAAACCCTTTTGAAGAGAAAGCCATATGGTTATTACATTCATCCATCAAATGTGTTGTGGTAGAAGAAAGTAATTAAGAAGTGCATCTCGAAAAACAATTTCATTTAGAGCTAACTATTCTAAGACTGGCTAAATGTTCATTAGAATTATTTTCGTGGCGCCGGATGGAGATGGATAAAAAATGAATGAGATGAGATGTGGTGGTGGTGGTAGTGGTGGAGAGGCGGATGATGTTGGGATTGGCATGCGAGAAAATGCTTACCAGGCCGACGCCTGCCTCCTGCTTGCCAGCCTAATGTGACTGACCTAAATAGTGCGCTATTTGCCTGGCATTTTGCCTGCTTAACTGGGGAATGTGTTCTGTGTGTGTTCTACGGGTGTGTTTGCTGGAGTGTTTACCAACACCAACCCCAACTCAAGTGGCCCGAGTCTGAGATCTCTCAACTGGCATTTAAATTATATAATTTTTGCTATTTAACATCTCAAATTTAAATTCAGCTTCAGTTTTAGTCTCTCAACTTGTAGTAGTTCAAACCAGCTTTAGTCAAAGTGAAATCCAGCTCTTTTTCTCTTTCTCTAGAGTCGGCTAAAGATGTCGTCGTACCATACATATAATAGTGCCAGACAGAAAGCAAAAACCATAAAGCACACACACACACACACATGAAAAGAGGAGCAACAACAAATTGCAGCAGCCATATGGATAGATAGAGCTGGAGAAGCAACAACAGGAAGCAGTTTGCCCATTTTCATGGCACTGAAGCATTTTATTTCACATTCGCCTCTGTCACACCACTCCAACCCCCAACACCTCACCCCCTCGATCCGCCATACATACATACATATCTATGTTTGTGTGTACACTGGGTTGTCTGTCTGGGCGTGCGTTTTATTAGCTCCTTTCGTTGATATGCTCATACTGTGCTCGGTCGTTTGTCTTTCAACGGAGAGAAGATATACAGATACACCAACATTCAAATACACACACACACACACGCCCCCACCAACCGCCTATAATACTCAGTGCCTCGGTTTGCGGCGCCGCCATCGCCCCAACTCCAGAATGTGTCTTGCATTTATAATTGATGCACTGAGAGGAAAAAATTATGAGGCTTCACTTAGATATTTTAATAACAATTAGAAAAAGTTGTTTTTCATTGTTTCTGTCTCTTTCTTTTGTTTTAAAGGATGAAGGATATATTAAAGTCTTCAGAAAAGATTTACGATCCCATAAACTAACTTCGACTTTTGTTCTCTAAGATTATAAAAAAAAAAATTAACTTATTTTGGATGCACACTCAAAACCAATTCTCAAAATATTTGATATATTCGAATTCTATAATTCAGATTTCCCAATCTATTAAATTTCATAAAAGATGGGAACCCATTTCTCTCTGTGTAACACCATGAAAATGCGGACTTATCGGCAGCTTCCCTGGCATAATGTGTGCTACCACAGCTTTATATACCAGGTCTAGCTTTAGCGCTTTGCAAGGAAAAGTGTTCAATTGCTGGCGTGTCCAAGTGCCGCTTATTGTTCCTGCCCCTAGACACCCCATATATATTTGCCTATTTATAGTTGAAGTATTTATTGTTGTTTTGCCACTCATGGCATGCTCAAGTGGCCACTGCTACTCATGGGGGCTCTTTAATTGCCCGCGCGCCATCAGGCATCATCCCAGTGGCAATGTCATGGACAATAAATGCAACTGGTTGTACTCTAGAAACTAACATCAACTCCTTCTTCTTGCTTTTCCATTTTCTTTTAGCCATACACAATTGGCATGGAGAAGTACGTTTCGGACTGTCGCTGGATGTTGGCGACTCTGTGGACATTGTGGAGGAATGCACACATTGGTACCGCGGTTCCTGTCCGCGCAAATCCCGGTCAGTTGGCATCTTCCCCAAGACATATATACACATTAAGGATCTGTCGAAAATTGATCCAGTTGTTGCCGAATGTACTCAGGTTTTGCGCGAATGGTCAGAGATTTGGAAACGTCTGTTTGTGGTAAGCGAAAACTAATTTCATATAACATTGAATAAAATATTTAGTATTAATGCGGTGAATTATTTTTAGGATCGGGAGACTTACAAATTTCAAACACTGCGCAAAGTAATGTTTTCCATATTGGAAAGTCGTCGGGAGCTTTTAAGTGCCACTATGACACAGGATCAGACGCTTGAATTGCAAATGGTTGTTGTTTCCAAAATAGATTGGGGTAATCGGTGAGTAAATTATAAATCTAAGCAACAAATTTATAGATTTTTATCATTATAATTTGATAAAGGAAATTGATTAATAAAATTGAAGCAAGGATAATTGATTGATCCGGTTTTTCGAATTGCAGCTTTTTAAAGTTTCACCATTTAAGATAACTTTTTAAGAACTCTTCACTTCATTCCTTTCCAACGTTTCACCTACTTCAAATATCAAAGAAGAGGTCATATTTTAAAATGATACATGATCTCGGAAAGGATTATTAGATGTCATTTTGTTTACAGTTTTTCCTTTCAAGTAAAATATTTGGTAATTCAAATTGAGAATAAATTCAATTTCATTATTAGAGTTCTAAAATTATTTGAACATCATCTCAAATAATGATACGATAATGTGTTTATGTATAGAAAAAGTATTTATTACAACTTTGAACTTACATAATCTTTTTTTTATAATTCTTTCTTTAAAATGTGTTCTTTTCTAGCAATAATCACAATAATTTTGTTATGAACAAAATTCCTTAAAATTACATACATTTGTAGACTAAACGTTAGGACAAAAATAGCGAGAGCATTTCATTTATATATGTATACATATACATATATATAAATATATATTTATAAGTGAATCCGTATTATTCGATTACTATATAGATCAACGTTTCGTGAGCGTACTTGTGTGCGTATGTGAGCTGCAAAAACCACGCCTTCAAGAGCAAATTATCAAACTAGTTGTTAAACTTAAATTGTAATTGTATATATGTATATTTAAATGGCGCATCATTATTAACGAGCATTAGCATATATGTCTTTTTTGTTTTTTTTTTTTAACATATATATGTATATATATATATCTGTGTGGGATAATAAGTATGTCTTTCACAATGTCCAACCTACAAAAATTGCACGGTCATTTAATAGTATCCTTTCAATCTCGCATCGAATTTTATCTCTCTGTACTATTTGTTTTTCGCTTGTATGTGAGTGTGTGTGTGTGTGTCTGTGTGTGTATGGCTTCAACGATCTGCACCTGATCGGAGGGACTATTAGGTCCTATCAAAAAACTTTTTATTAAATTACTGATGGGAAAACAATTTTGCTAAATTGATTATTGCATAGCATCATGATTTATAGATTCTTCGATTTGTGTGCTTTGTCCAAAAAAAAAAAAACAGTCTTAAAATTAGATAGACATATGGAAAAAAAGCCTACAAAACACCTTCGTCTGATACATTTTCTTTCTTCTCTCAACCTCTTATGCTCTTACTTTCTCTGTGTTTTTCTCTCATGCTATGTCTCTGTCAGCCTACAAATATTATTGAGAAATCATTGAAATTGTTATTTTACTGTTGCTTTCGTTGGTTTTTTGTTTTCTGTTTTTTTTTTTTTTTTTTAATCCATGTCGATACATATTTATGCCTCCGTTTCCTTGCCGCCATAACTTTCCACAGGCGGATAAATCGGTGGATGACTAATGGGATTCATTTCGAGAGTCGAAGGAGCGGAGGGTGTACGAGAAGCACCAAGTAGACCGCAAAGCTGTTCCAGCATATCGCTATATGATCTAGTGCTAAGATTCTGGCTAAGGAAATGCAAAATCAGGAAGTCTCCAATCTGAAAAAAAAAACCCAAAATTATTACGAAATTGTCAATTGACTATCAAATATTAAGTTTTACCTCCAATCTTTGAATTAGTCTAGAGATTTGGTCGCGTTGACCAGAACGATAAGAGCGCTTGATAATGGTCTCTCTGGTGGTGGGCATCATTACCACTACCAGAGAATATATCACAGCCACACCAGAAATAGCGGCAAGAATAATAAACCAGAACCTGGGGGTTTATATTAAATTAAATTAAATAATTATTCTGTTTTATAGATAGATAGATTTTAACTCACCATAAGAAAATGTAAATCTTCTCGTTGAGTATGTTCAAGGCCAAGACACAAAGTGTATCGTGCTTTTGTATAGAACCACTTGGACCAAATTTACGGAATGTGCATTTGGTTAGTCGAGGAAATATTTCAATCATTGGATCGTAACGCTTATCCTGATCCATATTCGAGAACTTGACCACATCTGTGCCATAGGACATAAAAGCACCGCCCAAAAACTTATCCACCATGAAAATATTCACAATCACATTAATGAAATTGAGCAACTCGCAGAAAAAGTAGGCAAATGAGTATCCATTGTGAGAGTTGAGGCTATCCATAAAGTATTTGATAATCCTATTCTGACGATCCTTACGATAATCTTCCGGCACAGTGACCATGCCACGCAAACCATCTGTTATCATTCGTATTTTGCCATCCTCCATGTTCTTCCAGATCCAATGAGGTACATAAAACATGAGACCCTTAAGAAAAATCAACAAAAATACTTTAAATCAGTTGGTTCTCCTTACTGCTGAGTTGGTTGTTACTTACCTGGAAGAACAATACAAATGGCACCCATTGATAGTAGCTGTGATAACGCTTCTCTTGGCCATATTCATTGCCCAGACCCGGACTAGCTACATCCGTGCCAATTTCTCTATGCTGTTGTCCGGGTATCGTAAATGTGTATGTAATCCAACAAAAGGTGTTGATCACATGCATGGGTATGGAGCCATCGTTGATGCAACTAATGGGATCGCCTGCAATATATATATAAAAATTTTAGATTTAAGATATCGTTCCTGACCCCGTGTGTGCGAGTAAATTAAATAAATGCAGTGCATTTCTCAACATTTCTCGTTTATCATCGTCAAGTGCTCCATTAGGGTAATCTCTTACATTACTTGCGCTACATGAACAAATTGTCTATTTATGCTTTTGAATTGTGGGTGTGGTTCAGATTGAAGAACTTGCATTTATTAGACAACTTTTTGGGTGCGCCTTCGTCATAGATCTCCCTCTGTTGTCTACTAACAAACCGGACTGCTTGAGTAAACAAAAGACAGTGGTGTACAAGGGAAAGGGGGCTTGACAAAGACAAGCACGAGATGGGAAATTCCCAGAAATAATTGTCAATATTTGGAATTTATTTTCTTTTCCTTGTCTTTTTTAATGCACAAATATTGATTGTCTCTATAATGTTATAATGTGCACCAAACTAACAAAAATTAGTAGAATCTAACTAATTGACCAATAATAAAAATTTTCAAACCAATTTATTGAAAATTGATCACCTGTAGAAAGCTCGTTGAAAACTAACCCAATATTCAGTTTTTCACACTTGGCAGTTTATCTAGCTCAGCTTGACACATGAATAATATGGAATACATTGAGGTAAATGATATGACTCATGCAATTATTTCACCCGAAATCTGATCTACGTGAATGCCAGAGTGTCAGACTCTAAGTATACAAAATTTGTTGTGAAAGCTAATTCGAAATGCAAATGAGTTTGCTTCTGCATTTTGTGGTGATCTACATTTTTTTCTCGTCTTTGAATTAGAGGATTGCAACAAAATTATTGAGCACTAAATGGATGCAAAGTCGAGTGTTAATAATTTGAATAGATGCACTAACTTGAAGAAGGGTGTGGGTGTTAGTTATTGGTATGTACTCACCAATTAGATTGTTTGCCGTGACGATAATGCAACAGGTAAATAAAATGGCTGTTGTAATCCTGTAATGGCAGCGGAATACCATATTATCGATAACTGCCTTATCCAGTAGATAGCGGATCTTAATGAAGCTGGAGACAGCTGAGACCATGCCAAAGACCGCCATGTTGTTGGGTGTTTGGGTGCTGCAACCAAGCTAACTGTAAAGGAAAAGAGCAAACGAATAATAAAAATTTAGTGGTTAATGTGAAATTTGAGTGCAATAGAATATGTACACATATACATATCTATGTATGTATGTATGTATGTATATTCGGGATTGTAATGTGTTTGTGTTTGTTTGCCTTGTGTGTTATCTAGGACAGGCATGACATATTCCAAATTAGTTCATACTATAAACATTTCCGCTGCCTACGTCTATGTCTGCCTTATCGCCAGCAAGCCGCACTTACAATTAAGTAAGTGCTGTTTGGGCATCGTCAACATCTTCATGATTATGTACATATGTATGTATGTACATATGTATGTGTGTATGTATTTGAGTCTACATATGTATGTACATACATACATTCGTGAGTTGTGCAATCTAATCTAATCTATTGTAAGCTCTCTTCGCATAGGTTGAATAACCTTCCAAACCCACCTATACCCCCTGCCGCTTAGAATAGACCACAAAAAAACGAAATTTTGTAAGAATCTTTGTCTCAGAACCGGTACAGCTTTTTTTTTGTCAACCCACGCATTAATTTCACTTCACTTAAAAGCTAAAAAATCCTCTCTAACAAAACTAACGGATACCGATTGATCGAACGACCAACTGAATCAGGTTCTTCTCTGTTCCCCAAAAAAAAAAAAAAAAAAAAATTCATTTTGAAACTCTTTTGTTTATATGCAAATTTTTCGTATTGTTTCTTTTCTTTTTTGTTTGATTTTGGTATATTTCTTTTTTGCTGCACACAGACACGCATACGCAGGTTTGCCGAGTTTACATATATGGTCATCTCTGTCGCACGCATGTGAATAGCAATTAAAGTCAAAAAGTATCTGCATCTGTATCTGCGCAGCAGCAGCAGCTACTCCTTTTAAATGCAGTCAGCTTCTGCATTGAATCTCAACACGCTCGCACACAAACTTACACACACACAGATACACACACACACACATATATATACATATACAGAGAGAGCACTTCATTTTTAACTTCAGTTCTTTGCTGCTGCCTTTTTTTTACAATAAATTAAAAAAAAACAAACTGGTTTTAAGGTATTTTCTTTTTGGGAGCAAGAGCAAGATTCGGAGTCCCAAGAGATAGGGAAAGAGCGAGGGAGAAGGTGAGAACAAGAGCGATCAGGTCGAATCGTATCTGTTTGCTGCCGTTTTTCATGTTTTATTTTATTGTTGTTTTTTTTTCTGCGCTACCAAGATTAGCAACCTGACTGCTAGCCTGTCTGTGCCCAGATCGACCCCTTGTCATACACTTGAGTAATTCTTTTGCTCCTGTCGCACTTTTTTGTTATATTCAAATTTATGTCTGCGACTTTTACACACACAAAACTCGTTTTTTTTGTTTGAAGGCGGCTGCGTTCGTTTCAGGCCATTAATTTTCGAAGCTGTTGTTGTTTATTATAAACTCTACACTTAATTGCAAATTTGTAACATTGTTTCAGATTTCTATTATACACAAATGCACATCAACACCCGAAATACACCATTGAACACGCGAGACAGAGAGAGAGAGAGAGGCAAACACGTACATATACGCCTGCGCCCTCAGCTGTAGTAGAGGCCTGGCTGGCAATTGCATTTGTTAAATTGCATTCTGTGTTCTGCTCTTCTCTTTATTTGTGTGTATTTGTTTGTAAGTGTGTGCAGCAGCAGCTTAGTTGTTGCTGCTGAGATTTATTCTATCAAATAGCCGTTTCTCATACCCGTATATAAAATTTTTGCAGCTGCTCTCAACGACGTTCAAAAACCTTCTGAACGCTACTAAATTTTTCAAAATTTACTCATTCACGAGACAGCTAACAGCTAACCGACACACACTCCGAAGTCAAACACACAGATACTCTCCGATTTGCCTTCTCTTTCTCGCAACCACATATGCTCACATCTGCTCTCTCTCTGTTTGTGAACCAGCGATCCCAACTGAGTCCGGTTCCAGCTCGGGCTGATTTACTGGGGTTGGTAATATATAAATACATACATACATATGTAGGTATGTATATAGATATCTAACGAGACCCTGTTACCTGATCGCAACCTTGCCACCTACCCAACGCTTTACATTTAGGTAGAGCAATCACTTTTCATTTTTTTGTGTTTTGGTTTACGCTGAGGTATACTTGGTTTACCCCATTATCATGGATTAGAACTTATGTATGTATCTATACGTAGAAAATGTTTATGGCTTTATTTTTCTATACTTTAGCATACAACTCTATTGAAAAAGAAGTTGGAAAAGATGGGACATTGTAAAAAGAGAGTCTTAGACTTGGTGGAACCACGATAATCTTAAATGTGAAGTAATGTGAATATATGTACATATTTCGTTATTTTGTAAGAATTTGGTTGTACTCAAATGATTATAGAAAAAAATGTATCAATCAGTTATGCAATAGTTATAAAATGATGGATCTTCTGGACTTTGTAGAGTTCCTCTCTAAATATAAGTATATTTTAAATATATTTCACTCTTTCAAAAATCCTCAATTAGCTTTGAATCTTGAAGAGACTATCTATCACGCCCTTAACTTTAACTTATGTAAGTCCATCAACGAAATTGAAAAATGAATATAGACGCGTTTGGGATGCATTCATTTGTACCTTTATGTATTGTATATTTATATTTATAGGGGATACATCCATATATTATATTTATGATCCCGGCCGAAATCTGTCCCTTAAACATTGAACACAAAGAGTTTACGCATCATTTACAAACACATACAAACAGAGCAAGAACTAAATATATGCATTTGCATGCCAAGAGCTTGTGTCTGAAACTAGACATAAGAAACAGCAACTTGTTGCCAGGCATGACCCTACCTCACTTGCTCACACACTACCACATCGACGCCACCCTTTATGCTGATTCTTGGGAGCAGCTTTGCTGCATAAAGATGACTCAGCCGGTTAGCTGGTTGTTCTTTGACTTTAACCATAATGAAATGGCATTTAGAAATGGCTGCTGCTGCTGCTGTTTGCATGACCTGTTCCCCTCAGCCCTCAATATGCTGGACCCTTTGGCAGTGGAATGTATCCACACAGCAACGTACACACAACTTTTGCCTTTTATAAAGACATTAAAATACAAAATGTATGTGGCATGAAGTGTGCGATGGTGATAGCAAATGTAGCTCGCGGTATCTCATAAATACAATGCCATCGAACGTGGTGTTGCCGGTGTCGATGTTGCCGCTGTTGCGTTTTGTGGTTGACAGCCGCAGTCAGAGCCCAGAATCACAGCCAGAGACAGAGACCTGCTTATCGATGTGTAAATAATTAAATTTTTTATATTGCTGCTCGGCTCTCACACGATTTTTACATACATAGATAGTAGATAGATTTCTCAATGCGTTTTGTTTTCTTTACATCCTCATAGACAGGGTGGGATACCTTAAATTGATTTAAAATCTTAATGCCCTTTACGATAATTTATTTTTATTAAACTCCCAAAAGGAAAACAAAATCAATATAGGAGGGAATTCAGAAAGTCAGTCCGATTCTGAAATTACTACTTATTCACCAGTTTCTTGGTCTCTGGTCACTTAATTAAAATCGACTTAAAGTGTTCATTACCAGCAGTGTGCTACTGTTTGGGCTACTCTCATATTTTGTATCCACGAGATATATATTTTTCTTCGTTTCAAGCCGCATTTCTTTTGGTCACGTCAACAGACATCGGTACCAACTCTTTGTCAGTTCAAGGCGTAAAAGAGGTGGCTCACACACACACAGGTAAAGACAGAAAAACAGAGACAGAGCTCATGCTGAGATTGCCAACTTTCTTAACTGGTTCCAGTTCGTCAATTGGAGACTTGCTCTCTCTCGATGTTGATCTCTCTCATCGAAGTCTCGCTCTTTTCTCTCTCTGCGTCTCTCTTTTGTTAGCCTTCTCTCACGAGACTTTACCTGAAAAGCCGTTTAAGCCTCGTTAACAACAAAACGGCTTCTTCTGGCTTGTATGTATGGACGGTCACCAGTGGCAAGTGTGCCATCTCCCTCTCTCTCCTGGCTAAGACCATCCAACGACTCGCTGCGTAACTCAGGTAGAGTCTAAAAGCGTAGCCAAGGTAGCAACATCGTCAACGACGGCGACGTCGGGCAACATATTGCTGATGACGTTGAATTGTTCGCCTGCTGCTGGTGCCAGGTTGAGTTTCTCGTATGCGCCACCGGAATGCCGTGAACCCATTAGCTGTTCTCTCTGTGTGTGCCTCGTTGGCTGACCGATCGATGCTGCCAGAGCCAGTGCCGTGCCATGCCTGCCCATCGAGCAACTATGTAAGCAGCCAAATTTATGCGTCATGCGGCCAAAAACGCGATGAGATCCAATCTCGGGTTTTTTCATTTTTTTTTTTTTTTTGGGTATAAGATAGGAGGCACGTCTGTCTGGCCAGTCAGACAACTCTATGTATGAGTATAGAGTGTGAAGCTGTTGACTAGCTATGCCTATTTAGATTTTTTATCATCATTGGTGATAGATTTGGAATGATGATTTAAGAATCGGTTACACTTTTTCATCACCTGGTGCAAGAACATAAGAAGTCGGCAGGCATTAAATTAAAAGTAGAATGAATCTGTTGATTAAATAAAATATTTAATTTCATAATCTATGCTAATTTCACTCTAAATAGAGGCCAGAGTTTCAATTTTAAGCTGATCGTTCGTTTGGGAGCTCTGGGATATGTCAGTCCATGATGAAATTTGTCACAAAATGAAACCAGTAAATGTTAAATTTGATCTATTATATAGGATAATTATCTAAAAGTTATGTTTGGTTTATTCGGCAGGGATTGGCATGATTATTATCATATGAGGTCCTTCAAGTATCTTTATATTCTTCAGAAAACGATCTTGATCAAATATACTTGTTTTGGCATGCTCTCCTACCCCATCTTCTATTTCTTTCAATATAAAACTCAGAAGATTTTAAAGATTTTTTCTTGTATTTTCTTCCGTATTCTTTAAGTGACCCTCAAAATTGTTCGATTTTCTATTTTTGGGTCTCCCTAGCTGTGCGTGTGATTAATGGTGATCAGACATGAGAACTGACCAAATTGAATTAGATCTTGGCGCTCCACAGGCGACACAATTAATTACTAATGCGTAAAATTTACAAAATCTCTTTTTTTTTTTGTGATGAATGAAACAAAAACAGATGGTATTACTCACTCCATCTTTTCGATAAATTATCACATGCAATGGCATATCGTGACAGAAAGGTATTCGGAACGTGACTAACTGGCAAAGTTGTTTTAGCTGCGTTTTTATTTTCACACTCCTGCTTATCGATTTAAACTGTTTCATCGAAGAAAGTGCAAAGATAAAAAAATTGTTTGTTTCGAAGATCAGTTCCTGATCGATTATTTTTCGGATACTTCTGTGTCAAAAAGGATACCGTTGTTTTGCCCTTTCTAACTCTTGCATCTGAGCGTCGACTGCGTAATTTGATTTGATTGAGGCGCAAAGGCGCGGCTGCTTCTTTAGTATAAATCTGACTAATAAGGTTTTCTGGAGACCTACAGTCAGCAAAACATTTATTCGTACATTCATATTTTTTATGCTGTTTAAGGACATTATTATTAACTTGTTTTTATACCATACATAATATACAATGGTATATTAAAGTCGCCAAAATGTATGTAACAGGCAGAAGGAGGCTTCTCCGACCCCATAAAGTATATAAATATATTCTTGATCAGGATCCGTCTGTTCGTCCGTCCGTCAGTCTGTCCGTATGAACACCTAGATATCGGATACTGTAAAAGCTAGAGCCACCAAATTTGGTATGTAGAATCGTGTAGTATGCAAAGTGATCAAGTTTTTTTTAAAATTTTTGCCACGTCCCTTTCCGGCACACTTAAATTTTATACTAATATCCAGCAAAATACCAAATTTGATGAAAATCGGACAAAAAATAGTCCAGTTATGCATATAAATAAGGCCGTTGGCTGGTAGGTGCGCTAGGGTGCTCGTATGCTTGAGTGGGTGAGATACTAAGATTCCTGGACAATGTATCCTTAAATCAGGGACATACATATTTTCATCACCGGCAATTTTTAATTCTTAATTTTGATAATCTCCAACTTTTAGACTAATTTTTGTATCTTTACTGTTTCTTATCTTTATCAGTAAACTTGGATTGGATCTAGTGCCACGTATCGGTCCACTGGCGGTCGATCCTCATGGCATTGGTATTGTCAAGTTGTACAATGTTCATGTAAGCAGTGCGGATAATGCCAAAGCTTCATCGGTAAGTCGTTAGCCGGTGTTTCGATCCTCTAATTCCTAATTATGTTTACAGAGTCGCGGTACTTTACGCCGTAAAACGCAACGTAAGATACTCACCCATCATTTGTATTTTTGCATGCGAGACTTTGGCCATCGCATCGGCGGCGATGATGCCGAAGTGTATTTCATGCTCTACGATGGTAGCCGGATGAGGCCATTGTCCGAACGGTTTCTTGTAAAGATCTCAAAAGATGGTTTATCCAATTATATAGAAAAATTACATAGCAATTGCACAGTATTCACTGATTTAGGTAGGTGTTTGGCGATTGAACAATTCTTTAATTGCAAATGATAATTAATAATGCATATTCCTCTTTTTCCCCCATCAAGGTGCCGCAGATCTCAATGAAGATCTGCATTTAGTTGCTATTGTAATGCGAGTGGGCAAAATCACACAATCCGACTCAATCAAGAAGGTTGAGAAAAATGGCTCTTCTGGTCACGGTCCCACATATCGCCGGCCCTTTGGGGTGGGAGTACTCTCTTTGGGCGATATAGCACAGTTTGATAGCAGCTTAGAGCAGGCTTCCTCCGAAGAGCGTGAATATAGCTTTAAGCTTTACCAGAGCGAAGAGAAAGATTTTCATTTGCTACCAGAATTGATCATTAAGAAATCCAGTGGCAAATATTCCCCCATTCAGACGGGCGGTAATCAAAATACACAGGGGATTGTCGTCTCGTTGAAACTATTGCACGGTGGTCTAGGACAGGCGCGGCAGGAACAACCATTACTGTTTCAGGGCTCAACAATAACACGTAAAATGGGTTTTCCCGACGTTATTATGCCCGGCGATGTGCGCAACGATCTTTTCCTTACCCTTGAACGCGGTGAATTCGAGCGTGGTGGCAAGAATACTGGCAAAAATATCCTTGTAACTGTCGTAGTTCTCGATGTGACAGGTAATGTCCTTACCGATTGTCTATGGGGTGCTTCTGGTATGGACACCCAACCTCATTATCGCTCTATGATCCTGTACCATCAGAATGCACCCAGTTGGAATGAGATGTTGCGACTGAGTGTACCCATTGATAAGTTTGCCACAGCACATGTGCGTTTTGAGTTTCGACACTGTTCGACAAGGGATAAAACAGAACCGAAACTATTTGCATTCAGTTTTGCTCGTCTAATGGACACTAGCGGTGCCACTCTGGGTGATGGCCAACACGAGCTGTATGTGTACAAGTGTGAGGACCCAGCCAAGTTGCAAGCATCCAATTATCTACGCCTACAGTGCCGCCCACGAGACTCGCATCCGCAGGCGAAAAATGATTGCAGCGGTTGCTATAGTCGTAGCTCAAAGGAAGTCTTTGTACTGCGCTCGCTACTCTGCTCCACGAAATTGACTCAAAATGCTGATCTTCTCTCGTTGCTCCAATGGCGTGCCCATCCAGAGACCATTCAAGAATCTTTAACTGGTGTTCTCCGGTTAAATGATGAGGAATTGGTGAAATTTTTGCAGGATGTCCTGGATGCTTTGTTTGCCATGTTTTCGAACGAGGAAGGAAATAGCACGCAGCACTCCGGTCTAGTCTTTCATGTCCTGGTCAGCATTTTTAGTCTGTTGCAAAGCAATAAGTTCCAGCATTTTAGACCCGTGATGAATGAGTATATTGAGAATCATTTTGCCGCCGCACTAGTCTACAAGGGTCTCATTACGTCCGTGGAACATATGGCGGTATTTATGACTAAGGCCGAGCATCCGGATCCATTTCAAAAATGTTTTGGCTCTCTGGAGTATATATTCAAGTTGCTCATCCAGTCAAGACGTTTGTTTGCTCGCGCCACCGGTGGTCAATATGAGGACTCGTTTCGAAGAGATCTCCACTCGCTGTTTACGGCACTAAATGGTATGCTCTCGGTGCCCTCTTACGATGTGATCATTCCCACCCAGGAAGCGCTGCTTAACTCCACGGGCGTTGTGTTGGAGCAACTGAAAGACACTTTACCAGCACCAGAGCTGGGAATGCTGGCTCGCAATATGCTAGATGCTATACCACGAGGTGCACCCATACGCCTTATTCAAGCCAAATTGCATGCAGTTAAAGATCTTGTTTCTGGCGAGTTATTTCACGAAGATGGTGAGAATAAGAGGACTTTTCGGGTTGGAATATCGTTTACATTGTAGATTCTTTTTCCAGATTCTCGCACTGTGGTCTTGTCGGTGGCTTGTAAGCACCTTCGTATGCATCTAAGTCGACGTGATGAACTTCGCCTGTGCGCCGAAATACTCTCCGAGATTTTAAGTCAACTCTACGATTTGCAACGCGAACAGCGTGATAAAGTGACAAATACCCTGCAACATGACTTGGATTCGTTATGCAAGAACATTCTGGGAATTTTAATACGAACTATCAGTATCATAATGGAAGGATCCAATGCAGTGTTGCCTCAATTGGTTGCTTGTCTACTGGGATTACTCCAACTTCTGGACGAGACGCATTATAAACGTTATTGGGATGAATTGACGCCATATAAGGATCCACGCGATCTCAAGGAATTTCTCAGCAAATCTCTGTTGGTCTACGAGGAGCTGCTTACCCAAGATTGGCTGGTCTTTCCAAATGATTGGCTTGTGATGAAGTTGGCTGCCAATGATGTGCTGCGCATTTCCTTGGAGGAGTTTGCCAAGCCCTTAGTTTATCGGTTTCTCGGTCCCCAAGCGTTTGATTCGCAACTCTGGTGGAGCTATTTCAGTTTGGCCGTCTCCTTCCTGACGCAACCCTCGCTGCAGCTAGAACAATACAGGGAACCAAAGCGCCTAAAGATTCTGCACTCGCATGGCGATATGCGTGTTTTGATGGGCTTCCAGATACTCAGCATGTGGTCACAGTTGGGGGAGCAGAAACTTCATTTTATACCATCGATGGTGGGGCCATTTTTAGAGGTGACATTGGTACCAGAACCTGCTTTGAGAAAGGCCACTCTAACCGTCTTTTACGACATGATGCAATGCGAGCAGGCAAGCTGATTATTCTTATCTGTAAAGTATAATTAAGTAATTTGTTGTCTTCATTCTGTCTTTAGGCTGCCCGTGGATCTTTTCGTCTAGTCGAGAGCGAACTTATTGATAAACTGGATCTGCTAATTAGCGAAAACAAGGGCGATGACGAGTATCGAGAACTTTTCAGTACCATGTAAGTTGGTCTTCTTTCACCTACTAAACCAAGTAGTATTTCCCAGTGGGGAAATACATTTATTAATGGCTTATATAGTAGAATCTCTGTACATACGTGTGTGTGCGTATATGTATATATATATGTATATTTTATAAATACAATCTCATCTCAATTCATATTCATTGCAAACGCCATCAATGTATAAAACAAAAGGGAACATCTCAGCTTGGTGTAAGTTCAATTTGTTCTGCTTTTTCGTTTGTTAATTAGTATATTTAATTTTTAATTTATCATTTTGTAAGCCTTTCGCTAAATATTCTAAATAAGAGACTAAATTCTTTTGCCGCCAGCTTGCTCGAGAAAGTTCAATTGGAGAATCCAAATTGGAAGGATGCTGGTATTGCATTTATTGCGTCAGTTACTCGATTACTGGAACGCCTGCTCGACTATCGGAGTGTTATGCAGGGCGAGGAGAATCGCGACAAGCGTATGACTTGCACAGTAAATCTATTAAATTTCTATAAAAATGAAATCAATCGTAAAGAGATGTATCTCAGGTAGGACATCAATTCACAACTCCAAAGTAAAGACAAAATATTTCAAAATTGAAAACATTTTCTTGTCATCCCTAGATATATTTACAAACTACACAATCTGCATCTGCAGGCAGAGAACTATACAGAGGCCGGCTATACTCTAAAGTTATATGCCTCTATGCTCAGTTGGGATCGGGAAACACAAAGTTTTGCACCATTCGATAACAGTGGTCAGCCAGAGTGGCAGCGAAAGGAGCGCCTTTATCATGAGGTTTGTCTAAGGATATCGTGTTCAGTATTTATCCTAATCTATGTATATGTTCGCATATGTCCTTACAGATCCTTAAATACTTCGACAAGGGCAAATGTTGGGAAAAGGGTATTCCTTTGTGTAAGGAACTCGCCCAACTCTACGAGACACGCCGCTTTGACTATAATAAACTGAGTGAGATACTCATACTTGAGGCGAAATTCTTTCAAAATATATTGACTCAATTACGCCCGGAGCCGGAGTATTTCCGTGTTGGTTTCTATGGCATGGGTCTGCCACTCTTCGTACGGGTAAGGAGTCCTTTTGTGTATGTCTTTTAAAATTCCATCTTTATTTTCTTTTGTTTCATTTATAGAATAAACAATTTGTCTATCGTGGTTTGGAATATGAGCGAATTGCTGCCTTTACGCAACGCCTGCAAACAGAATTTCCTAGTGCACAGATTCTGGGTAACAATAGCCCACCAGATAATACAATTCTAAACGGTCCCGAGCAGTATATACAAATAAGCAATGTGAGACCAGTGGGCGATGCCCAAGCTTTGAAAACGGCCATGGTCCCAGTGCCGGAGAAAATTTCACGTTTCTATGAAGTAAACGATGTGACGAGATTTATCTATGATCGACCCATGTACAAAGGACCCATTGACAAAGATAATGAGTTCAAATCCCTTTGGATAGAACGGACAATATTGGAAATATCCAGCCCCTTGCCTGGCATCCTGCGCTGGTTTGAGGTTAAACACAAGTCCATGCAGGAATTGACCCCAGTGGAATATGCATGCGAGATTATCGGCAATGCCAGCAAGGATCTGTCCGAACTTATTGTGCAATATCGACGTGATCAGAAGAAGAATATAAATCCGTTTTCAATGCGTCTGCAGGGCACAATCGATGCCAATGTTATGGGCGGCATTAGCAAGTATCAGGAAGCATTTTTTTCTGATCAGTTTCTTAAATCGCCACAAGGAGCCGGCCAACAAGCCAATGTTCAACGCCTCAAAGCCCTGATTCTTGAGCAGATTCAAATTCTAGAGCAAGCCCTGGAGTTGCATGGCCAGTTGGCACCCAGCGGTGTTCAGCCGTTGCACAATCGTCTTCTTGAAAGATTCTCGCAACTAAAACACAGCCTTTCTGGCATGGGTCGGCTAAAACGCAATTCAGAGAGTATAGTGAATACACCGCTACCTCCATTGCCAACAGAACAACGATCCACACAATCGTCGACTGCAGGTAGCTCAAGTCCCAATCCCAATTCTAACGCCAACGCCACCTCAAACTATGTGTATGACCTGGATGAGATCTACACAAGACCTGGCGACACACTAAGGCCCGTCGATCCTCACAGTTCGTATCAGACTTTAAGCAAGGAGAGCCTAACTATTCCCTTGGATGACACACTAGCCCCTCCAGTGCCCAATCGGCCACGTTCCCAGAACTTCCTTACCAACGGAGCAGCGATTGACAGTCCTGAGGTGCCGCCGAAACGCCAGCCATTAGCAGGTGGTGCAGGTTCTCCAAATGCTCCGCCGTTGCCGCCACGTGGAATAACTCCAGATAAAAGAGCTTCCAATCCCATGATTTTTAACGACTTTGGTGCCGGCGATTCTGTTGGCCGACGACATTCGGCACAACAGCAGCAACATCAGCACGGACAGAAATACTCTGTGGTGGACATTAGTTTCGATGATCCAGAAGCCGATCAGCAACCGCATTCGTTACCACCGAATCTCCAAGAAGCTGGTGGACATCTAAATGTCTGCTTTGCACCCAACGATTTTCGGGATTCGGGAATATCCACTACAAGCTCCCGAGAGCTAAACCATATGAATCTTAATAATCTAAGTGAGGATTCGTCTTCCATATCAGTGAGTACGGTGCATCATCGTGATCACTGTCGGATAAGTTCGAATGGCAGTCTTGATATGCAACCAGCAGCGGCAATAAGTTCAATGAACATCACACAAAGAGAGAGTTCAACTAGCTCCTTCGATGTAGAAGATTTCCCAGTGCCACCGCCACCTATTCCGCCAAAATCATTGGCAGTGTCTAGCAATGGAGTTGTGGCCAACGAGGATGCACACTCACCTAACCCAAATACACACAATCATTCCAATAACAATCATCATTCTCATCATCATCATAATCATTCACATCTAATGCAGCAGCCGCAGTCCCAGCAGAATGGCGATGGTGAAGCTTATATTTCGCCTCAGCCACAACAGATCAATGGGCTGGCTGGTGTTCTGCCGCCTCCATTGCCGTCTGCTGTTGAGACTGGTCAGGCCATTGCAGCGACAACATCTTCATCGAATCACCCACACGATGGCGGCACTTTTTGAGTTACAATATGTCGCTGCCAGCATCCACCCGATCAGCCACATCAGCCACACAAGCCATCCTCGTCGACCTCGACTTCGGACAGCACCTGCACAGACCAGATGGTCACTGACACTTCCACGGACTCTAGTTCGTCCACACAATCTCTGACACCGCCGCCACCGCCACTGTCATATCATAGCCAACTGCATCAATCTACAGGCTATTGCCAGGAATGTCTATCATCGCCATCACCGCCACCGGCTGTAATTACAGAACAAGTTCTTGTGCATGCCATGCCACCAGTGCCATCGTTACAGCCCCACATTGAACATTGCTCCTGCGGTCTAAGTTTCTCCGTAGTGGAAAATCAACAAGATCAAAGGACAGGGGATACGATGCAGTATACTACCGAACTGAATTCTCATATGCATACGCATCAGCATCAGTGCAATGACCATATCAACAGTCAGGCCCATGCCCATGCCCAGACCGACTTCTCCTATGCCCAGCATTAAGTGAGAAATATTCAAAGGGTGTATATATATATAATATATATGTATATATCTATGCCCACCTAGAGTGAGATTGAATTGATTTTAGTTGTGTTTATTTAATTTATAAGATCTAGCCAAAACTAGATTTCATTTGAAAGACAGATGTAACCTAGTCCAAGGCTCTCATTTCATTATTGTAATTAGTTTCGGTGCCAAAACAAAGCCATGCAATTACGCATGCGCAATATAAACAGATGTTGTAACTAAACTAGGTTGCTTTAATTTATTTACAAAGAAAAAAAAAAACAAAAACGCATAGTTTTACAATGTTAATACATATTTAGAACATATACACGGGGGAATTGCCGATAAAGTTACTAAACCAATATATGCATATATTTATATAAATCTAATCCAATCATTACCCATACCTTGTAAGCAAATAAAGATATTAAAAATCAAATACTAAAACCAAAATACTAAACCATAAATCAAATGGAGAAATCCTAAAAAAGGAAAAACAAAACAAATCACCGACGACGATGTGCAATGCAGTTTTTTACTCTAATCAAATGATTATATACATATATAAAAGTTAAGAAATTTTAAAAGATTACGAAAATAGTTTTTTCAAATTTTGTAAAATTTTTAAATACACATTATTATATACATTACTTTTAGAGCGCGTCTCAATCAAAAAGATACATATAAATACATACTATATATATCCAAATATATATCGTCAAAAAATTAAATCATAATTTATACTAGTCAACAACAGATCGAATAATTATTTGAAATCGAATCGAAACGAAACGCAGAATACTAAACAAATCCTTATATCTGAAAGGAATTAACAAATTTAAGAATTTACTACAAATTTAATGAATAAAATATATAAATTATACAACATTTACATATTCTTTGAACTGGAAAACTTTCTAAATCATTACGGAAAAGCAGCTTCAATTGGTTGGTGGATTGTTCTTTGGGGTTAATTATTGTTTTTGTAAATAATTACACTCATATTTGTTTTATAATTTGTACACGCATATTTTGCTCTTTTATTAATTTACAGATATATCCTGGCCTCAATTATCTTGATTTAACTATGTGCTAAGACTGGATTAATATAACATAATGAATACATAACAAAAATTAAACAGTTTATATACTTTACAAATTTAATTTAAAGAAATAATGTTTTTTATGTTATTGCCAATAGTTTCAGACTAAACAGCGTTCAATCGGGGAACAAATTTTGTTTTGGAAAAAGGGAGAAGCATCGCAGGGCAATGTATATTTTTTTTTTTCGTTTTTAAGCTTCAGTCAGTTCTGTAAGACTTCTGCGGGGACTATATGGTAAAGTGAACTATATTAATATTATAATTATTATATATATGTATATATATATATAAATATGTATGCACATAACATATGCGAAATTGTATGCATATGGTATGCGCTTTGTGTATGTGTATAAATAGATAGAGGCTCAATTTTGTTTGTATTGACTGCTTACTTAAGAGTTAATTCTATTCCTGATTCAGGTTCTTGATCACGTAATTCACGATGAGTGCAAATATCGCAAAGCAGATGATAATCACCAAATTTGCATATATGGATTGCCAATTTAAGTAGGAATTTCCGGGGCTATTTTGTAGAGATGCAGCGGCATTATTTCCAGAACCTCCGTTCGCCAAAGCCGCAAAAGCTGCCCCTGCACCAGCCTGCCCATCGATTGCATCTATTTGCGCCCTGTTGTTGGCATCTTGTGGCTGATTTGGATCCAGAGCAACTGCTGCGGCAACACCATTATTAGTAAGGCCATTGCAGCGATTTGCTGCCGTGGATGTGGAGGCTACACCGCTGGTTGGTGTCTGAACTCCCTGCAAACGCTGCTTGATCTCCTCAACAATATCGGGAAAAAGTTCACAAAAGTTCGCATTACGCAGGTTAAATGCAAGTGATTTCTGAGCAAACACTTGTTTGTCATAATTTGAAGACTCAATAGCTCCCAGAGTCGGTGTGCTTTCCAACTAAAAGTATTTTGAATAAATTATAAATGAAACGTAATGGGTTAAATGCAACTATTTTACCATAAAACTCAAGAGTCCCGTGAGTATAGTACCCACACACCATGTTGGATTCCAGGTATCCGGGTGAAAATCTTTAAAATTCAAATTGTAAATACGTTTTGCTTCTATTACTTGGCTAAGTGACTATTACCTGAAATGCTTAAACACAACCTGGTGTTTGTCTTGAAACGTCCATTTGGGGTCAACATATAGATTGATGGTGGCTTAAATGGGAACTCGCGTGGAAACAGTAATGTGCCATGATAGTATCCACCGTAGTATGGTGTATCCTCAGGCCCTTTAACACAATAATGCCATTCCAATATATTGTTCTGCAACGGCTCGGCTGTGATATATGGCAAGGGATCGCGTTTTAGTCTCATATAATCTTGTTTCATTCGTGAAACAGCTGTGGGCTGTTTCCTCGTTCCAGACCCCGATGATGATGACATTTTCTCCAGAGAATTTTCGTGCTTTTTGTTGACTGTTTTCCTATATTGCTTTTCTAAAGGGAAAACAATACGGGACAAATCGAAAGTTTAGAATTTTCACGCACACATACACAGATAAGTTACATACTGTGTTGCCTTTGTTTTGTAGGTGGATCAGAAATGCGAATAAGATAAGAGTCAAGGCCGAGAACTTAAGGAAGTATACACGTGGCCAATCCGATTCCAAATTAACTTGCAACCTCTGCAGGCACACATATATAATTGACAATATAGTCCTCCCTCGCCTCTTAGCCACCCACTCGGTCACTTTCTTCCCTCCTCCGACTGGTATCCAATTAAATAAAAAAAAAATAGTTTGGACTTTTGCCTGGGAATGCTTGATTGACACTTTTTTAACTAGATTTTGTTTGAGCTGTATCAGATGAGTGAAAAGTAAATGTTCTAATGTTTCCTTGCTGTTCCCTTCCTTTTTTTTTTTACTTTTTTTGTAAATTATAATTGTAAAATTACAGCTGCCAATCGAGTGAGAAAAAACAGACAAATGCTCAGCGAAAGCAACAAAAACAAACTACAAAGTACGGTAACACAGTGTGAGGTAGATGGCTATAATCTAGCTATTTACATAGTTGTGCACTTTTATATTTGAGCATTAAGGTTTTTTCCTTGAAAACAAACTAGTCCTTAAGGGGAAATCCCGTTGGTCTGTTACTAGTCTGTTTTAAAACCAGTGGACATTATTTACTCACACTTACTGTGCTTAGTGTACTTATTATCCTACTTACAGACATTGGAGGCCCAAAGTCTCTAGAAAATTTTCAGTGTCAATTTCAATCTTCTGAGATCCTGAATATCGAATTCATGAATATGTTAGTGTAAACCGTAATCTAAACCATCTTTTTCGCATATTTTTTAAACCTTTAATGTCCCCTGTAGATTCGATTCAAATTCTTTACATAACGGCCTTTATGATGGATCCCTGGTTTTGTTGCGTGTCGATAGTTGTCTACAAGTGTGACCACATTTTAAAGCACAACATTTATTCTTCAGTTGTTGTTACACACAAAACAACAGGAACTTTACAGTGTGAAAGGTAAACAAAAACTGGAGAACTTTGTAGGCACGTCTTAATACCCTTGTAAATTGATATATTTTTTAAAAAAATTTGATACCCGAACGGAAATTTTTGAATACGGTTCATCCACAGCTATATTTAATTTTCATTTCGTACTATCACATTATGAGAATCAAATAGATTTAAAGCTAGTTGAATCTATATACACCATATACATATGTACATACATATACATACATACATATGTATAATTCGAATTATTAAAAATGCATACGTTTGTATACGGGTACTCCGATGCACTCCGATAAAGTGTGATTCTAAGCAATCTTCATATACTATTTATTCGGAAAAATTACGGTAATAGAAAAGCTGCAACAAAATTGTGACAAAAAAATACAAATATTTTGTTTTAAATTTATATTAGTCCACTGAATAAATCTGAATTGCATACAAAGGCATTGAGACATTCGAAATCCATAAATTTGTGTATGTATGAATGTATGTACATACCTGCTTATACATGCGGATGTACATACATACATAAAGACGTTCTTATGTATGTATGTATGCGAGCACTTTAGCAGAGAAAATGAAAATCAATAATTCAATTCAATCAAAACACAAAATTGTTGCCCAGATGCAAGCACGCTTGCAATAAATTATGCAATTGTTGCACATTTTCACACTTGAATCTTCTCCCAGTGGTTATTTGTGTTTCTGTTTGTTTCTGTGCTTTATTACAGTTGATAAATGTTCAAATGTTAAATATAAATTCGTTCGTTGTGGCTGTTGTTGAAAGGCGCAATGGAAGAGGAAATTGGGACTTGGGATTCGGTGTTGCTGGAGAATCTCTCCGAGGATAGTTTTATTAGCAATATACATCAGCGCTATAAGCGTGACTATATTTATGTAAGACTTGGCCTTAATAATCAATGATTAAACCAATCAACTAATTTATTAACTATTGCTCTTGTGCTAGACGTATATTGGAACCTCTGTGGTCGCATTGAATCCATATCATCACATATCCGAGCACTCTCTGGACAATGTGCGCAACTATGGCAATAAAGGAATCTTTCAGCTGCCGCCTCATATGTGAGTGACTTTGTGCCTTAGATATGTATATTCAAATGGTTAATGATTCATCTCCTGCCATTTCTAGATACGGGCTTACCAATCTTGCGTACCAGTCGCTTAAGGATCAGAGCGAGGATCAGTGCGTTTTGCTCACTGGCGAAAGCGGAGCCGGGAAAACAGAGACATTTAAAATGATTGTCAATTTCCTAACCCACATACAAGAACGGTCGCTATGCAGCACACCGAGTGTCTTGCGAAAGCAATCCTCTACAAGCTCAACAAGCAGTGGTGTTGTGCATTCTCATCGGCGAGCCTCTAGTAGTTGCTCGGGTACTGCCAACTTTATTATTTGCAAGAATCGAGTGGATAATCCTTCTATCGGAATTTCTCGCCGTCAGTCGCCATCACCAGGACCTTCGCAACGATCCAGAACGAGAGCTGATAGCATAGAGCGACAGACCAGGCGAAATATTCGCGAGAAGATTGTCGATTTTGATTTCTCACATCACAAGAGCAGCGAAAACATTAGTATATTAAATGAATCGCATGCCCATCACTTGCATCCAGCCAAGTCGTGCTTTAAGCATCAACAGACTCAAGCTAATGCCTGCCTTGCCACGCCCATTGCCTTGAAGGCAGGCGGGTGCAGTAGTTCACCCAAATATATGACGACTGCTTATGGCAGTGGCAGTGGGTGTCGTCAGTGTGGTCACAGTAAATGCATACGAGCTCAGAGCCTGGAGAAAGAGGAGCAAGCCCTGCGCGGCAGTAATAGTCGTTTGGCCAGTGTCCATAAAATGCATCCGCAACGTGGGAGTTGTTCGAATCTTATACGCCAACATTCGACTGAGAGTCAGCCGGAGCGAGAACGAGATCGACATTCTCTAATGGGCTCCACGCAGCGCATTTCCTTATATGACGCCCACAAGATAAGCAAAGTCTTGGCCGAACTGCCCCAGCCACCACCGCCAACAAGTAACATCTCGCCGACACCCTCAGCCAGCTCGTCGCTTCATCGACGTCACAAATCTCCAAGTCAAAGACTACGCGAATGCGTCACTTGTGCGGATGTCTTTCTGGAAGCCATGGGTAATGCTTGTACTCTGAAAAACAATAACTCAAGCCGTTATGTAAGATATATCTGAGTGTAGTTGGGAATGATTTAATCAATTCGTTCTTTGTTTCAGGGTAAACTATTTGACATTGAAATCGATTTTAAGGGCGATCCTATGGGGGTACACATCACACACTGTAAGTTCTAAAATAAGCAAAGATCTATGTATATATAATTCTATATTACAAATGAATATTGTTACTCCCTTTCATGCATCTGTAAAGATATGTTGGAAAAGGTTTGCTCTTCCATTCCCTAATACTTTAAATAGTCCTTAGTTTGTAAATAATTTCTTTTAATTTCTCTACAGACTCGAATAACAGATACCACAATTGGCGAGCGAAATTTTCATATTTTTTATCAATTATTATTGGGAGCCGATCTTCAATTACTAAGTAACTAAAATAACAACGTCTGGACAATTATTTTTGAAATTAAAATCATTTTTTGATTACTTTAGAATCCCTTAAACTCTATCGTAATGTAGAGAGATATGAACTGCTGCGCAACACAACTGCCATGGAGGAGGATCGTTCGAATTTTCATTATACAAAGGTTTGAATACCCATAATCAGTCAATTTTTACTCTTATAAAATATTTATTTCTCTTAAAGCGATCCCTGGATGTTTTGGGTCTTTGCTGTGATGAGATTAACTCAATTTTTCGTGTCATTGCCGTAGTTTTGAAGCTTGGAAATTTTATTTTTGTGCCTGTGACCAATATTGATGGCACCGAGGGATGTCAGGTTTCCAATGTTTATGGTGAGTTTGTAATGCCAGTTATTCCGGTCCCTCGTTAAATTTTTGGTTTTCCTTCCAATAGAGGTTCAAGAGACAGCCCAGCTGCTTAATCTCGAAGCTCAAGTTCTAATCAACTGCCTTACAAGAGCAAATAGCTCAAATAGCAGCCATGAGGATGTGGGCAGCGAAATGGATGCTCGTCAGGCGGCCAGTAATCGTAACACACTCTGCCGGACTCTTTATAGTCGACTCTTTACGTGGCTGGTTAACAAAATTAATGAAACACTCAAGTCCAATCAGCGCGAAAAGAATTTAGCCCTACTGGATTTCTATGGATTCGAGGTTCTTGATCATAATTCCTTTGAACAGTTTGCCATCAATTATAGTGCAGAGAAGATACATCAGGCAAGTGTTTTTTAAACTAAACTTATATTAATACTTTATTCTAATTTTAATTTTGTATTCTGGTCAGCAGAACTTTGTTTTCCATGTTTTGCGCTCGGAACAAGAGCTTTATATGCGTGAGGGTCTGGAATGGTCGCGCATTGATTACTTTGATAATGAATCTATATGCGAGTTGATCGATAAGCCCAGCTATGGTATATTAAGTCTGATCAATGAGTCACATTTAAGTAACAATGAGGCATTGTTGCTGCGCATCCAACAATGCTGTGCAGGACATCCAAATTTTATGACCAGCGGGAGCAACTCTATGTGCTTTCAGTGAGTATATTATCCTTATTGTATCATGAATATGTTAAAATTGTGTAATATCCTTTAGAATTCGTCATTTTGCCAACGTGGTAAACTATTCGATTAACCGCTTTTTAGAGAAAAATTCTGATATGTTGCCAAAATATATAAGTGGTGCTTTCTATCAGAGCAAACTATCGTTGGTTCAGAGCCTTTTCCCAGAGGGAAATCCCCGCAGGCAAGCCACGAAAAAGCCATCGACACTAGCTTCTAATATACGCACTCAACTGCAGACACTCCTGGCTATTGTTAAACATCGACGTACACATTATGTGTTCTGCATTAAGCCCAACGAGGGCAAGCAACCGCATCAGTTTGATTTGGCCTTGGTGCAACATCAGGTGCGCTACATGTCGTTAATGCCTTTGGTGCACCTCTGTCGCACAGGCCACTGTTTCCATCTGTTGCATGTAAAGTTCTTTCATCGCTACAAGTTGCTCAACAGTCTCACGTGGCCGCATTTCCATGGCGGCAGTCAGGTGGAGGGAATCGCGCTTATCATACGCAATCTGCCTTTACCCTCAGCCGAGTTTACAATTGGCACCAAAAATGTGTTCGTGCGTAGTCCTCGCACTGTTTATGAGTTGGAGCAGTTTCGTCGCCTGCGTATCGGCGAACTGGCCGTACTCATACAAAAGATGTTTCGCATGTATCATGCGAGGAAACGATACCAGCGGATGCGGCACAGCCAGATGGTCATCTCCAGTGCCTGGCGAACGTGGCGCGTAAGTAGATATTACTAATCGGTCATTGCATGATAAAAACAATCAATCAATCTGTAATTTCTTTCTGCATGTTGACTTATCTGTCTATAGGAATGCCGTTTTGGTATTCCTTTCACGGGTCGTAGACATCTGTGGAGTTTATATCGTGTTGTAAGCATGTTGCATGTTGCTTCTTTTAATTTTCATTTATCGACAATGTTGAATTAGAATTTATACAATGTTTTTTTTATTGCATTTACTTTCTCAGGCCCGCGAAGAGTATCGTTCGCTAAAGTACAAACGGCAAGTTAAATGGGCGATCGATGTAATAGGTCGCTACTATCGTCAATGGAAGATACGTCAGTTCCTGCTTACCATACCACTGCGTCTGCCGCCCAATACATTGAGTCCGCTATCCACAGAGTGGCCAGCATCTCCTGTCTTTTTGGCCGACGCCTCGCGATTGTTGCGCTCCATTTATCATCGCTGGAAATGCTACATCTATCGCAACTCTTTCGATCAAACTGCTCGCAATCGTATGAGAGAAAAAGTGACAGCCAGCATTATTTTCAAGGATCGTAAGGCTTCTTATGCGCGAAGGTATTCAGAATTTTTTCACAACATCCATTAAATTTAAAATATAATCCAATTTATTTGTTAACAGCGTCGGCCATCCATTTGTGGGTGATTATGTGCGTCTGCGCCACAATCAGCAGTGGAAAAAAATTTGCGCCGAAACCAATGATCAGTATGTCGTTTTTGCCGACATAATCAACAAGATAGCACGATCGAGTGGCAAGGTAAGTTTTTAATTGAATTGATCTAAAGCAGTACTATATATGTATGTGTATGGCAATTCTTTTTCAGTTTGTACCCATACTTCTGGTGCTATCCACTTCATCGCTACTGTTGCTCGACCAGAGAACGCTGCAAATCAAGTACAGAGTGCCTGCCTCGGAGATATATCGAATGTCTTTGAGCCCCTATCTAGATGACATTGCTGTTTTTCATGTGAAGGCGGTAAGAAACAAGTGAATTTTATATAATTAGAACTTTGCCTTAGTTTACACTTTTTACAGTCGGAGTTTGGGCGCAAAAAGGGAGATTTTGTATTTCAAACGGGCCATGTTATTGAAATTGTTACGAAAATGTTTCTGGTTATACAAAATGCCACAGGCAAACCTCCAGAGATACACATAAGCACAGAGTGAGTATTCTTAGAGGCTATGCGGAATGCTTAATACTAAATTTTATACTTATAGATTTGAAGCGAATTTTGGCCAACAGACTGTCATCTTCTCGTTCAAATACGGCGGCATGTCGGATTTAGCACAAGGCCCGCCAAAGGTCACGCGCAAGGGAAATCGCATGGAGATTATTGTATGATCCAAAACAATAAGAACCTTTGGCTGTTAGACAATTTAAATTACTGACAGCTGCAGGCATGCGCTCAAAGTCGAGGTCCACATAAAAGTTTCACAATTTGTACGAGTCAGCATGCAATTGCATATTTTAATATTTCATACATTTTGCAAAATGGTCCTAGGGATCAAAATACAAATGTTTAGCAATACACACACACACACACCCACACAGACAAAGACAAGTTTAGTTCAACAGACAATCAGAATAAACCAATTTGTTGTCAGAATTGTGCCAAACGATTGAACCGATTAAAGTAACTAAAGTTGTGCCAAAAATTAATTTAAAATTGCACTATTTCGTGTTTGAATCTTATCATTGTAAACGAAAGTAATTGGCCACTGAATTTATATTAATGTGCATATGCAGGGACGGATTAAACGTTTGTTCCCATACTCATTAAAATGTCTCAAACAAAAATATGTTATCCATTTTAAATTCAAATTTTAATATGTTTTATGTATTCTTTCTCATGTGCTTTAAAGAATATTCCTATCCTTTAACATATAATATATAGTTAATCTTAAATGAGATCTCTTTTTACCATCCGTCTCTGTAGAAATGTGCAGAATTTTTTCAAATTAGTTTTAAGTGTAAGCCAAGCACCAAGTCTATTAGCATTGCAAGTGCAAGAATAAGTACATACGTATTTAATATGAGGCCCAGACAGACAAACATACATACATGCATACATTGTGGGACAGATACTAACCACAGACAGGAAGAAGTTTTAACACAAACTATATAATGTTTCCGGTATAGAAACCAAAGCATTTCTTCTATATTTAAGGTTTCATACACAATAATTAGTAAACTAATGCTAGAAAACACAGATTATATATAACTGTGTACACATGAACCAGAGAGAAACACAAATTAAATTCCATATACAATAAATTGCTATTTACGACGTCTCCAAAGAACCGGACCCAGAATAAGAGAGAAAAAAAGATAAACTTTCCCCACAAAAAAAGAAAAAAAAAACAAATACAAAATGTTAATTAAGTAACACTATTTACAAGACAGATGAAGTGTAGTTAAATATTGACATATATATATATACAACAACATATATGAGAATTAATAATGAATCTATATGTAGAAATCGACAAACAAATTATATGAAAGTTTGTTATAGAAGAACGTAAAGTACGTAGTTGTTTAATTATAACATGTTATTGATAGTTCGGAACATCAAATGTGTAAATTCTAACTTGCAGCAGAGGGCACCGGTTAGGATGAAATTATCCAAAACATTCCCGAAACATTTAAACACATACAATACATACATACATACGTATTTAAATAGTTTTTATTTAGGTTTTTAATACAAATGAAAGCCAAATTAAAGTAAAATGAAACCCAACCAGTTGGTAGTTTAAAAACAAAACGGAAACGATAAGAACAAAGTTTAGCAATAATAATAAAGCATACGTTTAGCAATATCTTTTTACAATTCATGTTTGCCCAGGGGGAATATCTGTATCTTAGGGAAATATTGATAGCCATATCTTTTCCTTTCTTTCCTTCTCCGAATGTTTTACAATTTGGACTTTGGTTTTTTAAGCATATTGCGGAGCACACGTCGCAGGATTTTACCACTAGGATTCTTTGGTATTTCATCTACAAAGATCACACCACCCCTCAAACGTTTGGCTGGTGATGCGTGATCATTGACAAACTTGATGACTTCATCTTCTGTTAGCTGGACACCCGCCTGCTTGACCACAAATGCTAAGGGCAATTCCCCAGCTTCTTCGTCCGGCTTGCCAATCACGGCAGCATCCTTAATCTTGTCATTTGTCAGCAATAGAGCCTCAATTTCCGCCGGCGGTACTTGGAAGCCCTTGTATTTGATTAACTCCTTGATTCGATCCACGATAAAGAACTCGAAATCATCGTCATAGTAACCAATGTCTCCGGTGTGCAACCAACCATCCTTAATGGCCGTTTGCGTGGACTTGGCGTCACCGATGTAGCCTTTCATAATACCATCGCCCTTGAAGCACAGTTCACCCCGCTCATTCGCTCCCAGGAGTTTGCCAGTGTCAGGATCAATGACTTTGGCATATATGCCAACCTTCAGGACGCCTACACTGCCGGGTTTGCAGAAGTCATCGTTTTGCACCAAAACACTCAGCGTCGACTCGCTCAGTCCATATCCTTGACGGATGAAAGGCACGCCAATACGCTCCTTGATCTGATCCTCTGTCTCCCGACTAAGTGGGGCAGCACCGCAGAGAAGCACCATCAATGATGATAAATCGTACTTATCCACAATGGGATGCTTGGCCAAGAAGACCATCAATGGAGGCACCATAAATGCCATCATTACGCGATATTTCTCAATGGACGAGAGGAACAAATGCTCCTCAAACTTGGGTAAATAGACCATACGGGTGCCCATTACGGCAGTGGTTATCAATGTAAGGCAGCCAAATGCATGGAACCATGGAATCACTGTTAGCAAAGTGACTTCAGACAGCGGAATCATTGTGGGTTGAATCTGTGAATCCAGAGTGGCCAATAGATTCATTTGTGTTAATTGTACACCTTTAGGCATGCCCGTGGTACCTGATGAGCATACAATAAGGGCCACATCTTCGTTCTTATTGGCCATAGGCGACAAGAAATCTGGTTTAGTCTTAAATTTCTCGTTATCCATCATATCGTCAAATTTATAGACGTTGTTAAAGTTCTTGGATGTACCGCTTAGAGCAATGATGCCCTTAACAAATTTGTTCTTGCTGGCCACTTTGGCAATCCGATCGACGGTTATCTTTGATGCTAAGATTATCTTTGGCTTTGATAGATTAATAGCATGATCCACTTCTCGCTCAGAGTATGTAACATTCAGAGGAGCTACAGTAGCACCTACTGCGAATCCAGCAAACATTGCCAAGGCGAAATTGATGCTGTTTTCGCTGGAGAGACCGATGACATCATTGTGCTTCACTCCCAACTTCTGGAGAATGTACGCCAATCGGACGATGCGACTATGCATAAAGCTGGCTGTATATTCCGTTCCAGTAACAGCATCAATCATAACCGTCTGTTCGCCAAAGCTTTTGTACTTATCCAAAACGAATTGACCCAAAGATCTGTAGTCCTGGGCTTCCCTAGCGGTCACAGGACCGCCATAGACAATATTACCAGGTAGCAGTGTTGAAGTCATTCTTGAACTGCAATGAAAATGAAAATACCGACAAAATTAGGATTTTTGGGGGTTGGTTTTTGCATACACAGAACGCGTGGTTCTTGGCTCTTAAGAAATTTAGATTGGTACACTTTGAACTGAACCCCCCATGCCAGCCTATGCTCAAAATAATCTAATCTTAGCTGTCCGAGGGACAGAAATCTTTTAGCTCTAGCTAAAGTTCATCAATGCATATGTACATACATATATGGAAAATATTTGGCTATCTATAAAAATAAGCACCGTTCAAACAAAATAGACAAGTTCCAAAGGTCGGTGGGCTAAAAGATGAATCCCGACCCATGAAATATGCCTTATCAATTAAAGGAGTGGTAAAATAGTCATCCAATAGATACACGCCAATAGTCTTAATAAATTATTCCTCCGTGGTCTCAAAGTTCCAAGTTCATTTTGGATTTTTATCAACTCACACTTTTTTTTTTGAGAGGTTACAATTGACAGAAAGAGAATACAAAAAAAGCGAAGGCGGCCGTTTCGTTCGCTTACGGCTTTACTACTAACTTTTCTAGCTGCTCCCGCTCCCCAAGGCAACCAATCTCGCGTTGTTTATGGCACGATTAGATTAACGAATCTGATAATGCAAGGTTTTCTCTAGTTTTTTTGTTGTTGTAACTAGTGCGCAGGCGCATCCAATAACATATCCAGTTTATGTGGAAGTACATACATTAATATTTGGGTGTAATTGTTACTAATGTAACCGAAAGAGCGCGGAGAGATGAGAAAAGGGAATAATAACAAAATCAACACAAAACAGCTGATTGTAATCGGTTATCGAAGAATTAGTGGCAACGCTCTATTATTATTTTTTATTTAAAAATACTGTACGTTAGAAGACAACGGTAATTTAGCAAGCTTAAAATATGTTACATATATAGGACAAGATTTTTATCTATATTACTTTCTTTTTATCATATTACTTTCTTAATATGATCTTTTATCTAACTTAAACTCATAATTGATAAGGCGGAGACTCTTATTTGCATGTGCCAAAAAGTTGTCTAGTGGAACACTTGGACGAAATGTGGTAAACTTGGGCTTGGTGCTAAAGGGCTTGTGTACAGGCGCGATTGATTCCGTTGTACCACCTACTAGTCAGCACATTATTACAGCTCTAGTTGCCCGAAGGCAAAGCCTTTACCATGCCATGCAAGAAATGCAAAGAAAGCTGTGTTGAAACCGCAGGCGGCTGAAGGGTTACAAATGAGAGTGATGAGCCCAATCAATCGGAATTGTTGGCCACCATACGAAGTTAGTATCCAAAGGCAATAAGTAAAAAAGAGAAAACTACTAAGCCACCGACTTGCCTATACCAAAAATAGCATTAACTATTTCTTACTATTTACAAATCAGTAAAGCGTTAGTTAATTGAATTTACATGAATACATGTAAATCTAGGCATGTTTAAAAACATATTTCATGTTTTAGTTTTGGGTGATTTTGTATATGTTTTAAATTAAAACTTTTAATTATATATAAAAAGAAACATCCAGATATTATATAATTTGAACCATAATTTATTCTATAACTCTAATCTAGATACAATAAAATAAAAAAATTTAATATCGAATTAATATCGAGCAAATATATTTATAATTTTTATTTGCAGACTTTTTTTTCATTTTTTACTTGAGGTTTTTGTTTTATTCTCCAATTGAACAACAATTTATTGTAACCATTCAAGAAAACTGATGCTAATGCCTAATACAAAATTATAATTTAATAGTAAAAGCAATTTTGGTTTTATAAATTTGTTTGTATATTACGTAAACGTAAAGCCACTGAAGAGAGAAATAATTGAAATTCTAGATGTTTAGTCGGCTCACCGACATCAAAGATACCCTAAACCAATATATAGCCAATTTGTTTGATTCAATGTTAGGGAACTGTTCAATGAATGTAATGATAGCTTCAATAAATCAGAAATTGTTGTATCAACTTTGTTAAGATAGTAAATCGGACTGGGAGATACTGATTGAGGGTATAGACATGATTCAAGTGAGCGACTGCCATAATAATTAATGCTGTGAATAGTTGTTGGGGGGTACAGGGTGGAGTAAGAGAAAGAGAGAGTAATTATATAATATGACATTTCCTAGATTATTGTTAAAACATGCGAGTCTGCTTCTCTGTCTGTGTGAGTTGTCCTCTTATCCATCCACTTTCAGCCCATGGAAGCAACCCATTTAAATTTGCTTTGCATCTCGGGATGATAAAAAACGCACTCCAATTTATTAACACAATTCTTGCCAAAGCGACACAGCTTAGGATGATGAAACGTGCAACCGACTTTTGTGCAATTTGGATAAAATTTGCACATGGTTGTTGCTGTCGTTGTTGTCACTGGAGCCGATATCGATTTGTAGTTTTGCACGGGTATGACATGAGAAGCTACAGAAACAGAAGAAAATTCGTTTAAGTCTTTAGACTTTCTTTTTATACACGTATATGACTTACATAAAGGCGGCGCCATTAGTTGATGGCCATGACTGAGATCCCTAATACCGCTGTGCGCGAAATTGCAATCGATGCTCATGCACGACATATCATATTTGCACTTTGGATGTGAATACATGCATTTATCGGCAAATTTGCAATTGGGAAAAGTTTTGCATGGCGCCGTTGGATGATAATATTCACAGAATTGTTTTGTGCAATTTGGATGATATTTACAGCGCTCCTTTGCTGGCAATTGCTGTTGCTGCTTTGACGACACCTTCAACACGGCTGAATCCACGCTGACAGCGCTCACTAGTAAGAAGAAATTGAAAATATATTTAAATGCAAATGAAAGAAAAGTTTGATTTCTCGTTTGACGTGTCTTACGTGTTGGCAGATTGTCATATTTTCTATCCTCAGTATGGCGTATGGGTATCTTGCGTCTCTCGATGGCCACTTCTTGTTCCACGCTTCGAGAGCGTCTCTTTTTATGCTCTGGTTCGGTATCGGGCTTTAGGGTAAAACGGATGGGTGTATGCTTGGCCTTAACTTGGCTTGGTATTACCTCATTGTGGCTATTCACTGGGTGCCCAGTGGTTTCAACTGACCCAGAACCGGAGCCTGAGCTTTGGCTGGGCTTTTGATCTTTGTTGCTACTGCTGCTAGTAGCACGTTTTTCTGGTCGTGAAGTTTTCGATCTGACTGGCAGTGGAGGCGTGGTGGAACGTTCCTCTGTATGAGATTTTGTTGATTTGTTAATGTCTTTGTGACCATTTTTCTTTGGTGACCGATGATGCAGTTCATCATCCTCATCTGTATCAATATTATTTTTGATAATAATCTTTTTGATCTCCTGTGACTGTCTAATTACTTCACTGCGATTCAGACTGCGGGAGCTCATGTGGGATGAAGGAGGCGGTTTATTACTTGATGTGGGTGATGGCGAAGAACTGCGACCTCGTCCAGATTTGAGTCTCCTGGAAGACGACGAAGACACCGTCGGCTCCATACATGATGCAATTTGCGGCACTTGAGGCGAAGAGGCTTTTGTACCCTTGCGATAAGAATGCTCTCCATTCAGTGTGACCACAAACTGAGTTTTTGCTGCACTATGTGAACTGATGTGCATATCAATGTGCTCCGGCACATAGGCCTCAAAGTTAATCTTTTCATTGGACTCGCTAGGCACATATTCCTCAATCACTTTATGCTCCACGTCATCCTTCTCTTCCTCATTTGGGTCTTGCTGTTGTTCGACCTCAGATCGTTTTTTCCGCTTTCCCATAACATTGACCACCAAATCCCGCGTGCATCGTCTAAAGAGTTCATTATTTGCGGAAGCAATACTTCGCTTTGATCCCCGTATTTTATCTCTGGATTCTATTGATTTTTCGATCAGCTTACGCTTGCCCAATGTGGAACTTATCACCTCCAAGTCATCTGCATCTTTATGCCTGGGAGCGGTTAGTTTCGAACCAGCAGACGAGGTAGTAACTGATTTTGCCAGTATGGTGGATCTCTGAGCTTCGGCAACAGCTCGCAACAAGAGATTCTTACTAGCCTGCCTCCTGGGCGAGACATGGGGACGTGGTTTTATCTTGATTACTGAATTTACTGGCTTCTCTAACAAATCCTCATCATCCGAGGGCTCCGGAGATTTATGAACGGCTACAATGACACGGGACCCAATACGCTGTTTGCCGTGAGACATCTCTGGACTGGGACTAGATCGACGCTGACGTGCTGAACTGCGGATTGATTCTCGTGGATTATCGTTGCGACTTGGCCGGCGATCATGGGAACGAGACCGCGAGCGTTCTCGTTGACTACGTGTCTCTGGTTCGCTGCGTCGTCTATGTGCTGGCACATATAGCTCCTTTTGCGTTCTTTGAGAGCGCTCTCGATCGGGAACGGATGATGATGTCTCTGGTTTCGCTTTCGAGCCTAAACGATCATGCACAGACCGACGCTGCTCCTGGCGTTCATCTTTGCCTGGTGGTGTAGCTTCTCGGGGTGATCTCTCACGTCGATTGAAGACAATGGGTGATTTGGCTTTGCGCTGTATTGAGGCCTCTTTAAGACTTGACTCTAGCGATGATTCTTCGTGAGCATTTAGATTTAAAAGATCGTCATCATGCACACCAGATTCTGCTTCTATGGTTTTTAGCTTTGCCACCTCTCCCTTTTCCTCTTGTGGCTGTTCATCTTCCATTTCTTCTTCCGCCGCTTCATCAGCCTCTTCATCGTCGTCTGAGTCCACATCGATTTCCCCAATTTTACGCAAATGTTTTTTGGCTGCCTCAATTTTCTTTTGTATTGCTGCCAATTCTGCTAAATCCTTCTCACGATTGCCTGCTGTCGTGTTTGGAGCGCTTGTCGTGGAACTAATTTCCGATATAGTTGGTATATCAAAGTCTTGTCCTTCTCCCGATTTACGTTTGTTATTCTTCTTCTTGTTAAGTATAATTTCATCTTTTGCTGTATGATCGGCATCTAAAGACTTTTTGGCCTTCTCCAGAAGTTCCTCAGCGAAGACATCGGTAATGGAGCCACCACCGCTAATGACGGTAGCCATGGCCTCACTACTTCCAGCAGTTCCAGCTGAACCACCATCGTGCTGTTCATCTCCAATAGATTTGCGATGCGATGGCCTTCTGTCCTTTTTGGATAATTTTTTGTCTTTTTCCTTTTCTTTGACAACGGCGACTTTACTAGCTGTTGTTTCGGAAAGCCGGGATTTACGTGATTTTTTATTGCTGGCTGAATTCGTTATGTTATTGATTAATAATTCTTATTCGTCATGCACAGCAAAACTTACCACTTGCAACGGGCAGGGTGACTTCCTGCAGTTTCTGCAACACTTCATGCAACCAAGTGACAAACAAATCTGTTTGATCTCCCAAAAATAGATTTAGTTCGGCATTCATTTGCTGTTTTGTTCGCTTATTGGCCACCATTACCATCACATAATCGGGCAATTCATCGTCTATAAAGCCAGCTGATCCTCCAGTTCCTAGCTCCAGAAGCTTGGCCTTAACGGCACTCTAGAAAGATCCAAAAAACACAAACCTTTTTAACATACAATGTTCAACTTCATTGATTTTCCCCCCTCCCGACTTACGCGCATCTTCTGCCCAATTTCACTGCCCAAATTGCAATCCATATTGTGACCTGGCCTAATCCTATTTCTCTGATTTTTCTCTGCCCTTTATTGACTTTGAGCATTTAACTGTTGTTAAACAAGTTCCGTTTTTTATGTGGCACTGGCCTCGTTAAATTAGTCTTGCTCAGAATTGGATTACATGAAGAGAATAATATAAAATTATCGCAAATTGTGCGACTTGCCGATATCAGAGTTGCTGCTAGAGATGCGACAAATGCGTGATTGCTGGTCACGAATTGCCACTGACACTTGCTGCTTGATTTTGTTTTTGTTAGTCCTTTAATACAGTATTTCGTATGCTATTTAATTCAAATTGGTATTTATATGCATTTTAAGTCCAGTTGTTATTGCATGTGGATATAATATCGATACGTCGATCGTTTCGGGATAAACGTTAAAAATGTAATCGAATTTTAGTTTATTGAATTATCTTTAAAGAAAATGCGGAAAATACTGAAAAAAATTGGAACTACCCGCCTATGGAGATGTGTGTTACAGCTGGGAAAAATATCGATGACATTCGATTGATTTCAGTCGATAATTAAGACTATCGATGACATTGGATTGGTTTCACCAAAATACCATCTCTAGTATGTGTGAGAGAGAAAAAAAAGAAAGAATTTCAAGCAAGCAGGGAGCGAGCGAGCATTTTGTAACAAATTTACGTGTGTGTGTGATTTGTAATTCGCAATGAATAATGGAAAATAGGCCGAACAATTCAATTGATGTGATAGTGCCAGGTGTGTGTCCGAATCTAAATGAATTGTGGGTGTAGTACCATCAAAATGGCTGCTAGTCCGCAGAAGAAGGGGCCTTGATACACACAGAGGCAGCCAGCCAGCGAGCGCAAGAGGAAAAGAGAAAGAGGAATGAATGTGTTGCTGCTGTTGCCTCTGTGTAAGACCCAGGCGCCGCTGCAATTCGACTAGCTTTGCGATTTCCCACTGAAAAAAACTGCACCAAAAGGAGGAAAAGCGTTTTGAAACATTATGGGTCAGAGAGGGGGGAGCATTTATTGTGTACAAACTCTGTTTTTTAACAACTTGTTGCACATTTCTATTTGCAGAATTGTACTTTCTGATATCCAAGTTTTTGACAGCGGGCCCGCTACAAGACACTGCCAAGGTAGGTAGAACGAGACGAGCAGTTTATTGCAATTTGTTTTGATAGATATCAAACGAAAGTAAAATATGTAATTATTGTTTAAATTAAATTAACATTCTTACAGGTCCTAGTGCAGGAATTGGAGCAAAAGAAGGTAAGTCAAAAGGGGGCACAAGATCTGCAGTTAGGAAGATATAGGCAAGGGAGGGTACCCTTCGACTACCACCGCGCGCTGCCTTTGTTGTGTTATTTTTTTGTTTATATATTTTTCGCTGTTGTTGTTGGTGTTGTTGTTGCCGGCCCAAACGCTGCCTTCTCCATCCGACGTCGTCTGTTTATTCCCGAGTTCAAAACCATACTGGCAAGTGAATTTTTCAGTGGCTGGTGGTCATATGGTAGTCAGTCTGTCTGTCTGTCGTCTGTCTGCCGTTTAATAATAAAAAGTAGGTAAAACAACAAAAACATTGCGGCTGATGACGTAGTAGGTAGATTCCCACTTCACCCCCCGCAGCTGTACCATTAATGACATCCAGTGATAACATTTCTATTGTCTTCCCCCTACCCCGTTTCTTTATGTATTAGGTATTGCCCCGACGCATTGACTGGCTGGGAAATGAGCATGAACAGACCTTTGCCGAATTGGTGAGTTATTTTATACAAAATATTTATTATAAATTTGCATTTGTGGCTTGCATAAGTGATGATACGTTTGCCTTTGTCTTTTCGTGAGTCGCTCTCTTTCTGTGTGCGCGTGTGTGTATGTGTTTGTGACGTCACTTGTAGGTCATCGATTGATTGACAACCATAAGACAAAATGTAATTAATTAAATTTTGTAAAACAATAATTTAGAAATTCTATTTAATTATTTATTAATTTTTGAATTAAAAAATATGTTTTTAATCAATGTTTTTTTGACCAAAAATATAAAAGACCTTAACTGCATTAGAAATATTGCTATAATTGTCGAGACATTAGAAATTTTGAAAATATTATTTCTAAAATTGTTTTATTTAGAAATTTTTTTATAACAATTGTCGACATTTTGTTTGCCATACGCACACAGATGCATATAAGTATATGTATAACACAACCACCATTTAGCTGTGGCTTGGCAAGAACGAGACAGCTAGTTTATCTCGTATTCTGGACCCAGCGATACCAACAAATCTTTATCGATTTTTTATCGATTTTTAAACTTTGTGTCACTTTATTAAAGGAACAAAAATACGCTCATATCGGGTCGAATCATTTGCTCGAAATATGCTCCCGCCTTGGACCATTGGTGGACCAGGAGCTGGCCCCAAGTGTGCCTGGAATCAATTCACTTCTGGGCACCGGACGCCAGAATTTGCTTCGGACTAAGGAATCAGTCTATCGGTATCGTTCTCTAAGAGACTACTGCACACGTTTGCATGGTGTTTCGCTTCCCGATTCCACCCTTTCTAGGCCCATCAATAATCTAAGTAAGATCGCTAACTGAATTGAAAATAGTTTTCCGAATTAATTGCATGTTTTTATGTTTGTTACAGCCAAAGTTCTTACCGGACGAGAGCATGGGGTTCATGTGCGTCGGAAACAGCTGGTCCCCACAGATCTGTATCGCAAGACAAAACTACTTCGACGTACTGTGGGTCACCTCTCCTCGGTTTATTGTGTTCTTTTCGATCGTACGGGACGTTACATCATAACTGGTGCAGATGATTTGCTTATTAAGATTTGGTCAGCAGCGGATGGCCGTTTATTGGCCACTTTGCGTGGGGCGTCAGCGGAGATTACAGATATTGCCATTAATTTGGATAATACCATGCTCGCCGCTGGTTCTGTGGACCGCATCCTTAGGGTGTGGGATATGCAAACCACTTCACCCATTGCCGTCCTGGCTGCCCATACAGGCATGATCACATCTGTGAACTTTTGTCCATCGCCGAGAAGTGATCTAAAATATTTGGTCACGACCAGCACAGATGGTTCGATTGCATTTTGGCAGTACTCAACGCCTCGGGGACAGAAAATAACATTTGCTCCTAAGCCCACGCAATACCACGAGAAATTGCGACCGGGTCAGGCTCAAATGATGTGCACAACCTTTTCTCCGGGTGGTATGTTTCTAGCTGCCGGCTCGGCGGATCATCATGTGCGTGTCTATATGATGGCTGAGGATGGCCCGAAACGCATATTGGAGACGGAGGCTTACACAGATGCGGTTGATTCCGTTCAATGGTCGCATCGTGGCCTGAGATTCATATCTGGTAGTAAAGATGGCACGGCACATATATGGACATTTGAGTCCCAGCAGTGGAAGAGCACAAAACTCTGTATGACAGAGCGATTGGTCAGGTGAGTAACGTGATGAATAAACCATTTATCTCGAATACCAATATTTGTGTTGTTGTCTTAGCTGTCCGGAACCAGAGGAGGGTAAAAAGCTTAAAGTTACTATGGTGGCCTGGGATGCATCAGATCGATATGTCATCACGGCCGTTAACGACTACACGGTAAGTCTTTTTTAAAAAAAGGAAGGAAATGAAAAAAACTAACATTTAAATAACTATAAATATTCCTTTTGGCAGATCAAAATCTGGGACTCAAAAACAGGAAAATTACATCGAGTTTTACGCGGTCACAAGGATGAGCTTTATGTTCTGGAATCTAATCCGAAAGATGAACACGTCCTCCTCTCAGCTGGTCATGATGGCCAGGTGTTTCTCTGGGACATTGATCAAGGCGTTTGTGTGGCTAACTTCTTCAATGATATAGATGGACAAGGTCATGGCAGTGTTTTTGATGCCAAATGGTCACCAGATGGTACAATGATAGCAGCCACAGATTCCCATGGTCATATACTAATTTTCGGTTTGGGATTAGGCATGGAGAAATACAAAATGGTATGGTTGATGAAATGAAAAGAAATTTCCAGACTAACGTGACGAATTCTTTTCTTTAAATATGTGCTCCTTTATTAGCTGCCATCGGAGTTGTTCTTTCATACGGATTTTCGACCTTTGCTGCGAGATGCCCAACACCATGTGGTGGACGAACAGACGCAAATTATGCCTCATCTTATGCCGCCGCCATTTCTTGTTGATGCTGATGGCAATCCACATCCCACCAAATATCAGCGATTTGTCCCAGGACGCGAAAATTGCAGTGCCGATCAGTTGATACCCAATCTGACAATTGGCGTTGATGGTGTAGTCATTGAAGATAATGCTCCAGCCAATCTGATTCAACCTAATGCTGTGGCTCCTGTCGCGGGAGCCGGAGCCGCTGTTCATGGGCCCGCCAATTATTCTCACATAGATCGAATGATAGCAGCTTTGGCCAATCGTCAGGGAAATTCCAATGCCAATGATGGGAATTCCAGTAATGCGAATCAATCATTTGAACGTCTTACAAATCGTCAACAACCGCAACCAGATAGTCGGCAATCCCCACGTGGCAATGTTCTTGGTGGTCGCCTGGCTCAAGGATGGGCAGCATCGGCAGTCGTTCCAGCGGCAGCTCCAGCGGCTCCAGCAGCACCTGCTGCAGGCGAAGAACAAGCGCAGCAGGGTGCACCACAGCAGGCCGTACCGATTAAGTTTGTGCGTCGCACCTATGTACGTCCCATGAAATATGCCCAACAGCAAAATCTTAGGCAGACCATTTATTCTGCTGGTCAGTTTGAGTCACAAGAGTACAAACGGGAAATGCGCCGCCGACCGATTATGATAAATACGGCCAGTGCTGCCTCAGCCCATCAACAAGCTGGTGGCACGGTTGGTAGACCACGGAATACCCGCTCTAATGGTACAGGGCAAGGACGCCCAGGTCGTCGCAGGGGTGCCCAATCTGGTGAACAACCCGCCTATCGCACACGAGCTGTAAGAGATCAGGAACAAGATCGTCGCTATGATAATGCAGCTCCGGCGCATGAAGAAGAAGAGGAGGAGGATACAGCCAGCAACACATCAGGAGATACAAGCTATTCTAATGTGGAGGAAAATCTAGAGGATAGCAGTGAAGAGTCCGAAACGGATAGCTCAGACTATTCCGATTGGGTGGCAGATACGCCGGGTCCCAATCTAGAGCCTCCAAAACGATCTAAGCGAAAACCGTTATCACGCCGTCGTACCATCAGTGACGATAGCAGTGATGAAGAGACCGCGGCCACAGCGGCAGCAGCATCGGGCACTGGTGGTCAAGCTGCTGGTGGTCAGGGCAGAAGGAAAGGACGAAAGCGTGTTCTTATCCCACCAACAGCACCTAATGGTGAAATACCCGAGCTTTTCAGACCAGCCGAGTGGTTATCAGAGGTGATTCCAAGAAAGGCTCCCTACTATCCTCAAATGGGAGATGAAATAGTCTACTTTCGTCAGGGCCATCATAGATACCTGGAAGCTGTTCGTGCTAAAAAAGTCTACAAATTGTCCCATAGCTCGGAACCTTGGAACTTTCACACGCTTCGTGATCATGAGTTGGTTCGTGTAATTGGCATTAAATACGAAATTCGTCCACCTCGGCTATGCTGCCTCAAACTGGCCATGATCGATGATGAGGGCAATATGACGGGGACAACGTTTAAAATCAAATATCATGACATGCCGGATGTTCTTGATTTCTTAGTGCTCCGCCAGACATTCGATTTGGCAGTGCAGCGCAATTGGAGCATCGGTGATCGTTTTCGCTGTATGATTGGCGATGGCTGGTGGATGGGACAAATTGAATCGCGACATCCATTGGCTGCCGATTTTCCCGAATCCTTTTTTATGTGCTTTCGCGTTCGTTGGGATAATGGAGAATATGAGTATATGAGTCCTTGGGATATGGAACCTATAGATGAACAACGCCTACCGGATGAAGAAGGCGGAGCAGTTCCCGTTCTACCTGAGGAAATACGAGCTACCCTTTATCAGCCCAAATCAGAGGAATGGCATCGGGGCGATCGGGATGGAACCTGCCGACGTATCATCAATGGTTTGGAACAAGTTATGCGGCTATCAATAGCCGAACATTTCCTTGCTCCTGTCGATCTAAATATTTATCCGGATTATGCCTATCTAATCGAATATCCCATTGATTTGACGACAGTGAAATCAAGATTTGAAAATCATTTTTATCGTCGCATCACATCCGCTCAGTTTGATGTACGTTATTTGGCTACGAATGCGGAGCAATATAATCGCCGGCACACAAGTATAGTGAAGCATGCTCGAATTGTAACCGATCTGTGTTTAAGGATCATTAGGTAAGGGATACATCTAGCTGGTGTAGCTTATTCTAAAGACTATCTCTGGTTCCATCTTTCTATAGGGATGCAGATGATATTGATGTGGCTGCTGTCT